>NC_041058.1:19968540-21297707 GCF_900634775.1 Gouania willdenowi | reverse complement strand
TCAGATTCCCCATCTTCCTTAATACTTCCTTAATCAGTTAGAAACTATGATACAGTATATACAGAAATGTAAATATGTTCTTTTAAAAACAACAATAACAAAAACAGCTGTGTTGTAGTTATGCAGTATTATTTCTCCACGCTTATGCGTCCACAAAATAGGCATATCATAGCATGAAACAGCTCTGCTCCTGCTCCCCCCCCCCCCCTTTTTTTATTAACATATCTCAGCTTTATTATAACAGCACATTATCAACTGTCAGTGACCTTTTTCCACCAATAGATCCCAAAAATATCATTATTGCCAGAGTTTTAATTTAATCAATGAATGTATTCAGGCTTAGTTTATGTAAGGTTGATTAAATATTTTTACCAAAACTATTAAAGAAAGGGCTTTCTCAAGGGAAAGTTTGAAGAAATATTTTAATCTATTCTTATTTCTGATTAATATTTGTGCAAACGGACAAAATACTCTTTTAAAATGTATGATAATGCAAATGAAAGCTTCCGACAGTAAAAAATATCTCGATGATGTCCTTTGAAAGCAGTTCAACCCACATTGCCCAATTAGAAATGTATTTTGCTGTACCATGTATTGGCAAAGACGCACACAAACATTTTGTTTATCTTGCAACATTAAAAGCCTGATAAATGTTTCATTTACATTATTGAATGCCAGGCTGTCAATTGTCAATCATTGCTTCATAAAATAATATGCTGTAGAGTGCATTGGCAAACATGTACACTAACAGCTCACTCATTAAAAGCCTGATAAATGTTGCATTTGCATTAAAGGGGACGTGCAGTGAAGTTTAACTGCAAGCTCAATTAAAAGATCATATAATACTAGAGTTTTAGTTGAGTAACTCTTTGAAAGTCCCTGTAGAGCAGACAGGAGGAGGAAAAGGGTGACAATGGTGGTCGCCATTTTGCTCCGCTGGCATTAACGCTATCGGTGGCTTTGCTGACGGGTACTTTTGTAGCTAATTCTCCTCCTTTCAATCGCTTCATTGTCCTCCCAAACTCTTTCCTCTATAAGTCCACAGTCGCATCACGTATGTATGGTAACTATAGTGCAGCCGACTGCCAGCTACAGCAAAAGCTCACAAAAACAGCTTCAGACACCGTAAAAGTAGCTCCAACACACATCCTTGTGTTGTCTGCAGTGATAAACAAAACATGATTGAAGAAAATATGACAAAAATATAAATAAACGAAAAACAGCATTAATTTGATGAAAGTGTCTATTTGTACGGTTGCCGTATGGACAACCCTGGGTGCTATTGTACGGTTATCGAAGTAAACGTATGTAGCATCTTAGGGTTAGGGTTAGAGTTAGGATTAGGTTTAGGGTAAGGTTTAGTTTTAGTCATGCAACCTAAACTGACCAATGGCTGTCCTATCATGTGACCTAAATTGGCCAAATAGGGACGCTACGTACGGGTAGAATGTCGGTATATTGATACGACAACCGTACAGATAGCCACTGCCTTATTTTATTGACAATAACCTAAACGAAAACTCCTTGTCGACTAATTTGTGATGAGAGCATAAATTAAAGTACTTGCAGCAAAAAGTAAAACAAAATCTCGATTCATAATCAACTGATGACGAGTAAAAACGTGAAGTAAAAAAAGACGCTGGCCGACCGGACAATCTGGTTTACAACCATCCTCAATACCTCGATTGTTTTCCTTTAAACCAATTAAGTATCTTAACTCAAATTTAAACTCTATGTCTATCTTTCTGACTGGATGATCAAGCTCCGCCCACTGTGAGGTAGCGGTAGCGTGGCGCCCCTCCCAGCCACACAGACGCCTCACACTACAGCGGAACCATTTTGTCACATTACAAAAAAAAAAAACCTACTAAAATGAGACTAAAACTGAAACTGATTTCCACTGACTGTACATTTTAACTAAAACAAAAGAAAAGTAATTCAAATGTTTCTTTTTTTTTTAAATTAAATCTGCAAATAATTAGTTTAATGGTAAAACATTAAAGACGTGAACCATTGCTCCAGCGTTCACTCTTTTCACACACGGATCAGATGTATTTAATCACCTGTTAATCACATTCTTCATCTCTTTGTGTTGCTTTCTTTCGCTCAATTTCTAGATGGGAAGACAAGCCCTGAGGCTACCAGTGGCCTTTTCCCTCCTTCATCACGCTTCTTTCTTCACTCTTTAATTACGAGACTGAAACAAAGGACAGAATAAGTCCAATGCTTTTTCACCACTGCGACTGTAACATTCAGCTGAAATACATTAGATACTTCACATTTTCTCAGAGTTTTTTGAGACGTTATCTGGTAAATGATGTCTATCTCAAGTGTGAGATATGAGTGAATAAAGAGAATGTTTGGAGTGTTCAGAGTGCAAGTGGTTTGGCTGTTTTACGTACCCTGGATGAGCTTTTTTCAGGGCCACATTTCACAGATATTTGGTAGCCTTGTTGAAAATAAAAGAAAGCTGTAATCTGCATCGAGTGAAATCCTTGGCTTGAGATTTGTAGAATATTGTGTTCACATTGTCAATAGGTTTTTATTGGAAAAAGGGAGTGCACCGCCCCTAAGATAATATCAGGCGGGAGTAAACAAACATTCAATCCTTCATTTATTACATTTCTCACATCTGTCATAGAAGCTATGCATCTGTGGATAATTTGTTTCCTTTCATGGCTGGTATAAGTATAAATGGCTACAGCGGGAAGTGGAGTAAAACCAATATATTGCTTGACAGCAGCTTTAATCTTTATTTCTGAGAGTGAGTTAATTCAATTGGTCCTCAGGTGTCCTAATGCAGGGAATGAAATAATGGCTGGATGCTGCTTTTGCAAGATCAAAGACAAACAAAACATCATATAGGAAAATACAATAAGTGTTGCACTTTGTTCTTCCAGATAAGAAAAAAAGCAAACAAACACCTATTCCTCCATAGTGTCTAACTGTGAAATCGTGAAACCAGATACTGAAGCGTTCTAATCTAAAATGTTCTACTCACTACTGCTATCTTTTAGAGGGTTTTCACGGCGTGTCATCCATCCAGTCATCAACCCGGAAGTCGCCATTTTGGAGATAAAGCAGCAGGTCTGCAAACAGTGCGCAGACAAGAAAATCCTGAATTTTCGAGGCGAAATGATAAACTATTGCCATGTTTTTGGCTGTACCAATCGGACAGTGAGACACATTTGGAGTTTTATAGATTTGCCAAAAATCATAACAATTCAGGGAAAACAATCTGACAGGTTATCAGAGAAAAGGAGATTTTAGCCCCGTAGATCCTGGTTTAGCTTTGCTAGCTTCAAGCGCCTCCTTTCCTCGGATAACTTGCAAGATTGTTCTCCCTGATTTGTTATGATTTTTGGCAATCTATAAAATTCCAAATGTGACTCACCAAAAACACGGCAATAGTTCACCATTTCGTCTCGAAATTTGGGATTTTCTTGTCTGCGTGCTGTTTGTAGACCCGCTGCTTTATCTCCAAAATGGCGACATCCGGGCTGATGACGCGGTTGATGACGTGCCGTGAAAAATATAGATAAATGATTGTTACTCTAACGGGGTGTGAATCATCCCTGGTTTGTAGATTTGATGATGATTATCCTGTATTCATGTATCATTTGTGATGAAGAATTTTAGAGTTTCTGAACACAACCATATGAAGAACTGATGAAGTTGATACTGTGTAGTTAGAAAAAAATGTCCAAATTACTTTCAGGTTAACAGTTAACTTGTTATTCTGGCTCTGACCCACACGTAGTCACATCAAGGAGGAAAAATGTAAACGCTGGCATTTCCTAACATGAATTTTAAAGTTAATTGGATTTCTCTGAAGATATTTCACACTGGTTTGTGCCACAGTAGCAGGATTACATTTTAGGAAGTTATTCAGGTGAGACTCTGTGCGACTAGTTCAAATGTTACATTTCGTTTTTTTCTCATGAATTGTCATCTGGACAGATGAAGCATTGCCCACGGAGGCATAATGATGTACAATAGTGTACAAAAATAAATATGAAACAAACAATTATCCATACAATTCTATAGCACAAACATATAAAGGCTGTAGCTCCAAATGTAAAGCTGTAAAGCCTGAAAAATGCATGAATATGAAACCAAACCACAGTAATTGGTGGAATTTTGCCTGCAACCATTCTCAACAAAAAACAAACATGTCTCAGTGTTATTTTATTCATGAATAAAACTTTGTTGCAAAACTTTGTTGCCAACTTTAGTATTTAGGTTATTACTTGTTTGTTATTTAATGCCATCAGAGTTTTTATCCAGATTATTATGTTTTCAAAATAACAAAAATACTAATTATAGCTAAATTAGCACAACATACCAAACTACACGTGTATGTGCTTTCATCAAAATTCCAATATGATTTACAGATAACGTTGATTACTATCAGTTCCTGATGGATCGGAGCATCCTTAGCACAAACAGTATAGTCAGATTGGATAGAATGAGATAGGATATTAGCTTGGTGTATTGTAAAGGTGGGACGCTATATTGTGCGACAAGATATTGCGCTGCAAGAAGTATCGTCAAGGGTACGAGAGATATCGTGAAGGGGGGTCAGATTAAAATAAATCCACAACCTATTACACACCAGATTGTTATGATTTGTTTTCATTTTTTATATTATTTTTGCATTGAAAAGGTCAAACCCAGAGTAAGTGTTTCATCCTGGTTCTCTTCACCATCAGAATGTAAGCGACAGACCCAAAGACATACTGGTGTCACAGTCTGAGTTTACCTCGTACTGAGATCGATTATGAGCATATACTGTATGCGCATGCCCGCACACTACCGGAAAATGAATTTTTGCTAAAAAAAAATTCAGTTTTGTTTTCAAAGTGAACGGACGTGTTTTACAAGTGTATTGGATTAGGTTAGGGTTAAGGCTAGGGTTGCATGCTCATAATCGATCTCAGTACGAGGTAAACTCAAACCGTGACACCGATATGTAAAAATGTCCAAAATAAAAGCATCGTTATTTAACATCTGTATCATATTGTTATCGCAAGTCCATTATTATCATTCTTATTGTATCGTGAAGTCAGTTAATCGTCTAATTCCCCTATAATTATTATAATGGTGGCCCAAATAAAGTTAATCAAAGTTTTGATACTATTTCTTTTTTTTTTTAGGTAGTTTCCTGCATAGGATTATTGATGATTTCAGCTAAAAGCTATGGTAATATTAAATATTCATTGGTTGATATAGTCAATACTCATTCTTACAGACATTTATAACGTTATGATCAAGAAGAATTAATCAAGAAGACACCAAATAGAAAATACATCTTTTTTGTTTTGGTTTTGATGTCCCAAATAATCATTGCTTATTCCATTATATATGGTTATAAAATGCATACAACATGGATAGATTGGTACATATACAAATTTGTCTTGGTATATAATTGCTCCCCTACTCACAATCTCCTCCCTGTTCCACCGTAACACTACTTAGTATGGAGCACTTTCAGCAGTATTATTATGCACTATGGCAGCTATCACAGAGGGTTTACCACCTGTGTAATTTACCCGTTTAGAAAATCCCTTTTATTGTATTATTGAAAGCAAACAGTGGTACTCAATCATTCAATAATACCGTCTATTCATAGCCAATGAAAGGAGAATAGTGTAATTGCCTGGTTTTCCTGCTCTTTTCTAATAACATGTTGTAGAGCTCAGTGCATGTGGCACCCCAGCTGTTGTTGAGACAATAGCCAGCTGCGTGAACAATTTATCAGGTTCATATGTGAGCGGCTGCAGCTGGGGAGGTGACATCAGGGGGAAAAAAAGACGAGAGTTGCACCGACAAACGCAGTGATGAGTCGGTACTCTGATTAGGTTTGTGCAAAGCAGGAAATGAGCCAGTGTTGCTGTCATCACCATCACCATAGATGCAACATATATTATTATTCCTTCACATATATTACTCTTCATTTCTATTTTGAATATTTATTTTTCTGCAATAACAAGAAAAGCTTCATCCTCATCATCATTAAAAAAAAAAAAAACTCTCCTTTCCAAGCCACTAAAACTTTAGGGGTTAAGTAGGTTTATTTAATATTTACCCAAATTGGTTTACACACTAATTTACTTTATGCCACCAGCTGGTTGTGCACAATCAAAAATATTTTTGCGAATTTACTTTCTAAATCATAATCAATGGGCTTGCTTTCTAATGGCACATGCTTGGCTCAGATATTTGACTGATAAGTTGTAAAGGGTAGATTTTATTACCTCTGCATATGCAGGAGGGAATATTTTATTACAGAGTTTTATTTTGTCTGTTTGTCTTTTAGCACAATTACGTCAAAAGTACTTTTGACAAAATGTTTCCCAATGATAGACCTTATAGCCATGGAAGATTCGGAAGATTCCATTACACTTTGAAGGGGATCTGGATCCACATCCTGATTCTGGATCAGTTTCAACAAAAAAAGAAATCCTATCTCTTATCATTGAGGAAATTACAAAAATCTTTATGAAATTCTTATGAAATTTGCCTTGGTTTTAATGGTTTATTTCCTGAAATATCCAAAGGATCTGGATTAAAGGTCCCATATCCTGCTATTTTTCACCCATCTCCATTTGTTCTAAGAACCCCACAATTATAGTATTTGCGGTTTATTTTCCCAAACTCGCCTGTTTTCCAGAGTTTTAGCCTCTAAAAAGTCACTTTCTGAGCAACTCTACACAAACAAGCTGATTTGTGGCCTGCTTATGCATATTCATGAGTGGGTGTGTCCATAGACGGGACACTGACTTCCTCCTTCCCGCACAGTGACGTGAATAGCACTGCGTGAAGGACGCTGAAATGCTCCCCTTCGTGGGCGTGTCTGTTTACATGTCAATCACGGCAGAGAGCTTCCTGGAGGCGTGGCTTCTCCAGCTCAGTGCTGCATCAAATTCGTCATCAAAGTGGGAACGTGTCATCAAATTGGAGCGAGGTGTTTGGGCTCACCCTGCAGTAAGAAAGGAGCAAATCACCCTCTAACTAACGATTGAGGGAATCAATGGAAAAAACACTTTGGACATGTGTATGAAGCCCATATAGCACTTTATGATGTTTAAAGCACAGAAAAGTTGATTTAGCGTAACATGAGCCCTTTAAGATTGATAGTGGTATACATTTCTTACAAGCTGTTAAAGCGTGAATGATCATGGTAGCATGAACTGGATCACTGATCCAGATAACTGCCAATGTCTGGCAAAGAGGAGATTCAACACTTGTTAAAGTTTTTTTTTTAAATTATTATTATTATATGTTTTATTGTGTCTTCTTTAAATATGTTGAGGAGTATGTTCCTGTTTCTGGGTCCTGAGCTAAAAAAAAAACAAAAAAACATGCGAACTGCAACTATAAAAGAAATAAAAGCAGCTATAAAAATAAATTACACCACCTTTTCCTTTTAGTCGTGTATCGATAAATAATCTCAACAGTGAAGCCAATTACATACAATTACTTCTCGAGGAGGCTCCAACAAAGTGGTTTGCTGCAATTTGTGTGTACGTGTGTGCGTTTTAATCTGAGCAGTAAAGCAGCAGGGCTGACAGGAGCACCATCAGCCCTCTGTGGCACATCAGGGACAGCTGGGTGTTGTCAGGCAGCTATAGCACTGATGGAAATGGGCTGATTGCGGCTCCCGGGGCCCAGGGCCACTCCCACGTATAAATCAGCTTCACAGCACTCAGGGGTGGAATGTGGCATCAGCTGGCTGCACCACACCTACTGCACAGTGGAGGAAAGCCTTTAGCAAACGGACTGTTCCAACGTGCTGGTTTTCCTTTATAAATACAAAGTGTCTATTCTCTTTGCACTGACCTCACTAGTTTGTCCTCTGCTCTATATCAGAATTATGTTCAGCCTGGCTTTAACCACCTCTGAAATAACCTGGGAGGTGTCAGATCCTGACTGGCACTTATTTGATTGGTTCCAGCACCTCATTTTTTTTTCTTTCCAGCATCTCATCTGCTTTTAGGTGTTTTGATTACATTTTGAAGTATTATATTTGGACAGCTGTGTCTTTTATTGAGATGAAATCACTGGAAATTTCATTGCGTACACAAAATTGAATGTAAAAAGACAGAGGGAGAGAGCAAAGTCAAGCCACGCCCACGCTACGTCTAAAGTGTGATTTTGTGCAAAAATAGTTACTCGCTCAGCTTGGAAGACAGTGGAAAATGGCAAAAGCAGTTGGATTTAAAGAGCTTTTTAAAGCCAATAAGTGAATAAATGGTAAGCACGCATTTTATTTTCATTTTCTGCTGTGCTGCTGATTCATAAGAGGAGTTTTGGTGTAAAAGTTTGTAAATATTTTGTGTTTGTGGCTTTTTGTGTTCTGAAAGTTTAGTGGCTAGATAGCTGGGTTTCAGTCACGTGATTACGATGACGCAGGAAGGGGGTAGAATTTCAGATGGAGGACAGGAAGTAAAAATGGAGAATACGCCTATGGAGAAAAAGATTGCAGAAAGTCTGTATTGTACTGATTTAGGTCCAGTTTCAAGGCAAAGATACAAACAATGAATTAACAAATATGTTGGGTGAGTTATTGACAAAAATGTGCCGACCATCGAGGCTGTTGAGATCACAAACGGACATATCCACTTACACCAAACAGCAGATGAAAACCTACAAAAGTATGGAGGCATATAACTTTTTTGTGAGTGGGTGGGTCCACAATCTCGGTACCAAACGGCTTCACAATGATTCTTGTTTGGTCTTCGCCAGGGTGAAGTTTGTTCTTATATATATTTATGTGTTAAAATGCTAGCAGTAACAGCTATAATGTAAACAAACATGCAAAACATCTTGATGACGTTAGCCTGACGGTCAAGGATACATGAGGTTTGTTTGTCACATACATATATACTACTGAATAGTACCTTATGACATGTAGTGAAATAGCATTAGGGTGTTCAGCTTTATGTGCACAGTGTGCAGCAGGGGTGAAAGAAAGAAGGTACAGTAAATAATACAGTAAATGAGCATTGCACTGAACTCTGCAATGTTCTCGATGCAAAGTCTTGTTCCGTTTTGTTTCCATGTTTGTCAAAGCTAAAAATCCACTCTCACACAAGGACATCAAGGTCTTGACGGCAACTTTGTCTAACGTAAAGAAATATTTTATAAATAAATGTGTTCCTCTGTCACCACTAGCAGGAAACCTTACAGAGGCCAATGTGTAATGTGTGGCAATGCACGGAGGCTCCTGACTGCTGATCTATTTATATTATTCCAATGTACATTTCAATGTGTATACCCCTAGCGGTACCCGCACCCCACTTTGGGAACCTCGGCTTTTTATGTGCAACATTTTATGTGACTATTTCATTGGTGCTACAAAATGCAAACTGTCTTTTCCTAAAATGTTGAGGTTGAGTAAACAACCATTAATGCCACCCACATATATTTTAGTGGTGTCATAGAAATGTGAATTGAAAAAGCATAACGAGCTGCTTCAGTTAGTGGACTTTAGCTCAGAGACAAATAAAGATGTTTAAAGCACTGACAGATTGTTTTAGACCTCTGGGGGACATTTTTGTATTCCAGTAAATTATCTGTCACAGTGAAGAAAGGAGTGGAATGTCAACTAAAAACCAACTTCTTAATTATTAAACAAGCATTTATACTAAATGTTTTGCTTACCTTTGGCTTTTACTAAAGTTTACTCAAATAAAGTGGACTAAGTAAATTCCTCTCTGTGTCCTTAGGGTAGGCACTCACAAAATGGAAGGGGAAACTTATCTTTAAGCAGCCTGATTAACTGGCACAGTTTGATTTGCATGCCCAACTTAAAAAATGTAAAAGCATTTTTTATTCATTTCTTTATTTATTTATTTTTAGCTTCAGTTAAAAAAAGTTTTTATAGCATTCATTATCCCCAGCACCAGCACACCACAGGGAACCTTAAGACCTAAACTCAAGCATAAGAAGTCAATCTCTGTGTCAGTTTATTTTATGCATGTCTATGCTTGGGACTTAATTGCGAGCTTTGAGTTTAGGGGAAAAGAACATTTCTCTTTCCTCGTGGTTTATTCCAACATCTGTGGTAATGCAATTTAACAGTTGACAACCCAGCTGGATGTTTTTTTTGTACCATAACGTTGTAATGTGGAGCCTGTTAGCAGCTCAGTTAAGTAGTATAACATTGTACATTTCCACAAATACAAAATCCACCATGGGTTGGGTTCAATTCTAATTGTAATCACGTAATTGATAGTTAATTACAATTATGGCATAACTATAATTGCAAATGTAATTTACTAAGTCTGTTGCTGTCGTAATCGTAATTATATTGTAATTGAGTTCAAATAATTGACTTTGTAAATGTAATTGGCATCGAAATTCTATGGAAATGGTCAATTATAGTTTAATGCAAAACTAGGGAACATTGTTACAGTTCTATACATATGTAATTAACAATTACCAAGCTTTCCAACATTTTACCGTTTAAAAAAAAAGGAAATCAAGGGGTACACTGACACAAAAAAGGCTCCGACGCCCACATCAATAATGTTAAAACCTATATTTTAATTGATTAGTTAGTCCAACAAGGTAACCAGTAGATAGGAAAGAAATTAGAAAATAGATATTTGCTTTTAGTGTATTTTACAGCTGATTTAGGACCCGTTATAATGAGAGACGCTAACACAAGAGAAAGTATAACTTTTATTTATTTCAGGCTGAGTAAATGTTATTAATTGTAATTGAACTTTACTAATTGAGATCGTAACTGTAATAGACTTTCTGAGGTAGAGAAATACTAGTAATTTAATTGTAAATGGAAAAAATACTGGTCACTGTAATTGTAATTGAACATGGATAATTGAAAACATAATTGTAATTATAAAATGTAATTGACCCCAACCCTGAAATCCACTGTTACTAACAAGCCTGCTGCAGAAAATACAGACATTTTGATGTGTTGAAATGCATCAGCTGGTTATCAGTGCAAACGCACACTTTTCTTACAGGTATACAGTATGTACGCAGAGGAAACGATAAACTCAGCCACAAAACGCATAATGACTTTATAAAGGCACACACAGAGTAGCAGGGATGAAGCAGTGTGTTGAGGTTGTGTGTGGTGAGGAAAGAATTGTGGCTCGTGTCAAAGATAACAACACTAGGTCAAGCCTGATAGGCATTCGCAGCACGGACGGAGTGTGTGGCAGATTAGAGCAAACATAACTGCACAGATAAGTCCAGCTAACTGATAACTTTATGGGGTTGGAAATAGAGCAGTAGTAGTAGTGAGTGTGGATATAGCAGGACGGCTTCTGCGTAGGTCCTTAAGAATGCACAAATATTTGTAAATATGTATTTATGTGTAATTTGTGTGAAATTATCTGACATTATTTTGGACTAGTACAGTGTCTGGCCGAAGTATTCATATAGTGGGAGCTTAAGTAGAGTAGTCAATTATGGCCAAATGTATGTGTTTGAAGGTTGGATGTACAAAGAGGTGTACATACTCTGTAGTGTTATAAAGGGGTATATTTGCGGGTGCAAAGTAAAATTTTTGTTTGGTGTATTATTTTTCTGTAATGTATGTTTTTTGGAGTCATTTTGTGTGTTTTTTTAATCTCTCTGTTGTATTTTTGCGCATTTTTTTTCAGTTTGGTAAGGCACAATTGTTTTTTGTTGCCATTGTAGTGTGATTCTGGAGTCATTTTGAGTATTTTTGCAGATTTTTGGTGCAGTTTTGTGCATTTTTATTGTCATTTTGTGAATTTTTTGTATAAATATTTAGTTTTGTGTATTTTGACTCATTTTCATATTTTTGTTGTCGTTTGGTGCATATTTCTGTAATGTATGTTTTTTGAAGTCATTTTGTGTGTTTTTGGAGCCTTTTTGTATATTTTTATGCATTTCTGTTGTCGTTTTGTGTACATTTTCATGTAGATATTGTTTAAGGTTCTCTCTCACACACACATTAGCCGCGCACATGCACATACTCCGTCACAGGTTGTTGAAATGCATGTGTCTCATATTGGGCGTGAGACCTGCCAGAAAAAAAAATGGACCCGGTAGTACCACTACGCGATCGAAATTGGGAGCCGTAATCTCAAAACAAAATGAAAATAAACCTTTTGCAACACACTTAAATACAACATTGAGCACTACAAAAACGTTTTTAATATCGACCTTCTTTTGTGGACTGGAGGAGGGTCTTCTTCTATTGATTTATAGAGGTTGTAAATGAACAGATTGGTGCGCTAGCTCCCCCTCCTACTGAGGTCAAAAGCTGAATAGGTTTCATTTCTGACATGAACATGAATGTGCCGTCTGGGCTAAATAAAACTAAAATAAACATTTTGCAACACGAACTTCCTTGATTTATTAGAGAGATATTTCAATTCTTTAAGATGCTTGAACACAAAAATCTAATTTTTTAAACTTCCACGGAAACAGCTCAATATAATAAATGTACATTAATTGTGCAATAGCAAAAAAAAAGATGGTAAAGTGGTAGAATAAATCTAAAGATGTTTTAATGCAGAACTTGTCTGTCACAGTACTACAGCATAATATTTAAGCGGTTCATTACAAACCAAGATGTGATTTTTTGAAAATTGATGATAGGAATTTTTTTTAATTTTTGAAACTGACCCAGAATTTGTATATTGAACCGGATAACCTCCAAAATGTAATGGAAATGTCCTTGGCGTTGGCAGAGTCTTACGTTAGCTTTAGCCCTTTAGGGTTCTCTTTTAGTTTGAGCCTCTTTTACTTTGATCTGAAGTTTAGGTTCGACTCTTGTTTTGATTCATGTGTTGTTAACACTGTCTCAATGCTTCCGGTGGGTATTTCATCAAAGTCAGCTCAGGGTTATTGCCAGGTTTAACCTGAGAGTCCAGCTTAGGTGAACCTGGATCTAACTAAAATGGCCTTTTCATCAAAGAGAAAACACCTTAGTTGCCATGGAAACAGTTTGTAGAGCAAACCTGCACTCGGCAGAGGCCCGTTGTAGGATAAGTGATTAAGCCGGGATATTTTGGTTATCCTGACTCAACTTATCTGGTTGTATAAAAGCGGGACAGTGGAAAGAGGGATGTTTTGTGACATAAATTACCATGGAGATTTATGCTGTGTATTCCAGGATTTATTTAATCTCATCCCTTATCTCAGTCAGCTAATCCACTGCCCACTAAACATTATCACATTCAACTACACCGACTGTCATTATTTACACATTAGTGATCATTGATTTCAATCATTATAGATACATGCTATTTTAAAAGATGTTGCAATCATTGGATTATTTACAGTTTCACATTGATTTTTATATAAAATACACATCCCATATAAAAATAAGTCAAAGAGTAACGTGATGTTCCTATTACTGAAGAAGGCTAAATCAAAGCAGGTAAACCATCAGCTACTTTCAAAACTGAAGTCACAGAGTAACTCTACAAAAATACATTTGTAAAATGATTTAATGAAAGCACATTATACAACCCGTAAGATAAGAGGAACTTGAATTATCCCAAAGGGAAATTCAAATAAATTCAGTGAGCTGACCTATTTATCATTTATCAGAGTTATACAGTCTGATGGAGTTACATTTACACAATGTCCCCCAAATCTGCAATTTTTCAGAGATGTTAATTTACTATTTGGGTTGTAATACCTCGCTTTCTCTTCTTGTTTCATGGGCGACCGTGACTCAGGTGGTCGAGGGGTTGTCTTCTGATGGCAGATGTTGGGGGTTTGATCCCAGTCTATACCTGCCTTTGTCGAAGTGTCCTTGGGCAAGACACTGAATCTTACATTGCTCCCAGTGGTTGACTAGCGCCTTGCATGGCAGCTCAGTCCCATTGGCGTGTGAATGAGTGAATGAGCTGCTATGTAAAGCACTTTGAGACTACTTCAGTGTAGGAATAAAGCGCTATATAAATCAAGTCCATTTATAACTGTGGCATTGTTGCTTTTCTTTTTAATTTGGTATTTTACCTCCTCGTAAGCCACCATGAGGATTTCTCCATCGGACGAGGAAAAGCACCATGCTCTAGTTGCCATGGTGAATAGGTGAATCTGTGATTGATGGCGCCGTCTATTTTGAGAGAACCGTTTGCTCGCACTGATCCAGGATCGGTTTTACCTGACTTAATTAATCAGTGTCCGCTCAGCCTGGCTTGGTCTTTGTTCAACCAATTAGGCCTGGATGCTGGATGCTCTTGTTTGAGATTCACTGAACCCAGCTCAGTCATTTATCTTAATATACAAAGGGAGAGGCTGTTTAAAGCTGATATCCAAAGTTTCTGAGAAATGTTTCGATGTCCCGCCCTAAACAGCTTCACTTCCTCCCACTGCCTCTGCCAATCTACCAGAAGCCACGCCTCTACTTTTCTGCACGCGCATCGCGAAACATAACAAGGTTGCTTCAGGTCTCATTGATATAGGTCTATGGGTCAGTTAAGAACCAAAATCATATTTACCTGTTTGCTGTCGTGACACGCTGCCTTGTTTCTGTGCACAATTCCGCATTCACTTTGATTGACAGACGGTGCTACAGGAAGTCGAAGCCTATTGGCTGGGCGATCACGGCTAGGATGAAGGCGGGACTTATATACATTGACATGTATATGAATGACCGCCGGCAGTAGACTGTAGTAAAAGGCAAGGCAAGGCAAATTTATTTGTATAGCGCATTTCATACACAAGGCAGCTCAATGTGCTTTACATGATCAAAAAGTGCAACAGAAAACATTCAACAGCTTAAAATCACTTAAAATCATCAAAAAACACATTACATCAGCAACATGACCAAAAATCTCCCTCTCAATCAAACACAGTAGAGATTAAGACTAGTCAGATGTTTCTTTGAATTTCAAAAGAATGATACATGAACATAGATTTCTCAGAAACTCCGGATATCAGCTTTTAGGACAGTCACAGGCACTAAGGCTCCCCGATGCTAAAATACATGTTGGATGTGACATCCAGCAGTGTCACATCCAACAGCGCACACAGCATATTCCTCTGTTCATTTGAATGTATTGTATAGTGCTGAGTTACAAGAAACTATTAATCAAAACGCTCATAGGTCTCATAAATTACATTATTTAATTGTGAGTAACTGCAACGTCTTTTTTAAACGCAGACAGCTTTAAATAGAAACAAACAAACAGTAAACTCAGCAAACTCACTCAGTTGTTCTCTATGAAAGATTCATTAAATAACGTCAACTTTAACCGTTTACTACTTTTAAAATGTTGAAACCACAAAAAAATTCTGGAACGTGTTTAACCTTTTTTTTTTTTTTTTACTATTTTCCTCTTCTCAATGCTCAGTAACAGATGATGTCCCATCCTGTTGGTCTCCGCATTGGTTTCTATTGGCTGTTTAATAAGAGTAAAAGCTGCAGCACATGCCTCCTCACGTCTCCAATCATGAAATCTGTGGCTGTGTTCAAAATCTCACACTAACGTACTATTCATACTAAGTCTGACGTCAAAATGAGTATGTAGTGCGTTCAGATTAGATAGTATGAATAGATTGCGTACGCGACAAATACCCGAATGCATACTATAGACCCTTTCCAAAAAATTTAAATATCATAGAAAAGTTGTTTAATTTCCATAAATCCATTCAAAAAGTTAAACTTTCATAAATTATAGATTCAGGGCCCACAATTTAAATGATTTCAAGTATTTATTTGTTTATTTTTACATAATTTGGGCTTCCAGCTCATAAAACCCACAAAAACAGGATTTTAAAAAATTTGAATACTGTGAAGAAATCATCATTTACTGCAGAAAAAAAGAGGAGAAGAAGGACTGGACTGGAGGCCAGTGGTCCAAGGTCCCTTTTCTGATTAAAGTAAAGTGTTCCTTTCATTTTGGAATCAAGGTCCAAGGGTTTGGAGGAAGACAGGTGAGGAACAGAACATTGCACCCCAAATCATGACTGATGACACAGGACCTCAAGCAGATTGAGAAGGTAATTGTAATTGTCTTTCTGAGGATAAAAAAATAATTGTAATTTAATTGTAAATGGAAAAATAAAGGTTAGTCACTGTAAACATAATTGAATTGTAATTGAACAAGGGTAATTGAAAAGGTAATTGTAACTTTAAAATGTAATAGACCCCAACCCTGGTATGGACTTCTACCTATTGTCTAGTGCACACACTGCTTTGAAGGTTTGTTGTGATTATGTTAATTTTGACATTGTCCATTTGATGTTCAGTTTGTATCCTGTGTTTTTGCCAAGTGTCTAAAATGATTGAGACAGTGCACACCGAAACACACTGGCGATCCCAGTTAAATGCCTGGGAAGCTTTAAATGTCGCCTATCACCTCAACAAATGAAAACTGCCCTTTAAAGTGCTGCCACATTATCCTAATGAATGTTATTTGCTTTGTAATGTGGATAATGAAGTTGGAAAAGGTCGTTTTTCTACTTCAGGATTAGGCTGCACTGACGCTTTACGAAAATCACCAGAAATCAGCAGTGAGAAGGTTAAACCATCCCCTGCCATCCCAGCAGTAGGTAATTAGTGTAAATGAATAAATCTAGGTGGCCATGGCAATGACTGGATTTAAATTACTGTGAAAAATGGAAATGTTAACAGTGTCTGAGATTAAACTCAAGGAAGGAGAAAAGGGGACGGTCAGGGTGGGAGAGGATTAAGAAACAGCTTTGAAGAGCAATTCCCATGTGCTCCACCAAACCATATCTCACTTCTCTTTTTCTCTTCCATTGCTTGCTATATGAGGACTGATTTTACTGAGTTCAGAAAACTCAATCTGGCAACACAAACATTTCATTGTACATACTGTAACGGTATAAGTACTTGATTGTCATCAAGTTTTTATCAAAAATAAATGGTTAAGAAAGGATTTTACATCATCAGTTACATTGACACACACTCTTAAGCAATGATGGGCGGTAATGCGTTACTGTAATCTGATTACTTTTCCTAAGTAACGAGTAAAGTAAGGGATAATAATTGAAGAAACAATATTTATGTTAGTTATTTTCCTGCCAGCAGGCTGCGTTACTAAATTAAACAGTCTCGCTGCTGTTACATCATCGGTAAACAACACACAAGAAAATGGAGCACGAGAGAGGGTAGCTTTTAATCTTTGAAAGCACCAACATTACTTTGAATTTGACTCCGTAAAAGACGACAAAAACATTAGTGTGCACTCTACGTGGGAAGAAAACTTGTTGAATAATTCAAATTCAAATCTGAGCAAGCACTGAGCATTAGGAAAGCCCAGACCCCACTGCTGCTACAACATCCACATCTACCGAGCGGCTACATTGTCGAGGACATGTTGCCAATATTCACCGTAAACTCATTCCTACACATCGTTGAAAAAATACCGGCCAAAAACGGCATCAAGCTGCCACAGAGAAAGTCAGAAATATAGTCGAGTCAGAAACTGTTGCATTTCATTACATTTTTGCTTGATGCAATGTGCTTAGTGTAAAATTTAATTAAAAAAATATTAAAAAAGAGACAGTTTTATTAGATTCCTTTTTTATATGTGAAACATGCTAACAAAACAGAAGTGGGCTGAAAGGTCGACTGATTAATATTTTGTACATCACATTTTTTAAATGTAATTTAATTATATTAAAGCTGATATCGGGAGATTCTGAGAAATCTATGTTCATGTATGATTCTTTTGAAATGCGAAAAATTACCTAACTAGTCTTTTACTATGGTCTAATGCAGATGGTCACTTATATACATTAATGTATAAAAGTCCCTCCTTCGTCCTATAGATACAAATAGAAACGATCGCCGACTGCGCCCAGCCAATAGGCTTTGACTTCCTGTTTTTGAGACTGTCAATCAAAGTGAATGCGGAACTGTGCACGGAAACAAGGCCGTGCGTCACAACAGCAAACAGGTAAATATGATTTTGGCTCTTACCTGACCCATAGACCTATATCAATGCGACCCAATGCAACCTTGTTATGTTCCGCGATGCACGTGCAGAAAAGTAGAGGCGTGGCTTCTGTTAGATTGCAGAGGCAGTAGGAGGAAGTGGAGCTTTTGAGGGCGGGACATCGAGACGTCCTCTCAGAAACTCCGGACATCAGCTTTAAGTAAAGTAATTAAAGTACCTAGTTACTTTTGAAAATTATTAATCAGTAAAATGACTGGATTATTTCCTTGGAGGAGTAATCACTAATCCAAGTAACGTGGCCAACACTGCTCATAAGGGGCTAGTCCACCTTGGTGAACAGTGTAGGGTTCATTGCCTTGAGACAATTTGACAATTGGTAATTTGGCGAAGTAATATATTTACTATATTTGCTGTCACTAGCTTCAATTCCAGACATAATTGCTACATCTAAACACAACCAGACAAGACTTAAAGAGGCCTTTATTATACAATTAACATAATAAGGACCATCCTGGGATCCCTTTAAAAAGAACCAGTAATAAAACATATCTTTTCCATTTTCCTGCTTTCCTCTCTCCCTCGCATTGTGTTCTCTTTGTATGCATGTGCCTGCTCAGCACTAAGCTCCTCTGGGGCTCCTTTGTTGCGTCTTGAACACATAGTGAAGCAAACCTACATGATCATCATTTACATATTCATCAGAAAACAAGTGTGGCACAAGTCTGTGATAAATAGGAAGGAAAATGACATCAGGTGAAGCAAATCCTGGCACCTGCCTTGTGTCTGAGATTCATCTGCTGCATCTGCAGACGTGTTAAATCACAGGACAAAATGAAACATATGGTCAGTCTTTCCAGCACCACTGGGACCCTCTCCAACAGCGCACCAGCTTCATCAACACCTTGATCTCCATATTTTAGGGGATTTTCAGAGAAAATAGATGCAAACATGAATATGAGTTAAGTGTGAGAGAGAGCTTTCACTATTTCACTCAGAAATGTCCTAAATAATAAGTAATTTCTATCTTTCTCAAATCATCTGCAGTTGTGATATTTAATCTTTTAAAAGCTGAATATTTAAAAAAAAAAAAAAAAAAACTTTGATTTGAAAAAAACATTTTTTAAGTGCACCAAAGTGTAAGTTGCAGAAGTTAGAGATATCATTTATGACAGCTTTTACTCACTTTTAAAGATTAATTAAACCCCAAAACCTGATCCTGGTCCAACTTTCAACATTTTAGTCAAAGTATTTCAATTTTGACATATTTTGTTTTTAAATGTCTATGGGTTGAAACCCAAATATTATAATAGATTTTTGCTATTGGCTGAGAACAAGATCATGTGACATTTTAGAACCATCTTGCATCACAAACAAGCACTGTTAGCCCCGCCCCTTTTATAAAAACTTGCACCCGTGGACTCTACAATCTGTGGTGAGTAGGTTGGATTGAGAAAAGAGTGAATAGAGACGTATATTGAGTAAAGCGTAGCTAGTTAACATAGCGTAGGTTGTTCATTGGAGATTTTATAGTATGGACTGGGCGTGTCTTAACTGCTTTAGGAGCCCCGCCCATAATCAAGGCATTTTTTTTAATTCCCTCCTAGTGGCAGGTCAGGAGAAAGCCGGGGTTTAGTTACTCTTTAAAGAAATACTGAGCATGAGAGAAAGTGTAAATATTTATAGATGGGGAGATTATATAAAATAGAAGCTTAATAGATAAAAGTTATTTTGTCTGACATGTGTAAGTTTCTTCCAGGTTTACGATTCCTCCTGAATCAAGTGCTCGGCAACCTAGAACAAGCAGGTACAGTAGATGGATATATCAATGCATGAGCAAAAACGAGTAAGAATTGTCAATTTATTTTGAGCTGCAGATGACTGATTTACTCAGAGTTTACACTGGGAACATAAAAGCTCTGCAGAGCTTGTGACTGACATGGTCCTCAATTAGTAATAACCTGTGCCAACAGTAGTTTCCCGTTGCCTGGAAAACAGGTGGCCAGGTCTTTATCAACCTTGTAATGACCACATCAGTTCAGCAATAGCTCGGTGACATCTGTTTTTTTGAGTAGAATTTGTAGTATGAAAAATGTGTCATTGCTTTGTGAAAAACACCACATTGTGTATTATTGTTGGCCCAGTCTATGAAGGGAAGAATACAGAAGAGACAGCTTGGAAAAGCCTTGAGCTCCACTTCAGAAAGCACAAAGGAAAAATGACTTTCACCACAATAAACTGAAGCTGAAATGTAACAACAAAGATTTGGTAAAAACTGTGATATTGTCGAGATATTGGTGAAATCCTCTCCATGAAACCTCCACCAACTTTAAAAAAGATGCTCAAATTAGAAAAGGTGTGTTTGATCACTGTTCACTCTCCAAGAATATAAGAACCCTGGGATGTGTTTGTTGCTACCATTGCGCCTCCTATCAAAAAGCATGGCTTTGGGGTTCAAATCTTCCTATCAAAAGAGATAGTTCTTCTACTGCAGATCTGTGTAACAGCCTCTGTGATCTATGCAAAGGAGATAAGCTGTGTCCATGCTGGATTAGTACTGCAGGACAATCAATGTGGGTTATGCAATTTACTACCTCCCACGTCTGGGATTTTAATGAACAATGCCAGCTCCTAAAGTACGACTTCATGGCTGTAATAAATTAGTAGAGAAGCATATACTGTGGGTCAGATTGTAGTGGGTGTGATTGCCAAAAAGGCTCTGCAGCCTAATTTAAGAATTACACATTGATTGTGTGATTGTATAATTAAAAGAACACACAGAAAAGCAACACGATTTTCACTTTGCCAACTGAAGAGACAAGTTTATTTTAGTTGTTACAAGTTTTCAGAAGATTGTAGAAAATGTTCCATAAACTATTTCAGCAGTCAGTATTTCATCCTCAATAATATCAAGAGTTTTTCAGTGGCACTTGAAGAGTCTGAAATCAGAGGCTGGAAATCCTTTCCTATTACCTCTCTGAACTCCTCCCACACAGGCTGTTACTTTTGGAACAGCAGGTACTCGGGTCTTTGTGGCTATTCTGTGCTCTTGTGTCAATTCAATGACAGCTAAACCCCAGATTGTATCCATCCATCTACCCATATATCCTCTATAACTGATATCATTCAGGATCTGACTCAGAGTAAAAGGTTGGGTACACCATGTACTGAATGCCAGTCTAACCCAACAAAGCTATTAAACAAACTCCAATAAAATGGAGTATATGTTTTTTGACTGTCTGAGGAAATTTGAGTTTACAGAACCAACCTATTAAAGCAGGCATGTAAATTTGACAGAGGATGTTTTTTCTTTAGGGATTGAACCATGAATATCCACAATGAGAGCAAATGATGTGAGACTGTGAAGCTACACGCCGAGTTGCACAGCCATCCAAATACATGGGTTCTAAAGGTCAGAGGAAGTGGTTTTGCAGAACAGCTGGTCCGAAAAGCTGAATCTGAACTTTGGCTGCCCTTAATAGCTTTGAACTTCCAAACTGTCGGCACTGTACTGAGAGATTTCCACCAAAACAGCAAGCAAATCCAATGCCACTGGTCAAGAAAAGATAAGATGACGCTTTATTTTCATTGCATTCAAATCACAAAATTTTAGTGCAACTCACAGAAGAGATTCTGACTAGTTAAAGGTAGGGTAGGTAATTTCCTCCAGATACACTTTTCAAGTTTTGGGTTGAAATTGTATGTCTTTATGTCCTGACTAGGGTTGGGCATCGTTTGGATTTTAACGATTCTGATTCCGATTCTCAATTTCGACTCCTGCTCTAAACGATCCTCGATTCCGATTCTTTGAGTTGTGCAGGTAAACAGGTCACAGGTTTCACAGGAGAATTTTTTTCATTTAAAAAAGCCTTTTACACAGGTTATTTTTATTAATTCACCTATTGTAGTGAATATATTATAGACATAAATGTAATTGGACTCTCAAGCCACAAAAAATGCACCACTTTAAAAAGAAAATAGACAAAAGAGCAGTGGAAACTTCTGACATTTATTAATCCTTAAATCTATGTACATGTGTACATATGTAAATTGTATATGACTGTAAATAATTCATATGTTTTATATAAATGGGTAAATGTTTGAATTGTTTATATTGTAACAGTTGTATGGAGTGCATGTAGCAATAGAAAAAAAAGCAACAACTGGCCGTCACTGTCTGTAGAGTCGAGGCAGCAGCCCCTACCCCGCTACAGAGAGACGGCAGCAGCAGAGGACTGTCTTACACTTCCTCATTTAGCGGGGCAAAATTAAAGCTGATAACTTCTTGAGTATGCCTACATTCTGGGTGAAGTCACCCTTTAGTAACTCCCTAAGTTGATCATTTAAACCATAGAAGCAGCGCTGTCTATGATGAGAAGAAGTGATCTGCGCGCTCTCTCTCACACACACACACACACACACACACATAGACTGCAAACCCCGCGTAAACAAACACAGCAAGCCGTGGAAACAAACTAGTGCGGGCATTTAGTAATCGAAAAAACAAATCAAAATTCAAACATCTTCGTAATGATTCCGGAAGCGGATGTGTTCTGAAAAAGTAACAAAGAAAATCTGTCATCTGTAGCAGCTGTAAACCTGTAAAAAAGTCGACCAATGAATCGTTTTTCACGACTCCCTGTCTCCCTGCTCATTCTCGACTCCTTGCGTGCACGAGCCCACACTCAAAGCGCGTCACCGGTGACAGAGGTAAAACAGAGTCTTTAGTCACGTTTTTTAACATATATAATGATAAAGTTTTGTGTTAACTTATCGCTGAATGAGACATGAGATGACGCAGCTTCTACACAATACAACGTTTTCCCAATTGTTGACCAAGACTTAATCTAACCTCACATTATCCATTTTTAAAAAAATCACACATTAGGACAGCATCTACAGAGCAAACACAAAACAAACTGTACATTCTCTGTACAGCAGTGAGACAGTGATGAGATCACTCATACAATGAGTGTAGGAAACATGTGAGCATGCATGTTCTGGACTGAGGTGAATAAGTCTCCTCTCCGTTGTCATCACTGTGTCCACATGTGTGTAGTCAGCGCACACACACACAAAGTTTATTCATGTTTTGCAATGTTGTGCATGTGTCGCAGACATTTTTCTCTCTCCTGCAGTTCTCCTAAACCTTTACTTATTTTTGTGTGTTCTTTTTTTGTTCTCCTCCCAGGTAAGTAAAATTACTCCAATATATCTTTTCACTCTGACATATTGATTTAGCACTAATGGACAGCACAGTTGTCCTCTCTGGGCAGCTAAACTGCAGCAGGATATTGAGTGAAGAGAAAATATTGAGCTTCAAGTCGATATTAAACAGTGATTTCTTTGTGTGTGTGTGTGTGTGTGTGTGTGTGTGTGTGTGTGTGTGTGTGTGTGTGTGTGTGTGTGTGTGTGTGTGTGTGTGTGTGTGTGTGTGTGTGTGTGTTTATATTTGTCCGTTATGTATTTGGTTTTGGCATGTTCTGATAAGCTGAAATTTCAACTTGGGTACAGCTGAAAATTGTGTGAAAATTGTGTGCAGACGAATAAAAATCAGACACACACACACACACACACACACACACACACACACACACACACACACGCGCCAGCCCCTAGAACTCCATTGAGTGACAGTTCTTTATTTCAGGAGTTGTGAACCTCATGTCTGGGCACATGCCATCACTTCCGTCCCTTCCACCTGTCAGGTTCCCTCACCTGCTGACGAGAGGGCAGACAGCAGTAATGGTGGCAGTGGTGGTGGTGGGTGAGCGTTAGATGGGCTGCTGGATGGCGTCCCAGCCTTTGTGTGCCAGGCCTACATCACGGTTCATTTCCCAGCCTCCTCCGCTACGCTCAGCCAAGCCTCTCTGCAGGTGTCTCACTGCAGAGGACTTCTGTCACCGTATGCATGGCAGCATCTCTATGCTTATTCCAAGGCAGGAAGCCATTTGTGCGACTAATGAACAAAATGTTTCGTAGGTATTAAGACAGTCCTACCACAAATATGAATACATAGTACGCTATATACTAATAGCTTTTGCTGCGTAAATTCTACCATACTCATGCACAGATATGAACTAATTTAGAGCACAATATTGTAGGAGTTGGACTGTGGGTAAGCAAAGGGCACGTAACACTGAGGATAAAAAAAATTTTGTCACCAAAGGAAATTATGATGTATCGTGAATCAATTTATTTTCCCACCTCTACTTTTAAATATAGTTTAAACCTCAAACAATGACTGTAATATAAATCAACACTTTACATCAAATATTATTATGCTACATTGTCAAAAGAAAAATGAGTAAAATAAGTATATCTCATCTCACATACTTCCCTTTGTTAGGTGAATATGATAATGGTAAATTACAATATCATCAACATATAAAAAAAAACTGTTGAAGTAATTTCCCCCGTGGGATAAATAAAGGACTTCTGATAACTGAAGTGCAAAGTATATAGAGAACAATGCATTTACACTTAAAAAGACATTGACCCAGCGGAGAAGACATCACGATCTTAAAGCAGAACTAGGTAACTTTTTCACCTTAATAAATCCTTCTCATAGTTCCAGTGAGGGTAATACAAGTGTTCATGGGGTGATTGGGGGGGTCTTTCACCCCCCCTGCTTTCTCTGGCCTGAAAACAGCATTTGCAACTTCCCTGCCTCTGAACTGGTAGCAAGACGTACTGCTTTACGGCAGCCCAATACAAACTACAGTGTGTGTGATTGCGCAACAGGCATACACACACACACACACACACACACACACACACACACACACTCGCAACCCAGTGCTCCATCAGGCAGCGCACGCACAGACATCCATCTATCTATCCATCCATCCATCCATCTATCCATTTTCAGAGCCGCTTTGTCAGCACACAAACAAACACCACACACATTTCCACACTCCCTTCCGTATTACTCCCACATCATTCATTTATTTTACTTGTCTCTCTTCCTCATACTGTTCACATGGTCACATGGGACTATATGTGTGAAAGCACCCTTTGTGTCACCGTTGTATTAGGATTTTCCCATGAGCGGTTGCTACTGTCTTGGGAGAGACAGGTGGTGGGAGGTGCAGAGTTTTAACGACAGTGACATAACCAAAAGGGACCTTTAGTTCTGCTTTAAAGTGCGTTCACACTAAATGCAACTTCAGTGACTATAGTTGCTAAATCGCTTGTGATGAGTCACTTGAACATAGTCACGCTTTTTGTTCACTTCATCAGTGACGAGACGACCAGAGAAGTGACGTAGGGAGAAACTATAACACTTTACTTGGAGTGTTATACATAAGGCTGACATTACGCTGTCAATATCTGTCATTAGCATGAATAAGGTGTCATGAAGGCTGTCAGTAAGTGTTGTTTGCTAAATTATGACACCTTTGGAGCGATGTTGGCATTTTTTGGGTTAGGTGGAGGGATCTAGTGGGGTTAGGGTTTAGGGTAATGAAGGGTTAGAATAACGAACGACACTTCATGACAGCCTTCATGACACCTTATTTATGCTAATGACAGATAATGACAGGGTGATGTTAGCCTTATGTATAAAACTCAAAAAAGTGTTACCGGATAAACTTATTGATGATTGGATGTCATGACACAGCGTCACTTGCTTGAAAAGTGTGAAACTTTCAACTTTAAGCAACTTCCAGTGACTCAGATTGTGCGATTGAATCGCTGGAATTGCGTAGGTCGCATTGCTTGAAGGGAGGTTGCTTGACGTCGTGTCATTTACATTGATTTTTAATGTATTCTGGTCGTCAGAGTCGCTGAAGTCGCTTTCGGTGTGAATGCACCTTTACAGTTCAGTGTCATTATTTGACGTAACTGACATTTGGGGGTATTTCCTTTATAGGAACATTCAGCATATTGAGCTTGTTTTAAAATATCTTCTCTGCAAGAGTAAGTTTATTTTCCTCACTGTACTCTTCTTATTAACTACCTAAGAGTTTGTAACATGTTCTGACTTGTATTCATCTCAGTCCAGCTGCAGACATTATAAAAGGCGTCTAACACCTTGAGTTTGAACGTGCACTGTCATCAGGATACAATGCAGACAATTTCTCACTTGGCCTTATTGTCAATAAGCTCAGAAGACAACCCCGAAACATGCAAGAGATGGTGACCTTGCATCAGAAATAGACACTTATGTCATCATTATGATCATGATCTTTACTGAAAATCACAACGCTCCATCTGTCTCCGTTTTTTAACCGCATAACGATTGAGCGTAACTACAATTGTTATGCTAATACGTCTTTTCTATGTGCGCGGAAGTGATGAAAAAGTGTGAGACAAAAGTGACACCAACACAGTAACACCCTCATCACTTCCACTTCTCCCTCATTTCTCCCGACGTGTGAAAAACAAGATTGCATTGTCTGTTGATTAATGAGGGAAATACTATTAAAGAAAGCATAAGTCTTGCTAGGTGATATATAGTGGCGTTCTATGGATCATGTAAACAATATGGCTATGAGATTTCCATAAATCACAAACTTGTGAGATAAACACATGCAATATGTCGCCATCCATTAACACAGCCTCTTTAGAACGGGTTGGTCAGACTTCTCCAGGTTTTTTGCTTAAACAAAAGGTTGATAATAATATCAGGCCTATTTCCCTACCATTGTGACTGTTTGTGTGTGTGTGTGTGTGTATGTACTCTATATTTCTGTCCTGCTGTTGCTGGTGAATGTTGTTACCAGGGTAACATCCTTAGTGGCCTGCAATTTGTGAGTATGGTGCCATATAATGTTTGCTCCATGTTGCCATAGTAAATGCCCCTGTTCAGCAGTGTACACTGCATGAGGAGGCTTAGTGGGCTTAATGCTCCTCAGTGCAGCAAACACTAAGGCAGTTAATTAGGGTTTATTGAAAAATCAATATTGTGACAGTTGTTCAACAAAGCATTTTTTCTACATTAATCGATTCACCTTTTCTTGCCATTTTTGACAGTTTTATTATGCTTTTGCAAATACACCATTTTGCATTAAAAAAAAAGTAGATTTAAAAAACATATAAGAACATAGGTATAATATAACTGAGGGCAGAGATGGGTTTAGTAACAGAAATAGAAATTCACACGGTTTAAAGTCAGCAGCATCCGATAGTAAAGTCACTCCTGCACTTTAAAAAGACTTCCCACAGTGAACACGCCTGGCTATAAGACGGTACAGAAACATATGCATTATACATTATATAAAAGGTGCACCAGAGTCACAGACCAAGTACTGTGAAAAGGGATGACTTAACAAGAAAGCCCAAGTACAAGCACATCCTTTGCAGCCCTTTATGCTTTTCGAGTTTATTTTAAGCTGAGGGAAGTAGAATGTTTCCGCCTTAAGATCTAATTATAAAAGTATCAGAACAGCCTGTGCATGATAAATCATGAGCTAATGGGTATCTCCATAAGACTGAACCTGATGGCCTTTTTACAATTGAAGCACTTTTCAGAATCATTGGTTTAAAAAAGAAAATACATTAAAGGTGCAGTCTGTGACTCTCAGATCCCTCTCTCCCCCTCCCTCCCCGCTGCTCTCTTACCCTGCCTCCAAGCTTTCTAAAGTCCCTCCCTCAGAGGAGCTAACAAGCTAACGTTTGTCCAAAAGCAACTTCACAGTAATATAACATACTCTGTTAAAAGCATATTACTCGGTTGTGGTGCATTCTGGCAATCTGCCAAAGGCTGCAGGAGCAGCAGGGGGGACTCAATGAGAATGTTTTTTTTTTTTTTTTTCACACAAACTACTAGTTTGATGTAAAGCTGTCCATACATAGTGACAGCTTTACCAAATATGACAAAAAGTTACTTTTATAAGAGTTGCAGACTGCACCTTTAAGTAACAAGTGCCATGTCGGAGAATGCTTGTATGATTTAATGAATTGGGTGGTTGTAGTCAAATGGGAGGTTGTGCACTGAAGGGCAGCACATGTAGCTTACCTCCATCTGTATAACTGGTGTAAATACAGAGGAGGAGGAGTCACATATCATGCTTACTAATAAATGCCACTGAATGGAGTTTGTGGGCTCTTGAGCATAATACTGATGCTCCATAGTTGCTGCACAGAAGCTATCCTTTTCTCAGAGCAGATAGGTAATATACAATGATAAATCGTAAAGACTCTTGATTTATATAGCGCTTTATCCCCACCGATGTAGTCTCAAAGTGTTTTACAATATCAGCTCATTCAACCATCCACTCTCACATTCACACAGCAATGGGGCTGAGCTGCCATGCAAGGCACTAGTCAACCATTTGGAACAACTTAGGGTTCAGTGTCTTGCCCAAGGGGACTTCAACATGGTATAGATCGAACCCCCAACCTCTTGATCAAAAGATGACCCCTTTACCACCTGAACCATGGTTGCCCCAATGGAGCAAACATTTACAGGTTGGCTTCATTTTACTCATTGGAATTATAACAACTTATTCCACTTTTTCAAAGTATGCACTGAAAACAATAGAAATATTATGTAAACTTAAATGGCCTTAAATTGGATCTTTTGGCCCAGACCTGGGATGAGGTCAATGCCTCTTCAGACCCTGATATGGCATATAATGCCTTTAATAAGAAAAACTATCTGTATAGAGTATGTTTAAAACATAGAACTACAGAAACTGAAAATAGATATGTCATATAAAAAAAAGTTGATAAGTATAATTCAAACTAATAAGAAGTACTATTATCATAATTTATTGGAACAACACAGAAATGATACCCAAGGGACCTGGAAAATACTAAATGAAATAATTAAGAAAGGTAGAAAAACATCTAATCTGCCCCATTATTTTCACAATCAAATCATAGAAAATGAAAAGGAAATTGCAAATGGCCTAAATGTTTTTTGTTTTTTTTTCCACTAACGTTGGACTCACATTAGCTCACAAAATTCTAGAACCCAAAGTCACACAAAGACTAAATTGTAACAGTTCTAAACCAAATCCAAACTCACTTTTCACAGGAGAGGTTGAGGAAAATTATAGAAGTTATTAAAAAATTCAAGAATAAAAGGTCAACTGATTGTTTTAACATTGATATGACGATAGTAAAATAAATAATTAATTATGTGGCAAAACCATTTACATATATTTGCAATCAGTCTTTTCTCACGGGCACTTTCCCAAGAGAAATGAAAACTACAAAAGTTTGAATTCATAAAAATGGAAATAAAAATATATTTGGCAATTATAGACCTATCTCGCTTCTGCCACAATTCTCCAAGATTTTGGAAAAGTTATTGGTAATTAGGCTTGATAATTTTGTTAACAAATATATTAATGCAATCATGGCGCTTATAGAAGATATTAGATCTGAGCAAGGCCTTTGACACCATAGTTTATACAAGGCTTTTAAAAAAGATTGAAGGGTTTGGTGTCAGGGGACCTACATATGCCCGGCTGGCCGGCTGGAAAGCTATTTTAGCAACAGATACCAATATGTACATGTACACAATGTCGACACTGAAAAAAAAACGAATCACACATTGGGTTCCACAAGGCTCTATATTGGGTTCAAACTGTTTATCATGTATATTAATGATGTTTGTGTTGTTTTGGAAAACGTAAAATGTTATATGCGGATGATACCAGCCTGTACTGCTCAGGAAAGGACCTGAAACAGCTCCTTGCTACAGTAGAAGATGAACTTACAGTCTTAAAAAATGGTTTGATCTTAACAAACTTTTAATGAATCTCAGTAAAACAAAATACATCATTTTTGAAAATAGAAAAATCTGTGATCATACGACTTTAAAAAATAATGATACAGAAAATTGAACAAGTTTCTGCAAATACATTTTTAGGAGTTACCATTGATCACATATAAGTATATTAAAAACAAAATTGGCAAAAACCATCGCTGTAATTGGCAAAAGGAAAACTGTACTTGACAAAAAATTATTTTATAGCTCCCTCATTCTTCCTTACCTAAATCATGGCTTGGAAATATTAGGAAACAACTACAAGTCCAATCCTATTTTCCTACTCCAAAAAAGGTAATAAGAATGATCACTAAAGCAGATTTCTATGCACCAACAAATCCTATTTTTGTAGAACTAAATTTATTGAAAATCCATGGGATTGTTGACCTTAACACATTGGTAATGGTGTACAAGGCACATAATAATCTTCTCCCTCCTCACATCCAGGAGCTTTTGGAACACAGGAAAAGTCAGTATAATCTCAGAGAAACCGGCGTTTTCAAAAAGGTAAAAGCTGGAACAAATAAAAAAAGTCGATGTATTTCTGCATGAGGTGTTAATCTGTAGAATAACTTGAAAGATTAAAAAAAAAAAACAATCCGGAACAGTCACAGCTTTTAAAAAGATTTATAAATCTACTATAATTCCAAAGTATATAACCTCAGGATGAATAAAGTAAGCAACTAATGAATAGACTTTATTAGATCCATAACAGATGAAATTAGTGAAATGACGATGTGATTTAGTTTAAAAATAAAAACAACATAAAAAAAAAATGAAATTTATGTTAAAATAACTATTCTAAATACGTGTATTTCTCTTCTGTTGGACACTTGAAATTGTTTATAAATTATTATAAATTATAAATCTTTGTGTTTTGTCACATGGAAGTCTGTAAACAGGGTTAGGCATAATAAGTATTAACTTCAGTCATGCTGTACACAAAATAATGGAAATGTTTTGTTCATGTTTACTGGAATGAAATGACCGAATAAACTACTACTACTACTACTACTGCTACTGCTACTGCTACTACTACTACTACTACTACTACTACTACTACTACTACTACTACTACTACTACTGCTGCTGCTGCTGCTGCTGCTACTACTACTACTACTACTACTACTACTACTGCTACTACTACTACTACTACTGCTACTGCTACTGCTACTACTACTACTACTACTACTACTACTGCTACTACTACTACTACTACTACTGCTACTGCTACTACTACTACTACTACTACTGCTGCTGCTGCTACTACTACTACTGCTACTGCTACTACTACTACTACTACTACTACTACTACTACTACTACTACTACTACTACTACTACTACTGCTACTACTACTACTACTACTACTGCTTCTGCTGCTACTACTACTACTGCTACTGCTACTACTACTACTACTACTACTACTACTACTACTACTACTACTACTACTACTGCTGCTGCTGCTGCTACTACTACTACTACTACTACTACTACTACTACTGCTACTGCTACTACTACTACTACTACTACTACTACTACTACATGAAAGCACCAACAGGAAGCAGTAAATTATTATATTGTGAAACATACAAGCTCAATTGGCCTCATATGCATGTGTAATTGAGTGACGTCCAAATATAAATTCATTGGGTCTACTATGATGGTGTCACACTCTTTGCAGGTATAACAGCTTGGGCTCATGTAGTTTGGCTTCCCACTATGGTTGGGAACATTCTCCCAGAAACATATTCATATGGTCAGACACTAATGTTGGACGAGGAGGCCTGGCTGGCAGTTTTTGCTCTAATTATCCTAAATTCAGCTTGAGGTGAAGTCTTTGTGCAGGCCTTTCATGTCCCCATGGACCTTGCTTTATGCACTGGTGTGAAGTCATGTTGAAACAGGGAAGGAAAAAACCAAAAACTGCTTCCACAAATTGCTTAAAGCATTTCTAAAAGATATTTTCACTCAAACTGAGTGGGCTGAGCACAACTCACAAACAAAAACTCCCCACTATGACCTCCCTCAACTAAACTTTACACTTGGCACAATTTCAGGGGGACAAATACTGTTAGCCTCGAAATCACCAAACCCATACTCATCCATCAGATTGCAAGATGGAAAAGTCTGAGGCACTTCAAAGTACACATCCACACAACTCTAAAACCCACTTTGCATCTGACACTTTGCATTGCACTTGGTGATCTATGGTTTGGTTGCAGCAGCTCAGCCATGAAACCCATTCAATGAAGCTTTCTGTGCTCTGTTCTTAAGCTAATGAAGTTTGAAGGTCTGAAGAGATTGATTCTGGGGAAAGTTGCCGCCATCTGCACACCACTAATATTTGTGATTGTGGAATATTTAGTGGCAAAGACACAGGTGGCATCCTGATAACACGGGGGAATTCACCGAGCTACCTATGGTATAACATTCTCTCACAAATGTTTGTAGAAGCAGTCTACATGTCTAGTTGTTAAATATGTTGGTCATTGAAGTGATTGAAACAACTGCATTCATTCAGTTTTTTCTAGTGGGAGAGTATAAACCTTTGGCACTTGGCTGTAAATCATATTTGAGACACATGGCTGTCGCTTTAATTGAGGCGTTGATAATTGCATATTTAAGTATGTGCTGCACTGAGCTGTATTAGCCAATCATGAATGCTGCGTGCTGCCATTGGATGAGCTCTAAAGAGAGCTATGCACTGTGCTGAGAGAGAAGCAGAGAGCGGGTGGGATGTGTGTGTGTGTGTGGGGAGAGGGGCTCTCAATCTCCACTGCACTCTCTCATTCAACGCCTATAGTCAGCAGAACGAGTGGCGGAGCAAAGCAGCATAGCATCTATGGCTACAGTATCCTGCAGATGACTCTGTTCCATGGAGGAGTGGAAGAGGAGAATTAGACCAAAAACCGGCAGGAAAAATGATGGGAGTCTTTGAGGAGAAGGAAAGATCAGGGAGGAGAATGAATGACAAATTAAAGGAAGTGAAGTAAATATAGCTCTGCGAGGACCACTGCAGCAACACTAAATCTGGAGATGTCAGGATAACCCTGAACAGAGCAGTGTGAAAGAGTGGAGGGGGAAAAGAGGTGATTTGCACAACTGATCACATCACTCTGTGCAAGCAAAGATAAGAAGAAGTGTTTCCTGATCAGCGGATCAAACTTCACTGAAGAAAAGTGACTATGGAATACCAGTCTGATACTGAAGCTTCAGAGGAGTAACCTAACCAGAAAAAGAAAAGAGTTACATCTACATTTTCTTCATGTTTGACAAACCTCAGCCGGGAAGTGAGAATAGTGCACTGATCATCACAGCTGAAGGCTCCACTGTCCTCATCCCCCACCTCAGCCCTCCGCCGCATCTGCCTGCTACTGGTGAATGTCTTCTCTGCTTGCACTCCCACTGCTCGGCAGTTGAACACACTCATGGTCGATGCCAAGGGAAGGAACATGAAATGTTTGACTTTCTTCTTAATGCTTCCCGAGACAGTCAAAGGCAAGTCAAGTAAAAGCTCCAAGAAAGGGAATGCCAGTGGCAGCCCCAAGCTGCCCCCGGTCTGTTATGAGATTATCACTCTAAGGAGCAAAAAGAAGAAGAAGATGGCAGCAGACATCTTTCCCACCAAAAAGCCGGCATCCACTACTACGGTGCAACACTACCAGCAACAGAACATCAACAACAACAATACCATACAAAACTGTAACTGGCAGGGCTTGTACTCTACGATTAGAGAAAGGTAAGCAAAACAACCAAGTTCCTTTCTCTCCAGATCTAAAAGGTCTCTCATACAATTCGATTTTTATTACAATTTTCTTTGGAGAACCGTGTGTGTGTGTGTGTGTATGTAGGGGTGGGTGCTTCATTCAGCCCTGCCTTTACTCTCTCAAGGGGAACCTCTGTATACTCCTACTCTGCTGCTACTTTGGCCACTCTGACATAACAGAGGGCGGACAGGCGCCCGGTGCTTTCGATATGCACAACAAGCAGAGGCGGTTCTGTAAAAGCAAAATATTTACCTTGGCTCATCGGTAAAAGATTCCAGCTGTGCAGAGCAAACCATGTACTTTCCAACCTGGCTTTATTGTCTCTTCAGAACATCATGGGGCTGTTTGCCCACCTCTGTAACATGTTCCACTTCTCAATAATATATGATTCCAGCTTTGTTGTTGGTCCCATTCTTTCACGGTTGGTTTTTAAATCGAGGTCATTGACATGTTTTTCAGTTCAATTAATAAATGAAGGAATAAAAAAAATATTGTATTCACGTGAGATGCTTTTAAGTCAATCAAGGAGTTCAGCTGTGTCTGAAGTTAGTCTCTTAATTACTAAAGCAGAAGTGGTCATACACATACATTTTTAGTTTTTTTTTTACCTTGTAATGTGCACTGAACTCCCATTGCTAAGGTTTAGACAGTCCACCTATATTTCTGTATGACTCCAATGTATCTTTCCTCTTGTTTCTCTTTTAGAAACTCTGTGATGTTTAACAATGAGCTTATGGCAGATGTTCACTTTATGGTGGGTCAGCCAGGAAAGACTCAGCGGCTGCCGGGACACAGGGTAAGGTTTTCATCAACCACTAATATCACAGCATGCAGGGAGGAAATTAGCATTGCCCATTGTTGTCCTTACCACAGAAAGATAAGAATGCTTTTCCTAGCCAGCTAACAATAATGGAACTAAAATGCCTTTTGCAACCACTCTCACATTCGCGCCATGTGCATTGTCGAGACAGACGTCAATTATTTATGTAAATTAGGCTAAAGGCACACTAAGTAAAGGAGGAAGGGAAATCCTCTTCTGCAGTCATCTCACTTTGAACGAGACTCCTTTGTCTACTCAGACACTGCTTTAAACCTTTTTTCTTCTTTTTTTGTTACAAATATTGACCTTTAAAACACTCGCCAGGAAAGAGTCAATAAAAACGCACAATCTAGGTTTCATCAAACAACTCAGTACATCTCTGGAATTTTTCAGTCTATAATTTAATTCATTCATTTATTGTCTGCCCCTTCAATCTTGTACTCAGTGGAGGTTTGCTGGTGCGTATGCCAGCTCTCACAACAATCATATTTACACACATAAGGTCACTCTGACAGGAAGTTTAGTCTCTAATTGTCTAACATACGGTTACTTGTTTTTAGACTGTGCTAATAAACCAAAGTACCAGGGTTTGACAGAATGAGCAAACTTCACACAAAAATGTTTTTCATCCAAACTCAGGAATTTCACTGTATATAAAACCAGTTCAGATTTGGAACAGTCAAAAATAAAAAAAAAATAGTCATCCCGTAGCGCTCATCAGAAGACATAAAATTGTTAAGAAAAAACGGGAAGAAATCTCCAGCCAAACCATGCTCCGAGGTGGCAGCCATCTGCCACGACTGGTTGGGGTTAAGGCTGGCATGCACTGCGCAATTTTTGGCCCATTTTGAGCCGATTTTTGACTTGTGCGTCTATTTTGGGATTGTGCGAGTCTCAGCTAGATCGTGTTTTGTGCATCGTGTAGTATACGTGGGGTCACGAGAAGAGATTAACACCTCATGACCAGCTCCCGATCAGCAATCGTATGGTCGTACGGAAATAAAACATGTTTGAAATCTAGTGAGGCTATCTCATAGTTGAAGCACGGACCGGCTTACCTTACACTCCCACACTGCGCATGCGTGAACACTGTAGGGCCACTGTAAAATTGACAGACTGTACTGCCTACGTCTGTCCAGCCAGCTCCTGGTCCATCACATTCCCATCTTTTCTTTTTTAAAGCTCTTTTTATTTTAAAGTTCTTCTTCTTCTTCTTCTTCTTCTTCTTCTTCTTCTTCTTCTTCTTCTTCTTCTTCTTCTTCTTCTTCTTCTTCTTCTTCTTCTTCTAATTTGTACGTTGCATTTCTGGAAACAAGACCCCGACGTGTCGTGAATGAACGTACATTGTGAGCAGTCAGATCGTGTAAGAGTGTCGGTCCGTATAGTGTGAGAACATATGCACAGTGAGCTTCGCATATTCGGGCTCTGCACATGAGTCGCACAGTTTGAGCTGGAGCTGAGGACATCAATTGAAAAAATCGCACCGTGTATGCCAGCCTTAAGTAGACAGAAAGAGAAGAACAGAACCGGATAGAGAGATAGAACATCAAGATAATGGCAAACATTTACAATTAGCCATATCTATGAGAAGCCTATTGTGGACCTGTAATACCAATATCAAGTATTTCATTCTACAAGGCCATTACACAAGAATGTATAAGGTTTTTGGTAAATGCACAGGGTTTTTTGTTAGCCACCTACCCTTTGAACACACAAACTCCAAACAATCTATTATAAATGCTTTTTGACTATGAGAGGTAACAAGTGTTCACTTGTTTCGACAAGAAACTGAATGCATATTTCAATATGTACAGCAACAAGAACAATCATAGCCTCCTTTTGGTTTAATTTTGTCAAATATGCCATTGCCTTCCAGAAAATACATGTTCTTTTTTCGTCTGAGAAAATTGATGCCTCCCACATGTCCACCTACTCATACTGTATTTGGGTAGCACACATAATACCGAAAAGGTAACACTTTATATTTAATACACAGAAGTAAAACATCCATGCAGTCAAGAAAAAGAAAATCGAGTATCTTAAAAGTGTTATCAATAGTATTTAGTCATATTTGATTTTATAAGGACTTTGGAATGGTGAATCAAATTACTACGTTGACGTTGTGTTATACTTTGATTTGTTGTGTCTTAAAAGATCTTAATAAATAGAAAACTTCTTCCCTGTCCAGTGCCGTGTCAAGAAATATTACCTGGCTAAGCACAGAACAGTGTCTCAGGATCATTATTGACTCACATTTTTTTTTTATTCCAGTTCCAGGGCAATCATGACTAACCTAAGTTGTTGTTGTTTTATTTTTAAATCAGTATTCTGTCACTGTGTTTTGTCCTTTCTTTTCTGCAGTATGTCTTGGCCGTGGGCAGCTCAGTGTTTCACGCCATGTTCTACGGTGAGCTTGCTGAGAACTCAGATGAAATCCATATACCAGATGTGGAACCAGCGGCATTTCTGGCAATGCTGAAGTAAGACATTTTCAACAGAAAATGATCTATTTAATTTGTTCATTCACATTATCTTGTGTTTAAATGTCTAGATACACTAGATACAAATTGGAATATGTTTAGTAGCATATCACCACATTCTTTGCGATTGATCATAATATCATGATTTGTGTTCCTGTTTTTAAGATGTTGACCTGTTGGCTTGAGTGTTAGATATTAATCATAAAGCTTGTGCATTATTATTTACATTTTCTTTCTCACTACTATTAAGTAAAATGGCATTGATTACACCAGTTTTTGCCAAATACCACTAACCACTGTTGTCTGAATAACTAAGGAAATCCATTTGTTTTTCGGCTTTTTTTTTCCCCTAACAGGTACATTTACTGTGATGAAATTGACCTGAGTGCTGACACAGTGCTAGCCACTCTCTACGCTGCCAAGAAGTATATTGTTCCTCACCTGGCTCGTGCCTGCGTCAACTTCCTGGAGACCAGTTTGAGTGCCAAGAATGCCTGTGTGTTGCTCTCCCAGAGTTGCTTGTTTGAGGAGCCCGAGCTGACACAGCGCTGCTGGGAGGTGATTGATGCCCAGGCGGAGCTGGCATTACGCTCAGAGGGCTTCTGTGACATTGACGCTCAAACCCTGGAGAGCATCCTGCAGCGAGAGACACTAAACACTAAAGAGATAGTGGTATTTGAGGCTGCGCTGAGCTGGGCCGAGGCTGAGTGCCAGAGGCAAGAACTCACCTCATCAACTGACAACAGGCGAAAGGTTTTGGGCAAGGCCATGTTCCTGATACGCATCCCTACAATGGCTTTGGATGATTTTGCCAATGGAGCTGCTCAGTCTGGAGTGTTGACACTTAATGAGACTAATGACATCTTCCTGTGGTACACAGCAGCTAAGAAGCCTGAGCTGGAGTTTGTCAGTAAGCCCCGGAAAGGCCTGGCACCTCAGCGCTGCCACAGATTCCAGTCCTGTGCTTACCGAAGCAATCAGTGGCGCTATCGAGGCCGTTGCGACAGTATCCAGTTTGCCGTGGATAAAAGAGTTTTCATCGCTGGGTTTGGACTGTACGGATCCAGCTGTGGTTCTGCAGAGTACAGTGCCAAAATTGAGCTGAAGCGCCAAGGGGTACTGCTGGGACAAAATCTGAGCAAATACTTTTCTGACGGTTCAAGTAACACCTTCCCTGTTTGGTTTGAGTATCCAGTCCAGATTGAGCCTGACACGTTCTACACTGCCAGCGTGATACTTGATGGAAATGAGCTGAGCTACTTCGGACAGGAAGGAATGACGGAGGTTCAGTGTGGAAAGGTGACTTTTCAGTTCCAGTGCTCTTCAGACAGCACTAATGGCACGGGGGTCCAGGGGGGTCAGATTCCTGAACTCATATTTTATGCTTGACAACACCTGTGTAAAGATTTTCTTAGTTTTTAGTGCTCTTATGGCAAACTAAAGGTGGTCGCATTGTGAATAAGTTCACTTTCTGTTATTTTTGTCACTGTTGTGTAAAAAAAAAAAGTCAAACTTTGAAAGACTGGTATAGTTATGACCTTAGTTCAAGAAGAAACACTAATTTGTAATTATGAACATATGTAAAATCTCAAATGTATAAGATACTACACTTCTGGCGTATTCTGGCCTTAAGAAGATCCTATATATGAGTATGCTAAAGTTTGTTTCTTATTTCTATGCTTACATAGAACGCACATTTATAGCAGCAATACAACAAATACTATAGTCTCAGTCTTGATGATCAATTTTCCACAATGGAACAGGATGTATGATATTCAAAACCAGCATGAAATCACCAATCCTGCCCACATTCAGAAACACTTTAGATTATCATCATATTATGTAAAAAAAAAAAAAAAAGAAAAAAACCCAAATCCATCTGTATTTTGACTGGAGTCATTTCAACAGAAGCTTCACTTTTTTATTATTCAAAATAAGAATCTGGGGACTGCACACAAGTAGTCACATGACCTTTACGGGGGGCATCGGTGGCATGATGGTGATATACACCATGCTCAACAGGTTTCTGTTGAATACGTGTGAACAGATTTACAGTGAAAAATAAGACTTGAAAGTATTAGCGTTATATCACCATGTGGCTAAGTCTATCTGCACTACAGTACGTATAGCTTAAGCAGTCTAATTCTAATCATTCTAATGTGCGCTACTAATTGCTCTTGCACCTTATTTATTATTGTTTTTGTTTACAGGTTTACATTTTACAACAACAATTGATCCTCTTGGAATCTATGTATCTGTTTACTAAATTGCTGAGCACGCACTCCTAATCTGATCATGTGTATCAGCATACTGTACATGGAAGCAAGTTGCACTGGCGTTGTTGAGGGAACTTGTTATTTTATTTGACCTGGCACTTTTTAATTTGTCCGTACTACTGTATATTCTCTCCGGTGTACAAGGTTGGTGCAGAGGTTTGTCTACTGATGATAACAAAAGGGTAAACTGGTATTTATGTTCTGTGTTTTAGTGCTGCAGTGCTGGGAGACTGCTGAATGTGTGTGGTTGATAATGATGCCAATAAACAAGACAAGTGGGAAGTTTCACTGTGTCGCTCATTTGTAAAATGTAGTAACAATGCATGGCATCGTGTTTTCGAAAAAAGCTCTTGTTATGGTGAATGACAAACTGCGTTTTTTAAAGGAACATCACCTAGTCAATAATTCTTTCAATTCTATATGAATTTTACTACAAACTTCCATAAGTCTTTCCACAACATTACCATTGTAACAGCCTGGTATTGGCAAAAACATGTTATAACACGCATATTTTAGACTTGAAACAGTGCAAAAGTATCACAAACACAGGCAATAGCATTATTTGAAATAATCTTCAAATTTTTTGTATATGAATTGTCACCATTGGCTTCCCAACATCTAGTTTCTTTGCAACACAAGAAACTCTACCCAGATAAGGTGGAATAGGACTAAAGTAAATGACTTTTGATTGACTAATGCTGCAAACTAGATGATACATTCGGATAGCTCATATAGGACCAGTGATTGGACAGCCCTCTAAAACAGTGGTTCTCAACCTTTTCAGCCCACGACCCCCAAAGTAAAGGATCCATAGACCGGGGACCCCCACTGTACCTGAAGGTGATTGAACACAGACATGAACATTAAAGAACAGTCATGTGGAGACAGGGCCATCTATGAAGGGGAATAAAGGGGAGAACTTTTTGGAGCCCATCCATAAAGTCAGCAAAAATGATGGTCCATTGTTCTATGAATCTGTTATAACCACATTTTTTTATTTATCTGAATAATATCCACTATTATCCAGGAAGTTTATTATTATTTGGGCCATAGTATATAGTCATCTTAAAGATGTAAATCCTTGTTTTAATCAGAAATAAAATGGGTTAAAAGTGACCAAAAATGGTGGAAATAGTGGTGAAATGGGATTTTAAAAACCACAGAAATCGGTTAAAAGTTGCAAATTAGAGTGGGCAAAAATCGACAGAAAAAGTGGTAAAAAGGGTTTTAAGTGTCAATATTGGAACAATTAGTTTAAACTGGCAAATAATGGGCAAGACAAAATCATGAATGTGGTTACATTGGCAAAAAATAAACGTAAAATATGGTGAACAGAGGTTAAAAGTGACAATAATGGGTCAAAATATGTGACATTGGGTGGAAAAAGTGGCAGAAAGGGTTTATAAGTGCTGAGAATGTCTTGAAAGTGGAAAAAAAATTGCAGAAAAGGCATTGAAATTTGATGGAGAAGTGGCAGAAATGGGAATAATGTACCAAAAATGCATTAAAAGGAAACCAAAACATGGCGAGAAAATAGGTAAAAATATGGCAAGTTTGGTGTAGTTGCTGAAAAAGGATAAAAATAAGCAAAAATTGGCTCAAATTGTTCTGAAAATATTCTTAGTTTCTTGAAGGCATCTGGCAACCCCCTCTCAGTGACCCCAAGGTTGAGAACCCCTGCTCTAAATGACAGCCTTGAAACAAAGCTGAAGTAATATCAAATCATTACATATTGCTCACATTTAATCAAAAACAAATAATTATAGGAGAGGAGTGTTTTTCCAATAAAATCATAAGAGATTACAATGGTAAAATATGTTGATGCTAAGTTTGTACCAAGCTCACATATTTCATCTGGAGACAGGGAGAGATGATTTACAGTCCCTATAAGAGCTTTATGTTGATTGATGATCCCTGTCTTTCTGCCACTTAAAGCCATTCCTTTCCGTCAATCAAACTCCAACTCAACAAATCTGTGTCCTGCTTACATTATGCATCATTCTTCTCGTTTCTATTTAGCATTCAAAAAAATTACAACAATCGACAACTGGAATATTGTGAAGAAACTGTCGCAGTGGCCAAAAATGCAGAGGCAGCTTATAGTATTTCTTGTTGATAAAGCCTTCTGATTAGTTTGCAATTTAAAGTGAAAAGATGACAAAAATAAATGATAGCTCTGAATATTTCTATAGACTCCTGCAACATGTTGACACCATACCTCCTTGGTACCATGAGAACCAGGCCTTGATAAATACCATTATAGTGTAGACAAAACAGCAACATTTTAGTTTAGGGAACACCTATTAACTAGGGATGTAACGATTAATCGTAAGGCAGTTAAAAATCGATTCATAGGTATCACGGTTGATATCGATTTTCTGACAATTGAATCGCAGTACTTTTTTAACCAGCAGAGGGAAGTGTTGGCGGCAGGCGGAGTCTGCCAATACTTTCTTTCTGGCCACCTTCTACTCTTAAATATGTTAATAAATGATTAATTGCCCCTTTAGCACCGAAAGAATATCTGTAATATTACTTGAATATCTGTAAAAGTCACGTTTTTCTATTAGCTCTGTCTGCTAGCATAGCTTCTCTTCTTCACTGCAAGATATCTGCATGCCAACCGACCACTGTGTTACCAGCGCCCTCTGCTGGTCCAAACAAATATGACGAAAATCAGTGTAATCACGGTTTTTTTTTTTTTTTAAAGTCCAATTGTTAAGGCACAAAATACATTTTCAGTTGCACTTTTAAAAGAAAAAGAACTATTATGCAGTTTTGCATTGTTTATTATAGAACCAGAATTTAAATTAATAGGCTTCATTTTCATTTGTATTATTCCTTTATTTATTTAATTCAAGATTTATTTTTAGTTAAATTGCATTGTTTTGAATAGTTTATCAAGGAATTCTTTTGACAATGAAAAATATAAGGAAAATAATACAGTATTTTCTAGTTTTTTTCCCAAAAAACAAATTTGTCTACAGTCCCATTTTGTAAATGAAAAAATCGTGAGAGAATCGTATCGTGAACCCAGTATCGTGAATCGAATCGTATCGGGAGTTGAGTGAATCGTTACATCCCTACTATTAACCATTAATTAGTTGATTATTAGCATTAGTAACATATTGGCTCTTAACTCATTGAGTGCCATTTACATCTATAATTGTGTTTTTCGGCTGGGGTTGCTAGGAGACAGTGTGACAAAGCTCTTCTATGAATATCTAACTTGTACAATGATGCAGTGACCAACTGGTGACATGTCGGTGGCAGCAGCGCACCTGTAGATGAGAGCTGACCCGTGATGGGCAGAGCTCAGAGGGAGAGGAAAAAAAACGATCAAAAAAACGGGGCAAGCGCTGACACGCGGCATGTCCGGGAGGAGAAGGAAGTTGCGTGTGGAGAATGACGGGGGGAGAGACTTGGAGGAAGGCCAAAGTACAGTAAGAAAACCATTCAATTCTGACCCAGATAGCAAAATAATGATAATGTTGCCATCAAAAGCCCGGTTTCAGTGTTGTTTTTGTAGTTTTATAGAAGGAAACTAATGTTGAGGTGTCACTAAAGCGAAAAAAATCGCTTCAAAGTCACTAATAGGTGCTTTCAGAAAAAGCCGTTTTTCTCAGCTTTTTGTCACAAACTGGCGATTTGTGTGAAAGAAGAACGAAAACAAGCTAGAAACAAAAATATTTTTTTCAGATGTCAGATTGTCATAGTACAAAATATTCTGTGGGTCTTTAAATATTAGTCAAAATGCTCTAAAACGCCAGGCGATGAGTGGGTAGAAATTTTGAAAATGGCTGGCACTGAATACAACTTCCTTACTTACTACTAATAAGTAACAATTCTGAGGTTATTGAGAGAAAACTCTTAGTTAATGCTTACTGGTGGTATAATAAGGCTATACAGAATGAGGCATTAATAAGTACTTAATAATGATTAATTAACTACTTAATGATAATTAGTAAAGGAATGAATTACAAATTCTGCCTTTAAAAACTAAATTTTTAACCACATAAATAAATAATCACTCTGTGTTTCAACATGTTGACAATCACCTCTGGAGGATTTAAGCAGGTTTATGTTCACAAAGGCCCTTAATAATGGTAAGATTGATTTTATCATTGCCAATGATAGAGAATGTTGTGATGAATTGAACTCAATATGTTAGGGGACTTAGTGCTTCACAGCAGTTTTTCATAATTCTCACTCTAATGCCTCTAAAGCAGGATCATTGATTGCACTAAGGCAAACGAGGAAGGAAAAAAAAAAAAAAAACACACAAAAAATTGATTTTACAGCTGCGATTGATCATTAGTTGTAAAATAGTCTATCCCAATGCAGTCCAGGCTCAGTTTTTGGAAGCTCACGAGGCAAAAACTCCCAGAGCATATCAATTCAACATCTCTGTGTCTCTGACAATCAATTTGTCAGGAGGAAAACCACACCATAGGCTACCATCTCAGCATGAGAAAAGTCATCTCTCCAAGAAGCCAATTAGATGAAATATCTGTTGAATAAATGGCAAAGTTTCAGTCATGTGTGCGTTGAAAGCTCTCATTTCAAGGGTACGAATTATAAATCCGTACATGCTCTGAAAACACAGCATTTTCATTTTCATCAGAAATGATGATTATAATTACAAACATTTTTGTATCCATCACATGAAGGAGATGTAATTACATCCTCCGAGGTGAAAATAAAAGGGTTGGTTAGGCATTTAATCGAAGTTAGTTAGTTTAAAAGGAAAATAAAGAGAGCCCTGGTTTTGTTGATGCTGGAGTCAAGAGGGGGGGAAAACACAAAAACAAATGTATTTGCAGCAATGTGATTATACGGGATGAAGAGGACACAAACATGCAATTATGAGTTTAAAAAAAAAAAAAATGTGTAATGTAAAGTAAAACAAATCAAAGGGGGCACAAAAAAGCAGGGCAATTTTGTTTCGAAATTAAAAACAACTAGTACAGTGCCAGTCGGAAGTATGTATTTATGTGGGAGCTTAAGTAGAGTTGTCAATTATGGCCAAATGAGTGTGTTCGAAGATTGGATGTACAAAGAGGTGTACATACTTTGTAGTGTTATAAAGGGGTTTATTTGCGGGTGCAAAGTAAAATAGTGTGTGCGAATTTCCCTGGTTTAATTCTATAGGACATGCACATGACAAACTGAGAAGTAAAGTTTGCACCAATGCGGTAGTTTAGATAGAATCTCACAAAAGAAACCTACATTTGTACAAATAAAACTATTTGTTTAGCATTTAACATTTGTTAGTGCAGGGGTGCTTATCATCCAAGGTTAGTAATTAATATACAAACAGATGTAACTTAGCGAACAGACTGACAATAACGTCATCTATAAATCATGTGTGTGGCTTACTGGCTCACAATTCCAGAGGAAACTGTGTGTGTGTGTGTGTGTGTGTGTGTGTGTGTGTGCGTGTGAGAGAGACTCGCTACCTGTCCATATCTCCTCCGTGGGCTCCACGCACACGCTTCAGCCGCGCACTCAGTGACTTACATCAGGTTGAAATGCGTGTCTCACGTCGAATCCGTGAGAACGTTAGAGCTTTGCTAGTACATCAGTGTGATGGATGCACACACTCGGCGTACGTGAAAGCTTTTAATAAAGTTTCAGGTCGAACAGACACCGCGTCGGTGAGAAATTCGCTCCACAAACACACACGCACACGCAAAACTTTGTTGCTTTTATAGATAGATGGGGTGACTGATTCCAGGGTTAGGTCAATTATAATTGCAATGGCATAATTGATAAATAATTACAAATATGATGTTATTATAATTGAAATGAAATAACTGAAAACATTTCTTGCCGTTGTAATTGTAATTGAGTTCAGAAAATTGACTTTGCAATTGTAATTGGCATGAACATTTTATAAAAACTGTCATTCACAATGTAATTAAATGCAAAACTGGGGAACCATGTTATAGTTCTATGGTTTAAACCATTATTAAAAAGTGGTTCATACCACCTGTTAGTTCTCTTGAGGATTACTGTACCATTTTAAAAAAAATAAGTTGAAATCTAGGGGTAAACTGACGGCTGAGACGCCCACATCAAAGATATTGATACTAATATTATCAAGGATAAGGAAGCCTAACACGGTAACCAAAAGATGAGAACATATTAGATAATGGATAATTAGTTTTAGTGCATTTTACAGCTGATTTAACTGACACGTTATCATAAAAGATGCTAACAGAAAGCTAACACCAGAGGATGGTTAAGTTTTATGGGCTTTTTTAATAAAGGCTCAGTAATAGTGATTAATTGTAATTGAACTTTAGTAATTGAGAATGTAATTGCAATTGATTTCAGGGGGAAAACAATAATCGTAATTGTAATTAGAAACAATGCTGGACAACGTAATGAGAAATGAGTTGTAATTAAACATGGATAATTGAAGATGTAATTGTAATTCTGACTGATTTTTGCACAATCCAAGAAAACTACTTTTTTTTTTTTTTTTTTTTTTTACCTACGTACATATAGTTTTTTACTAGTTTAAAAGTCCCATTATATGACTTCAGATGTCATAGAGACCATTTTTGTGAACCTCAGGTGTCCCTTGACCCCAGTTTAAGAAACTGTACCAGAAAAACACCGGATAATGGATCTCAACCATCAAAGAAAAATAGGAGGGCTCACACTAGACATGCACAGGGAATTACAAACAGCTGTGTCTACAGGACCTTATCGATTATCCCTGACAGTAAAGATTAAAGCCATTTTTAATGTCAAAGTTTGATGTTGGTCTTCAGCTCTACTCTCACTTCTGCTTTGACTCATACCTCAAATTACCAACTAAAACACTTTTCCTTCCATTTTAGAAATATTGCAGGTCCATGCACGTCACTCAGCGCCTGATGCTGAAAAAATATGTCTTTGCCTTTGTCTCCTGCTGTGGGCAACGCTAAGGTTTCACTTTTTGGCATTTCCGCAGAAAACATTCAGAAACAGTTTATTTATTCAAATAGTGCTTCAAGAATACAAAAAAACAACCAAGGGATACAATTCCTCAATCCCCTTTACTGGCCTCTGATTTCAGCAAGAATTTAATATAATATCTTCCTCCTATTTTTCCCATCTGTAATGCCTCCAGCAATCTGAAGGAACTGCTCAACCTTTGCATGTCAAGGCTCCCTCCACACCAACACCAACTCATGCATTTTATACCAACCTAGGAACAAACTCCACACACGGTAAGGATTGAGTGTTCAGTTGGAATACCTTGAAAATGTTTAAAATAAGAGATATATTTCTCTAATGTTAGTTTTAACTTATATTAGATTAGTTTTAACCTTGCTTTAAAATTTGGTGATCTCACTTTTAACATTGTTCCAATTGCTTCTATGTGCCCAGTTTGTTAAATCATTATGCTTAAGACAGGTTCACTTATTAGTGCATCTTTTCATAGCATGCAATCACACACTCATTATTTAACATCCACTGATCATTTCCATCCAAAGCAAAAATGACAATGAATTAATGATGATCGACTGGAGGAAGGAAACACAGTTGTGAGTTTAAAGAATTCATCAAAGACAATAATTCAAAAAAATGTTTTTTTAATTGAACAAATCTCTAAAGAAATTCCCTTTTCCCTTCCTTTTGACCAGGATTTCTCAGGATATGCCATTGGAGCGCTTTGCAAGGACTCCTGAAGGTTAGGATAAATAGGCATTTATATTCACAAGTGTGAGGGTATCTGGGCCCCCCACCGGCCCTGATATACTACCCTGGTATCCAGTCGGGAGGGATGGATTGGGGGCATTTAGGATCTGCTGGATGGAGCAGGAGTGGTTAGCATCCCTGTGTCACAGTTTGCTCTGCAAACATAACAATTATGAGCTGTACTACCATATTAATCATGCATGATGTTGTAATGATAGATAATTATACGAAGAGAAGGTTGTTCCTTTCTTGACATTAAACTTCGTTTAGAAGTTGAGACTCAGGTTGGCGTTTTTCTTTTTTTTTTTTTATGACAGCCTAACTGTAACTGCTCATCCGTCTTTCAATTCCTAATGTATATTCAAGGATTTGAAAAGGGAAATATTCCAGTAAGCTCTTGCTCTTTGAGTGGCATGTGGTGCACAGCTTGACTAATGATTGTGCACATCAACGTTTATTCATTCATTGCCACCAGGTAGAGCTAAACCGTTGCTACAGGCTAAAAACACTGGGAGGCCAGTTTTTTGGCTTACAGTAGATATATAGTATAAGTTCTTTTGCTCCAGATGAATGATTTGGTTTGAACATACTGTCTATAAAATGGCCGATGATGGCTGGATAGGAAAAAAAGAAACTCCTAAGTGTACAGCAGAAGCTGCAGGAGTGATTTAGAAAACATAGTGAACACCAGGCACCATGGGCGTTGGACTGCAGGGGTAAAGGCAGAGCGCTATGCAGGGGGGGGCTCAGAAGTCTATTTTACATATATGTAAAAAATGCATTTTAAATAGTTTTAGATAATTTATATTGGAATGACAACGGCCCTGTGTGAAAATAAGATTGTTGTTCATAATTTTAGAAGTCGACTCTATGTGCATACTAGTCGAGTCGATGTTGACTGGTCTATGACGTCACTTAGAGCCAAAGCCGAGCGGCAGCCGAGTGCCGGTGTTGTGCCAAAATCTGTGACCCAAAAAAATCTGTGACCGCAGATGGCGACAGTTCCAACCCCTGCGGCTTCTCTCCTACTTCACCCACCGGAGCGTCATGTTTAAGGGGGAGTAAATAGCTCCTTAGTAGCTACGAAGAGGTTTAGCACTCTTCTTCTCTACCGCCGAGAAGCCGCAGCGGTCACAGATTTTTTCCGGTCACAGACTTTGTCACAACACCGCCAGCCCCTGGGACACGGAACATGCTATAGAAGCTAAGTAAATCCAAGAACACTGCTGCTTCGCTTACCGTGAGTCTATGGTAACTGTTAAGCCCCGAGGCTTCCTCAGACTTTGTTTGGGCTGTTTTTGTTGTAGCTTCCTTCACCATAGCCGGCGTTGCACCAAAATCTGTGACCCGGAAAAAATCTGTGACCCCTGCGGCTTCTCGGCGGTAGGGAAAAAGAGTGCTACGTCAACTGCGTAAACCTCTTCATAGCTATTAAGCAGCTATTTACTCCCCCTTAAACATGATGCTCTGGTGGGTGAAGTAAATGCAGACAGGAGATGAATTACAAACGTGTTTAAGGGGGAGTAAATGTCCACCGAGAAGCCACAGGGGTTGGAACTGTCGCCACCTGCGGTCACAGATTTTTTGGGTCACAGATTTTGGCACAACGTTAGCATGTATATTAGCCGTAGTATCTGCCTACCAGCTGCAGTTTGAGCACAAACCAGGAAGGAGCAAGAAATGCTTGATGTTGTGCTGCCTTGCCATGCAGGGGTACTCGGACCCTTGTTTGCTGTGTTGTGCCGCCATCTTGGGCAAAAGTTAGTTAGTCAGTTGACATCACGTAGAAACACTAAAGTCGACTAGTGGACTATTAGACTAGTCCGTTCAATACTTCAGAGGTGAGCTTTAAAACACGCATTTTTTTTAGGCAATATATCATTTCGATTGAAATTAACTACAGGCCCTCTCGCGCATTTAAATGCTGGAAAATTCCTTTTGTACTTCAAATTTTAATTGTAAATAAAAAAAATTTAAAAATGATTCTGAAGACTAAATCGTCTATATTTACCTTTTATTAACCAGATTAAAAAAAAAATGTTTTAGCCACTAAATTGTATCAAAAGTATGTCACAAACACAAATAAGAATACTACTATAGTTTCCGGGCAAAAAAAAAAACAAAAACGTGTACACAACTTACAGTAGGAACACAACAAAATGGTTTGTACCCCGGACCCAAAATGTGGTGCTACGCCCCTGCCAGGCACACAAGAGAGGAACATTTCTGCTGAAAAAAAATGTAGAAAATGTGTTAAAGTTCTGCAATGAAGCAAAAAAAAAAAAATCCATGTACAGCAAAAGCTAAATTTGTCAGGGATGCATTATGCTAATAAATCTATTTATTCACACCACCATTGCATAGTATACCTGTCACCCACAGCCAATAGATTGAAGCTTGATCAAACCATAGAATGTTGGCAGCCTCCCGCTGTAAGAGGTGATGAGGGCTGAACATGCTACTTTTTGTAGCTTCTCCAGAGCATTGATTCAAACTGAGGCATGTCCTCTAAGGCAGCTCAGAGGCTTTGATAGGATGGAGAGGGCCCTTCTCTCCCAGGGGGTCTGATATAATGAGAGTAAGCTAAATAAACATGATACGCAGCTCTGAAATAAGCTACTTGAAACAGCTTGCATCTGAAACACAATAACAAACAGCAGTGATTCATCTGTACACATATTCCCGTGCGTTGTATCACTGAGCACAACAGCAAGCTGCAGGAAACAACTCTTTTGTCTCAAGGTGTGCAAGAGAACACAATAGCATTAAAAAAAAAACATATAGATGTGCTTAGGTGTAAATTTAAAAGTGTATTCAGAACCCGATACAAAAAAAAACATTGGAAAAAAATCTTTCAGCATACGTAAGAAAATGTGACGGATTGACAGATTTTCAATGACTGCATTCATAGCTTCATGTGCTATTCTTGTCAGCATAACAATGAAACTGTGCCATTCTTCACATTCAAACTATTATCTGCATTAGGATCTTATCACGGGAAGCGGTGGGTCTGGTAATCAACTGAGACATTATAATGGCAACAAGGTAGTTATGTTGTCAGAAAAATGTCGAATATCAACAACACTGGAAGTCAGGGCACATAAACATGATTCCTAAACACTCATTTACAAGAGTGATTGTTATTTACTGAATGCCTAGTTTTTTTTTTTGTTTAAATCCATATTACAATTTATAGAGAGGTGAGAGTGGATGGTTTTCTCTAAATGTAATAGCCTGCTTTTGTGGCCTGGTTTAAGAAGTGGAACACAGCGTTCATTCTCTTATTGATGTCCTGTTTACTCTAGAAAACCCAGTGCTCCATCTAAACATCTTAATATCAGCAATCCTAGACCAATCTCACTTTGTATATAGAAATGTATATCAATTGATATCAGTGATATCAACCAACCTCTACGAGCTCTACTAGTACGAAGTCCTCAAATTTGAACTCAATTTTAGTTTACTAGTGGCAAATACACATTGCTAGTGAAGCAAAAAAAGTGTCACTAGTATTACTAGTAAGCCTTAAATACTAATAAAGGGGCATGGAATAGCAAATCGATGCTCATTAGTACTGGTAGTAATAATGAGATTTTGAGTGTACCAGTAGTAGTAGTAAACAAAAGTTTTGTTCTACAACTAGACCTTACTAGTAAAACTAGCAAAATCGTCTACTACTAAACAATTCTGTGTTACTTATAGTGCTAATGTAGTGCTAATAACATTTTTGCATTACTACTAGTAAAGTGTACTTGCACACTGCCCTAGTATATCAAAATTGAGTACACATGTGCTCCAAATTTGAGTAATTTAAAGAATAACTAAACCCCAAAACCTGTTGACAACAAACGTATTTGTGTTTGAAGTAGTTGTTTTTCTCCAACTCTTGACATTTTAGTCCAAGTATTCCAATATGGCAAAATACTTTGTTGTGAAAATGTAAGCGTGACTGCTATTGGCTGGGAATGGTGGTTTGTGCCAATATGGTGGCTTTTTACGTCACGAACCACCACTGTTGGCCCCGCCCCTTCTATCAAATCCAGCGCCAGTGCACTCTGACAGGTCGTGTCTTAACTTGCGGTGAAGCCCCACCAATATTAAAGGAATCTTTTTCATTTCCAGCCAAAACCCCAGGGTTTAGCTACTCCTTAACTATAGTTGATATCAACTGATATTAAATTTAGGCTTCAGTGGCTTTTCATCACACAATTATTATTATTTTTTTTTTTTTTTAGCATGAAATCCTTGGTTTCTATCTCAGCCAGAAAATGTTAATAGAGGTGAATGAGTGTTAATGTGGATGCTGGTCTCTGTGGGTTGGCAATGCAATAGGCAAACTAAGAGTGCATGTCAGCTGGGAACCTGTGCAAGATAAGATATAGATTATTGTTCATGTCTTACTGAAGGCATTTCTCACTACATGCCCTCAATAATAACTTCAGATTAAACATAAAAGATCTTAACAAAAATGTCATATTATTCATTCATCCATTCATCTACTATTGCTGCTTCATCCTGTGCAGGATTGTGTGTGTGTGTGCTTTGTATGGCATCCATGAAAATATTACAATGATGGAAGAGAGAGCCTGAAAAAGACAGCATCAGACCTTTCATTTTAAGTGCCTTTCACAAACAGAGTCACTGACTACTTGACTGTGAGTAACGTCTTTATACTAGAGGCCAATCATACATGCACAGAGGCGTGGTATGAACAATATTCAGCATAATTCAATCAGTGGTGGTGAAACGTACGCTTCGTGGGAGGTTTTACAGGGTTGTAAAGGAGAACAAAGTGTACATGACTGTCAGTGTGGGGGCAGATGTTGATTCAAAGACATTTCAGCTTCATTTGTGAGCAGAGAGTTAATGATAGTCATAAAAAAAATATATATATATACAGTATATATAACTATAAAGAGGTTATGCTTGATCAAATGTAAAGTTTGGAATTACACATTATTTCTAAATGAGTTGCCATATTTTTTAAAGAATCAAAATTGTTTGCATAAAAAAGGAAACAGGATTATTTATGCAGTCTCAGCTGGTGTGAGAAATTATCTCCACCACCCCAGGCAACAAAAAAGTCAACAAAGAGGAGTAATTTCAACCTACCAGTATTGCATCCTATTCCACTATATTATCTTTGGGTATCTATTGTTGCATTGTCACCCACGGCAGGACCAAAGAATGCAAAACAAAGACAACACACTTGCCTGTGGCAGACACAAAAGATCCTGAAATTTTGCAGAATTAGCATTTGTGATAAAAAAAAAAAAAAAAAACGGAAGCAATAAAAGACTTGAATAAGTTTAAAATCTGCAAGGTCAGGAAACACACAGCTTTGCTGTGTATATATGAATAATTGATGATTTTTATCAACGTAGCATTTCAGCATTTGATTTGCTAAAAAGGCACATTGTGTCGTTTCTACACTCATGCATCAGCAGCCTTCTTATATTATTAATAAACTGAAAGGGTTTGTGGAAAAAAGGGTTTTCCATCTCTGCGCCTCTTCACTCAGCATCTCCTCGTCTATCCCTCTATTGCATGGAAGAGCCACATGAAATATCAAAGGCCAAAATACGTATGCACTCAAGAGATTGGAGTGGAGGGGATTTTCCTCCAGTGTGCAGCGCAGCACCTCCAGCGTCGCAGGAGGAAGAGGAGGAGGGGCAGCAGGAATCCTATTTCTCAATGATGAAATTCTTTTCATCAGCCTTCTTTTGCATTACAAAGGTGTTTAAAATTCATTATATATGGAAACGTGTGAGCGTAAACAACCATCGCGAGGTTACTTTAGAGCAGTTACTTAAGAATAGAAACAAGCCACGGTCCGACACTGTGGCATTAAAGAGCAAAAATAAAACCACCCACCATTACTTCAACATGACAAGTGTGCACAAGCCACTAAGTGCACTTTTAATGTGATTAGAGCATGCACACAATCTCACTTTTAATTAATCTCACTATATTTACAGCCAACTCGAGTCTTGAATAATTAAAACATAGCCTTTAAATATCATATCCTCTATCACAGAACAATGACTTCGTTCTTATGATTCGAGGGATTTATCAGCAAAGCACAGAGTACAAGGTTTATGTTTGTAATATGTCATCAGAGCTCTATTAGGCTGATAAAACGAATGGGATGAAAAAGAGCCCGTAATAGCAGAGGATACAAGCCAGGTGTCGCTTTAATTTAATCATACTGCTAAAGACAAAGAGGCAGCCTCAGGGAAACCTCTCAATAATAGGCCTGACTGCAGATGACAAGCAGCAGAGGAAGCTGTGAGGGAAGGGACAGAAAGGAGCTTGAGGGCAGAGACATGCTGCACAAAAGGCTTAAGGGTTCAAATTGACTAAAAGCTGATCTCACATAGATGTCTGCAATGATTTATATGAATTGATTTGCTTTTGTTAAAATGTATTCCCCTAAAAGCGGTGGATGAAGCGTCACCTTTTGCCAACAAAGAGACGTGAAGTTGTTTGTTAAAGGTTTGCAAGAACATTTTTAGTGCATGCTTGTTTGTTCCGTATTTGTCTGTGGCTGCTCAACTTGTAATCAATAACTTTAAATTATTTTTTTTTTCCTTTTGTGTTACTGTGTGATTACAAGTTAAAAGCGACTTATTCTCTTGTTAAGGTGTAGAAGATAATCCAAGCACACGGTTGTCTTTAATGTTTTACTTCAGAGACCACACGAGATAAATCTACTCCGATGTGAAAAGAAAAAAAAGGTAAAGCTGCTACTCCTGATCATTTTTTATTGGATAAAATCATGCCTCAAAAATCAACAAATTGAAAATTATTTACCATAAAATTAAAGAAAAAATGTGGAAATTGCCACTTATATGTTTGTTTCCTATCCGTGTATCATTCGTTCATTCATTTTTCATTATGTAACAAAAACATGAAAAATGAAAAAAAAAAAAACACTCATTATTTGATATTTGTGTCCAAAAGTGTACTCTCGTCCGACGCTAACTGCTATGCTAACGGCAGTTCGGCATGACAAGATCGCTGCACAGAACCTCCTCACGGACATTTCAGAGGATTTAGGGACCCCTAAGTTATGCAGAGCTAAAGATATCTCGGAATGTGTAACGCTTCACTTCCGGGTCACGCACTTTAGCAAATCGGTAATGGAGAAACCAAATAAAGGTGTTCGTTTTCCGTTTTTATTGTTTTCTGTACCAAAGCCAATGAGCTTGAATATGAAAAACAAGGTGTATTCCGTTTTTTCATTTTGGTTTTGGAAACAAATATCAAATAATGAGTGTTTTTTTTGTTTTCGTTTTTCATGTTTTTGTTACATAATGAAAAATGAATGAACGAATGATACATGGATTGTTTCCAATTCCAAACTAAACACTTCTTGAAGTTTTTGCAAATTGCATTGTGGGATGTGGATTCCTTGAAGTGATTTTCCTTCATTCTTCCAGTGATTTCTCGTGTTTCTTGACAGATATGGTGTTCAGTGATTGGCTTGACAACATTTTAGTTCTAGTTTTGTTCCTGGTGTTCACCATGGTATCAGAATGACATAAAAACACTTTTATGCGACACCACATCCCACAATGCAATGCCCGAAAATGTCAACAAAGTGTTTACAGTAAATATTAAATCAAACTTTCAAGCAGCATTTCAACCTTTTTTGATCTATGAGGCATACATACACAATAGGGATGTAACGATTCACTCAACTCCCGATACGATTCGATTCACGATACTGGGTTCACGATACGATTCTCTCACGATTTTTTCATTTACAAAATGGGACTGTAGACAAAAAATTTTTTTGGGAAAAAAACTAGAAAATACTGTATTATTTTCCTTTTATTTTTCATTGTCAAAAGAATTCCTTGATAAACTATTCAAAACAATGCAATTTAACTAAAAATAAATCTTGAATTAAATAAATAAAGGAATAATACAAATGAAAATGAAGCCTATCAATTTAAATTCTGGTTCTATAATAAACAATGCAAAACTGCATAATAGTTCTTTTTCTTTTAAAAGTGCAACTGAAACTGTATTTTGTGCCTTAACAATTGGACTTTAAAAAAAAAAAACCGTGATTACACTGATTTTCGTCATATTTGTTTGGACCAGCAGAGGGCGCTGGTAACCCAGTGGTCGGTTGGCATGCAGATATCTTGGAGTGAAGAAGAGATGCTATGCTAGCAGACAGAGCTAATAGAAAAACGTGACTTTTACAGATATTCAAGTAATATTACAGATATTCTTTCGGTGCTAAAGGGGTAATGAATCATTTATTAACATATTTAAGAGTAGAAGGCGGCCAGAAAGAAAGTATTAGCAGACTCCGCCCGCCGCCAACACTTCCGGATGGCGCCCTCTGCTGGTTAAAAAAGTACTGCGATTCAATTGTCAGAAAATCGATATCAACCGTGATACCTATGAATCGATTTTTAACTGCCTTACGATTAATCGTTACATCCCTAGTACACAATGATTTTATCATTCAGCTTTGATAAATTATTGTTTACAAAAAAATAAAAAATGCGAAACACAGGCTGCAACATTACATGAATTAAATGTTAGAGCAATGTTATCAAAGTCACTCAGATATACAACCATTCACTACAGCTCTTTGGGCCCTCGAGGTAATTTGCAGGATTAGAGGTTGTAAGCCAGGCCAGTTCGATATATTGATTCACCTTACTGAGCACTGCATTCCATTTCCCGACAATTAGATGCACCTGAAGGTTAATATGGTGCTTTGTAAATCTGTTGTGCTGTCTAAAACCAACTGTCTTTCCCAGTGTTTGCCTGTCCCTTCCCAATGCAGTCGCTACAGCCACCCAGTCGTACTCTGATGCTGTTGGACTCCATCCAAGCTGCTATAATAGTGATGCCATGATATTAGAGCATTAGAGGAGAGGCTTGCTCACGCTGCTGCAAGGCAAAGACCTTAAACCTAACCCTGTGGAGCACTCTGAGGCAGCCAAAGTAAATTAGGTTGGTTCCCCCAATGACCTTGTAAGCACACTAACTCCTCCTATGGCCAAAGCATGTTTTCACCAGGACCGCTCGGTACACACACCCCCATCAGTAATTTTGTTGTCATTCCCGGTGGCTGATTATACTTTCAGAGCATGCTGCTCGACTTATGGCCGTATGAAAATAACATACATCACATGGGATCTGGGGGATATTTGCAGCAGAAATGATGCTCGTCGAGGAAGAAATGACAGCAACATTACATGGGTGAAATGAGACCTCCTGTAATGTTACACATTTTTATTCATAAGAAGCAATGGCATGCCTCTGATTGGTTTATGTGTTCGAATCCTGTTAATGGGTGGGTGGGATTGTGTTGCAATTTTCACCTATAAATCAAAGACAATGAGAGCTATGGAGGTCATAGAAATGTAAACCACTAGGCTCACGTGTGTTGGTTTTTATTACCTGGGTCAAAGCCAAATCTATGAATGTATACATCTTAATCCGTGCTGAAACACAGCAGCAGAGCATGAAAGGGACTGATGTCATCCAACAAGGAAAAAGGAGATTAGCCACAGATGGTGTCATTCATGCCTGTTCATTTAAGGGAAAAAAAAAAAAAAAAAACTGATGGTAACTGCAAAACGGTTAACAATTAACTGCAAAAAGTTTCTCCATGGGTGAAAATATTAGAGAACAGAAATTTCAAGGCTGGATTCATTTTTATCACTAAGCGAAGCATGCCTAACTGCTCCATCAAAGGGCTTTTCTTCATCAAAGCTGGTATTTAAAGCAGGCAGGGCTAAGACAGTGTAATAACTGGTTGTTTCAAATGTGCTTTTCTTTTCAGGAAATGTGCAGTCAATGTCTGCCTTTGCAAAATAAGAGATAAAAAAAAGGGTCTGATGGAAAATTCATTAAAAGAGCTATCTTTTTTTTTTTTGTGATTGTGCGTGGGGTGAGTGGTGAGTGGGGGTTGTATTGAAAGCTTTAATTCTACACATACCAAAGTGTTGCTATTTTTAGTCCCTCTTCTCCACCTACTGTGGTCAATTAGTGTGAATTGCTTACCTCATAGAACAGTGACAGCTCTGCCTAACAAGTTCAGCTTGTGGTTATGATGAGATTCTTTAGACTTTCCCTTTAATCGGTGTGAGAAGGTGACCGTGATCGCTTGTCCACTCACCCCAGTCCCTTTCGCCTTCCCCGTCCCTCATAGCCAACCATATTGTCACCTCTAATGCAGCTGATTCTGCAAAACTGAAAATAAGATGAGGCGTGAGGGACGGCTTAGTGCAGGTGTGTGCGTCCTTGCTGCGATGTAAGTACAGCACACTGGATCTTAAATGTCTTTTATCAGCCAAAATGTCAATAGGATTGATCTTACTACTTGCTTGTAGTCGTGACTTGCATGTGCAAGTGCAACGCCAAGCATGAAGTTCAGTATCATTGCAATATACAGCATATATAAGATATAGTCTTTAGGGAATTAATATAAAATGCAGTGAGAACTTTGCAAACAAAGGTGACCATATACGGTTTGCATAAGCCGTGGTCCTATCGTTTCATATTATTTTATCCCATGACACAACTAATTTAAGGCATTAATCTAAACTCACACTGTTCTCGGAATCCTACCATTTTCTCATCTCCTCACACATCCTCCCACTTTCCCCCTGGTGACGGATAGAGACGCAGTTGGGGGTATACTGCCTCAGTAATTGGAGAAACCTTCTGAAAAATGCAGATGAAGCAGGGTGAGAGGGAGAGGAGTGAAAGTGGAAAAGGAAAACGGACCATATATTCCTAATTAGCCACCACTGGTTTTTTCTATTCCTGTTCCTTGCCCTGACTGTGTTCCAGTCATAGACTGGAAAGCCATATTCTCCTGTTGGCCTGGGCAACATTAGTTGCTGTGTGCATGGCTAAAAAAAAGGGATTGATGCATACAGTGAGGAGGGGGTTCAGAGGGAAGCTGCGGCTTTGATGAAAGGGTTAAAAGCACTGTCGGCACACTTACACTCACACGATACGATGAATGACCCTGTCAGTTTACACACAAGCTGCCTCTCATTAAACTTGGACACATAGCAGGAGTTATAGTAGTGAGATAGTAGTAAACACACAGCCCGCATTGTACAGTATGTGTCTTGAGACCGTAAGAAGCTGACGTAGCGCACTTTGAAATTAACACAAGGTAAAATCCCCAAGTAATAGATTCATATCAGAAAAATAGATCCAGTCCCCTTGGGGTTATATTAATTTCATTTCAGCTTGTGAGGGGAAGATTCGATAGCTTCTGTCTAGGCTTTTCATGTTATCAAACTCTGGATGCAACTCACAGCCAGCGAAGAAATGCTGTAGTCAAATATTTAATATGAGCTCAGAAAATGCTGCTATTTGTTCTATTTTCATATGGTGTATGTCAGGATTAGGTCTCTGAGAGCGTACTTTTATATTGTCAGCTTCTACAATGTCTGACTCCAATTCATACAGCAAATAAGTGAATGTGCATTACGGTAATAATGTTTTCTCCTGCTCCCTGGGTCAGTCGGCGTTTTGCAAATGCACAACTCGGTGAGTCGGAAGGAAATTACTCTTATTTGTATTATTGCACAGTTTTTTTTTAGCTCATTTATCATGCAGGAATTATAATCAAAGATTTGTTGTTGAGTAAAAACTGCCATGCATGTGCAGATTGTGAAGTACAATTCTTTTTTTTTACAATAGATTTTTTTTAACTACCTTAAACAATGACAGAGCAAAAGCGTGTAATAATGTCAAGTTATTCTGCTAAAATAAATCATTTTGAAACAGTTAACATTGCATTGTCGTTTCCAACGCTGCAATTTCCAACTTTACTTGGATTGTCTTTACTTTACATTGATTGATGCACACATTATGCACTTCTCAGTACCTGGATTAGCTTTACCCACAGCAGGACAAAGGTGACCCCGCCATCAAAATATATATATATATATATATATATATATATATATATATATATATATATAAAAACATTTCGATGTTTTTATTTTAATTTTTTCTGTAAACATCTTCTCTGTGAGGCTTATGATGGATATAGCCTATTATTATATGGAAAGAACTGTGGGAGGAATGATTATTTATTACTAAATTTAGTCACAGGGTGAATGTGGGTTGCTTTCAAGATCTTTTTTTTTTCATTTTTTTTTTTGTTACAAAGGTCGTCTGAAAGGTATAATAATCACAATGGGACATTTCAGCACAATCTGTATAACTGCAGACATTGATCCACTACTTGAGCTGTAACACTGCGTGACGAAAGTGCAATTTTAACCGCACTTGTGTAGGGACTCGGGGAATTTTACGATATGAATGCATCTATGATCCAGATACCCCAAAATCCACTTTTTGCTTTTTCAACCAGAGCTATGAATGTAGTTTAAATCCCATGTCACAAAACATGCTATACCATAGTGTGACATGGTGTGACAGTTCTTTTTTTTCCTCTCTCTTTTTTTTTTTATTACCTCCGCCAAGCGCAAAGTGCAGAGCGGAAGGTTATGTTTTACCCTGCGTTTGTCTGTCTCTGTCTGTCTGTCTGTCTGTCCGTCCGTCTGTCTGTCAGCAAGATAACTTGAAAGGTTATGAATATATTTGGATGAAATGTTCAGGAAATGTTAATAATGAGACAAGGAACAGGTGATTACATTTGGTGATGTTCTGGATTACCAAAAATTAGAAAATACCAAAAAATAGAAAAAAAGGAGCTGTGCCTGAGCCTGCTCCTTTAAGCGCGGTGGCTTATGGGTATTGTGCAGTGGCTTATGGGTAATGTAGTAGTGGTGGGGAAGTGCATCGTGTATATGCAATGCCCGGTGTCACGATCTGAGTTTACCTCCGTACTGGGATTATTTTACAATCTCAGTACGTGACTGCTACGTACTGAGATGTACCCGTGCTGAAATTGCCATGTGCAATGTCATACAGAGATTGCTGTACTGAGTTTAAAAAAATGCTTAATCGACCATCGATAAAAAATCGATAAAAATGATTAAAAAAAAATCCGATTGTCATAATCAGACTGCTAATTCATATGAATACAACAGCTTATTATTGTAAAGTTACATTGAGTTAACTGTTATTCTTTGCAATGTATTTTATAATCATGTTTTTTTGGAAAATAAAATATTCCTATTCGTATTGAGATTGCTCGGCACGACGGAAGTAGCAAAAATCACAGCGAAACTAGCAAAAATTCCTTTTCCAGCAGTGACCATGCTCATAATCAATCTCAGCACGAGGTAAACTCAGTCCGTGACACCGTTACTCGGGCTATACTTGGCGGAGATATGCGCTCTCCGAGTGCTCGAGTTATTATTTGTTTTCGCATAAAAATCTTTTTTTAAACTTTGGCAGAATTATTCTGCATTGCTGTTGTTGTTTTAACTTATAAAGTGTCTTTGAGTTTCTTGAAAAGCACTCTTAAATAAAATGTATCATTATTATTATTTTCACAACAGCCAATAGAAAATTGATGCGTTAATCATTTTATGTGTTCATTTACAGTGCAATTTATTTTACAGACGATACACGACTTTGCTTCTGTGAATAAAGGAAGAGCATGTGTATGTTGGTGTTTTTTATAAAGGACAGGGATGTCAATAAGCCTTTTCACACTCTGGAGCTGCACAAGCGCGACCTGGGGGGGGTCATAGGTCGAGTGGGATATAAACGTAAATAAGCTCGTTCACTCTGTTGCTATTTCCAACCTAACAGCGTTTGTTCCTGTTTTATTAGTGTTTATATTATTATTATATTAAACATATTAGGACTCAAGGAGGTGTCCAGGGTTTTGCACTGATGCCGATTTCAGCCGATCAGAGCGCTTTTAAAAACTGATGGAAGCAGCTCAGCAGCAGCAGAAGCAAGGGCACTCACCTCGCTTCCACCCGTGGTGAATGAAAACACAGACTACCTGCATCTCTAGCGAGCAGATTAGGACTCTACCTGGGAATGATGCACATATCCGAGCACTTTTGTAAAACCGATGAGGTTTCCACACTCCTCTCAAGCTTTCAACTTTTGATTGTTATGTATTTTCTGTATTTACTTTATTGTTGTTGTTGGTTTCTTACAACTGTAAAGTGTTTTTGAACAGCGCTTATGAATAAAATGTGTTATTATCATTGATGGGACAAGCAAGATTTCCGAGTGTGAAAAGGACATTATGAATTCTCACTTTGAAAAGGTCAATTTAGGAGGTACACCGTTCACTAACCAGGTCCATCATTGTTTTAATTCAATTTGCAATTTTAAAGGAAGTGCACAAGATGGACAGGTCGATAAGTGAACTGGAGTAACGCCATCATCTGAAACAGTTTGAAAAGTCAAGAAAAAACAGAATTTTCAGCTCGTGTGCAACATTAGCTTTAGCAGCTAACTCGGTCTTTCTGCCTCGGACACCGATACCGCGTTTGCGTAAAAAATCTTTCAAGGAACTAACGCTCCAACGGGTGAAATCATCAAAATCTCTGTCAGACTCGCTTCCTACACCATCAGCCATGGCGAGTTTATCCCTCTTGACCTTTGACCTAATGCGGAAAAACTGAACCAGAGCGAGAGTGTGAAAAGGCTTATATCATTTAAGTCATTTTTACAATAGATCTTCATTAAAAAACATTAAAAACAGAAAATACACTCACTCATTTATTTTGATAAAAGAAACAAACCCAGAAAAAAAAAATTGTTACATTGAGGTAAAAAAAAAAAAAAAAGGTGTTGTTTTTGTCAGGCATTTTCAAACTTGTTCAAATTAGAATCCATCATAATTATTTAATTTGAATTGGTCAAAATAGACTCATTTATTCTTTGCAATTTAACTGAAAAATAAAAGAAACATCGTCCATTTTGTTCCCAGTGTTTACAAGTGTTTTTTGTTATAAACTTCTTCTTTTTTCCAAACCACTTTCTTGATAAAAAACACAATCACGTAAAAGCCAATTTCCCAGTGCGGGCTGAGTGAGGGATTCTTCCTTTACTGAAACCACCCACCACAGTTAAATGAGCCCTAGCACTGCCACTCTCACACTGTGCCAGGCTGCTCTTATCGCCCCTCCACGAGACCTTAGCGGTAATAGGATTGTGACTCATGCAGGGAGCGCCATGCTCGCCAAGCAGCAACTGTGGACGGCTGTCCAGCTTCATGAAAGCAGGAGAGGAGCAAGAGGAGATGTGTTGTGCTCGCACCGTAAATAACTGTGCTAAATTGCAGGCTTTGGAGGGTCAGTGGGACACTGGTCTGGTGGTGTATATCTGAAGGCTGGGGATATAACCTGTAATCCTGCAGCCAAGAAAAGGAAAAGCACAGCAGTTACGGTAAAATGTATTTTCTGTTAAATTGAGGCCTGGGCTTTTATGAGCTTGGGGAGAGAGAGACTGAAAATGAAAAAAAAAAAAAATGTCAGAGAGAGGGAGAGAGAGCTGAGGCGTGGCAGAGGGGATTTTAAGAGTTTGTGGCCAGTGTCCGAGTGTAAAGCTTTACCTTGGCTAGCTGGGTGCTAGTAGCTGTACGCCTCAGAGGAAGGAGATGAAAGCAGTGTTAGGTCAAACTGGGATGAGAGGGGAGGAAGAGGAATGGCAGATGACTAAGACCGACACATCCTTCTGGTCTCAAATCCCAGCTGGTTTTCACTGTATCAGCAATAACTGAGATTAGACATTTAGAAATAAAGTTCAGCCTTTTAAAAAACTGACCTAATTTCTTGCAGCGGAAAAGTTAAACAAAGTTTCCCCCCCCATTGGACAGGGACTGGGTCAATCCTTCCACCTGTTTGCATTTAATGCAGAAGGTAGCTAAATTAAATCGTTCTCAGAGTAAAAGTTACTAGTTACTTTCACCCCCCTACGTTTATTTTTGGTAATAAATCTTGCCACGGTTCCCTTGCATACAGTAAACATCTCACGTAAAGACCTAAAAAGGAAAAAAACAAATCTTAATTTATTTTCCACAAAGGCATCTGTATAAAATAAAAGGTTTGTCAAAATGTACAATTATATTTAAAATAAAATAACACCAATGAATTCAATTCAAAATAAAAAAATTAAAATATACCAGCTCAAAGTACAGCTACATTTATGAACTCTAAAACAGAGAAAATAACTCATTCAATGCTGTTTTGGTGCAATGCATTACGTTTAATCTGTTTGGTCGGCTATGATGTGATGCATTTGATTGTTGTCAGATTATTTCACATAAAAAATAATAATTTACTCAGTAACAGTTGGGTGTAGAAATGTAATGAATGACTTTACTTCTTTTAAAACGTACTTAAATACAAGTAAAATTACTGATTTAGAAGCAACTCAATTACAGTAACGTGAGTAATCCATTACTTTCACCTCTGTGTTTTAGGTATAGCATCATTCCTCATTCAAGGACACTCAGAGAAAACTGTAGTTTTGTTTATTTTTTTGGTCGTATATCATACATTTTAGAATATACGTGCCTGTGGCTGTGCGTGGTAATTGTAAAGTTTAAGGTTTAAAAACATTTAAAAATATATATTTTTATGTATTTTATTTTTTATCTTCGAAAAAAAAAAGATAATAGTTTATTTATCCTTTATCCTTTATACATATCATTATTATTATTACTGTTACTGGCTTGTGTTTTGTTTTTTTAAAACTGTACTTGGCGAAATAAACTTTTCTGATTCTGATTTAAAAATGTCAAGTTCATCACACTGACTTCTTTTGTTTCCTGCACTCTTTCTTACCCTTTCCAACAGGGGGCAGTAATATGTCTTTGTTGAATGTTTTATCACGTAAAGCACATTGAGTTGCCTTGTGAAATGCGCTATACAAATAAATTTGCCTTGCCTTGCCTTTGTGAACATAATTGTTTGTTTGGTGGACAAAAAGGGACGGAAAAGAGGTTATTTTCCCTCTTTTTTTTTTTTTTTTTGGGGGGGGGCAAACCCAATGTGTTCAACACGTGCAATGTTAAGAAAAAACACATTTGGCAGTAGTGAGAATAGACAAGTCTAAACAATGAGCAATCAGTATGCTCTCAACATTATTTGATTCATTCTTAAGAAAAAGAACAGGATTAAGGTAATTCCCATGAAAACACCACGAAATATGGATAAAGAATAAAAAACAAGGAAAACAGCATCTGCTGTAAAATTTAAATCCAACAACATAAGTCTCTGCCACAGAGTGTTTGCTTCTTAGCACATTCTTTAATGTGCAAAAGACTTCTACTCTTTGGCTTCTTAAAGGCTCACTTTCTAAATTAATTCTAAATTCCCAACAAATATTGGCAGTGAGTGAAGTGCAGCACAGCCCTGCTGTGCCAAGTAATGATAGAAAAGTTAGTATTTGTGAGAAAGCGAGACTTTCCTTCACCAGGTCTGCTCTGAAACAGCCAGATATGAACATCTGAGTCTGCTGTGTTTCAGGCTGGATAAGGCTGTTCAAAAAGTGAACATAAGTAGAGGTTTAGAGCAGTGCTTCAGCAGGGAGCAACTTCATGTTCAAACAAAAACACACGTTTGCGGGAGTGTGTATGTGTGTGTTTGTGTGTGCTTTTATACATTGGTGCTTTAATGTGATATAACTTGAGTGTTTCAGTTAAAAACAGGAGCACATAAAGCCAAAAAGGTTTTCCCCTTTTGCTTTCTTACCCTAACTTTTGCCATACCACGCACCACCTGGCTCACCTTAGGTTCAAGTAGCCATCAGTAGCTGGGTTTCCATTACAGATTTTTTCGCTAAATAAAAAGCAATACTTCTAAATGTCGGCAAAGTATAATTGTGCTTTATACGTGTTTCCATTGAAGGTTGTTTTGGGCAGGAGCCTCGTAACTCCCGTGAAATCTCATCTTGTGTGACTTTGCTGCAGGAAGACGGACGCGCCAAACCTCCTTATAACACTCTGTATTCCTTTGTTGTTTCACGTCTAATGTGGCAGTAATAGTAATCATTTTTAAGTATAATGCAAAGAAATGTGTCATTCTCCTCTTCTGTTTACACGTATCGCGCCATGTTTACTCGGAGAGAAGTGGTCATGTGACGTGTATTTGCGGAAAACGTGTTTCCATAGCGCTTTTGCGACACATTTAAATATCCAAATGTCTGAAAAACCTCCTCATGAAAGTGTAAAAACCTTTTTGCGATATTTGAGTGCTTTTTCGAAATTCAGGTGTTTCCATTTTTTTTAAAGTGTTTATCGTACGGTTGCTGTACGGGCAACAACCGGTGCTATTGGTATGGTTAGCAAAGTACACATACATAGCGTCTTAGGGTTAGAGTTAGGGTTAGGTTAAGGTTGAGGGTTAGGTTATAACCTAATATCGCAACAATTTAAAGGGTTAGGTTTAGGGTAAGTTTTGGTCTTAGTCACGCGACCTAGACTGGCCAATGACTGACCTATCACATGACATAAACTGGCCAAATAGGGGTGCTGCGTAAGGATAGAATGTTGGTATATTGATACCTAAACCGTACGGTTAGCGACTGCCTTTTTTTTGGGGGGGCAATTTAGATTTTGCGCATTTCCAAAGGTAATGGAAACGCAGCTGTTGTAAGTGTCAAATGGGATTTATTAGATTGGCATTTTTAAATAACATTGTAACTGTTGTTATTTAATCGATTATCAATATTCCTTACATATTAGAAATTTACCTCACTTATTATTCACCAAAATTTTCACCAGTTTTCAGTTTAAGACCATATTTTACGAGTTGTGAAAGCCATGTAAATTGGTTTGAGATGGTTGATTAAAGATTGGGAAGGGGAATAATATTGGCCAACCATTATTGTCGGCTGATATTTGTCACAAGATTTATGACAAGGTCTGTTGTTTGAGACAACATACTGTATTACGATAAAAATTAATATGTCACTTTTTTCATAACTGAAGTTGAAATCTCATTTTACCAGAGATTATGTTTTATGTGGAATACATCTAGTGGAACATCGCATTAAAAGTAGGCTTAACATGGTTATTCCATAGAGATACAGTCTATACATAAAATATAACTTAAAATTAGCCTTGGGGAGGGGTCTATGTATACTGTATATTGGATATCATCAGAAAATCAGAAATTACGTTTTGGGAAATATCAGACATTGACCAAAAGCTAATATTGAACTTATTTAATTAGAATAACAAAGGAGAGATTGTCTACTAGCAATAGGCTTGATCCTTTCACTTTATGGTTTGTTTTTGAAATTTTAATTAGATCTTGTTTTTTTACCACACTGAAAAGCAAGAGAAGGTGTGTGCAAAGCAGTGACTGTCAGTCAGATTGACAGTTAGACATGATTTCTAGCGCTCAAGAAATCGATTTTAATTTCACTGCAAATTCATTGTCCTTTGGTTTGCCTCACATGTTACGCCTTAAGCTTTGCATTTTTAGTTCTATTCAGTTTGATTAGCATTTGATATATGCTGCTATTTCATGCACTGACAGCTATTGGTTAAAAAAGTCTAAGTCAATATTGACCCAATGAAAGGACTGTTTGTCACATTTTTAAAAGTAAAGTTTCCTTTTTTATAAAAAAAGGAACATTTATTAATTATTAGTGATCTTAAAGCTGATATCTGAGAAATCTATGTTTATGTATGATTCTTTTGAAATGCAAAAAAAATACCCAACTAGTCTTTTACTATGGTCTACTGCCGGTGGTCATTCTTATACATTAATGTGTATAAGTCCCTCCTTCATCCTATAGACCCTTATACAAATGTAAACGATCGCTGAGTGCATCCAGCCAATAGATTTTGACTTCCTGTATTTGAGACTGTCAATCAAAGTGAATCAGAATCAGAATCAGAATTAGAAATGTTTAATGCCAAGTACAGTTTTAAGGACAGTACAAGGAATTTGTCTTGGTAGATGGTGCACGAAACAAAAAAAAAAAAACAAAGAAAACAAGAACAAAGAACAACCCAGCAACAATAATAATAATAATGATAAATATAAAGGATGAGGAATAAATAAAGGATAGATAGAGAATAAAGGATAAATAGGATAAATATATATATACAGTGCAGCAGATAATGTCATCATGGAGGTGGTGATCGAGTGGTGGTGGTGGGGGGGGTTCAGTGGGTGACTTGGGGTGTGTTCATGTGGATGGTGGCAGAGGGAAAGAAGCTGTTTTTGTGTCTGGAGGTTCTGGTCCTGATGGACCGAAACCTCCTTCCAGAAGGGAGGGATTGAATCAGTTTATGACCGGGGTGGGAGGGGTCGGCCACAATCTTTCCTGCACTCCTCAGAATCCTGGAGGCGTACAGGTCCTGGAGGGAGGGCAGATTTCAGCTGATGACCTTCTCTGCTGAGTGGATGATACGCTGCAGTCTGGCCTTGTCCTTGGCAGTAGCTGCAGCGTACCAGATGGTGATGGAGGAGCAGAGGATGGACTGGATGATGGAGCTGTAGAAGTTCACCACCATCTTTGTTGGCAGACTGAACTTCTTCAGCTGCCGCAGGAAGTACATCCTCTGCTGAGCTTTTTTGATGAGGAAGCTGATGTTCAGCTCCCACTTGAGATCCTGGGTGATGATAGTCCCCAGGAAGCAGAAGTACTCCACAGAGCTCACTGTAGAGTCTCCCAGGGTGAGGGGGGTGAGGGGGGCTGGGTTCTTCCTGAAGTCTGCTATCATCTCCACTGTCTTTAAAGCATTGAGCTCCAGGTTGTTCTGGCTGCACCAGGACACCAGCCGGTCTGTCTCCCACCTGTAGTCAGACTCGTCTCCATCAGAGATGAGACCGATGATGGTCGTGTCGTCTGCAAACTTCAGGAGTTTGACCAACTGGTGAGAGGAGGTGCAGCTGTTGGTTTACACGGTGAAAAGCAGACGAGAGAGAACGCAGCCCTGAGGAGATCCAGTGCTGACGGTCCGGGGAGCAGAGATGATTTTTCCCAGCTTCACGTGCTGCTTCCTGTCAGACAGGAAGTCTGTGATTCACCTGCAGGTGGAGTCTGGCACGTTCAGCTGGGAAAGCCTGGAATGCAGAACTGTGTACGCAAACATGGCCACGTGTCACAACAGCAAACAGGTAAACGTGATTTTGGCTCTTACCTGACCCATAGTCCTATATCAATGCGACCCGATGCGACAATGTTATGTTCCGCGATGCACGTGCAGAAAAGTACAGACGTGGCTTTTGGTAGATTGCAGAGGAAGTGAAGCTGTTTAAGGCGGGACATCGAGACGTCTCTCAGAAACTCCGGATATCAGCTTTAAGTGGGCTTATAGCGTATTGCACAGTGTCTCTGTTTGGTGATCACACACATCAGGTGAAGATTCTGTAGAGCTGGACCTGGTTCGGGCTTAATTTATTATTCAATGTCTAACAATACTTTTGAGTTTTTTTGTCTGATGGCAAATAAATAAAATGATAGTTCTCAAGTGTAGCCTCTATTCAAGAAGAATTACTGTGATATGCCTAGGATTGGCCTTGAGCAATATTTGGTTTATAGCTTTTGGTTTAATTTTACTGTTCAGTGATGCAATTAAGTATTTGTAATTTAATGTTAAAAAATTAATAATAATTCATCTTTCATGGATTGATCTATTCACAAGGAAATGGATAACAAAATGTACTTTCTTTAGCATCAAAACCATAGTGCGGTTGAATAGTTTATTTATTTTTTTATTTTAAATATGATGTAGACTATTCATATGAAAATGATTAGAAATGTAAATGAAAACACACACGCACACACATTATCCAATATATGCAGTTTAGCGTCATGTATGAAAGCATGACTGACTTCATTTTGATGAATTGAAGGCCCTTAAAACACCACACTGTCACATCCAGGATGTGCATCAATCACAGAACATGTAAGCATGAAATTATGGAGTCCATCATGACAAAACAAGGTTGTCAGCCGATGTCAGGTGCGTCACTTCAGGACGTGGCATTTGTTTTTCCAGTGTCTCTAATATATTTTTCTCAGCCTTTATGTGATAATGTGACAAGTATTAGGTGATGCTTGTCAGAAGGACACATGGCTTTTTTTTCCTTTTAAGCCTATCTGTGTGTCTGATTTGTGTCCATAGCCCTTTCACTGTAACAAAACCTGCCTTTGTTCAGTGAGTGACACAGAGTGGACACAGAAAGCTGCTCTAAGCTGCATGAATGAGTGAAAGGAAGATCATTTCAATATTTCAAACTGGGGGGATTTCTAACCTCTGGGGAAACAAACGAACTGAAAATGCATGAGGTAAGGTGTGTGATGATGGTCTGTGTGACAATAAGACCAGCATTTCATGATGGCGCTGATTCAGACGGCACCTTGGAGCTTTCAGCGTGATCTGATAACGTGTGTGGGTGACAGGACCTGGAAAGCTTTGCTATCAGATAGACAACGATATCTTTGAGGTATCACTGCTGCTGCTGCTGCTGCTTCTGCTGCGATTTACATATTCATGATATCGTATGTACAGTAAACCAAGAACAGAGAAGAAGTGTGGTAGCAAGGTGTATTTTTACAGGTATTACTTTGCAATTCCAATTAATAAAGACTGTCATGTAGAGGTGGCGGCAGCTGTCACGTCATCCATTTAGAAGAGTTACAGCAAGAATGAGGTATTATCGAATGAAATTTCAGTTTGTACACCATGGAATCGCTGATAGTCACATGACAACGTGAGAAGTTTATCAAAGGATTCAGCTTTTTCCTCCACTATTATACTTCTTCTCATTTATGCTGCCTCCCAACCTGTCACATGAAAGGCTGTTATCGCCTCGTCTTTTATATTTTTCTCTGTCTAATGTCTGAATGATGCACTGGTTTGATCCATGAAGGTATGGCAGGCCTTTGATTTCCTTTTTACAGGAAGATAGTCCAACCTTAAAGTAAGACATCTCTCTGAATTTTGCACTTGTGTTCCTTCCTAGCGGTTTGCGTCTCTCTACTCTGTCGATCATGTTGAAGAAGGAGACATACTCTACTTTGTCACTGGGCGTGCTTCATAACACACAATCCTGTTAGGAATTGGCACACAATGTATCCATTTGTTGCCAGTCAAAATAAAGCAGTGTGTTCACCAATATGATGAGGAGGAGGCATATTGTTGTCCATAATGAGATGTTTAATAATGAACCCTGGTGCTGCATTTGCTGGAGCGATGCCATTAAATTAAAGCATCTAAATCTGTTTCTCTGCTTTTAGAGTTACTGTACATGTGTGTGAGTGTGTGTGTTTGTGCTCATGGTTGTTTTCCTCTCAATCTTCACAGCAAGGCACCGATTCTGTTGCTAATTTAGGCCAAATATCCGATCAGAATGCAGTGGGAGTCTTGCAAGGCGACAACTGACGTTTGCTCGAGACCATCCATCACCGCTAAATGGCAGATGGCTCTCTCTGTGGCAAGGCAGGAAGTGCACTAACACAATCGCTGAAGAAACCGAGGGAGCACTGTACCTGCTGTTAATCCACTTACACACAGACAAAGCTGCTTTAATCTGCTCGCTGCCTCAATGCACACCCCCACGCATCACGACAAGGCCAAACTGGAGAATTACCATTGATCCACTGCACATGTGTACACAGGTGGAGCCCTGACAGTCCATGTTGTAATGAATCCCTAATCACTCTCTTATGTGACCAATAAATCACACAACATACAGCTATAGAGAGAATATATTGCTCTGCATTGGTAATTAGAGAATTTAGTGCTTTCACTATGTACCACTCAATTCCACAATAACAGAAACCTCAGCTTCAGCACAGCTATGGCTCTTATACACCTGTGGCCACTAGAAATAACTTTTTCCACCAAATTCTAAAACTAAATCTTACATAGTACTTGCCCCGACCTAAATCCTTGATAGAAACATGGTTTTGAAAACAATAGTTTGGGCATCCAGCATGTTAGCTCCAACATTACGCTACACTTTTCCCTTGATATCCTTACCCTATGCTTTTACTAAATGCCTCATTGAGCTCTTTATATCAGCTATGATTACACACTTCAAAAACCAAGACAATGGCAGAGCCTAAATGTCAAGAGCTTAACCTAGATAAGATCTACCTTCCACCCTCCAAGGGAATATACATCGATGATTCCCGATGTGAAACCCTTAATCTGCTCCAGTGGTTTCTGAAGAAGTGATGAATGTAGCAATGTAGTTGCATTTCCCATGTCACTGATCTGCAATGGGGCAAAGGCGAGCAAAGATGTTTCACAGCGAGAGTCTGTGATTGAATTGTAACTGATGCCTTTTCGAACCAGCAAAGGTTCACAGTGTAAGACTTCAGTTTTATCCACCACATTGTATTCATCGACACTGGTAAAGAACGTAAGGTGCAAGGTTTATTTGTAGAGTTTTTCACAACAGTGTTAGAACATCTGATGACAAAACTCGTGGATTTCGGCCCACACATTTAGACACTTTTGTCTTTACGCACCATCGTGTCTCCATGTTTGGAGGTGGAGCAGGCAGAGCTTTAGGTAGATGACTCGTGGATATAAACTTCAACCATATTTAGTTATGCGATTTTCCACATCTATCAAACTGAATTGGTTGGCCAATATTCAATTAAACTAGGTAATGGCTAGCCGTACGGTTGTCTTATGAATATGCCAACATTCTATCTGTACGCAGTGCCCCTATCTGGCCAGTTTAGATCTCGTGATAGGTGAGTCATTGGCCAGTTTAGGTCGCGAGACTAAGCCTAAACCTTACCCGAAACCCTAAACCCAACCCTAATCCTAAAAATTGTTGGGTTATTACCTAACCTTAACCCTAACCCTAAGAAGCTACGTACTTGTACTTTGGTAAACGTACCAATAGCACCGGGGGTTGTCCGTACGGCAACCGTACAAATAGACACGTTCAATAAACTATTACATTTAAATGGTTTTTTAAAATACTTTTAAAAGTAGATTTAGATTGTTGATGGGATTGATCTAATCTGGCCCATATAAGAATAAACAACCCTGTCAGAAACAGAATATGGATTGAATTTGACACCCCTGATAAGTATAAATGGGAAAAGGTAGTTGTAAAAACGTATTAAATATATTGTTCTTTTCTCATTTGTAATTAGGACTCCTTGCCTGGATTTAGCTATTCACTAACCAATACTGATTAATACCAAGCAATATGAACAACATCTTTTTGTAATAATTATTTGGATGAATTCAATTTCAGCATTTTATGAACGCAATCTGGATTAAGTTTGTCTTGTATATAGATCAATGACAGCATGTTAATTAAATGATGTGCTTATAAATTAATAAAAGATTTATATAATCAAACCATTTCTATGAGCTTATGTGAATAAGTCAGATATTTGAATTGGTAATATTTTAAATATAAACACTCCATGTATTGTGAACTAATTCAAAGGTTAGAGGGTAAAAGTGTAATGGTTGCATTATGTTCTTACTTGACTGATGCCTAGCAAACAATGTATTTCATATCTTAAAGTGTTTTGTTATTTTTAAATGTTATTTTAGGAGCAGTAAAGAAAGGTAATTAGGTTAATCGTGATGCTAATCAGAGCAGCATCAGGACATAAACCTGGAAGTCTCTTAGGGATTCATTATATAAGAAGATAAAGTCTGATTGTAATGTTTTTACCGCTTGTGTTTTGTTTTTTTTTTACTCGTTGGGCTTCATTAGGAAACACAGACTTATTGAGGCTAAGGAGGGAGATGTGTATTCTCATCTGTCTGCTATCAAAACGTTGGAAGTCTATGCAGATCAAAACAAATGCGTGTTAGATTTTCTTTCAATTCCTCCTGGATGCTGTTTGTTCTTGCGTATGAAAGCATCTATTCAACAGTTCGAGTTGTCCTTTTTCTCAAGACATGAGCGTTGAAGCTGGAAAGGGGAGGGCAGGGTGTCAGAGCGGAAGAAATAGGAGAGAGAATAAACAATTAGTGTGCAGAGACGGAGTCGCTCCACGACAAAGGGAGGGGTAGATGTGAAAGAGCCCAGGTGCTACAGCACATCCTTCCTGTCACAGGGCTTAAAAGAAGTGCAGAGGAAGAGGCTTTAGCTCCAAGGGACGCATGTGGAATGCTGACCACATGTTGAAAGAATCGACTATTCAGAGTGTGTTTCACTCGTGTGCCCTGTTGAGCTAAAAGATGCATCCACCAAGTCAAAACTGTTGCCAGCATTTTCAGAGGTGCTTGGAATACTGACAAGGAAAATCAGGTTTGGAGGATGAGAGCTGACCTTGATCAAACAGACTGTGGTACTGCACGCTAGTCATGGGAGCAATGGCACAGCAGTGAAAATGTCTTGAACAAGAATCTTACTTAAAAAAAAAAATGCAATAAAAATTTAAAAAAGCAATTAAAAAATGGTTTGTCCTACTTTATTTACATATTTCATATGAGTGGGGCTTCTGCTGTTTCATTTTTTCTTGTGCTTTTGTAAAAAAAAAAAAAAAAAAAAAGAAAAGCCAATCACACAAATGATCAGTGCAATACTACACCCAACCAAAACTACAGCCCCTTTGTCCCTGATGTGGCAGTGCTGTGTTAAATCATTGAACAATTAAAAACATTTTAGACAAATGTTTTAAAGAATGGACTACAAAGGCAGTCAAAAGAATACAAATAGTTGAATAATGTTATTCTGTGATCCACTTTTGTTGTTATCCAATTTTGATATATATAAAAAAAAACTGAATTTTCATTACTCATTCATTTTAATTCAAATCACAGGAAGCCAATCATAACTACTCAAGACTGATAGAAGGGAAACTAAGCATTGCCTAAAGTAAATATAGAAACTCAAGAACATGAGGTTTCAAGCCTCTTTTCAAGCTTCGAACAAATAGGCGTAGACTTTGGATAGTTAGTTGCAGATGGATGAATGGTTAGAATATGGATAGTACTTTTTTCATTTCATTACATACCAGTGGCAGAGCAGCTGGCCAATACAGGGCGCTAGGGCGCCGTCCCACCACTCATCACGTCAGTTTGCGTAAGACATAAAAACAAAATAAATAATAATAATAACAAAAAAATACTACGAAACAAATTCATATATGTGTTTAGATAATCAGAATAAATATTTTATAGACAATGATGATGTATAAAGTTGTTTCGTTCATCTGTGTCTGACTGGTGACGTGTTTCCGCTTTGGGGCGCACTAATCTTTAACATTCACTCTCGTTAAAAGTTGTAGATGTGCAGTAACTCCTCTTTAATACAAGCAAATGGACGCTGTCAGTGGCTGTCACAGAGCCGTGGGTGTCGGAGACGTCAGAAAGAGAAGCAAAATGGAGAAAGAGAAATGTTATAACATTTCTTGCTTTCCCTACCTGGATCAGACCCAGCATGGGTACAGACAGGTATGATCCATTTAAAGCACTGTTTAGAAAAGGCAAAGAAACATGAACAAACTAGGAACAAACAATAATTGATGATTTCAAATCTTGAATTTGTCCATATTAGTTTAGTTTTCAAGACCTGAATACGTAATTCAGGTCTTGAATTACGTATGTTCATTTACCCCCTTTTTATTTAATTGCTTGTTAAAGTAACTAAAAAAAATATTTAACTACATTTATTCTTTCTTGTTCATGGGTTATGTTATATAGTAAAATTGAGGTTTAAAAATATTCCTAAACACTTTGACATAGACATAACCCAAAGTGTTAAAACTACTAAAAGAAATTCTCACTCACTCTCCTACAAAAAAAGAATAACAATCTGGAAAAATGACAGCACAATTGGTTTTAAACCAATTTATCTTGTCTAAAAGATGTAAATAAGGAAACTTCATTCTACCATGCAGGAAGGACATGACAAAACAATGTCGACAGATTTCAGAAAGATTGACAATAATTACAGCTTTTTCCATTTAAATGAAGTCAAGACAAAACTCAAACTGCTTGGGGTATAACGAAACAATATAACCTTAGATGCCGTGGCTTCAGAACAAGCCCCAAGACAAATCATTGACAGAGTATTAATTAATGCACTGTAGTTGGTAATGTTGAATGAAATTTTACTTCCATTCTTCCAAACAATCTGTGGAATCAGTCATTATGCTGGCAGGTTTTGTTTTTAATTTTGGTGTTTGTAAGCGAGGGTTGATATTTAAGGACACTCTGATTTCCTTCAACAGTGCAAAATCATGTATGATCAGTTTTTTGAAGTCTTTAATTAAGACCATTGGGCCATTTTCTAGTTGTTGTTTTTTTTACCTTGCATAATATGCTATTGAAGGCCAACACTACAAAACACACCTTTGCTGCTCTATAGTTGCTGCCGAAACGTTATCTGCAAACCGAGCAGCGCTTTACATTCTTTAAATATTGATGCTATGACCATGTGTCTCTCTTTATGCAGTCTGAGCTTTCTCTTCTCTATTCTCTTTCTCTCTCTATCCGTTTCTCTCCAAGAACATATCCTGATGGTTCCTGTTCTGCAGCTTGAAGTTCAACCAGCGTGTAACACTCCAATTATCTTTCTTACTATCCTGTTTGGTTCTCCTCTTCCACTAACCTAACTGTATTATTTGTGATGAGTGCCTGGAGATGACTGAGTTGTATTTAGCGCTATATAAAAATGTAAAATCAAACGCTTCTTTGAGTATTTGTGATTTGTCCTTTGTGTGAGCCCTGAAGCGGACAGTGATCGGTTCAAGGTGTACGGAGCCTTTCTTGAGTAAACTGGAATAAACTCAAGCACTTTGTGACAGGATAAGTAAATATAAAAGATGTGCTGATAGGGGAATGTTTTGACAGCATTGCCCAGTGCCAAATATTATTTGCTGTGCATTCAAAATGGTGCAGCCCTTTTTCAGGCCTGTCAACCTTTTTTGGTGGTAGAGTGAGTGACGAGTCATTCAGCAGTTTGAACCACTTTGGGATATGCCGGTGTTCAGTGCTTCGTAGTGTGTTTACTGCTATACAGTACCAACTATATATCCATCCATCCCATTCATTTTCTGACACGCTTGCTCATTTTCAGGGTCGCGGAAACCAACCGTATAATGAATGCAAAATACAGACTCACTCACTTGTCTGAAGCTATTAGGGCTTGAAACAACAACATTCCTCATGTGAGGAACTAATGCTCGCCTCTCTTTATTTTGTGAGTCTAAATCCAGGATGAAGTCAAACAAATGAATGTGAAAAATACCCAAAATTATTTATGTACCGTAGTCCCTCGCTATAACGCGGTTCACCTTTAGCTGCCTCTGTGTTTCGCAGAGTTTTTTACAGTGCAATTTTGGATGCATTTTTTACAGTGTATGAACGCGCATTGTGTTCTTCTGCGTCCTGATTGGCTAATGCTGCGTTCACCCACCAGCGACACATCCAACTGGGTGAGTTTTACTGTCTGCTGAAGCGAGGAGCTGTGTTCCTTTTTCTCCACTCACAAACATAAACCACCAGTGAAAAAAGCCGGTGTGATTAGCGGCTAATGCTATCCTAGCTCAGTCCTACAGAGAGAACTTTTACCTGCTACTACCACCTCTTTGCTGATTCTCCTCCACGCCAAATCCTTCCTACTCCGATCCTGGTTGTAAAGGCCGTGTCATACAGCTCCAGGTGGTCACACACAGCATCTCCTCCATGGTTGAATGGGTGAACAGACCGGTGTCCGTGTTGACGGCCTGACGTCATCATCAACAAAGACTCTGAATGCATTCGGCATCAATGTCTGATCACTAGCAGTGTGACTCTGAAGTGCTGTATGTTTGAGGTTTGAACTTTGAGAGTGTTTAAACAAGAGAGAAATGTTAATTCCTGGCTGAGAAAAGTGTATAAAGTGTGTGGTGAGGGATTATACAGCCTTAAAACATGTATAATAATTGTAAAAAATAAAGCTGACTACTTCACGGATTTTGCCTATTGTGTGTTATTTTTAGAACGTAACCCCCGCGATAAATGATGGACTACTGTACTGCGTTTTTACAGTAGGTATGTGGACTATGGTGACTACAATTACTAATGTTTTTTCCCTAAAACAGTTCCTTATCAGTGTAAATTAAACCTCTCTATTCATTGTGCAAATGCAATTAAGTAAACCAAAGGCTAACATGTTAGGCTCCTTTAGCTCCTGTTTACCTGTCAATTTAATTGGCCTTGAGTGCTACCCAATCACCATCCCATGGAGATTACAATATGCCAGCCTGTTAACTGGTTTGATTAGTAGACTTTCCTTGAAAGGGCAACAGGTGTTAAAAAACAACTCTCCTGCCCAGGGATGCTGTGAGAACTGAGCTGATCATTAAGGCAACTCAAGCGAAATGACCAGTACATAGTGCTATTTCCAAAAGTTCATGGTTAGTATTTTACACATTTCCAAAGAAGTGTGAACATGTCCTCACAGATGATAAGGAGGAAGTAGCCTGATGCTTTTTTACAAAGACACCATGCAGTGTCGGTGCAGTGGCAATGCCACGTTCAATAAGCACTAAGTGTCACTCAGCCTTAACTAGAATGTCTTTGTACTTGTAAAAAAAAGTATGCACACAGGACTGTCTTTCAGCCATCATTGTTGTTTTTGTTCAGTCAATACAAGCCATTTAGTTTGACCTTTAGTTAGACACAAATTTGTATGCTTAGGAAGACCCTTTTAAAAGCGGGCTTTTGTTTTTTGTAGTTGTAAGGTACAATCATGCTATTATATAGTCTCTAAACAACCTGTATCTGATCTGTTTAAACAGTCTGAACAAAACAAATAAAACATTTTCAAATCCGACCCATTTGTGCTCCTAAATCCAATACAAACATGATGACTTGCAATACAACAGCTGTCTGAACGGCCATGTTGCATTCTATCCGAACCAGGGTTGGGGTCAATTATATTTGTATTTGCGTAAATGATAATTCATTACAGTTATGGTGTAATTCTAATTCTAATTGTAATTTTAAAAATCTGTTGCTGTAATCATAATTGAGTTCAGATAATTGACTTTATAATTGTAATTGGCATGAAAATTCTATCAAACCTGTCATTTATTATTTCATTTAATACAAAACTTGGGATGAAAAACAAATTAGATGATAGATAATAATTTTTTTGTGTATTTTTGATTTTGATTTAAGACACGGGTCAAACTTATCTCATAAGAGATGCTAACAGAAAGCTAACACAAAAGGAAGGTTAAGTTTTATGGGGAAAGTGATTTCAGATTCAGTAATTGTGATTAATTGTAATTGAACATTAGTAATTGAGAACATAAATGTAATTGACTTTCAGGGGATAAAAAATAATCGTAAGCAGATGATGTTATTACTCAGATAACTCAGCAGATGATGTTATTACTCAGAAATATTGTACGTGAGACACAGACAATTAAATGAAACCCTGTACTATAACAACATAATTTAAGTTATAAGTTGTTGTCTTTTGATGTACAATGTCACTAGTGCTGTCAAGAGATTAAAAGATGGTGCGATTAAGCACTGTAATTGGGAAAAATGCTGGTCAGTATAATCATAACTGAATTGTAATTGAACATGGATAATTGAAAAAAAATTCATTGTAACTGAAAAATGTAAATAACCCCAACTCTATTCCAAACTTTATATCATCAAAATGCGATAGCATAATAATTTTGCATCCTCGGAGGAAAAAAAAAACGGTGGAGGACGGAGTGAAAATTAGAAAGTAAAAAGTGGAAGGAGAATGAAATTTTAGAATTAATATCAATATTTATTATATATTTAATTAGAAAAGAAGCCTCCATATTCACTTGTGTAAACACACGCATGCCTGTGTGCCCATATAGTATCTCAGGACCTCTATTGCACATGCAGGTAACTTCAGAGTCCATTCATACTCCAAACTGATAGAAGACGCATCTATTGTGTAACATGAATGAGCACACAAAAGCGTGGCCATACGTCCGACATTGCCCTGAACAGTCATGTTTATTAAAGTCTTGTTCATCTTTCAATACAGTCTTTTACCAGATGCTCATTTGTCCTCCTTTTGAGATAATTCAATTTTCTATTTTATCTAATTGTATAAAACGAATAAATAAAGGCTACATACCTGAGGTAGCATCTAGTAAAATTACAAAAATCTATTATTAATGTGTACTAATATATAACTATGTAAATTGCTAAGCTAATCTGAGTGAAAACACCTTTTGGTTTTAGAGTAAGTTTCTGCAGAAAAGAACTTTTTAGTTTTTCAGTATAAATACTGAAACAAATAGATTATATTTTCAGGATGAATGTACGTGAGACACAGACAATTAAATGAAACCCTGTACTATAACAACATAATTGAAGTTATAATTTGTTGTCTTTTTATGTACAATGTGCTTTCAAGAGAATAAAAAGATGGTGCGATTAATTATTTATGATCTGTAATTAATTAATCTATTTTTTTAATCACACCTAAAAATTGCTGAGAAATGCCCTGAACTTGAGGTATTTTCATTTAAATTACATGATTGTGGCAGATCAAATGATTGATTTATAACAAAGTGTCTTCATGAAGTCATTTATGGTTTTTAACAGACTTGAACAGATACATTCCACTGTATTTGAAACAAGCCCCATTGGCTGCTGCACCTTCAGTTTTGACCATCATGGTGAATATTGATGTGTACTCATGTCAATCTCCGAAAAACAGAAAATGCAAATGAAATAAAACATCAGGACTAATTTATTTTGGCTCTGAAAGCTGTCATCTTGTCCAGTTTTGGCAACACGGCGTGCTCGGAGCACGTTGCAGTTTGCACTGTCCGAGAGTCTTCACTAGCTGTCCATGCTAGTCGCTACATGTTTAGCGTTGATGTGCTAACGGGGGCTGCAAAGCTTCGGTCATCGACAAACTCTTTCTTGCTCGATGTGCACACAATTTGGCTCGCGTTTTCCATCCGGCATCCGGTGTTCTTGTTGAAGCCAAAATTAACGCAAACAAAGCTGAGAAGCTTGGCAGTCTTCCGTCTTGTATTGTAGCCTGTGCATCAGTATTATGGGTACAGTAGTCCCTCGTTTATCGCGGGGGTTATGTTCTAAAAATAACCCGCAATAGGCAAAATCCGCGAAGTAGTCAGCTTTATTTTTTACAATTATTATACATGTTTTAAGGCTGTAAAACCCCTCACCACACACTTTGTACACTTTTCTCAGACAGACATTAACATTTTCTTACATTTTTCTCTTGTTTAAACATTCTCAAAGTTCAAACCTTTGGAGATTTTAAAACATAAACCTGTTTTCAAACATACAGCACTTCAGATACACTGCTAGCAATCAGACATTAATGCCGAACGCATTCAGAGTCTTTGTTGACGATGACGTCAGGCCGTCAACACGGACACCGGTCTGTTCACCCATTCAACCATGGAGGAGAAGCTGTGATGTGTCGCTGATGGGTGAACGCAGCATTAGCCAATCAGGACGCAGATGCGCGTTCATGCGGTGCTTCATTTTTTTATCCTGCGACACATGTGGAACGTTTCCTGCGGCAGATGCGTCCGGTGCCGCAGAAGACGCATTCTGTGTGAACGCAGCATTAGCCAATCAGGACGCAGAACACAATGCACATTCATACGCATGCAAAATTGCACTGTAAAAAAAAAATCTGCGAAACACAGAGGCCGTGAAAGGTGAACCGCGATATAGTGAGGAACAACTGTATACTGGCAACTCTTGAAATGAGAGGTTCCTGACTCGGTTTGTTGTGCTAAAAAAAGCCATCAAGCGCGCAATTTTTTCTGCCGCGTTAATTTTTTTTGCGCGTTATTTTTTCCTGTATTTAATTAATCGCAATTAACATGTTAAAGTGACAGCCCTAAATGTTACCGTCAACTCCTGTCATTTTTTTCGCCTTATGTTATAGGTTTACTTTTAAGTATTTCTCCTGGCTATGTCGAGCCCTAAAAGTTTTTATTCTGTGTGAGGTTATAGAAATGTTCCGCCTAAAGCACAAAAATATACTGCTTCTCATTTACTGCTGGTGTCCTTCAGTGTATAATAATGAAACGTTGGTGAACTTATCAGCATTGTATATAGTCAACACCAGAAAGAAAATAAAACTCCTTTGTTCATCAAATGATTGCTCATATTTGCCTGAGCAATGGCTCCACTGTGGATGTCAAAGGCACAGCACAATTTAAATAGCCAATTTAATGAGCAGCAAAACATAAGAGACATTCTTCCAGCAGCAATGGAAGTGTCTGTGGATGTTCTTTAGGGCTCTCTAATGAATAAGTGGCCGAGCAAGCGCTGTCTGACTTAGGAACACGCTGCTACCCAGCTTCAGAGTTAAAAGCTTAAAGTGAGATTAAACACTGCAGCTAAGGGAGATGATATTCTTTGTTTTCAGTAATGCATGGTCTCTTTGCAACTGAGGCCCCAACTAACGTCATGCCCCCTGCTTACTGTACATGCTCACTCCCTACTTAGTGTGCAGCTCTTAAGCACCGCTCACTGAACGTTCCCAACAAGAACGAGAGCGAGTGCACATTAACAGGATGCATGATCTTCTTTAATAGACTGCTGCTTCACAACCAGCCAAGTCGCTAACTTGCGCTATTCTCCCTCTTTCTATGAATCTAGAGTTCTCTGGCATTCATCTAACAGACGCTACGGTGTCGAAGTGAGACAGGAACAACGCCAAGTGTGTAAAAACGTTTTGGCCTAAGAAAAGACAGCTTTTAGAGCTGATCACAGTGAAAAGTGACTTTTTTTCAGCCTGGTCCACGATAGGAAAGCACTGTTTTCCCAGCAGCTTCCACATGACTCATGATATGGTGAATATTTTATGGCAAGCGTCACAGAGCTGACAGTAGTTCTGGCCTTAGGGGCAGCATTGACAGACAGAAAAAAGCACGTTTGCAGCAGGGTGTTGTTAGGGGGTGCGTTTATATTCATAGGGATAAGCTTACATTAACGTGAAAGGCATGAGTCTAACACAGCGCCGACACACGAAAACACCATGGGTTTATTTTTGTTTCATTGAGGCTGTTATGATGTAAACCTATAGAGAAACCTTCCCCCACAGACTATTGAAGAAGTCTTAATCCATCTGTTGCTATAAGAACCAGCATACATTTTACACATTGCAGTACATATACAGTACAAAATGGTTGGGCTCAGAATTTGTGAGTGAATTTTCCAAATTCTGGGATTTATTCACTTCTGTGTCCCACTTTTGACCCTCAGCCACTCATTTTACAGTAAAAATACCAAGCAAATACGAGACAAGGTCCGAAAATTTGAATTACTATCAACCAACCAATCACCCTCATGTTTTGCACAAAATCTCGCACAGCCGTGTGATTGCATATGCTTCTGCCATGAATTCAGTTCAGCTAACACACCAACAGCGAAACCGTTCTTTGTACCAGTGCCTTTTCAGATTTGAATGCAGTCATAATAACCTAAACCCCTTGTTCATCCCAACACATTAAAAACACACTTCCAAGTGAAGCCCTGGATCCATTTTCAATCACAGGATAACATGAACACCAGACCAACCGCAACACATAGCGAACAGGATTGAACGGAATTATTGGCGGAACTGGACATATTTGTCAAACTTTCGAGACATTCAGTCATCTATTTCCTGTTGTACAATTGTGCATAAACGCATGATATTGTCCCAAGTAATGCATCTTAGGCGTTTCCGTGTCACGATGGGGCAAAATTTCAAATAAAAAGAGGGAGAAAAAAAATGGGTCGGATTGATTTTTTTCGTTTCAGGATATAAATTCCAGTTTTGTTGTTTCTGTTTGTTGCATCTGTTTCCATGATTATCTGGTGGAGATTATTGCCTTTGTTCAGTTGTTTGGTTCTCACATAATTTTCTTTGATCATGTAAGTACAAGGCATTAAGCCAAATGCTTAAATGGTTTGTTGGTTGTCTAATAGGTTTTAGGATGCAGCATCCAACTTCATTTCCTCTGTGACGGCCTCTCGGGAGAGGCTAATTCACAGTCTTATTACAGAAGACACAAACCAAGTTTTTCACAACACTCCCCTCCAGCCCTACTTTCTCAAGGTTACTTTCAAAGATAGCTCATGTCTCAGTACAGTATGTGGATGGGTCTTTAAGTAAGCCCTGCCACTGGAGACATGGAACCCTACGCAGACGGAATGAAGGGTTTCAGGAGCCACGGGGAGACATGGGTGTGACTAATTTAAACCCCTGGGAAGCGTGGAAGGCCACTGGCTTTTGTCCCTGTAGAATAAAGTCAGGCCCCTTTCTTTCTAAGCATGTTGGGTTTCATGCAAGGCACACTGTGGACTTGTGTACGTCAGCAATATTGCACTTAAAGCTAATGAGATTTAGGCTTTCTGCATCATCAAGTATGACAGGCTACAGAAACCCTTGAGACAACCATGCCTGTGTTTTGCCTCGGAGCGCCAAACCAACCTACATCATATCACAGTAAACATATTCCACTGTGAGCAGCGGTCATCTCAATGATCAGTCCACGGACAGCACAACAGTGCGTTTCCTCTGTCACTGATATTATAGAAGTCCCACAATATTATGTCTCAACAGAATGACTGCTCGCTTCACTTCTGCCTTCAGCAAGATTTACAAATACCTTTACTCTGTGAAATAGATAAATCTCTGTAAACACAGCATCCACTGTGATAAAGATGCTCCTATTTACTCAATTCACGAGCATACATCAGCAGAATCATTTAATACAAACAGCTACACCCTGCACTTTTAAAAGTACCATGCCGTAAACATGACAGCGGGCAGACCGCTGTGGCGCTTTTGGTGGGAATCCAAGCATCACTAAAAATGATTTATTCGGTATTTTCAGCCTGGATTAGCAGTGTGTGTGTGTGTGTTATACAGCCAATACATATGTCCAAGAAATCAGCAAGTGTATATATATATATAAATAATAATAATAATTATTATTATTATTTTATTATTAAATTAAATATTATTATAATAATATATATTATTATTATAATAATAATAATAATTATTATTATTATTATTATTATTATTATTTATTCAATAACATTAACAACACTATCATCAACTCTTATCAAGATTTCTTGATCTGTTTATAAGCAGGAACCTTTAAACATTTTTGAAAGCTTCTGAAAAGGTGTTTTTAAAAAAAAAAAGCAAATCTTGAGTTTATCTGTTATATAACTGTCACAAAAAGAACAAAGCCTTACTTGACAGCATTTAGATTACAGCACAGCCGTCCTTAGTATCACTTGATCTTGCCTGAGGCTGAAACCAGGAAACCTCCAGATGGCAACTCTCTCCTCTTTTTTCTCCTTTTATTTCTTCCTCTTTGACTCACTACAGCATTCCAATCCAACCTAACCAGCTGACACAAATAGAAAGAACAGTGAAACAATGCCTGCTTGTGATGCAGCATGAATAATGACAGATTCATGGCTTATTTTTCTGGCACACGCGCCTCAAACTCAGCAGATATGCAGCCTTCACACGAGCATGTACTCAGATGGAGCGACGAATCGTCACAGGGGAAGGTAATTGGCTGCTGTTTACACGCCCAGGTAACTCTCCTTCAAGGTCTGACACATGTGCAGACTTCATTAGAGTTGAGAAGCTCTACGCTCAGAAGAAAACTAGCCACTTTCAATTACTGCTCACCAATTTAGAGCTCATTTCTTACACTTGAATTGGGAAAATCAATAATTCAATCCAAATTACATATACAGTACAATTAATGCAGTGTACTGCCGATAATCACTATTAGATATGTACTAGGGGGTGAAATGGTACATCATTTTAGAACCAGTAGTCCAGGTAATGCAAGAAAAAATATTCAGGATAACATCTATAATGGTAGATTAAATTAATGTCACGATTTACTCTTTTTTTTTTTTTCGCTTGCAAAGATGATGTAGATGAAGGTTTACCCCAGGTGCTCTAACGCCAGCTGGAGAAACAGCTGAATCAAGCTCAAGAAATGCACTTCTCATCAGCTGCAGACTCGCATTCTTCATTAAAGCGTTAACCAAAAAGAAACTGACAGCGTGAACAGGAAAGGAAGTCACAAATGCTGACAACAGCTCGGGAAAAATCAAATTAGAATTCAAAGTGGTTTCACAGGTGAATGATTTACCACTTAATCCAAGGCTTAATAAATTAAATCATAGGCCTATGTGCATGCCAACCTTTCTATTAATGACCAATTTCAGAGCCTATTAATTATAAATCTTTAGTTTCTGTGTGTGTGATAATTTGAAGTGAAAGGTAATGCGTGTTTTTATCATTTTCATTACATATAATGAAATGTTATCCAATACATGTATCCTGTGAAGAATTTCAGCATTTATTTTACAGAATTTGTTGATTTGACCACATAGATAAGAGTTTCACAGCAAGTGTTCAGTTATCACTTAGGAACAAGAGGTAAGCTCACAGGCTTGAACTAGACTTAAAGAGTAACTAAAACCCTGAAGTTTAAGATTAAAAAATGCCTTGATTATGGGCGGGGCACAGGTGGGAGCCAAGAGTGCTGGTTCGTGACGTAAGAAACCACCATTCTCTACCAATAGAAAATGTGGTTGTAATAGCCAGGTTTTAACCTATAGAGGGCAGTCACATTTACATTATTAGAACAAAATTTGACAAATTGAAATACTTTGAGTAAAATGCCAAGAGTTGGACAAAAATTATTTAATAATACTACTTCATACCCTCGTTTTAGGTTTAGTTCCTCTTTAACAAATAGCTTAAAAGGGATGAAGTAGGTCAAAAATGCAAGACAAAATATTATTCAAAAAATTTCAATTCGAAAATAAAAATGGAAAATATAAACTAAGCTTGATTCATAGAAAAAAAATAAAAGTTAAAAATTAAAAAACAAGGAAGACTGACCTTTTTGGATGTCAGCTACTGCTGTCAAAACATTTTTTTAACCACTTGTGTCCATAGACTGTAAAAAGGATGGACGTGACGTCCTCCATAGGTCCCACTCAACATTCTTGAAGCCAAAATACAGCGCTAAGGGCGCAGCCATCTTGCAAATTTGATGTCATTTGGAGTCTGCGCAGTAGGGTCCTGCGGGAGGAGTCCCGCCCCTTTAGTGTACTGCCCAATCATCGGCTGTCAATCATCATAATATATGACATCAAATCCCCTATTTCAACCTCAAATAACTTATTTAAAACAAAGTTCACTAAAAAATTAGCACTTGAACACAATGTAGGGTGATAATAACTAATGATCAGCAGAGTTTAGGTTTTGAAAAAAACTGATGTGACGAGTATTTTAACTTTACAGTTTGACCCAAATCCCATCCGTAAACATTGAGGAGGCGGGGTTTATGACCTATACTGCAGCCAGTCAGCAGGGGGCGCTCTGAAAAAAAAAAGCATCAATTTTGGAGGAGCTTGTCCTGTCCATTCTTTTTACAGTCTATGTTTGTCACCAACAGCTTAATGAACAGGCAGTTGACAAACAAATCTCATTAAGGACCTGGTTGTCACAGACATACAGTATAGGGAAGTGTCAACCTTCTTGTCTTTTCAATATAAGCAGCAGCTCTTGCTGTCATACTACCTCATGGTAAGTATGCACTAAGTCTTCTCCCAGGTAGCCAAACTCCAGAAGGAGTCATTAATACATGCTGTGGGTGGAGGCATGTGTCTCCCAGTAGATATAGTGTCAAGATGTGTGCTGGGAGGATGTACTGGGCAGTACTTGTGAGGTGAAGAGAGCCAGTGAAGGGCAATGACCTCACAGCATGAGTTATCTTTCTCTTTGTACAATTATGGACGGGCCAGGAACCCTCTATGTGACCCCGGCAACCTCACATGGGGACCTGGACTGCCTGAAACTGCCTAAATCCAAATTGTGTTGCTCAAAGAACATGAGAAATCAGAAATTGTTTAACCTGCTGGTGCAGTAGTCCATGGGTTCCCAGTCTCACCATTTAAACGTGAATCCAAACACACACTTCTGGAACTTATTTGATTATTTCATCCATTGACAAACACACACACACACACCAAAGATGGCTACCTTTTTCTGTGTCTGGATAAAGATGCCCTAGGAAGCCATCAGTCATATGAAGAGTGTCCAGAGGATGTAAGAAGAACATCCTTGCATGGTGACACTATTTAGACCAGTGTTTCTCATGGGGGTACGCGATGGCACAACAGGGGGTACTTGAAAGAAAGACAGTGGAAAAATAACAAATGAATGGATTAAAAATAGGGGTTTTATAATATTTACTTTTAGTTCAAAATGATAATCATAATAAATATTACCAGCAACTCACTAAACGAAAACAGAAACACACAAAATAAGAGAAAAATATACTGAAAAATAAAAAAAGAACCGACAAACGACAAAATACACAAAATGACAACAAAAACACACACTCAGAGAGAAAAAAGATTACTATTACCAGCAACACACGAAACAACTACAAAATACACCAGATGAGAGGAAAACACCCAAGCTCATTAAATATAACACAAAAAAGAACAGAGAAACATACAAAACAAGATAAGAAATAACCAAACGACCCCAAAAACGCACACACACTGAGACAGCATATTTTGAAAAATACCAACAACACATAAAAATGACATCAAAAACACACAAAAATAGGATAAAAATATACTGAATAATAAAAAGAACAGACCAACAACAACAAAATACACTAAAGCACACCAAAAACACACCAAATGATGATAGAAATGATCTTAATTATAAAATGAACTGAAAATAATAAAGGTCAGTCTTGGTCCCACATCAGGAGGGAGATGACCAGAAATGACAAAAACTGAAGAAACATCTATTCAGGAGGCACTAAATACTGTTCTATTGTCTTATTTTAATTAGATTTTTTTTTTACAATGTGTCTTGTCACTCATTCATTCCAGCATTATGCTCTCTATTATATTATAGTTTTGTTGACCTGCCTGTTCAGTCTGAGATAGTCTTTATATACTGGCATTTTTATTTCTTTCTCCTCAATGAGGGTTTATCATCTTCACCCTCCTTTGTTTTTTTGATCACTGCTCCTCATCATGGTACCATGATCATTTACACTTAAAAGGCTTGGAAGACATGTCTATTCCCATTAATAACAAAACAGTAGATCTAAATGTATTGGTGCCACCAATTTTTTTGGAAAACCGAGATTAAATGCACAATCCAGATCCGATCCGGATGAAACTCTGTGGGATAACTGAGTGGCCAACCTGACATAACTGAGTCAAATTTCATGAATATTGGCCAAGATGTACATTTTTGAAATTTAGCTAATGGTGAGAGATAGGGAAGTTTCAATTTTTGAAACTGATCCAGAAACAGTAATTGATCCGGATCCCCTCCAAAATTTTATGGAATCTTCCACAACTGAGGGCCTGTCTGATAAGTACTTCTGATATAATCCTGCTAACAGACAAACAAATGAATAAACACTTCTTGATATCTCTTTATCTGGTTGTTCCCTAACTCAATTTGATAGAAAACAGCCTAGTTTTAATGTAAATTCTTGCTACTTGCCAACCGATATCAGTGTTTTGATGAAAGCAGTTGGTGCAGCATAGGAATAGGACGGTAATGTAACTCAATTCAGAGGGAAAATTGAGCTACTTTAGAGACCTGTTGAGAACAGACATGACACCCCACATCAGACGTGGGTGGGTGAGAGCCTGAGAGGAGACGTTAAAAATAGTTGTTCCCTGTCTGGCACCATCACGGCTGCTTTCAGAAGCAGGACAACCCCTGTATGGAGACCTCTTACTGGTCTGTTGCCTTCCTGATTGTCATGGGAGATTACCTGACCTCAGGACCGATACGGAGCTTGCATTACTCATCTTGACCGTGCTCTCTCTCTGCTCTGCTGGTTTCCAGTCAGAACTGACACCAAGTCCTGACTAAACAGCAACCACAATTGGGGTCCCTGAAACATCTGCTCATGAAAAACAGCTGGCGGAAGTTTGACCCACGATAACAAGAACATAAGGCCTGCATGTGGGATAGGGGGAAAAAGCAGAATATGTGAAGAGAACAGGCAAAGAGTGTGAAAAGACTGCTGAGCAAGGAACGGACAACAAACTGCTAGAAAAGGAGGAAAACAGATCATAATTAGAAAATAACATGCTCAGCAGTACTTGAATAGAGATTTAAAGAGAAACACAGGATGCTAATGAGGTTCTGCAGTATTCAAATTTTTGAAAATATTAATCATTAATTTTATTGGGGGGGGGATTGGTGTTTAGAAGAAGAAGAAAGTTTTTTTTTTTATTTTTAGCAAAGAATTCTGTAATGTTATTCACATTACACATGAATCAACCGAATGTGTTTGATCAAATGTGAACGGCATTTTGACTCTTGAGACATTCTCATATGCAGTCATTTTTGATTAGCATCTTAGCATATATCAATTGGAAAGAAAAACACTTGGGTGAGGAAATGCAGAGCGGGTGGGTGGAGGGGAAACAGGGAAAGAGACATAGAGAGAGAGAGAGAGAGCAGGAGAGTGGGTGAGTGCAAAGATGTTTTAAACATGAGGAGGTCTTGTTGCTTGTGTTTTACTCTGAGACATAATTAAATCGTTAATTAGCGAGCCCCCCGGGAAGAAATACACAAAGATAGAATTCAATTTAGTACCCCAACTTATTTGGACAACAATAAAAGAGAGGTGAGGGAGAGGAAGAGGAGTGTGTGTGTGGAGGTAAGGAAACAAAGCCAGCGGCAGGACGGAGCACACCATTTTTACTTCAATCCTCTCTGTGTTTATGCTGCTCTTGCAAATGGAGCTCTAACTCCTACATCCGCACGGAGAACCAAGTGAATTACAGTTGTCTGTATCGATTCTGGCTCTGTAGCTGATGACTCATAAAGAGGAAACGCATACTCAGGGGATGATCTTATTCAATTTTTTCAACTAACAGCTCTTAGGAGCCTATTTGGTAAGAAATGAGATAATGACTGTTTATGAATTCTTGTAACTGCTGAGAGTGTGTCAAACTGTTTGGGTGGCGCTAGAAACAAACTCCACCCATACAGGACATGGTTACTGATACACGAGAGAAAAGGCAAGGCAAAGGCAAGGTAAATGTATTTGTATAGTGCATTTCATACACAAGGCGACTCAATGTGCTTTACATGATCAAAAAGTGCAACAGAAAACATTCAACAACTTAAAATCTACAAGAACATTAAAGTCGGCAAAAAAAAATAAATCATTTAAAATCATCAATGAAATCATCAACAAACACATTACATCAACAATATTACCATAAATCTCCCTTTCAAAAAGCGTGCCTTTAACTTTGATTTAAAAATGTTCACATGTGATGCTGACTTCAGCTCTGCTCTCAGTTTGTTCCACTTCTTTGCAGCATAACAACTAAATGTAGCATCACCATGTTTACTGTGAGCTCTGAGCTCCACTATCTGACCTGTGTCCATAGATCTGACAGACCTGCTGGGTTCATACCTGACTAACATCTCACTGCATTTTGAAAACTGCATTATGAAACAAGGATCTCTACTCTATTTTCCACATTTATCTGAGAAAATGTCTTCATTTCAACCACATGGAGTCGATAATTTCACACAGGTTCACCAAACTTTAACTCACAGGCTAACCTGACAACTTTCCTCACTGAAGTGGCAAAATATAATCTATCTTCTAAATTTGTCTGCTGGGGTCTTTAGTCATGCTGGCCTCTGCTTGTGCCTGTGTGAACTCCCCATAACTGCTGTGACATAGCTGTGAGGTCCTGAGGAGGGCTGGAGATTTGCTGCAGCTCTTTGATGTGTCATCGCAGCGTTGGCGGCACACCTCTGTGAAATATTGAAATGTGATGCAATGACGATAAGTTAAGGGGAACTGCCTGGGGCCAAAATAATGTCTGTGGCTCTACAGGCCCTCAACTCCTTGCTTGAAATTGACCGACTTGTTAATGCGAGTCAGTCTTGGTGTGTTAGTGCAGACACACACAGGTGACGGCACTACATAAAACTATATCTAGACACTTTTAGTTGTGTTACAGTTCAGGTACAATGAGAAAAAAAACTACATTTTCATAATATGTTTTGCCTGACATAAACCAAAGTTTAAATAAAGTGTTTTTTGACACACTTCTCCAAACAACGCCTCAATCATTGTACTGATGTTGAGCTGTAATACCACCTCCCATGTGAATCAGTGTAATTTGACGTTATGCTCTCATGGTCTGACCTTTAAATGCACTGTGTAACTCAGCTGATCTAGAAATACACATCCAGCAACCAGCAAGGATATAGTACATAAAGCCATCAATTGGAGCTTGGTGTGTGGTTCTGTTGTTTGTCTGATGTTGTTTGAGTGATGGTGAGGTTTTAGGAGCTTTGAAATGCATGCAGTTATGCATGCTTTTATCACAGCAGGGGCCACAAATATGTGATTGTCTGATCCGAGGGCTGCGTTATCCACATTCATGGCAGCATTCAGAATAAGGACCAATCTGAATATTAGTACAGGAAATAACAAAGAGTTTTGTCTTTGTTTGTGTGTGTTTTTGGTCATTTTAGGACATTTCGTTGTCATTTTGTGTGTTTGTGTTATTTATTTGTGTGTTCATGTTGTCTTTTTATGTATTTTACTGTCATTTTCAGAATTATTTTGTTAATTTGTGTATTCTTGGAATTATTTTGTGTATTGTTTTTGTTGATTTGTGCCGATTTTTTATATGTATTTGAATTATTTTGTGCATCATGTTGTCTTATAGCCTTGAAGTGCATGATCCAGTAGGACAAAAGAAAATACCTCATCCTATATTGATACGAGTCTGTGATTGATCATCTTACACTCCTAAAAATATAGAAGACTCAAGCTCAGGTGTTTATCTTCAAGCCTCAGAATAGAATTACTTGAAGGTACAGTTTGCTGACCTACACGTGGCATCAGCTCAATTTATCAAACTATACCTGAAGGTTTAATCAGTGCTTGTTGAAAACCTGGCCCCAATCTCAGATTGCAGCACTTCATGACAGCCCAGTCTCATTTATACAATGGAATATAAATTACTGGTTTCATTAGATAATCTTCCATCTCCATGAGAACCAGTAGAGCTCGGTAGAGACTAGAGTTTTCTCCACATCTACTCTCTCCTCTTTTCTTCCTGAGTTCACTTTTCCCAGTGGGAGGATGAGGAAACACATCAGCAGTGCTGCAATTGCCAAGACAAAAGTAGATACGATAGTTCTATAAGGAGGAGTTAGTCTTATGCCTCCCAGGGATGAAGTAAACTTCCAAAGAAAAACAAAACCCAGCCAGGCAGGACATGCAGGATAAGAAATATCAGGTAAAAGTAATTTTGGTAACACTTTACATGAGGTTTTCTAAATAAGGCTGACATTACGCTGTCATTATGTGTCATTAACATGAAAAAGGTGTCATGAAGACTGTCATTAAGCAGTCATTAAGTGTCATTCGCTAAATTATGACACCTTTGGAGCTATTTTTTGCATTTTTGGGGTTAGGTGGAGGGACCTAGTGGGGTTAGGTAGGGTTAGGGTTAAGGTTAATGGTACGGATGTCCCAATACAACTTTTTCATTTCCGATATGATACCGATATTGCAGTCTTGCGAATCGGCCGATACCGATATTGATCCGATATCAGCATGAATCACGAATCATCTTTTTTTTTTTTTCTCTCTCTCTTTTTCTTTTCTTTAATAAAAAAATAATAATTACTTATTTTGTAGTGTGGAATGTTAGAAAAGGCTTAATCAAGTGATGTTACTAAAACAGAGAACAATAGTCAGCAACAGTAGGTATGAGACAAACTGACCCATTTATTATTAACCAATATTCATTTATTTTATTTCCGACATGGCTGCATTCACAGAAGTTTTGTTATTCTTTTTTTTTTTTTTTTTATACATGCCGAAAAAGGAGAAGAGAGAAGCAGTTTGCTTATCCAAGTCCCGTCCCCTGTTTTGAACACAGAAAATTTACATCAGCGCTTGTATTGATTACATATTTTTTTAACCTTCAACATAATATCTACAGTATTCTAAAATTGAATTAAAAATAAATAAATTGGAAAATCTGGAAATTTGAATCCGATATTTGTTTCCAGGCTAATATCGGACCGATATCCGATATTGCCATCAAAACAGGACAACCCTAGTTAATGGTTAGGGTAATAAAGGTTTAGGGTAACGAACAACACTTATCAACAGCCCTCATGATACCTTGTTCATGCTAACAACAAGTGTTGTCATAATAATGACACCTTAATGTCAGCCTTATGTCAAAAACTTCAAATAAAGTGTTACCGGAATTTTTGTAACCTCACACAAAACAGAATAATTCCAGAATCATACGTTTGAGTCAAACTCAGGGCACAATTCTGAGATCTTTTTCTTTTCACGTATTTACAACATTTGTTCATTGCTACACACAAGTCACAGACATAAATCCACTACACGTGCTCGGCATCTTAAGTAGGCACTGATTTTCTTCTAAAACTTTAATCAGCTCATCAAATTGAATTTGTCTTACTTCGATGCATTTAATGGTAACTTAAAAAAAAGAAAAAGAAAAGAATAATTATTAGGTGTTAGTGCTGCTGTTCCTCTGCATTGAGTTTGGATTTAATGTGTGTGGGAACAGATACAGCTACTGTTACTCTGCACAACAGAAACAGAAAATGTACTCTCCCTGCCCCCTGAAAACTATGAAATGCATTAATCAAGTGCAACTTCAAATCTGAAACTTTGACAAAAAAGAAAAAAAAAAAACGATATTTAAATTAGGTTAAAAAGAACTATTTGTGATTTTTTTTTTTTATTCTATAAACCACTACTGCGATTACCATTTAATATGACTTGTCACTGGTTTTAACCTTTTTTGTAATCCCAAACAAGTTCTATTTAACATCAAATGAGATTACCATTTGAACTGAACTAAACCATTGTGAGTAGTTGATGATTTCCCTTTCAGAGACACATTACTTCTCTTCTAGTAATACAACTCCTAATTACACATCCTTGAAGTGATGTTCCCCTTGTCTGACAAGGCAGCCACATTATGACACAGAGTGTAAGCATGAGAGCAACAGCTGATTTTACTCTGCTAACTCTCTTATGAATTATTCAATCAGATATGCAAGAGCAACGAAGAAATTCTTGATCTTCTAAGAGGGTCTTCAGATGAAATCAATCTCATAAGTGTGTGAATAGCCAAAGATTCTTATTTCATTAAACACGAGAAATGAAAAACTGCATCATTCTAAGTTAAGTCACAAAGATTGTTTTAAAAGTAACCTAAAAACAGCTGTATGCACTCTCACAGTGACATGCTCTAGCCTGCGACCACCAAAATAAAGGTGCCAGAGACTGGGGACCCCCACTGTACCTGAAGGTGGTTGAACACAGACATGAACATTGAAGAACAGTCATGTGGAGACAGGGCCATCTATGAAGAGGGAATAAAGGGGAGAGCTTTTAGGAGCCCATCCATAAAATCAGCAAAATGATGTAACCACATATATTTATTTATCTGAATAATATCCACTGTTATCCAAGAAATTTATTATTATTTGTGCCATAGTAAGTCATCTTAAAGATGTAAATCCTTGTTTTAATCACCAAAAAAAAAAAGTTAATAATGACCAAAAATAGTGAGAAAGGTGGTGAAATGGGATTTTAGAAACTGGTTAAAAAATGGTAAAAAGGGTTCAAAGTGTGATTATTAATTTAAAAGTGGCACAAATGGGGGGGGGGTAATATAATTTACAAAGTAGGAACAAATATATGTAATATATGGAAACATCACTAATAAGGCGTACAAACTCCAGGGAATCAGGACTGCGTGTCTTCAGCGCGTCAGAATGTTCCCTCAATCCATTTAGCACGTTTTCTTCTGATATGTAAAGTAGGCAGCTCTCATAAGGGGCGCAAAATGCAAATAAATTCATGCAGTGGGCGCAATGCAATTCATCAAATCTGGAACTGTTTGTGGTGATTGAGCAATAGTACGACTGACAAGCAGGTGCAAACACACGCAGAGATCCGCTGCAGTAAATGTTAACACAAAACACAGCGGAAATGTAAAAAACGGCTCCAGTTAACCTTTCTAATATAATAAATAATTCAAATAAAACAATAGTCAATATTAGCCACTGAATGAGAAAATAAATCATGAGTAAAGTGTTTGTGAGGGAGAGAAAAAGCTGCACACCCGTGGTGGTGCGTGTGTGGAGTCTGGTGTGTGTGTGACACCATGTGGTGCAGAGAGGACGCTGTGCGCAGAACTTCATGGATATCGGGATTAATGCACCGCTCCAGTGATGTTTTGAACTTCAAACTCTTGTGTCCCATTGATGGAAGGAGCATCTGGCCAGAATCAGTTGATAAGGGGCGACCGTGGCTCAGGTGGTAGTGGGTTGTCTTCTGATCGAGAGGTTGGGGGTTTGATCCCAGTACCTGACTATGTGTCGAAGTGTCCTTGGGCAAGACACTGAACCCTAAGTTGCTCCTAGTGGTCGACTAGCGCCTTGCATGGCAGTCCTGTCCCACTGGTGTGTGAATGTGAGAGTGATTGGGTGAATGAGCTGATATGTAAAGCGCTTTGAGACTACTTCAGTGTGGGGATAAAGCGCTATATAAAATCAAGTCCATTTACCATTTACCATAAGATGCATAAATTATGCAGCGATGGCACAATATTCACAAATGAGAGTGTGTGTGACTAGTCAGGAGGTCAGACCTGCTGGATGATGGTCAGCGGATCATCTTCAAATGGGGCAGACTGATTGACAGACTGTGTTGCTGCATTTACTCAGATCAATGGCGTCAACAGATCAATAGGACGGTCTCTGTCAAAATCTGTATATTTTTCATGGACTGATCAGAGCAAAGTTACAGGACCTGACGGAGTAGTCACATTAAAATATGGGAAAAAAATACATTTAGGTTTTGAATTTGTTTTTTGTTTTTGTTTAAAAAAAAAAAAAAAAAAAAAAATTTATTAATTAGTTTTCTACATTATTAAACATCTGTGCAGCAGACAGAGAAGTCCATCTGCCTCCAATTTAACTTCCTCAAATGTCATTGCGTGCTTCTGTGCAGTCACATCTCCACATTGAATGAGCAAAATGCTCATTTAAATAGGGCGGTCTCCACCACTTCTGCATGAGCGCTAATCATTGCTGCAATCTTAGTGAATTCCTCGCAGCAGGTGAGGAAACTGCGTCACCAAAGGATTTAGGGACACATCTGGTTTAGGGTTTATAAGTGCAGAACATGCATTGAAATTTGATGGAGAAGTGGCAGAAATGGGAGTAATGTAGCAAAAATGCATTAAAAGGGGCAAATAAATGGCAAGAAAAAGTGATGAAAATAGGTTAAAATGTGGCAAGTTTGGTGTCGTTGCAGAAAAAAGGTAAAAATAAGCAAAATTGGGCTCAAATTGTTCAAAAATATTCTTCCCTCCCAGTGTCTCGCGACCCCAAGGTTGAGAATCCCTGCTTTAGCCAATGAATGGGAAAATTAAATAGAATGATAATTATATTCAATGGGAAATGTATTAAAGACCTTCGGCTCCAATGGAGGCTCTCAAAGGTAACGTGTGATGTGACTAATCATTCAACACAAAGGAAATGACATGCTGATTAGTCAATGGGAATTTACACCCTTTAATCTTTTACAAGTTTATAAAAAAAAAATAATAATTAAACGAGATTGGATTCTCACTTGAGCATTTCTGTGTCATGCTGCCGCATAAGCACCCTGCACGACATTCTCACTGATTTTCAATGCTAATTTAAGAAGTAGCACAAGTCTCTATTTTCTAGAAATGCAGTGTTTCATGTGGATTGCTGCTGGGAGACAAACCAGTCAATCCATCACAAACGGTCTGCATATGTCTGCGTGTTTGCCCCGTAGTCTGAATGGCTGCAGGGACTACATGATATCAACCTTAATACAAAACATTCCTCCAACATAGGAAGTGGTTCCATGCTGTCACAGGGAGCACACTCAAAGATGCTGCGCTTCAATTTTCTGCTTGTTGGAAGGGGTTAATTGAATCTAGGTCACTTGTTATTTTCAGATATCCAAGGAGTAAAAAAAGGAGATATAAGAAGAATAAAAAAACAGCATATTGAAGAACACAAACGTAAAGGCTGAGACTCTACAAATACTACATTAAGAAGCCTCCAAAGCAACTAAGCCATTGGAAGGATGCCGGGAAACTGGGTCATCTAAATCCTTAAATGCTGCCTTTTTTTAGACTGCAAGAAAGTCTCTTAATCTGCAACATCTTGTTTTTGCATTTGTGAGAGAGCATCTAAAATACTGTAACAAGCAAACACAGGCAGAGATTACAGAAAGAGCTGTAAAAGCAACATTTCAGCTGTTCTCTGATTTAGACCCACAACAGTTGCTCTGTATTGATGAAGTGTATAAAAAAAAACATATTTAAGAAAGAAAAGAGCAAAGGATAAATACAACGACCCTCTTCCGCAGGGGGGGGGGGGGGGGTGTGACGCGCTGAACCCTGAAAGAGTAAAGCAATATATTTTATTGCATGATGAAGAGGAAGGGGAGGGAGGGAGGGTGTGAAGGGAGGAAGGATTTTGATGGAAAATGACTGCTTCTACAGAGCTCTGCTTATCAGAGCTTTGTTATGAGACCTTGAGTAGAGACTGGTTTTTGCTGGCACTGTGAATACAGCACAATCTGTCTGTACTGCCAGTATGTAAGCTAATCTGACATGACTCAGCAAAGGAACAACGTTTCTGTTCAAAAGTACAATGAATAACGCAGTCATGAAAAATTGTACACATGAACACTCATTTGATGATGGTGATTAATATAATATTTGCCGTAACAGAGCTAAACTGTGTGTCAATGCAGAATAGTTCAAGACAAAATAAAGTGATAATAACTGTGAAGGAAGCCCATTAGTATCACAATGAATAATATATAAATAGACTAAAATAAAAACATTATCCAATGATCACTGAGACAATCTGAAAACAAAAGATATTGAAACAAATGGAGGTAAACAACCATTTTTCAATGACAATTTTTCTTTCTGCATTTTAAATTGTATTAATCACCCTGAAACAATTCAAATGAACATCTTGGTTTTCTAAAGCTGTGGCTTTCTAACATTTCACCCACTCAATGGTCAGATGATTATAGTTCATTCTATGTAGAAGGTGTTAATGCAACCCATCAGACACTGCATTTTAATTTACAATAAGCTTAACATGTTAAATGATTAAACTCTTGTTCTGCAACGTTTGTATACAAAATGCGATGGAGATCGCACTGCAAGGCATGAGTGAGTAGACAAGAGAGTGGTCTTAATGGGGGACAAGTCTAGGAATTTGAAGAAATACAACGTCATGCCATCACTACAAGCGTGAAGTGAGCAAAACAGCAGCAACGTGTCTCCTTTGCTTTGCTCTAAAAGGACTTTAAGGAAAGTTACCAACTCTATCTTTAGATGGAGCTTGCAGGTAAAATTCTCTACAGATACCCATTAATGTTATTAAATCTCTCACTGGCAGTAAGTAGACATAAGAATAATGAACGCAGCGTTCTGTCCTTGAGAAAGTGTTTGGTCTCTGACTCGAGTGCACAATGATTTGTTTTAAAGAATGATACATGAATCCATTAATTTTGAGGCTTTAGATATAATTCACACTTGACCAAACCGATCGCTTGACAAAAAAGTAACGAGCAGTCAGACACATCAAGACACATGTAAATCCAAAACCTTGCCTGTGTGGCTAAAAACATCAACGTTTAGACTAATTTCATATCGTCCAATAAGTGGCAAATAAAGTCTTGCTCTTGCTCGATGTCGTGCACTGATGGCCGTTACGCATCGGCAAATTTCATCACCAAATTCATTCATCACTATCATTACCAACCGCCCCTCAGCAGTAGCTTTTCCATCCTTCCAGTCATGTGACCATTTCTCCAACTGTGTTTAAAACAGACTGAATAAATATAACAATCACACAACAATCCTATTTATCATATCCAACCACCACTCTAAAGTGTTAGGATGCACAAAAATGATTGGTCTGATCATTTGCATGACTTTTATTTTGTTATAATTCTGATATCGATCTCGTTAGATCTCTGAAGCTAAGCAGGTCTGGGCCTGGTTAGTAGTTGGATGGGAGACCACTGAGAATTCCAGGTGCCACAGTGGGGGAGAGTCGCTCCAGTGGTATCTGTCATTGTGTCCTTGGGCAAGGCACTTCACCCACATTGCCTAGTATGAATCTAGTGTGTGAGTGAGTGTTGCTGGTGGTCAGAGGGGCCGATGGCGCACTATGGGAGCCTTGCTTCCGTCAGTCTGCCCCAGACTGACTAAAGCAAATTTGGCTACTATTGTAGCCAGGCTGTGGCTACAATAGTAGCTTACCATCACTAAATATGGAGTAAAAGAATAATGCCTTAATTCTGTAAAGCGCTTTCAGTGTCTGTGATAAAGCGCTATATGAAATCTAATTCATTATTAGGGTCCGAAGGCCATACTGGCCGTAGGAACCTATTGTTCTTGCTTTTCTTGGGTATTTTTGGTTTTTCCCCTTAGGAGGCCCAAAGTCGCCCAAAATTGCACGCACCTCAGGCCTGCTGAGCAAATACATATTTTGGCACAATGAAAAAAAAACGCAAAAAAATGCGCACACATTGAGCATTATGGACGCCAGAAATACAATGGAACCCCAAGATGAGAAAAAAGTTACCCGATGATCCACGACCAAAACCAAACAGGAAGTCAGCCATCTCCTGTCAAAAGTAAAAAATGGCAAAACGCATTTGTGCGAACTAGTCAGAAGGGCTTCATTCGATTTGCTTCAAACTCGGTCAGAACACTTAGGACCCACTGAAAATTAAAAATCATCGAACTTTTTCGCCATCACATTCTAAATGCTGTATCTTGGCTATTTTTCAATGGATCTGCATCAAATTCACTGAGGGTGATTTTTAACTGGTTTTCCCTTTCATAGTGGGTTTTTTCAACTGGCGCCATTTTGCACACTAATAGAAAAAACGCTATAACTCTCATATACAACATTCAAAAAGCCTCATATCTGATACACATGATGATTGTCCAGCCTGAAACAAGAATCAATGTGAAAATTACCCATCTTGCTTTGCTTTCTTAGATGGCGCACGCCATAATAGAAAACACACGGGTTACCGAAATAATACAGTTAAAGAAGAATATAAAACAACCTCTGCACAGAATTTACAGTCTTAGATGTATCCTTCATTGCAGTTTCTAGCTCTACAATTAAACAGCTGCAAGTCAATTTAGCTGTAATGGCTAAATAATGGCTAAAATTTTTACTATTACAACAGATCTATTTGTTCTGTCTGTAAACAAAGCAGTAAAAATGTCATGATGAAGTTGTCATTTAAGTGCGGTGATAAATTTTGTTTAATTTAGTTTATTATTGAGCATTTATTTTGATGTGAAAATCTATTTTTCTGGTAAAACATTGCTATGAATTTTTTTATTGTAGTTATCGAATAGGTTAAGAAAGAATTTCATACTGATGCCACACTAGTCAATGTAATATGACTCAAGAGTCAAAATAGGAGAGCTGGCACAAACGTTTTTTTATTTTTTTTATTTCAAGAAACAAGATGATTTGGCAAAGACGCCTGTCAATACAAATTTCTACAATAGCAGCACTCCCAGGTAGGCTTGGGCGGTAATATGGTAATACCTTACACCACGGGTCATAAAAATAGCAACAGCATCAGTTTCAATAGCCCCATTTAAAAAAAAAAAAAAAATGCACTTATATCGGAGATAAGGATTAAATATTAAATATAATTTATTTAATGCCTAAACATGATTCTAGGTCCAGGAGCACTTACTGTATGTGTTGAATGAGTTGTGGTTATGTGACAGCGCGGAGGTGAAAGACTAGATTACATTCGAATCAATGTAAATGACGCAACCTCAAGTTATCTCCCCTCAAGCGACGTGACTTGTGTGATTTGAGCGACTAGGTCAAGCGCGACCTCGTCGCTCAAAGTGGAAAAATTTTAACTTGTTACACGTGTTATGAATTGGTGCTATACAAATTAAGATCAATTGATTCGTGAAGTTATTTTGAGAAGTCTCTCTCTCTCTCTCTCTCAGCAAGCTGCAGATGTATGCTAGCCTATATTACAGTGCTAAATATATATTAAATGACTAATGTTTTAAAATTAAACTATAAGCCTGGTTTTCTAAAACAGAGATTAACCAGGACACAACAAAATGTGTCTCCACAGCAGCAGCATTTATTTTTTACAAATGTCATCCAGAGTGACAATACAGATAGAGTTTTCATCATTTCTGCTGCACCCCAGCAAACCATGAGATTTTACATTATTAGTTTATGACTGAATAATTCTCATTGATGCTGTAGATAAATGCAAATGATGCCTTTCATTCCATCGCTTGTTTAGAATAGTGCTTGTCAGGGCTCTTTATTGAGATGTTTAGCCCCTCCCTGGTGTCTCCTGCTGACATTTTATTTGCAGTTCAAATGAAAAAGAACATTTGCATATCAAACACTGGTTAAACAATTCTCTTAGGAAATCCATCTATTTCTATAGGTTTTTTTTATGTTTTTTAATGATGATCAGTAATTGTTTTTAGATAATTGTGTCAGGAACGTTTACCATATGAGAGCGCGTGCTGTAATCCGTCACAGTTATAAAGGTGACCTAAAAAAAATCCAATATGAATCACATGGTTAAAGAGGTTTATGCTTTTAATTAGGGCTGCACAATTAATGAAATTTGAATCGTGATCACAATGTTTGTTGTCACACATAATAATTGTTACTTAAAGCTTAATTTTGCACTGTAAACTGTACACATATTGTTTGCTTAAAAGTAGTGTATTAAAAACACAGATTTTTTTCCTAACATAATAAATAATTGTGATCATAATCTGGATTACAATATATATCAAATTAATTGTGATTACCATTTTGGCCATAATTGTGCAGCCCTACTTTTAATGTCAGGAATAAAAATTAGTCTCAAACACCTAAAAGCAGAAATTACAGATCAGTTCAATCTGTGCTAAAACTGTGTCTAACCATGTGCTGCCACAGCAAATTTCAGTTTTTGTATCGGTGTGACAAAAACAAAAAAAGAAAGAAAAACTGTCACGCATTGAAAATGTGCTATCAGATGTAGCAACATCCCCCATTTTCCTCCCATCACCCCTGGGCTTTCATAAATAATTAAAGATTTAATCTCTGATATATTGAAAGGTCAGATGCCCAACAAAGAGAAAGAAATGCCAGTCCTCTGCAGCAGTACTTTCACTAATCACTTAGTGTTGGTTTTCATGCCAAATGCATTATCACCTGTGTCTGCAGATAGGGGGAGGTGTGTCTAGATGGAAGGGAGGGCGAGGAGGGGGAGAGTAAAGGACATAAAGACGTGGGGCGTCCACCATAATGACACAATAGCATATCTGTCATTGTCCAAAAGACGACTCATAAATGTTTCATCCTTTAGTCTGGGAAAGTGCTGGGCTGCAGTCTGTGGGTGTTAAGGCGTCTACGACATCTGAGTGAACCCTCGTGAACCCGATCACTTTGACTCGCCACAGGTTTGAAGCAGGAGGCCACATTCACTTTCCTAAATAAACGTCTGCTTCATGGAGTGGATGGAAAACTGATGGATTTTTTATTTTTTTATGCTCTTGATGCATTATCAATGAGAGCAGCTGTCTGCATAACAGCCTCAGCATGCACAGAAAGGAAAGGGACCCGTTATCTATTTCACTCTTTGGTGCTCCTCTCAACTTAGAGCCTATCAAAATGTTAAGACATCTCAAGGTGACATTTGAACCTTTAAGAAGTGAGTTATTGTTCTGCATATTCAATTCAATTCAATTTTATTTATAATAAAAAAAGAAGATGTAAGAATTACTAACTGTAATCGAGTAGCATTTATGGCTAAAGATATGGGTTTTTGAGTATATTTCTAAATCAGTAATTTTACTTCTACTTAAATTGAGCATAACGTTAGTTCAGGCAAACTGCGGACGTCAAGCCAGCCACACCTCCAATCAACCAACGGCCCAGATTGTCTCCCTATAGGTCAAAGCATACAGGAAGCACTACTTAAACCGCAACAGATGCCTCAAACCTCCTCAGCAAGCATCACGCAACCCACCTCTACCCCAACTCCTCCAGGTCAGTATATGTATCCAACTAACTGGGTGTCATTTTTTTGTCATTAACATATGCTCTGATCTGTTCCAGGAGGTTTCTGCTAACCGCTCTCCTTGCTTTAGCATTGATCTAAGGCTAAGGGAAGGTCAGGGAAGAGTGCTCTCCCTACCTTCGGCTTTACACGTAAGCTCACGGAAAGAGCAAGGAGGTCCCAGAACACACCCTAAATATACGATTGCATGCATGTCCATGTAAAGCGCTTAAATATAAAGTGCTATATAAATCCTAATGCACATTTATTGTAAATAAATCATTTATTTTGACAAAAGCGGTCCTGACTGAAGAATGTTTTAAAAGAAGTAAAGTAATTTGTTTCATTTCTACACCCAACCGTTACTGAGTATAGTATTACTTTTTGTTTTAAAATGATTAACGGAAATTGTGAAATTTCAAAAAATGAAAAGACCAGACAACAATAAAATACATCACTTTATAGCCGACCAACCAGATTAAAACGTAACTCAGGGCGCCAAAACAGCCTTGAATGGAGGTTATTTTTTTAGTTTTAGAGTTCATAAATGTATCTATACTTAGAACCTGAGAATTTGTTTATCTTGAATTCTATTTTTAAAATAATTGTACATTTTATTTTATACAGATGCTTTTGTGGAAAATAAATTAAGGTCCAAATTGGGCAATATTTGGTGTCTTCCTTTTTAAGTTTATACATGTACTTGTACTTGAGTCGGATATATCGGTACTTTTTACACCTGTATGTTGCCTACTAATTATAATTGATAATATTGTGAATCATTTGCTTAAACCAGGGATTCTAAACTGGTGTCACCCTGGGACCCAAATTTTGCCACGGTCATTAAATCGCAACCCACTTTTTTTTTTTTTATAATTCAACCAACCAAATTCAGTTCTCCAAAAATAGCTGTTGAAAACACAAATAAAACATAAATCAATATATTTTTCTGTGCAACATGTATTTATAATTTTCTTTCAAAATAAAAGACAAGTCCAACATAAGAGATATTAAGTATTTATTTATTTTTGACCAGATGTCCGCAAACCACCCAATACAGGTCCGCGACCCACTTTTGGTTCCAGAACCACCATTTGAGAATCGTTGGCTTAAACAACCTTTATTGATGGTTATATGCAGTACAGTCGCACGAGGGATCATGAAACTGTGACGTAAATGAATGAATTTATAATTCAATGCATCCCAACACGAGTTTGATGTAGAAACACACACAAAATAGATTAATTAATGTATGAGTTTCACGATCCCCGGTAAAATCTGGTTTTAAAATGACAAAATAAATTGTCATTTGTATTCTGTACTTTTAGTGCCGTTTGGCGGTACTTTCTCACCTACTGATTTTAGAGCAGCATGTAGAAGCCTTTATCTTTTCGAGCCACCCAGGTAGAATAATGGATGACTTCAGTGGAAAGTTTTTTTTTTTTACTTCAGATGGAGTTGGAAGGTAGTCTCATTTCCCCCCTTTTCTTTCTCACACACACTCACACTCCATGACACATTTGTCTAGGCTTCCTTTTGTGCCGAATCCTGCACACAGCTGGAAGAGTGGGATGCTGCCAAACAGGAATGATGGGGTGATTGTGTTTATCTTGGGTGTGATTGATTGTGCAAACAGGTGTGTTGGGTTTTTATTTGATGCCCTTTGTTCTTTCAGTTACAAAGAAAGCATTTACTAACTAGTGGGAGGAAAATGTTTGAGGAGTATGGAAGTTTGTTGTTTGTTTTTTAACATAAATTGTTAAAAGGGTGCAGAAATTACCTCTGCTGCCCTCTAGTGTTGTATGGTGTGCACTCCTGTTCCTTGGTGGAAGCTTGAATAAAGGCACGGTACCCAATCACTAACTGTGTTTCCATTACAGTTTTTCGCAAAATAAAATGACTTCCATTGAACGTTGTTTTTGGTACGAGCCTCGTAACTCCCATAAAATCTCATCCCGCGAGACTTCGCTGCAGGAAGATGGACGCTCCGAACCTCCTTATAACACTCCACATTCCTTTGTTGTTAGCTGTCTAATGTGGCAGTGATGATTTTAAAGTACAATGCTAAGAAATGTCCCAGTCTCCTCTTCCGTCTCCACGTACCGTGACATGTTTTCTTGGACAGAAGTGATCACGTGACCGGGAACGTCGCGTGTAATTGTGAAAAAAGTGTTTCCATAGCGCTTTTGCAATACATTTCAACATCGCAATGTCTGAAATAGCTCCTCATGAAAGCAAAAAAACTTTTTAGTGATATCTGAGTGATCTAGTGAGCGCTACTTAGATTTTGCACATTTCCAAGGGTAATGGAAACGCAGCTACTGTCGCTATAAAGTGGCTGTTTCTGGTCAACTAAACAATGTAGTGGGATTCACAACACTGGAAGATGAGCTGTTTATTGACTAGAAACATTTATTGGCAACATGTAGCATTTTTCTGAAAGTGAAAAGACTATGGGGTATGCTAACAAGACAAACGCGTTAGCTCCGGAAGCTAATGTACAAACTCGAGCTGCCAGACACTAAAAGAGGCATGGAACACATTAAATGTACTTTTCAAAGGAAACACTGTAACACACATGTTGTTTCTTAGGAAAACAATATTTCACATGTGAAAAAAAGAAAGGGGAGTGCCTTTGTGAACAAATGTAGGGACTGACTGATCATCTGGGAGCAATAGGTTGTGTGATTGAGGAGAAAGATCAGATCAGGACACTCTTGGGTAGTTTTGAAGCCAGCTATGCCACAATTGTCAAACACTTGAAACATGACACTGAAGTTTATTCAGCAAGCATTAATAAATAAAGAACAAAAGTAAGGAAGTGCTGCATCATGCAGTGCATCTGCCATGTCAACACAGTCCTTTAGAGAAAAAAAGAAATATTTGTAAAGCAGTGGGAGCTGGATGCATCGTGTGGGGAAAAGGGTCACATGAAATATGGCCATCAAAGTTTAAAAAAGAAAAACAAAACTTGCAAAGCAAAAAATGTGGTGGTTGAAAATAAAGAAAACAACTGAAAATGCTTTTACAGTTGAAGAGGTAAATAAAGCTGAACTAATAAAGTATTAGTGATGTTTGATTGATTCTGGAGTGTCAGAGCATTATTCTTTGAAATTACCAAGAACTTTCTTAAAAAGAATCTGGGAAATTTGATGATGGAAGAGTAGATGATGCTATACTGGAAAAGGAAATGTTAAAAGCAACTGTAACACTTTCAATGGAAGAAGATGAAAACGTTGCTCTTTGTCAAGCAGCCCAAGAGAGAACCTGGTTGAGATGACAACTGAGTGTTCTTAGAATGAAAACAACACCCACAAGGATCCTGAGGACAACCAAGAAGCACTTATGATCACAAACCCAGTGGGTCATTAAAGGACCAAGCACATTGGCATTTGTTTTCATTACTTAAAGGTCCCATGTCACGCTATTTTTCACCCATCTCCATTTGTTCAAAGAACCCCAAAAACATAGTATTTGAGGTTTATTTTCCCAAACTCGCCTTTTTTCCAGAGTTTTAGCCTCTGAAAAGTCACTTTCTGAGCAACTCTACACAAACAGGCTGATTTGAGTCCCACTTATGCATATTCATGAGTGGGTGTGTCTATAGACGGAAAAATGACTTCCTTCTACCCGCACAGTGACGTAGGGCCAGAAGACGGCCCAAGACAGAGCATGGGGGCGGGGCGTTCGTCGGTGCATATATAAACTGTAGAAAATACATACATAGCACTGCGCTAAGGACGCTGAAATGCTCACCTTTGTGGGCGTGTCTGTTTACATGTCAATCACGGCAGAGAGCTTCCTGGAGGCGCGGCTTCTCCAGCTCAGTGCCGCGTCAAATTTGTCATCAAAGTGGGAACGCGTCATCAAATTGGAGCGAGGTGTTTGAGCTCACCCTGCTGTAAGAAAGGAGCAAATCACCCTCTAACTAATGATTGAGGGAATCAATGAAAAAAACACTTTGGGCATGTGTATGAAGCCCATATAGCACTTTACGATGTTTAAAGCAAAGAAAAGTAGATTTAGCCTAACATGGGCCTATTAAATTTGGCAAACTAAAGCTGCAATACGGTCTGGCAGACAAAATGAAAGCTGATATTCTGATTAAATGGCATTCAAGGCAGAAGTTTGAATATTGGATATGGGAAAAAAATCAGACTTGTTCATATGTGACTTAAAATGTGTACGCAAAGTCCTTATGTTGAATGTTGATGGATGATGTCATGATATGACTGATTAAACTTTACCATTTTAAAGAAAGAAAATACATTTGTTTGAGAAGTAATCTTATAGTGAGCTCCTCTAACACCATTGTAAAATGACAGTAAGAGGGAGATTTGAACATAAGAGTAATTCTTACAATGAATAAAGGCACAACATGAAAATAACCGCATCACGTGTCCATCTCCTAAACGAACATCCCGTCCTCCCACATTTTCTCTTTAATGTACAACTTCATGTCACTCTGAGTTAGTATTATTCATTCATTTATTTGTACCATGATCTCAATTGACTTTTTTTTCCTACCGCTTTCAACATCTGACAACTTAAGTATTTTTTCGTTAGAGATTATTGAGGCATAAATATAATTACACCTCATATTCTGAACAACTTCTTAAACATTAGAACAAAAACAACTCCATTCGTATCTGTGCAGGATTCTTTTTTTTAACGCTACTTCCCTACGCTTTGACAGTTTTACAGTTACTATCAATCTTACAGGGATTGGCACGCTGTGCTATTGGATCAACAAGGCTTTCTTTGAAACGTTAATGTGTTTTTCCATTTTACCAAACTGCCTTTGGGGATAGAACAGTTGAAGTGAAAGTAACAAATCAGTGAAAGGCACTGCCAGATAATAAAAGAGGCGACACTTCTCAAGGACTTTCAACCATATCATAACTCAATATCTGTAAATGGCCAATGTTATTTTTGATTGTCATTTGTTCAACTGTGGCAATTCTATTTGATTTTTTGCCACGTTTATACACCTGAAATTGTGAATTCTAGCTGTTTTTGTTGTTGTTATTTTTTTTTTTAGTATAGTGGACCTGGCTGGGAACTTCTTAATATAGACAGTTTTGAGTTGGCACAGTGTGTTTTTCATGGTCTGCTCTGAATAATGAGAAAACAGTGTTGTCATTGTGTGCTTCACTGAAAAAATGACTTATTTCTGCTAATTTTGTCCAGCAATAGAAAATACTTCACAACTATTGCTTGCTACAATGAGGTTACAAACAATATGTTTGACAAGGTCACAAATAGTGTCCCCTTGCCCTTGATTAAATGCAAACTTTCTGCCATGTAAAGACGGAAAAACACAGGTATTCGCCAAAGATTTGAAATAAATTAAATGGTTTTGAAGAAACAAATAGATTTGGTGTTAAAACATCACTTAAGCTGCTTTATTTTATGAGTTTAGTGAAGGCAGGTCATTATTGGGTTGTATACAGAACATAAGGACCACAAAAAGGTTAAAAGATCGAATTATTACTAAATGTTTAAAGGCAGAAATGTAAAAACCTAAAACATGATTGAATTAGTTTACCCACTAGCAAAATCATTGATTTATCATAGTATAGCCACAAGTGATTTGTATGGATCTAAGAAGAGTTGTTCCCTTATAAAAAGTTGTTTCTTGTATTCTGCACATGTATCACCTGCTGTTTTTTAACCTCCACTCTGCCTTTAAGTTAGTGTGCTTCTGTCAAGCAGAAACCCCAGCATGGCAGACCCAAAACAGGCAGTTTTTCTATTAAACATTCATGGAATGCTGTGCAGCAGCACCAATGCAGAACAAAGGTCACTTAAGAATGATCGGTTTAGTCGGCTCCAGCGCAACGCACCACTATGCCTAGGCTACCTTTAATAGATGAATATATTCCCAACAGACATGCATTCACCAGCCTTTTTTTTTTTCTTGATAGAAAAGGAAAATCCCATCGCCGTGTATTCCCTCCACTGCTTGTGGAATTGAAGCAAATTATTTGACCTGGCCAATATCACTCAGATGCAGCAGCTGCGACTATGGATGGTGTGATCAGTGAGCGCACAAAAACAAATGACTTTTACCAAGAGTTTCATCCGGATCGGATCCAGATTGGCATCTCATTGCAGTTATTATAAAAAAAAATTTAAATGGGGGTACCCATACATTTGGACCTACTGTATGGTTATTAAAGGAGTTATACATTTCTTCCAAGCATTTAAAGTATGAATGATCATGGTACTATGATCAGGATCACTGATCCAGTTAACTGCTAATATCTGGCCAAGAGGATATGTGGCGCTTGGTGGAGCTTTGCACTCACTGATGCTCTTGTTAAAAATAATTCAGACAGCAAATCATTTGTGTTCTCATGTGCCTGCAATGTGTTTAAATACACATTGTGGCCAGCAGACGCAGTACATAGCACAATAATAATGACCTTATTAAGTCTAGTGCTGTCCATAAGCCCCTCCCCTGCCCCCCTGAGACGAATCACAGTATCCGTCTCCCCATCAAGTGTCTTCAGGCTCATTTGTTGTCATTCAACTCAAGTGATAAACATTTAGTTGGAAATATCGGCACAAAAAAGGAACAAGTCTTTTTTTTGTTTTGTTTTTTTCACCTTGTGGACACATGCTGTCGACACTACATGTAGTGCAATCTTTTCACGACAGCTACTGTATATACGTTTTGTCATTGCAATGAAATAAATAAAATTCTTTCATTTCATAGTTGTGACCATCACCAGCCCTCCCTAAGGAAGAGTAAGAACAACTTTGAGAGGGCAGTGATTCACTTTGGTGAGGAAAGGAGGGAAAGTAACAGGGAAGAGGGAGATAGGGTAGGACAATGGAAGGGGTGGGTAAGAGTCTATTTTGATTGTCCTGAGAGTGCAATGTGATGCTACAGTTGCACATATTTTGTTATGAGGTGTAATAAAACAGCCAGCAGGAAACATATTTTTGCTTCATGTCAAATATACAAATAGTGTACATCAGTGATTCTCAAACTTTTTTGGCCCAAGTACCCCCTTTCTCTTATTTCTAAATCCAAGAACCTCCTTTTTTCTCAGATAAATGAGTGTTAACACACATTTTAAACAATCTCACTTTGTAAATAAGTAAAGTGAAACAGTATTTCCTACTGTATAGATTTATTTCTATAGTTTTTATCATTTCCACTCCTCTCCCACCTATTGTGGGACCAAGAATGACTTTTGTGTTTTTAGTTCATGTTCTATTCAAAATCATTTTTATCAATATTATTATAATTTGTTAATTTTTAACTAAAAATAAAAATCATAAAATCCCATATTTTTAATGCTTTTGTATGTTAAAATTCCACTTTCTCTGTAGTGCCACCGCATACTCCTAGTGGTACACGTACCTCCATTTGAGAAACCCTCGAGTAAATGAGTGTTCATCTTACATGAATACTGGATCTTTAGCAGCGTTGGAGCGACAATGTGATTGATTAATTGATTCTGGGGGAACACGTAACCTTTTAACTCACTCAGTGCCATTGACGAGATAACGTTTTTTCACGGGGATTACTAGAAAACACCCTGGCAGAGGTCCCTCATCAATATCTAAGCTGTAGGGTGTTGTAGTGACCAACTGTGCCTTGAAGATGGCAGTAGTACACCTTTAGATGAGAGATTAGAAACTGATGCTACCATTAGCTAAGGAGGAAGAAGCAGAAACAAGTGAGATTATGGTGCTACAGAGTGATAAAATACCCCCAGTCTGTGAGCCAAATAGCAAAATAATAGGTGACATGTAGGAGGTAGCAGCGCACCTTTGGATGAGAGATCTTCCATGCTCAGCAGAGCTAGGAGGGAGAGGAGGAAAGGCGTTTATGTTTACGAGACAGAAAATGGCACTACGTACGAGAGTTGATGTTCCCAGCAGCGCTCACTCGACCAGAGCATGTGTGGAACTCATGGATAGTGTAGCGATGGTGAGATAAAACGATAAAAATAAAAAAAAACACTATCATGTCTGGGAGGAAGAGGAAGTTGCGTGTGTACAGACTGATGGAGAGAAACTTAGAGGAACGCCAAAATACAGTAAGAAATCCATTCAACTCTGACCCAGATAGCAAAATAATAATAATTTTGCCATCAAAAACCGGGTTTCAGCGTTTGTTTTTTTTGTTTTATCTAAGAAACAATGTTCAGATGTTAGAGTTGTCACTAAAGAAAAAAAAATTGCTTTAAAGTCACTGACAGGGTTTTTAAAGAAAAATGCTGTTTTCTCACCTTTTTGATCTGAAACTGAAGATTTGTGTAAAACTTGCTCTATTCAACGGCTGATTACAAAAGAACGAAACGAGCCAGAAACAAATTATTATTTTCTTTGAAAGTAGAGGCTTCAATCTTTCAGAATCTGGTGTCAGATTTCAGATAGTCATAGTAGGAAATATTCTGTGGGTCTTTAAAATCAGTCAAAATGCTCAAAAACGGCTGGCACTGAGGGGGGTAGAAAATCTGCAAATGGCTGGCACTGAATGAGTTAATGTAGAAGTTGCATGTTCTCTATGTTCTTGTGTAGGTTGTTGATTGTCCCGTTACAGTGCGAGTTACAAGTGACAATGAAATTTTAATTAAAGTATTAAATCAAAACGGCAGGGAGGAATTGTTTTTATGTTCCATCTATTGTTGAGGGTTATCTGGAATTAAAAAAAGACTCACAGAAACATTGAAAAAGTTTGCAACTACCTAATGCCCTTTGAGATAAAGTGATTAAAAACAAAACAGTTAGCAGCAGAAAGTCCCTGACAGCTCATTATGTTGCTATAAAAGATAATAAACAGACTCATACAGTTAATGCTAATGAGAATAATTTGTCTAACAATGGTGATAAACTATTGCTTCAGAGCAATAATTGAAATGTATAATAGGATTATACAAAAGGTTTCGGGCCTATTACTGTATTTAAATAACTGTTTTGTTCATGCAGCTTCACTTGCAGTATGCTGGCTTATTTGTTACCCATCATATCAATATGTAAGCACAACTCATGTAGACCAGATGTTATGTTAGAGTCAAGTATCCGCTCTTTGGCTTTGCATCTAGTAGAAAACAGCTTCTGTGTTTCAGGCCTGTTTTAAAGGGATCCTCCACTGTTTTTACAAATGTGACCTAAAACCGTTGAAATGTCCTTATTAGAAGATCTATGCCTACCAAAACGCATTTTTTTGCACCACATTCGTTTTATTAACTTTTAAAATTGGAACTACTTTACCCTGTGCGCCGCCACGTTGAAATGATGTCATTGGTAACATGATTAGGCCCTTTCAGTCCATTGAGTTCTATGGAAGATGAAGCATTTAGGATCATTTGGCAGCTTTTTCAGTCAAAATGACAACTTGTGTTGCGTTGGGTTGCTTTAACAATCGGTAAAACTTGAAAAAAAAGTTGATGTAAACCTCTTTTGTTTACTGAGAGATGATAGATTAAAACCGTGACACAAAAACATCTGTGGCCACAGGGGGCGACAATTCCCACTCTGCTGTTTTGTAGACACCAACTGGAGGAAGATCCTGTCAGGGACCCCCATCTGTGGACTCGACTGGCCTTCGGTGGACCCCAGAGCCTGCAAAAGAAAGGTTGGTTAAAAAAGAAGGCCCGGACCCACCATTCCCCTAATTTCCAGACTAGCGTTCCTGAGTCTCCTAGTTTCCAGACTAGTGTTCCTGAGTCTCCTAATTTCCAGACTAGCGTTCCTGAGTCTCCTAGTTTCCAGACTAGCGTACCTGTCTCTCCTAGCTTCCAGGCTAGGCAAACGTCACCGGCAGTGCCGGCTCCCCGCACCAGGCCCCCAACTCTGCCGCTCGCAATGCAACAGTAGATTCACTGCTGATTCTAATGAGTAGCAGTTAATCCTGGATGCCTTTATTTACATACACACAGAACTTTTCTTCTCTCCTTAATGGCGTTTCAAAACAGCAGAGTGGGAACTGTCGCCCCCTGTGGCCACAGATTTTTTTGGGTCATGGTTTTAATCTATCATTTCTCAGTAAACAAGAGGTTTACATCAAATTTTTTAAAGTTTTACTGATTGTTAGAACAACCCAAAGCAGCACAAGTTGTCATTTTGACTAAAAAAGCTCCTAAATGATCCTAAATGCTTCACTTCCTATAGAACTCAATGGACTAAAAGGGCCTAATCACGTCACCAATGACATCATTTCAACATGGCATCGAACAAGGTAAACTAGTCCCAGTTGAAAAAGTTAATAAAACGAATGTGGTGCAAAATAATGCGTTTTGTTAGGGATAGATTTTCTAATAAGAACATTTCAATGGTTTTAGGCCACATTTGTAAAAACAGTGGAGGATCCCTTTAATGTGGGTACAATGTAGTGCTGTTAAATAGACACAATTGGTGAACTATTTTTCACTTCCCATTGCAGCTCTGACCTTATCCTATCCTTCCTTCCTTTAAAGCACACAGATATAACCGAGGCCATTGTTGAGTAATCGTCAACAAAGAAAAGGTTTCTTGGAAAGTGGGGGGGAGCAAAATAAATCACATTACACCTCAATTAACACCACAGAGCCCTGAGGAGTCCAGTGTAACTCTCTGTCTACCACTAACGCACAGCATGCATGCAAATAAACGACATGCTGTGCTGCTGATTACACAAACATAGGAGTAAACATACTCAGGAGGAGGATTACAATAACTGTGCATGTAAAACTGGGAATGGGTGCATCTCTCTGACCCTGCTTATCTCTGTAGGAGAGTTCTAGAAATACTGCAGCTGCTTAGTGTGCCTAGTAGAGCAGACAGTGTCCCCCATCAAGAGACAAGGACAGTCCCACAGAGTGCACATGGTGCAGGACGGAGCCAATTACCCACCTGCTGCAGGACTGCAGCTCAGGGGTGTCACTTTATGCTAATGCAACTGTCATCATTGCTGCTGTTTGCCCAGTTAGATGGCGATTAAAATAAGAACTTAAAAGCTTAATAAAATTCACCCATATAACTGTTTGCCCTGCCTTACATTAGAGTGCTTAATTTTTATTAGGGAACTCAATGACATAGATTTTCTTAGACAAATACAGTATGTATTTTGTAACAGGTTTGAAACTTACCTTTTTTATTCTTTTACATTTGCTGAATCAGCAGTACCTACAGTACTTTACACATTTGGTCAGAAACGTCTGCGGAAACAGGCTGAAATTGTGGTTTAACCAACAGTAGCAAAAAGACTATTGTGCCATTACCAGCTTTGTTATCGCTGTCACTATCTGTTTTTCACACTGAATGAGCATCTCTCCTGTTAATTTCACAGCTGATTCTAGGGACTGCTCTCTTTGCTAGTGTTCTACTTAGGAAACCACACAAGGGTCTCTAAAAAAAATTTTTTAAAAAAAGGGAACAAACCAAGGTCAGGGGAACATTGCGGACATATGACTAGCTGTCATTAATAAAGCTTACTGTATTTTATTAAATAAGTGAATTCCTGAAGGATTGGCTGTTAAAGTGATGAAAACACCATTAGTGCCAAGCTTGGTCGCAGCAGCCACTCCTAACTGCCTGCAAATAAAATGTATATATGTTCAATAATTAATGTGGACAGCTTCCCATTGAGCTACAGAGTGCTGTACCAATCCTACCAGTACACAAGCAGTGTCCAGAGATCATGTTTGGAGTAGGAAGGCACACTCAGCTGCAGCTTTCATCCCTCTGGTAATCATTCACTTCTGTGCTCCAGCCGCTTTTTGCCTCCAAACATATTAGTGAAGATGATAATGATGATGAGTGACAGGGACTTACACATCTGGCCCCAATTATGGGCCACACTTGTCCTCCTGGATCATTTAGAACAGGGTGAGGGTTGACACATGCCTCTCAGTCACTCACCTCCTCTCTCTTCGACTCGTACCATCCCTTCCCCCTCGCCTCCAGATGTATGATCCTATAGTTACCAGTGTCACAACCAGACCAGCCAGAGGTGCAATGCAGAAAGAGAGGAGTATAGAACCCCATCAGTGATTTTAAAAAGAAAATGTGGCAAAAATGTTGAGGTGCAAATTTCAATGGTTCATTTTTTTCATTCTAAGAAGAAGAAGAAAATAATCAGTTGAAATACTATATATATGTCAAACTCAAGGCCCGGGGGCCAAATCCCGCCCTTTAGGGCCTCCAGGTGCATGAGACTATAGTTACCAGTGTCACAACAAGACCAGCCAGAGATGCAGTGCAGAAAGAGACAAATGTATAGAACCACATCAGTGAATTAAAAAAGATTCTGTTTACTTTTGTTTTTTGAAAATGTTTTTGTTTTGTAACTTGATTTCATTTATTACTTGATTTCATTTTTTTAAAGAAGAAGAAGAAGAAGAAGAAGAAGAAGAAGAAGAAAATTCAATCACTCAAAGGACATTTACTGTAAGTATCTGTCACTTATTGCTTAGATATTATTGATGCCTTCCATACTTTATGTCTAATTTACAACTGGAAGTACAAACTTAGGCACATTAATGTTGAAATTCATTTTCCCACATAAAACCTGCGGCCCACTTGTGATTTAACTGGTGCGTATTTGGCCCTTGAACCAAAATGAGTTTGACACCCCTGATATATTTCATAATGAAAAGCAGTATCCATCTCTACATATATCTATCAGTATCTAATAATAGCTATAAGCAATCCTTTTGTGTGCCGCTTCGTAGGTGACCATGATTACCATCTACAGGACAACATGCAGTGCAGAGACTGGAACTGTTAGCTGTGTGTTAGCAATGTTTAAAATCACACAATTTTATAGAGATGGAAATCACTCAAATAAAGCAGTTTTAAATGGAAAACACAATACAGAAAATTTCAAGCGCAAAGCTGTTTCACAAGCCATTTCCATGTGTAGATATACAGCATACATTATGTGCAAAAAGATAATTAACACCAAAAAGACCCAGTGTTAGCCATTATTTGTACTATTGATCTTATCATCAACTGATTGTGAACCATTAACTTGTTGCCTTGCTTTTTGAGTTTTCCCGTATCGACCCTTTTCATTCTGGGACTTTTCTCAAAGTGAGAGGACTGAGATTATAACAACATGTTGGCAACACCTGAGCATGACTTGCGTTAATCAAAAACCACCAGTATACATGCTGTAAGTGCCCTTTACTAAAGTCTGATAACAGCTTCACCGCTCTCATACAGCTTTCTATGCACATTAAATAAATTAGATTAATGACTTGGTGCAAATGGGTTAATGCCTTCGGACGTGTTTTGCATACTAGCAGCATCTCATTTTAAAAGGTAAAATTGAGGCTACAGGTGTTTTTCCACTCTCACTATGCATCACCTCATGCAGCACAGAAACCAACTGTACTTTCAACAATGTAAAATGCAGTGTGGAGCAAACAGTAAGTCCAACACAGAAGTACATTTACATATGGGCAGTTATGGGCACACGGCAACCTAGTTTCTAGTAAACTAGAAACTTCCAATAGTGCCAATATAGGTGGATGTAGGGCTGGGCGGTATACCAGTTCATACTGAAAACCAGTATATATTTTCGTTATGATATGAATTTTTAATATACCACTGCACCAGTGTATTTGATTACACAACTTTCGGAACGCTACGCTGCGCCGCATTTCAGACCGGACCTCTTTCAACGTTGCACTTCTGAATAGGATGGTAAACAGTAGTGCTCTGGTGTTAGTTACGGTATAAATCATACGAGTAAATGGATAAGAAAGACAACTGAAAGCTCTGAAGCTGCATGTGAGCATGTGCCTGCGTGCACATGCCTCTGCTACAGGAGAACAACACTCACGGACATAGAGGCACGATTAGCTTAGCAGTTCGGCAGTAGTACACAAAAAAAGAGAGCAAAGGATCGCAATTTGTAATCCCCATAATGTGGAAAGAAGTCCTGGTGGAGCTGCAAACAAAACGCTACCTTATTCATCATAAGAAACCACCACTGAGTATACAGCATTTAAAGCTAGAACTCAAGCTAATGCTAAGCTAAGCTAGCACGGCAAAGAGCCATTGGGCTGCTGTTGCAAACTTGCATTACTATTAATGTGGAATTATTCTACAATATAATATATATATAGTAAAACAGGCCATCCTAAGTCAATCTACTGCAGTAATTCCTTGCTCAACCAGTAGAAAATGCTGTGAAAAAATGATTATGCATGAAAAAAAAAATACCGTCATATACCGTGAAACAGTTGGAATTTTGAAAAATACCGTGATATGCATTTGGGTATAAAAGTGGGTGTGTTTCATTATGCAGTTTCAGCAACATGGCTGTCATAAGAGCACACATTCAGGTCAACCTGCAGGGTCACAGAAAGCTCCACAATCCCAATACACGGACCAGTAAATGTGGTTACGAGGACTAGAAGTAATCAAATTTACTGAATATTTATTAAGAAATTGCACACTTTAAACAACTCTACTACATTAAATGACAATCACCAATAATTGATCAGTGTTGTAAGTCTATGTAGATTTAAGTCCACATAATAGTACCATCAAACTAGCGTCAACTGTTTTAATGCTGTGTGCATGTAAAGTAAGAAATGAAAATATAATCAAATCTAATCGAACTTTATTGTGATTTTGCAAACGTTTCTCCAGGATTCACTTAAAATCATAAACATCTTCAATACTAGACATACGCATACTCACACACACATCCCTGACACATCTTTATAGTTAAAAATGTAAAAGTAAATAGTTAAATAGAATAAAACAGCCAGAGTGCATGAATAAAACAGCAGTTAAAGTAACTTTGTGAATAATAATTTAAAATGCTGAGACTAAAACCAATATAAATACTGAAACTGAAAACGAAGTACTAAAATTAAATTAAGGTGCAGTGATTACATAATGACGTGACACACAATGCACAGTAACAGACGTCCAGGAAACTGTGCATACAGGATGTAATTAGCATCTGGAGAACATAATGGGATGCATCTACTAATTGACCTAGATTATCTTCCTATACCATTTAGACACTCATCATTTTCACTGTTCATGTATATCTAACAATCCTCTTAAAGCTGCAGTATATAGATTGTCTGAGACTGATTTTGAACATGACTTACTTCCTGTTTCCCTGTGGTTCACCAGCATCCTTCTGAACATGGACATACTGTATGTTGTTCCATCTGGTTCACTCTCCCTCTAACTCTCGCTTCTCCACGCCAGTCTTCCTTTTTGGCTTGCTTTGCCACGTAGACCGTGATACAGACTTTTGCACCTTCACTACCTACAGCAGTGGTTCTCAAACTTTTCAGCCTGCGACCCCCAAAATATAAGTGTAAGAGGCCGGGGACCCCCACTGTATCTGAAAGTAGTTGAACACAGAACACTGAAGAACAGTCATGTGGAGACAGGGGGCCATCAATTAAGTCAGCAAAATGATGGTCCATTGTTTTTATGAATCTGTGATAACCACATTAATTGATTGATCTGAAAAGTAATGATAGTAACTGTTATTTAGGACGTTTAGTATTATTTGCGCCCTGGTATATAGTCTTCTTAAAGATGTAAATCCTTGTTTTAATCAGAAATATAATGGGTTGAAAGTGACCAAAAATGGTGGAAAAGGTGGTAAAATTGGATTTTAAAAACCACAGAAATTCGTAAAAAAGTTGCAAAATAGAGTAGCCAAAAGTGGATTTATCAGGTAAAAAGAAAAGCTTTAAAATAAAACTACAACATAAATGCTCCTCTCTCTCCCCCTGAATTGTGTTTCGCTTTACATATGATTATAGCAGATCATAAAAGAAAAAGAAAAGGAAGCAATGCATAGTTTGGGTGCAAACAGGCAACAGCTTAACGTAATAGGTTTTAAATATTCATCTAACCAAAAAAAAAAAATGTGTTTCTGTTTTATAGCATTACCAAATTTATCCAACAGATACCGATTAATTATTACAGGATCAGTTTACTGTAGCATTATGGAAAAAGGGACAAAGCGCAAATAGGGAAGTATACCTGCTAGTGCAGACAGCAAAACCATATATTGAACTATTTAAAATCAGTCCATGTCCTCCAGCTTGACATTAGCTCTTTTCGCAATGAAAATGGGGCATTAAAAGTAAAAGCTCTAAATGACATCCACCTCTAGCTGAGACTGGAAGAATAACAAATAGTTAAAGTATGCTGAAAAATGTTAATCTTGTATTACCATTGAGCACAGGCACCATAATGTAATGTGGAATGATAATCCTCATAATACCCATGCTATAAAAAAAAAAACCTTCAGCTATCTGTCTCTATGTTATTTTTATTTCCCATTCACTTTGATTGCATTGGCACACAAGCTCAAAACACAACTGGTCCCACTTATCTTAGAGACTGGCCCAGCTGTGAATGACTGTGCATAATAAATGTGCTTTGTCACTGTTTCACTTGGCTGCGTGGTTTTTACTGTCACTTGGTTGTTGCGTTTTAATCAAAGCACAGTAGTAATATGCAGCAAACATTGACAGCTGCCTAATGTTCTGCAAAAGCAGTTTTTTTTACAACCTGAATGATCTTTTTTTTCATACTTTATACAGTTTTCAAGATATTATGAACTGATAAAGATAAGATGTTTTTCTACCACGAGCTAAAACTGGATTTGTATGCACCAGGTCTGTAAAATGTCACACAGAACTGACACCTCAACTGTAAATGTGCTCCCCCAGCCACAGAGATATCCCTATTTTCTATATATCCTGACAGTCCAGCTTCAAGCCTTTTCACAGCTGAAAAAGACTGTGTCTCAGCAGGGCGGAACGCATTTTCTATACTCTCTACTCTGTCTGAACACAATAAATTTCAATCCATCCTACAGGACACATTTGCCACAGTGTCAGAGTGAGTTCCCAGTATAAGAGGTAAGACTATCCATTAAAATCAGCCCACCGTGGTCCATACATCACCTACCCAGGAGCGCCGCTTACCTCTTTTTGCCTGTCCAGCAACCCATCTGGATCACAACATCAAGAAGATTTAGTGCCGAGTCTCATCGGGCCAAGTCCAGACCTTTCTGGTAGGTAGGGAAGCAGTAATTACAGCAGGCCGGGAGTCATGAGGCTTGCAGATTTAGAGTCACAAGGCCAGTCGATTCTTGGATTCCTGTAACACATGATTGTTTCACTTGTTAGAGAAAAACAGAGACAAACTTAGGACTTCAGAAAATGTTGATTTCTGGGTTTACTTCTACTTCTACTTAAAGAGTAACTAAACCTCTGCTTTCTCCTGACCTGTCACGAGGAGGGAAATTCAAAAAATGCCATGATTAGGGGCGGAGCTCCTGGAGCAGTTAAGACACACCCAGTCTATACTATAAAATCTCTAATGAACAATCTACGCTATGCTAACTAGCTACTCATTACTCAATATACCTCTCTATTCACTCTTCTCTCAATCCAACCTACTCACCACAGATTGTAGAGCCCACAGGTGCTAGTTTTTATAAAAGGGGGCGGGGCTAACAGTGTTTGTGATACTTGTTTGTTTTGGGCTGAAATTCCAATCTCCGGCTCCTGCCTTGACTATGGGCGGGGCTCTTTGAGCAGTTAAGCCACGCCCAGTCTATACTATAGAATCTTTCAACAAACATCTATGCTATGTTAACTACTTACTCTATACTCACTATACCTCTATATTCACAATTATCTCAATCCAACCTTCTCACGACAGATTGCAGTCAATAGGTGTTCGTTTTTATAGGAGGGGCGGAGCCAACAGTGTTGGTTCATTACATAAAAAATCACCAAATGTCACAAACTACCACAGGGCTCGAGACTGCGACCAAATTGGTCGCATATGCGACAATTTTTTCCGTGTGTGCGAGTAAAAGTGACATGTGGTCGCATCTGTGCAAAATTTCCTCGTCCTCTGAGACTTCCTCCTGTGAATCAGGGTCTGCCATGTCCCCAAACACACAGCTACTGCACCAACACAGAGGACAAACATGGTCCGTGCTGCGTTCACGGACACAGGGACAGACACACTGGGGACAGGCGTCCGGGCACGCAGAGCTATAGAGCGCATGGGGGGCTCGACGAGCGGACGTGGGGTGGGCGGGCCAGCGGGGGGGTGAGCGCACTGAGCTCACTGGACATAGTGACGGAGTGCATGTGGGGCGCATACACGATTCTACACCAAAGAGGAGTACCTCATCAGAATCAGAATGGAGGGACCAGAACTGATGGACTATGATGCCAGGCCAGATGTTCACCTGTGGTTCCGGGGCCTAATGTGGCCCTTTGACTCTTATGCAATGTCTCCCTATAGCTTTAAAAAACTATAGAAATAAAGAGTGGCTATTAATGATTAATGATAAATAAAATCATGATATAACAATTTGTTAACCTAAGAGAAATCACATTGTGCAATGACTCAGCACCTTCCTACTTCACCTCCTGCAACATCTACAGACCATCATCTTTCCTGCACCCGTGGCTAACCTTAAGTTTTAAATCAAACCAACAAAAACACTATTCTGGAAGAAAATAGAGATTTTAATTGTGTGGGAACAGATTCATTTAACCACCAATGTGCCGGTTAAATATGCATGTTTTATGTGTGGCAAGAAAGTAGCATGTGTTGACCACATGATCATGTGTTATCAAATTCAAGTTACTTTTTGTAGCTTTTCAAATACATTAACTAAAAGAAAAATCTTCTTTATATAACATTGTGTTCATGTAAACTAAGATGCATAATAATTTGAAGATGCAAGATACTGTTTTATTTCTTCTTGTCAATTTATTTTTTATTTTATTTAAACTGTTTTTAAGTTGCCAATTTACACGATCAACAAAAATCAAATCAAATTAAATCAAACATTATTCTATATAATTTTAACTGTATATAATTTAATACATTGTATTGTCTTCATTGAGAGGGTATTTTTTTTGGCTCCAGGAGGACTTCAGGTGAGATAAGATTAAATGGCTCATTTTAGAGTAAAAGTTGCAGATCAGGGAAAAGAAGGTTAGGAGACCCCACTACAAGAGCTGGACCCTCTGAATTTAATTCCATGGGGTGAAGCAATGCAGATGCTGAGTTGTTTATGCTACTGTTAAGTTAATTCAAGTGCAGCCTTTCTGCAAAAAAAAAACAAAACATGTAACCTGTTGTTATGCTTTGCTGTTATTTAAAACATTTTTGTTACGTCTTTTAAAATTGTATAAAATAAATGACCTGTTATTTCAACCACTGCTTGAGAATTTCATATTGACATGAAAACATTAAAACATTTTGCAAATATCATTCAACTACGGTATGCCAGTTAAGTCAACTATCAACGTGCATGGCTTGAAAAAAAACTGAGAAAGTTAGTCGCACCAGTGCCACCACTGGAAAAGTTAGTGTAGAGCCCAGTACTGTTCTCAGCCAAGAGCAAAATGTGATTGCAATAGCCTGGTTTTAATCAATAGAAGCCAGTCACTCTTACATTTATAAAACAAAATATACTACTTTTCACTAAAATGTGAAGAGCTGGACAAGAATCATTCAACAACACTACACATTTGTTTTGAACAGGAAAATTGTATTTTTTGGGTTTAGTTACTCTTTGAATAATAATTCCAACAAAAAAGAATAAACTTGACACTATGATTCATCATGTATGAGTGGGTCAACATTAATAACGCTTCGGAAAAACTAATTTCGCTTCAACCGACCACACCAATAAACCAAAGTACCTATATTATCTCTGCGGGGTATAAATATTTGAACTTCTCTGACGCTGTTAATAATCTTGTGTTCGGGTCGCAGCAGTAAAGTAATGTCACAGACAATGAAGGAGATGAGACAGCGGGGAAATAACAGGCTTATAAATACAGGACATAAGCAAAGTAGATCATTCCTATAGCCGTCAGTGACTCATTCACCATATCTGCTGAACTTAATCAGGGCCAGAAAGCTCAATAATGCATCAACCTGACCTAAAGAAATTTAAATCAGGCTCCACTCAGCATGATGGGATATCTGCAGCGGCATCTCTACACTTTTTCTGAGCATCTTTATTATCCATCATATTTTCCAAAGTGGCACAAAACATATCTGTCATTTCCGTCGCTCCCTTTAACCTTTAAAGCCACAAACTCACTTTGCTCCACTTTCTATTAATATCCATCTGCAAGACCGTTTGCTTCTTTTTCTGCCTCTCACTGCGAACGAGAACACGGGAGTTTTACATTCCCTGAGGATCTGAAAACCTGCTTGAGAATAGGAGCCACACAGCTTTGCCGACAAAGCTTCATTCTTTGAGGGGGAAACGGGAACATCAAACAGCACTAATCATAATTACACAGTAGGCTATTAACAATTTCTACATTTTTTGATAACTGAAAGTTCAATTCAATAAGGTTTCTTGGAATATAGGGTGGCTGTGTGTCAGTGAGGATATTGTGGGTTCAAGTCCTGCCTATTATGAACTGGCTTAACTGGCCTTGCACCCAATACCAGCTGATACCAGCATGAAAGGTTGGGATTCAAAACAAAGACTAAAAGATTTGTTTGTTTTTTTTTAAAAAAAAAAAAAAAAAGAAAAAGACAATGTTTACTGTCCTGAGCTGAGTTTTGCTTCATTTAATACACCCTCCCCTCATACTATAGATGCAATACTACCTGCACTACTTGTATATATCTTCATATACGTACATCCTTTATATTTACAATTATTTTTATTTTACTGTTTCTGGTTTGAGGGCACATGGTGGCTTAGTGGTTAGCACGTCCGCCTCATAGCAAGAAGGTCCTGGGTTCAAGCCCTGGGGTGGACTTGGGTCCTTTCTGTGTGGAGTTTGCATGTTCTCCACGTGCTGCGTGGGTTTCCTCCGGGTACTCTGGCTTCCTCCCACAATCCAAAAACATGACTGTAAGGTTGATTGGAGTCTCTAAATTGCCCATAGGAGTGAATGAGAGTGTGAATGGTTGTCTGTGTTGCCCTGTGATGGACTGGCGCCCTGTCCAGGGTGTACCCCCGCCCAGCGCCCTATGAGAGCCGGAGATTGGCACCGGCAGACCCCCGCGACCCTGTCAAACGGGAATAAGTGGGTATGAAAATGGATGGATGGGATGGATGTTTCTGGTTTGTTTTTGTTTTGTTTTTTGTACCATGCACCAAGTCACATTCCTTGTATTGTTTTAAACTACACCTGGCAAATAAAAACTATAAGACACAACACAATAAGTTAACCATTGCTGTATTAACTCAAAATTTGGATGCAGGCCATTGACTGTCTCATGTGCCAATGTTAAGTGTTTATCTCGAACTTATTTTGAGGCTACATTTTTAAATAAATGGCGTATACGGGATAAAAATAAGTGAGGAATAATGCCAAAATGTTCTATTTATTCTTCTTCTTCTTCCTTCATGCTGCATAACATGATGTGCTGTCTTAGAGATGTGTTTATCTGATGTAGGAGAAAAACTCAGTGCAGGTTCAGTTTTGCTGCCTCACAGCAAGAAGGTCCTGGGTTCAAACCCTGTGGTGGACACTTGGGTCCTTTCTGTGTGGAGTTTGCATGTTCTCCCCGTGATGCGTGGCTTTCCTCTGGGTTAGGTTGATTAAAGTCTCTAAATTGCCCATCGGAGTGAATGTGAGTGGTTGTTTGTGTCTGTGTTGCATTGCAATGGACTGGCGCCCTGTGGGTGCACCCCCGCCTAGCACCCAGTGTGAGCTGGAGATAGGCACCAGCAGACCCCTGCGACCCTGAAAAACAGGAACATGGTTTGACTCTGTTTGGTTGATTACTGAGAGTGGTTGGATGAGCCTCACCTCCCCAGACACAAATTGTAACTGATCACACTTTTGCAACCGTTCCAAAATCCAACAAATACAAGTTTTTTTTTCTGGTTAAAAATGTAAGTGAGAGAACTATATTTTATAAAACAGAGTGGCGCTGAAAGCAGCAAAATTAGCACACCACCTTTTGATGTTTATGACAGTGTCTGATGTGGGGTATGGAATAAGGTCAGGCAGATGAAACAATGAAATTACATGGTTTAATGGGCCCACAGGGGACGTTTAAAATAGCTTTGCTTTACAACTGGCCATCAACTGCACAGTATGACAAGAGTTTATCCATAAACCAGAGTCTAAATCCTGAATGCTCTGGGTTTAGGTAATGCTGTAAGCAATTATTACATCTGATTGAAGACGTTTCCATCTGCTCAATTAAATCAATAAAAAAAAAAAAACAAGAGCTGCGCTTCCTGGCAGTTCCACAAGATGGCAAGACAACCCATAACTGTTTGTGTTTGCATTGTAAAATAAAATAAAAATTCAATTTTTAAGGTTCTTGGGCAATACAATGGGTATTTATTCTGCTTTAATTAAGCTTAAAAATAGAAAGTAAGAAAGTGAATTTAACAATAACTTAAAAAATGGAATGCTTGCCTTCGTGTGTATGTAGAACCAGCAAAACATGAGTTGATCAAACATGGATTAGCATTCATCATGTACTTCTGCAAAGCCCCCTTTATGTGGCATTTAGATTAAACTACTGTACCCCACTATGCCCCCCCCACCACCACCACCACCAGTGACCAGCTTATTCTCCACATGCACTAGATCCCCATTCATTTGTATTCATGCTTGAAAATCTCATCAGGATGCAAAGTGTTCTTAGCATTACATTTCATGTTGGAAAACGACCACTAATACATTTAATGCTGTAAACAGAAGGAAATGAAAACATCATCTGATATAAGACAGGATATATTTTATGTCTTCTGTGACATTGAGAGACATTTAAAATAAAAAAAGAAGAAGTTCACTGAAGTGCAAAATGAAAAAATTTCCCAGTGGAAATCTGTCTCATTTGGTGCTCTAGCTCAGAGATTGATCAGTTTCGGTTAAAGTCTGATTTTGCATGAGCGCGTAAGGAGACAAATTAAAGTTCCGCGATGGTTACGTGGAAGCGTAAACCAATGCTTGAGTGTGCGAGTGTAGACAAAACATTTGTGCTTTGTAAATGAAGATTGTTGTCAAGACTGAAGTGGCTAATGAAGCCTGACAGATGTGGGTTACATCTGGTCCCACTGGTGGGAAACAAACCTGCAGTGAAGGCAGAAGGAAGCGCCAGCTAAACTAAAATAACAGAAGGTGAGTGCTGTGAATACCTGGAATTTACCTGAACCGGTCTGTGCTATTCTTCATTAAATCATTTTTCATCCAAGACGCGCTTGGATGAATGCTGACTGGACTAATCAAATACCATTTTCCCTGCATGAGCCAGGATCTACAAGCACTATCCTGTCAGCTTCCCTAGTAAGTAAGCAAGTGTCAGCCTGTGTTCCCTCCCCTCCCCCTGGTGACGTGCTTGTGTTATTAGACAACAACAACCCTCATCAGTTAGTGTCAACTAAAGGCGGCTCTGAACTGATGGTGGATGACAAGTATCATCCCACAGGGTCTTAATGTTTTTAGCTAAAACATCACACAATGCATTCAAAGAAGACGTGCCCCATGCTCTGGAATAGGAATGAAGACTTGAGCACGGCAGGTAGATGTCAGACGGAGAAGAAAAGCTCTGTTGTCACTGGGGTGAAAAAGCAGGAAATCATGTTCGTCCAAGGGTGACTGGCTGTAGGGTGGGGGTGGGCGGCAGTTTAATACCTGTGTGATGAATGATGTGTGTTTAAAAGACAGAGATAAAAGGTAACAGACATGGTGCAGAACGTTCAGTGTTACACTTTAACTCTACTGAACTTCGCACCGTCTCCAAACCAACGCCACCAAAGAAAGGAGATAGTGTCACTCAAACCCCATATTGCTGTTCATACTAGCAGCTGCATTCCACACGACATACTTTCATGACGCGCACTGACTGCAGCTTGGCGGTTTGCATCCTGAGAGTTCACCGACAGGTTTTCAACGTCATAAAAAAAAACCTGTCCTTACACATTACAACACAAATATCGTCAAGGTTGTATGCATATTCAGATTCACACGGATGCAACTCAAGACCACATAGAAGGCCTTAGCAAGTGACCTTACATAGGTTTACACTGTTACTCTTAAATAGATATGTTTGTAACATCTATGGATTGTCAGTAATCTATTAACCACACAGTGTAACTACGGTGTGAGCAGATAATAATGCATTTCCAATGCCATACCAGGAAGGAAGGAAGATTAGCTTGAGAGCAAATAAAGTGTATCATTAAACTAAGCTGGTTAGTTATCCAGTGCCTTAGATGTGAAAGCATAATTTATTTGGCTGTTTATAATCATTCATTTTTATTCCAGGGAAAGGGTGAACGGCCACCATCATTACACTTGAGCTGGGTGTTGTGTCACCTTCTTCAGTCTCTGCACATTTATCACCAGATTAGTGCAATAGATTACAACCCGTGACACAATATGCAACAATTTTAGCATCACACACACTCAGCACAACCAAAACAGTTGACTCTTACCCACCCCTTACACTGTCCCTCCCCAACTCCCTCTCCCCTGTTCCTTCTCCGGTAAAACATCCCCCTATATCCTAGGTTCCCTGGGGTACACAAATTGTCATAAGGGGTACGTGAATGAAAATGAAAAACACTGTGACAACATTGGAAACTAGAATATAAATAGAGCAGCTAAATGCTAGGTTAATGCTAATGTTTGGCTAATGCTATTGCAAGGTTAATGCTAGGTTAAAGCTAATGCTAAGTCAATGCTAATGCTAGGCTAATGTTAGGTTATTGCTTTTGCTAGGTTAAAGCTAATGCTAGGCTATTGTTCATGCGAATGTTAATGGTAGATAATGCTAATGCTAAGCTAAGGCAGGACAACATGAGCCAGCACCTGCAACCTCAAATATTCTAGCTATTATTATTATTATTATTATTATTATTATTATTATTATTATTATTATTATTATTATTATTATTCCTCAACAGGATAGGTAAAATTCAGGGACATATTTCAATGAAGTTCTACATTGTATGTGACATTCTGTTTATTAGCTGTGCAGGAGTAGAGGGTACATGGCTTCAGGTTAAAGGTGTGATGGGGTACGGGACTGTGGAAAGTTTGGGAACCACTGCTCTATATATGTTTCAGAGTTCTGCTCAGTGGATCCGAGTATATCTTCAAGATCATAAATTGCAGCTGTTATAAAAGGAATGGAAATAGTTGTTTTGTCTTAACCGTGCAGCACCCAATACTGAAGAAAAATCATCTCTTGCAGCCCACCTGCAGTCATTTCACAGGTTATGTTATCTTCTGTTGTTTCCCAGGATATAGATCTTATTGAATAGTTTTTGTTCTCGTTAAATTGTCGGCTTTACAGACTGCTCAGTGAATCTAACTTGGTTAGTTCTGCAGAAAATTTTATTAGAATCAGAAAATACTTTATTTATCTGAAATACTTTATTTATCCCAGGGGGGAAACTACTTGTGTCAAAGAGGCTCAACAAATATTACACTAATTATACACTAGTTATATATATATATATATATATATATATATATATATTGATTTATTTTCATATTCATATCTGCATTCTCACTGTAAATAATTGTTGTGTTGTAATTGTTGTCCTGTATTTATATTTTGTAGATTCTACATTGTTGTGTTGTTGTGTGTGTAAACGTGAGGGGCGGAGAGAACAGTCATTTAGAATCATTAATTAACTAAGGATCAAATACAAGTGCACACATCACAGTAGAAAAAATAAAATGAGATCAAATAATAATAATAATAACAATACAAATATAATACATATATTCACAGATGATTCACAATACATAAATGCTCTAGGGGTGTCACGACCCGATATTGATATCGGATATCGGTCCGATATCAGCCAAAAAAAAACAAATATCGGATTTTGTCAGACTGCATCTAAAATCTCTGATATATATTATATTATATTAATTCAATTGTAGAATGCTGTAGATATTATTTTGAAGGTTAAAATGTATGTAACCAGTTGGTTAATAATAAATGTGTCAGTTTTTCTCATACCTACTGTTGCTGACTATTGTTCTCTGTTTGTGTAACATCACTTGATCAAGCCTTTTCTAACATTCCACACTACAAAATAAGTAAAAGTACAGTATGTATGATTCGTGCTGATTTCGTATCGGATCAATATCAGTATCGGCCAACACCCAAGGCTGCAATGTCGGTCTTGTATCGGAAGTGAAAAAGTTGTATCGGGACAATCCCTAATATCCACAATGCACAACACCCTTTATATTTAATTTTTCTATCTTTTCCATCTTGTACATATCTTTCATACTTTTTATATGATTATAATTATTGTTATTATACTTTTATTTTCTTTGTTTTTATTTTGTTCTTTGTTTAAAATGTGTTTGCTCTTCCTTGTGGCATCCAGTGTGGACAGCAAAATAAGAATTTCATTGTCCTTTCTGTGCACATGACAATAAACACTTAGAATGTTGATATATACAAGAATCTAAGCTGTCAGGTTAAATACATATTATATTTTTTTATTTATAGTAGGATACCAGTCTTTTTTTTTTCTTTTTTGCCTTATGTTAGTATTTAGTATAATAATATTTTAAGATTTATTCAGAAAACAGTAAAGACTTTGGTGTGATGGCACTTTCAAAGCTCCAGATCAAGTGTGAAACTTGCAACAGGCAGGAAGTTCAAAGGAGGCTGAACCGAAACAAGAAAAGGAGGAAGTCACCTTTGGAAGGTGCGTCGTGAAACACACACCGGTTCAACCTGACAGTTGTCAGCCGCCCAGCAGCAGCTGAGTGAGGGGAACAGGAACAGAAACATGGCCAGACCTGCCGCTGACGGTAGCGTCTCTCTGCGGCTCAGCAGCAATGGACTCAAAGCTGGAGACACGGAGAAAAACGGCTTTCACAACAAGAAGGAGGTTCGAACCTTATCTAATTGCGCATTGCTGTGGGCTCTAATATCGTGTGTGAACTGCTAGGGTGTAGCGATATGTAAGAAACTCCAAGGAAGGTGGGAATTGTAGTTTTTAGGGGTTTTCTTTAAACTCGCCTGACCTGGGTGACGTAGTTATATATGAACCTCGTGACCCCTGATCTTTCTCATATCAAAATTAGTTGTTACAAAGAAGCAGCTGAGTAGTTCAGTTTTTTTTTTGGTCTCATATAAGGAGAAACATTATTTTTCCCGAGATAAGAGTGAAAACAAATGTGTCGGAGACAATGTAGTTCCTTAGAAGAGATCCATGTAAACAGCAATGGTTGGACACGCCCTGTCATGCTTCTTTTTTTCTTTCTGCAGGAATTCTTTGCCTTCAGGTGATGCAGGTGCAGGCTGCAGCTGCACTGCTATTTCACCTAATTCCTCTATGTTCTGTACTAATTAGCTAAATTTAAATTATGTGACTTTTATTAGACAATCAAGATAATTATTTCATAAATGATACAATAATACACTGGAACTAACATTACAAATGTGTATAATCTGCACGTGACCTGGTGATTCCAATGCTTGGGTTGTATATAGGGGTGTCCTGATCCGATATTGATATTGGTCCGATATCAGCCAAAAAAATTTTTTAAAAGATTTTATCAGACTGCATCTAATCTCTCCGATAAGTTTTTGGTGTTTTTGTCCCCGCCCTCGGTTGTTCCCACCATATACTGACAGTAAAAAATAACTGAAGTCAACTTGAATTGTTGACTATTGTTCACTCACTTGATCAGGCTTTTTCTAACATTCTACGTTACAAAATAAGTAATAAAAGTAGGTATTATTCACGCTGATATTGTATCGAATCAATATCGGTATCGGCCAACACCCAAGGCTGCAATATCGGGAGTGAAAAAGTTGTACCGGGACATAATCCGTGTATCATTCGTTTTTCATTATGTAACAAAAACATGAAAAATGAAAAAAAAACACTCATCATTTGATATTTGTTTCCAAAACCAAAATGAAAAAACGGAAAATGCCATGTTTTTCAAATTCAAGCTCTTTTGCTTCGGTACAGAAAACAAAAAAACGGAAAACGAACACCTTTATCCATTTTTTCCATTACCGATTGGCCAAAGTACGCGACCCGGAAGTGTACTCTCATTCGACGCTAACGGCTATGCTAACGGCAGTTCGGTACGACAAGATCGCTGCTTCCAACTGTGCATCCGAAACGTGTCCTTTTCGCTTTAGCTGATGTTGGCCACAGAATCTCCTCACGGACATTTTGGGTAATTTAGAGACTTCTAAGTGTTGCAGAGCTAACGATATCGCGGGATGTGTAACGCTTCACTTCCGGGTTACGTACTTTGGCAAACCGGTAATTGAGAAAACGAATAAAGGTGTACATTTTCCGTTTTTCGTTTCGTTTCGTTCGAAGCAAAAGAGCTTGAATTTGAAAAACAAGGCGTTTTCCGTTTTTTTCATTTTGGTTTTGGAAACAAATATCAAATAACGAGTGTTTTTGAAAGACGAATGAAAGAACGATACACGGATTGGACATCCCTAGTTATATACTGTGAGAGGTGTAAAGAGTACTGATATATCCTACTCAAGTACAAGTTCTGTTACTTGATTAAAATTTCACTCAACTACAAATACAAGTAAGTCATACATAAAATTAGTGGTCGACCGATATGGGATTTTCAAAGGCCGATGCAGATACCAATTTAAAAAAAATACATAAAAGCGATGGCCAGTATCTAAAGCCGATATTTGAGGCCGATATACTTTTTTTTTTAAAGCACATTGATTATGAAAGACAATAAACACTCATATGATATAAATGTATATATTACTAATTAAATTAAATACACCAATAGAACTCTTAACATTTATTGAACTTTAAATATACCCGTACACAACCAAGTAAAACAAAAATCCTTATCCTTTTAAGGATATAATAGGATAAGGATATTTAATCAGACACTATTATATTATATCTTCATCCTATTGTATCAGCTTTTTATTTGTAAGCCTATTGGCTTCTACCTCTCCCTTGCACATGCTATTATTATTATTATTATTACTTCTGTTGTTGTTGTTGTTGTATATTCATACATCCGAGTGGATGTTTTTTATGTTCTTTTTTTCCTTTAATGGCTACTCTAAAGTGCTAAACCAAAAAAAGAATAAATAATAATAATAATAATAATAATCGGTCGATGGCCGATATTGAAAAAAGTTAGTTGTACTTTTACTCCACAATTGCTATGTGGGTTCAGGAAACAATAGTTGGTAACCCCTAAATCATTGGTTCCCAACCATTTTTCTTTTTTTGGATTTTGACCCCATTTTGATATAAAAAAATTTCTGGCGACCCCAACAACAGTGTTAGTAACAAGCAGTTTCAGCTCAAATATTTTTATATTATTATTATTATTAACTAGATTTATGTTTGACAACGTGAACACATAGAATACAGCTGTTGAAGATTGTGCGTTGTTTTAATTTGTAAAAGAATAATAATTACAAAATTTCAAAAATGCATTTTAATCAGTATATATTTTTTTTTTTATCAATTAGTAGACATTTTAGGTGACCCCACACTGCCCTACATGTTGACATAACACACAAACCCAATGCATTTGTCATTTTCTAGTTTAATTGCTTTTTTTTTTTTTTGCTTTTACTGTAAATTCACACTTTTCTGCCATGCAGAAATGAAAAACAACACTTTTGACTGTCTTTAAACTGAATAATGGTTTTTAAAGTGCAGTTATAATCATTTCCAATTTCTGACCAAGGCAAGGCAAATGCATTTGTATATTAGCTCATTTCATACACAAGGCAATTCAGTGTACTTTACATGATTAAAATCAGCTGTTACATTGCGAGTGGTTCACGATTTTGAGGAAACATGCAAAAGAAGGTGTGTCAGCATTAAGCCACACCTCAGATTATACGATCCTATACAAACACTATTAAGCCTCAAATTGCATTTCATTTGGTTATTTACTGTTTGACGTCAAAGGTTTTGTCTGTAGCCACTATTTGAAGCCCATGTTTTCCAGAGAATATTATACAGTATAATAAATATATAACATGTTAAAGCCAGAGATGAGGCAGTCTAGATACCTACCTCAGTCTCTCCATAGTTGCTGTGTTGAGCAATCTGTTTATGCTTGTTCAGGTCTGTAACAACATTGCTTCACATTACACTGAGATATCACTACATACAGTATCACAGTCATTGATGAATGAGGGGTGGATGAAGGGTGGATGTTATCAGAAGTTTGTGCTAGTTCCAACAGAACGGTTTCATATGTCATTCAGAATCCAGAGTAAGTGATCTATCCGACTGACTTTTCACACATTAATCATTGTTGGCATGCTCGCAGTTGCACCTGTCCAATAATGAAGGTGCGAGCATCAGAACTATTCTCTAAACTTTAAAGATTCCAGTTTTCAAAGTCAACGTATAAAACAATTTAACTGATTTTTTTTTTTTGCAAGAGAAAGAAGAGTGACATTTGCAGTTGGTTACAATTTGATGGAAAAACCTCTTCTCCTTGATATACATTGGATGTTGCAAAATGATCACAGAGCATGGATATGGAATGTGTGAACAGACAAATATCTAGTGTAAAGTAAACAAGAAGGAGCTTCTAAGATAGCAGACATGTAAGCCACGTACTTCCTGTGTCAAACTGATCACATCCACTTTTGACACACAACACACACAAATTCAGACTTTGTGGCTTTTATATGATCTGCCTGTATGAAACAAACCCTCGTGTGACTAAAAATGAGTTACACTATACAAACATAATGGTAATTTGTTTAAAATAAAAGCATCATGCAGCCTTTTTTGATTTAACAGGGATGCATTTAGACAACAAATGTCAGCATTTTATCTACTTACCTACCGACTAAATAAGTATTTTTAGATATTTTATTGTATGTTTTGAAAAAGGAATGTTTTGTTTTTTATTACAATATATTATAGGTCACGGGTGTCAAACATATTGTAGTTCAAGGGCCAAATACATATCAGTTTGATCTCAAGTGGGTCGCAAATTTTAACTGAGAAAATGAGCAATTTCAACATTATTCTGCCCTATAAATATATGTAAAGTAATAGAAGTTACAGGCAATATCCAATCTTTAAATTTCTTTGAGTTTGCAAGCAATTTTTGTTCAATTTGGGGGGAAAATTGAGGAATAATTGTAATAAAATTGCTTGATTTTGGAAAAGATGAAGGTTTTTTTCAATAATTTGTGAATAAAAACGACTGCGATCATGTGATAAAAGCGTGGGAAAATTGTCCGCCCTGGAAAATATTGTGGATATTCATTGAATTCATGTATTTGGAAGGGCTGAGATATCTACAACTGAATAACTTGATATTTTTACACAATTAATCATGTTTTCTGTAATTTTGACTTTATCCTGCGGGCAGAATTTTGACGCTCTAAGGGTCTGGATTTGGCCCCCGAGCCTTGAGTTTGACATTTGTGTTATAGGTTGTGATAAATTCAGGTGGCACATTATCAGTAGAATTGTCATCATTTGATCCACTAATGGTTCTGCTCAGTTACTGTATATTTTCACATCTGTGCATGATTTACACAACGTCACATAATGTTGTGTACCTTGCATTTTAATCTGAAGGAATCAAGCTTAATGTGAAAGCAAAATTTCCTATTCTATCATCACTACTTCATTTACATTTAAGTTTAAAATTAAAGTATTATTAAAGACAACTTGTTATGTGTGTCCTTGCAACTCTTGTCAGTGTGTATAAAAAATGTATCCTTTTTATTCCTTTTTTTTAATATATATAAATGTAAGTAAGTAAAAAAAAAAATACAAATATAAATAAATAAACTAAAAACAATAATTTAACAAAGGTTAAACATGTCCTTTTACTTAGTCATTCTCAAGTGATCCAGTTAATTATTGTTGGCATCGCTTCCTGCCAGTTCTTTTCATGGGTATGTCCTTTAAACATTAGTTGATTAGTCAACTTTTCCATCATATTAATGTCCTGGATGATCTCAAACCAGTGGATTCCACATTGTACCAGTTTCTGGTTATGGCTTTTTTTTTTTTGCTTTGCTATCAGTAAAATTCTTATCAGATACCTGATCCTTTTTGGTCTTATTTGGGATTAACCTGTACCATTGACAAACATACTGTTTCTGTGTTTGTTTGTTTTGTAAGACAGTTGGTGTCTCATATTGTTGTGCAGGTTTTCAGCCCTGGGAATGGTGTCGCCTCCAGGCCGCAGAAGCATGAGCCGTTTGAACAGGCTCCCATGTACGTGGCAGTCATGACATACCTGGGCTTTGGGATCGTCACCTTGTTTGGTTACCTCCGAGACTTCCTCAGAGCTGTGGGCTTAGAAAAGTGCCATCTAGCTCAGGAGAGAGAGGAACAGAAGGTAACTATACGCAATTAGCACAAGCAGTATAATACTTTAGCCCTAAACACACATTCACATGGTGTCACCACGTTCAGTTCTCTCCATTTACTGAATTTGACAATGAAGCTCTTTTTGTGCTTTCTTCCTTATTCTTTTTGACATTAATGTTGCCATGGGAGAGACCAAACACTACAGAGAGGATCTCTTGAGGGCCTAATTAAATCTCAGAGATTGTGCTCTTTTCTGTGACTGTGCTTTAGATCAAAAATAAGTCCCTATTAACTGTACATTAAAGCCTCTGTGTTGCCATAGATTGGATTTCCTAGAACTAAAAATTGCAATTAGGACCAGTTTGTTGTTGTGCGTGCAATGTCCTGATGGTCAAAGCTTTCAAAGAACCAATGCTGTGACCACATGTCTGTATCATCTAAACCAGTTTGTATTATGTTTTTGTGAGCCCCGGCACACCTTATGTATTAAATGTCCTGCGGCACACCATCAAACAATTGACTTCAAATACAAATTTATTATGCTGTACTGTCATAAAGGAGTATTTATTTACACTGTTCATTTATGATGAAGGCAGTGATGGCATTCAATGGTGAAATAATCTAGTTAGATAATGTACTTTTATAGCTTTTGATCAACTGACGGGACATTTTCACACACTCAGAAAACCATACGCTGGAAAGCACTCATGAAACACTAATGTGCAGCGTGTGAAGCGCAGTGACATTTGTGCCGTTTCTCACTCTATGCAAAGCAGTGGCAGCACAGGAGATTGAGTTTGACAGCAGTCATTCATCTTTTTTAGGTGTGGGCTCAGTTATGGTGATGTAATGTTGATCAGACAACATCTGTAAAAAAAATAAATAAATACAAAAAGAAAGGCTGTTTTAAATGAAAGTTATCATGAGGTTTTCTTTTGTTAATGAATGAAGCCAAATCTGTTTCTATCTTACAGAGAACTGAAATATGTTTCTACTCCTACACAGGATTTTATACCTCTATATCAAGACTTTGAAAATTTCTACACTCGAAACCTTTACATGAGAGTGAGAGACAACTGGAACCGTCCCATATGCAGCTTGCCTGGACCAGTCTTTGACCTAATGGAAAGAGTGTCTGATGATTACAACTGGACATTCAGGTACCGTAAACACAACATTTCTGTTTATTTATTTATTTGTCTGTGAACAGTTTAACCTAAAGCAGAACTAAGTAACTTTTTCACCTTAATAAATATTTTTCATAGTCCCAGTGAGGGTAATACAAGTGGTTATGGGTGAGTGAGGGGTCTTTCATCTTCCCCTGCTGTCTCTGGCCACAAAACAGCAACTTTCCCTGCAAGACATACTGCTTTACGGCAGCCCAATACAAAGTAATGCTAGATTATGACCAGCCCCGTGGCTGCACACGGTTGTCTACAAATTCACTTTTCTCAAACTTATTAAAAAAAAAAGGCAGAGAAGATCTTTGTCCGAGGAACGGAACAACTTCATGCAGTGACAGCTCAGCGGCAACACACAGCAATCACACACACTGTCGTTGCGACAACAGACACGCACACACACACTTGCAACCAAGCACTCCATCAGGCAGCACACACACAAATATCCATCTATTCATCCATCCATCCATTTCCAGAGCTGTTTTGTCAACACACATTTCCACACTCCCTTCTGTATTACTCCCACATCATTCATTTATTTTACTTGTCTCTCTTCCTCATATTGATCACATGGTCACATGGGACCATATCTGTGAAAGCACTCTTACTGTCACTGTTGTATTAGGATTTTTCAGTGATCGGTTGCTACCGTCTTGGGAGAGCAAAGGTGCGCATGTAGCTGCGGGGTGGGGCAGGCGGCGGGGGGTGCGGAGTTTAAACAACGCTGACATAACCAAAAGGATCCTTTAGGGGGAGCGCTAAGTGCAAGTTACTTAGTTTTGCTTTAAAACGAATGGACAGATTTTCAACAATTCATCGAAATGGGATAAGGAACAAGTGATAAGATTTTAGGGATGATCCGGATCAATACCCCGAAACTGGATCACTTTTAAAAATAAAAAAAATCTTAACTTTATATCTTGGTTCATTTACATGTAGGGTTGGTTTTTCTATCACTGACTCCACCAACTTTTATCCGGTTCTCAAAGAAAACTACCATTACGGATAAATGAATTTTCCTTATTATCTTTGTAACATTTAGGTGACAATGCAACATGGGGTACTGCTACGTCATGGTGGAGGTATACTTTCTCTGAGTGGTTTCTAGTTATCAGATATAACCAACTACAATATAGTTTCTAAATGTATTACATCAGTGGTTTTCTTTGGTTTACTGCCTTGGCTCAAGATACTACTTACTATCTTTCTTTAATTCATGCTGCAAATAACAGAGTGGGGGTAATGTTTGGTCTCGTCTTTGCATCAGTTGAACTTAACCTTAGATATACACTTAGGCTTTTCAGTATCAGAAAATACTTTGTTTAACCCTGAGGGGTAATTAAAACGGCAAAGAGCAGCATATTAAAAAAAGCGATTAATGCTAAACAACAAAGTCCCTGTAGGGTATTTCAAAAGCTGAAGTTCAGTAAAGACCAGTTTATTAAATCAATGTACTTTTAAAACAAGACCAGAACATCATTTTTTTTTTTTTTTTGTAAGAAGATCCAAACATCGCAAAGGAAATTGATGTGAACTTTTAATGACTTCTAGCTGTAAAAGTAAATAAAAGGAATTAAGCTTGTCTTTTGAAATGATGTGGGTTGCATTCATAAAGAGACTTGTAGATTATTTCTGTAGTGCTCTACTGTTTTATAAAAGCTGCAGAAAGTAGGTCAAGTCAAAATGTTTTAAATGCCCTCTTACCCTGAAAATAAACACCTTCAACTTTTACTACTTTATGAAGCATAACTTTCTAGTGCAGGTTTGGAAACTCTTAAATCCATATATAACTAAATGCTTTGAGGCACTGATTAAGCAAGATGCCGGAAACTATCCTTAGGCACTTTATTCCACACTGGTTATTACTTTATGACATAGGCTGCACTTACCCATCATGTTTGGGTCATTTCAGCTAACCCTGTTGGAAGTATGTATTAAATAAAGGATGCACTGGTTTCATTAAGGGATTGACATGGTCAGCATCAATACAAGTGTGAGATTGATACCAAGGGGGTGGAAGAGCAACATTAAAATATTCTCTATGAAATTTGGTTATGTTCATGCATCCTGACAGTGGGCTTCTCTGCAGCTTTAGGCCACCAACTTCAAGGTTTGACAGGTTCTGCATTAAATAATCTTCTTCAGATTGGGATTATTTAAGTCACTGTTGCCTTTTTATCATTTCTACCAAGCTTAAACACCCTGTTCTCTGACCTTAACATCACCAACACATGTTTGTTTAAACAAAAAGACCACCTTGTTGATTATTCCTCATCCAAAGACTTTAAAATCCTATTTCCAATAGTCAGTTGACACTGATTAAAATGCCTTGCCGCCATGTGTGTTTGGTTAGCTGTTAAAAAGCTGTTGAACAGGTGTACCCACAAAACAAACGAGTGGATGAATGATAGGAATGTGAGACAACAATGGATCATGTATGATGTCATAAATTGTAAGATTGTGTTAACTCAAATGTCAATGCCTTTTATTTAATAAGTGTCTGAATATCTATACGTGCTGATTCTGCATTAAGTTCCGTTAAAATGAATTCTTCTAGTGACAAATAGATGTATAAATCTTTTTAATAAGCACTGATTTTTCTGTTTTTCTATGCAGGTTTACAGGAAAGACTTTACACAATGTCATCAACATGGGCTCCTACAACTACCTTGGTTTTGCTGAGAACAATGTGGATTTTTTGAAGACTGTGGCAGATAAAGTTAACCAATATGGGACTGGGGTTTGCAGCACAAGGCAGGAGATAGGTGAGTTTTTGGGTTGGACTCTTACACATTAGTCAAGCTCTGTAATATTTCTTTTTCAGTTAAAATCAACAACCTAGGATGGCCATGAATTAAAAAAGAATAAGGAAACATTAACAAAAAATCTTCCTGATCACTTTTGCCTTCATTTACTTTTTAATCTATTGAGAAAATGTGTGTTTTGCTTTCTCTCTATGTGACTGCAATGACAAATTATTCAGCTTCTGATGAATTATGTACAGTTTGGTTATGAATTGATATCATATACGTACTGGTGCTCTCTGAGGATGTCTGGAACATAGTGGCTAGCAACAAGAAGCAACACCCTGGATATGGGTTAGGGTTAGAAAAACAAGAATGTGAAACTGTGGCTTCTGATGAATCGTGAATGATTTGGTGTGTGGTGTGATCTCTTTCACTTCCTTGTATGACATTTCTCATGGTTCAACTTGGATTATGTAGATTATGTAGAACTCATGATATAGTGTAACAGCACTTTGGCAAATGCAATCAAATTATCAGCAGTCAGCTGGCGACTTAGTTGATAAAGCCCGCTTAAGCTTCTCGACATGAGTAGTTGAGAAGCTCATTTGGCATAAAGGAATGTGTCTCTCTATGTGTCAGAAATCTGTGACATGGTTCGCTGTGATTGTGTCATGTGCCAGCAAAGGGGAAGTGAAACAACAAACAGTAACCGGGCAGTGCCGCTCTGTGCTTTTATAACATTTTATCAGTTTGACACCAACACAAAACAATAGACTAAACAAAGGCCATGTGATTTTTTTTTTTTTTTTTCATCTGTTTATCTGTATACGACTTGTACTCCAACCCACGCACACCTTTGTCATCAATAAGTCATTCATGTGAATTATTTGTGTATTCGTGTGTCTTTCAAAGTAAGACAGTTAAGCCAAAGCTTCTTATGAAGGGAAGGTGAGAATGGACAAGATCTCTTGGATTTGGAAATAAATAGTTTACCAAACTTCTTCAATCATCCATTTAGTTTAACATTAAGGCCTGAGTTGGACATCTTAGACAATCACATCCACAAACGTAACATTGATTGTGTCAAAAAATGCACACTTGCTTACTCATAGTAACCTGTTTATAAATCTATACAGAAACTCTCGTTGCCTAAGGATCTACTGTAGTCAGGTTTGAATTGAACCAAAGGCTATTAGTGAACAAACACATATTTAAGATGCATGTAGGTTCACAGTGAGAGCAATTTGAGTTGAATCAAATTTGTTGTGTCAAGTGAATAAAAATATTCTTGACTGTGACATTGGTTAAAATTAAAGCTGCTCCCCCTGAAATGTTTTTCATGAGATAAAACCATATTATATACCTCATAGATCAATGAATCAAACATGATTTACTCCAAAAAGAAAGGAAAAAGGTTGAAATTGTTTGTTTACATTTTTGCACATTGCATTGTGGGATGTGGAGGTGCAACGACATTTACAAACACTTTACAATAAGGATCCCTTAATTAATGCTTTATCAAGCATTACCTAACAGTTAAATAATATGTTATTAATCATTCAAATGTATTACTTAACATTCATTAACATTACAGTTAATGCAATAATATTTACTAACACTTTACAATAAGGGTCCAAAAAGCAATTTCTCATGGTTAACTACGGTAAAGTAATGCTCATATGGCACTCCTTTACATTTATTAAGGTTTTTGTCAGGTTGCTAATGTTACGTATCCCCTTACTTAATACACGTAATGCAAATGATTACTAGAGACGGTAACATTACGTCTTACTTGCATATTAGGTATGCATACATGATGATAACGAATTGCAGTTTTGTTAATGTTTAATCACGTTTTAATGAACACTGTGCAGTAAACATTAATTAACTGCTTGTAAATGCATTAACTGATGTGTAATTTTTAGGTAATACAATTCAATTTCAATTCTAAACAGCTTTATTGGCATGAGAAACACGTTTACATTGCCAAAGCAAGTGAACACGCAAAAATAATATTCATTAAAAAATCGCTACATTTGTAATGTGCAAAACAATAAAATGGAATGAAATAAAATGTAAATATGGTTTCACTATATCTATATGTAATACAAAATTAAAATTAAGTTATAAGTGTTATAGTGGGAAAAGGTTATGTATGTTTTCCATAGACACACACATAAGCGTCCACTAATAACACATGAAACTGTGAATTAATGCATTGACTAATGTTAATTCAGGGACCCTTATTGTAAAGTGTTACCGTGTTTTTACTTCATTCTGATATCACGAGGAATACAGGAACAATCTAGAACAAAAATGGTGGGCAGATAATCACTGTCCTTGTCTGACGAAGAAACACAAGAAACCACAATAAGAATCAAGTATACACTATAATTTTATCTATAAAAAAATAATTGGAGGTAGCAGCTTTAATCAAATGAAAACTTTATAACTAATGTGAAAAAGTGAGACTGTGGTGCAAAAAAAAAAAACACTAAGTATGTAGCCATGCACTGTGGATGGCTTGTAGCCTAGGTTAGGACTAGGGAAGAGGTTATGGTAAATTATTAACTATTTTTACACTGTGATCCAGTCACGTGTGTACAATAAAAAATAAAAATCCCCACAATAATGCCTCCCGTGCCTTGGCAGCAGATTTAAAGCTTTCACAGCAGCTTTGGAAGGAAAGTGACCTCTCTGGCTTTAGAGGGCTGGTGACTTTATGAGATAGGCGTGTGAGGCTTTTCTTTTTTATTATTTGTTCTTGGCTGACTCACGTGATCAGCGCGACCAAAGGAAAATAGAGGTTGGACACTGCCTTTGGAGGTTAGCACATTAATTAAAAAGCCTGTGAAGTAAGACATCATTAAAGACAGATCAATCTAATGTGGTCTGATTAAAAAATTGGTGGAAAATGCTACAAATGTCAGAAGGGCCTGTGAGCCTGATTTGTAAAGGAAATGTATGAATCGATTAGCCTTGGCTCAGAGCCTGGTTGAAAGCACTGAATCGACATCCCAAGCATAAAGACAGCGCTGCTTTGCTACATTACAGTTTTGTACTCTTCCCTAAATATCTATTTTCCAGCCTTTTCCCGAAGCGTCCACTCTGCTTGAGCTTTTAGTATCTGCTCCATGTAGTTACTGATTCTTATTGATTATGACAGCAGTCCTTAGTGTTTTATGTAAAAGCAATTTTGGTTCTATTTTTACAAGAGCCGACATGAAGCGGTATCCCTGTAATATTAAATCACCCATTTGCAGCATTAGCAGATCACTGACTTTGAATTATTTTTCACGCCACTTAAACTTCGTTGTATATGGCAACTGCAGTGACACTGCAGTAAGTGGGATTTTCCTACGTTTTACTTCAGTTCTGTCCTACATGCTGTACATCAAGCTGAGAGCAAGATTAAAATAATTTAAAACCCTTAATACGCACCACATTCTCTATAAGTTAGTATTATATCAGTAATGCCTCTCATTGATCAACAGATTGCACAGACAAGGACCCTGAAAAGCTCACTTCTATTGCACAGCATAGTAAAACCTTCATGTCAGGCCACAGATTACAGACTGGGCAACTTTGAAAAATAAAACTGGTCCCCACCTGTCACACTGGATTATGATGAAATGCTTTAAAACTTGCCCCAAAACCATTTTAGACTTTACTGCACTAGCTACCTAAATTACAAATTTAGCCATATCTAGAATCTATATACCACTCTCTAAATTTTCAGAGAGTGGGAGGCATTAATGCTGATCTAGACCTTGGGCCTCTGTTGCCTTTTAATCTACAGACATTAATCTTTGTCATGGCATATGATTGGACAACAAAACACCTGCAAAACCTTGAAACTGAAGAAATACCAGAAATGGCAGAATCATCACTTTATGGTTTCCATTGTGTAGGTAATCTGAGCATCCATGAAGAGCTGGAAGGACTCGTTGCCAATTTCCTTGGAGTGGAGTCCGCTATGATTTATGGAATGGGCTTTGCCACCAACTCCATGAACATTCCAGCACTTGTTGGCAAGGTATGAGCTTTTCCACATTGAAATGCTGCACCGTGAACAATGAAAATCCTCCCATATGTGAGGGTTAATTTTCCCTCACATATTAATCTAATAAACCAAGCTTTTATCCATTATGCTTTTCTTTTTCTGCACATGGCCTAAATGAATGATTAGAATTGTCAGCTATACTCATGGACCCAAATGTTAATTAAAGTCAGAATTAAATGCTGCAGTTCACACACAGGCTGCAAGTGCAGGGTCTATTAAGAGCACTATACCCAAGAGTTGCAATATCTCCACTCTGGCCTCGCAGCGCACTCGCCTGACTCTCACAGATGACAAAAGTTACCCAGGGCAACACACAGCATGAGTATCTGTGATTGGAGTGGACAGGCAGAAGAAGAGGTTCACTGCTAAAGCGGAAAGATGAGGATCGTTTATGCAGCTCCAGAGGTAAAGCAGTCCCCTAGGCTGAGGCTCCATGGTGACCCTGCAGACGATGGTGGTCAACGTTGCTGCCAAATTTGTCCTTCAGAGACAGACCACGCTAGCATAGGGCCTCACTGGTACAGTCAGAGCAACATTGGAGTGACAGCTGCTGGTAGACCAGGGACCGGGTTAGCTCGACCTCAGGCCAAACCCTGCATCTCAACCATAGAAATGGTGTCAACATACAGTTCTGCAGTAGTTTTAGCTGATCCTATCAAATCCTTGGAGTCTTATGTTATGTATGCTTATTTTGGAGGAATGACAGAATTCATTAACGTGCTAATTTGTTTGAGTGCTTTACTATCTGTAATAAAAATGTCACTACTTCACTCGGCATTTTAGAGGTTAACCCTCCTATTATCCTTGGGGTCAATTTGACCCCATTCAATGTTTCATCATTCAAAAAATAATAGCTGACCTTTTGTTTTTGCTTCTTATTTCATGACTTTTCCTAGATTGAAGGGTACAACATACTGACTGCATTTTGCACACAGTGGTGTTCCTCTGCGGTAAAAGTGCCGTAAAGGAGAATATGTTTGAGACAGAGGACTTTATAGTGACCAATAACAAAAAAAAAAGGAAATAAAAGTAAGTCAATAAATGTTTACGAGAGAAAATGGGGGTTCCCAACATCAATCAATTATGTGAGAGTCATTAATACTCTTCATACTCTTGTGGTCATTAATGTTGTTGTCAGAAGGTTTGAGAAGATTTGGATGAAAACTATTCAAGATTAATTAATTCTAATTTAAAAGTTTGGCCTGATGGTGTCGCTAGAGATCAGGTCAAGGTTTCATTAGCAAGGGGTTATTTATGTATTCGTCAAATAAACAAAGTACCTGACACAAAAACTTTGTCAACAATTTTCTGAAAATCATTTTCTGGAGGCAAATATGCTTGGGGTCAGATTGACCCCAATGGTAAAATGTGCTGGTAATATTTAAGGATAATAGGAGGGTTAATATTAGAAATCCAAAGCTGGTCATAATAATGATTCAGACTAAAGTATACACTAAAACTATTGAGAAACCTTAGGGAAGATATAGCGTAAAGGGACATGGAGGAGAAAGCACAACCAGGCCATGTCTTACATTACAGAATACACAACATAATACTCACCTGAACTTTAGTACAAACTAATCTTTTCAAACAACACATTAAACACTAAGTAAACAGTTCTGCCTAAACTCCCTGAAGCAGATTTGTGGATTGTAGCACGTAGTCATACAACTTCATCTACATTGTACTTTGTCACAAAATTCTGTTTAATAAAAAAAATGCCTCAAGAAGTTCAGAGTACCGTGATTGTGGGGATTTTAGGATTCCTCCTAAACATTACCTTTGTGGAGTGTTCTGTTTTCAATCAACTTTAACCAAAAACCATTTTCCCTTTGTTCATCTTCAGGGTTGTTTGATTCTAAGCGACGAGCTCAACCACACTTCTCTCATCCTGGGGGCCAGATTGTCTGCAGCCACCATCCGTGTGTTTAAACACAACAGTAAGCAAAGAAAGCTTTTTCACTATTTTTAATCGTACTCACATGCTTGAACTGGACAGTATTCTTGACCCCAACATCTCCTGCTTATCCATAGAGTTTGCTGAACCTTTCAGAAGAGTTTGCCTGTTTTTAAATCGCTTGCATTATTATCCTCTGCCCCAAAGTGTGGAAGGGGGATATAGGTCCGTCCGTCCGTCCGAGTTAAAGGGGACAGCTTTTCTCAGAAACCGTTTAAGATAGGATAACCAAATTCGGTGTGTGGCTTCAGGGTATCAAGACCTTGATGGAGTTTGAAAAATGAGACGCGCGCAATTATTCTTTCTGGAGTTATTGCCCTTGTTCCGTTTTTTTACTCTGTTCGAGGTATATTCAAAGGGGACAACTTTTCTTAGAAACCGTTTAAGATAAGATAACCAAATTCGGTGTGTGGCTTTAGGGTATTAATACCTTGATAAAGTTAAATAATGAGAAGTGTGCAAATATTTTTTCCGGAGTTATTGACCTTGTTCTGTTTTTTTTTTTTTTTTTACTCTGTTCGAGGTATCTTCAAAGGGGCCAGCTTTTCTTAGAAACCGTTTAAGATAGTAATTTTACATTCTGATGTGATAATAATTTCTTATGTATACATCGAAATTTTAGATTGTGAGGTATAATGACAATCAATCTGGCGGGGGATGTTGATGACTATGTGTTCTATGACTATGTGTTCTTGTTGTTGTTGTCAGTGATCCAGGTACTAAATATAGGTCAGCATTGTTTGCTTTGCATTATTGTTTGTTTTAAACTCAATTTTTAATGGCCGATTTTTGAAAGAAAAAAGAACAAATTGAGGGACTCAAAGAGCTATTATATTTTAAAAGTAATAACTGATTGAAAATTCTACCAATTTGTTTTATGGTGAATTACCAGCTGTATCTGCCAACAGTGCTTTTACATACATTGTACTGTACATTCCATTCATAACGACAGACTGTCAACTGAGACATCTCATACATACTAGATTTACATCAAGAGTCCAAACCTGCACTCTAGTGCAATCTTTATCTTAGGAAAGACACGATTAATATGCTCTACTTCCACTTAGAGATCTATCAACTCTTTGACATTCACAGCGGTTTCCTTTATCAGCAGCATAGTGAAAAGAAATAAAACCTTCCGATTAAAATGGTAACAATATTTTTCATTACATTGTCAAATTGGTTTTTATGCCCTGATTAAAGGGGGTAGGTGGTGTTTAGTATGGATGATACTGTACTGCCTCTCTCTGACCTCACAATATAGAAACACGTTTTTTCCCTCCCTTAGAGACATCCTGTATGAGACAGTCCTCTGGCAGCAAATGTATCCTGACAGGTACAAGCAGAGTCAGTTATGGGTCTTCCAAGCCGATCCCAGAGGCCTGTCTGAAGGCATAGAGCCCTCAGGCTGCAGGACTGCTGACCTCTTACTGCCTTTAAACTTCTCACACATGGCACAAATGCACTCTGCTGCTGCTAGCTCATTATTCACCATGAGAGTGAAAAGACTCGGCTCAGCTGCTGTAATAGATTTTAAAAAATTCCTACTCAATTTTGTGGTTGAACTAGGTTTTGGTATTTTCACTCTACGTCATTGACGGAGATGGAATTTGGGGTCAGACATGAGACAAACTTCACATCTGATAGTAAATGTATTTGGTCACACTTTATTTGAAGTTTTATACATAAGGCTGTCATTATTGTGACATGACTGATTGTTCGCTAAATTCTGACATCTTTGGAGCTATGTTGGCATTTTTTGGGATAGGGTTAGGTAGGCTTAGGTTTTGGGTTTGGGTAACAAACTCCACTTAATAACAGCCATCATGACACCTTATTCAAGCTAATGACAGGTGTCATGTCATAATGATGACAGCGTAATGTACTGTATGAAAAAAAAAAAACTTCAAGTGTTACCATTTATTTTTTGGTTGACATTATTGTATTATTTCAGGTTGTTTTATTGATTTAGGTAAGTAGAATAAAATGAGCTGAAAGTTGAAGTCAAAATAAGAATGAATGCAAAATTTTACTTCTAGCCTTATGCTTACAGTAGCTTACATTTCTAAAGTCACGTAACGGCCTTCCTCATGACAGTCCGTCAGTATCTGCTCTCAGAACGAGGCTTATCTTAAATCAGTGCTTCACTGTTAAACGGGCTCTTTGTCTCACTATGCACGAAACAAACCAGTGAAGGTCTCCTTCACCCTTTGCTCACCTCTGTCTGGATCCATATCCTTATTCTCAGGTGCACCTCAGATTTATAAAATGGTTCTCCTACAGTCAAGTATCTGCAGCTAGGCTATGGCTGGATTCTGTGTTTAAGTAGCAATATCAATCATCTCTGGAAGATTATTAGTTGTGATGGTTATCTTTGTAGCTAAGCAGCTCAGAGCTGCAGTGATATTTGCACTGCACTTCTAAATAACTGGAGCTGTTTGATACTGCCATCTGCTGGTGCTGGTGCTGGTGTGCTGCAAAGAAAGACTCAAGAGAAAACAAACTCATATGGTTCTGGAAAAAAGTTCTTCTGAGGCCAAAACCTTAGTCGTAAAATCCAACCATTCACACAAACAGTGTTGCACATGTGCTTGGCTAAGGCCACATTTAGTCCAATTAGTAATGCTCACTGATACAGACATTGCAAAGGTATTTCCTGTGTGCTGTTTGTCGAAGGCGTTTCTGGCATATAAACTTGTACTTTGTGTACTTTGTGAGCTGCCATGCCTTGTGGAAATTAGTGTTTTGCATACAGTTACATTATTTGCTTTGAGTCGATGTTTCCCACATGCTATAATTTTATTATTGGTCCCATTTTGCTTTGTATAAGTTTGTATAGTTGTTTGTGATTTTTTTTTTTGGTTTGAATGGGATTGCTTGTAATTGTGTGTAACTGCTTTGCTGTGTGTTTCTCATGTATGTGTCAGACATGCACAGTCTGGAGAGGATGCTGAGAGAGGCCGTTTGCTCCGGCCAGCCTCGAACCCACAGACCCTGGAAAAAGATCTTAATCATGGTGGAAGGCATTTATAGGTGAGCTGTTGTTCCTTAGCCTGTTTGTGCATCATCTATGAGTTTCTGTATATTTTTGCTTCCAGGTGGTCTTTAGCTGATGAGGGAAATTAGGATGAATTGTGTAATTTGTAACCAGGTATCCTGTTCCATTTTTATCCATTAGGAATAGATTTTTGTGTGTGTGCATAAGTGTGTTTGTAGTATTGTCTCACCTAACAGTGTGCTATCTTGAGTCATGACCATCTGCTCATTAGTTCCAAATCAAGGCCAAATGGAGCAACCGAGATTGACTTGGCTACACCCCCAACTCCAACAGTTCAACATTTCCTCTTCCTTCCTTTTATTTGTATTTTTCATCCCGTGTTTTTTTTTTCTTTTCATCCTAAAATTAGCATGCTACATAATTACACACTCTGTTGTCCAGCAGTCCCGGTATGGTCATCCTCAATTTCAAAAGCATATTCATTTTCGATTCAGTGCAGCCCTGAAATAACACTCCTCCATCTGTTACCTTCAGCTAACATCAAAGGACAAGGATAAAGAGTAAGCATGCTTTATCCCAGGTTTGGCTTTGATGTACTTATTGGTCCTAGTGAAACCCTGTCTCATGTCATTTGTACTGCAGACATTTTTAGCCAAAATACCCGTGGCAGGTCGGTGGATCCCTCCTTTGCTCGACCATAAGACTCAGGCTGTCTATTTGTTTCCTTAAAAGGTTTACATGTGAGGGGAGGAACAGATAGGAGAGAGGTGGGAGTGAGGCAAAGGAGGCCGGCAGGATTTATTGAAGAACACAGCTGCACAGCATCTCATGTAATAAGGCACATTCTAATGGATATAGGTCCAATATCGGCAACAAAAAATGAGTATTGCATCTAAAATCTTTGATATAATATGTAGTTATTGCTTTTTTTTTTTTTAAATTTATTGAGGTTATTATTTAAGGCAGTGGCTCCCAGACTTTTTCGGGTCATGACCCCATTTTATATCACTAATTTGTGGGGACTCCACAGACATTTTTTTTCTCTAGAAATAGTCTTTGATGTTTGGTACCTTTTGAATAACGTTTTATTTCAATGTATGACCATGACCTTCACTCAAGGTCATACTGAAGGTCAAGGTCAGTTTTCTGTTTTTTTTTCTGCATGATATAACTTGTCAACAAATCCAGATACAGGTTGTCATTTTTGCCAATTTTCAATTGCCAAATATGTATTTGCCTTGCGAATACAGGTCTTTCCTAGTTAAAATTGTAATCTTATAATGTTATAAATAAACATGGTAGCACTTAGTTAGTTGTTGTTTAATGCTACATTCAATTTCTGATGCATTGTTGTTTTAGATTCATTGCAAACTTGGTGTTAATAGCAATTGCACCATTGTACGATGCTAGATGATAGATAAATGAGCTTGATTCCCTGCGCCACGTTTTTGCTACTAACCGTGGCACACTCGCAGACCTCTGTTACACTAGTACACAGGAAAGGCCTGTTCATTTTTGCACTCTAATGGTTTTTGATAGATATCAGTGGTTCAGAACAAAGTCATGGAAATTTGGCCATATATTTTGGAAAAGTTTCGAAAAATCATTGTGAAAAAAGTGTGGGAACCCTAATGCATCGGTGCTAATATGCGTTTGGCTTGTTCGCTTTGATCAGCATGGAGGGTTCTGTTGTGAGACTGCCTGAAATCGTGGCTCTAAAGAAGAAGTACAAAGCCTACCTGTACCTGGATGAAGCTCACAGTATCGGAGCAGTGGGACCATCTGGGAAGGGCGTGACCGAGCTGTTTAATGTGAACCCAACCGACATTGATGTAATGATGGGGACCTTCACCAAGAGCTTTGGTGCTGCAGGAGGATACATCGCAGGAAAAAAGGTTTTTTATTTACTGTTCTCCCACTTTAAAAAGTCATTTTTCAGGTATCGAATAAACATTACATTATTAAGTTATGTTACAAGATATTCAATCCCAAACCTTTTTCTGTCAGTTTATCCTAACTATAGCACAAACCCCGACCGAGACACTGAAATAGGAATGGCAGACTTGTCTTTGTTGATGTAGTTGGTAAAGAACATTGTAGTGTTTATTCAGCACTAACCCACACTTCCTAAAAGGTAATACCATCCATCAGCACTGTTCACTTCATGCCACAGTGTAAACGTGTAAACACAGCGGTTACACTTGTTGATGTTACACTCAGAGGAGTGTGGCCGTTATGTTAAAGTCATCTTGGAACAATGAAAGTCAAGGCCTAATTGAATGCTATGGAGGAAAATTAAGGAAGCATTGACCATGCAATAGCTCAGTTGTTTCCAGTGAAGGTAGCTTTTTTTTAAAAAAAAAAAAAAAAAAAGACTATGCTGACTTTGAGGTAAAACACTTTTTATACACCATCTTCAAAGATGTCATAATTTCCAAAGGATGGATATTCTTCTTATTGTAATAGTAGGATGACTATATGTCTGGTTTTACATGTCCCGAGCTGTTTGGGGATATTTTACAAATTAATGAAATTGTCCAGGTTTCCTAGGGACCTTGAATTCTTTTCAGGAACACTGTATTTTAAAAGACTGTAACTCTGCTAATATTTGAACTATCTGAGAAATTTCACCAGTTTCTGAAAGCTAAAGAGTTGCTCTTTAAAGAAATGAAATCATTACACACAAGGAAAAGAGAAAGAGGACCAAAGTCCAAGAGAAAGAGAGAAAGATTAATAGAGACCACATAGTAAAGGATTTAATTGAAAATATTTGTTGAAGTGTATATTTAATGATTATTTCATGTTCTGTTGTTTTTCATTTCTAGGAGGCAATGTTTCTCGTATTATTTCAATGATTTAAGAAGGTCTATATGAGATTATTATAATGCATAATAAAGGTGATAGACTTTAATCAACACTAATTTCAGATTTTTTTTAAATCTTTATTATAAAGAGAGAAAACATTTTGTATACCTTATAGACATTAATTCAATTCAACTTTATTTATATAGTGCAAAATACAACAAAGTCATCTCAAAGCGCTTAACAATATAAAATTCATAGTAAGAATGAAAGAACCCAACAAGATCCAGATGAACAAACATTAACAACTTGTTTATTTTTTATATTGTATTTTGCCGTTACAAGGTAGATTCAAGAAAACGTTGAGTACTGTCTGAATACGCCGAAGTCTGCCCAAGTGTCCTCTTTTTTTGGAAATCTAAATATGGTCACCCTAGTAATAGTCCATCAGCCACACTGTTATTATACCACATTTCTCTCTGGCCTCTCATGTGTCTAACAAATGTTCCTCAGGCTGTGACTTTGGGCCTTTGTAATTCTTTTTACTTCATTAGAGAAGTTCACTTTAGTACATAACCACACCAGTTCTGTGGCAGTTGATTAGAAAGCAACAGCGGAAACGTCCATGTTGTTTGAATTAGGTATTCAGTGAGGAAACCTTCCTTCCTTCCTCCCTTCCCTCCCTCCGCCTCATGTCAGCTCAGCCCTGCTCCGCCATAATAAGAAGGTAAAGCTGGCAGACGGCCAACCCCTTCTTGTGGCAGGCTTCGGAACTGCGCTCCACATTTAAGAGGATGACTTTTAACAAGCATGAAGATGTTTGAAGTATGAACGCCCTTTGCCTGCTTTGACAGCTGGCTGCAGTAAACTCCTGACTGGAACGAGCACTGAAAGCGAGAGAACATACAGATTGACGTATTTGTTGTTGTGGTGAAATCCCCAAGAATCCAACATCAAGTGGATTTGGGTTGACCAACAAAAGACTCTGCAGATGTGTTCTGGAAACCATTCATGTTGTAGCTATTTTACGAGTGCACCAAAAATAAATATACCAATAAATGGACTCCAAGCTCCTCTAATTCACTTTAACCTTGCACCGAGGAGTTTGCCTTACCCCTTTCCTCAAAAACCTGGACTTCACTCCAATTAGGTCATTAAATAGATCCCCTGAAGATCTGTGGGTGTACCACCATACATCCTGTTCAGGCTCTGCTGCTCTGTGGCTTTGTGGAAAATGCATTGCTACATCAGTCCTGTGGTCACAGTGCGGCTAAGGAAACACTCTGAGCTGTCATTCTGTGCCCCCAGCCTGACATGGATTTCGGACATTTTCCTTTAACTGGGATTATCTTGGTTGCACCAAAATCCTGCGGGGCCACAAAGCTGTGAAAATCTCTTGCCCTAAATGAAAACAGATGTCAGGTTGTTCCAGGGTTCTTATTCTACATTTGAGCTTTTCCCCCAAAATCGCTTCCCCCCTCGTGTGTGTGTGTGTGTGTGTGTGTGTGTGTGTGTGTGTGTGTGTGTGTGTGTGAGAGGAAGCCGCAGCAGCCGTCGCCCAGGCAGGGACAGATGGTGTTGGTGAGTGGATATGGTGGCCAGACACCATCTCCGGCTTACATGTCATCACCCTGCACCCGCGAGCCACCAGGCAGCCACTGAGCAACGGCCCATCACAGCTCCGGACCCGTTCCAAACCTCATACAACTTAGACACATGTTCTCTGGGGAACCAAGACAAGATGGGGTTTCCATAACGTCTGTTCTTCACTTGTCATCCACGAGCAAATGAATCTACTACTGACATTTCAGGGGGAAATGAGCAAGGCAGTCCTTCTGGCTTCGTTTCTTAAGTCCTTCAGTGCAAAGTGAGGTGCAGGAAACTATATAGAGCAGTGTGATAGATGATGTGAAGATGATGACGGTGAAAACAAAATGACTTGAGCGATAGATTAATGGTTTTTATTAGAATTCATAATACATGAGCTCTCTCTGGTGGTGCTGATTATTAACTGCAGAGCCACTGTCCTCATACACTGACCAATCCACAGAGGTGTAAAGAGTACTGATATACAGTATCCTACTCATGTAGAAGTACTGTTACTTCATTTAAATTGTTCTCAACCACAAGTACAATTAAGTCATACCTAAAATACTAGTTACTTTCACCCCCACGTTTATTTTTGGTAATAAATCTTGCCACGGTTCCCTTGCACACAGTAGACATCTCATGTATAAACTTAAAAAGGAAGAGACCAAATCTTGAGCTTAATTTATTTTCCACAAAGGCATCTGTATAAAATAAAAGGTTTAACAAAATGTACAATTCTTTTAAAAATACAATAACACCAATGAATTCAATTCAAAATAGATTTTTTTTTAAAAAATCCATAGGCTCTAAGTATAGCTACATTTATGAACTCTAAAACTGAGAAAAAACAATCCTATTTTGGTGCCATACATTACGTTTAATCTGATTGGTCAACAGTGAGATGATGCATTTGATTATTGTCTGATCATATTATTTTTTCCAGTTTCACAATGTCCGATGATCATTTTAAAACAAAAAATAATAATTTACGGTTGGGTGTAGAAATGTAGAAAATTACTTCTTTTAAAACGTACTTAAGTGCAAGTAAAATTACTAATTTCTAAATATATTCAAAAAAGTACAAATAAGCATATAGCAACTCAGTTACAGTAACGTGAGTACTTGGAATCCATTACTTTCACATCTGCCAATCAATCAGTTTATTTCATTGCAAAAAAAAACCACAAAAATGTTAGTTCAGGAGTTTCCTGACTGATTATTTGTGTCTGATTTTGAAGGAACTGGTGGACTATCTGCGTAGCTATTCACACAGTGCAGTATACGCCACAGCTATGTCTCCACCTATCACTGAACAGATCCTACGTGCCTTAAAGTGCATCATGGGAAAAGACGGGACCACAGAAGGTGAGTGCCTGTCTCTTTGTGATGTCCTTCAACTGAATGTCCCGTCTTTTTTCTTTTTTTAATCTCCTGTAAATACTGTACAAATCCTCCAAAGTCCGACAAACATTATTTCTGGCTCATAAAAGTTTGTACACCTTTATATAATCTTTATAGAAACAACAGCAAACCAAATCCAGAGGACACCACCAATGTTAACATTTGGAGTAAAACCTGCAGGAAAATGCAAACAGCTGCTTGGCTGGGGAATATGGAAGCAATTATGGGGGTCTGTTGCAGTGAGGAAAGGGGAGGCGCGCAGTCCCCAAGCAAACGTGACCACGGTGTGGAGGAAATTATTTTCATGTGTGTGTTTTGAGGAACGCTGAATGCTTTAATGGCATCAGACCCGATCACTCACAGTCCATCCATAGACATTCTTCCCTCAGTGTATGTAGTTGTACCTTTACACTAAAGCAACACTTTGTGATGTCATGTCTAAACTCTAACATCGAAAGATGAGCTTAAATTGGTGACATAGGTTAAGATTCATTCTAAATGATCAGTGTTTCCAGACTTAAGTGAAATATGTCATCCTGGATAAACTACAACCTGTCTGTCACACGGTGCTGTAATATATTAATAACCAGTGTAAGTTTGTTGTAGTTTCACCCAAAGATGAGTAACGTTTTCATCTGGCTCTGAACCAGACATGCTTTACATGTGACGTAGCCCAGTGAAAAAGCTATTGTGCAAAAATCAGTGTTGACCTGTTTCATGTAGTCGGGGGCTCACAGTGCACTCTTTTAAACCTTCAGTTCCAGTCCACCAAATCTTTGAAAAATCTCATTTTGATAACAATTTAACATCCGCAATTACATAATTCTCCACAAAGAAAGTCTGGGAACTGGTTCAGAGCCAGAACCCAATCAGGAACAGGTTGATCATGAACCAGCAGTCTGTAGAAGGTTGGAGAGATACATCAATGCACTAATGTGCATTTAAACAAGTTCTATAGATGCACATGAGAAGTGGAGCCTTATGGATATCAGTGATATCAACCCTAGCTAAGCTGTACTCACTTTTGGTTTACTAGTGTGTGAATACACTTTACTAGTGAAGTAAATTGTGTCATTAGTACTACAAGTAAGCATTATTTGCTAATAAAGGGGCGGGGAAAGCAAAGTCAGGCTTGTCATTGGCTTTTGAAAATATTACAATCAATAAGGGTGCTGATTGTGATAATCCCTCCCACCTAGTTCTCATTAGGTCTCTTAGTTCAACTAGTGGATCTTTTGGCCTTACTAGTACTACTACTAGTGAGATTTTGAATAAAAATTTTGTCACATTTGTGTGCAAGTAGACCTTCCAGGTAAAGCGAAATCCTTTATTAGTGGACAATTTTAGGTTACGAGTATTACTAGTAGAGAGGAGTTACATATTTTTAAGTTAACACTAAATTGTCTACCAGTACAGGATTTTGCTTTACTAGTAAGATCTACTTCAACTAGTGGGACCAAAAAACTTTACTAGCGGAATAAAACATGTATTTACTAGTAGTACTATTAATGCCAACTTATTCACTAGTAGTACTAGTAGACCTCATGCAAATGAAGTAGGTGGGATTATAACCAAATCCAGCACCATGATGGGTTGTAATATTTTCAAAAGCCAATGGCAAGACTAAATTTGCTCTCCCCGCCCCCTTATTAGCTTACTTTTATTATTAATGCTTACTTGTGGTACTAGTGACACTATTTGCTTCACTAGTAAAGTATACTTGCACACCACTAAACCAAAAATGACTAGTCGTACTCTAGATAACTATGGTTGACATCACTGATATCACTTTTATACTCAGTTGGATTTCCATGATTACTTGTCTGTGGGATTCAATCTAATGGATGACCACTGTGGATAAAATAGCTAAAGAAGTTCCATGATTGTTTTTGAGAGATAAGGATACACAATGTTCAAGAGTTTTGTTGTGGATGAGGCAGCATGGCCACAAATCAGTCAGGTTTTTGTTAAGGCAGTGGCTACCCGTACGGTTGCCGTATCAATATACTGACATTCTATCCATACGCGGGGCCACTCATTGGCCAGTTTAGGTCACGGGATAGGTCACTGATTGGCTAGTTTAGGTCACGTGACTAAGACTAAACCTAACCCAAACTAACCCTAAGACGCTACGTACGCGTACTTCGGTAAACGTACCAATAACACCGTGGGTTGTCCGTACGGCAAACGTACGAATAGACACTTTCTTTCATTAATAACGCAAAGCTTCAGTACCGGTTTGAAGATGACAATAGTTTTAAGGTATTCTCGTCGCCTTGTAATTTTTCACATTTAAATCTGGTTGATTACATGTCGAATGTGGTAAATATAACTAGCCGGGGGGGGTGAATGGGGCTTTTATACCTTTACTGTCTTTATTTGGGCTTCTGTTGTGGAGTCATGTTGTGCTTTGAGACTGTCCAGATGCTATTTCTAACTGACCCAAAGTGTAAAACAGAACAGGTGCCACTTCACTTATCTCTTTAGGATTATCATAGCTGGGTTATTGTTTGGTTTAGTGCAGACCACATGTCAAAAGTCACTCAAAACAGAGATTTAATGGGTCAGTAAGCTGTACGATTTATATGCAAACAAAGTTGTTTCTCACCTGTCAAGAAAGCAAAGCTGGACCTGACCACACTGTGAATGAATGAAGATCAGTCAGTACAACACTGCTTTGTAGATAAATATGCATATGGTTTTTGAACATTTTAAGTGCATTCTGCTTATTCTCATTCCTGCCCTGTCGTCTTCACTACAGTCTTTGATGTCAGACTCTGCACAACGCCGACAGAGCCGCATCCACGTATGCACGCTCGCTCCTTGTCTGTGTGACAGAAGCTCTTTGACCTTCTAGCTTTCTATCTCAACAGAGAGGAACAATTTACAAAATGGGGCTTGTGCTTCCTGGCATATGTCCGAATGCGATTCCCACCCCCATCTCCTCTCTCTGCTAAGATAAAGGGATTTCTCTCTCTCTCTCGCTCTCTGTCTTTGAAACAACTTCCAGTCATTGCCCAGGTCACCAGAACGCTAACAGAGCTGTGTTTTAGAGCTGCTGCAACCACAAAGCTAATCCATTCTCCAGTGATTATGTCCAGAAACAAAGCCAGTCCCAGAAACAAGACGCCTTTCCTGTTAGTAATTTGTACCCTAATGTATTTTACTACCGCACATTGGGTACCTTTGCATTTTTTTATGGTGTGTTTAAGTAATAGCTGCGCTCCAGTAACAATCTACAGTCACTAATTTTGTGTGAAATCTATCATATCAATTTGCAAGCCCCCATTTTGGCAACATGCAATTGTGCATACTCTGCCGTCAGGCTGACAAAACTGAACCATCTGGTGCTGCAGCTGAGTTGTAATCATAAGCAACTTCATAGGCCAGGCTGGAATGGCCCAGATGGAGGTACAGGAGTCAGAGTGAGATGGTAGTGAAGCAGGCTACCATCTACATCAGGGCTGTCAAACTCATTCAACAGGGGCCAAATACGAAGTAGTTTGATCTTAAAGCTGCAGTTTGTAGAATCTTCTCTCCGCTCCATTTTTGAAACCAAAACTTAGCATCCCTTCCCGGTATATTTTATAAACGCTCTTGGCCACTTTTTTTTTTCCATAGAGACTCGTGACAAATGTAGGGACTTTATCTTGTGTTACTGGAGAGTTTTCTAGTGTTTTAGAGACTCTGACATGAATACACATTGTACTTTGTAGTTACTGCCCTGAGCAGCGGCTGCTACCATCAGCTCGTCCCCCCCACAAGCACACAGAGGCGGCGGTGATCTCAGCTGCTGCTCAGGGCAGAATGACAACCAGACTGCATCCAGACTGTAAAATGATTTCACTTTGGATAAGCTTCTCTTAGGTTTACATGCGATTTATCCCATCTGAACTCATTCTCCCTCCGATACCAGTATGTGCGGCGGACCCTCCGCAGTCATGGGGATCTGTGAGGGCCCAAAGCGGTTTGTCCCTCCCGAGGATGTTTGTGTCTTTAAACTGTTGCTTCTTTACCTTGGTCTGCTTTTTTGCTTGATTTGCTGTGTAACTGATGTGCCTAACTCTGTTATTAAGACTTCTGCTGGAACATCTGCCATTGCATTTGGTACGTGAACGCGTACTGACTTCAGTCGAGCAGCCAATAGCCCAAAACAGCTCACGGACCACACGTGATTGTAGAAAGATCTCTGGTTGGCTGAAGTCCAGCATCAGACTCCTGGATTTATAAACATAATTTACAGGACCAGGAGAAGGAGAATGGACTAATTGTCCACTCAGAACACTTTGAATTACAATATGCTCAAATATGATTATGGATTTTTGATCAAATGACGCTAAAAAAAACTTACATACTGCAGCTTTAAGTGACCCCCAGAATTTAGGCGGGAAAAACGAGCAATTTGTTTTATTTTTTCCCCTTATTTAATTGAATGTCAGCAAAAAACGGATGTACAATTACATTAACAACATTTGTCATACATATTTACAAGTCACATCAATGCCAAACCCACCCACCCGCCTACCCAGGCATCACTTTCAAGAATGTGCAACTTACAACTGGTATACAATCATTTTACAGATGTATATTTACAAAATATAAATAAATAATATATATATATATATAGACTTTAAAATGTAGTAAATAACTAAGACAAAACAAATGAAGACATACAAACATAAAATTAATCATATTCAGCATTCCTCTCATCCAGAGATATTTCTAATTTTCTGTCTTTTGAAATTTCTGAGTTTGAGTTTGACATGTGATCTACCTAGCACCTAATGCACAGAGCCAGCGTATCATTTTGTTTCACACTTTTTGTCCTTATTTAAATCAAAGGCCTACGACGGATCCACCAGCTAGCAGAAAACACCAGGTTCTTCAGAGCAAAGCTGAAGGAGATGGGCTTTATCATCTACGGCAACGATGACTCACCTGTGGTTCCAATCCTACTCTACATGCCGGGCAAAGTGGTGTAAGTGCACTTCAACCATGAACATTTTAGTCCTCCAGAGACATTTGCATTTCAAAAGCAACATGTTACTGTAGTGATATTAAGCAGGCTTCAGAAGTCCTTTAATGTTCTGAGATGTCACAAGTGATTTCAAGCTCACTCGCTGCATATCATCTCTGAGCAATTTGGACAGCAGCCATATTACTTTCCATAGATCAGATGTACAGACTGTCGCTCTCTGTAACCACTTAAGAGGCAACATCAGGTATTGATTAGTTATGACTGTGGATGGTTTCAGTTGCTTGGGTATAAATTCAATTGGGTATAAAGTGTCTTTCACTCCCACTTACCATTAATATCAATGAGAAGGCTGATTCTGATCAGTAATTGGCTTAATCACATGACCTTTGATTGTATTCAATGCTGTCATGCTTGGGATTGAGGCTGATTGTGAAAATGCTGAAATTGCCCTCAGTCTGAATATTGTTAAGAAAAAATTAGGGACACCCCTTATTCTAGATTTGCTTTATTCAAATGAGGGTCATGGAGATCTGAGGCCACACAGAATAGAGGTGAGGGACCCCCGAGAGAAACCCCTCAGTCACAGACATACCATTTCAAGCATAATTTAAAGTAAAAATCTTGGATTATGGGTTTTTAGTAGATTATAAAGACTCACACGAGTACTGGAGGAATATTCAAGTCAATAAATATTTTTGTGAATTAAGATATGTATTCTATAGATCAGTGTTTCTCTAATGGGGGTACTTGTACCCCTAGGGGTACGTAATGGCATACGTGGAGCTTTTGGGGTCAAAAGTTTTCATTACAGTTTTCCCAAATTCATTCAAAATAATACTATTCTTAAAGGGACATATTATGCAATTTTTTTATCCATCTTCATTTGTTCTAAGAAGCCCAAAAACATATTATTTGAGGTTTATTTTACCAAACTCGCCTGTTTTCCAGAGTTTTAGCCTCTAAAAACTCACTTCCTGAGCAGTTCTAAAAACGGGCTGTTTTGGGGGCTACTTATGCATATTCATGAGTGGGCGTGTCTGTAGACGCAGACTTCATGCCTCGCTCTTGAGTGGGAGATCAGTGATCACCAAAGCGATTTTCTTTTGCTATCCACACACTGTTGTTATTGTTTTCAGCCAAAAAAAAAAAAAAAAACCTGCACATTACAGTAAAACACATGGATATTTAAGCGGTTATTGTGATTGTGAGCTTGTCTCGGCGCTTTAAGATGTGTGTTTATCGCAGCAGCGGAGTCATTCAGCTGCTTCAAACACTCACTGGAGTGTTGAGCTGCTAAGTCACTTTCCTCTCCTCATCTCTAACACGTCAGATCAAGTCAAAGACGATACGAGGCAATATCACAATTAATTCCATCATTATGCTCAACACTGGAGTTATTTTTTCATAGTGTTCTGAGCAAAATGTTGTAGCCGTACAAATGGGGTACTTGGATTAAGACATGAGAAAACCAAGAAAGTTTGAGAACCATTGCTATAGATCACACGTGTCAAACTCAAGGCCCGGGGGCCAAATCCGGCCTTTTAGAGCATCCAATTTGGCCTGCAGCAGAAAGCAAAAAAGTCAGAGAAAACATGAATCCTTGTGTAAATTACCAACTCATTCAGATTTCGATATCTCTAAATGAATACACAAATTCAATGGAACGCCACAGTATTTGCAGGGCTCACATTTTCCCCAGACGTATATTACATGATGGCAGTCATTTTTAATCTCAAATTGTTCCCAAATTCTGCAATTTTCTTCAAATTATTCCACAAAATGTCCTCAAAATAATAAAAAAAAAATAATGGGTCACAAAATCAAATAAATTAAAAGTGAAGATCCTGCAGGGACTGATGTCTGTCTTATTTACTTATTGCTTTGATATTAACAGTGCCGTACATATTTTTTCAATTATTCATACGTAGAAGTGCAAACAAAAGCACAATAATGATTAAATTACTCAATTTCCGACCTATAATAAACTGTTTCGTATTGGCCACTGAGCTAAAAATCAGTTTGACACTCCAGCTATAGATCATTATTATTTTGGTTGATTATCTGTTGTTTGTTTTCTTGCATGTCTGCGATTCAGTGCGTTTGCGCGTGAGATGCTGGAGAGGAGAATTGGTGTAGTTGTCGTGGGTTTTCCAGCTACACCCATCACAGAGGCACGAGCTCGTTTCTGTTTGTCAGCAGCACATACCAGAGACATGCTGAACCAGGTACACACACACACACACACACATTTTTTTCTTACCACATGTTCATCACACTTCCAACTAAATGTAACGTGGATACTTGTTTCATTCTCCTCAGGTGCTGCACCACCTGAACGAAGTGGGAGATACCCTCTGTCTGAAGTTCTCACGGAGGAAATACACCTCCCGGCCCGACCTCTGCGCTGAAACAAACTTGGAGCTGGACAGCTGACCTGATCTTTGACATCTTAACTCCGACGTGTCAAAACTCAGTGTCTGTGCTAAAAACGACACCTTAAACCACGTCTGAGTAACACCGACATCTCAATGCAGAAGAGAGGCCACATTTATGGCAGCTGCTTTTTATACATTTGTAACAGAGTATAATTTAACACAATACTTATTTGTATATAAATATAAGATATACACACATACGATTTCTTATTATATACAATATTTGAATGTATTTGTGGAAAATGTGCACAACCTTTGCTCGTATAAAATGATTTTAATCAGATGTAGGTTTGATTTGAAATCTGTAAATCTAGAATAATCTCAGTTTGTCCCCGTCCTGTTACAGGGAAAGGACACAAGTGAGACAGAGAGACAATCACATTCACACATATAGGACTGTATGTTTTTAGACTGGGGAAGGAAACCAGAAAATACCCAGAGAATTTGAACAGAAACCTAATTTTTGCCATTAGGCAGAAGTGCTAACCAATATATACAGTAACTGTGTCATCCAGATCTGTACAATGTATGTTTGAAATCAGTTATTTTGTGAAAGCTTCACCGAGGAGGTCATATTTTCACCAGCATCTTTTTATTTGTTTGTTTGACTTTTAGCAGGATTGTGTCAAAAAAAAAAAAAATAAACGGGTGTTGACAAACTTTTCACCAAAGATGCACCTTACGCTATGGAAGATTCCGTTAATGTATAAAGGGGATCCAGTTCAATATACTGATACTCAGTTTCAAAAGTCAAAAAATCACATCTCTGTTTGTAATTGACCGATCTTTATGAAGTTTTGTTGGGTTGGTTCCGCTATTACCCCGCTGGGTTTCATCCACATCAGATCCAGATTGCACATTTCATCATATTTTTTTCCAAAAAATTGTGATGCGTATACATTTTGGCTTACTATATCAAGGGTGTCAAACTCATTTTAGTTCAGGGGCCAAATGTGGACAAGTTTGACCTTAAGTGGGCCACAGATTTCTTTGTCGGAAAAAGAGCAAATTCAACATTAATGTGCCCTGGTTTGCATTTCCACGTATAAATAATAAAGTAAGTAAGTATATCAATCCCTGCAGGATCTTCACTTTATTTTGAAAATTGGGGGGAATTTTTTTGTTGAATCATTTAAAGGAAAATTTGCCAGATTTTGGAAAAATTTTAAGTTTTTTTTCAACAATTTGAGATTAAAAAAAAGACTGCTGTCATGTGATATAACATGTGGAAAACTGAGCTCTGCAAACATTGTGGATTTTGAAATAAATTGTATTTATTGGGCAAACATTTTAAGAAAGGACAAAATTTGGATTAAAGTGTCAAAATGAACTTGCAAAAATGGAAGAAAAAAAATGAAAATAGGAGGAAAAAAGGGGGTATTTCTTGGCAAAAGGTAGCTAAAGTCTGAAAAAAGTGTCAGAAACTTTTTGAAAAAAGGCAAAAGTGGGACAAAGGAAGTTATAAAATGGCCAAAGGAAATAGGAAAATGGGGTTTTCTGGGAAATAATAATTAAAATTAAAACATGAAGAGCCACATGTTGAGCATCACTGACTTAATAACGACTTCTACATGGCGTCTCTGATAATGTAGTGTAGTGGGCTGGTCTGGACACAAAATATCAGGGCTGGATTTTTGTCCCAGTCCACCCCTGGACACATGTACTATCTCATTATTAATGGAGATGGAAAATTCTTCCAGTCCTTTAAAGTGTAAATGATCACGGTACTATGATCAGGATCATTGATCCAGATAACTGCCAATATCTGATAAAGAGGAGATTTGGCGTGTGGCTGCAGTTGGCCCTCTCTGAATGCTCTTGTTATTAAAATGACCAACACTCTCCCTCTAACACTGAGGACTACATATTAGCTGAAAGTTCAACATTACTCACTAGAGCAAAAGCAGACAATAAGCATGTGTTTCACAGTAATTTGTTTTTCTTAATGAAGAAAGGTGCTCATTGTAACATCACTTTCATCTCCACAGTAAATTACAGCCTTGGTGGAGATAATGCATCACACATAAATGACTTCTTTGACATGCAGTGAAATCTCAACAACCTGCACGCTGATTCCAAAAGGTGTCATGGCTTGTTTTGTGGCCAGACTGCTCATATTTGCTGCATCTTCGCAGCACAATTGTTGATGTTTTAAAGACCTCGCTGTTCTGTCTCGCTCACAAGGTGCTTAATGTCTGTGTGTGTGTGTGTGTGTGTGTGTGTGTGTGTGTGTGTGTGTGTGTGTGTGTGTGTGTGTGTGTGTGTGTGTGTGTGTGTGTGTGTGTGTGTGTGTGTGTGTGTGTGTGTGTGTGTGTGTGTGTGTGTGTGTGTGTGTGTGTGTTGGAGGAGGGGGGGGGGGGGGGAAGCATGCCGAGTATGCAGCACCTGAGCCAACAGAAACCTTACCTTGCAATTAACGCTGAACTCTAAATTCTCGTGGTATGGGGTAATCATTTGATTAACACAGGAAAGATAATAAATGGATGATGAATGTGCTTTCACTGTTGGTCGCATTGGGTCTTGTCAACACTCGCTTTTGCTCAGGATGTTGCTATGTTTGTGTTTTGTCCATAAAAACAACACGGTGATAACATTTTATGACAAGGTTTTTGTTTTTTTAATTCAAATCCTGGGCAAGCATGACGTGTCGTGAACCACGGTTCACGAAAGAGACAAAAAAAAAACTATTGATGTCTGTTTTCTCCACTGGATCGCTTTGTTCTCTCTGTGAATAATTTACATCTGGCTCCTATAGATAAAAGCAATAGAGAGCAGTTTGTTTAAAGTCCAATCCGTGATGTCATACCAATATACTGTTCCATACAGATGTGCAGGAGGAAGGAGAAAGGTGGCCTCACATGTTGCACCGGCACACACCAGCGTCTGGTATTCATTTTTGTTTACGCTCACCTTTTGTTGAAGACGTTATTTCCGTGTCTAGTTCACGGCAGAAGACAGATGTGTGTGTTAACCTAAAGGTCATCGATTCATACTTAAACAGAAACATAAAGGATTCAAACACTGGACTATCATTATTGTATTTTGTGAAAACCTAGAGATTTGGTGGTGCTTCATTTTGGGGTTTTTTAATGTTTTGCTGAGGAATTGATTTCATGATAAAATTAGACTTAAAGAGTTCACTGGTGGACTAAATAAGAGTTCGGTAACACTTTACTGGAAGTTTTATACATAAGGCTGACATTCTGTTGTCATTATTTGTCGTTAGCATGAATAAAGTGTCATTTAGGCTGTCATTAAAGCTGAAATCCAAAGTTTCTGAGAAACGCCTTGATGTCCCGCCCTAAACAGCTCCACTTCCTCCCACTGCAATCTACCAGAAGCCACGCCTCTAATTTTCTGCACTCGCATCGCGGAACGTAAGGTTGCATCGGGTCGCATTGATATAGGTCTATGGGTCAGGTGAGGGCCAAAATCATATTTACCTGTTTGCTGTTGTGATGCACGGCCTTGTTTCTGTGCACAGTTCTGCATTCACTTTGATTGACAGACTCCGCTACAGGAAGTTAAAGCCTATTGGCTGGGCACACTTGGTGATCGAATAAGGTGGGACTTATATACATTCATGTATATGAATGACCACTGACAGCAGACCATAGTACAAGACTAGTTAGGTATTTTTTAACAGTTCAAAAGAATCATAAATAACATAGATTTCTCAGAAACTCTGGATATTAGCTTTAAAGGTCCCATGTCATGCTATTTTTCACCCATCTCCATTTGTTCTAAGAACCCCAAAAATATAGTATTTGAGGTTTATTTTCCCAAACTCGCCTGTTTTTGAGAGTTTTAGCCTCTGAAAAGTCACTTTCTAAGCAACTCTACACAAACAGGCTGATTTGCGGCCTACTTATGCTTAAGCATGAGTGGGCGTGTCTCTAGACACTGACTTCCTCCTCCCCGCACGGTGATGTCGGGCCAGAAGACGGCCCGCCCCCCTCCCACCCACTTCGTAGTCGAGCTCATGCTGCTTTATAAACACGAGACAGAGCGTGGGGAGACGCGTTCGCCGGTACATACATAAACTGTAGAAAATATATACATAGCACTGCGTGAAGCACACTGAAATGCTCACCTTTGTGGGCGTGTCTGTTTTCTTGTCAATCACGGCAGAGAGCATCCCGGAGGCGCGGCTTCTCCAGCTCAGTGCCGCGTCAAATTTGTCATCAAAGTGGGAAGGATTGAGGGAATCAATGAAAAAACATGTGTATGAAGCCCAAATAGCACTTTACGATGTTTAAAGGACAGAAAAGTTAATTTAGCGTAACATGGGCCCTTTACGTGTCGTTTGCTAAATGATGACACCATTGGAGCTATGTTGCATTTTTTGGGTTAGGCGGAGGGATGTAGTGGGGTTAGGGCTTTGAAAGGTGAGAGTAATGAACGATATTTAATGACAGCCTTCATGACACTTTATACATGCTAATGACGGGTGTCATGTCATAATAATGAAATTGTAATGTATAGAACTTCAAGTAAAGTGTTACAGAGAGTTCTTTGTGAAGGGGGTTTTATTTCATTAATTCCAGAGGCTTGTTTAGTTTAAAAGTTCTAAAATAAATAGTAATATTACGAATGTAAAGGTTCTCAGTTCCCCTGGTCAATGAATACAAATGGAATACAAAGGGTCTACTGGGGTTAAATGATATAAACTTCATGTGTCTTGAAGACAAATGAAATATCTTCATGCGTATCATGACCTTTGAGACTGAAAACCTTTACAGATGTGCCTAAAAACATCAAATGAACCAGACTTTTCTTCAAATTCAGACGTGGAAATCACTACGTGACTGTCAAAATACCCTTTTATATTTGTTTCATGTCTATTCCCCAGATGGTCTACAAAAGGCTCTCATTAACACATGGATTTGTTCCATTATTGATATATAACAAAGTCTGGAGGTGATGGTGAGGTACTTACTGTATACACTACTATTGTTCTTTAGCAGAGGTAGCAAATGGTGTGTTCTGGCATTCAAAACATCTGTGCAGCCAGACCACTGGTGGCAAGGCCGCAGAGACCTGCCTGCCTGCACCAGCCTCTTTTGAACTGCAGATCCCAAATACACTTCACTTATTGGAATGGCATGTAGCAGGCATTCTGAAGGGGGATCCTCTGGCCTTTGATGTCCACCACTGTGTCCAAAGCAGGCGAGCCATTCTCACAACTCTCTGTTTTCCATTTGGACAGGAGATTTTTTTTTTTTTTCCTGTGGAGGAAAAAGGGAGTTTTGAAATAAAGCAGACCGAGGATAGATTTAGATGGCTTGGAGCGCTCGGCTCTGCCTGCAGGAACAGTGCTGACAGTGTGCAGAGATGGTGTGTTTCATTAGAGCACATTGTGCACTGCACCATGAGTCATTTGAAACAGGTTCGTCTCATACAGCGTCCACCACAGGGGGCTAATGGGGGACACACTCTGACACATTTACCCAAGACTCCAATTCATCAAAAACACCACTAAATAACTTCCCTGTGCAGTGCAGAAGCATGAAGGAAACACTTGGTGGAGACAATCCCATTGGCCCGTGCATGTCTGGCCAGTTCAAAGTATCTCATTGAAACAGACAGTCTAGCGTCACAGACCAGTTAGGCATCTGTCATGCAGGGATCGAAGTTGGCATTTTCTATGATGCGTGTATTTTTAGCCTGTGCCTCCCCTCGAGATCAAAGGAAATGATTTGTTGCAAACAATCAAAGGTTCGAAATGCCTGGATCAACGTACAAAACTCTCACTAAATCATGGTACAGGTTTAAAGAGGCAGGTTTCCAAAGATGGTCATGAAATCCTGTATTCAGGGCTTTAAATGAACTGTTTAGATCACCAGCCAGCATGGCTAGTAGATTCTTAAAGTTACCAGCCAACCACATTTACCACCAGCAAAAATAAACTACATCATGAGTGCCACAGAATACATTTAAGGCAAGGCAAGGCAAATTTATTTGTATAGCGCATTTCATACTCAAGCCAACTCAATGTGCTTTACATGATAAATCATTCAATTGTTTAAAATCAATAAGAACATTTAAAATCATCAGTAAAATCAGTAAAATCAATTAAAATCATCAGTAAAATCAATTAAAAGCGTTGATGTTTTATATATATATATATATATATATATATATATATATATATATATATATATATATATTATTTAAAAACAATGTTGTAACAATGCCTAAAAGGTGTAATATGGAACTTTGGGTGTGTTGAAGAAGTGAACCTTTTATAAAGTATATTTTAATAACTTCATAAACAAACTTAACTCAGATGAAAATTGGATCCCTGGATCACTGTTTGAAGTTAGAAAGAATAGAAGTAATCAGTACTAAGAATTACATGTACTGTAGAGAAAAAATGTTTTACTAATATGCAGGCTCTTCAAATGTAAACAAACTCTATAGTGCATATTTTGAAGGTGAACAAATGGTCAAATACCAGCCACTCACGACCCGACATCCATTTAGTAATAAAACTCCTCAATTTCTTCTTCTTTTCAGATCCTCTTTCATCTTCATTTTCCCCTGTGTCGGCAGCAGCTTTCCTTTTTTTTTTTTTTGCAGTTCAAGTTTTTCAACACCCAATAAATATCTCCACGTTTGATTTTTCCTAACTAATTTTACAACTTAATTTCAGATCCGATTGTTTGTTTTGCGGCGTTACGTTTGTCGTCTCCAAAACCAAACCATAACAATCACGCTAACGTAAGCAGGTAGCCAATTGTTGTATGACATGTCACGATATGGTGTTCATGGGAAATGTAGGATTATGTAACACATATGATACTTAGATTATTAAGCAATCGTGAAACAATAAGTATTTAAGTATAATTTTAGTTTAGTAAATCAGTAGACTAAGTACAACTCAAGGAGAGACAAGAAACAGACAAATAGATTTGAAAAGGTACCATGTATTATGTGAAACAGACAAAATACATTTAATAACATCAAACAGTATTTTGAATGTCCATTCAGTGCATATGTATAGTGTCAAGTATGACAACTATAAAGAACATGAAGTTCCTGAGAAACCAGTTCTAAATCACAATATAGAACACTTAGAAAACAAATTATTCAAGATTACAAGAATACTAATAAAGAAAAGTCATAATAATTCCGTGGATCCATGGATTCTGATGTTCAAATGTCCATTTCATTCACACACAAATTCATTTTTTTTTTATTAATTCACTGACCGACAAGCAACGGCACGAGGACCCTTGAACCACAGTTTGAGAACCACTGGGCCATGTTACTAATATTAACAAATACTTCTGGCATTAATCACCAAACGGAGGCACAAAGAAATCTTTGCTCACGATTAATGCCAACATCAGTCCAGTCTTACCCAATGTAATTAATTACATTTTAGAGAAAATCAACTGCCTGTCATTACAGCAGCAGTATACATGCATGCCATGCCATGATCTATGGCAACTTTTAGCACAGCAGGGGCCACAAAAATGTAATTGTTTGATCTGAGGGCCACATTGTTAATATTCATGTCAGCATTTAGAATAATGACCAATTTTTTCTTTTTTTGCACAATTAGAATATTTTTTTTTTTTTTTGTGTGTGTGTGTATTTTTGCTGTATATTTTCCTCTTATTTTATTTTGTTGTCATGTTATATCATTTTCTCATTTGATGTGTTTTTGGAGTCATTTTGTATATTTTGATGTCTTTTTTTTTTTTTTTTTTGGATATTTCTCTGTCCTTTTATGTGTTTTTGGGGTCAATGTGTGCCTTTACTATATGTACATGAGGTTAGGGTCACTCATGTCTGATGCTACGGCCTTTGAAAGGGATATTATATCATTTCATGGACTAATCCCATTAGGTACCATTTGTCTTGCTTAAGTCAAGTGTTGCAGGTCCTTCCGTTTAACAAACGTCCTGCTTCTGTCCACAGGGAGGGGAAGACCTCCTGGTGGGGCACCCTGGGGTGTCTTCCTGAAGACGCACTTGTCTGTGTTGTCACTTAGGGACACCTCAGTGGGTTTAACTATTTATTTTTGAGTAAATTTGCTTTACATAAAGGTGATTTTTAAATGGATTAAATTAAAGATTGTTCATTTAACTTTTTTTTTTTTTTTTTTTTTTTTTTTTGGTGAGGTACCATGTAAGAACACAATAGATTGTTGCTGAATATTCTGTTTGATCCTAAAAGTAAGACTTTATGATGTCTTCCTGTGGTGTGGGTGGGTGGGTGGGTGGGGGGGTTTAAGGGGTTAATAAGGGGGAGGGTGCCTGCAGGGGGCTGCGGGCTATAAAGCCACATCCAGTGCGCACAGGAACAGCGTGTGTTGGTGCTGCTTTAGTTTAACTAACATGGTCTGACTCTCCAGCAGCAGAACACAGCCTTAAATCTGTGGGATCACAAACACTTTTTAGATTTTTAGAAGCAGAGAAACCACGCCTTTAGTCTTTGGTTTTTGTTTTTTTTAATTTTCCTTTACCTGTGCTTGTTTTTGTTTGCTTTTTTTCCTCTTCTTCACTTGTATCATTGGATCATGAGCTGGAACACTTGGATTGTGGACAAAGGGAGAAACGTGGATAAAGCTGAGGTGAGAAGAAGCGCTGAGTGAGGCGGACAATGTGGGCAACAGAGCCGCAACTTTTGGAGAGTTAACGCGTGCGCGCGCGCGCTGCATGCGCTCCAACAGCTGGAAACATCTGCTCTCATCTGGAGAAGCCTCACAGCGCGCACACATTCACAGCCGCGATCCGTTTCCCTTCACTTTTGCAAGTCTGATTCCCGAAGTGGCTCCGAAGTGGTGTTGCGGGTCCTCGCCCCCCGCGGATCCAGAGATAGGAGTCTCTGCACCGGGTGGAGCTGTTGTCCTCACCCCGAAGAGCGGCCGCGTCAGGAGGATGGTGCGGCTGGTGGCCGAGCTGCTGCTTCTGCTGGGACTTCTGCTGCTCACCCTGCACATCACTGTGCTGCACAGCAACCCGCTGCGCCAAGGCAATGCCACTGTGAGCCTGGATCAGGACGCAGCGCTCAGAGAGGTGAGACACAGTGTAGACCCCCCCCCCCCCCCCCCCCCCCACTGTACCTGAAGGTGTTTGAACACAGACATGAACGCTGAAGAACTGTCATGTAGAGACAGGGTCATCTATAAGGAGGAATAAAGGAGAGAGCCATCCGTAGAGTCTGCAAAATGATCCATTGTTATATGAATATGTGATCACCTTATTTCTTTATTTATCTGAATAATAAACACTGTTATCCAGGAAGTTTATTATTATTTGCACCACAGCATATAGTTATCTTAAAGATGTAAATCCTCAGAAATAAAATGGGTTTAAAAAGTGACCAAAACTGGTGGGAAAAAGTGGTATAATGGGATTTTAAAAAAAAACCCCAAAAAAACACAGAAATGGGTTAAAAGTCACAAATTAATGCAAACAGAAAAAGTGGTAAAAAGGGTTGAAAGTGTCAACATTGGTTTAAAAGTGCAGGAACAATTAGTTTAAACTGGCAAATAATGGACATGACCAACAGTGAATATGGTAAAAAAAATTGGCAAAAAAAAAATAAGCATGAAATATCATTACAATAGGTTAAAAGTGACAATAATGGGTCAACCTATGTGACATTAGGTGGGAAAAATGGTGGGAATGGTTTATAAGTGCTGAAAATGTCTTCAAAGTGATAAAAATGTGCATGAAACGCATTGGAATTTGATGGAGGAGTTGCTGAAATGTTGCAAAAATGCATTGAAAGGAGCAAAAATGTAGCAAGAAAAAGTAATGAAAATAGGTTCAAATATGGCAAGTTTTGTGTAGCTGTAGAAAAAAGCTTAAAAATGGGCTGAAAGTGTTCATAAAATATCCCTGTATCTCACGAGAACCCGTGGCCTATACCTCAGTCTACTCATATCTGTCATCAAGTGTCCATCATTGGAGGAAGATTGAAAAATGTTTTTATACAATTAGCCTACGATAAATTAGATTTAGTGGCATGCATTGCAACTTTTGGCTTTTTTTTTCTGTAGTGGACAGCATGTGTGAGTGAGTTCTGTTAGTGTGGCTTGTTTAGCGATAGGTCTGGGTTAGTACGCACTCAGTGATCCACTCAACTGGGCTTTTCATGCTGTTTTGACAAGTAGCAAAAGCAGCGACTCCTAAAACAAGTATTTTAACCAAAAAAAAAAATAGCTATAAAATTAAAATATATTGTTTCAGGCAATATTCTAATTTTCTACATCGGCAAAATATAAATTTCAATATATCTTGAATCTCGATATATTTCCCAGGCCTAGTTTAAGACATCCATCCATTCTTCTATCCATCTATCCACCATTCAAGTCCTCAAGGGCTGCTGTTCTGCCTGTTTTATTCATCCCACTGCTCACTTGATTGCGAATCGTATCTCATTATTTATCACGCCTTCTGCAGAGCTGATCACTCAATCAATGTAGAAAGAAAAAACACGCAGGACTGAAATCTTATTTAATGAATTCTGAATATCTGATCTTTTTACCTGTAGAAGAATAAAGGGTTATAATATAATCACAAAGCCGTCCTCTGGTCGTCAAGTCCGGCTACTAAAACATCACACCTATCTTAAATGCACTCCTAATATAACAAAAGTAAGTGAGATTAACTCAAAGAGACGCTAGACAAACATTACAACAGGAGCTACAAATGACTGTAACCTTGTATATACTATTATCTGAACGCTTTAGTGAAGTGACAGTTTGCGCTGACCTCAAATACTCTGGAAGTTTGTTCCACAGGTTTGGGAGCACTGGAGCTAAAAGCTGCTGCGGCTCTCTTGTGTCTGATCCTGGGAACATTAAGTAAACCTGTTCCAGATGTCCACAAGGATCTGGGTGCTTTGTAAGCCACAAGTAAAGCAGTGCTTGATATACAGGATGGAAATATATATCAATATATGTTTGAATCAGAATGCAGCACAAGCTTTGTGTCAATGAGTCTTTATCTTATCTTATCCATCAATCTGTTTGTCTTGGTTCAGTGTTGACCCATAGGTGTCCCCCGGGACCAGAGGGGAGCCACAGAAGACGACATGCACACACACACACAGCCCTATTGTCAGGGGTTAAATAGTAGCTGTAGGCCCTTCTCTGTCAACATGTGCTTATCACTGTCATCTCAGGCCCAGCTGAACCCCTGGGTGTGTCAGTGCTGCCATTCCGCAGAGACATTGTGATTAATGTTTAATTCTCCCTTTTTGACTCACAATGATTCTCGTTTCTCCGTCCTGCGTCACACTTCCCCACAAAGCGTATTGATCATTGTGAAAGGAGTCGGCTTTTGAATGACGCCGTTCAAGATCGTGCCCCGCTTCCCAAAAGTTCACTGGGGAGACGTTTGTCAACTTGACACCACCGTAGGCAGATTTAATGGTTTAACTGGCCATTTTAACATCAGCATAAAGCACACGGACTCCCAGTTGAGCCTCAAATCCCGACCCAAGGGTTAAGACAGGTCTGGGATCAACAGGCTTTTTCAGGGAGTGTAAAGCATCCTTCAGCTGCTTTTTGATGTGTATATTTAGCACGCTACTGAAAGACTTTCATCTTCCTCTCCCTGGCGTTGATGCTGACTGATCTGTTTCATACGTGCTTTATTATGGCTTCAGGTGAACTATTGGAATGAGTTTGTGATAGCGAGGAGGTACCGCTGTCACAGTCTGACCTGTTTATATGCATTGCTAGCCCGTGCTTTGTTAGATGTTGGGCCATGCAAAGCCGAGGAAAAATTCCAGGAATTTATTGAATCTTTGTCACGCAGCCAAATGTTGGGTCAGATGAGCAGGATGAGAAGCTACAGGGTGTTTCTCCTGAGGAATCAAAGTTAAAAAAAAAAAAACACAAGACAAAATACACACCTTTACTTCCAATGTCAACATCCTCTTTGTCTTTCAATTACCTCTACTTAAAAACCCTGCACCGGCCTTGAATAGTTGTCCGTCCCACCCCTGAATGCTCTGACTTTGTGCAGATCCGCTTCACTAACCTTTCACTGAAGATGGTGATGTCATCTTTCAGCTGTGCTTGTCATGGGCCAGGGGGTGTATTGTTATTCCGAGGTGTCATATTTGAAATGTCATTCAGCGACACACAAACGACAGGATGCAGCTTTGTGCACCTGAAGAGGGAAGAATGAAACCTTTGGTGCATGTCTCATTATAGTAAGAGGACCATGAGGACAGGTCAGTCACTGTGGCACCGCCATCAAAATCAAACAAATGGATTATTATCAACTAGATAATTCCCAGTTTTTGTGGGAAAACAAACATTTGGCTTTAGCCACTGTAACACGTGACAGGTGAAGGATACGTTTGTTCTCCAACTACAAGTAGTGAGGTGCTAAAAAGCATCTGGCACAATGTGGACTGCCTTCATTTCCTGCCAGCCCTCCCCTAAGCAAGGACCCCCGGGTGGCTCCCAATAGAAAATGGAGTCATGCCCCTTTAAGCAGCCCTCTGAAGAAAGGGGGAAGCGGGAAAAGAAGCAGAGATGCTGTGAGGAGGGAAAGGGGGTGGTTTGTGTGTTCAAGTGTTCATTCATGGTTTTTGGTTGTCAGTGGGAGGGTAAGGCATCCTGGGAGGCCACGACATGAACCCAACTCTGCGTTTGACTTTTGATCTCCAAATTAAAACTGTCAGTGTTAAAGAGAATCTCCCATGAGAGATGAGGATCACAAAGCAGACGGTCATCACTGATAAGAACGCCAACTTTCCTGGCCTTCGTCGTAGTCTGTGTTACATAAGACACAACAACATCTTCTTCCCATTAACTTTGGTCTCAAACTCGAGAGTCCTTCGATAATGACAGAGCGGTGTTCATGCTGCCATTATCAGGAATTTACAAACTGGGATTTACAACACTCTTACAATTGTTTGCGGAAACTTTGACAAAATCACTTAAAGCCTCAGCAATGTGATGTAGCAAAAACAGTTTCTTCTCCTACAAGATCTGAGATGTTCTTATTTTCCCATGTCCAAACTGCTTCTGTTAGACTTGGCCCGATTCTCAAAAAGGTGAAGCATTTTGGGGTAAAAGTGGGGAACCAAGCTTATTAGGTGAATTTAGGTATGCTGATTCAGAATATAAATGTTTCCAAGCTGTAACTTGAACCCTATATCTCTTAAGTTAAAAATCAAAATTGCTGCCAAAACAGCAGCTTTTGGCCAATCTTTTATCATTTTACAAACAAACAGGTGATATTTAGATTGTGAAAATGTCAGTTTATTAGGTCAAAATTTAGTGAGCACAATTTGAGATGTCCTTAAAGTTTGTTACATTACAATACAGAAAAAACTCTGCGGAGCACATATCCCCGCAAAGATAATCATCGATGAAATTAACAATACTTGTCAATGAAATTATTCATTTGTGTTCATGCAGACAAGTTGTTCACTGGTATCACTCCGTTTTTTACACCTGCATAGTGCTGTACATTGTAGTTGAGTATTCCGAAAGGTTTTGCACAGTTGTTGGCATGAACATGAAATCATCTCTAAGCTAAGCATGTCCATAAGCAAATTTAAACGGTACATTTGAGCATGAAGAACTTTAAAATCAGCTTGGGAACATAGATATTTGGAATCAGCAGATCAAAATTGTCTAAAACCAACACGTTCCCTAACCTTGCCTGCAAGATTGATTCTCCTGGTGTTCAGAAACTCCAGAATCCATCTTGTATTGTTCCCGCCTTTGCCTTTTGAATCCGAACCAAAACGGTTAGAACCAATCATGAGGCAGTGTTGTGGTTTAGGGCAGGATGTCCGGGTGTGACGAAGGCAGAATCTCCGAAGCAAAACTGGTGCATGCGCAGTTGCGGGGAGAGGAACTAGCTGGGTTATTGCTATTAGCATAGCTACAAATCAAAGTAGAAAGATATCGACGCAGGAGGAAGGTTAACGTGCCCTTAACTCGCATACTTTCATTGCAAAAACAGCAAAAGCCACTCAATGACATAATGACCCCAGCATTACTACCCCAAAATAAAGTTTTCACCAGCAGAGCCTTGTTGTCGTAGCAGCGTCTCTGCTGCGCATGCCGATGACGACATCATCATTTGTTAGCGTGTGGTTGGTTAAAACAAATCGTGGTGGACAGGTGCTTGCCCAATCAAGTTCAAGCATTCTGTTCATGTTCCTCCCTAATTCTGAAAGGATTCGCCAGACACAGATCTAGATCGATGTGGAGAACTAGAGTTAGAGGGAGGGCTACACATCAATCTGGCTCTTGCCAGGTTACACGTTCCCTGCTTTTACCCCAATTTGCCGCTAACCACTACTTCCAACAATCTTTTTGAGAATCAGGCCTAAGTCTATGTTAGGCGGCTATACGTGTCAGTGCAGATATTGTAGGTTCAAGTCTCCTAACTTGTACTTCTCTGTGATATCATCCAGTGATGAACTGGAAAGAAGAGCTAAGAAAAAAATACATCATAAAGTCATTCATTCATCCAGTAACTTTACCTGTTTTTTTTAAGTCACACCCATTCATTCCTATAAGCATGAATTTTGACATTTCAGAGACAGGGAGAACATGCAAACTCCACACAGAAAAGACCCTTTTGTCTTTTTGCTCGCTGTGTTGTGAGACCACCTCAAAAAGGCAGAATAATTTGCGTACATGTTCTACAAATAAGACAATAACACACTTTGACCCCTTATTTATTAAACTATGGTTCACTTTGTGTTAGATGAAATGCTCTCTCTGCTGTGTGTAACACATCATATTCCAAGACAATTGAATTTTGTGATCACTTAGAGAACAGTGTTAAATGCTGAGAAATGCACATTTGACATCATATTCAACATAGAGCATGTTCTGAGGTTCATTAACCACTATCTGTTGTTTAAGGGAGAGCAAGGACCCTTAGGAGAGCTCTTCTTCTCTGCTTTTCTGGAACTGTTGCCCCGTGCGGTCACAGATTTCTTCAGGTCACAGATTTAGTTTATCCTCTTTCAGTAAACAAAGAGGTTTACATCGGCACCTTTAACGTTTCCTGATTTTTTTTTTAGAGATTTTTAAAGGCTGAATGCTTAATTCTCTCCAATAGAAAACAATGGGCTAAATGGGCTGCACATTTCTTCTAATAAGGGCTTTTCAAGGTTTTTTTTTATTTGTAAAAATAGTAGAGGATCCTTTTATCTAGCCTATGTGTCTAACCTATACTCCTGTTTAAGAATATTAGTAACAGTTAATGTAGAACCTATAGGCTCACAATGATGGGGAAAGAACAAACCAAACCAAAAAACAAAACACATCTTTACTAAGTGTTACATTCTCTGTTTGGGGGTCAGGGTAGAGTCATTTGTCTGAGGTAAAGTGCGTTATCACACGGCCATCTCCAAATCACAGGAGGTGTGGCAGAAACAAAAGAACTCTGTGTTCACATGAAAACTCCAGAGCTGATGAACTCTTCTGTTCTGGTACTTTGTCCCTGTCGCTGAGCTCTGATTGTTTGCTTTTAGACATCACATATGTGGTTTGGGATTTATTTTTTTTAAAGGATATTTACTTCAGAAAACTGTTTGATCCTCCACATGATTTGTGTTAAAACACATCCTGTAGTAAAAGTGTCATATTGTTTGCAGTGTTAGCCAAATAGTTTGACTTTTTTTTCTCACATTTCCAAACATGTTCTTAATCAAGTGTTTTTTTGGGGGGGGGTTAATTAAACAATGCAAAGGGCAAGTTATTTCAAATTCAGTGCATTACTAAATCTGGTGTTAATCAGGGAAAATCAAGGGAAGCAGAATGGTTTCTGCAAGGTTGCTGCTCGCTCTGCAGCTGAATACAAGTTTCATATCCATTTATAATCCCTCCTCTCTTGCTGTGCAGTTCTATTTACAGTGCCTAACATTGCCCTAGAGAACACCTTAGCTGGACGCAAACAACTCCACTGGGGGCTTTTATACTCACCACTGTGTGGTTATGCTGACACTTTGTCTGTGACCGACCACCGCAACCCATAGAACCCTGCTGCCATATTCTCAGGCTTCTGCCAGGCCACAAAAACAGTGCAGAGGAAGAAATGGGACATGGGGAAAGAAAACAAGGACTGTGATTGATGGCTTGCTTTGATCTTACTTTCTGCCACTCCAATACAGATGATTGCTGACTACTTATGGCTGTCCGTGCAAATGAGGAGTAATTGTTTCTTCTGTGCATACCTTAAATGGGACATGTGCCTCAGCTGTCCTCTTGTCAGGAGATGTTTTTTATGTCCTACAAGCAGGCAGATGTAAATATTTTTGCAATGTTTGCTTTGGTTTCTCTGTTTAGCTCCAGTGCATGGAAAACCATCAATTTTCCAGAACATGCTATATACGCCTGTATTATTTCACTATGGGGAAATTGGAGTCCGTCAGTTAAAAATGGAAAAGTATAGAGTCGAGCTGTGACGTTGGTTGAACACTGATTATATTTTGGTGGGAACAGACAGATGCATAGAACACAGCGTGATGTTTTGTCACACAATTCTAGTGGCTCCTTCTTTCTGAGCCCCAAGTCGTAAAAAGACTACTGTCTGTGGGATTTATGACAGAGGTCAAGGCCACGTGAACCTCTGTCAGCAAAGGAGATCAATCTGATGTTGCTGAGTGTGCTGTCAGTGCAGTGTCTGTAGTTGTTTCAATACTCACACTAAAGACGATAAAGGAAATTCATTCATTTAACAGCAAGTAAATATTGCTTTTTTTCTCTTCACAGCAGAACAATATAAATGCAAAAAGCAGCTCCTCTGCCCATCTGGTCCCTGGAGATCGGCGCTCAGGCAAAGAACAGAGGTTCGGCCACCGGCCCGCAACCCTACCCTGGGCGCAAGGCAGTAATGTGCACAGAGACGGCCCTGGAGCTTTCCTCCTAGATCTGCACAATTTCCCCGACCTCTCCAAAGCTGACATCAATGGACAGAACCCCAACATACAGGTGATCATGTGTGTCTCTACACCTGCCGGGAAACTTTGATGCCTTTGATTGCTTAAGACATGGTTAGCCAAGCACAGAGGACAGAAAGGGCAGACAGGAAGAAGAGTAACAGTTTGGTGCACATCACTACCCCCTTTTTCCTTCCCTCTTCTTCCTGTCCCCTTTCACACTTCCTGGCCTCACAATTACACTGGGGCCTTGTGCCAATCATACATGATGACTAAAAGGCAATACTTTGTGACTAACTGACTCATGTGCAAACTGAGTGATGGCAGCTTTAATAAATGTGGGGCTAGGCCAGTGGTGCAGATGGTTGAGTTACTGCTGCCATGTTTAAATCATTCTCTGTTTAATCCTGCAAAATGGGGGTGGGGGGTTCTCATTTCTGTGGGCATCACTGCTAAAATCAAGCATGAACAAAGTGTATTAACATCTCAAGATGTGGGAAGAGAGCAGGGCAACCAATTGAGCAAGGGCGTGAGGGTGTGGGTAAAGGGAGGGGAGAAGGGGGGGTGTCTTTGATCCTGAGATTCATCTGGCTTTCATGGTCTGGAGGAGGCTGAGTAGCCCTTTGAACCCTGTGTTTAGGTGGAGAAAGCCCAAGAGGTGGGAGGGTGACTGCGGGGCAGGGGTGGTGTTCCCTCCCTCATCTGGGAGGCACATGTGTTTGGACAGAACAGGAAGGTGGGGGTGTAATATGTGTTGTCGATCATGGGTATCAGATGGTGCCACTCCACAGCACCCCATCAATCCATGACTTTTCTATTTCAATCTCATTAAAACAATTCTTCTTCCCACAGGTGACCATTGAAGTAGTGGATGGGCTTGAAGGACAAGAACCAGAAAAAGGCCTACGAAAAGAAACCAAGACCAACTGGGCTTCCCCTAACTGGAGAAACTGGTGGCCTCACACATCCACATCGCGCTCGTCTTCCTCAACTCATTCAACAGGGGACCACGATCTTTCTTATGCAGGCAACACAGAGGACAGCAACTTCCTTAGGCCACCAGCTGACTGGGACAGAAGAGGAAGTAAACCTCAAACTGAATATGGTGAGTATGACAGGAGGGTGTGACTGTGTTTGCAAAGAAACAGACGCAGAATATAGAGCTGCATCCACAGGCTCTCATTTTGGTGCTGCTTCCCTGCATTTTCCACAGATGCCCGTAGTCTGATGTGGAATCTGTAATTTGCAGATTCGCTGATTTAAGCTGTCACCATAATAAGTGCAGTCATCTCAGGCAAGCTTTTTGGAGCCTCTGATTGAAGCCTTTAACACTCTTTTATGAGTTGGATACCTCTGTGTAGTGGAGCTAGCTATGGGACACAGTTTATATGCCAAGGTACATCAAAGTTCAGCGACAGAACTGGGATCAGACAAACTCTTGGTCTTCTACACAATTCCCAGTGCACCATGCAACTGTAACCCTTCAGATACAGTATATCTGCTGTAGAAGAATCCACTCCCACTGTCATACTGTACGTGTGCGGACCATGTTGTAGCATGCCTAAACCAGCACGGTTCAACAGGAATGTGTGTGCACTGGAAAGTGACACTTTACCCATTTGCACTTGAGTAGTTGAGTTTTAGATGTTTCCTACTTAAAAAAAGGAAGCTAGCTTCAAGCTTTTGGTCAGTCATTCTATATTTGCTACCATGCTGAAGGGCAAGGGCAAAGCTATATATTTTCATTAAAGGCTTGGTTTTAAACTGGATAATCATAACGATGAGTTCTTCCATTACTGTGTCTCATTTATGGCCTCGTTATTATCTAATATTTCTAAACGTGGTTTTAGCTCCCACTTGCTTCCTTCCATTATATTTCCTGAAAGCGGGTCTAGATGGCTATTTGACTTATCCCGACTGCTCGTAATGAGGGGCAGATGGCAGCAGGGGGTGCATAGGAAGGGCTGGAGCTAGGCCAGAAATACTTCCATCCCAATCAGCTCACATTAATAGTTTTCATTGATGAAGGCAATGTCGGGTAGAGGGAAGAAGTTGTATTTTGCCCACAATACCCAAGTGAATAGATTTTGCGACATTCGTGACAGTTTCATGAATGAGTCTTGTTGTAAGTTGCAATTATTGCCACTTACTTCATCAACTGAACCTGAACTTTACTTACACAGTGAATCTTTACCACATGTGTATTTTGGAAACACTTTAAATCCCATGAACTCATCCACAGGTTTAAATAAAGGGCAACAGAGCTGTTTAAGAATCCCTCTACCAAAGCGATCCAAACCGTTTCAACGGTTCTGCTTGACTGTAGTTGTTTGCCCTCTTGGTGCACCTGTTCATTACCATTGACAGCAAGACTTTTTGGATACTTCAATTGGATTTTACAGAATGAAGACCCATTTTATGCACGAGGGAAGAGAGTCAGGGTTAAGCGCTTGGTTGTGATAGGCATCTTTAGAGGGGTTTTTTTTGGCTTGAGAAATCCTTAATGTTATTTTCTTAATGGGACGCACTGACACTAACCTCTGCTGTCTTCATATTTTAAGTCCCCATTTCATTAGTAGTGCATGCTTACAGGTCTGAGGAAGTTCAACATGTGGCCAACACTAAAAAAGTTGTGTTTTTTCTCTGAATCAAGACTATGTAGATGGAGATGGAGACTGGAGTAACTGGTCAGTGTGCAGTGTCACATGTGGAAACGGAAACCAGAAGAGGACCAGATCTTGTGGTTACGCCTGCACAGCCACAGAGTCAAGAACATGTGACATGCCCAACTGCCCGGGTAAGAGACATAGGACATAAATCCACTATAGTGGGGCATGATTTCTTCTCTCTGGCTTGAGTTAGTCATGTTCTGCTGATGATCACTCCGATCTGTTCATCTTTCTAAAAGGGATTGAAGATGCCTTCAAGACAGCAGCCACTGAAGTGAGCCTATTAGCCGGAACGGATGAGTTCAATGCCACAGAGCTCTTTGGTGTTGGTAAGATTTGTCTTATCTTTTGATTCTTTATTCACATGTTCTCCCACTACAAAGGCAGCTGTTGTCCACTATAGGGTAACATGCATAAAAAGCTCAATAAGCCTCTTTAGAATAATGTTTTATGTCAGTTGTTAATACAAATAAATTTGTAATCACACAATAGCTGTGTTTCCATTACAGATTTTTGTATTATTATTATTATTATATTATTATTGTTTCTAAATGTTGACAAAGTATAATTTACACTCCAAACCTCCTTATAACACTCCGTATTCCTTTGTTGTTGCTGTCTAATGTGGCAATAATAATTTTAAAGTATAATATTTAGAAATTTCTCAGTCTCTTCTTTTTTCTACACCATGTTTTCTTGGAGAGAAGTGGTCATGTGACCAGGTACGTCGCATTCTGGGATGTGTATTTGCAGAGAAAGTATTTCCATAGAGCTTTTGCGATACATTTCAATATCGAAACTTCTGAAATTCCTCCTCAAGAAAGCATAAAAACCTTTTAGCGATATTTGAGTATTTTCTTTTTCAAAATTCAGGTGTTTCCATTAACAGTTTTTATTGCGCTATTTTGATATTGAGCATTTCCAAGGATAATGGAAACCCAGCTTCTGTCACCCTGGTGGTTACAAACCTGAAGCATTAAAAAAAAATGTTTTATTTCTTCCAGACACAGACAGCTGTGAGAGATGGATGAACTGCAAGAGTGATTTCTTGAAGAAGTACATGACCAAGGTGGCCAACGACCTTCCAAGCTGCCCTTGCTCTTACCCAACCGAGGTAGCGTACAGCACAGCGGCCGTACACGACGCCCCCACACGACGAGAATTCCGTTGGAAGGATGCAAGTGGGCCGAAGGAAAAGCTGGAGATCTATAAGCCCACAGCCCGTTACTGCATCCGTTCCATGCTGACCTTGGAGTCCACCACACTGGCAGCGCAGCACTGCTGCTACGATGACAACTTGAAGCTCATCACTCGAGGCAAAGGGGTCGGAACTCCCAACCTAATTAGCACAGAGTTCTCTGCAGACCTTCACTACAAGGTCGACATCTTGCCATGGATAATCTGTAAAGGAGACTGGAGCCGCTACAATGAAGCCAGGCCACCAAACAATGGGCAAAAGTGTCCAGACAACCCACAGGATGAGGACTACTACAAACAGTTTGAGGAAGCAAGAGAATTCTAGCCTGTTTCACAGTGAATCGACTCAAACACACTGTTACAATATCCTGCTAAGCCTCAAAAATGGTGCTGAAACCATTTAAAAAATAAAACCTGGACTTTTCGGCTCTAGGGAGAGACTGGCTACTCTTTTGAACCAAGAGAAAAAACTCCAAGAGTCACATGGAACTTTTGAAACTTTCTAAAAGGACACTCATTCAATACATAACACACACACACACACACACACACACACACACACACACATACATAGAAACGTTTGTCTGACTTTGACATTTCTCAGATTGCTTTGTTGCCGATCATCATATTTCCTTCTTTAGGTCAAAAAGGAAGAGATATTTTTTTTTATTAAAGATAAAGATTTGCTCCTGAAGAAATCACCAGTTAGATTAAAGCTGCTGGAAACTAAATGTATTTCATCAGAAAAATCCATAGAGTAGGCCTAATAGATCAATAAATGAAAGATAATTTGCTTGAAAAAAGAGTTAAAAGCTTGAAATTGATGCGCAAACATTTGTTTTGAAACTACGTTTATTGATATTTTCGGATTGGCATTGCGCATTGCATTGTGGGATAGGGAGTCCTGTAGATCAGCTATTCTCAACTGGTGGGTCGGGACCCAGAAGTGGGTCGCGGACCTGTACTGGGTGGGTTGCGGACAGCTGGTCAAAAAAAAAAAAAACTTAATGTCTCTCAAATTGTCTTTTATTTTGAAAGAAACTTTTCTTTTGACAGACATGCTGTGAAATGCATGTTACACAGGAAAATATATACATTTATGATTTAAAAAAGATTACATATGTGTGTTTTCAACAGCTATTTTTGAAAAACTAAATTCGGTTAGTTGAATTAAAAAAAAAAAAAAAAGTGGTTGGTTTAATGACCGTGGCTACATGTGGGTCCCAGTGTGAGACCAGTTGAGAACCCCTGCTGTAGATGGATGCATAGAGGTGTATTGACTTCATTTTTACTGTGATTTATTGTGTTTACCCCCAAAAAACTCTGCCAAAGTGACTTCCCAGCCTATTTCTGGTGTTTTCATGGACTGAAAGTGGTTACAACACAATGGTGGATGTTTATTTTGTGGCTTACAGGGGAAGATCCAAATTATTCTGAAATGTAATGTCTCATGGAGTGAAGTGACATCACAGAGAATACTGGGAACAAACAAGAAAAAAAATGGTGTCAAGGGAGAAAATCATTGTCTCCTTTGTCCAGTGAAGAAACACCAAAAATACCTGAAAGAATAAAGTAAAACACTTCTATGCATCCGTTTACTGGACTCCACATCCCACAATGCAATGTGAAATTGTCGATTACGAAAAAGTTTAAGGTGGAGATAAAAGCAAACAAAGAAGCGGCAATTAAATTGTACTTGTTTTTTTTTTTGCAAACTTGAATTTACTGACCTATGAGTACTATTATTGTCTCATAAAAAAAACAACATATTTTAATAAGTTTCTAATATTTGTTACACTCTGAAGTTGTTGAAAAATAGTGAAAGGTGGAAAACAGGAAAGTATCAATGATTTCCTGTATATTACCAATCACAATATCTAAATTCTCATGTAAACCTGAGTATGTCTAATTCAGAATGCACATTTTTCCTGTCATCCTTGTCACTATACCTCTGTAATTTAACAGTCCCTCACTTGGATGAGTCTGATCTCCATTGTACAAAGACTGCATTATTTTTTTTGTAAAGTATTTATTATTGTGTAGTGGTGTCTGAGTTGAGTGTCGATGTCCGTCATTTTGATTTGCATATTGCTGATCTGCTCTTGTCATCAATGTGCATATCCATGTTCTCCCGTAAGGGTCGAACCTTGTTCGAATGTAAAGAAAGTGTGAATTCAAGTGTATGGAAAAATTGAGATATAAGTTTATAAATAAAATGTGCTACACATCATTGAATGTGTTGAAACATTAGGAAAATCTCTTTGTATAATATTCATGTAAATCATATGTGTCAAACTCAAGGATCGGGGGCCAAATCCCACCCTTGAGACCATCCGATTTGGCCCACAATACAGAAAAAACACGAGTTAGTGTGTAAATTACCCAATAATTCAGTTGTAGACATCCCAGCCCTTCTATATACACACATTTAATGGAACTCCACAATATTTGGAGGATTGCAACTGACTGCAGTCGTTTTAAATCTGAAATTGTTTAAAAGACTTCTCATAATTTCCTCAAATTAAATCAAAAATTGTCACAAAATCAATGAAATTTAAAAAAGAAAGTCCTGCAATACTGCAGGGACTGGTATCTGTCACTTAGTGCTTGGATATTGGCCTTGCATACTTTATGTAGCGCAAACTTAGGGAAATTATTGTTGAAATTGCTTGTTTTTCCACTGAAAATCTGCAGCCCACTTAAGATTGAACTACTTTATATTTGGCCCCTGAACTAAAATGAGTTTGACACCCCTGATGTAAATAGATGCTAATAAAATGTATTCTGAAGATAAAGAGGGGGAGAATCCTCATAAGAAAAAAAGTAAGTTACTTCACTCAATAATTAAACTCCACCTGAGACTTCAAGGCAGTGTGTAAGACTTCCCTTCATTCCAGCCACTGTGGCTCTCAGGCCAAACCTTTTGATGGGATTGTGATATTTCTTCAGAGAGTAAGGTTCCCTTGAGTGCGACTCAAATTCTTTGTCTTTGGCATGTCTCCTCACATTCCTGAGTAATTTCTCAGTGTACACACACAATGCTGCAAGTCCATAGCGGGGACCTCTGACCATTCCCTCTCTGGGCCGTGTGCGGCAGTCATTGTCACACAGAGAAAGCCATTCATGGTGCCCTCATTCCTGCAGTCTCCTGTGCGGCACAGCTGGCGTATGTGGTGCAGGGCTGGTCTTTGCAACGCAGCAGGCTCCAGCACGTCCCTCAACCCTGGGGTGCTGTACTTGTTGTTTTACCGCACGCGTCTTTTTTTCTTTTCCTCATTCATCCTGTTTTATCAACAAGCCATCCTGAAATGCAGTGAATCACACAGGTATGTCCTTTTCAAATGTTTCACGTACTTCTGCATCTGCTCTGTCAGACACACGGGCTGAGTAAAGCGGTCTCTGTTTGCCCTCTGCCCCCCCTCTCATGAGCTAAAGTACGATTCAAGGCTAAGATTACAGTAACCGGCATGGATCGTTATCTTGGGAGAGCGTCTGCTGAGCAGGCCACGGAGATCAAAGCGAGGTGCTCGCCTTTATTTTGAAACATTGGGGCTGAGCTCAAATTGATGTCATACTTCTACCCGCTCAACCCCAGGCCAGTATCTCTTCTCCAGACAGGCTCCACGTGTCTCCAGAGCAGGCAGCTACTCGTAAACTCGCCTCACTTTTCATCTGGGTTCTTCTTCTAGTTTTCTGCGATAAACAACTTTACACACTTTGCTCCGTGGTTTTCAAACTCCTATTTGAGTTGGCACCATTTTTGGTTTTAAACCTGGAATGGTGCCACCACGTACTGTAACACAGCAGCTTTGACTATTATTCTATAGCTTGTGATGGGATTATTTACTTTACTCAGTGCAGGGCATCAGGGAGGCCTTGTGTTTGTGATGCTTGGGCTTCATTTACTGACATTTATTTCATTTTTGCCCCAAAACAATCTCGTTTCCAAAAACTTTTCCATATACATGGTATCGTATGTTTCTAAAAACTCCTGGCTCACTTTTTTGGGGGGCCTATGCTATCCTGAACATGGAAACAGTAGAGCAGTATTACCCATAATTTAAGATGTGTGGAATAATAGCTGCAGCTTTTGTTTTTGTGAAAAGTACTTTAAGTACTTTTGTAGTATATTTTCATCAGTGTCTATTTATTTGTTTGTTTGTTTGTCTGATTTTGACACAATTGTAACCAAGGACGGACCTTACTCCATGGACGATTACTTTCATGTTTGGAGGGGATCCGGATCAATATACTGATTCTGGATCAGTTTCAAAAATGTAATACTCCTATCTCCCGTCATTGGCAAAATTTCAAAAACCTTGTTTCATAATTGACCGATCTTTATAAAATTGGCAGTGGCTATCCGTACAGTGCCCGTATCAATATACCGACATTCTATCCGTATGCAGCGCCCCAATTTGACCAGTTTAGGTCACGTGATAGGTCAGTCATTGGCCAGTTTAGGTTGCGTGACTAAGACTAAACCAAAGACGCTACATACGTGTACTTCGGTAACCGTACCAATAGCACCAGGGGTTGTCCATACGGCAACCGTACAAATAGACACTTTCATAAAATTTGACTCAGTTATGTCGGGTTGGTCCTTCGATTAACCCAACGTGCTTCATCCGTATCTGATCCAGAGTTGCATATTTCATCACATTTTTCTGAAAAAATGGGAGTACCCATACATTTGAACCTACTGTATCGTTATTAATGGAGATTTACGCCTTTAAAGTGTGAATGGTTATGGTCCCATGATCAGATCACTGATCCAGATAACTGCCAATGTCTGGCAACTCTTCTCACTTTTAATGTTGCTGTTGTTTGAATCTCAGTCAGAAAATGTCTTGCCATAGAAGAAACCTTCTGCACTCTGGTAAAGATTTTCAATGTATAAAATAAATGTCATTGATTATTTATACAGTTTAAACACTTAATACTTAGGCCTTACCTAAATTAAAGTCACATTTTGTTCTGACAGAGAGCATTCATTACTAAAGCTATCATTATTTCTGACATATTCTCCTGGTCTGCATACAGTGAGCAGCAAAGTCAGTGTTTTCACAATGCACTATATGTTAGGGAAACATTGTCAAACAGGCTTTTTAAACATCAATAGATACAACTGTTGTTCCAGTGTAACTACACTCCTCAGTGGTTTTCAACACAAGCCCTGTTGGAATAATAAGGAAACAGAAGGGTACAATGATGATGAAAGCAGAAGGCATTTCCAAATGTAAACAAGAGAAAGCTTTTTTACTTTGTAACTCAGCTCGCTGCTAGAAGTTCACCTTTGAATCAGCTCGGGTGTTTTTTCTCACTCAATGTGTTTACCAACCAAGGTGCACCATGGTTAATCATGCACCTCTTTGTTTTGTGGTGAGCTGCAGAATGTGAAAGTGAAGTTTTTAGCTCCGTCTCTCACTTTCTCGCTCGCTGTGCTGCTTTATGGGTGGTGTAGCACAATGCAGGAAGTGTCTGGGCCACAATACCGCAGGGCCCTAACTGCATGGCAGGCCTAATTAAAAGGCTTTTTTTCTTTAACCTTTTAATCTGTACTAACTGACCTATTCCAAGGGATCGCATATCATGCAAGCCCATCTACGCACTCATTTCCAACATTCACTCTCAACGGCGAGCTGACAAAACAAGGAACCGAGAGAGTCACTGACGCTATGTCTGTCAAGAGCGTGCGCCTTTGGCAAAGCGGATGGTGAGGGTTAGCAGCTGAACAAACAGCGCAGGCCGCCGTGAAACATCTGAGAAGGCACAATAACTCACTTCAACCCTGCTGCAAGGATAATAGTTAGTTATATTAGTAGTTTTCTTCAATGTATACATACTCATGATGATGTGAATATGATTTTGTTGGATCCACCAACTAACTAGAGTTTTGTTCTCTGTAGGTATAAAGTTGATACATAATATCCAATTTCCATTATGCCAATTTGGGAAAATGGAAGCTAAATACAATTGATGATAAAGGCTGTGCTCAAAATCACATATGAATCTACACACTCAATGAGTACATACTGTCTACTATGCACTATAAGTATAATTAGGATGGACCATTACAAATTAAGTATAATTAAGTTTCCCAAGATGCATTTCAAACGACAAAAACCTGAAGCACAATGAGGCTAAATATCTTCGTTAATTCGCTACCTTTGAAAGTTCTGAAAACATTTTCAGCAAGAAAGTGACCAAGTAGAATATCAACATGTGGTCATTTGATCCATAAAACTCGCAAAAACACATTTCAAGCCGACATTTCGGAGATTTTGGGAGATCCGCCATTGTGCTACTGACCAAACTTCCGTTAAAATTCAAAACAAGAGCCCTATTTACAAAAGGGTTAAAACCTAATGGAAGACAAGAAGAGATGCTTTTGTTTTTAAATGGGGATGTTTGCCTTTTAGCTTGAAGCCCGGGACGATTTTATGTTCCGTTCACAATGCATCATGGGACGGTTGAGTATGACTAGTGTGCCCACCGAGGACACTTAAAAAATGTCCTTATATGGAAATCTGATGCCCCACCTGTATTTGAAGCATGGCTGGGAGAATTTATTGGAGTACTCCTTTTTGAAGAACTGAGATATGAAGTGTCAGGTAACCTACATATATTTTACAGCACATGGAAACCTATTATGGAGTATTTTAAACTTTAGATGACACCCCATTACACTCAATTTGTTTGTGGTTAAATTGTGGATATTTTACCGTGATGTATTTTGTGTCGTGGTTTTGTGTTTGTTTGTTTATCCAGGTCTATTTGTGTTTAGGATTAACTCTGGACTAAGTACTGTATTTTCATGTATACATTGTACCTGGCTGTATGTCTTTTTCTGTCTTAGTGTGTCATATGTAAAATGTTAAAACCCATAGACAAAAGTCCCGATATAGTATACATCTGGGTATTTCTCGTGTACTCAATCTTTCCATACTATCTAATGTGAACGCGCTACATACTCATTTTGACATCAGACATATGAGCAGTAAGTTAGTACGCGAAATGATTTAACTGTATTTTAGGTATAATGCACGTATTGTCCACAACTCAAAAGCCTGGCTTGGAGGCCCACGCACTGTCTAGGTTCGAGTGTTGATATTGAACCAGACAAAGTGGCAGCGATGGTGTTGAGAGGCTGCATGGCAAAGGAAGATGGGAGAGATGAGGAGCAGCACGGCCGTGACTCATTGTGACAGCGCCGCTTGGCATGTGAGGACAGCGGGGCAGACAAGCAAGGCTGCTGCCTTTGATCTTTATTTGCTCCACCGTCTGTTTTGCATTTAAGGTCCTTGCTGAGCGCGAGGCATTGGATACACCTTAAATGGCTCAGGATCTCGTCCACTTTTTAAAGACCCAGGATCCTTTTTCAAAGCAGAGGGGATCCAGGCTAGAGAGGGTCCGTGTTTGAAGAGGAACGGCTCCGTGCTGAATAGGGCAGAGGGTCGCCTGGCAACGCTGAGCAATCTGATGAAAATAGGGCGCTCTATAATAACAGATAATCAGAGCAGGAGGAGGCTGGTGTTGAGTGTGGATGAGGGTTAGGGATACAAGCTTCGTCTTTCAGGTGAACCCTTGAACCGAGGTCATGCGAAAGTGGAAGGAAAACAAACAGGCACAGCACCTTCCCAACAGAACCTGCCAAACTCCTCCTGACCGGTCACATCGTTTTAGTGAACCCACCATGACGAACCACTGTGACATGTTACACCTGAAGGCAAACTGCTTGAGTATCATCAGCGCGTCTCGCCCACAGTCAGTGACAGGGAGGCATTCCTCCTCTCCAAGCAGGGAATATATTTATCTTCTTCAAACGCTCTACAGCACATTCCTCTCAGACACTACAGTGGCCATGTTTAAGGGCCAGCAACTGGACACAGCCTTGTTCCCAAAACTTTCATTTAGGCGATATAAATACCCACCATATCCAACTAGACAGTTTAGTTGTTTATTGCTCAGGACTTAAATCAACTAAGAAAAAAAAGCATTTAAGACGAGGAACAATTCACATAACGGTACTTGATTTCTCGGTAAATACAGATGCTCTCTCTACTACTACTATTCCAGTTAAACCTCCCAAATGTAACTCATTTAATTTATTTTATTCATGTCTGGTAGTCCACACTTCAGATTACTTTAAATACGTTAAAGCTGCTACCCCCTATATTGTTTCATTTGATAAAATCACAGTGTATGGCTAATAGATCAATGAATCAAACATCATTTACTCCAAAAAGGAAGGGAAAAGGGTCAAAAATTTCCACTTTAAAGTTTGTTTTCATTTTCACTGTAAACCAGAGGTTCCCAACCTTCTTCAGTTTGTGACCCCTCTTTGATATCACAAATGTCCGGCGACCCCATTATTCGTTTTTGATCATGTTTATTAAAGTGTGTTACAAATACAGAATATATGATTAATACACAAAGTGACAAAATGCACCACCTTAGATATAGTTTTATTGCATTTTATTTTAACTAGATTTATATTTGAGAAAGTGTATGGAATACAGTTATTTGGTCATTATTGTGTGTGATATGTTACTTTGAAAAATAATAATAATAAAAAGTTCAAATATAATTTTAAGCAGTTTTATTAGACATTTCAGGCGACCCCATTTTAATTCCAGGCCACTCCAAGGCTGTAGTGTAAACACTCCATTTGTTGACGGTTTTGTGGATTGCATTATGGGATGTGGAGACCTGTAAACGGATGCATCGAAGTGTTGTTGTGTGATTTCTTGAACGGTGATTTGTTTCACATCATTTTTGATCCAGCTTTTTTTCCCCGTGTTCCCACGATATCAGAATGAAGTATTTATATACTTAAATGCATTTTATCTAATAACATATTATCGGGGGTAGCGGCTTTATGTACTGTTCTCAAACTTGTATTTTCTTGCAGCAGAAAACACAGTGACACAAAAACAAAACAGTCCCAATAGTAGCAACATAGACTTTATTTTAGCACTGTATAGAGCGGCGCACATATGATTTCCATACATCAGATTATATTAGCTGAATTTTCAAGTAAACATAAACAAGCTCTATTGTAGTTTTTGTTTGGTAAAATACTATTTCCGATCATTCTTTACGAATCAACGCCTACTGTAAGTCGCACAAATGCCACAAACACACGTCAACAAGCTTTTTTTTTTGCTAAAGTGTTATTATAAACTTCATTAAAAACTGTTTTAAAGCATAATAAACTGTGTGTGATTACATCATATATGTCCACATAAAGTGTTTTGAGGACCTGAAGCGTTTAAAAACAAATACAACCTACAACATACCCTGTTTGTAAGTAGAAGACTAAATGTTTCCTGTTACTCCTTTTTCTAAGTGCAATTCTAAGAAGCACCATTTCATGGGCTTGTTGCATACATTTGATTTGTGTCAGCTGAACCAATATTTATGATTTTAATGATGATTAACAGTCATGTTCAAGTTGATGTTTCAATGCTGCTACCCGAGCCCCACTCACCAGTAAGCCATGCATACTGGATGGTTAATGACAGGAAGTGGATAACACACCCTGGCATTTTATCTACCTTTATTTACCCGTTATCGTGTCGGATAGATACTTAGCATAAAGTAATTACTTTATCATCAAATTAGTAATGATTACCAAGGATTTAACTGTAAAGAATAATAAATTGCCTTTAGTTGACTTAGATCAATTACAATTGATTAACTAAAGCTAATCTAATTGATCTAAGTCAACATTAAGTCAACTTTTTATTCTTTACAGTGAACCATTTACCAAAGTCACATAGTGAAGGCTATGGGAACATACAGTAGAACCAAACCAAACTGTGTTAAGTGAGGCTGGTGGTCATAATATTATGACAGACCGCTGTAGCCCATGTAAGAAAGTGAAGTTAGACGTGTGTTGCTTCTTTCTCTACACCTGTCAGAGTACAGCTTCGTGCCACACGGGATAGCAATATGTCTGGAGCAGTAAAAATAGCTTTTAATGACTGTAACTGCAGTTAATGTCAGTGATGCAAAACATGCAACGATGCATGGCCCACTGGGGTGGACGCATGATGTGGTTTGAGTTCATTTGTCCCCCCCAAAAAAAAAAAAAAATGACTAATAGCTTTAATGATTTATCTCTCCCAAAAAATTGTAAAACAAAACCAACCACACCACACGGCATATTCTGACATCTTCAAAATAAAAGCGTTTTAGAATCAAATGAAATGTTGTCCGTATAGAACAATGATAATAAAATGAATATTCACCCTGTTTTCCTAAATATAGCATAAATACAAAAGGACAAATGCCACTTTTAATTGTTAGAGTAACAGAAAACCTAATGATGCATCAAGTGTAACCCAGCTGTCAGCGTGTGGATGAGGGGGCAGAGAGCACATGCTGGAGGCACAAAGTGCCAAAGGGAAGTCAAGTAAGTGCACAAAGAAACACTGCCTCCCCCTTCTTCCCCCCCGTCCTGGACACCTGTTAAAACAGCAAAAGCTTTTCACAGAGAACTCAGGAAGAGAAAGGTGTTCAATGCTGTGAGTGGGTGGAGGAGTTTGGATTGGGAGTATTGCCTTTAGGATTCCAGAAGGTAGTTCACTCTGCAGCAGCCATCAGACGACAAACACCTCCCTCAATGGCCAAAGACTGTCCAGGAACTGTCCCGGGGGGCAACCTGGATATGTGGGTCTGCAGGTGACAGTAAATACATAAATAAATAAATAAATAAAAAAAACATTTACTCATTTTCATACTTGCTCCATTCATATGTGATTAAAAAAAAGCACATTTGGTGACATTTATTAAAAGGTTTTAAATCAGAAAGCTACACACACAATAAAATAGTCACGTAAGTAAACCATAAAATAACAAAGACTTTAGGGTTACATCTGTCACTCTTGTAGTGTTAAGGTCTTGGCTTTGCAAGAGGAAAGTTTTGTATTTCATAGTAATTTTTGGTGGTATGATTATGACAAAATCATTTTTTTCCCATCTTTAAATGTGGCTCTGTCGTTTTCAATCCAAGATTTAAAATTCAACTGAAATACGAGTTTATTGTTTGAATTTCCTTCTATGTGTGTGCTATAGTAGAAATAAAAAACTAAAATTGCAAATTTGCATAACTTCAATACATTGATGAGCTGAGGGCCACATCATCAACATTCATCTCCACATTTAGAATAACTACTAATCTGAGCCTTAATACAGGAAAAAAAAAGCATTTGTGCATTTTTGGTCATTTCCTGTTTTATTTTTGTTGATTTCAATGTTTTTTTAATTTTTTTATTTTGTGTATTTTTGCTCTTTTTGTATATTTTATTGCATTTTGTATGTTTTTGGACTAATTTTGTAGATGTTTTGTTGTCATTTTGTGTATTTATGTTTATTTCTGTTGTCCTTTTGTACATTTTGGTATGTTTTTTGGAGTAATTTTGGTTATAATTGAGTCATGTTGCGCATTTACATTGGGGGCCGCACAAAATTAGTCCAAGGGCCGCAAATTGCCCACGTCTGCTATTAAGGATAAACATTCAACCCTTAATACTGTATATGTACAGTGATGGCAAAGGGGACAATAACACAGGGTAATTGAAGCAAAAATGACAGACTTTCCTGAGCATTGATGCAGTTTTTGTAAAAAAAAAAAAAAAAAAAATGCAGCTTCCATCCATAAAGCAATATCACAAAAATGATTTCCATATGCACTGAATAATTTACAAACAGAATATATCCTTCTGTGTTTACCACATTGCTTTAGTTTTCATTCATAAAGGCACAGTATCTATAAAATCTCTTTTGCTGTTGTTGTTTTTTGGGCCGGGGGTATCTTATATGTTGAAAGTCAATACTACATGAAAAATAATACCAAGCTCTTTTTCCTGAGGCTGTTTCTGCAAATAATCATCTTTTCTTCAGGTTTATATTACATTGCAACTGGTTAGGATCCCTCAAGAGATGCCAAGACCAAAAGAGATAGCTCCGGGACCAATTTTGCTTAACATAACACAGGCTTCTGAGGTTACAGGGGCAACTAAAACCCACAACTGCAGTTTGTGTTTTAAAGTAGAGGGTTGTGAATATATGTTGTAGAGATGATGAGATTTTAAAGAGTTAGCTTAGATGAAGATAAGTACAATGCAGCTTGATAGCGTAAGAACATTAAATTCCCTCCAGTCTAAAGATGCCTAACTTGGTATTTGCAGTGAGACGAGTAAACAAAAGGAGAACAGACTGCAAGTGTTTTGTCTTTACGCCAAGATACAAAGGAGTACGAGGAGGCGTTAGGGGACAAACACAGCTGTGAAGGCTGGAGCGATACTTCTACTGAGGGATCAAAGGTGACCAGCTCTTCCAGGGCCAATAATGGCTCTCATTCTGTTCTCGCCTCAGAGGGCAACACCAGCTCCAGCCTTAAGGGGAAAGAGTCGAGCCACTTATTTACAAGAGGACTGAGAAGCCTGCCATCACTCCTCCAGATGCAGGAGTCTACTGATCTTCTCTGTCTAGACTATGCACCAAACATCCTAAGGGCAAGTGTCGCTCTAACGAGACAACGAGCAGACAAAGCCGTGCACACATGGCAACACTCCGAAAAGCTATTTTCCCTCAAGCGCACATTTGTGTGTCCATCTTCTTCCTTCCATCACGAGAGGCTAGTGTTCAGGAAAAGAGCCGCCTTCCATAGTTCTTTTAAGACTTTGTCTACATGAAGTCTTCTTGCATTAAAAAGACTGCTGGGTGCAATTTCCAACTGGTGGGATGACTTCACATTATTTCGAAGTAAAACAAAGTCAATCACAGTAATGTATCCTCCCTCTCATTACTACACTGACCCCTGTGCCAGATGTTGTGACCTTGTGTGTGCCTGAGGCCGACAGTACAGACAGCATGAGTGAGTAAGCAGGAAGAGTCACAGACTTACACAAGCGAGCAATTGTAATAGTTAAGTGCCAAGGGCACTGTATGTTAGTGACACCCTATGGTGTTCATTTTTGAGGGCAGACGATGAGTTGCTATATTCTATATGCACAGGGGAAAGAAATGGGCAAGATGGGGGGGGGGTTCTTCAAAAGCTCTACAGTGGCTATCCGAACGGTTGCCGTATGTATCAATAAACCAACATTCTATCCGTACGCAGCGTCCCTATTTGGCCAGTTTAGGTCATGTGATTAGTCAGTCATTGGCCAGTTTAGGTCGCGTGACTAAGACTAATCCTTACCCTAAACCTAACCCTAAAAATTGTCACAATATTGGGTTATAACCTAACCCTAACCCTAACCGTAAAAATTGTTGCGATATTGGGTTATAACCTAACCCTAAACCTAACCCCAACCCTAAGATGTCACGTACTTGTACTTCGGTAACCGTACCCATAGCACCGGGGGTTGTCTGTACGGCAACCGTACAAATGAACACTTTCTTATTTAAATGCTGGTTCAAGTTTATCAAAAATTTTATATCATTTCTTGATTTTGTTGGGTTTTTTGTGTGAAATATCTGTGACTTCTGCCATTGACTATTATATAGAGTTGGGCAATATTATACATCCAATAGGGCCTCACATTAAAAGTAGGCATAACCTGTTAATTCCATGGAGATATATATTATGTGACCTAAAATTAGGTTAGTGGAAAGAGGCATTTGTATTTATCAGTAATATCGACATAATGGAAATCTGCACCAAAGATCACAATATCATATGGCACAGAGGTAATATTTCTGGTTTGCATGTCCAGGGTTGTGAGTTCAAATCCCATTCAAGATTAATTCTGAATCAATCAGTTTTTTTTTTTACAAAAACCAGTATACTTATTCCATAAAATATATGGTTAGGTAAAAATGTGTACATGGGTAAGTGGGTATATACAGTACCATAAATACAATTTTTCCTAGGCATAATACACCCACACAGAACTCATAAATCAGATGCTAGCAGTGCTAGCATACTTCAAGTCTTGATAAAACAATAATGTGCGTATAAGAAAATGCTGACTCAAACTTACAAATATATGTTGTGTTAAAATCTTCCTCTAACTTTACTTTGTAATTATCTCGACTTAATTATTAAGTGTCATTTTTGTATTTTTGCTTCTTTTGTTTTTAGTACTTTTTACATGAAATATTTAATTTAAAAAATCTAAGTAATATTACTCCATTGATTTGATTAGTGGTGAGCAAATCTGATCCTTTATTCACACAGCAACCCTCTAAGCACTTACATTGATACAAATTGTAAATATTTTGATTTTAATATTGTACGTGATACTAATAGATTCTGATCTAGGGCTTGCGCAGTGTATTTAGGGCGCAGCAAATTTAAATTCTCTTCCCGGCAGAGTTCATTATTTATAACTTCTAACCTCATGCACTCAACCAATGATATAGCAGACAAAGTCTTTTCACTAGCAGAGCTAAAGTAACTAACGGTGATAAATCACAACACAAGTACGAAACTTTAAACTATTGTTAATTGAGCACAAGTTGTGAAATCCAAAACAATCCATACAGAACAATACATTATACACCCTACGGTATCACACTGCACGGCATGCTGAGATGAACTTCTTCAAGGATTTAAGACTGCAATAGAGGAAATATCTTAACGTAAGCTGCAGAAGAAGAAACAGATTACACAACTACAGTATGTTGGGAAATTAAAGCCTTTAACTCATCATTGTAAAACGATTCCAATTGTTTTCGGGGAGTCTTTTAACGTATACTTTATTTCATGCTTATGTTTGCACAGTTATCTCCTGTTTGAAGTTTCAAAAGCTAAATGTAGCCTTTTCGCCAAAACTACTGGGGCTTACATTTGTTGCACATATGGAAGAACATGTGCTTGAATAGCAGCCAATGAGCAAAATCCCCTTTGTAGGAAACAGTTCTGGGTTAGAGATCAAAATAATCCAGCACATTATATAGAAAGAAGAACAGAGTGCTGGTGTCAAACGATGAGTACTTCATGCTGTAATCCATTTGATGTTGAATAACAGATTTATTGTGCAGATATTGACTAATTAGAACAGCCTATAACAGAATGTTACAATTAGCAATGGAACTGTTCCTTTAACTTATTTCAGCAAAACATTACAACTTTAATATGACAAATAATTTAATTGCTAATAATGATTCTTAGATCTAGCAATGATAGATGTGAGGTCCGTCTGAACTTGTTTACAATACAAAGTAATTCATTTTATTACGTTCTTTGACTTTGATGTGGATGCAGTCTTAATGAAAGTTAAATAGGACAACAAACGCATGAAATGACACGCAAAACGACAGTGACTTTGTAGTCAGATTGTTGTCCGATGACTGAAGTGACCACATGACAGAACCAAGACAGAGTCAAAATATAGCATTACACACAGTGTCATTGTAAGTGTCTGAGAAAAACAACATTCCATGTCAATATGAATGTGTTTAGGAGCAAGAGAAGCCGCACATTAACACCACAGTGTGGACCAATGGACCAAAAAAATATATATATATAGTTCTACGACTATGCTGTTGTTTTGCGTTGTGGTTTTCCACATTATTTTCTTTTGAAATAAAATTCAAAGAAAAAGAAATAAACATATGCTGTTTATTCTCTCAGAAAGACGGATAATAAAAACAACATGTACCGTAATAAATATCACTTGTCATGTAATGTACCGAGGACTGTAGTGTATCCCATGTGATTATTACCAATTTGAGCAGAAAAATCTTTATGGCTGTAATGATGTCCAGGAGACTGAAGCTAAGCCCTGGTGAAGCTAGTGTTGGAGTCATTTTTTTCCCTTTCATCTGTTAAATCACAAAAGTCATAAAACAATAGTCTAACTGTTTCAAAAGGGCGCCACTGACTTGTCCGTGTTGCTTAATGTAGCTCTGTGAAACATAGTTTGATGTTTTCATGTCTATCCAGTGCAAACACAGGTGAATGTTTGAATCGAACCAGATGGCCTCGCTCTGTAGCGCTTGAGTTATTTTACAGTTGAATGTCAAAAGGATTAGGATATGGACCCATCTTTCTCCAGGAACAACTTCTGATTAAACTGCAAGAGGACCCTGATAGGAGAAACCATCCGAGTCTTTGACATCTGGCTTCAAATCAAACAATCTGAACTAAGCTACAGTTTGCCTCACACTTCTTCAGATATGTGAGAAAACCAATTTGCAAACGGACAAACCTGTAATATTAAAAACGTGTGAAAGAGAAGCGATGAGATTTGTTAAGTGAAATCCAGGCTGACCTCTGTCCTAAATACCGCTACTGTGTCTCGGGCCTTTCATGTTTTTATCACTGGAAAGCAGTGGGAGATGGCTGGTTAGCAATACCCAGCTAATAGGAATGGGAGGAATGTCTGCTGAACGGCAGCTGAGGCTGGGGATGAGTCTTACCCAATGTGCTTAGCAGTCTCAACATAGAAATAATGGATTCCTGCAATTTCAGCTTTTTTCCTTTCTTTTTGGAGTAAACGATGTTTAAATCATTAATCTATGAGGCATACACTATGATTTTATCTAGTAAAAAATAATCATGGGTATCTGCATTAAATCTATCTATAACACAAGAAAGGTCTGTGTGTCCGTGTAGCGAATATCTCCCCGACGCAGTGTCTGATCGACCTGAAACTTTGTCAAAGGCTTCCAAATACCCCGAGTGTGTGCGTCCACAATTTTGGAGTCATTTGGTCATTCCAAAACCAATTTAAAACCAATTTGAAATGACCAATACACATTGTGGAACTCCTGTCGAACATTGTTTTAGAAGACTGATGATGTCATCAACAGTGATGTCATCAGAGTTCCAAGAATGTTCAAATTGATGATGTCATCAACAGTGACGTATTTTCATGACATCTTCAGGAAATGTTGATAATGGGTCAAGGAACAGCTGATCCAATTTTAATGAGGTTCTGGCTACCAAAAGAAATATATATATATATATAAATCCCATTCTTTTTCCCATCCACACTGTGGAACTCCTGTTAATGTGATTAATATGAATGCATACCTCCGACGGGCACTGTACTAGTCAAATTATAAAATAGGATACTGTTACATGGAAGGGTGTAACGAATCATCCAATAATTCGACGAATCGATTTGTTTTCCTAAGATGCAACTACATCAATCTGGCTGTTTGTCCAATGTAAAAAAAATTATACAGATTTATTTTTTTATATCATCCCAAAAGAAAAAAAAAAAACCAAGAAAACGCTGGCTTTCCTTCATAGGACAGTAAGTGAACAGTTAAGATCTGAAATGAGGATTGAGGATTTTAGGGGTATCTCATTAGTTGTATTTATATCTGTTGAAGCTCCGTTATAAAGTACACTGTGATTAATGGCGTGTGAGGATTTTATCGCATTTTACCGGATTTTTACCATTTTACCACGGGGTTCATTAGGTCGTTGTAAAAATTGGGGGAGGTGAAATTTGGGCCAATGGTTTGGATTGTTTATCCAAGTGTTACCTGGGGCTTATATCGTCCCCTAACCTCTTGTGATAGCGTTTCTTGACAGTTGTATGCTGTACCGGAATATAAATCACTCCTGTATTGAAATGAAGATGTGAGAAGAAAAGTTAACATCCTGTTAATTTAAACTGAAATATTGGTTGGACTTTATTCAAATAAAATGTGAATACATTTGACATTAAATATTGTTTACTTGTTTTTTTATGTCCATAATAAATGTATAGATGAGTCAGGAATCAACAAAAACTCACCTGTACTGTACAGTATTCAGGTATTTATGTCACAGTCACACTGGTTGAATTATTATTTTGGCTAAAGTTACTGAATCGATTTCAAATGACTGAATCTTTTTGGATCGAATCGTTCTAGTTAACCAATATTGTCCTTGAACCGGCAAAGAACGGATCGTGATTGAAATCGAATCGTTGCTAAAACAAATTGTTACACATGCCAATTAAACAGCTGTTTTAACTAGAGTTACAGTGCAAAAGACCAGGATGATAAGCTTATTCTGCTTAGGAGGACTGATGTACAGTTTTTCAAAGACACAGATATTCCCACCCTGGGGCCTAAAGGAATTAAGGAAAATTCCAGTATTACCTCTTTGGTCTTTAACTACACCCGCTTGAACAGAAAACTGACTTTGTGCGCTGCCTTTTCTATGTGTACATAGGTTTAGAGCTGAAGCCATTTGGGAAGGAATGGGTGAAGCCTCAACTCAAAAAACTGCAAAAAAGCCGGCTGCACTGCAGATGGTGAGGTACACAAGAGTTCTTGTGCGTTCGTGCCACGACTCACAGCTAGTTGTACACACGAGCAGCAGTGTGATGTTGGGTGGAGCAGCTGTGTTTCCGCCTCCATTCTCTAATATCACCGTGTCACCAACAGCCCCTGAAGAGGAAGTGGATACCCTGTGTTGAAAGCCCCAGACACCCCTGCTGACAGATGATATTCCTGGATGTGCACCCGCTGAACACTTTGATGTTTAGCGCATATCGTTCATCATAAATGACCGTGGCGATGTTTCGTAGTGATCGGAGCTTCCGTGATACCCAAACGCAGGATAGCATTGGAAAATAGTTATTGGAAAGCTCTTCTTTCCAGTGGAGTTTAAAGATGAACACATCTGTGAGACATTGGACTGGCCCTGTTCCTCTCCTGACTAATCCGGTTGTCTTGGAAACAAAATTCTTCTGTTATCTGGTTAATATCACTTCCTTAGCTTCATGGATCACAGGATGACATTTTAAAAAGCCGCTACCTGCTGCAGTGGTTTGTTTTTAATAATCAGCAACTGTTACCTTGTGTATGTACTATACATGTGTCATAGCGTTCGTCACAGAAAAGCACGTTTCTGTTTTAATATAAAAATGAAATATGAATCAATGTGAATAACACAACAAAAAGTAAAAGACATACATTACAATCTTTACCTAAAATGTTGACATTGGCACAGAACTGATGGATCCATGTGTAAACCTAAAGCACAGAGCATGACACAAGTACGGTAATAATAATGCAAACTGATACTGGCATCACCCAGTGGTGAACCGCTTAAAGTGAACCCTGTTTGCTCAGGGCCAGGTATTGGCCAGTAAAAGGGGTGGTGGTGGTGAGAGAGCAGGCGCTGACCATTAGGGAGAATAGGAAAAGTGAGGGGGTGGGGACGCAAGAGCAAACACTTTGAAATCTGAGCTGAACTTGAGAGCCCTCTCTTCATACACAGCGACAGGAGCACATTAGCTAAACAAGTTACTGCTTAGAATCAGACACCAGCTAAAGCCCAGAGATCAAAACACTGTCCCCATAGCTTATGTACACCTACACACGATGCATCAGTAATTAAAAAAAAAAATTTAGTTTGAGAAAAAAATTGTGTTCACATTGTCCTTATCGAATGAATATGAATTCATGCACCACAAAAGCGCACTTCATTGAATGAGAATAAAAGAGAAAAACTGCACCATGTTTCAATGTTGTTGATCAGCTTACCTTTGCTTTACTATCCTGGGCAGACATGTAGCCGACACACATGCTCTCTGTGGTGTGGCTCCATAAGAACTCCACTGTGGAATATAACGCGTATTAAATCGGTAAACATAGAGAAGCAAAATTCTAACATTTTAATTTTAACAGTAATTTTAATTTTAATCTTTACAAAAACATCACAGCAAAGACAATATAAATATGTTGTCAAAATATAGGTTGAAGTAATCCTCCTTAAACAAACTATAATCAGTCACTAGAACAGGGGTCTACAACCTGCGGCTCTGGAGCCTCATGTGGCTCTTTGACTCTTTTGCAATGGCTTTTTGTAGCTTTAAAAAAAATAAAATAATGATTTGTCATTTCTTACAGAGGGTGTTGATGATTAATGACATTAACGTCAAATAAATGGTTAACCTAAAAATAAATCACATTGTGCAAAAACCTTCCTCCTTCAACTCCTACAACCTCTACTGACCATCAACTTTCCTTGTGAATGTGGCTAAACCTTAAGTTTCAAATCCTTTGTAAGATAACTAAACTTTGGAAGAAAACAGAGATTGTATTTGTGTGGGCAAAAATGTATTTAATTGCCAACATGCCGCTTTAATATGCATGCTTTATGTGTTGCAAGAAATTAGCAATTAACATGTGTTGACCAACATGATCATGTAATAGGGATGTAACGATTCACTCAAATCCCGATACGATTCGATTCACGATACTGGGTTCACGATACGATTTTCTCACGATTTATTTTAAAAAATGGGACTGTAGACAAATGATGACGGAAAAATATTCCTTTTTTTTTTTTGGGAAAAAAACTAGAAAATACCGTACTATTTTCCTTTTATTTTTCATTGTCAAAAGAATTCCTTGATAAACTATTCAAAACAATACAATTTCACCAAAAATAAATCTTGAATGAAATAAATAAAGGAATAAAACAAATGAAGAAGCCTATTAATTTAAATTCTGGTTCTATAATAAACAATGCAAAACTGCATAAAAGTTCTTTTTCTTTTTAAAAGTGCAACTGAAAATGTATTTCGTGCCTTAAAAATTGGACTTTAAAAAAAAAAAACCCGTCATTGCACTGATATACGTCATATTTGTTTGGACCAGCAGAGGGCGCGGGTAACCCAGTGGTCGGTTGGCATGCAGATATCTTGCAGTGAAGAAGAGAAGCTATGCTAGCAGACAGAGCTAATAGAAAAACGTGACTTTTACAGATATTCAAGTAATATTACAGATATTCTTTCAGTGCTAAAGGGGTAATGAATCATTTATTAACATATTTAAGAGTAGAAGGCGGCCAGAAAGAAAGTATTAGCAGACTCCGCCCGCCGCCTACACTTGTGCTCTCTGCTGGTTAAAAAAAGTACTGCGATTCAATTTTCAGAAAATCGATGTCAACCGTGATACCTATGAATCAATTTTTAACTGCCTTACGATTACTTGTTACATCGCTATCATGTAATAAAATAATAAAATGATTCAATATTATTTGAACTGTGTAGAATTTTATACACTGTATTGTCCTCGTTGAGAAGGTTTTTTTTCAGCTCCGGAAGGACTTTAATCCAGGCAAAATGAGGAAAAACGGCTCCATTGAGAGTCAAGGTTGGAGACCCCTGCACTAGACAATATCTGGTAGGTGGTAGAGTATTGAAATAAATGCTCAACATTCTTTAGTTAGAAAATACACGACTGGCCATAAAGGGCTTGAATACAGAGCCCATCATAATAGGTAAAGGTGTAAAACCTTATCGTTGCCAGCCAAAAATGTTAGAGATTACAAACAGATGTAGGAATGTAGGAAAATACAACAAAATCAGAATAAGTCAAAAGCAAACTTCACTCGTTTAATGTAGTTTACATGCTTTCATATACTACGCTTGCTTGTTTTGCCTTAAATGACAGGTATTTGATTTTTACTTGTAATGATCGAGAATCTTTAAGAAAGGCAAGTATATCAGCACAGATACCTAAAACAAAAAAGGCAACAGCAGCAACAAAAACAGTGGACTACTGCTGGTGTTGTGTAGTAAAAAAAAAAAAAAAAAGGTCACCATTAAAAACAAGAAACAAAATTAAAACTAGGGGCCCTAATTTCATGCATGACCAGATTTTTAGGTTCTGTTATCTTAACAGAAGGAGCAGAAAACGCTAAAGCAATCTGATCCATCAATGCAATCAGGTGAACTGAGCAGACCTAGAGGGCAACCATTTGTTTGAAGATTTGCTGTCGATTCCTCCGTGGGAGGTCTTTGAATTTGAGATAAAGGGTGTGAAACTAGAGCCTGATAACACAAGTTAACACACAGACCACCTGCGAGACAATTGCAACTATGCTACCTCTCCGACAATAGATTTGTGCATATTTACACCTAAATAGAGAGATTTGGGTGAGAAAATTGTGACCCTCTTACCGAGAATACCCTGAATATTTGGCGTTGGCTCAGCTTCCACACATCTGCAGCACCTCAGCACAATCACTCCACCCAAAACGCGCTCTTCACTCGCCAGAAATGGTGAGCCTATACACGCATGCACAAAAAAACGACAGACAAAAAAAAAATGACAGAATGAAATGCAATGCAAAAAGGCACAATGTTACACACTTTTTGGTTAACGCATTAGCACATGCGCTAACGTTTACACCAGCACAATTTGTAAACAACACAAATCCATTATTCAGATTAGGGTGATCCATGAGGGAAAAAAATCCCATTCACTACAGTCACAGTTACAGCCAAGTTCCACATGTGAGAAAAATTACACTGTCCTGTTACATTTATCTAAAACAAAATAAAATAAATCTGAGCAAAATAAACTTTATAGTAGTTCTCATTGTAGTGCAACCAAGTGTGGGTGACCACAGTTTAGTGCATATTGTTTTCTCCCAGTTCCATCGTGGTAAGGGCACAAATGTAACATTATACTTCAAAAGCAAACAGCAATCCATTTAAAAAAAAAATCCACCAAGTGATATCACAGATAAAGACTATTTCATAAGAGAAAAATACACAGAGGCGTTTTCGTTCACAGAAAAGCCTTTGATTAGCTGATTACTGTGGCACAATAAAGACAAACAAAGAGCCCCGTTTTGGAAAAGAACAAACAATAAATAGCAATAGCATGTCTTGAAAATATCTTAATAAACCAAGAAAAGAGAAAATGAGCCAACGGGTGCTTTTGATGAAAATATTGTTGTGCCTGAAGACCATTATTCTTTGTTGTTGCATTTCATTTTATTTGCATGCTGTAATGTTTCTATCACTCCATAAAATGCCTTTTTTGTGTGTGTGGCTTGGACGGTATTCAGACACAAACCAGCCATGTTGGACATTAAATACCGTGACATTACCGGTGTTACATCGTTGCATAACAAACAACCTGGCAGATTTAGCTGTGTTTAAACACACAAATCAGCCCAACTCGAGGTCCACTAATAATTAACTTGTTTCCGCAGGTCGTGTTGTTTCATTCAAATCAAAGTGTCACAATTTATTCAGATGTGAGAAACACTTTAAATGCAGAACTTGATCAATAGTCATTTTGTTTTACATTCTTTCAACTTGAATTGATTTCTTTTTTAGTTCAATAATGAACATAATCAAAATGTGTGTTTTCTGCTTAAAAAAAAAAAACACTTTTGTTTTTATTTTTTCAGATTTTTTTTATTATATGATACAAACAAAACCTTATGTCAAATGTTCAGACTGTCAACAAAACTAATCTATAAACTCATCCAGGATTATGTGTTGGTGCCAGTTGTGATCCTGGCAGCATTTGAAAGTCACAATAGTGGCAATCATTGATTTCTAGTGTTTCCAGTTGTGTCATCAAAGTCTGCAGGTTGCACAACATGTTTATTTACTTCTTCCAAACCTTTTCCTGGCTGAGGGGGGAAAACGTGTGTGTGCTGGAGAATAAAAGGTGATCAGGAGGATAGATGTGGGGGTGACTCAGACTCACTGATAAATTTGTTTTGCATAGCCTCCAGCAGTGCTTGGTGGGCATCTTCAGCCTGCATAGCAGTGGCACATTCCCGTGCCAGCATGGTGCGAATCAGATGCTCTCCACAGCCTGGTTTCAAACAGGTAAGGTAGAAGAAAGTGTTGGCAAAAACAATTCAACTATAGCTATACAGTATATAGCAGAGATATCATAAACTATAGCTATAAATAAAGACAATATAAAGACACATTTGATACATTAGGTCTGGTTTTCTGCTGTAATCTCAACATCATCTCCCTGCACTCTTTATCCACGGACCATTGTTCCCCATTTATGTTTTGTTTTTGTTCAGTTATGCTTAACCTAAAAAAATGACACTTTATTTAGGATCAAAATATACAAAAGTTACTTTTTTGAGAAATGAGGAGGAAAAAGAAAACCTACCGCTGTACTGTGAGAACGTGAGGGACAATTTGGCATTTAATATGTGGTAAAATGGCTTGAATTTTAAAATGAATATTTAGAAATGTATTGTAACACCAGTTTCCACATAGCAGATACTTTTTTGTGCTGCATTTGATAAATAAGTGATTAAAAACTAGTTTCAGGTTTGCTCTTAGCACAGTGTCATTCAATTCACCCCGAACCAAAAAGTGCCCTTTCATATTGCCGCTAACATGCTACATGCTTCAAGAGCGGCCAATCAATTGGGCAGATTTGAGCCATCATTGATTAATCAACATTGGTCTATAGCCTGGCTGATTAACCGGTCGGGCTCTAATATGTAACTGATTGCTTTTATTTTGGTTTAAAAGCAAAACAATATTGAAACATGTTTTTACAACTTTTCTGCTGTGTGTAAATTCTCTCTCTCTGTGCTGTGCTTTCTGCATTTTTATAAGCTGCCACTTTTAAATCAGTAGTAATGTTACAAAATTACAACACAGGGAGAAGTGCAATAGTTGAGCCTTGTTTGATTTATTCATGTTATCCAGATTTAAGAAACTTAAAATTTATATATATATATATATATATATATATATATATATATATATATATATATACCGTTCATGAAATATTTTATAAAATTGTCTTAAATGCAGCTTTGCAGAATGACAGGTAGTCATGATAACTCAGAATAAGTTAGAACAGCTCAATGTTGACAGGTAGTCAGGGTAACTCAGAATAAGTTCGAACAGCTCAATGTTGACAGGTAGTCAGGTAACTATATATACATATTTTATATTATATTCTGTAAATACAGTTTGGACAAGTTGCCTTTTCTTATTTATTAGTGGCTTTACAGTCCTTATATATCAGCTAATTTATCGGCTATCGACTGATATATCGGTTATTAGCAGATTTACCGGAAATCAAACCCCTGATATTGATGTCGGCATTGGCCCTAAAAACCCCTTAATGGTTGCTTTCTACATGCTTTGTTAAGTATTGAAAACTCTTTATTTAACCAAATACTCATGCAGATTGCACTGTGCATAAAAACAATTAGTTTTCCCCAAAAGCTAAATTTCCCTCTACTTTGAGAAAGAATCTGAAAAAGACCAAAATGTGAAAAATCCCATCTGGCAGAAGCTTCTGTGAAAGCCCATAAAGGCTGAAGAAAATAGCTTCATTGTTTATGTAAACACAAATGAAGGCCCAATAAAAAAACCAGGTAACTACAACAGAGTGAAAGCAGGTCAGTATTGGTGGAGACCAAATGCCTGACGCAGTTTGAAGCACTGAGCTGAGAGCTGTGAGATTTCTGCACTTTTGTTTACCTTAAACCACAGTGTGTGAGAGACAAAGGGATTCATGAGAGCTCAAACACACTTAGATTACAAACACATCAGCGCAGAAAAGTTAAAAGACGCTGCAAATGTAAACAGTGGTGTTTGTAAACTGTCTTCCTACTGGCCACAGCAAAGCAGAGGCCAGATGAAGCATTAAAACAAAGATCCACATGAGCCACAAATTAGAAAATGATCACAAGTGGTGGTAGGGTGAAGGATGGAGGATGGATCGGCAAAAGTGGTGAAGTGACGGGGGGGGAAAATTGACAGATGTAACGGAGGTCATTCTCATTGCGACAGGATGAAAATGACTTTTTTTTCTCCTTTTTTTTTTTAGGTTTCTTTTGATGGAAATGTCTTTCATGTTAGGAAATTCAAAACAGGTGTTGTACTGGAACACACATTGTGTTTTCCAAAGCCATGAGGCCAGCAGTCTTTTTTTCAAAGACATCAAAGCAAAACCACAATATAGGAGGGCAGGGCCACGGAAAATACATACAGAGAGGAAGCATCCACGCTCAATCTACACAGACAATTAATAAAATTATAGGAGTTATTCATGCAGCTGGAAAAATGTGCTCCGTAAGTTTGAGCCCTGTTTGGTTTAAAGTCTTGAATATGAGATATCTGATTTAATAACAAACTGGACTTCTGTTTGGTCAGTGAATTATGTTCAAAAGAGAGTTGAGTATATATTATGAAACAACCATTTAGTCATGCATTCTAGATATTCATAAGTAGAAGCATATTTTTGTCTGTTATAGTAATTGAATTACACATTTGAAATCATTGTATGTACAATGAAGAACAGTTTTAGTATTCCAACCTAGAATGCTGTATAAAGCTCTAGATACCAAATATTTTTCTTTGACATCCAAAACCTGTGTCGCAGCCTTCTCACCATCTTAAAAAAAACACCTCCTTTAGCTAAAAAACTGACACATCCCTTCATTTTTGTAAAGATCATCTTCCATTTAATTAAAAAATCATTTTATTGAACTACAGCAACCAGTGTTCCTGCTAGTTTTGAGGTTTCTGCCAGATTCTTCCCGGTAAGGTTACGCCTTTAAGCCCCAACACAAATTTCCATACTCTACATTCCAAGTGAGCCACAGATTTGATAAATATGTTTAATAACTTGAGAAGATTATGAGTTCTTTGAACAAATTGAGATATAAAATGCAGTCAGGTAATAATTAATGTATTTTCTGTCATTTTAAGTTCTCTTTAGGGCCCAAATGCTCTAAAGGGCCGAATTTAGCCCCCGGGCTTTTAGTTTGATACATGCTCTACATTTAATCAAAACTCAAGATTTCGAAAATGTTCAGGACGGAAATTAATCCTCGACATAAAACCAAATCTTTTTTTATTTGATTTCATTTTTTTAGGAAGTTAATCCCCCAGAATATTCATTCCAGTGCATTGCTGTGTTTGACAATATGCTAATAGAAAGCCATGTCTGATATATTGATTCAATCAACCAAAACTGATTTTATTAACTAAGTAAAAATGTTTCCACGCAAAAAAGAGTACAAAAAACAGCACAAGAGCAATAACTCCAGAAGAAAAAAATCTCATTTTCAAACTCCATCAAGGTATTGATACCCTGAAGCCACACACCAAATGTGGTTATCCTATCTTAAACGACTTTGAAGATACCTTGAACAGAGTAAAAAAACGGAACTCGGGCAATAACTCTGGAAAAAATTATTGCATGCTTCTCATTTTCGAACTCTTAAACAGTTTCTGAGAAAAGCTGTCCCTTTTAACTAGGGGCAGATGGACGGAGCTCAAACCTATATCCCTCTTCCACATTTTGTGGAGCGGAATAATAACCAAATCTTGTAAAAACCTGTATACTGCTGCACAGGCACCAACATACACCTGTTGTATATGTGAGGCAGAACTGCTGCCTCGATCACACATACAGCAGGTGTTCTATGTTAAGTGTCACTGCAAATCCACAGAGCTCTGAAATGCACCTGGTATGCAGCTGACTAACAACGACTGGAGTACAATGACTCAATCAGTCGAGGAAGTCGCTGATGAGAATCACTCGGCAGCAACAGTTGGAAGGCGGTGGAAAGTACTATTAGGCATCGGGGAGCTTGACTCACTGGGGTTGATTCATAACACCGTCTTCCAAACACACGGCAGGCTAGTGGTGAGCAGGAGCAGTGGAACTAACACACAGCGTGTACACAGAGCTTCAGAGTGGGCTGATGTACCTGAGGTACTCACTGCTGTAGAGAAAGGGTTCAGATTGCACGAGTTTTCAGCCCAGCAGCCGCAGCCATAATTAGCAGCCTGAGAAAACACAGAAAAATAACACAAAGAGAAAGAGAGAGACAATCGTTAAATACATTACTAGTTAAAATGTTAGAATTAGAAGATAACAAAAGAGATTATTTTGGCTTTAAAAATATTTATAGATAAGATAACAAACATGAAGTAATAATGTCAGGAATAACTTTACGTACAGTCATGTCATTTACTCCTTTTCTTTAGTCTAAATTGCACAATTTCTCTAATGTCAAATTTATTTACTAAAATAATACAAAATTAAATAAATATTTGATCTGCGCCTACATATTTTACACTTTATACTATACAATACCTTATATGAAATATCAAACATTCCCTATCCAAACTCTAAAACCCTGACACAGGTCTGACCACTGGAGGGCATCAAAACTAGTTTTTTTTTCCTCACATGCCTACAGCCGCAGTGTTTACACAGTGGTCAGATTCAACTTTCTAATTGGGGTAATGTAATATGATTCAGAACATAGAGCTGCTTCAAAAACAATCCGAAAACAATCTGCAATGGCCCATAGATTTGTGCATGACTGCACAACATATACAATTATAAAAATGTCAAGTTATTTGGATTTCAATTCATAATTCACACCTGTGAATGATAATAAAAGCTTAAAGTGATACTATGAGCTTGGCATACGACTGCACTGAATCAGATTTAGATTGATTACAATAAAAAACATGAAAATATTACATTTAAACTTCATTGATTTTATTCTCTGCTTATCCTTTTAAACTCCTCTCGGTGGCAACTGAGGGTTCAGCGTGTCTGTATTTTTCCTCTCTAAAATAATAATGTACTAAAATGTTTGTTCTCAAATCTAAATTTAAAGTTAAATAAATGTAATATTGCATGTATATTGCATAATGTATGGAAATCATTCCTGCCTGTGGCAATCAAACTGTACAATTCAACACTGTAACCTGAAAGTTTCCTTGTTGTATATAGCTGTGTATTTGTATTATTACTATCTTATTTTATTATGTTCTACTGTAATATATGCACTAGTATGTAATCCTTATTTAATTAACAGTCTTTTACTTCATTAAGTAGGGTTTTCTTTCTCGTTTCTTTCTTTGTGTAGTGTTTATTCTTCTTATTTGTAATATTTCTTGAGCCTCTGTAACAGAAGTAATTTCCCCCTGGAATAAATAAGATATTTCTGATTCTGATTCGGAAATATTTTACGTAGAATATTGAAACTTTTCTTTTAAATAATGATCAAACTAAAAACTAAGGACAAGATGTTAGTTGTATAGTGTTGTGCTTTCTGGTTGTTAAGTTAAAGTAGCATTGCACCAAAGTGTAAAAATGTTTTGTCCATTTTAGCTTAGATGTTAAATGTTGAGAATAGCATCTACAATGTAATGTAGACAAAAAAGACTTAGAAACAGCACTGTGTGAAATACAAACACTGAGCTCATTGGCCTGCATAGATGTTTGTGATTATGTTGAGAACGGACGATGTTACACTGTGTGATTTAAGACATAGTTTATTACTTGCATTACTTGATTATTGTTTAAAGAGCCATTTTACCAGTCTAAAAACTGACCATTTAAATGTCCCCTTAGTCTTCCCATAACTACATCATTTTACCAATATTAAGACAAACCAGTATATTCTTGCAGTTTCATTACCCCCAATATTCAAATTCAATACAGATTTTTTTGTGACGCACCTATTTTCACAACAGTAAAATATCTTTATTCTTATTTCAGTGAAGAATTGCTAGACGGAGCTTGTCCTTTTTACCTGGCCAACTCGACCAGGATGCTTCATGGCCAAGCCTCCACTGGATACCCCTGCAGCTACATTTCCTTCCAGGTCGACCACCACAGCTCCCACTGTGTCAAGGCTTCCTGGGCCATTCTCCTACATCACAGTCAGACAACGGGCACAGACATTGATTGAAAAGGATTGTGATGTACTGTATATAACCTGATGTACAATACATTTCAGAAGGGATCCAGATCAATATACTGATTATAGATCAGTTTGAATTGTTGGTGAAGATTAAAAAAAAATGTATCTCATTCGTAACAGACCAATCTTTATGACATTTGACTGAGTCATGTAATGTTGGTTGCTCAAGTTTCAACCAGATCAAATCAGGATTGGGAATTTCATTGTGATTTTTGCCCCCAAAAAATGGGCGTGCCGATACATTTAAACTTACTGTATGGTGATCAATGGGGCTAAAAATGTATTCCAAGACTGATCCACATATCTGCAAATATCTGGAAAATATATTTGGTACTTGGTGAAGGTTTTCACTCTCTCAGTGCTCTTGTTTTGTGTATGTTTCCCCATTTTGTTTTGTATTTTTTCTCATTTTCAGTACTTGTGTGTTAATTTGTGTGTTTGTGGAGTCAGTTTGTATAATTTCCTTTCATTTTGTGTTTTTTTGGTTGTCCATTAGTGAATTTTCCTGTAAATTTGAGCATATTTTGGAAGCATTTGGTGCATTTTTGCTGTTTGTGGATTATTTTGTCACGCATTTATTGGAAGCCACAACAAAATTAGTCCAAGGAACACATGTGTCCCCAGAGCTGCCAGTTGCCCATATCTGCTGTAAGTGGTGCAAATATGTGCATCAGATCAAACTTTGGGACATCAAATAAAGTGAGTACCTAGTAGAAAAACCTGCGGACCAGCATGAGAAATATATGCACCCCTGCGAATATCAATCAATTTCTTCAAGAAGGATATCATACAACAAATAATAGTGATAATCACTTTTTTCCACAGAATGAAGTTTACCTTTGAAGCTTGTTTGTGAGCTATCCTTAGTTACATAAAAAAAAAGATCTACAGATTCACTGTAAACACCGGCATAATGATACACAATCTCTGCCTCTATCAGAAGCTGATTAAACCTTGGAATAAGAAAGCAGAATTAAGAGAGAAAAACATTGCAGGAGTGTGTCTCATCTTTTGGATGCTCGCCAGAATCCGCTCCGTCTTCAGGCTTGTGAGGCCAAAAAGCTCCAAAGCTAACTATTTTAAAATGCAACAACAATCATTTTGTCAGACATTATCAGTGTCCGTAAATAAGAGAGCTATTACATATGAAGCTGAAACAAAAGGGCATCTTAAGGCTTATATAAAAGGGTTTTAATCACAGTTAACATTGCTGCTGCTGTTGCTTACACACCAATCATAGACAGGTGGCTCAAAAAAAAAAAAAAGGAAAAAGATTTTACTGATTGGCAAAAGGAGAGAGCCTTAAAAAGAACATGCTGCATGGAAATTAAAACCAGGCACTAATAACATTTTTTTTGTTATTGGAGCCAGTCTCTAATAACTTTCCTTTTAACAAAATGAGGTTATTTCCTCTCCACTGACTCCACTGCCAAGGAAAATTACAGATAAGGTAAAACACACCAAAACCTCACATGGTAAGGCCATTATCAGTTGCACATGCATCCAATGGATGCATATATTCAAGTGAGAATGTTAGAAGGTGAACCTAAGTTTTGTGATTGGTGTAAAATTAGTCATTTTACACAAACATAGATCATGGAATCATTTATTGACTCATCCTACTATAAATCCTCTTGTTCTTTTTACCAACGGGTGGTGAGATCCATTGTTATTCAGCCATTTAATCATAAATCGAGAACATTTAGGATTTGTAGGGAGATTTGCAAATCATTAGCCAAGCATTAATCCTTCCCCTTATCACGACTTATCTGAATGCTGGTCCTAAGGAACAAATGGTTTGTAATATATCATTATCTAATAAAAGTGGATCCGCAAGTATTAGAAGCTGACAAAGCTTACGCTGACAGGCATTAAAGTACGGTACTTGTAATTATGATCAGTGTTGAAAAACTCACAGTCACACTTGATTGTCGTATTTTCTTTGCCTGTTTCGATCCTTGGCCAGTTTTCTCTGCCAGTTCCATCTTTCGCTTGTTCCTCTTGTATGCAGACAAACTGAACTCTAGAGGAGAAGATCAAAAATTTTTAATTTCCCAACAATATTTGCTTTTCTTTGACAACAAAACAAACTTTTTGTGAATGAGTGGTGGGGGATCTTACTTGTTGCCATATTCTCCGAGGGGCAGGGTGCTATTCCGTGGCCCACCGCCCATTCATGCGCTCCTCTCCCCACTAAAAAACTGAAAAAGAAAAGCTATCAAATGGAGAAAAACAGGAATAGGACTGATTATGATAATTACCATGGTGGTATTCTGCCAGCTGAAAGTTTTCCTTTCTGTGCTTCAGTCAGAAGCCGGTTTGCAACCAACACTGGATTCCTAATACCTGAAAAAAGATCAAAATGAAAACTAAGTGATACCAATACAGAGTATAGATAATAATCAAAATATGTGCCTGAAATTATTTGTTGTCATTATTAAGGTGGAAGCATACACAGTGCATCAGAGCATTGTGATTGAGGCAGCAATATAAAAAAAGAATGAGTTAATTACAGAACAATGCGTCATTATAACAAATAATTCTAAATGAGAATAGGGCAACTTTTATCACATTGAGGGCCAAAAAACTGTGGTTATCTGATCAAAGGATCACATTAATAAAATTAATTTCGTCAATTAGAATAATGACCAAAGTGAGCATCAACACAGGAAAGAAAAAAGGTTTTTGTTTGTGTTTGGAGACATTTGTGTTTTATTTCTGCTGTCATTTGTTTATTTTTCTGTTGTTTTATGTAATTTTGTTGTTGTTTTGTGGTTTTAGAGTATATTTTTGTGCATTTTTGTATATTTTTCTGTTATTTTTGTGTATATTTGTCATGGTTTGATGTGTTCTTTGAAGCAAATTGTAGTTGCTCTTTTTTATATGTCTTTTGGGTTGTTTGTTTCTTTTTCTGTCTTTTCATTTTTGAGTAAGTTTGTGTGTTTACTTTGGAGGCCACACAACATTAGACCAAGGGCTGCATGTGTTTTAACACAAAAAAACATAACCTTAACAGAGGAGTTCATTTTGATTTTGCATTAGTCATGAAGGGAAATCTCATAGTTTATTTCAACATATTTGTAAATAAAATGCTACTTTGAAACGAGAGAACTTTAGGAAAGAGATTTAGGCTGTGATTTACTTTGAGTGAGTAGTTATAAAATACAGTAAATTATAAAACAAATATTTACCCCATTGTTACTGAGCTTAGCAGAGACTCACCACTTATGGCTCCTACAGCACCAAACTGCAGCGACCTCCCATCCATGATGCTTGCGTCACATTCGATTTCCCCGGATAAATTCAGGTTGGAGCCCATCCCAGCGTTTGTGAAAGGAGAGTCCTGAGAACAATTAAAAGAAGCAAAATCAAACATAACCTAATAGTGATGAAATATGTTGCCAGTAATGGAAAGTGATCCAAAAATGTAACTGCAGGACAAAGACGAAAGCACGCTATTTTGAAATGTTGGGCAGCAGAAATGGAATAAAAAGGGGATCCAAATCTCCTGGAAACAGAGAGTGAAGCGCCAGAGCATATGTATAGTTATCTTACTGATTTCAAGCTAATGTTGTTTGATTATGTACGGTAATTATCCCTTTAATAAAAAAAGCAATAATGAATATATGAACTACTATGGTTTAACAGTCAAATAAGTCAAAATGTGAATGCCTTTGCATGCATTTCAAATAAATATCAGTTAGAAAATGAAAATCGGATTGCATCTAAAATCTCCAACATAATCTCTCCGATAAGTTTTTGTTGTTTTTGTCTCCGCCCTCAGTCGTTCCCGCCATATACTGACAGTGAAAAATAACTGAAGTGAACTTGAATTGTTGACTATTGTTCTCTGTTTGAGTAACATCACTTGATCAAGTCTTTTCTAACATTCCACACTAAAAAATAAGTAATAAAAGAATGTATGATTTGTGCTGATAACGTATCAAATCAATATCAGTATCGGCCAATACCCAAGGATACAATATCTGTATCGTATCAGAAGTGAAAAAGTTGTATTGGGACATCTCTATTTACATGGTTATAAGAATAATGACAATCTGCAATTCTTAGCCTATGTATGTTGTTCTTAGAAGGTGAAATTATTTGTTTTTTTAATCAATGTTTATTGAACGATGCGTACAAGCATCTGCATTTTACTGCAGTTAATTACAGACACAGTTCGTTATTACAGTCCAATTGGTAGAAAATCACTTCTTAGATCATCCAACAAGATGGTGTGCACATGGAACACAGGTTGAAGCTGTTTTGGATAAACCACACACATACTGGTTCCAAATTATTTCCCCTTTCAAGCATTTTTGTTAACTTTACTATGGGACAAAACATTTTTTTTTTTTTTAATAAATTGTATGAAATGTAAAGGATGAGCTAACAATGATAGAAGAAAACAGAAAAAAATAAAATCTAGCGTGTATGTTGATCAACAAACCTCGAGTTCAACCAAGGCTGCAGCCACAGCTTCCACTGCCAGTGCCCCAGCTTTGAGCTGATCCACAGCCTGACAAAGATACAGATAAACCAAGAGGTCAGTTTTTAGCACTTTTCAGGCATTATATGATCACATAAACTACAAATTCAGTAAATCAAAACCTCATGTACATTACCAAGGTGTTTGTAAAAAAGCTGCTCCTAAACTACTATGTAAGAACTGCTCCTCCTCCTATTACTTTAAGGTACAATTAGGTACTAAAAGCAATAGTTGTGGGACTTGTTTCAAGCAGTGAACGCATAAAGCATTCATTCATTTTCAGATCCACTTATTCCTGTTCAGGGTCGCGGGGATAAAACATTCAAATTACAAATAAAAAAGGGCAGACAAATATTTAGAAATGCATTTCAGATGCCAAAGAACAACATTCATGTGACACAATTAAATGTAAAGAGTGTAGAATTTTACAGTCAAGTTAAAGAGTGGAAATTTACTGTAAGAAACTTCAGGATCACTTTAATCAAATTGCATTTTAGATTTGGTGTTAATGCTCTGTTCTGGGACCTCTCTGCCCTTTCTAGCAGCTTTTCCATGAGCTACGTGGAAAGCCATAAGCAGAGAGAGCGGTCAGCAGGACCCCCTGGAACAAAAGCACAGATGTTTAGATGGCAACAAAAAATTGTGTTTAATTAGACAGAAGAGGATTAGCTGAGGTGGGGGTGGTTTGCGAGGCGTTTGCAGACGAAGCGTGCGGAAGTAGGCGTGTTGCTATGGTTTAAATACAGCGCTGAGACCAACTCTAACCAATGGAAAGCATGGAACATGATCAGATGGATGATTAACTGATTAGTGGATGGATGCTGTCAGTTGTCAACAGCTACTGACAGATGAAGGGGCTGGACTAGTTGGGCATCCGTGCCGGCCTGAACTAACGCAATGCTTTATTTAACACAGTTAGGTATAGGTAAAGCAAAAACGATAGGTTCTCCATTGCAGGGGTCCCCAACAACCACTGGGCTCTGAACCGGTATCAGTCTGTGGACCGTTTGGTACCGGGCCACAAGAAAGGAATAAAGGTTTAAAAATTCCTTCCCGTCTCTGGTCCGCAGAAGCCGGTCAGTGGGGTATAAAAGGTTGGGATCACTGCTCTATCAGACAGAACCGTCAGTAAAACGTCTTTCAGCTACAGGGTATAGGGTCCTCAATTACCTGTGCCTCAGTGGTTTAGGTGGAGTCTGCATGCTCTCGATGAGCGTGCGGGTTATGTCTGGGTGCATTGTTTCCCACTCATGGTCATAAAACATTAACGATGACATAAGTCTCTGACTTAAATTTATGAGTGTCTACCAGTAATTGTATTATAATAAACTTAATAAAGTTTTCCCAGCCTCCTGCCTTAGCTAAGCTAAGTTTGGATCCTGCTCTTGTTACACTAATGCCAATAATGGGTATAGTGAAGTAAAGTCTATGATAAATAAATGGATGGCTGCACAAAACCTTGTTCAGGATTGATTCATATGAAACACTTACTCTTTGACAGGCTCTTTTGCACGCATACTTGTACTCCTTGGCCTTTGACTCAGAGTGATATCCTGCTCCTGAAAAGATATTTATCGTAATGACAAATAGGGAATCCAATACTCAATTTACTTAGCAACATTTACTCATCCAATCTGAACCTGATACTGTATGTTACAGAGCCAGCACCCACTAGTACAAACATTAGCGACAAACTTGTCAAATAATAATAAAATGATACATGTATATATATCATGTACTGTATTGTATTTATTTATTTATTACCTTGTCTGCACATGCTGTCATTGAAATTGTATTATTAATTCACTCATACAAAGCACTATAAATAATTTTGAAATGTACAGTATATGAATATCTGAAGTAGTCAAAGAGACTGGTTTCACCATATTATTCCTTATTCACAACTAATTCTAATGCTAATAACATACCATCACCCTAAACTTACTGTAGCCACAAGGGTTTGTAAAGCGGTGAAGAGGAGACATTTGAATGTAAAACTTCATTTGAATAAAATTAACCATTGGTCTCTTTAAGTTCTTCCTTCTTTCCCAGTTTTAAAGACTTCCTTGTTATTCCATCTTCATAAATTCTGCTCCTAGTTTTTTTAGTTTGATGGGTTTTTTTTAATTAAAAATATGTATCAAATAACTTAACTATTAATTCTGGTTTTGGAACATAATAAAGTGGACTAATTTTTTTCAATATTGTGTTTCCTTTATTATCTTATTATATATTATTATTATTATATTATATATATATTCTTTATTTTGTTTTTATAGTACATTTTGTAACATTTGTGTAAAGGTTCCCCTTGAAAATTAGATGATCCATCTCACGTGTCCTTAAAGCAATACGCGGATTTCCGTTACATGAATGCACTTTAGGTGATGGCTCTGAAGCTGAATCATAAAACTTTGTTACTAATTTGCGTCAGAAATGTCTTTTAAATTGCGAGTAAAATGTACATATAATAGTCTTTCAGTTGAGCTGTCTTTGTCATTTAGGTCTTTTAAACAGTTAAAGAAAGTGCACTGTACCTGCATGCACTAAAACAAATCCACCAACACTTCCTGACTTTTGACTGGGACTTAAAACATGGATGACGAGAGAGGAAGGCCGCTGCTCTTCGGCAGAATTGGTTAGATTTTCCATAACCCCTGCATAACTTGATAAGCCAATCATTACCAAACTGCTGATGACAAGACAATCGTTTTCCTGGCAGACCTGTATCACACACAAAAAAACACAAGTGTTAAAGATGTGACGCTATGGACTAGTTAGATTATTAACAAAATGCCCGAAAAGCAGCCATAATCCCTGATCATTGTTTTGCACAATTAAATACATGCACAACAGAATACTTAAAATAAATAAATAAATAAATAAATTGTACAATTAGTCCTCAGAGACGCATGAACTAAAATAAAAAGTAAAAACACTGAATGATTTATATATAATTAAAATAAATATATATGTATTCTATAAAGTGCTGAATTTCATTTGAATTTTAGTTATAAATACATACACACAGCCATGGATCAGACTGTGTCACCAGGTGAAATTACACAGGATAAAAAAATATAGCATTTATTCATAGCCTACTCAAAAAAAATAAATAGATTAAATAGACTGAATAGACTAAATTCACGAGGTGGATATGTAAGCATGGATTAAAGCACACATCAACACTGTAAAACTACAAATCCCAGTTCTTTGCTGCTGTATCTCATCAGAGGTTCAAAACAGTGTTATGTTTCAACTGGTAAGCAGTTTATCTGGTGAACATATTTCAATTTATTAAGCGCCGTATTTGCACAATAAGTAATTTAAAAATACGTAAATCTATTAGAAATAACGTGGCCAAACCCTAAACGTATAGGTTTGTAGCAAATATATTGAATAAAAGCAGTAAAAGCAGTAAATCGTGTTTACCCAGTAAAAAAGAAAACGTCACGATGATGTGACGCTGCTAGAACAGCGATTGCTAATCTAAACGGAGCTCTGTTAGCGCAGTTTGAAAAGACAGCATAAAAGAGAAAAGTAAATGTAGCAATACATTTGTTATGTATTCCTATTAGCTTGTTAGCCTAAGGTAAGTTTACACAAACACAACATTCCACCCTTACTATTTACATACCTCTGCAAACAGCAACACAGCTGCATTCTTACCGGGACGTCCTACAACATGCGTTTAAAGAGAATAAACCTGTGCAGGGCATATGTTTTAAACGCTGCAAACTTTAATGACACACATTTCCTTCTCAAGCTATCCGCAGCTAGTTAGCTATGGACACCCGACTACTTCCTGGTTCACGTATACGTTGCTAAGGAAACACGTAACAGGGCCCGCAGATTAGACACCGCATCGACTGCAGCTGCCGCCCAGTAGGGCGGTGCGTCTACAGGGCGGCCATCTTGGAAAGGTGTCAATCACTTCTACAGCGCATGACATCTCTAGAGGAATGATGTGCTTACATAATTAAAGTAGTCATAAATCGCTCAATTCTCAAGCAATTTTCACGAGGTTTGTAATAAACGTCAGACTTGATAGATAGATAGATAGATAGATAGATAGATAGATAGATAGATAGATAGATAGATAGATAGATAGATAGAACAAAAGGAACCCAGAAAACGTTCAGATTTTTTTTTTATTGCTATTCATATAATTATCATTATATTCTCATATTATCGTATTATTTTTTATTATTCACATTATTATAGTTACTGGTATTCTCATTGTATTATTATTACCATCATTATTGCTATATTGTTATTATTATTATATTTTTACTATGTACTCTTATATTACATTATTATTATTATTATTATACTGTATAATAATTACTGTCACTATTAATATTATATCCTTATCATCATCATCATCTTTATTAATATTGTAGCCAAAGAACTGAAATATTCAAGGAACAAGAACATAAACAATCTTCACAGAAAACTATCTACAAGAGTGTTTAGTATTTGACTTCCTGTCTCAGATGGATAATTTGCAAGTCAGTTTTTTTCTGTGTAGCAGGTTGTTGCTAGGAACGCTAGATTCATAACATCGATGGTTTTGTCCGTCCTGTCGGTGTTTATTTCACTACAGCTATAATAACAACCTGCTAACAATATATTATCCGCTACATGTCCACGCACCACTGCCTCCAACAGCACCGTTCCAAGATGGCGGCGCTGTAGACGCGTCCCTCCACAGTCATTGCGGCGTCTACGTTTAAAATGTCTATGGCAGGGCCAAAGTCACCGGATGTTTACTTCGTCAGATATGACAAGTACACATCCGTTTTGAATTGAATTTCAATAATTTATTATTAACGTGTCGAACTAAAACATGGCCATGGGTAGCCACAGATATACAAAAATATTATTTATTTTAGTGTTTTGTTTATGTTTTTAAAACAAAAATCTATTAATCCACCTTCTATTGTATTAAAATAAAGGGAAATATTTTACATAAAACAAAAAAGGTATTGCATTTGTGGAAAATTTAGTTAAAATTAGATGAAAAATGTATAATCTACTTTGGGTTATCTTCAGGTAAAAAATAAATGAATAAAAAATATTTTGAACTAAGTGTAAACTTATTTTAAATGTTATCCAAAACCTATTATCTGCATTTTCCATAAACTGTTATTGACTCAAAGTCCTGAATCCTCACGTCAGAATAAGTAGATATAGGAGATGGATGTCGACCCAGAAAAATGTAATACGTCACTAAAACTTCTTTAAATCTTCAAAAGCAACTAATATAAAACAAAACAAAAAAATCATGATAAACATGTTTAATTCTCTCTATCAGAACTAATTTTTAGCAACTACGGGTTGTAGATCCAGTAATCATTTATTCATAAACCTTCTTTCAAATTAACAAGTTAAAAAAAGATATTATTCATTTCCTTTAAAAAAAGACAGACGCTTTTCCAAAATTCCATTGCAACAGATTCATTCATTTTATATATTCTTTATTTACTGATGATTTAACATGATGACCAGAGTTGGGGTCAATTATAATTGTACTTGTGTAATTGGTAATTAATTACAATTATGATGTAATTACAACTGTATTCGTAATTGGAAAAATATGCTGCTGTTGGAATTGTAATTGAATTGTAATTGAGCTCTGATAAATCATATCAAGTTTACTCGTCAGTTCTCTAACATTTAAAAAAAAAAAAAAAATGAAATTAAGGAGTATAGGGCCTAAATAATTGTAACCATAATTGGAAAAAATGCTTGTCAACATAATCATAAATGAGTTGTAATTGAACATGAATAATTGAAGACGTAATTGTAATTGAAAAATGTAATTGACCCCCAACACAGATGATAACATTTGCGGAAAAGTTTAATTTTTTGTATTCATCTGTTGCTTTGCACATGTAAATTACTTACTTATAGTTGGAATTGGAAAAATGACTGCCAACATCTATCTATAAAAGCAAGGAACGTCTGTGTGCGTGTGTGTGTGTTTGTGGAGCAAATATCTCCCCGATGCAGTGTCTGATCAATCTGAAACTTTGTCAACGGCTTGGGCATAACCCAAGTGCGTGCATCCGTAACTTTGGAGTAATTTGGTCATTTCAAAACCAATTTAAAACCAATTTGAAATGACCAATCCACACTGTGGTACTTCCGTTAAAATATTGTCGTAGAACACTGATGATGTCACCACCAGTGATGTCATCAGAGTTCCAATTACAATGTTTCAACTGATGATGTCATGATAAATGCCGGTTAATTCGGACAGGAAACATACATTACAGAAAAATACACCAAAAGAAAAATATATAAAAATGAGTAAAAAATAAAAACAAGCACATTTATCATGTGCATGTCCCATAGAATTAAACCAGGGAAATCACACACGCTATCTTACTTTGCACACGCAAATAAACCCCTTTATAACACTACATAGTACAAAGTATGTACACCTCTTTGTACATCTAACCTTCAAACACATACTTATTTGGCCATAATTGACAATTCTACTTAAGCCCCCACTATATGAATACATACTTCTGACGGGCACTGTACTAGTGTGATATAAACACAGGGAAAATGTGATAATATTGTTGAGTTTCAATTAATTTGTGTATAGTTTTGGAGATATCTGAATTAGTTCATAATTCTCAGACTTGTTTGCTTTCTGCTGCAGGCCAAATTTGATTCTCTATAGCACCGGATTTGGCCCCCGGACCTTGAGTTTGAGATAGATGGCACATAGAATAATATAGCAACAAGTCTGCATTCCACAAAATCCAAATTCACCATTTTATAATCTCCCCCACCCCCAAAAAATGAGATTTTAAAAAACAAAACAAAGTAAAGAATGATTTTACACTTGCTTCTTTGCAACAGGCTGGGATTTATTCCAAAATCTTTCTCTTTAATGTTAATGACACAAGCAGTTGTTGCACAAGTGGACTAGAAGGTTCTCATTCTTCAGTCCATAATGTTCCGTCTGATGGTGTTTGTTTTGGATCAAGTCTGCAGAGATGAAAGACTGCTGTTGGGTAATTAATAGAAAGAGGGCCAGGGCCAGAGTGCACAGTCCAAAGAGCTGAAGAGGGGCCAACCAGGCTTTGGGGGTTGTATTTATTACCACATGCCATCAAATCTCTGTGGAAACTTCTCAAAAATAGTGTTCAAAGCCACACGTGTGTCGATGTAGAAAAACAGGAGTATGCAATACATATTTAAAATTTTGGTTTGAATCCAAGTCCTGTAAATACATCAGTTTATTTAAAATTTACATGACAAAGTTAGGGAAAAATAGGACATATGACATGATCCACATTTTTGTAAACATTTTACTAGTGTGTTACTGTTAAAAGCTTGTAATGTGTGTCATGAAAAACAGCGGTAACACTCTGATTTTCCAAGGATTCAAAGTTTTCAAGGAAAAGTAAACAAATAGACCCTTCTGCAAAAAAAAAAAAACCTTTACAAAATGTAAAATGATTTTCGTCATGAGATGATAATCCGTGGTTGACACGACACATTCCCTGCACATGTGCAGGAAGAATTACCCCAGAGATGTTTTGTTTAATCATAAAGAGAGGAGAGAAATGTGTGAAGCATCATATTCCACAAGGTGAATCAGATTACAATATAAAACATTGATACAGAAAGTACATTAACTTTATGAGAATGCTTTGAAGTTCTGATCATTTATCTTCACTAAATGTATTCAACATGAGTTCAGTCAGCGTTCTTGGAAGGATTCCTGCTGTTTTGAGTGAGCAGAAACCAGGCACATTCCACTATGGACAGGCATGCTGATGAGGGTTTTGTTAAATAAAGAGAAATAAACACGGGGAGCAGTAGAAGCACTTTTTACTAAAGCTACAACCCACAAAAATCCTGCAGGAAAAGAAAACTCACAGCATAATGCTTTTATAATCCCGCCTCAAACCCGTTGTGAGATTGTAGACTAAACAATGTACCACTGAATAAGCCACAATCTACACATGAGAAGGTAACCTATGACATATAGTTCTCTAAGGCAAATTACAGATCGTGAATAAAACGAGTGCTGTAGACAGAAATATACAAACAACATAAGGAATATTTAGGTGAATAGTTTTACAGACATATGAGTTATAACTGGCACAAAGGTAATAGTCTTTGGAACATGAATGGTCTACACAGGAAGAGAGCAGATCATTCAAGGTTCATGTTTTCTTATGAAACCAATCAGACAGGAACACTTTAACTTTTTAAATTAGATTTATTTCTAATATGAAAACATTTTCAAAGGTTTGTCAACCTCTTAAAATGTAGTTCATAATCCATCCATCCATCCATCCATCCATCTATCCAACCAATCAACCAACCAACCAACCAACCAACCAACCAACCATCCATCCATCCATCCATCTATTCAACCATCCATTCATCCATCCATCCATCCATCCATCTATTCAACCATCCATCCATCCATCCATCCATCCATCCATCCATCCATCCATCCATCTATCCAACCAATCAACCAACCAACCAACCAACCAACCAACCAACCAACCAACCAACCAACCAACCAACCAACCAACCAACCGTCTATCCATCTATCATCCAACCAACCAACCAACCAACCAACCAACCAACCAACCAACCAACCAACCAACCAACCAACCAACCATCTATCCATCTATCATCCAACCAACCAACCATCCATCCATCCATCCATCCATCTATCCAACCAATCAACCAACCAACCAACCAACCAACCAACCAACCAACCAACCAACCGTCTATCCATCTATCATCCAACCAACCAACCAACCAACCAACCAACCAACCAACCAACCAACCAACCAACCAACCAACCAACCAACCATCTATCCATCTATCATCCAACCAACCAACCATCCATCCATCCATCCATCCATCCATCCATCCATCCATCCATCCATCCATCCATCCATCTATCCAACCAATCAACCAACCAACCAACCAACCAACCAACCAACCAACCAACCAACCAACCAACCAACCACAACCCACCCACCAACCAACCAACCAACCAACCAACCAACCAACCAACCGACCAATCATCAATCATCAATCATCAATCATCAATCATCAATCATCAATCATCAATCATCAATCATCCATCCATCCATCCATCCATCTATCCAACCATCCAACCATCCATTCAACCAACCAATCCACCATCCAACCAACCAACCAACCAACCATTGATCCATCCAACAATCCATCCAAAAACCATTAAAGGGCTCATGAATACTGACAGGAAAGATTATCAGCAACAATTGCATAAGTGTAATTGCTACAGCCTCTGAGCACACATTACATTATGAACTCCACAGACTTCACGTGGTTTTTGTCAAAAAGGATTTGAAAGACATATTTCAAGACAAAGTGGAGATTAGATGATGCTTGTTTTTTGATCGTGACTTTGTAAAGAGCCATGGGCATAATCTCCTTGTGCTGTAACCATAACAATATAAATAGCCTACACTTACTGACACAAATAGATCCTCCTCTGTTTGGAGCGCTCGTGAACCATCCAGGACCTGCAGGCCAAGTTTAGCTGCTTATCGCAATACTGCAACAGTGCACTACACTCAAGCAACTTTGACTAAACCACAATGAGTACAGACAAATAATAGGATAAAATTATTGTGTGCAGGTAAAGATTCTGTGAACAAATTTAGTTTTTTGTTCTTTTCCACGCTTGTTTTTCACAATAGTAAAGGTATTTAAATATACTATTGGTTAAGTAGGATAATTGTCTAAACAGGATCTGTTAAACAAAGCTTAAAAAAAGCTATTAAATGATTTTGTGAACAGTAAAAACTACTTTACACAACAATACTAAAAGGAAAGGATGACTAAATGAGGCAGCAAATAGGAATATATCTGTGTGGGAGGTGTTTAGATATGCAGATGCTTTTAGCTTGTACATTCTATTTTAGATGTTTGTGTGGAGGGAGAACAACAATGTTAAATAGTCATTGCAAACAGATGCTTTGAGTTTGAACTTTGGCAAATCTTCATATTCCAAATGGATATTTATGATCCTGTACTGAAAGCTCTGTTTAACTGTGTGGAGAACTAAGGTATGCATTTAGCATTTGGAACAACAAGAGAGATGAACATTAGTAAAAAAAAAAAAAGTCATCTGGATCTAAGTTCTCAGAGGCCCTTGTGTCAAATCAAGGGTTCTTCTTTTTGGGTAACAATGCGATATTGACATCTACTGGTGAAATGGAATTCTGCACTTTAACCATATTTAATCAAATCTAAATTTACTATAAATGCCCTACACACACTTCAGCATGCAATTTCTCTATAGCCTAGGTTCTCAAAGTGGGGTACGGGTAACCCCAGGGGTACTCAAATTGTCATAGAAGACACATGAATGATAATTTAAAAAAAAACGGTTGCAGATTTATTTATTTTTTTAATTATTATTATAATATATTGTTCCTCAGCAGGAGAGACCAAATTCATAGCCACCTTTTACTGTAGGGCTACATTGTATGTGACGTTACATCAGGGGTTCCCAACTTTTTTGGGTCGTAACCCCATTTTAATATCACAAATTTTTGGCGTCTCTGGACTTTTTTTCTTTCTAGAATTAGCTTTTGATGTTTGTTGTCGCCAGGATTAGTGCACAAAGCAACAAGACGTGTCAGCTCAGATATTTTTATACTGCATTTTATACAAACTGGATTTATATTTGAGAAAGTGAAAGTATAGAAATACAATTGTGTAAGACTGTTTTGTGTGTGGTTTTTTAATTTGAAAAAGAATGACAATTAAAACATTCAAAAAGTACATTTTTAATTTTTTTTTTTTTTTTTTTTTTTAATATTTTTAAATGACCTCACATAGGGTCACGACCCCAAGGTTGAAAAACACTTGCGATATTATGTTTTTTTTAAGTGTGCAGCGGTAGGGGGTACATGGCTTCAGGTTAAATGTCTAAAGGGGTACGGGACAGTGAAAAGTTTGAGAACCACTGCTTTATAGCATTAAAAACATGACAGACATGTATTTAAATGAAAAATAATTTGGAAAATCCATGTTTAATAAAAAGACAAAAAAAATTCAAATTAAAAAAACTACATATCTAAGGCTGGTGTCCAGGCTGATCTTTTCAGAAATGCAATAGTACACTTAATGTCCTGTCTGCATAGTTAGAAAATAGACTATTATTTATTTTTAGTTTCAAATGTACCAGTAGTCAAACTGGTATACATGCATGTGTATACCAGTATATGTGGAGTAAATTAACTCCTGGTCATTTATCAGTGTTCTGATGAAATACTGGGTGTGTTTGCGTGACTATAATTTGTATATAGTCTCTATAGTCTCAGGAGCAGATGGGTGTGGACCAGAGCAGAGCTGATACAACAGATGACAGACGGTGGTCTCTAGAACCTGCTTCTCACACATGACTGCCTGATTTACAATCTGATCTGGTCTAACCTCTGACTAATAGTGTCCTCTACTGCATGCAGCTATATTTTCTATTTTATTTTATTTATTTATCTATTTATTTTCTACAAAAAAAACAACAACTTTTTTGGATGACAATTCTCAAGTGGTGGTGTTTATTTAAGTTGCTTGTTTTATTTGCTATATTTAGTTTAATTTTTTGCACAAATACCGGAGTAGCAGGTGCAAATTCCTGCTATTATGTTGCTGCTGTAAAGCAGTGTACGCCCCTAGAATAAAATCCAGTCCATCGCTCCAGAGCTAGATGAACACACAGGCAATCTGCTGATTAAAAGATTCATTTAAGACATGTTAGAGGAAATCAGAGTGTAAATAGTTGAAAGCTGCTGTTTGTAAAAAAAATACTATTGATGAATTATTTATAAAATCAAGATATTTTCCATCTCTAAGATTTTTCCAAGACTTCTACTTTTTCCAAGACGTCCCCACTAGTCTGATTTAATTTGAATTGTTTTCTATTTTATTATTTTATTATTATTTTTTTTTTTTGAGGAACAAAGAATTTTTAAGGTGATACTGATGTGATGTGATGAAATTTAAGGTGTTAATACACATATATTTGTGGGATTATCATTACTACCCAGGCCACAAACTGTTGTGTGTTTAAAAATTATAATCAACTTTGTTGGATTTAGATCTCCAAATACAAACAATTTATTAATATAGCATCTATAGGTCAGAAAAAAAGTTTTAGATGCATAGCATATATAGGCCTCTTTAGGGACAATCGTTTTAAATGCAAAAATAAAAAAGAGCATAACATATTCTTTATTTTCTTTGATTATTTTAGAAATCTTCGAGATAATTCATGTGTTTAGTTTGGTGTTGTTGGATGAGATCAAATAATAATAATTCATAATTTAGTGCTTGGATGCAAAAATCTCGCTTTGAATTACATTTTAAGTCAAATGAATATATTATTTTGAAACTATAAAGTTTTTTGTTCCGTTCCCCCATATTTTCCTCACTGCCTTAATTACTTATCGTCTTTGAAGCGTTTCAAACCTGCACACTTGCCCGGGAATCCGCCCAATTTGGCAACACCAACCTTTGCAGACAACCTACCCTGCCTCCACACCATGCGAATCCGAATGTGATGGACTCAAAAATCTGACCAATCGCACACCCACTTTCTCTTTTCTCTCACCCAATCAGCTCACCGGGATCCGTACACATAAAATACGGTGCAATCATTGTAGGTTGAGGCGGCGTAGCTCCACAGACATTTGACAGCTTTACAGGTGAGACAATCGTGCTGAGACTCTTTCAATCATCTTTAGTTCTTTCGTTCCTTCCGGGACTCGATTCACTGTGAGCCTGGGGTTGCCACAGTCAAAAAACAGCCACTCGAAGTCTAATCATTCCGGCAGCATGAGCAAAAAGAAAAAGGACTGGAAGACTGAGAAAGGTAAGGCTTGTGTTTCTTCTTCTTTTTTTTTTGTGAGAAGGGAATGAGGCTATCATCCTCTGCAAGCCAGACACTAGACAGCAGACAACACACCGAGTCTCTAACCTGGTTCCTAAACTGCACGGTTAGCCCTGGTGCTGTCTGTACGAAATACATGTTGTAACAGTGACTGCAGCCATGGTGTGTGTTTAATATTTGGCACACTTTGTTTCCCACCTGTCTATTAGCTTACACCTGAGGTATCTGCGGGTATCTCTATCATCCTCACTGACCTTGTCCTCCACCTGTAAACAGGACAACTACAGCTCTGCAGTCCCACTTTAATAAAGAAACAATACATTTGAATAAAACACTATTCATCCTGAATTTTATTCATGAAATAAACCATCTTGTTGGTATGGAAATCAATTCAGCGTTACTTTACTTTCACTTTTGCAACTGTGCTTAAAAAAATCTGTATTTTAATTGGAGCCCAACCACACACACAAAAAAAAACAACTAGAATCATATAATAACTATTTATTTTCTTAAATGATATGATTTTATAGTGGCATGAGCAGCCCTGTAACTGACTGGTAATGCCCTGTCCAAAGTGTTTGGGGAAAGCAGACCCCTGCGAGCCTGTATAGCAGGGGTGTCAAACTTATTTTTAGGTCAGGGGGGGCCACATAAAGCCCAGTAAGTGGGTCAGATCACAAAACCTGACAATGTTTTCAGAATTAAAGTTCAACTTCTATGAAAATGACACCACATTAATTCAGATGTATATGATTTTAGGCCGTGGCTAATGTATCCGTAGACTGCCACTCTATGGAAATTCAGCGCCCCTCATTGGCCAGTTTAGGTCACGTGATAGGTGCACCACGTGACTTAAAGTTCCGTCATTTGTATTTTAGCTCATATTTATTTTTAGCTACCCCACTAACCCTTTTATTTTAACCCTAACCCTAAAATGTTTATTTTTGTCAGAAATGTAATTTTAAAGGTGGAATTTGCCGTGTTAAATATGTTAAAATGAATAAAAAAAATTGTCAAATGTGGGATTTGAACCCACGTTAGCGAAACTCAGGTTCGTGTTGAGTGCGGCGCCTTTAATGTACCTCCAGACACTTTTGTGATTTTATCATTTGTTTTTAGGGTGTAAAGGTAGGGGTGTCAAACTCATTTTTGTTCAGGAGTAATTTTAACATTATTGTGGCCTAGTTTGCATTTCCACAAATGCAGTACTGTACATCCAGAAAGTATTCACAGCGCTTCACTTTTTTCACATTCTTTTATGTTACAACTAGGGCGGAACGATTATGGAAAATAATCCAATTGCGTTTTTTTTTTTCTTTTTTCCCCCTCAATATTGAAATTTAATATGCGATTATTCTTTCAATTGTCTCTTATCATGTATTTTTCAATAAACACAAGCAATAAATCAATTTGTTAATCACTGAACTTAACAGGACAGTACAAGAAAAAAAAAATAATAATTACAGGATTAGGAAATCGCAAAGGCTGCATTCAATACTTTGTAATGTACCCTTTGTTTGCAATGACAGAGGTCAAACGTTTTCTGTAAGTCTTCACAAGTTTTTCACACACTGTTACTGGTATTTTGGCCCTTTCATTCATGCAGATCTCCTCTAGAGTAGTGATGTTTTGGGGCTGTCGCTGGGGTGATATCTGAAGACTAGCTAGGCCACTTCAGGATCTTGAAATTCTTCTTACAAAGCCACTCCTTCGTTGCCCGGGCGGTGTGTTTGGGATCATCGTCATGCTGAAAGACCCAGTTATGTTTAATCTTCAATGCCATTGCTGATGGAAGGAGGTTTTCACTCAAAATCTCACAATACATGGCCCCATTCATTCTTTCCTTTACATGGATCAGTCGACCTGGTCCCTTTGCAGAGAAACAGCCCAAAAGCATGATGTTACCACCCCCATGCTTTACAGTAGATATGGTGTTCTTTCTCCTCCAAACACAACAAGTTGAGTTTTTACCAAAAAGTTCTATTTTGGTTTCATCTGACCATATGACATTTGCCCCAATCCTCTTCTGGATCATCCAAATGCTCTCTAGCAAACTTGAGACGATCCCGAACATGTACTGGCTTAAGCCGGGGGACACATCTGGCACTGCAGGATTTGAGTCCGCGTAGTGTGTTACTGAAGATAGCCTTTGTTACTTTGGTCCCAGCTCTCTGCAGGTTATTCACTAGGTCCCCCCATGTGGTTCTGGGATTTTTGCTCACCGCTCTCGTGATCATTTTGACCCCACGGGGTGAGATCTTGCGTGGAGCCCCAGATCGAGGGAGATTATCAGTGGTCTTGTATGTCTTCCATTTTCTAATAATTGCTCCCACAGTTGATTTCTTCACACCAAGCTGCTTACCTATTGCAGATTCAGTCTTCCCAGCCTGGTGCAGGTCTACAATTTTGTTTCTGGTGTCCTTTGACAGCTCTTTGGTCTTGGTCATAGTGGAGTTTGGCGTTTGACTGTTTGAGGTTGTGGACAGGTGTCTTTTATACTGATAACGAGTTCAAACAGGTACATCTAAAACAGATAATGAGTGGAGGACAGAGGAGCCTCTTAAAGAAGAAGTTACAGGTCTGTGAGAGCCAGAAATCTTGCTTGTTTGTAGGTGACCAAATACTTATTTTACTGAGGGATTTACCAATTAATTCATTAAAAATCCTACAATGTCATTTTCTGGAATTCTTTTTCCTATTTTGTCTCTCATAGTTGAGGTATGCCTATGATGAAAATTACAGGCCTCTCATCTTTTTAAGTGTGAGTACTTGCACAATTGGTGGCTGACTAAATACTTTTTTACCCCACTTTATGCTCTTTTCCCCTGTAACTTCATTTTGAGCCTGAATTTGCGGCTCTGACGAAGCCAGGTTTGGCCTGACGTCTTTGAGTTGTACTCGATAATGTGGATCCAATTAATGAATAGGTGCCTTGTATTATATTATGTTTTTGTTTACAAATCAGTTTTGGGAGAAATAAATGAGGTTTCATCAACATCATTCCACAAATCACATATAACCAATCAGGTAAAGTATTGAGTCAGATATTGTTACTCTGAAATATGGTGTTTTAATAACAAATGCGCTCATTGGAGTTTGCGCTAATCTAAATATTTAGTGAAAATGTTATTTCAATCCACAGCAGGTGTCATGCGTACATAATAAACAGTATTATATTACATTAAAGTTAACCAATTGTTAGGAACATTATCTCCAGCTGTTGAAATCCTGATTTCCCTTTGAAGCCATCATATTGGTTTGCTGAATTTATTATACTGTCAAGATGGCAAAACTTATTTAGGTGCGGAGGTCGCATAATGTTTATTGTTATGCTCAAAGTAACTAAAAAATATATGCATAAACAAAAATGTAACTATAGCCTGTGCGTTATTACTCATCAATCGATCTTCAGTTCTGCTTTTCTTTATCCAATATGTGGGACACTGAAGAAGTGTGCAAACAAAGGTCACAAGTGTGTTGCAGGGTTAACACACAGACTACACATTCATTGTCAATATAGAGCAGAGGTGTCAACCCCATTTTAGTTCAGGAGACACGTACACCTCGATTTGACCTCAAGTGGCCTGGACCAGTAAATGAACAATCTGGAAATCACTTGGTGCACGTTTGTACAATACAACGTCAAGATCACTACTGATCTACAAGGCCACAAGTGAAGATCTAAAAAATTTTTTTTACAATAACTAGCATCTCTACATCTTTACTGATACCCAGATCATATACAGTAAACTTATTTACTCCATGAAAACCAAAGTGGGAGCTCTATCCATCTGCCCTACCAGTACCTAACATGTATGAACAAAAAGATACAACACTTTAAAGTTTAGGATGTATTTGATGGCTTTTTGCGATATGATCTGTTTCACTTTGGGCTTTGTGTTTGTCTGTGACTCTTTCTAAAACAGTGCGTCTCCAAGTGGATAATTAAGAAATGGCAGTTATTTAATTTAATACATTCAGGATTCAGGGGGAATACAAAATACAGTAAGCAAAGCGTTCAACAGCAGCGCACCTTTGGATGAGATATCACCCGTGATGGGCAGTGCTCAGAGGGAGAGGAAAAGAGTTTACGAGACAGAAAATGGTGCTACGTGAGTTGATGCTGAAGTTCCCAGCAGCGCACACTCGACCAGAGCTAACTAAGTGGACTATTGAGAGTGTGGCGATGGTGAGAGAAAACGGGGCAAGCGGTGACACTCGGCATGTCCGGGATGAGGAGTAAGTTACATGTGTGCAGAAGGATGGGGGAGAGAGTTGGAGGAAGGCCAAAATACAGTAAGAAATCCATTCAACTCTGACCTAGCTAGCAAAATAATAATAATGTTGCCATCAAAAGCCCGGTCTCAGTGTTGTTTTTGTAGTTTTATAGAAGGAAACCGATGTTGAGGTGTCACTAAAGTTTAAAAAAAATAGCTTCAAAGTCACTAATAGGTTTTTTCAGAAAAAGCCGTTTTTCTCAGATTTTTGTCACAAACTAGTGATTTGGGTGAAACTTGCCTCTATTCAACTGCGGATTACAGAATAACGAAACAAGCTAAAAACAAAATGATTTTTTCTGATGAAATTAGAGACTTTAATCTTTCAGAATCTGGTATCAGAATTCAGATTGTCACAGTACAAAATATTCTGTGCGTCAAAAACGGCTGGCACAGAATGATTTAATGAAATGATCTTAGTTATTAGCAGTAATCTATTTTTTCTGTGGGAATTTAGACTTGGTGACTTGCTCCTGATGATAGGAGTATATTAAAGGTTCATGATGTTACTCCCAAACTATTGTGATTCAGTTGACTAAAGGCTAGGCACATGCAAATGGGAGGTGAGCTGCCCTGCCCCACCCCACCCCTCATTGTTCTCACATGTCTTTAGCTGCACTGCTCCACTGCTAGAGATGGTTACTGACCTGTTAGACTAGAAACCAGAGACCTGAGGGAGTCATTAAACACTGAACTGATTGTCCAATGTAGTGATGCTTTAGAAAGATGTTTCAGTGTTTTTCATGTTTCTAGAGGCTAGATGGTAATTTCTATATCATTTGATTTTTTTTTTTTTAACTTAATGATTAGCACTACGAGTAATAAATGGAAATTATGGTTTTGAAAAGGTTTGAAATGTTGCTGTGTTATGTACATCATAGTGTAGTTTATCATATTTCATTGTCCAGAGACGCCTTGTGAGGAGAGGAAGTTGAAACTTTGAGCCCCTGTAATTTCAAAGGTCTCTGCACGACCCTGATTTGGTTAAAATTTGAAAAAAAATTGTATTCTAAAGTTTTAAAGTTCCATCCATCCATTTTCTAATCTGCTTGCTCCTTTGTTTTAAAGTTATAAAGTTACAATTCTGAAGTCCAAATTCTAAACTTCAAGTTCTAAGACTAAAGAATTCAGATTTTCTTTTTAAACTATTTAGAATTTGCAGTTAGAAATAACACTGCTTACTTTTGCTGCCGATGATAATTCGATAATGGAGTTTTTAAAAATGCCAATATCCCATGTATCTGCTGATATTCGATATATCGGTTGATAGTTGACATATCAGCCGATATATAAAATAATAACATTGATAAACACAGGATACTGTACATGAACACAAATTCTTAAAATAAGGAACTTTCATTAGCAATACAGTCAACACAAGGACTGTATAGCCTCTAATAAATAAGAAAAGGCAAACTTGTGCAAAGTGTATTTCCGGAATACAATGTGTCAGGTTTTTCTCTCTCTACCTTCTTCCCAGATCTTTAAAATGAACAGCTTTGAGTACAGATGACTAGAGTACGACTGTCAGTGTAATTCGTTCTAAGTTATAGTCACAAGTAAAGTTGTCAAGGCTTTGACTTCTAAACATCCTAGTTCAAACACAATTGATTATAAGACATACATTTCAAATGTTGGAGAAAAAAAGAAGTTGCTTAAATCTCAAACAGTAAACCTGGGTAAATCAAAATGTAACTATAAACAATGAACTATTGCACTTCTCCTTGTGCTGTAGTTCTGTAATCATTACTACCAATTCAGAAATGGCAGCTCATAATGCAGAAAGCAGAGAGCCACAGAATATCCATGTAGCAAAATGAGTTAATTCATCAGTTACATATCGTGGCCTCAAAGATGAATCATTTAAGCTATTGACCAATGTCGATTAATCAGTGTAAACTAAAATCAGCCTGATTAATCGGCCACACTGATTAATCACTCGGGCTCTAGCTTCCATTATGCTTTGTTTAATGTTGAAGAGTTCATACTCACTGGGAATTTGACACAGAGCTTCCTTTGAGGCCTGATGACAGCAAACTGGTAAGATTTGGCTTGCTGACAATTTGTATGACTTTCCTAGTTTGGATGTAACCTCTCAAACAACCATCATTTACATATTGGCATTTGGTTAGGGTGTGTTTAAACAACAGATTTGTTGAATGAGGCCTTTCTTGAATTTTTTTTTTTTTGTGTGGTGTTTGCGTGTTCTCAGATGTTTTATTAATTGGAGTTTCTAAATTAGGTGTGTGTGTGTCTGTGTGTGTGTGTCTGTATGTGTGTCTGTGTGTGTGTGTCCATATTTGTGAATTTCTTTCTGTGTTAGCATTGCAATGGGATTGCAGTGAGTAAAAGCGTAATTTTTTTGGTTTTTTAGTAGTTCAACTTTTGTCTTCTCACAAATGGCATAACATCAGCTATTCCTATTATATTTTTGGCAGTATTTGTTTAATTGCTTTAAACCAACAAGTCATTAGCTCCATTTTTCTCCACTTATGCCTATATATAGAACAGAGTTGACATCCAAGTAAATGGTGGTAAACATTCTGAACCTCAACACTATAGGTCATAAAGTCTCAAAAAAAGATCATTATAATGATCAGCTGGAATTAAAATTAATATTTTAAAGTTCAGTAATTCATTTATTTAGCTTTAAAGTAATCTTTCCATTGGCTTTTCTGTAGGCTAGGAGAAATTAATGATGCTTACATTCCTGAATTCTGGTAGATTTTTAAAATCTTAAAGAAAGCAAGAATTGATAAATCCAGTACTTGAAAGTAAAAGTTTTATTTTTCATTTTTAGTAGGATCACCAAAGTTTTTCTGTATGTTAAATTGTTGCGTGGCAAGACTCTCCATCTAGTTTTCAGCACTTTAGAAAAAAAAGGCTTTGCAATAGTGAAACAATGACAACATGAAAGCTTCACATCACAGCTTTGTATCTCAGCATTACTAAGCTAACATTGGTATTCTTCCCTGTTAACAAAAATCTGTGTGTGCCTGTTAAAGAAAGTGTTTTAGCATGTCAATGTTCTGGTGTCTTGTTCTGTCTCACACTGCACTCTGCTTTAAAGGTTCCATATCATGCTTTTGGGTGACTGTGGCTCAGGTGGTTGAGGGTCGTCTTCTGATCGAAAGGTTGGGGGTCGATCCCAGTACCTGACTATGTGTCGAAGTGTCCTTGGGCAAGACACTGAACCCTAAGTTGCTCCCAGTGGTCGACTAGCGCCTTGCATGGCAGTCCTGTCCCATTGGTGTGTGAATGTGAGAGTGATTGGGTGAATGAGCTGATATGTAAAGCGCTTTGGGACTGCTTCAGTGTGGGGATAAAGCGCTATATAAATCAAGTCCATGTACCATTTATGCTTTTTTCACCCATCTCCATTTGTTCTAAGAACCCCAAAAACATAGTATTTGAGGTTTATTTTCCCAAACTCGCCTTTTTCCAGAGTTTTAACCTCTGAAAAGTCACTTTCTGAGCAACTCTACACGAACAGGCTGATTTGCAGTTTACTTATGCATATTCATCAGTGGGCGTGTCTATTGACGGGACACTGACTTCCTCCGCCCCAGAAGAAGAAAGGAGCAAATCACCCTCTAACTAGTGATTGAGGGAATCAATGAAAAAAACACTTTGGACATGTGTATGAAACCCAAATAGCACTTTTATGATGTTTAAAGCACAGAAAAGTCGATTGAGCTTAACATGGGCCCTTTAAGGCGAGACATCCAGACATAAATGATGTCTGACTAAATTTTAGTTTAGGATCAAAATAAAGAGATGGGCTTCTATATGTGGAGTTGTCCATTTGTCCCAGTCTTCCTACTTGTAAAACCATTTTCCCCTCAATTCCATACTATTGGAAAAAAAACCTTTAAGTGGATGACTGTAATTTCTGGCATTTTCATCTGTGGACAGTTCAGCTGTCTTAGTAAAATGGTACATTTAATCAACTATGTAGAAAAATGACTTTGAAAACAACAGAAGTGGCTTAGCTGGAGAGAAAATGTCTCTGATCCACTATGCGATACAAAATGTCTTGTAGACTTTAGTAATAAGGAGTCAGCTCTTACTGCCTTTTTGAAAATTAAGGTTTTAAGTAAATTCAAAGAGAAAAGTCTCTTAACTTTTTGCCTCTTTAAAGACAATTGAGTTTTCATTCAGTATTGCAGCACCTTATCCCATCCACTTGATTGGAACTGCTCTATTGAAGGTAAATTAATTAAACACTGCATTTCATTTGGGGTTGAATTCACAGTGAAGCCCATTTATAGGACAAAGTTCCCAGAACAGCTTAGTATTTGACAAAACAAAAGCTAGTCAAAGCAGCTGGCAGAGAAATGCTGCCGCAAGTTGTGACGAGAAGAATACAGCTGCACAAGGTCAGTTTATCAACTGTGTGACGACAGCTCATTAGGTAGGAGTTTGTCTTAAAAGATATTGAATGAAACTTTAAACTTTATACTGTAGCTAGTGAGACTGGAGCTGTTGCAACACGGTGAGTTCTACGTGCAGAAAGTTGAACTGTAGCTCAGTGATGAATATGAAATGAGTTGTTATAGAAACAGGGCAGCTTAGCACTTTAGAGGAGTACAAAAAGTTCAAACTGACTGCCATGATTATCTGTTTCACAGAGCCATTGAGCTAACTTATTTTTTCATATCAAATGGACAATACAGTACAAACATAAATGTACCCAGTGGCCACACTGCACCAGATTGGATCTTGAAGCTACTTTGCATATGTAGTGCAGTCGCAGGCCACATTAAGAACTACAAAGGCTTCACAACAGCAACAATGAGATTAAAAGAGAATAACTGAAAGATGCATTAGCCCAGGCTTTATTTATTTATTTATTTATTTTACCAATATGGAGTTTTTGCCATAGCAATAGATTGACAGTGGACAGAAGCTTCTAAATTAACCAAAGAGGAAGAATGCTGCACATTGAGAGTGCTTTGCTGCAAATTTGCCAAACGTCATCTGTATGCAGGATGTATTTTGTCTGACAGACCCAGAATGATGATAGTGTAAAACTTTCCCAAACATGAGTTGGTGTACTGCAATTGGTTGGCATTGTTAAGCTTTAGTGCCTTTTTGTGCAGAAATGGACTGGAAGAGTGATTGAAAAAGCCTCAGTGTGTGTAGGTGGTAGAACTTCTCTGTATTTTAATTGTGAACTATTTGTGGTTCGCTACAGAACTTTTGTAAATGCACATGTTGTGCTGTGACTCAAACAGTAGAAAATATTCCATGTATTTTCTAAAGAACTTCAAAATTAACCCATTTTGATTAGTTTAATTAATATTGTCGTGTCCTTATATGTTCTCCCTTTACTTTTGTCCACAGAAAGACTGCTCAGTCTGGGTCGAGATGAGAGACGGAAAGAGTATCGTCGTCAAGATTTTATATCCTTGGACAAGATTCCTACCTGGAGAGAGGAAAATGAAGGTATATACTTTTTTGAGTAACGGGTTTTAGCTTTTCCACCTTATCTCGCAAACGAGATCTCGAGAGTCTTGAACTTCTCCACTTGGTGCAAGATCTTTCCATTGAACTGGAGTTGGCTGTCGTACTGTCACATACTTTTTTTTCATGATTTATGTCTATATAACCTGGGCGAGTTTGTGTTTGGGGAGCATGATGCCATGTGCAATTTACAACGCCCCACTTCGTGGGGGCGTGCGCATGTGTTTATTCTCCACAGGGCAGCTTTTCGGGATGCGACCCACGTGCAATAAGCCCGTTAAAGCGTGTCAACACATCGGTACACTGCACCGTATTTAATGACAGAATGAGTCACAAAAATGCAACGTGGGTTGGTCTCCTGGGTGTGGTAATGTGCATTGTTGATGATCGTTGATAAAATTAGATCCCTAAAATGCAACCACTATAACATCCTTCAGTAAATACATGGAGTTATTCTTATGTACTAAGTGTATCAGGAAATTATTATTGTTTAACAGCAGCATATGATTGTTTCTTGCTCAGGATAATTTTTCTCCTGTTCAAAGCTCAGGATTAGGAGGACATCATATTCATAATAATTACTCTTTATTATAAAAAGAGGAGAGTCGATAAGTGAAGTTTCACTTAAAGCTGCAGTTTGTCACTTTTTTTTGGCATCATTTGGTCAAAAATCCATAATCATCTTTGAGCATATTAAAATCCAAAGTGTTCTGAGTGGACAGTGAATCTCATTTCCTTCTCCTGGCCCTGTAAATGAAGTTTATAAATCCAGGAGCGTGACGCTAACCAGCCAATCAGAGATCTTTCTACAAACACGTGAGCTCCATGAGCTGTTTTTGGTGTTACTATTGGCTGCTCGACTGAAGTCAGGCACGTTCAGGTACCATCAGTAGTAAAAGTGTAATAATGGACAGTTACACTGCAAATCAAGGCGAAAAAAAGCAGGCTGAGGTGGAGAAGAAACTGGAACGGATCGCTTTGTGTCCTCATGGATCGTTGTGAATGTGCAGGGTCCGACACACACACACACACACACACACACACACACACACACACACACACACACACACACACACACACACACACACACACACACACACGTGTGTCGGAGAGAGAGTGATAACAGACGGGATAAATCGTGTGTAAACCCTAAGGGAATCTTATTCCATGTGAATTAATTTTGCAGTCTGAATGCGGAGTCATGGTTGTCGGTCTGCACTGAGCGACAGCGACAGGCATCTGGAATCAGTGCAGCCACCTCTGTGAGCTCTCTGGCGAGGCGGAGCTGACAGCAGTAGTCACTGCTCAGGGCAGTAACTACAGTGATACGTACCTTCATGTCTCAAAACCACCAGAAAAATCTCTAATAACACATAATAAAGTCCCTACATTTGTCACTAGTGTCTGTTGAGAAAGGTCACTAAGAGAGTTCACAAAAATACCGGTAAGGACGTTTGAGTTTTGGTTTCTGCAGCTTTAAGTAAATACATTATAAGACGGGAATCTGAGGCTTGTCATGAAGGTACACAAATCCATCAGGTTTTAGATGTCTTGCTGCTCCTGAGTGTGAAGTGTCATCAAGTCAGTTTACAGATGAAGAGCCTCTGAGCTGTGTTGGAGCAGGACGACAAATAAAACCTGCTGGATATGTGACCCTCTAGAAAATGATCGAGAGCCTTCGTTTATGGAGCCTGGTACAGTTTGAATGTTTCTTACGTACAACCTGCCTAACACAGTGTAGACGCACCCAGAGTTATGCTGCAGGAATGTCCTTAATGACAAGAATGCTGATGTGAATTAAACTAAGTTATTTTCATTGTTTGCTTTCTTCAATTGGCTGTGTCTAAGGAGATGATTAATCTATATATAGCTTTTGTGCTTTTTAATAATGCAAATGGCTTTCGTCATTGCTTAGAATTTAAATGTATATATATATTTAGGGATTTATAAATAGTTTCAATGTATTTTCATAAGATTTGTCACTAATGGCAAGCAATGAGGCAACCGTAACTTCATTATACCAACCGCATTGTTTACAATAATTGAGTGTATTTAATCCTGAAGGTCATTAGTACCGAGCACCTCATTATTACAGGATTCATGTGCATTTTATCAGATGTGGTGTCGTTTTTAAGTTTTTCTTGAATTTAAGTGAGCTGTCTTTTACTTCAGCTGTCGACAAAGAGGAGGGGATGGAGCAGACGGGTCGAGGTGGGCTGAGTGACAAAATCTCTCTCTACAAAGGAGACATCACTGTCTTGGAAGTGGATGCAATCGTCAATGCTGGTAAGCACAGTGTTCTTTGTGTTCACGCCAAAAAGATGGCTAATAAGCTGTGCTTGGCTGCCCTCTACTGGTAGAATATTGAAAATGTTGGTTCTTTTCTAGGAGCGAGTGGTTTAACTGGCATCTGCGCTCAGACTTGTAAAAGGAAAGAATAGAAGATGATTTTTGCTATGTTGCCTACTAGTAAAACATTTTATTTGTCATATTTAATATAAGGTTTTTAATTGGGCATGCTTGGCTATTTGGCTGGCATGCTTAGAGTAAACAACTAGACTTGCATGCTGAAGGAGGGTGAAACTGAACGAGCAGAAGGATTTGCCAGGAATATTTTTTTATGAATGCTGCACCACTGTTATGCAATCTTCTGCAGTTTTCTGCTCATCTCCTCCACACTCACTTCCAGTTGTTTGCTGCACCTGTTACTTTCACAGCTAATTTAAGGAGCATTTTTTTTTTTACCTTCAAACAGGAAGAGCACCATATTCAAGCTAATTAATCATTGTTAAATTTAGGATTGGTTCATGGCATAGGGAGGTGCAAAACTTGTGTTTTATATTTTGACATTTTGCTCCCCTTATCACATCTGTGTAGTCGAGGTTAAAGTATTGATTAAAGATACAGGTCCAGTGTCTGGGATCTGATTAGGCTACATGCCGATCAGGAGGCAAACCTTCTTGTTAAGAAGACTTTTTCGAGGTTCTGTAAGGTTAAAGCAACTTTTTGAACCTTATGAGTTATTTTTGAAGTTCTCAGCCTTTGGCTTTCTCCTCCTCTATTCACACTGCCAGAGCACTTATCTTGGTACAGGTGGTTGAACCGATAAGAGCACATAGGTTTCCTTTTTTTTTTTTTCTCTCTTCACATTTGTTTACTGGCTACCAGCACAGCAACGTGCTGTGAATAGAAATTTGAATATGAATTCAGTGTTGTAGAGCTTCCTTTTTGTCACTGTTAACAAAAGACTGCATAGTATGACACTGCGTTGCATAAATGGTGCTCTTAAAACATGTGTTAGTTGAATAATTGTGGCTTATATTGGCATGCGTTAAAATTTGTATAACACAGCTGTGAACAAACACTGGATTGATAGGATCTCTGGATGGCTTGTTGAACTTCTTGCCTTTTATGTATTCATTGTTTCCAGTCACTCGCCTGCAGTACTTCCATTTTCAAATGCAGTTTTTTTTAATTTTTTGACTTGGCAACGGCAGGCCTGCTTCCTAACATTGAGGGATATTAGAGTGCTGCAAAGTAGTAATAAGCTGTCAAAATGTATTTTTCTCACATCAGTCAACACAAAGGCAGAGGCATTTGTGTAAATTGTCTGCAAGTTTTGTGTGACTGAACAAACACTGGTATTCTCATACTTAAATTGGGTATTTTCTATTTTCTTTGTTTACAGTTTAAATGTGAACTCTGTTATGATGGCAGAATAAAGACGTTATACTGGTTATTTCTACCTGTTGCGTCTGACTGTTTGGGTTTGAAGCAAAAGATGCAAGAAACGTTGCCACAGGGATAACATTGATGTCATTAATGTGTAGCAGCTACTGGCCAGTCATATTTCTATGCTTGATGCTTCAATGTTGGCGCTCTCGAACATTGGGATTTTCCCCCTAATGGGCAACCTCAGGGGGGTTTGTGATGCAGTGTGTATTACAGTTATCAACGGATGGAAGTCTGATATCAGTTCCTGCTTTTAAGACTTGCAGCAAACCCTCCATTCCCTTTGTGTTTGATACTGCATAAACACACTTACATTTGAGCAACAAGGCCCTGCAAAGGCAGCATCAATATGACTGTTGTTGAAAAAAGTGTCCTGCCTAGCACTGCATTTGTAGTGTCTGCAGATAATTGTAAGTGGGTGTCAAGTTGGTTTATGTCCCCCATTAAAGTTTAATTATTGGGCCCATTGGGTTTTTAATTCATGTGCAATTCTGTTCGGCTGAAGGTTCCACAGAAGGTGCTCAAACTGTCACCTGAGAAGTGTAAAAGCCGGGGCGCAAGGGGCTGGAAGGAGAACCTGTCAAGTGCATGCTTAGAGGCACAATGGTCATATGGTCCCAGTGTAGCTCGTCCTGTAGCCTTCAGCCTCACCCATTCATCAGACACTTGCCATACATTCAAAGGTTGTATCTTCAGAAAAAGCCTTTGGTTAAATGGATTTTAATTGTATTTTTAACTTTTATTTTCCTTTTATGATGCTGTTGTTGTAAATTCACCTTTGTTTTACTTTCCTTTAATGATGTTGATCCTGTTGTTTTAATTTCTCCTTTGTTCTTTTCAGCACTTTGTGATTTTTATCTAAGAAAAGCACTTTATAAATAAAAATTACTTAATAACAGGGACATTACAGTAATTATACATCTTCAATGGGAGCAAAAAAAACTGCATTCAAATGCCTTGTGTTTTTCAAGGTGTTTCTTAAGTTATTATTCTATTGGAGGACCTGTGACCTATAAGCTGTGACACAGTTCTTGGTTGTTTGTTTTCCACCAGGATGCCTTCATCATCTACTAATTATTTGGGGTGTCTTGATCTGATATTGGTTCAGTATCAGCCAGAAAACGAATATCGGATTTTATCGGACTGCGTCTAAAATCTCAGATCTATATTATATTATATTTATTCAATTGTAGAATACTGTAGATATTATGTTGAAATTTATGTAACCAATTGGTTAGTAATAAATGGGTAACTTCTTCTCATACCTACTGTTGCTGACTATTGTTCTGTATTTGAGTAACATCACTTGATCAAGCCTTTTCTAACATTCCACACTACAAAATAAGTAATAAAAGTATGTATGATTCATGCTGTTATTGTATCTGTTTGATATCGGTATTGACCAAATACTTAAGTTGCAATATCGGTATCGTATTGGAAACAGAAAAAGTTGCATCGGGACATCCCTACTATTTATGTTGCACAAATTGAATGAGCCTTCTGTCAGATTTCATGACCTCATATTGTAATGAGGCTTCTTCTTCATTATTATTATTTTTTTAATAGACATGGGTTTTTTGTTCCAAAAGTAGTTTGTTCCGTGGGAAAAAGCTCTTTTCAGAAACATTTGTGTAGGAAACTCTGCCTGACTTTTGTTTAAAAACTTATTAAAAAACACACACTTTTGTTTGTTTCATAAAATTGTCATTATAAATGTATTGATTAAGATTAAACATGCTAATAACTACACTTTTATTTTTTACATTTTACAGGAATGAGAATGTTGGTTGTGTGTTTTTTCAGATGACATTAATTAATTTTTTTGGAGCTTTGCATCCAGCATGCTGAGCTATAGGTTGAATATCCTGGGGATCCAGATCCATGCCCTCTTTTAAACAGGGATAAGTACCAACTAATGTATAATTAAAATAAACAATGTAAATAGATAAAGGATTGGGCAGGTTTAGTTTTATCAGGAAAACCTGAGAGACTCAGACAAATCCATGATCAAGTCTTTGTAAGGGATACATGAATGCTGTGCATGGATTACAATAAGATAATGATGCTAAGCAGTGCGAAGTACTGTATGGCGTAGCGCTCTCATCACGACGAAATTATGCACATATGATGGCCCCTATCTTACCATAAACATTTCCTGTATTTCTCTATCACTATTTTTTTATTGTGCTGAGGAAATGTTATGAATGCTATGAAGAAGGCGAGCAGTTGAACCGATTTCAAGAAACTCAATTGGTATTCAGTGCGATAGAGCTACCTGTACTGCAGTCATCTCAGGGTTGATGAGAGCTATGACCCTCTGAGGGCAGAATAGCACGATTCAGTGGAGATTGACTTTTATATGTTATTGATATGCAGTGGATTGAAACAGTGCTGGCCTGCAGGTATTTTACCTTCATTGTAATTCATGCATATGCATAGTGTATGTATTTCAGGTTTGGTCAATACTTATTGGTATTATTAGGTCTTCCTCTTTGCTCAGAGCTTAGCATAGTGTGATAGTGCAACTGCCTAATAAAGAAGAGGGGATTTTATTATGCTAACACTCGTCTATGGGGATGTGGTATTGGATCATGTCATAGGGTTCCTATTATAGTATTTAAATGTCCCATGTCATGCTATTTTTCACCCATCTCCATTAGTTCTAAGAACCCCAAAAACATAGTATTTGAAGTTTATTTCTCCAAACTTTCCTGTTTTCCAGAGTTTTAGCCTCTGAAAAGTCACTTTCTGAGCAACTCTGCACAAACAGGCTGATTTGCGGCCTACTTAAACGTATTCATGAGTGGGCGTGTCTATAGACAAGACACTGACTTCCTCCTCCCTGCGCGGTGACGTAGGGCCAGAGGACGGCCCGCCCTCCTCCTACTCACTCCGTTGCCGAGCTCATGCTGCTTTATAAACACGAGACAGAGCGTGGGGGCGGGGCGTTCACCGGTACATACATAGACTGTAGAAAATACATACATAGCACTGCGCGAAGGACACTGAAATGCTCACCTTTGTGGGCGTGTCTGTTTACATGTCAATCACGGCAGAGAGCTTCCCGGAGAGCGAGGTGTTTGGGCTCGCCCTGCAGTAGAACGGAGCAAATTACCCTCTAACTAACGATTGAGGGAATCAATGAAAAAAACACTTCGGGCATGTGTATGAAGCCCATATAGCACTTTTATGATGTGTAAAGCACAGAGAAGTTGATTTAGCTTAACATGGGCCCTTTAAGTTCAGGTTTTGAATGAGCAATGAGAGCAAAAGCAAAACATAGATTATTTGGATTTACAAGTTGAATCAAGGATAACATCAATACTTGTTAAAAGTGATTAAATATGTCTTAGTCAGTTGGTTTTAAGAGCTCACGTGACTTATTGAAAACCACCATGCAGTTCATCAATGTTAAGGATAATAGTGTCTAATGTTCATGGAACTGGAAATGCTTCTCTGATTTAGGGGTCTTAATAGAGATTCCTGTCAATTTTGTTTGTTGAGTGGTATATACAGTATATTTAGGCCTACAAATCTTTTCACACTATTAAAAGTGGATGTGGCTATTTTATTATTCTGCAGTGTCAAATGACAACATTTTTTTTCTTTATTGGTGCTCTTTATTACTTTAGGGTGTTTTTCATAATCTAGTCATATTTCTGTTGTGTGCTTCTCTACTACATTCTCTACAATGTTGCTGAGACTTTACAAGACTGTTAGCTCTTGGGGTTATGGTTTGTCATTAAACTCTGTCATTTAACTGTTAAGGGTTTTTCAACGATCAATCCAAACTGTCTAACTTGAACTGCGCTTTTGCGTATCATCATTGGTGTCAAATTTATAATTCACTTTTCCGCTTCCCCTGGGTGAACAATAAAACCTATGGTGTCTGCTTTTATTTATACCTCTTAGGGATCTTGTCAGTGTAGAGGTTTCATTAGATTTTCTGACAGGCCACGAATTTCCCACACAAAACACTTTGCCTCTGGAGTACTAGGCTCGACGGGCCCATCCGTCTCTCTGCAGATTCACACTGTGTCATAGCCTCTCTTAGCGAAGCAGCTGCGCTCCCAGCTGTATGACGGTAATTCAGTCTTTTCTTCTTTCTTCAAAACTTCTGTGTATACTTGTGTAGCATACACATCCTAGACTACCTCATATTTTGTAGAATTTGATACCGTCTTGAATAATCTTGGGATTGTTGCACAAGAATGGAACTTGATGTCATTGGCTTTTGAAAAACCTTTTCCTGTAATCAAAAAAGGCAAATGACTGCAACGAGTATATGTTCAACACTAAATTATTCAGTTTATCATGTTGTCTTGGAGAGGGACAGACGGCGTTCCCCTGTCATCACATTGTACGTGAGAACAGAGCTGACACCATCTGGCCATCTTCCTCTTCTTCTGATTGCGTCCTGACTCATGTCCCACTCTCTGTAACCATGAACTGCCCTGCAGCTGGTCCCAGGTTTTGTCCACACAAAAGCGGTTTACCTAATCTCGGTGTGCCAACATGGCCAAAGAGAAATAATGCTTTGTGAAGTGTCGCTAATGGAAAGTAAGCAGGGGGATTTGCTCTGTCAGTGTGTGTCCGTGTGGCACTTAGAGAAATGTCTGCAATTGCTTGGACTGCTAATGGTCTATGACCGTATGCTGTGTTTGGCAGGATGAGCCTCCCTTTACTTCCCACCATGCATTTTGTGACTCCCTTCGTCTCATTCTCTCCAAAAACACAAAAGCTGTGAATCTGAGCCTTCGGAGACCACTGCCAGTGTTCACTAAGAAATCCATCATTCAGGTCAGGTCCTCACTTGTCGTCTTCGTATATGAACAATTCAAATCATTGCCGTCAAGGTCAGAACGCCTCCGTTTCCATCCCAGTTTACTCGCTATTGCCTCGCTCGCGCTTCTTGAAGGAAACTCCTAAAAAACAACCTGCCTTTGTTGCACACCTGCCAGGTCTCATCCATCAGGCAACTGAAAGCATATCAGAGAACATGACTAAAATATTCGTTACTACGCTCTTCTTTTGAAAATAGTTTTCACTTCTTGCAATGAGTGTGGACAAATAAATGTGTGCTGCTTTATCCTAAACATAGACTTTCTCTTTTCCTAAGTGTTTTATCGCATACAAATATTATTTCCAGGGAGAAAATCTACAAACCCTATTGCATTAGGAGCATGAATTTAGTCTGCACAGCTTCAATATGGCTCACATCCTCTCCTTATAACTAGAGTATCAGAAGGCCAGTGTGTGTCTGCTGTAATGTCACAAGCCCCTCAGGACATTTCTAGTTTTGTTGTGTGGAAAAATAAATATTTTCACATTACAGCAACTGGGTGATTTCACTGCTTGTGAAGCCTATAATAACATTGACCTATAGGGGGCACTGTGGCTCCATTAGAATATCATTGGGATTCTTTCTAGAAATGTGGGGTGAGCTCTACATTCCTCATGGATAAAAGATACATTTTCCTTTTTACTTTCAACTTACTAGTCAACTATATAATTTGATGTATTGTACATATTTTAAATATGTTCTCTCCCTATTTGTGCTAATATATATATAGATTGAAAAATGAATATTTAGGATTTTCTTATATTCTAGAAATATTGAGAAAAGCTTGTCTTGTGTAGACTAAAGGGGGTGAGGTTTTTTTTATTCTGAAAAGAAAAAAACTGAGATTTTGCAAGCTAGTTCTTGCTGGTTGAGTGGAAGCAGGGGTGAAAGGAGAGGGTTGGAAAAATCTCTCCCCCTGACTGCTCTCAGGCAGTTTTCTTGGCGGTTTGCTGGCCCTTACTACACATCGTGTCACTTCATACACATAGTATCCTGCTTCCATGTTTGTTTCAGTCAACACGGCTATGCTGTAGTATGCTTTTAGTGAGTCTCTAGTTTTGGACATGCTGTAAAATCTTTGTTGAGACAGACAAATATTAGCTGTTATCATAACCAGCTCAGATATGCTGTAACTTCACAAAAATACTGATGAACTCCTTGGTTATAAGCCTGCAGTGGTTTCCTATGTATAATGGCAAGGAAATGGTAATGGTCTAGGTAATGAGAAACATAATGTTACAAGTAAGTGAAAGAATATAAAGCACAAGCTTTGCAAGGAATGCAATTTTCTTTCACCAATACACTTCATTTGATAATGTTATGCCTGAGCTTCACAGTTCTTGTTCCTTCAGAGGAAAGGCAGCAGTTCAAAAGGATTCATTCTGTGTAGTAATGTTGAAGCACAAATTAAACAAGCCAATGCAGCATTACTGTTTCGTCACAAATCTACCTAGAACATCTAAGCTTTTTGTATTTGCAAAAAAAATATTTTAAAAAGCAGGACCTCCAAGCAGCTGAAATAAAGACAAAAAAACTCCAGATGTTTTCCTTGCAACTTTAAAAAAAAAAGTGAATATCCTCTAACTTGGGGCTGTTTAATGTATGCATACTTCTCTGAGGAATGAAGAGCTATTTTTACCACTACATGTTGTCTGACTCTGTCTTAGAAGTATAGTGTGCCCCCACCAAATTGTGGTTCATCCTTTCCCCCACATCACCGTGGTTTGTATAAATGGGCCGGGGATTACCTTGATACCCGATGAAAAGAAAAAGAAAAATTTAATCACCTCCCGAAACTAATTTCTAAATTCTCCTTAAGAAGAATTTAGCATTGATGTACTGTATTACCAGCTATTATTAAACATTTTTGTTATTGAACTTGTACATTTTTTTCTCAAAGCATGTGCAAATCTTTAGCATTTTGCATTCAGGTGAAATGCTGAGGTGAAGTGAACTACTTTTATTTTCTGAATTGATATTAATCTAGATACTAACATTTTTTTCAAGTTAATCTGAAGGCTGTTGGAGGGACACCTAGTTTCAGTTATAATGGGAGCATGTTGAAATATTTGACAAGTGCCAAATCATGTGTAAACACTTGGTCAGAGCATATGAAAACAATGCAGAGGTTAGGATTTAGTGGTCAATGGAAGGAAAAGCAGTGTGCGGGCCGATTGATTAATGATATGATGAGCGAAAGTTAAGCCTTGGGGTGCATTCTAACGGATAAGCTACTGTCAATCAAATGACTGAATTAAAAAAGGTCTCGGAAAACATCTCATTTGAGCTTGATTTGTGTAGGGCCATAGAAGAGCGTTGGAGCTGGATGGAAAATTGATAAAAGGAGGCTATGGTGATGAATCATTTTTTATTTCTTCACATCACATGACTTGCTCAGTACGAGGAAAACCTTCGGTCCTGTCGTCCTTATGGATGTTACTTTATGTTATACTTACCCAAGCATTGTTAAGAGCATCCTTGCATTGAACCGTTCACAGTTGACGGCAGAAACCTTCCTTAGTAAAATAGTACATATTCTGAAACACAGCAAAAATGATTCATGAAGGGTTTAAAAAACAGAAACGCGTGTATGATGTATTGATTTGGCCTTGGGGGTCCCAGTCCCTGACCAATCGACCATAAATGGGATGTCCTTTGCAAAGCAGCCGATTCATAGAGCCACACCTCACAACCTCCTGGAATGAAATGATCTGTGTTTTAAGTGTTTGTGCCAGGTACCACATTAAACAATTAGAGTCCAGTCCTTCACAGATTTTGGATTTTCTTCTTTTTTTATATAAAAAACAAATTTTTTTTTACTTTTGTTTGGCCCCCATTTTATCATTGCGCAAGCCTTCCTTAGTTTTCAACTTACAGTGAATTGTTAGATTGTCGGCTGCTGTCATAAACATCAGGCGTGCTGGAGGTGGCTGCTCTTTGACATAAACCATAACTCAGCAATAAGGAGTCTGATGTGAAGAAGCCCATTATGTTGAAGTAGTTTATCGTCTGTTTTATTTTCATAACCTCAAAGCATAAATTATGTTTTATTACAGCCTTAGCCGCATTGAGCCAGAAAATACACACATTATCATAGAAAATCAACCAAGGTGCTTCATAATGGACCCGTTCCATCTTCTCTTGCAGAAGATTTAGGAGAGAGGAAACCGGTTTTTGGATAACAACAAATTAAGTATAATAAAAAACCCAATACAGCATTTGAAACCTTGCATTTTTAGCCATTTGGTTGATGATGACCAAAAGCTCCTAACTTGAAGTGTGGTTGCCTGACCTTTTCTTGCCTGAATTTTTCATCCCATTGAAAATTAAATATTTTATTCAAACACTTGTTTGTGGAAACCAAAACATTTCCTAATCTCACCTTGTCTTTTGGAGTTACCCGTTGCTGGCCAAGATTTAATATAAACTTTCACTTCTTAGTTGTTATCTTCCTTGACCTCAGCTTAACTCCAGAACTCACAGTTTTGTGTTTAACGTGCAATTCTGTTCCCCATTGTGCTCAACTGACCTGTGTTGTTTTTTTTACTTGAATATGCCTTATCTTTTGTACAGTGGGAACAAAATACTCTCCAAAAATACAGTCGACTCCAGCTTTTGGCAGCTGATCTCAAAGGTTGTGCTCCTCCACAGTTGTTGTTGCCCATGTCTATGGAAATGAATCCCTGACTGGCTGAAGAAATGGATTTGCCTTCTGTTGACACAAGTGATTGTGTGGTTATTGTAGGGCTTAGACAGTATGGACTCATTATATTTAAAGACCTTTCTTCAGCTGAATGGTAATAGAAATGATGCAACACTCTGCTGTCTATTGCGAATGAAGGGTTTTCTAGGAATTATCTATAATGCAGTACATGATTTTTGTATTGCATGACAGAGGTTGGTGTTTTAATTTGAATTACATTAGTTTTATCATTTTGTTTACTTGCATACTCTTTATAACATTTAGCATGTTAAAAGGGCTTTTCATAGAAGTTTTCAGTTTAGTGTGTGTGTTTGTGACATGGAACTGTTTAAACACATTCACACTGAGAAGGAGCTTCATTTCCATAACAATGTACTTAATGAGAAAGAACTCTTAATAATGGAGGAAAAGGAAAGCGCTCGTTCTTTAAGTGCCAGTGAGTGTTGGTTAATGCAGCCTGGGTTCAGAGGGTATTGTATATGGAGTAGTTATGGTCAAGCTGATGATTTGTTGTGAAGTACGTGGGGAGGGCAGTGAGACCTTCCTTGGAGATGGCACAACCTCAAACAAACTGCATTTGTTTAACCTCACTCAGCTGTGCAGCTATAATGGGATGATAGCTTCTGCCATTAGCATGATGAAATGGACAAATAAGTGACTCTACTGAAACCCACTCAAGTCAGGGGGCTGCCATTGGCAGACCTTTGATGCTTTACTGAGCTATGAAAACAATTTTATGTCTTAAATAGATTTTTAGTTCCACATCTGCTGCAGCACAAACAAGACAGGTTATGGCTGCAAGTAAGGCACATAAATAAGCAGTGATGCAGCTGTATTCCCAATACTGGGAGTGACAGTGGTGTAAACACTGGAGAGAAAGCTCATTGTCAAAATAAACCCACTCTACATGTGTCCATCTCCCTACCTTTCTTTCTTTTCATTCAGTTTTTTTAAAGGTTGTGGTCTGAATGTTCCCATGACAGATTCCTTAACTGGACTACAAACGGCATCATTACAAAACAAACGTGAGTGTTGACACACTAAATGGACTCTATACAGATAAAGCTGTAATTGGATAATGAATTGGTTTATTAGTGTATTATGTTTTCAGTGAGCATTGTGTCGTGACGGAAAAGGCAGAAAAATGATTGAGTTTAAAGGAAGGAGAAGCACGCAAAACAATTTAGATAAGATGAAAGAAAATATGGTCCAATTACATATTCAAAATAACTTTAGATGCACTAGACTCCTGGGTTTAAAAGGAAGCTCATAACCTCATCAGAGGATAATTAAAATTGTACTCTATTCCAGTCGCTCACAGCATTTTGTGTTGCACGTAAACTCACCTAAAGTAAGTTTCTATGGATCTGTTTCAAAGTAAAATTCATCAGATGATAAAGTTCAGGTGTTAGTCACTTTCACAACCTCTGGTGTATGAAACCAGGCACCTGGGCCGTGGGTATTACCCACTCTGACTCAATGCTGGAGCATTGGATCCTTGTTCTCTTGAATATTTCTCACTGGAAGTTTAAACCACAAAAGAGGGAGTTTGATTGATGCTAAGTCATGTTGGGTACAATGCAAAACATGTTGTCTAAACAAGTGGTTGTTTTTATGTCAACGAAAATACAAAAAATCACTAAAAAACAAAATTATAAAAATAAAAGTAGAAAAATGGAAAATTATGTACACATTGATTTAAAATATGCACACAAATAAAACCAAACAAGACAAAAAGACAAAATACAAACCCTTTGTTAATTCCAGTGCTCATGCTCAGTTGGTCATTATTGTAAATATTAACATGAATGTTGATAATGTGGCTTTCGGATCAGTGATAAAAGTTGCCAATCTCTGGTTTATATGCTATATCAAAACAACTCTGAAGCTACTCTGAATTTAGGAATGTGTAAAGTGTGCATTACTTTGCATCTGCTCTTAGATTGGGATTAATAATGGATTAGTGGCCTGGGCCATAATCTCATTAAGAAAACAAAATGAAACCCCTTGCACAATCATTAAGGGGGAACTACCAAACCTAAGTAACCAATGGTAAAATTCCTAGAGTGTATGCAGAGACTACTTTTGGAAAAGCCCATTTTTAAGATGTTTTTTTTTTTTTTAGTTTTGATTAAGCTGTAATTTTGTTTTAAATAATCTTTTGCATCAGTGTGTGTATAAAGGGTTTAGCGGGCCCTGGTGTTAGTCTAAGTAAGACTAGCTTTAAGAGATGACTCGTAGACTGTCTCAACAGTAACTACAAATTACTGAAATCTCACAGTGGTGGACTTGGCTTTTTTTTTACAACTCTTATTTTATGAATGATATGGATTAATTTCTTTACTGTTTAGACGATGCTGTATTATTTTTGACTGTGATTATGTTGGCCTCAGTCACAGATTACAGATATCTGTGTATATTCTGTATAAGTGAAATAAATATAATTCCAATTTTGTATGTAGGGTTAATGTTTGCAAACCCAAAATCTGGAGGTATGATTTTATTGTAATTATGCTTGCCAACTTTAGATTTACAATATTACTGCACTTGGTCTAACTTCTTTCTTATTTTTTACAACTGTTATGGCGAGGACATTTGGTGAATCATTCTAAAATGTAATAACCACTGAGGTTATTAAAACAATGAGTCACAAGTCATTTATCTTAACTTGTACTGTAAGCTTTGGGAACACTGGTATGTGAGCAATGACCACTCAGTCCACAACACAAAGTATTTTATTTCCCTGCAAAGCCTCGGTTTTGATTTCCACCGACGCCATTTTGCATCTAGTAAAATAACTATGATAAAGAAAAAACAATGATGATATAAACGTTGGGCAGTTTCTGTTTGCAGACTATGCTTTATAGTAGTTTTGAAGCCTTTTGCTGTCAGCACTTTCTGTATGTATTTGCCACCGCAAACGTTCATACTTGAAGAAACCTGAACCATTGTGTAAATTGGTCAACAAAGTCGTAGTTTGACTTTATAAAGTAGAGCCAAAATAATTGCTTTGACATGGTAGTTCCTCTTCCACCTCTGAGTGTGCTGGGAGATTTGTTTAGTGAAGAGTAAACATTTTCTCCTTTAAATGTATGTGTTAAAAGCAGGAAGTATAGAAATGCTTAGGGAATTGAGTGAGTTAGAGTAGACCGAAGTTGTGATGGTTTAAAGTGGGATTTAGGATGTTTTCACAGTTGTGTTCTGCAATGGACGGTACCTAAAAAATGTAGTCCAAGTGATTAAATGCAGTGAACATGCATTAAGGTCAAGGCCCAAAGATTTACATGGGTAGTAATAGCTTCTTTGTGTGATTCAATCTAAAAACAAGCAGAGTTAAGTAAACGCTCCCACCCTAAGGTTTGATTAATTTCATCTGATGCAATTTCAAATGTAAAGCCAGTCATTTTTCTGGTTACTTATCACACTGTCTCTGTCTGTGAAGTTCTACAGTAGTTATGCTAACAAAGACACATTTCCAGGCAGCTCATTTAACAACTCCATCCCACACTTGGTACACTTTGGATAATGGAAAATGCAGAGAAGAGAACATTACTTAACAGGAAAGCAAAGAAAGGTGCTGAAACCAGAAGTTATCGTTTTAATGCAGTGTTGTGTTTAGCTGAAATGGGAAATCTGGCACACCTGCATTATATGATTTTTGCTCCAACATTAAATTATTTGCAGGATTAACTTCACCTTGTGAAACTAGAAAGCAATGAAAGACATTTGATGAAAAATAAAGGGCAATGAGCGACTAGCTGGACAGAACCCATTATTTTTAATACTATTGAGCAGGCGTATTAACCACGAATATACCAAGCGGCCCAGCTTGAATTGAAAAAAAAGAAAAGAAAGGGTTTCATAGGTAAAATTACCATAGATTTTCTCTTTTAAAACGTGGGTAGATCAAGCTCTTAATATTCGAGTTTGCAAGCAAATTTGGTAATGCAGTGTCGACTTGGCGCCAAATGAATCTGATTACGGGGGTGTATTTTAAATGATACTGTGACAGGTTTGTTATTTGAGTGATATCACGTCGGTGATTTCCATTTAGAAGACAGCTTAACTGCTGGCCAATTAATGCAGTCTCTGCTGTTCATATTAATGAAGACGCATTTCGGTGACATCCAGCAGGATGACAGGAGAAGAACAGTGCAAGGTTATACTTTGTAATGTTAGAACATAGAATGAGAAATGAAGGAAAATTGCTCAAAGTTCGTGATTTAAACTACTGGCAGTAAGTAAACAAAATAATAACACATAAAACCCTACATATGTTTTTGTGGTTATGTCTGAGATATTGGTAACAAACCCAACTTCTCTGTGATTATAGAAAAGCATTGCCTGATGCAAATATTGGCTCAGCAACAGACCTCTCCTTTTTGGGGGAATGTGCTCTGACATTTGACAGTACGAAAAACTAGAAATATGGATTTTGTGTCCAGGAACAACAACAACTTGTAGCCATTATGCCATTCTTGTAAAAGACCTGCTGTCACAAACATGGTTAGACTGATATCTCTGCTGTCCTCTAAATGAAAGTCGGCTGAATAGGCCACAACACAACAGTAGAAGTTGAGTGGGAGAGTCCACGGTGTCAGCAGGCAGAGGAATGATGTGATTCAAAACAATGAGTAGAGTACAGTATCTTTGTGACTTGTTTGTGCGAATTTGTAAAATGAGATTTGTGGGAGCCAGTCATTAGGGCTGTGAGGAGACATTCTTTTTAAACCAACACTAAAGCACATGCTTTTGGCCATCGTAAACATCATTTATTTGAACATTTCCTTTGTTAGAAACTTGGAATAGTCTCTCAGAAAGACACTAAATTGTAACAAACTTTGTCGTAAAGTGAAGCGATAAAGTAAGATTTGCCCTCAAACAATTTGGCACCAGGAAATGAAGTTTTAGTTTGTCTTTTCGACTCATGCAAGTTGGCACCACATTTTCAGTCATTTGTTTAGCCGAGCGCTCTCAAGCTGTGCGAACACACCCAGTGCCACTTTGTAGTAGCAACTAGCGAGATCTTGTATTTGTCCCAAAAATCAATGTGTTTATATTTCAGGTTTCAATGTGTTAAGAAGCCAAGTAAATCAGAACGGCACAAGAAGTGCATTGCCTCCCTCTGAGAGTGTCATCCTGGTAAACTAGGTTTAGGATTTCACTCTAAACACCAGCTGGCATCTCACTCAGCCGTCTGTTGTGGTATGTTGACATATTTAAATGTTAACACATTTTAATGACGGTTTATCTCCTTTTCTGTGGCTATAAGACATGAAGACCTTGGTACAGTTTTTCCCACAATGAAGACAACAAAGTTTTTGGAATGTGCATATATTTTTTTTTTGTTTTGATTGTTTTTAAATTACATGCAATCGGTTGAGGGTGATTGATATCATTTTAGCTCTTTGATAAGATGTAGAGGGAAATGTTGGGGTTTGATCCCAAGGCAATAGCTGTCTGTGTCGAAGTGTCCTTGGCCAAGACACTGAACCCTAAATTGCTCCCATTGGTCGGTTTGTACCTTGCATGGCAGCTCTGTCCCACTATTACGTAGCCTGAGATGTTCTTCACATATTTCCATACTTCCCTTGCATTCTCCTGATGGAGCTGCTCTTCCATATTTATGCCTACATTAGGTACAAAATGGAGGGACAATATCTCGATACGCCGATATATCGCAATATTTTTTCGCACGATCGATTATCGATATGCTCGTGCTCAGTTTTGATTTAAAAAAAAATAATTTTTTTTTTTTTTTTGGATTTAACATTTATTTTATTATTTTCAAAACCTTTTCTGGTTTTTCACTAAAATGTGGAGGTAGGTCTTCACAGAAATTTTGTCACTGTTTGTTGAAGGAACCAATATATTGTTTACTGGAATATTGCACTATAATGGTGTCACTGGTAAGAAAGACAATATTTTTTGCTGACAGAAAGCACTATTGGTAGGGATGTAACGATCATATATATATATATATATATATCTCCCTTCTCTTGTCCAGCAGTGTACCGGCGGGCGGAATCTGCTACTATTTTCTTTCTGGCCGCCTTCTACTCTTACATGGTAATGTTACATGTTCATAAATGATTCCTTACCCCTTTAGCACCGAAAGAATATTTGTAATATTACGTGAATATCTGTAAAAGTCACGTTTTTCTATTAGCTCTGTCTGCTAGCATAGCATCTCTTCTTCACTGCTAGATTAGCTGCATGCCAAACGACCAGAATTTAAATTAATAAGCTTCTTCTTCATTTGTGTTATTCCTTTATTTATTTCATTCAAGATTTATTTTTAGTTAAATTGCATTGTTTTGAATAGTTTATCAAGGGATTTTTTGACAATTAAAAATAATGGAAGAAAATAATACCGTTTTTTTCCCCAAGAAAAATAAAGGAATATTTTTCAGTCATCATTTGACTACAGTCCCATTTTGTAAAATAAATCGTGAGAGAATCGTATCGGGAGTTTATTGAATTGTTACATCCCTAACTATTGGGGATACTTATTCATTTACATTGGTATGTTGACACTTATTTACAGAAATGTTGCACTAAAATAGTGTCACTGTTCATAGGACACTTTTTTAAAAAAATTTTTCTTTGAGACATATAAAATAATTTTTTTTTTATTTTTTTCACTTAATTTTTTTCTTCTTCTTATGGAATGTCATAGATTATTGTAGATTGATTTCTGACCAACATATCGATAATCGCAGTATCGTCATATCGTGAGCTTTGTATCGCGTATCATATTGTGAGGTACCCACAGGATCCCACCCCTAGTGTGGATAATGTTATATCTTACTTTAATTTTAACTGAAAATGAATAGAAAAAGCACGTCTTTTGAAGCCTCACAAAGTATGACGCTTTGTAATGAAATGATTGAACGTTAAATGTGCAAATATCCAAAAACCAAATGAAATGACAGCTTTTTAAACACTTTTAACAGTTACTGTTTTAAAGCACTAAATGTTCTGTTATCCAACAGAATCTCATCATCACCACCATCTCCTATTGACTGTCTGCCTCAATTTTAAAAACAGTAGAACATTTCGGCTCCGAAATGGCTCCTCAGATCTTTTAAGCTTTCAAAATGATTGCAAAAATATCTGTTGAAATAAATATATATATTAAAATATGTATATCATGTATTTACAGAGTGCTTCATTAGAAAAAAATCCAGTTAGTGTCACTGATGGATGGATCTGTCTGATCTACAGTATCTCTTTGATTTACCTGTGTGATATAAAATGTTTAAATGACAGTCTACACTTTGCTCTGGAACTTTCCATGACATTAAATTGTGTATGAACCAAATGTTACCACAGTAAACAGGAAATGTCACATCTCTCATTGTGTTTTTACATGAAAAGCCTGCAAGCAACAAAATAAATCAAACAAGAAAATGTAAAGCTAATGTATCAAAACATTTCATTCAAACCAGTATTGTGTGTGTGCGTTTTTGCATAGTGGAAAAAATTCTGTTGTAATGTTGAGAGGTCGACCGATATGGGATTTTCAAAGGCTGATGCCAATACCGATGGTCGATATCTAAAGCCGATATTGGAAGCCGATATACTTTTTTTTTTATAAAACAAATTGATTATGAAAGACAATTGAAACACTCATATGATATAAATGTATATATTAGAAATTAAATACACCAATAGAACTCTTAACATTTATTGAACTTTAAATATACCCGTACACAACAAAGTAAAACAAAAAGTACAGGACGGGTAAGTAGCAGTAAAGCACCACAACAATATTCAAAGTGCAAGTAGTCGCTTTAAACTAAATACCTGTTTTAGGTAGAACCACTCACTCCTTCTCTATGTTCACAGCCACCACCATTATACCTAAGCTTCACACTTGTTACCATATGCACAACTACAACATCACATCTCACTCTCACTTTAAAATGATCAACTCTTTCCATGCACCCTTTCCATTTCCTACCTTGAGTTTCTCCTCCCTGTTCCTTTCCCCCTCACTTAGGTGTTACACTGCCCTCTTTTTTTATATCCTCCCTATAATAAAGTTCTTACCGGGGGTTTCCACTGGAAACGTCTCCCCTGCGCCACGGAACAAATCCGGTTTTTCACCGCTGTCCCCCGTCCGGTAATCTCTACCGGTTGCGTTTTGAGTGCGCCACAGTGCACTCCGGTTGAAACGACTGTGACATCACGAGACAAAGCAGTTCTCACGATATTTATATAATCACGTGAGAATAAAGTTAAGTGTATGTGTTATAAACGCAACAATAAACAGATAAACAGGTCAGTATTCCCAACGAAGGAGAACAAGAAGGTTGGTCTCTGGTTTTGTCATAGCCACATTTTTTTAGCAACAGCCAACAGAGAAGAGATAAAACTGCACCATTAAAACATGAACTAAATCAAAGTTGCTGCAGTTTACAGTGCAGTTACAGTATGAGAGGAAACAATATAGTGGATGTGAATTTGTTTTTACACATTGATGTTTTGGTGATGTATTTACTTGAAATATAATCTGGTGTTTTATTTTGAAAAGTAAAAAGTACTTGCATAATTTCCTGTTTAGCTTCATTTGCTCTGTGCTGATTGATGCGTCGTGCTCCGGTGTCCACCAGAAATAGAAGCCCTGCGTATATCTGGCGGAGGGCACCGGAATACCGGTTCTGGGAAGGAGCACACATGCACCGCAGCGGACCCGGTGGAAATTAACACATAGAATAAAGTGGAAACCTATCAGCTGCGATGACACGGTGGTGACGTAACGCAGCGGAGCAGCATCCAGTGGAAATTGGGGGTTACCCTTCCTTAGCAAGGGCTGGTGATGGTCCAAAAAAAAAAAAAAAAGAATTTTATTTATTTATTTATTTATTTTTGGCCGATTGCCGATCTTGAAAAAAGTCCATATATTGGTCGACCTCTAGTAATGTTATATATCATGATTGAACCTCATTACATGGGTGTAACTTAGTTGCCTCTATCGTCTCCCTTTGGTCTTTACTTTGTTGATCAGTCAGCCAAATTGTACACACCTAACTGGTATACTAAGGTTTTGTTCAAATTAAACTCTTTATTGCTGTTGTAAGTAAGTAATGGCGACGTTTTTACTTGTTAACATCAAATGAAGAAAAACAAAAAATTCTAGACTCTCTTTATCTATTGATTTTCTACATTCCCTATTAAATGTATCGACTTTATTGTAGCACGTGTCAACACGATACCCAACCTTTCTGGTCCTAGTTTTCCTAATAGTTTCTTAATCTCATAGATAGTAGGCTAATTATAGTGTAAAATAGCATTTTTATCTTCTGATTCTTTTCCTGCACGACTGACTGACTACGCAGTTAATTTGCATGTACCCAATTGTTTTACTCAGACTGGTGAAATGTTTTGAGGCAAAGAAGAGTTTCATAAATGAGCAGCTAGATGGAATTGTTTTCCCTTTTGCATTTATCCTTTGCTTCCTTTCCTGTGTGAAAAATGCTCTCAAGAGCCTCATCTCTTCGCAAGTCGTTCTTTTCTTTCTCGGTAAAGCGTTGAGAGTAAGGAATGTATATGTGCGCACACTGTTTTTCAAGCTTGTTCTTGTGCTCCAGCAGTCAGCGGGTTGATGGAGAGGTCTTGAAAACCTGTGAGCTTGCAGATGAATCATCACAGAACGCAACAGGCTTTAACTTTTTACTGCTAAATGGTGCATATAGGAAGACAAACTATTCTTTTCTGCATTTTTCATCCACTGCTTTTCTTTTTATAATGCATGGCTTTTTAAATGTGAATATCCAAGCTACAACTCATGGTAATGAATAAATCCGTTGTAAATATTTTTATATTACACAGAGAAACGCATATCAACACATGCTGACTGTGTTAACTGCACCGGCAAACATTAAGGTCAGTCCTTTGCTTCATTAGGTAAATGCGCTTTAATATAATTGGCAGTAAAATAATCTTCCTTTCACTTACCCTTTTGGTTTTAGTGCTATTGTGCAAAGCTTAGATGGATAGCTGTACTTTTTCAAACGGACAAACCTTTCTGGATCCTCAGGCACAGTGCATTAGTCAGGAAAGAGTCGATGAAGAGATCACAGTAAGGTTTGATGATTAAAATGGAAAAATCAGGGAATTCACCTCATGAAATGAAAAGGACTTTATTTATTAATTTCTCATTGATTTATTTAAAATCAGGCTGAAATGGCCATGACTTCACTGTGGAAATGCATGATATGGTCTCTTAACATGTATTAGCATATGGATGGACATTAAAAATGATGCTATACCTAATCTTGTGTGAATTTAGTGTGACGTTACCTGTGCACATTTGAAGAATAATAATACGAATAAAAATAGTCAACTGTACTAAGCATGTTTGGCACGTTAATGGCCACATTGGGTAAAGGCAAGGCTAATTTATTTGTATAGCGCATTTCATACACAGGGCAATTCAATGTGTTTTACATGATCAAAAAGTGTGACAGAAAACATTCAACAGCTTAGAAATCAATAAAACATTTAAAGTCAGACTTGAGACTCTTTAAATATTACAAGAATGTTTTTTTTTTGGTTGTTTTTTTTTGCATTCTCCAGTTTCACCTTATCCTCTGATTTGTTATGTATCAGCTGTCGGTTTAAAATGAGGAAAGGGGGTTGCAAGATTTGATAATACTTAGCTTGTTTAGGATGACCTGAAAGTCCCTGGAGATTTCATTTTTTTTAAATTCATAATGGTGATACATCGTCCTCGAAGCCAAGGCCGCAGAATTGCAAGAGGCACAAGACGAATATGTGATAGCTACCCTCCCCAGACATTACTAAATGAGCAAACTGGCAGTTTACTGCTACCTCTCAACGTAACCCGCATGTTTTATAGATGAGAAGAATCACACTAACTGTCAGAGAATGAAAGCTGTGCTCAGGATGGTACCATAATGGCCTCTCAGTGAAATGAGACAGGGCTTTATGGGTGTTTATCATTGCACATTTCACCAACGTTTTCTTACAGCGCAAAAGAAGATGGCAACAAAGCTTGGGAGAGCGTTTTAGCTTTTATTTCATTAGCCAATATGTCAGATTGATCAGAGTGGACGTGGAAGTTCCGGTGCTTTATTATGCAGACAGCAATTAAAGTGAGAGCACTGCTGTAAAAAGATCAAGTAAATACCTCCTCATGTCGACTAACTGCCCATTTCTCCCACAGGACTTTAAATGTTCTGCTTGTTTCATGTGCTATTTTCATATTCAGAATGAGAAGCTAATATAGTCTTTATAGCCCTCCTTTATTTGCGTTAATTGTGAAAAGCTTGCAAGCCTGCTTTTTACTTTTCCTCATCAGAGGAGCTTGAAGTGATTTTATATTCAATTCAAGAAGGATTGACAAAGTTTGACATGGTAATCTATTTCCAAAGTTATTGTCACTGAATATGATGCACACTTTCCTTGAAAGAGCTGATAATAATAATGTAAAATAGGAATATTGATTCAAAAGTTTTAATCTGGGTCGACTGATTGTGCTTGATGTTTCTCAACGCTGGCACGCCTGAATCACATGAATGGGCAATCATTAAGTTATGTGGAAGTCTGATAGAAAAAAAAAAAAGAAAAAAGTGTATATGTATTTAAATCACATGTGGTGGAGCTGAGAGATAATACAGTGGGGCAAAAAAGTATTTAGTCAGCCACCAATTGTGCAAGTTCTCCCACTTAAAAAGACTGTAATTTACATCATAGGTATACCTCAACTATGAGGAACAAAATGAGAAAAAAAAACATTGTAGGATTTTTAATGAATTTATTGGTAAATTATGGTGGGAAATATGTATTTGGTCAACAAAAAAGTTAACCTCAATACTTTGTAATGTACCCTTTGTTGGCAATGATAGAGGTCAAATGTTTTCTGTAAGTCTTCACAAGATTTTCACCTATTTTACAGAGGGATTTACCAATTAATTCATTAAAAATCCTACAATGTGATTTTCTGGATTTTTTTCCTCATTTTGTTTCTCATAGTTGAGGTATACCTATGATGAAAATGACAGGCCTCTCTCATGTTTTTAAGTGGGAGAACTTGCACAATTGGTGGCTGACTAAATACTGGTTTGCCCCACTGTATGTCAAAGATTCAGCCCAGTACACAGGCTTTGCACTTTAGTTCTATGGCATGGAGATTTACCACAGGATCAGTTGCTCTCCAAGAAAAGCACCTAAAACCATTATGAAAAAAATATATTTATGTATTCAATTTTTCCCCTTAATTCACTCCAGAGATTTACCTACCCTTGACCCAGTCCTGAGCACTCTGCTGGGTGCATGTGAAGTTTACAGGACACGCTGCGTTTCAGAATTATCACAGAAGATTTAACTACCTTTTTCACCATGCCACAGGCAGGTCACCCAGAGCTCATGTGCTTTAAATGAACAAAGTTAGAAACTTGCCAGGATTTTGCATTTTTTTTTCAGTTTTGTGTATTAGTTTGCTGCGAGGGGACAGCGACTAAACCGACCTGTGGAAAAATTGTGTTTATTACAGCATATTTAGAAATCATCCCTGTAGATAGGATTAGGGAATTCTGCTCGGTATATGTTTGAACTTGACCACAAAGTAATCTCCTAAAAAGTTTTAGCTCTACATTCATGTGTTAAGCCAATCAATCATCTGCAGTCATGGCTGTGAAACATGGGAGCCTTCATTAGAAAGTTTCACTGGTGTTGTTTGGAACTCGGCCCAGTCTCCGTTTCCTTCAGCTGTAATGTGTGTGATGACTAAGATTTTGAGTAACATCAGCCTATCACTGTGGTGTGAGAGGGCAGGTGTCACACACTTGTGATGCAGACTCGGGACCACAGGGAGAAAGATGAGAGCCGTTGGCCCTCTTATTGCCTTATAAATGCCTCAGGCCATCAAGCAAAGATGCACTCCTGCCTTTACCCTCCTCCTTTAGAGTAACTCAATAGCTCCCTCTACACAATCCTTCAGTGTCTCAACACCTTTCCAAGGTTGAAAAATATCTCACACCAGTTAGCTCCCCAGGATGTTGACCTGGTAGTGCAGGTCATCACTTGGGGACAAAAAGATTCTTATCAGCCTCGTCGTCCTTTCCTCACCTACCTCCATCTCCTGTCCCTCACACGGTGAGCGATGACTTCTCTGAAACTTAATATCATCAAGGTGCTTCTTTGCAGCCCTCTTAGGATTTGGAGTGGTGTTGTGAAAAAAATACCATTAGGCACTTGGCTGTCAGAGGAAGCCTCCAGGGAGCTTTGGTCAGTTTGGTACCATTAAGTGGTATGTAATACAAGACTGGGGAAAAGAAGACATACAGCCAGGGAATCAGAAAGAAGCAGAGGGATGATTGAGAATGAAGAGTTTAATGCTTCATTACTAGTTTTCTTCCCTTTTCCCTGTATTTTTACATATGTATATTTAGCAGCTGGGAAACATCACAAACTATTTTTTTAGATACTTTTTAATAATTTATTTTCGGACATTCAGTGCAGAACGAGTAAGAGTTAAAAAATTATATCACTACAGAAAATCCTTGCTGACCATGAACAACAGTAATTGGGCAAAAAAGTTTAGACGCCAACTCTAGTTTTCAGACTATTTCACACTGGAAAATAATCTTAAGTGGGTTATTATAAAGAGGATATGATGGTGTGAAAGTGTGAGCCCCATAACTATTAAAGGAACTCTGCTGTGCAGAGATGTACCTACAAAAATTGTTTCTCTTTCAAAGAATTGCAAACTACCGGTACCATATTCTCCGCCGTATAGAATATTGTAGTAAATGTGAATGCAGTCGCAGCTTTAATAACAAAACGGATAAGACGTACGCTGGACGTGTCGGAGTGGAGGGAAAATGAGATTGACTGCAGATGTTGTACATCTCTTATCTATATGTTTTCATTCTATTTTCCTAAAATAAGTTGTATCTTTATCTACTACCAGTAGTAAGTTTTGTAAATAAGAAAACTCAGCCACAGAGAAGCTTACGTGAGATGAACTGACGGACAGATAGTGCATGATAAAGGAGAGTGAACACAGGCCATTTGTAAAAAAAAAAAAAGAGCACTAAATGGACTGATATGCAGACGTGGAGCAGTAAGAAGGTGACTTCATGTGTGGATGAAAGCTCATCAGTCTAAACTCATTAACCCTAACCCTAATAGCAGCTAGCCTACCTGCACGTTCTGATTGGCTGAGCCGTTTGAAGGGCATCCTTATCAGCCAATAGAGAGCGGCCTGTGTGACGGAGCCTTTACCTGAATTTTTCTTGGAAAATTGCAAAATTCTTGGAAATCAGTTAATACAGAGGGGGCCTCTATAGCCTGGAAAATACGGTACAGGTTTCTATAAAACCTAGAACAATAACTTGTCCAATATTATAGGCTATATTGTGATTAGCATTACATTTGAAAAACCGAACAAGCATTCAACAATATTTTCCTTATCATCCATCCTCCTCCACCATGCACTACTTTTACATAATGTGCACATTTATATTCAGTCTCGCTGAGTGCATTCATAAAGTTTTCATGAGGGGTAAATTAATTTGATCCTGAAGTGAGTAGCTATTACAACTTGTGTTGTGACTGTCAACATGCATCAAAAGCACAATAAAAGGAGATTTTCCTGACTCAAAGGCACCCCTTTGCACACTTATTAGGTGTAGGGTTAAAGATAAAGTAGTTGGGGTTTTATTTTGCTTTGATATTGAAATATTGCAGTATAGTGCTAAAGATTTCAAACAGTGGCTCATTGTGAGAGCATAAAGGGTTGCAGGGTTTTTAACCCCCATTGCTGTTTGTGATCACTTGCCTAATCTGATGAATCGACCATCTCAGTCAATCGGGTGAGCCCACAGTGTCTCCAATATCCACTCCACTGTAATCAAATAATCAATGGGCCAATCAACTGATCTCAAGATACCACCTTTCAAAGACCCTAATTTAGGTGGAGATTCATCAACCTCATCAGGCACATTGGTCAATAAAACATCCTATTCTACTACACCGCCTGATTATATATATTCAGTCTTTAACCTGGTGTTATCTGCCAACTAGATTACTGGCTTTAGTATACTATATCTGCTGTTAAAATAGCCTGTAAAGAATAAGACTAATATTACTGATTAAAAGGAGAAATGCAGCAAATAAACATGGCCGTCAACTGTTTCTATCTAATTTTCTGCTGTGTGTGGAAGTGCGAAGCTAAAAAAAGATTTAGGCTTTTTAACCTTATTCTTCATCCGTGACAGGGCACTGGTGAGCATTGCTGCCTCCCTGTGCAGGGATCGTGGGTTCAAGTCCCGCTGGTGGCCCCAACTTGTCTCTGTCAAGCCCTGCGATAGACTGGCATCCTATCCAGAGGGGTTTATACTGCTTTATGCCCTAAGTCTACTGGGATAGGCTCCAGTATCCCCTGCGACCCAGTACTGGAAAAAACAGGTATAGAAGACGAAAAAGACGTCATCCGTGACAGTGAAAAGTGGCACGGGATATTAAACACTTGCTTGTTATGCCCCAAGGCTTTAGGCGGTTTGGAAGTTGAGGGAAAAAATGGCAGACATTCCTTCTTTGAGAGCAAGCCTCAGCTGTCTTTTTGGATGATCGGCCCTGACATCGGCTGTTTGAATACGCCTCTAATGAATCCCAAAATCCTCATTGGAGTTGGTCAAGACCTGGATTTAAGCAATGGGTAAAATCCAAATTCAACGTATTTGATAGACTGAGAGTAGGTACATTTTCCTTTTTGGCAGCCCAAGTTAAACCACTGTCAGTCTAGAGAGGGTTTAGACACAGCAGATTATCACTCCTTTGTTGGAGAGCTATTGGTTCGCTAGTTTCTCAGAAAGTAATTCGGTGTATTCCCTCAGTGCACTGTGGCATTTGTCTTTCTTAGCACACAATAACACAACAATCTTGACACCTGTCAACTATCTTTAAAACAGGGCACTATTGAATATCATACCTGTTTTTTTCTTTTCTTTTTTTGCAAAGTACTTTGTACAACAATGAACGGAGGTGACAGAAGTGAAGTGTAATTCTATTTCAATCTGTTGCAAATAACAAAAGCTTTTAGAATGTTTTCAACAGGTAATGGTATTTTTTGAAAGTACAAAGAAACACCAAGATTACTTGATCAACTTATTTTTTCTTTATCAGCAGTGTGCAGAAAATAATTCCCCTTGGGATTAATAAAGTATTTGTCTGCCTGTCTCATTCTCTGGATCTATCTCTCTTTGTCTCTCTTTTTTGCATCACATTTTTGTTTTGTCTGTCCTAGAAATATGACCCAGATGCCTTATTCAAGAGGAGGACTTGGTAAAATAACCCATAATTATATCAAAAACTAAATAATCCAATGAAAGAATGATTTTCTATCCATTTTCACTAATGTGAGGGGATTTTTGTTGTAAAGGGTGAATGTGTCACAGCAAAGCTAAAACCATAGATCTTTTTGCAACCCTCTGGAGGTAAACACTTTAACCAGTTTTAGGACATGCTTTTTTTAAAAAAGGAGAAAAAAAAAAACATTTCAGCTTCACTTGTTCTCTGTATTCCCCCACTCTTGCAGATGGCTGCTCCATTCCTTTTCATTGCAAAGTGAAACACGAATTTGGAGACATATGGCTCATCTCTAGTGGAGTGGGGCATGTGCTATTGTTTTCAGAGTGCACACGATTGTTTGGTTTTCTTCTCGTCACCGCAGACAGTGCGGGACTGTCTGAGGTTAAGCTCCTCAAAACAGATGGCTGAAATCTGCTCAACACTTGTGTTAAATACCCTCTTTATTTCCTCAGGTATCTTAAGTGTCAAACTGTTGATGGCTGGCACATTTGTAAATACTTTGCAGCCTTAAGTTAATCTGAGCCTTTACTTCTTCAGCTCTTTGTCCCTATAGCCATTTGGACAATTAAATTAAATTCAACTTTATTTGCATAGTACTGTACAAATTACAACAAAGTCATCTCAATGCTCTTATCAAAATATAGAAAAGAAAGAAAAAACCCAACTAGATCCACATGAACAAGCATTTAGCGACAGTGGGAAGAAACAACTCTCTTTTAACAGGAAGAAATCTCCAGCAGAACCAGGTTCAGAGGTGGCATCCATCTGCTTGGACTGGTTGGGGTTAGTGGACAGATGGACAAACAGAAAAAAAGAGTTTTTTTCTTCCCACTGTCACTAAATGCTTGTTCATTTGGATGTTGTTGGGTTCTTTCTTCTTTTTTACTTTGAGTTTTATATTTTGTTCAGCGCTTTGAGATGACTTTGTTGTATTTTGCGCTGTATAAATAAAGTTGAATTGAATTGAACAGGATAGAGAGATAGAACATCAGAGTGTCTCAGACTAGTTGAGCCGTGAACCACAGATCAGGAACTGCCATCATCAGCTTCACGTCACCTGAAACAGAGAAGATAGAGAAGGGCGAGGAGAAGGCACTGACTGCAGAAAAACATGATTCAGTATTATCAAGTCAGCCTGCCTTGGCCCTGGGCTTCAATAACAGTGGCCTAGTCAACACTTATTGTATAGATGACGAATCTCTTCCCATTTATTGGTAATCTAACAGCGACTCCAAGGTCTGGAAATGCGCGCGTTCACAGACGAGCCCATGTCCGCTCTAGCGGTTAGGTTATGTTATGGGAGCAGAATTGAGCAAAATTACAAATAAGAGTGAGAATGCTTCATGGTGCAGCTTGAGGAGACAGTGGTAGTGCAATGAACGGCAGGGCACCCACGAAAGGGAGGACTTGGAGTGTGTAGACTGACTTTACCTCAGCCTGGGCAACCTGGTGGATTTTGATGAAGCTCTTTTGCATTGAATGGTATAATGCTCTCCACTGTATCTGCTTGTCATTCATATAGCCCATAAATTGGATGGACAGCTGCTGGGTTGCAGCTCAGCTGTAGCTGGGAATTAGATGGACTGTGAAAGCAATGAACTGAGTCTGACTCATGCTACTGCTGCTAAGGAGTGAGATGGAGGAAGAGAGAAGTGTGGGAAGATGAGTAGGAGAATCAGAGGATTTGTCGGGGTGGCCATTAGGCCCAGAACCTTTTGTGCCAGTAACAAGGATGATTATAGGGTGCAGCCTTTAGTGTGTGTAGTTACAAGTTCTTGGCCTCAAACTCAAGAAAGCATGATATACACTGCTCATGCAGTAGTATTTATTGTTCATATCCTCCTTAACTCACTTCAGTAATGGTCTTATCCATGTTACAATACCTCTTTCTCCAGTACATGTCAAAAAAAGCCTCAAAGTCTTTACAGCATGACAACACAAATATACACTGCTGTAGGACTGAGTGACAGCAAAAAGGTCAAACATATCTAGTGAAGAATACACTCCACAACAGCTGTGGTCATCATATATAGTTAACTGCATCACCCAAAGCAACTAAATAAATAAAAAGCAGAAACACAAATATTTTTGGGCAGAATATTCCATGAAGATGCACAACACTTTATCCTTCGTGATTTACCGGAAGGAATGACAGGACATGATAGATACCTGCTGAAAATACTGATTGCTTCAGTAAAGAAAGCAATAACTCGTAAATGGTTGCAGAAGGATGCACCTACAGTAGATAACTGTGTTGAAGTTATCAGGGAGATTCATGAGATGGAAAGATTGACCTTTTTACTACATCTACAAAAGGAGTCGTACACTGCAAAAAGGATAAAACTAATATTATCCTTTCAGATACAAGATCCCCTACACACACAACCACCCCAATGCTCAAAATGCTGTGCAAAAACCCCTTTTTACCAGATACTGTAAGAATGTCAATGGCCTAGAAATGTAATAGAAAATAATGATTGTCAATTTAGATGTACTGCGACACTGTTTACTGTTTATGTTGCTGTATGGTTTATATGTTTCTCTGTTTTTATGAAAAAAAAACTAATAAACTTCAAGTATAAAAAAAACAAACAAAAAAAAACACTTTTTAGTGTTTTCTAGGGGTGGGACGATACACTGAGTTCACAATACGATATGATAGATGATGGATTTGCCAATCACTTTTACATGACTTTAACTCTGGGCATACTTGCATAATTACTCTGGGTGTGCCCTTTTTAACTGAATAGAAATAAAATAAAATCCAACCATAACAATGTGGTGTGTCGTAGATTGTGTTTTTTTTTTTTTTAAAAATTTAAAAATTTTATTATCTGACCCTCCCCATGCGATACCACGCATACCCCTGACGATACAATTTGTGAAATTTTAGTATTGTGATATCTTTTTGCACATATATCGTCCCACCTTTAGTGTTTAGCTTCACAGACAGATCGGAAACCAGGAGCTTAGAGCTCTGGCATGACTCAGCATTATGCTATTTAGCTGTGTATTAGATGTACCCAAATGATATACATGTCTATTTTGGGATTAGATTTTATCACGCAAATGCCAATTGCATAGTACAGTTATGGTTAAATAAATTTATATTTATCATAATGAATATCACATTATATTAAAATACATCTCTTACATTTACATATTCATGGTGGAAGTGTATCCTGCAACCAGGTATAAAGCATGGCTTTATAGTTTTAAATAATTACTGTCATTTAGTGTTTGAGCAAAAGAATATGAAATAATGATATATATTATTCCATGCAACAGCTCGTAATAACTATGCTGACTTTCCCTCCGGCACTTTTTGATGCGAATAATAAATATGCAAAGCTTATGTCAGAATTGCCTGGTTGTCCTTCAAAGCCTTCATTCAAATTAGGTGGTTTTTCCAAATGTATATTATGTGTATTTGATGTGGGTAATACATTTGCTAACTGTTTATACATATATTTTGCTATCACACTGGTCAGACTGATTTTTGAGTTTATCTTTTTGTGTGTGGAAAAAACTTGAATCAGATTGGCAAAAGTAAATACCCCTGTGATTTGTGTGCATGTGTTAGTTGGCTGGTCTCTTCATTTATGTCTGTGTGTCTGGTACCTCTCGTTCACAATCTGTGCAACACTTCAGTCAGCAGTGTTCAGTGGGAAGTGTGTAATGTGGGTGACGCTGCTGCTTATCCTCGCCGATCAAAGAAGACCCACGAGAGTAATGTGAGTGTTTCCAGTGAGAAATCTGTCATGAAGCATGTATCATTGTCCAATGTGGTCCTGACAGATGTCAGACCGCCAGAGTCTTGAGTAGCAGAAGTAAGAGGTTGTCAGGAAAGGTCTCTGCCCCATGAATTAAATAAATGTTTCATGCATTTTAAACTGCTTGCTGTTTGTCCGCCTGCAGTTTAAAAAGACCAAAGGTTTTTAGAGAAAAACATAGTGCAGGCTGATAGAAGAAATCTACATATATTAGCATGTGTTTTTACAACACTAATTTGCCAAGTGCATTTACAGTGTGCGCCTCCTGGGGTTTCTATTAAAGAGTGACTGGGACAACATTCTTTGTCATTTTTTTTTTTTCTTTTTTAATCATTTTTTAGACTGTTTGGTCTTAAAAGTTCAAACCAGTCAAATCCTGCTTCTGTAAGCAAAGTGCTGCACAGATCTACAAGTAAATCTTTATTTTCTCAGTTTAATAGTTTTCTCAAAGGGTAAGTGTAGTGATTTTTAATTGCAAGCACAATCTAAAGATTACATATATTGCTAGAGCTTTAGTCAGGTTGTTTTCCTTAAAGTTTTTGTAGAGCAGCCAGGAGGAGGACAAAAAAACAGCTAGTTTGTGACAGACGGCGACTGCCATTTATGCTCAAATAATACGTGTTGTGACAAAATCTGTGATCTGACAAAATGGTGGCTTCATGCACCCTTTAATTATCCTGAATGTTTCAGTCAACAGTTATTCTAGAATGATGAATGAAAAATGTCTACTCCTTGAAATCTGAAAAGTTACATTCACATATACAAATAGTTTTATTTTAAGTCCTTTAAAGTTCTTCCAATTGTGTTTCAAACCTTCACTATAAGTAAAATGTTATTACTTCTCATGCTTTTGCTCTTATTTGAGGCTTTCTGCTGAATTCTTGTTATTCAGGTGATTGGTATGCGAGTAAGCATAGTGCCTGAACAAGACAAGAAATCCCTGCAAACAAGTAAAATGATTGTGAAACAGATTTTTTTTTTGTTGGTTAATTGCACATGTATTGTAACTTATTTATCTTGAAAATATGAATGACACTACAATGATCAATGCCTTTTCTAGCAGCTCTTGCTATTTTCAAATGAATAGGTATGTGGCAGTTGGGCGGGACAGGTGGATGTAGAGTTTGCACTGATTGCTGCTTCATTATAAGATGTTCGTCAGGTGGCGATTAGTGCTCATTTTCTCCTTGCATGATTTTATTTTTATTACAGGAATTGTTTTAATCCTTTATGGCTCTTAATGTGTCTGATTTAGGGCTGCAGGGATCAATATTTTTATAATAGAGTATTCTGCTGAAATTTCATCGATTGAGTAATCGCTAAAAAGACATTCCACTTGTGAATGAACATTTGGTTTCTTTTATTAGACAATTAACACATATTTAGATGCACATTGTACAAAGCAGCAAATGGCAATTGTAGCTCAGGAAATGTGACTAGAAAATATAATAATGAATAAAACACATATAAAATATAATAACTTTCTTTTAAGTATAAAAAAACTACAAGGAATTAATAATAAAAAAAGGCAAACAATTAAAATACAAATAACTTTAGGTGATATATCCCTAAGATAGTCAGACACCCCCCTTCTGTAACCTGACTCAGTCTTTTTCATGTTACTCTTTTTGCACTTTCTGCACATAATTAAACTGTAGAGTTGACATTTGTATAGTTATATTTATATTGTTTTTAATAGATGTAGCTTCTATAATATATATTGGTTGTATATCTGGAGCTGTAACAAAAGTAATTTTCCCCTGGGATTATTAAAGTATTTCTGATTCTGATAATAAGTGAGATCTGTTAAGAAATTAGACACTTTAACTCAGAATAAGACAAATATTCTTGATTAGATTTTGAGTCTTTGTCTTTGCAGTGTTCGTACAAAAATACCTGTATTTGAGTTTATTAGGTACCAGTGCTTTTTAATATGTTATCCATCAACAACTTTTGAGCTAAATTTGACAATTTTTTCATCTTCATCCTAACGTGCTGTGGTTTACAGATTAAGTAAACCCTGTATGATTAACGTGCAGTTTTTGGAGCATAATTACCTAGCCACGCATCAACAGTAGTCGGAAATAACAGAAACCTTGTCGCACGGAAGGCTAACATTATGTTAGCATTAGCAAGGTACATTAAGCCGCTACGTTAACTCAACCGGCTGCCTTTGGTGGAGATGCTGCAGCGTTTAAGTCATACTGGTAAACACGTAATGATGTTTGCCTTGATATCCAGCTTAAAATGCTCCCACACTATAAACATTTTCGGTCGTCTCTGTGAGTGCCTTCACTTTTGTCGTCGTTACGTCTTTTCCGCTGCTAAAAACAAACACGTCTGCTCACTCCTCCTTCTTTTGCTTGCGTGACTTCAGTGTATTGTGCCACATTAAACAGGCAAAATACCATGCCTGGAGCTGTCAAAATTAAAAAGGAAAAGGAAATTCATTTTTGATAATTGAGTTAATCTAATTATTTGAGAAATTGTTTCAGCTGTGGACTGAATGCATTGCAAATTTCAAAATCTTACAGGAATTGATGTTTTTTTGTTCCTGAAGGTAAATACCATTCTTTGAGCTGAGGCAGCATTGGGAAGTTTGTTTGAGTAAAGTTTAAACAAAATCAACATCATAAAACACCATTAAAGAAACATAAACAATTATTCAATAGCAGCCTCCATACTCTCCCAACAAGATACATCTCATGACACGGCAGCGCATCCGTTGTTTGTGTTGGAAACAGAAACACGGAGAAAACGATGACAACAACAACTCGGAACAGCCTCAGTGAGGCACATCCACAAAGCCAATCCTTCCTTTTGTGCCATTAGCTCAGGTGTTGGTCTCCCATCTTTTAAAAGCTGTTGTTTTTCCTCAAAAGAAAGTTTCTTTATCATCTCTAACACTGTCATCCTGCCTGTAGTGTTATCCTGCCCACTAGCTAGAGAACGTAGCACCAGCCGCGCTCTATCGATTCACCAATGCACTGTGAACTTACGTATAGCTTTTAGCATAGCACGGTTACGTCCAAAGGCAGCGTAGAGAGCTGCCTTTTTACGTAAATGGTTTTCATCTTGGGGAACTGACTGCGCATGAGCAAACACATAAAAACACGCTATGGGAACAGAGGCAGAGCAGCAATGTACTTTTGGGAGAGGGTGTGGCCTCCTCCTGGCTCTTCCTCCTTACAGCAGAGTGAGACTGTGCAGCGTCTCTACCATACCAGGAAATAGCAATGTTTAGTCATTTGGGCTATGAAAAACACAAAATGCTGACACTTTCAAACTTATAGGTACTGTATGCTATTGGAAATGGAAAAATAAATCATTTATAATTATATTATAATTAAAACAAGTAATCAAAATATCAATTCACCGTTGGGTAGGCACTGCCTACCTTGCCTACCCTGACTGCACGTCACTGAATATTTCCAACTCCAATTTTTTTTCACTTCCAAAATTATCCTTATTATTGTGAGCCCATTTTTGTTTATCGTATTGTGTACTCTGTATATCAATCCAACCACCACTAGTTCACATAGAAAAGCATATACACCTTTCTAATAAAAGGTCGGACCCTCTTTTTGCCTTCAGAACTTCCCTAATTCTTTGTGGAATACTTTTAACAAGGTGTTAGATATTTTGGTCCATATTGACATGATGGCATCACGCAGTTACTGCAGATTTGTTTGCAGCACATCTACGATGCAAATCTTCTGCTCGATCACATCCCAAAGGTGCTCTAGTGTAGCCATTAGAAGATGGGTACATTGTGATCAAAAAGGGATGGACATGGTCAGCAACAACACTCGGGTAGGCTGCAGCGTTTAAACCATGCTCAAATGGTACTAAGAAAAAATAAAGCACACCCGTTACACCACCACCACTAGCCTAAACCATTGATATAAGGCAGGATGGATCCATGCTGTCATCTTGTTTACGCCAAATTCTGTCCCTACCAACTGAGTTTTGCAGCTGTAATCCAGACTTGTCGGATCACGCAACGTTTTTCAATCTTTTATTGTCCAATTTTGGTGAGCCTTTGTGAATTGTAGTCTCAGTTTCTTGTTCTTGTTCTTAGCTGACAGGAGTGCCACCTGGTGTGGTCTTCTGATGCTGTAGCCCATCTTCTTCAAGGTTTGATGTGTTGTGTGTTCAGAGATGGTATTCTGTATTCCTTGGTTGTAACAAGTGGTTATTTGAGTTACTGTTGCCTTTCTATCATCTCACACCAGTTTGCCCATTCTCCTCTGACCTCTAATGACAACAAAGTATTTTCATTTACACAAGGAAGGAGGTCATGCCTTGAAATATTCAATGCAAAAGTAGATTAATTTTAACTTGTTACATGATTTTGTCTTAGTGTTGTCTCAGAACCTTCACTTTTTTTTCATACGCTCATCATAGCATTATTGGATTTGCTTTGATCCAGTCGGTTTAAATCTATTCTCTTTTATTTTCAAGTGTTCTTCTCGCGAAGCCACTAAGGATAAGTCTGAGTAGGCCTGAACCCTGACGCATCTTTTTCCTACAGGGTAATTGCCCGAGACGGGCCTTATTGACCTGTCTGACTGATGCAATTCAGCAAGGTTTTCATTACCATCCATTTACCTTTCTCTGTAAAAGGTCTTTTATATTAACCCGATTAAATCTATATTTTATGAGCATATATTAAAAGAAATAACATTGTCTTACTCGATCATTGGTTAATTGATTTGCAATGTCGGTTGTAACTGTAACTCTTGTACCCACTGATGACCCAATCCTAAATACACTGAACAAAAATATAAACAGCCTAAGGCACACCTGTGCATTAATCATGCTGTCAAATCAGCATCTTGATATGCCACATCTGTGAGGTGGGATGGATTATCTCTGCAAAGAAGAAGTGCTCACTAACACAGATTTGTGAACAATATTTGTGAGAAATAGGTTTTTTGTGTATATAGAAAATGTTTTAGAACTTTGAAGTAATGAAAAATTGGAGCAAAAACAAAAGTGTTGCGTTTATTATTTTGTTCAGTGTATATTCTAGTCCAAATCTGCAAATACAAAGAGCTAATAGCACTGCTGCTAATAGTTATCTACATTTAGTTGTTAACTGTTTTCATTGTGTAAATTTGCATTAATATAATGGATTATTTTATTAGCAATGCCTATCTACACTTTCAAGTTTTTTGTCAAAGTAAAACCAGGACATGAAACAGACATTACAAATAATATGCACATTGATTTTGTCTTGTGCCAAAAGTTTTGTCATTTTGAAGACCCTTTGTGTGGCCTTAGACAGGCAGAAATGGAGGAGTATGATAGGCAACTGAAGTTGAAATAGTCATAGCTGTTTTCAAGTGACTGCATATGAGATGTGTATGGCCTTATAATAGTTGCGTTTCCATTACCCTTGGAAATTCACAAAATCTAAATGGCGCAATAAAAACTGGTAATGGAAACATTTCGAAAAAACACTTAATATCGCAAAAAAGTTTTTATGCTTTCACGAGGAGGTATTTCAGATGTTTCGATATTGAATTCGGTCGCAAAAGCGCTATGGAAACACCTTTCCGCAAATACAGGACGTGACGTGCCCAGTCAGTAGACAAAAGGGGAGACAGACATTTCTTAGCTTTATGACGCGTTCACACCAAATGCGTCGAAAACGTCTGGTGTACATTCACAATATATGGTGGACGCGCTTCTAGGGAGCGTCGAGAGGTCCTTCTGCACGTCTCCTGTGCCTCCTGTTACGTTTTGAGATTTCAAGCTTTTGACGTGCGTCCTGCGCCTCCAATGCGGCCAACGTTGGAGTTAGGACTGTTGAACTTTTGGGGCGTATCGTGGTGCATCGACCAATCAGCGGTTTTCTCCAACCATGCTGAATTCAAGAGGGAAAAAAAAAAAAAAACACTAACCGGAGACAGATGGACAGGCACTCTTCTGCTGGAATAGAGCACCTGTAGTTGGTGTCCTGGTAGGAGATGTGAGCGCCGATGCGGGTCAGCAGGTTGTCAAACTGTGGACGGGAAAGACGGAAGTAGCACTAAAAGCGACTCTCGTCCGAGGCTCAGTTCTGGTGAATCCAGAAACAGTGCAGAGGCGCCCTTCGACAATATTGTCTGGCTTTATTTATCAAATAAAGCCAAGCCACTCTTTCGATAATGTAGAGCCGATGAACAAGAGTCGGAGGCGGCGTGTTAAGCAAGTAACTCCCAACTTTATTCTCCATTCAACCACGCTTCTCTATAGCCCTCTAACATCACAGTGCACACACTGAGTCACTTAAAAATACATCTGACCGGAAACACAGCCTTCTCAACACAATAATGTTCCCCACCACTTTACATTCACTGGGTGAATTATGAACGTAAATGATCGCCACATTATCATTTACTGTATGAACACCACCGGCAACAGAGAAGCCCCTACTCTAAATACGATCAACGTGCTTTCTTCCCATCTTGTTTGGACACGTGTCCAGAGCGTCTTCAACACTGGTGACATAGATTAAATGAACACAAGCGTCCATCTAGGGTCGTGAGGCACGATTTTGACGCCCGAAATGCGTTTGGTGTGAATGCAGCATTATACTTCAAAAAAATATTACTTCTACATTAGGCATGAAACAACAAAGGAATACGGAATGTTATAAGGAGGTTCTGAGCATCCATCTTCCTGCAGCGAAGTCTCGGGGGAGGAGATTTCACAGGTGTTGTGAGGCTCCTGCCCAAAACAGCCTTCAATGGAAACACGTTCAAAGCGCAATTATACTTTGTCAACATTTAGAAATATATATTTTGCAAAAATCTGTAATGGAAACACAGCTAGTGTTATTGATTTGGCAATATAGTTATAGTTATTTACTCAGATAAACTTTATACCATAAACAATGGTATAAACCATAGACAGTTGTTACATTTTTACTGGCATTTCCAATGTAGATATTAAGACTTTATGGATTTTTTAAGGATTCTGCTTTTATCGGCATTCAACACATGGCCAAATCACTCAAAATTAAAAAGCATTGCTGTAAAAAGCAATATTGATATTCCATGCTTTGAAAACTGTTTGTTTAACAAACATTTTTCTTACATCAAATTGTTTGCAGAACAGCGCCCAGCGGCTTTAGTGTTATTCAGTATCAGTTACAATAACCTGTCATCAGCACTTCTAACACATTTTTCAAGCTCACTTTGTTGTGAAAGAAAGAAATCTGAAGTGGCTTTTTTTTTAAAGCTCGAGCAGCCTGATCAATCATCTCACTATGCTAACAGCAGTTTCAATCATCAGGTAGAGCACAACTGCACAGCACCCTCATCTGTAGAGTTTCAAATTATGTGTAACAAAGTAATTGGAATACTGAAATCTATTGATGTCAGACATTTGTTTTTTTGTTTTTTTCTGGGAATATTCAGTAAAAGTTCTTACTGGGTACAAGATAACCACCAACACTGTAAAAATTAATGTTGAAGGGCAAAAGTTTAACTTTGTTTTCAAACTTTCCTCTAAACTGCCACCTTGGTTCTGTCAGAATACTGAAAAGAAAAATTCCCAAGCACTCTTTGGATGTTATGTAAAGCTTATATAATAGAGGCTTGTCTTAGAAAGTGACTCTGCTTTGAGGATTCAATTTAGATTTCTCTCTTTATGATTTATGATTCCTTCATATCCCTCCATTAATCATGAACTCTCTTACATGAAATATTAAGGAGAGTGTAGTGCTAAGTGTTGGAGCACAACCACCCAGCTCTCCCTGGGTTCCCTTTTTTTTTTTGGAATGTGGGGATTATTGGGCATATGCAACAAAGATAGTTCTCAACAAATGTACCAAACTGAAGGCCAAGTATAACGTTGAGTTTAGAAAAGTGCATTCTAATAATATTTTAAAGGTAAGAGCCTAAAAACAAAATGACAAAAACAATATTCGTACAAAAATATTTTTTTTCAAATCAACAGTTTATTGCATATTTAGCAGCATTTAAAAACTACATATCTAGTCAACAGATGGATTAAAATTTTTAATCGTTTATTTAGCATTAATTAATTTAATCAAAATACATTTTGAGATCAAGCTGCTAGGAGTCAAAATGTGTGTCCCCGGTTCATTAACCTCATCTTATAAAAGTATAGATTTTAATATGCCCTTTTTAATCCTACTTTCAAAAAATTTTGGACATTGTCTTCATTCTTTGGCTCATCTGAAACAAATTGCTTTGTTGCGGTTATTAGCTCGACAATGTGGTGTATGTCATGAGAAAATGCATTTCGCAGATGGCTTGTCTTGAAAATGTATGGCTTCTTTCTGGCTGTGTAGCGATGAGTCAGTTAGACTTGTAATGAAGTTATTTTTCCTGAGAGTGAGAAATGGGAGAAAGACGGGGAAATCAATAGTGATATCTTGAAGCTAGACCCTGCCATCTAATCTCTCAGTGGTACTGGAAGTGCTTCATTTGGCCTTTTTGATTCTTCCCCACCCACTCTCTGCTCACAAAAACACCGACTCCCCAGTGTTTCTTTTTAAGTAAACATGCATAAATGGGCGATATAAAGCCTGAAAATATCAGCTATCCTATGAAATAAAGGTTCAGGGCAGTGAGGAGTTGTTTCGAATAGACGTCTCTGAAGAGATCAACACAGCCTGGGTGCTAAAATATGAATTATTTTCCCCCTCCAGTTAATCATATTTTATTCAGTTTCTATGTTTCCACTTTATCCATTTTGGTGAACAGCTACAAAATGACATAAGTTGTATGATTAAAACATTTTTGCACATAGAACTGAGAGAAATGGACATGATGTTAGATGACCTGGCACAAACACGGAGACCTTCTCTGGCGCATATTGATCAAACCGTTCCCACACATCGGTCACCCATGATGACAACCATCTGCACGGTTCTGCTTTACACAATGAGTGACCAAACAAACGTAAATCAGAGGCAATGGATGACAGCCGATAAAAGCACCTGTGCATGGGATATTAATGCTCCGCTTCACATGATCTGGAATTTGAAAGGGTGACCCTAAAGGCCATGAATAAATTACACTTAACAGCAAAAAGATTTTTTCACATTTTCTGGCCTTTTTTCATTGCTAAGAACAGTTGTTGGTTCTCCCACAAACCGTGAAGTGGAACCTGCACTGACATAGATTTTAGTTAACCAAAAAACAAGCATGTTTCTTTTTTATTACTGACATTAGCATCTTGGTAAAATCAGTGAGAGTAATAGCAGTCTGAACGCCCAATAAATGGTCTTGGTTTTTTGTTGGTTTATTGTCTGCCACTTCAGAATCACAATCACTTTATTGTCATTGTATCAGTACAACAAAATTAAAAAGTGCAATCCGTGAAATTGATATCCGGAGTTTCTGAGAAATTTGTTTTTGTATCATTCTTTTGAAATGCGAAAAAATACCTAATTAGTCTTTTACTATGGTCTACTGCTGATGGTCATTCATATACATTAATATATATAAGTCCCTCCCTCGTCCTATAGACCCCTATACAAATGGAAAGAGCGCCTTGATTGCCCAGCCAGTAGGCTTCGACTTCCTGTTTTTGAAACTGTCAATCAAAGTGAATGAGGAACTGTCCATGGAAATGCCGCGCGTCACAACAGCAAACGGGTAAATATGACTTTTTGCTCTTACCTGACCCATAGACCTATATCAGTGTGACCCGATTATGTTTCGCAATGCGCATGCGGAAAAGTAGAGGTGTGGCTTCTGGTAGATTGGCAGAGGCAGTGGGAGTAAGTGAAGCTGTTTAGGGCGGGACATCGAGACGTTTCTCAGAAACTCCCGATATCAGCTTAGATAGATAGATACCAAGCATTATTAAATAAGTAAAAACTAACATAAAAACATACCACACAACATTCATACCACAAGTCATTCCACAATTGTGGTTATTGCACTGTTTCTGAATTATTTCACAATTCCGCATGTGCGCGTGTGTGTCCAGTGTTTGTCCGTTGAGTGCAATTATGGCCCTAGCGTAAAAACTGTTTTTCATCCCGTTTGTCCTTGTTTTTATTGTCCTGAAGCACCTGCCAGAGGGCAGTAGTTCGAAGGGTGAGTGAACTGGGTGAGATGGGTCCTTGAGTATTTTGTGTGCCTTCCTGAGACAGCGGAAGCTGTGCACATCTTCGAAAGAGGGCAGAGGGCAGCCGATGATCTTCCCGGCTGTGGTAACGACCCTCTGGAGTGCTTTTTTGTTTCTAGCTGTGCAGCTGATGAACCCTGCACACATGCAGTATGTCAATATGCTCTCTATGGAGCAGCAATAAAAAGACACTAAAGGTTTTTGACTGAGGTGGTTGTTCCTCAGTGTCCTGAGGAATCATAGTCTCTGCTGTGCTTTCTTAATGATGGCAGTGGTGTGTGCACCCCATGTCAGGGGCTCCTCTATGTGGACATCCAGGAGTTTGAAGTCTGACACCCTCTCCACACAGCTTCCACTGATAAACAGGGGCTGAGTGTCCACTTTACCTGAAGCCTATGATTATTTCCTTGGTCTTTGCACCATGCCATCAGTTGCTCCACCTCATCCCGATATGCGGACTCGTTCCCCCCAGAGATGAGTCCCATCACAGTAGTGTCGTTTGCGAACTTCAGGATGCTGTTGCTGGAGTGGGTGGGGATGCAGTCGTAGCTGTACAGAGTTTAGAACAGATGACTCAGCACACAGCCCTGGGGGGAGCCAGTGCTGAGGGTCAAAGAGATGTGTGGTCCAACCCTGACCCTTTGGTGGGAGCGGTCAGACAAAAAGTTCTTAATCCAGAGGCCGGAGAAATACAGCCCAGGTCTAGCATCTTGGTCACCAGTCTGTTGGGGATGATGTTATTAAAAGCAAGCTGAAATCCACAAAGAGCAGCCGCACATTGCTCCCCCGCTGCTTCAGGTGGGACATAGCAGAGTGGAGAGCTGTGGATATGGCGTCCTCAGTGGATCTGTTGGCTCATTTCTGGCTTCTTTTGGACATTACCCTAAGCTCATTATTATAGTTGAGGGTTGGATTTTTGACAGAACGGTAAACGGAGAACTTTGCATTCTGTCTTAGCTCTTTTCCGAATCAGAATCAGAAATCAGAAATGTTTTAATGTCCAAGTACAGTTTTTAGGACAGTACAAGGAATTTGTCTTGGTAGTCGGTGCGCGAAACAAAAAACAAAGAAAACAAAGAAACAACCCAGCAACATTAATAATGATAAATATAAAGGCTGAGGGATAAATAAAGGATAGATAGAGAATAAAGGATAAATATATATATATATATATATATATATATATATATATGTATATTTTTTTTTTTCCACCATAACCTTCCTATTTCTTCACCATCCGCAGTTATGCATACGTTGCTTCAATTCGTCGGTCGATTTCCCACTCCATCATACTCTCATTCGTAGACAATATCACGAGATACTTGAACTTTTCCACTTTAGGCAATACCACTCTCCTGACTGAGAACCACAGCCTCATTCTTGGAGGTGCTGATCGTCATTGCAGCCAAATACCACTGGCTGTGAAATGTCGCAGCAAAAGCTGCAAGGCATAGATGAACTCGACCCTAATCAGAGAACTCCCTTCTAACCAGAGCTCAATAAATAATGTTGTTTTTTTTAATCTTTTCAGAGACTGCAATGTAGGCACATTAAACTGCAGCCTGTAATCAAAGATTTGGATGTAATTGTGTGACTTGGTAATGTAATTAATATATTACTTTTTTATTCAGGGTATATCAATTTTACTTATGGACTATATATTATGTATGTCACTCTTATCACATACATTATTTCAATTAGTAGATCAGTAAATAATAAATCTTCAAATAATATTTCTTTGAATTGAAAAGAAAGGTTGTCATATTGTCTGTGTTGGTCAAGGCTTTGCTGGGAAGGACTAGGGCATTTGAGTTAAAGATATAAAAAGTAATAAGTCATGGGCTGGTAGTAATTCCAGCATTCACAGGTGGTCTGCTGGTGCTCACCTTCTATCAAAGAAATGACCTGTTATTTCAGCCACTGCTTGTTGCAGAAAAACTTAATGCTGACACTGAAACATTAAAACATTTTGCAAATATCATATCTCGAGCCACTGTCAATCTTACTTCATACAAAACTACGGTATGCCAGTAAATTCAACTGTTCAGTTTGTACATGGCTATGCTGTACACCTCCCACCCCCACAGAAAGAAGAGTGCGACCAAATTCTGATGAAACTGAGAAAGTTGGTCGCACCAGTGCCACCACTGGAAAAGTTCGTGTAGAGCCCTGAGTTGCCTTGTGTATGAAACGGAAATTCTCTTCACCGAAAGTAGGAAAAAGACTTCAGAAGAGCCAAAACTCACACAAACTGACATTCCTTCCATTGCGACAACTGAAAAGTTGTTTATGTACCAACTCCTCACCTAATGTTAAATCATTTAACATCAAAGAACCTTGATCTCATTATATGATGATTATTAGACCAGATGACAGTAGACTAACATGTCATGTTTTGCCTTTCAGAATATCACAACAGTGATGAGAGAATGAAACTTTGAATAAAAAATAACGTTACATGCTGAATCTTTTTGCTCTGCTCTCTGCTTTATAATCAGAAATTGGAGACCTTTGTTGAAAAATAAATGACAAACTAAACTTCCTTACTCCTCTTACCAAGCACCATGTTTTTAGTCATTATTTATAGGATACTATTTATGAGACCAGATCAAATTTAGTTTGTCAGTTTTGCTCACCTCAAACTTGTTTTTGTTACTCTAATAAATAGGACATAAAAAGATGTGGACGTAGAAGACTATATCTGCTATGATACACCGAATGGAGCCAGCACTTGGTGACTAATTGCTTTGCAAATAATTTACATTCAGCCAGTGACAGTAGGTGTCCACTCATTCACCAGAGGAGTAGAGAAGGATGTCAACTAAAGCAGGATTACTCTGCTCAGAAGGGCTTCACTCCAATCAGACCAGTCAGCCTTCTCATTACCGATTATTTCTTCAAGCTCCCACCCTTTTGTTTTGGGCTACATATTTTTCTAGACATCTTATATAATGCATCTCCTTTTGATACTGTTGAAAACTCATTTGTTGCTACATTCATTAGTATCTTTGCTATGTGTTATTGTTATTTATATACAGGCACATTTATTTGACTGATTGAGGCAATCAGCTCCAAGGCTTTGCCATGTCCCTTGATTCACATATTAATCTTTTTAGAAGATGAAGGTTTGTCTGATTTTTAGTTTTTTATTCCCTCTCCCATAATCCCATCCTATCTGTTAGACTGCCAAGTTTGACATGCCTGCTATGCTTTTAGCTATATAGTGTGTTAAAGTGGTACAGTAATGAGTCAGTGAAATGAAAATGGACGTAGAATTAAGCTGAATACCGTTCCAGTCCTCCTTCAAACTCCATGTCCAAAGGTCGGATTTCAGAGACTCATGAAGTTCTCAGTCTCTCCTCGACTCTGCCCAACTTGATGTTTTATTTTTTTCACCCTGCTAACCTCTTCGCTTCTTTGGTTACTTGCTTCCATGAAGTCCTCGTATTCAGGTCAGTGGGAGCTGACAGTCTGCCTTTGGCACCTATTAAAGTAAGGTTCAGCAGATAAAGTCCTCTGCGAATAGCCACTCATCTGAGTGTTTTTTTTCCTCCTGCTTTTATTAGAAAGGTGGCAATCAGAAATAGAATGAAGTTGGACGTTTTGACCCCAGAAATTTAAGATTTATCTCTCTTGCCTCCACTAAACCAGTCTACTCTTCATGTGAATGTCATTGTGCTTTTCCATCATCTGAGTTTCATATCCCTTTTTTCCAAAGAATACAGGAAATGCCTTTATTGATGATCTTGAAGACCTTACCTCTCTACCCATGGGACTGAGGTGACTCTCTATTTTCCTTCAGGTCACATGTTAACTCTGCTACTCTATCTGAATAAACTCAATTTCTTCCTCCACTGCCTTGAACTGCATCATCAGAATAAGGCATGTTTATAGTTTGGGTGTATTCCCCGTGGCTAGATTTGAATACCTGCCACTGTACAAAAATCTTTGCCTTCTGAGAGTCATTTGAGATGCTGTAACTCTGCTTCTCTCCCAGCTTTAAGCTGTTTTTTCCCTCTTCACTTCCCCTTTCTACTGCTTTTAACTTACAAGAAACAGATTGTTTGTGAACTTGATCTAAAGTTTTATCGGTATCTCAAAACCTGCCGCTCTAACGGGAACAAACAAATAGCAAAACAGGATGCAAGCCAATACAGTTTTCACAGGTGTTGTTGACCGTCTGCTGGCCACTTGCTAGAAACCCTAATTAAGGGCAAGGCTTTGTGTGTTACTCAAAAAGGCCGCATTTTTTTTAGAACAAATGACGATATTGTGACTTAAAGCTAACTCTCTACCACATTGTCTTAAATTGTAATCAGCAAATACCATAGAGTATATCTAACAATTAAACCTACACAACTCAACCTAATCTTGATGGATCATTACAATAAAGTCTGTTTTAATGAGATTTCAATGGCACAAGGTGGTTTTTCTGTAGTTCCGGCTCTGCTGCCAGAGCTTACAACATTTGGCCTTGATTAATATAAGGAGATTATAACCTTTATTTTATTTGTCTAAATTAATTTAGGAAGAAGGATACCTTTTGAGGGGCTCATCCTTTGAGACACAAGAAAACTTTATTGAGCAGAAAGGGTAATGCAATTTGGGCTTAAGGCTATCAATTTTGATAATTTCTTTAGAGTCCTGCGTGCAGCATGAATAAAGCCAAGATTTACTTACAGTTCTTGTAGAAATGAAACTTAGAAGATGACAAAAGTCATATCTTTTTTTAGAACTTTATTTTTAAGGGGTACATAACAGCTCTGTTACACAATTATGCAGTTATAGATCACTGATAATAACTACAGAACCACCTGAGCAGCATCAACAGATTTGCCAATCTACTCCTACAACATTACAGTACATTGCTGTCACTTGACTCTCCATATCCAATCTCTTTTCAGATTCATATTCTGAGTCATGTATGTATGGTTGAATGTCCCAGGAAGATGCATCTTTCATAATTGCATTGGAGCAATGACTGCAGAAGTTGCACTGTAGTTACAAGTACATCTGTTTTATATTTGTCTAACTCAAAGCGTTTACTAAAATAAATAGCAAATACCAGCAATGAATTAAGTTTCGGGATCTGGTGAGGGCTGAGGTCTTGTGTGCGTTTACCCCAAAAAGGGGGTATATTAAAAAATACAATAAGGTTTCAAATGTAAGTTATCTCAGCCATTTTGTATTTGTAAGGAATAATAAAGACCATAAAGTTGCCAAATGCCCACATTAGGTTTGTTCAGGAATGATCACGGCTCTGGATTCTGTTTTAATACCCCTAAAACTTTGGTGAACCCGCCCCAGAGAGAGCGGGGCATCCAAGCAGCAGCCTGGTTACAGTAAAAACTGATCATAAAAAGCTGTAAATGGACTGATATGCAGACGTTGGGCAGTGACGAGGTGACTTCATGTGTACATTCACACTCATCAGTTGAAGCTCATCAGAATACAAGTAAATCTCCGTTAATCAGAATTTGAGTAAAAGCCTGCCTACCTGCATATTCTGATTGGCTGAGTCGTTGTAAGGGCCCCGTCATCTGCCAATACATTTTCGGCTCATGTCGCAGTGTCCTGGATTTTTCCAAGATAATTGTAAATATCTTGGAAAGCAGCCAATACAGTGGTGCACTCAATACTGATGTTGTGGTAACCATAATTGAATAATGTATTTTGGTTCAAATCAAATTCTCTTTCTAAACTTTTTATAATTCCCTCTTTAAAAGATGTAGCAACAAACCTAGTATCACTCTCGAGGCGGAGTGTGCTGTGATCTGCCTATATTTACTTCAAAATGTGTTTTAAAGTCCAAATCCAGGAGTTGGAAAACCAGTGCTTCTAAGAGTTATCCACGCTTGACCATTACTGTGCTGTAAACAGTTGAGTATGGTTGTGGTTGAAATAAAACTTGGGCTTTAGCATGCCTTTTCCATAAATTACCCAAACATGTATTATAATCAAGAGCTTAATAGTAATGTTTTAATTCTTAATTATAATGAATAGATTTCTAAAATTACTGTAACACTTAAGCCCTTTGAAACATTTAAATAAACACATTTCTTTGATATCCTTTCTTCTACCTACCTTGAGAATTCGGCAGACAGCCCTGAGAATCCAAATGAGCTCATGAGTAATGATTGCGGTCTTTAGCGCTCAGCCTCGCAGTGTGTAGGCATATCTATATGCAGAAGAGATGAGGAGGGGGTAGTGACAGGATATGGAAATGGTAGCAACAGGAGTCTCACAGACACACAAACATACAATTGCCTGCTGCATGGGTGGCAGTCCCAAACGCAGTCATATTTTTACAGCTGGGCCCATCTCCCCTGGCTTCCACAGATGCTCTATAGTTCACTTTAAAGATTCTCTCTGTTTAGATCTCAATGGTTCATTCACAAATGTTTTACTCAAAGACCACATTGATGTTTTCAATCTTCCCACTGGCTTTGCTCATATTTATTAAATATGAATCTATACTATTCAGAAAAATATGTAATTTTGAGAAAATGATCAGCCTTGGAAGTGAAACAAATGATTGAGGAACTAGCTATTGGCCACATTATTGTGTCACATTTCTATATAGGCTTAGTCATTCAACTTGTTTGAATTGGTTTAATTTGCTCATATACATCCTTGAAAACCTGTGTTCTGTATCAGGCTATGTTTCCTGATACATGAAAGAGTCCATACCTGGGTGTGGTCTTTTGTGTTTAACAAACTCTCAAATTCTCTTTCTCACTGGGATTTGAGTGCAGGCATGGGAGACCGAGATATGAGCTCATAAGAGATTAAAGTTTAGTTTATTTGATTGTTTCTCTGCAGTGGTAGGACTTGTACAATGGGTCCGGCCAGACGAATTAGCCTTAGCAGGAGGGAAAGAAGGGGTGCTGCAGCTAATCCCAGGATATTGAGCAGGATTCCAAGGATGAGGCTTTGCTCCTTTGCTTTCCCGAGTGTGACATACGGTGTGTGTGTGTGTCCAGGCGTGCTCGTGCATGTGTGAGCATGTGAATCTTCTGGTGGTGGTGGGGGAGTTGCATAGTGTGAGGGAATAGGGGAGAATTTGGGGTCTCTTTTTCTTCTCAGTCCCTATTGTTCGAAGAGTTTTCAGAGTTTAGGGCCACAGCGTCTGGGATCCTCTGCCCACTGAAGTGAGTCTCCTTATGGGGGAACCAGCAAGACGGGGCTGGTCTCTGAGGATTAGGCCTACTGGGATAATCAGGATCAGTTCACAGTGCCCTCGAAGGGGTCTTAGTATATATCCAGCCGTGGTGGAGAAGTGGAAAAGCTTCTATCCTGGGAAGTTGCAGCCAGTTCTGCCCACACCCCGTTCATATCCTAATGACATCAGCTTCCCTCTCCTCTTCTTCAATGACTAACTCCTCAAGTGTGACACCATTTCAGAGTCTGCATTAAAATGTGTCTGATTAATTCTTCCTTCATCTTTTAAGAAAATTGTAAAAGGAAGCCTGTCTTCCTTCTTTTTACTCAATTTGAAATAAAGTGTTGCATGTTTTGTTGAGAATAACACTTAGGTAAATAGAGTTTGAATGGTGAGGATTAGACACCCTGCCCTTTGCTCTTGACATTACACGTTATTTTTCTTCTGGATCCCTAAAGTAGTACAAAACATTAGGGACCTAACAATAGAGTAGCCAGCAGTAAAGGATGACATTTTTTCCCACATCTGTTTTTTATATTCAATCATACCATACAACCTTACCGAGACAAAAGCCTAGGAAATGGGTGGAAGCAAAAGAGACGGTCACTGAGCATGTAGAAGAAAGGCCATGCTGACGCAAATGCATATGCAGGTGGTGCAACCATTCTCCCTTCATGCAGCAGGAAGGTATACCTTTTTGTTTGTACCATTGTGTTTTGTTCCAACCTCAAAGGCGCCTTGCAAAATCTTGTTTTTCTCCGGGCTTTGTGAGAAGTTTTTTTTCCCCCCTTTAATTTCCATTAGGATAGTTTGCAGTCATGTTTGGTTCTATGTTGACTTCTGTTCTGGCTACAGTAAGACGCTACACACTGCTACACTACGCTCGCCTTGTCCTGTTACTAAGATACTTCAACGAACTACAGCAAGTATGTGGCTGGTGAACAACTCCAGCACACGCACGGAGGGAGCAGTTCAGTCCACAAAGGCCAACAAATAAGTGCTTTCATATCTCCCCTCCCCCTCCTGTTCGGGACAGTTGAGGGGTTGAATGGGAAACAGGGGTGAGGGAGTGGGGTGTCACTAAGGAGTATAGGGAAACCAGTGTTGGAACATTGTGTTGTTGAATTTCATGGTTGTCTTTGCCTTTTCTGCTTTATGTGTCAGGGTGAAATCAAGTTTGTTGTGGAATCTTTCACCACATCTTTATCATCACTCATTTGTTACTAATATGTTGTGCTAATACTAATGAACAAACTGTGTGTAGTTGATTTGTAGTTTTTTTTAATATGGGTAACTAACTATTGTTTTTAAATGTGAATTGAACTGAATGGAATGTATTACCATTGTTGGTATTTTGCTTTGCATTCTTGTATATCTTAGTCACTGATTTTTAGTCAGTTTTTTCCTTTTCTATTTAGTACATATTGTGTATTTACAGAAGTCCAAACAGACAGAAGTAATGTAATGAAAATTGTATGATTAATAAATGGGGATGGGATTAAATAAGTCTTTCTTCTTTCCACTTCATTTTGAGCAGACGTATTATTACAACTATAAGTGTACATGGATTTTATCTATTACTTTGAACATCTCTAATTGTTTTTCTTTGTTTGCGTTTCCTTGTACACAATTATTTTTTTTTGTTTAGTTTTTTTGTCCCTGCTCGAAAAAAAAAGAAAAAAATGAAATGAAACTACTGGTAACTTCTAACTTGTTGCGTTGACTCTTAGTTATCTAAACTCTTTGCAATGGCTCTAAAGTTATATTCAATTTAGTTTGAGTTCCGAAGAGCAGAAGGTTCATAGTTGTGTGTAATAATACATTTGTGCCACAAGTTTTATCAAACAAAAATTTAATAAAACTTTCCAAAAGACGTGTACCGTACTCATTGGACCAGCAACATCCTTAACTAAGCACAGTAAAAAGAGGACTTAGTCATTTTATATTTTATATAAAATACCTTAAGTATGGCATGTTGTTACTGTCAGTTTATGTTGATACGATTCCAAAATCCAGTTAAAAGCTCATCTTGTGGTGTAGATTCATAGCAAGGCTATCCTTTGGGGCAAGTGTAACAATATAAGCAGAAATGGCAGCATGCTATTAGTCTTATGCTCTTTTTGCAGGCACTCTGTCTCAATAGACCCTATTTCAGTTAGACAGTGTAGCTTATGCAGCACAGAGAACTGTTGCCCCTCCCAAAACACGTCTTCTCTATTCCCTTTGCATGCAAAACAAGACCCACTTGCTAGATGCTGTCAGAAAAACAAGAATCTCCAAGTTTTGAATGCTGTACTAATAAAAACATTTTTCAATTGTCATTAAAAGAAAACATTAAATATATGTAACATTGTACTTTTCTTTATTGGGAATAGATCAGCAGTCATTTTAGTTGTACTTGGGTGGTAAAAACACTTGTTTGTTTACTTTTTAGGTACATATCAAGACCGTGTCAAGAGTTTTCTGTAAGCTCTTGTAACAAACGGATTGGCACCGTGTACCTGCACTATCCTAATATCTCTGCTACCATCTCCATTGTTCCTCATCCTTTTCATGTCATTGTGTCTCATGTCTAACATGCATCCCCTGGAATCCCTCTGTTTGAACATGTGAAAAAAAGGATTCAACCAAACAACTTGGCTACAATATTGTTGTTCCCTTCAATGACTGATACCAACAACAATAGATATGTTTGAATTTAAGAGAAACTCATCCAGGGCTTTTTTTTGCAGTTATAACAACAAGCATCAAACAGTTTCCAATCACTCTACATCAGCCCTTAAAGCTTTAAATCTACCAAATGACACACTGCGAGCGAAAGATCTTACAGAAGTATAGTTTAGCTGGAATTGTTGCAAAACCTGCATGACACCCCACCCCCACTATTTTCTGTTATTGCCCAACTTTAAAGCAATTTCTGATCGCATCTTTCCATTGAACATGTCCATACCTTATCATAGCCTTTTGTGATGTGATAGTCAAACAGGAAGAAAATGTCAACTGTGATTTGTTGATTTGTCTACTAAGGCCCCCCTGCATACCCTTTAATGCTGCGTTCACACCAGATGCATCACGAAATGCCTGTACGTCCAGATTACATACAAAGTCAATGGATAGATGTGTCCCAGATGCGAAATCTTTCCTGTGCGGCAGTGCGGTCCGATCCGCACGTCAAGTGCGTTGGCCATGCGAGCGCGCTCCCGATTTTACGCACATCCACATTCGCAAGAGTTGAAAATATTGAACTCCTGCGACTGTTTCGCATGACGAAAGCCAATTAGAGTCTTTGTTGATGACACCAGGCCGTCAACATGGACACCTATCTGTTCACCCATTCAATCATTGAGTAGAAGCTGTGTGTGACCACCTGGAGCTGTATGACACGGCCTTTATAACCGGGACCAGACTAGGAAGGATTTGGCGTGGAGGAGAATCAGCAAGGAGGTGGTAGTAGCAGGTAAAAGTTCTCTCTGTAGTTTTCATCTTTGAAAATTGGCACTGAGCCAGGATAGCATTAGCCGCTAATCACACCGGCTTTTTTCACTGGTGGTTTATGTTTATGAGAGGTGAAAAAGGAGCGCGGCTCCTCGCTTCAGCAGGCAGTGAAACTCTCTGAGTTGGATGTGTCACTGGTGGGCGGGGTACATCTGAAGCGAATGGGGACATTTTTTGATCCTTCAGACCCTGCGGTACATTTTGTGCTGCAGAAGATGCATTCGGTGTGAACGCAGCATAATGCTGCTGTTTCTCCTGAATTTACTTGTTTCATTTACTCAAACTCTGCCCTTTACATCTGCACTATTTCTTATTGAAACAATTACACAAATTCAGGAAACTTTGTTGTGGTATGATCATAGTTGGGTGCTTAATAGATAATTACACCTATAAGGTGTAGATGTGCAATTCCACTGTCGACGTTAGACAAATAGGTTTGAGGACACTTACATCACCACCTGAGTACCATCAAACACTTTATGCAAGTCGTCCAGGAGGAGTTTCCACTGGTTGAAAATTCTTACAAAGCTCTGTATGCCGCACCATATGGTGTCTTAATTCAATAGAATTCACATTGCTGAGTCTTTCCCTTTTCTCCTTTACAGTGGAAATAACAGTTAGCGTGTCTCCTGTGTTGGCCGTTTGGTGAAGCACAGCAGCTGTACTAACGCTTTATAAATGAGTTTCAGAAGCTCATCTGAGCATCTCGATAATGGAACAATGGAGAACCCCGCTTTGACAATCCTTCATCTATGGGATTCTACAATTGATCACCAATTCAATTGCTAACTGCAGAAAATTGAATTTCGAGCCCTAACATTGTTCGTTAACCATGGTGCCGATGAGATGGCCATCCAGATTAATGATAATGGGGGGCCGAGATGGCTTGTGAGACAGCTTGTGAATTTGATTAGCTCTGAACGGCTGTGGAGACAAAGAGCAGCCAGTCAGACTCCTATGTGGAAGTACTTAATGAAAACCTTGCATGGACGGTAATTGGGAAATGTTGGTCTGCCTGCACGCTTCTCAACTTACTGTACATCATCTTTCAACATGTCCAACATGTTTTTAAACAATACCTCTTCATTTTCTCTAATTTCATTATTACTGCTTTATACTACACAACCACACTGACAGTCTGTGTTTATATTGCATAAAAAGTGAAACGTTTTTGTGCATTCATATATGTTGTTGGACCTTCTGTCTACAATACAATATTTGCTATGTATTGTTTAGTAACAATAATATAGTACCGCTCTTTTTTTCATCATGCGCATAGATTTAGGTGGTTAGATTGAGTACTAAAAACAAAGGTGAAAGATAAAAGCAATCACTGTAAATTAGATTTATTCGCAATGTTATGTGACAGACTCATACTGTCCTTGGTGATAATCCCTCATGTCTCTCAGGCCTCCCCCGGTGCTCTCAGCAGTACTAGTCAAACATTGCCAATTAAGAAATGGCCGCCTTCCCCTTTCACTGAAATGAGTCTGACTCCAATATTGGCTACTCAAAAGAAAGAGCATGTTTTGATAAGGAGTTATGTGGCTCTTTGTTCTCATTGTCAGGATGTGATTTTCTAAAAGTGCCATTTCCCTGTGGCACGTAGAAAAAGGTCTGAAAGCCTCTCTTAGACATCTCAAACGAGATCCCACATTTTAATCGCATTCATCCCTACACATGGTAGGAGATGGACAACGTCTAGGTAGTGGCAATTACAGGCTGATTTGATTCATGACTTTTACAATGTAAGACAATCCCTGAAGATGAGCTGCCTACATTTTTTTTAAATCTAATCTTAATAGGTGTTTGTTTGCATTGGCAGACACCAATTTTGTTGTTGCTCTCGGAGAAGATTGGCACTACAGAGAGTGGAAAGGGATTGAGGAAGGATGCAGCTGTGGGAAAAAAGCACATACCTGTAATTAAATAGTGCTTTTCCACTCAGTGGGGTTTGTTAGCGTAGGAAAGCCCCGAAGTGTGGCCAACCCACATATTGTTGTTACTCTCCTAATTAGATCTGTGATAAGCTTTTTCCATTGAAGCCTGATGCTAGCTGTGGTTGGACCACTGTGTTACTGGACACAAGCGAATCCATATTTTGTCAGTCTTAAGCAGGGAATAAAACACAGCTAAAGGTTGGGGAATAAGCATTCAGCTACTTGGTTATCTGAGCACACCTTATGCTCAGCTTTATTTACCTAGGAGTCTATGTATGTGCTCTAGAGCCAGCTTTGATTAGAAACCTGTTACGTTTTGGGTGCAAAATGACAGCCTAGGTTAATTTGCTGGATGAAAAGGTTGTTATAACGCTCCATTCTGTGAATCTCCTCATTGGCTCGTTTTAAACCCCCAATGAAAACAGGAGTTAATTAGAAACGTCAACAGAAGAGGAATCCAAAGCAAGATGCACGTATTTAAAGTGAAAAGGCACAAATGCACTTTGCATTCACAGTTGATTCCTAGACTATGCTTTTCAAAGGTCTTTGCCCCAGATTGTTTGTTTTTCTGTGCAAATTAATTTACATGGGACAGTTTCAATAAAAGGTAAACACAATAGAGGCCCTTTTTGAGGTTAAACCTGCTTCTAATTAACAAAGAGTGATTTTGAGATGGGAATTAGTCTATGAAAGGGAGCTTGCTAATGAAGATTGTGAAAAGAATGAAAGAAGAAAGCATGTGGCTCTCACTGTTAGAAAGAGGTTAATGAGTAAGAAGCACGCCGACTGTGTCGTCCCCTCGTTGTGCTCCTTGTCTTGATCCTTTGGGTTTTAGCTTTTGTTCAGCCATATTGCATTAAATGTGCCAGAAATACTCAATCCAAAGCTATCAAATGCTTTCACTGGAGGATACTGTTACACATTACTTAAAGGGGTTTCCAGGAATGGCTACTTAGTGACTTGTTATGTTTAACGCAATGTTGTATAATGATGGTGTTGCCTTCTTTCTGGAAAATATGATATCTTGTGCTTTTCACAAGTTGTTAGCAAATTTAGAAACGAACTTGGATAATCTCCTACTTTCCTTTTAAAAGTTGTTGCAAACTTTTCTGTTCTTTCTTCATTTTGGCAGTATTTTTGCACATTTTCAGATAATGAAAATGGACAAATGAGAGCAGTACTACCATTAACTGTGGAGTTAAGTAGATTTTACAATATGATTTCTAGTTTTTAGGATTTTGGCAAGCTTGCGACTAGTTTTTTTCACCTTTGTTTTGTCTTTTTCCATTACAGTTTTCTCCTCGACCATTGCAGTGTGGGTTTTTTCCTTGGTTTTAAAATCAGAAAGTGACACAGATATTTTGTGTAGCGCCAATACTGAGGGTCGTATAAGAATAAAAAGAGAAAACAAGGTCTTTTGAAATGGTTGCATAGATTTTTCTACTTAAAGTAAGAAATAATATAAATTAGCAGTTGGTAGATGGTTGTAAACGTGCGAAAAGCTCTTGAAAAAGAAAGCTTAATCATCAAAAGTATTGGTGTGACCCTGGAGAGGCTGAAACTCAAAGCTGCATAAATAGCAGCCTTGCGAGTAGTGTTTTTCCTTTTGTCATTTAAGAGATGTTGATTTAGTGAAATGGGAACAAGGGACTATTTAGTGGTCACATATTTAACGTTGTCTTATGATAACGAGGAATGTGTGTATTTAAATAGGTACAATAAAACAACCTTGGCATCATCCTCTATCCCTATGGAAAGGTGATAGTGGCATTTAAAAAAAAAAAAAATGCAACTTTGAACATCTGAATCAGCGTAGATGTGAGCAAGTGCATGTGCCCCCTCCTTGTCCATGCCCTCATTCATGGTTGACTGTATTTGTTTGTGTTGGTGTGTTAGGAAGTGGGAAGCGAAATATAGGAAGGAAACTACTAATATTATAATGTCAAAATATGTCCCTGAGTAACAATTAGGGATGTTCCGATACAATTTTTTCACTTCCGATTTGGACAATGATATTGCAGCCTTGCATAGTGGCCGATACCGATATTGATCCGATACGATATCCACACGAATCATACAAACTTTTATTACTTACTTCGTAGTGTGGAAAGTTAGAAAATGCTTCATCAAACAGAAAACAATAGTCAGCAACAGTATGTTACTTTGTTGGAGTGTGAACCACAGTCACCTGTGGATAGAAGTGCTGGAGCGGAAGATTTTATCGGAGAGCTTATATCGGTGATTTTAGACGAATATCCGATATTTCGTTTTCTGGCTGATATCGGATTGGGAGATCTCCAGTAACAATATCGAGCAGGGACAGAGCAATATAACAGGCAACCCTTCCTTTTTGGGAGTGAATCAGAGACGTCTGGATTGCGTACATCTATGTAGCCTTAATTCATGTTTGGCATGCTGTCCTCCATCTGAACATAAAACAGGATGTGGGAATGTGTAACACCTATAAATGTGACTCATAGGGTAATGCGCTTTGACTAAAGCGCTCTATAAGTGAAGTCGTCATTGACAACACACACACACAGTGGTCTGTCGTGGTGAACAGTCTGTTCGAGTGTGTGAGGCTGCTATTGATGGATGGACTGGAAGCGTTAAAGAAGCATTCAGACGTAAATGTGTCGGAAGACAGAGCTTTGTCAGGTATTGAACAACATGTGGCTGACTCAGATGAAACAGATTTGACATTTGTATCAAACAAGTGTGTAAATAACTCACAGCCCATCACAGATGGGTTCTTGTGTGAATACATTGTATGCTGTTGATATTGCCATATGCACGTTTTTAGGTGTCATATCTTTTGTACATGAGGCCCCAGGTCCTTTTGTATATCGTACGCCTGTCTAGCAAAACAAAGTTTACGTAAACACCAACCTTTTTTAACATGTAAATAAATGCTATTGTTTATTTAATGACATTTGTAAAACTTTCTTCCCTATACATATTAACCACATCTCTGGATGTAGGATGCATGTCTGCTCCCAGTGTTTTTCTGTGCAGTGGATTGCCAAGAAGACATCCAACAAATCCAATTTAACACCTGTGAGTAAAAGATGTTTTAGTCCAATCTAACATTCCTGATTTAGTTTCACAGGACAGAATTAGGCACAGTCTTTTCTTTTCATTATTTAGAGCCAAAACTATAAGCAGACCCTTCAACACTACGTGTATGTGCAAGAAGTCTCTTGGATTCTTTCCTCTTTCTCTTCCCAACCCGTCTCAATACTCACTAAGTCCAGCTACACTCTCACCACATTTTTTCTGAGTAGTCAGGGACTTGTTTTCTTTCTAATGAACATGCTCACATGTCATTGCAGCAAGGCTTCTGGGGTTTCACTTGCATCTTGGCCCACCTCGTCCTCAACCCTCCTGCAAACCTAAATTAACCCACTATTTCATCCCAGTCAATCCAACAAGAATTTAAATAAAGAACAAAAGTAGCCTGTTCCACACATTTCAGAGCAAAGCTTTCCTATAACAGGATCTTGCTGCAGACCTGACCTCAGCTATTTCACTGCAATCCATTTTCTCACTCTGCTGCAAAAGGCAGCATGCCAGAGTCTGTGCGCCTGCCTTATCTTACATGGGTGGACACTGGGTCTCCTCCTAGTCTGGATTACTGTTGGAGCCTGTGCTCCTGTTGCCTGACCATTTTTCTCATCTGCACAGGCATCTCCTTTTACTATCTGCCTTCAACTAATTGGTTTTCTTTCGTCTTATGTTCCCTCTTCCAACAAAATGTACCTTTGGAATTTGTCCGACTGGCAAGTGTCAATTAAAAAGGCATCTCCCACTAAAATCTGTGAATAACTCACAATAATTAATACTACGCTTGACTTGTGTGTATTGCTGGACTGAGCATGGCACTCTGCTGTTGATAACTGTTTGGCCATGCAGTTTGAAAGCTGAGAGTAATGAAAGTCATTGGCTAAAAAAAACTAGTCCGTGAAATTGCCTCATCACGTACATTATCTTAACAATGAGGACATTGTGCTTTCGCTGGGGCTCAGTCTCCTCACTTTTTCAATGACATTAGATTCATGGGATATTGAATTGTTAATTACAATGAAGATTGGGTAATAAAATGAGAGTAAAGTATAATTTAAACCAAGGTGGAGTGGGTTTCGGAACAGCAGATCATCCTACATTCATTCAGTCATTAGTTCAGTTATTCCATCACCAATGGATGTGAACACTGAATTACTTCATTTGGCAAAAGGATTATGTATATTCTGTAAATATTAAAGGGGACATATCATAATTTTAAATCCTTCCTTTTTAGATATAAATCATACAGTTGTGGTCTATATAAAGCGGGACTGCACTGCTTGGGTCTGAATTCCTCATTATTATAGCTCCCGAGACCCCATTTCTACCCCTTTTCTGATGTGCTTCTAAGAGCAACTCGTTTTGGTGCGGTCTCTTTAATTGGAAATAAGACACTTCATACCCCGCCCCCTCTCCAGGTTCAACTCCACCCTGCTCGGCCATATTTGTAGTTTGATAGAAGAGACATGGCTATGTAGCGGCGCAGAAAAAGTTTATTCACACGTTATTTACACAATGTCAACAACGGAAGACTTGTCCATCCAGCTTTACATGTTTGAGCCAGAGTCTGACCCGGCGGAGCGAGATGAAAATGAAGATGATAACCTGCAGAACCCTTACAAGTGAGCTAACACAAGCACCGAGCTAACGCTAGCGCCAAGCTAACGTCACGAAATGCATTTTAATACAGTCTTTTTGGAGACAAAAACGGCAAAATGAAATGACTAATGAAAACTTTAGACTTAAATGAAACCACGTAGGCCATATCATCAAGGATCTAAAACGAGCACACAGCGCAAACATATGATGACGGTGCAACTGCTAATGCTAACAAAACAATGACAGGGACGTCTTATCATCACACTTTTTAGCGTTATTTACAGCTTACCGAAGTGCTCTGTTCGTCGTTTCCAAAGATAGAAGGAATTGACCCCTAAATCAGACAAAGTCTTTCGGCAAATCCTTCTTTATACTGGCGGAGGTTGCTGAAGCAGTCATCCTTGAAGTGCTGCGCGCACACAAAAATGACCTTACCCACAGATGTGGGTACATTTCCATGAAAAATAAAACTCAACCAGGCACTTTGAAAAGGTTCTGATGCTGGGAGACGTTGTAATGAAGCGTCTGGGTTACTACATCCAACAACCAAACATTTTGATTTCTCTTCTTGTAACTTCTGCATCCTTGAGCTTGGACTACAAAATAAAAGCGAGAAATAAAAATGGCGGATTGCTCGAAGTGTTGGGCCTGGAGTCGATGTCCTAATTTGGCAGTTCCGCTGACGTTATTGTTCAAAAAACGTAATAGAGAATCGAAAAATCGAAACAGATTGAAAAATATGACCAAAACGGAATATAAAGATATCAACGGAGCACCTTAAGAGATTAATTTGAACTTTTCTGTGCTTCTAAACAATCTAAATATACATCAAAATGCATTTAAGGGCTAAAAAAGTGGATTTAGCATATGTCCCCTTTAAGTAAAATGCAGATCCATAACTATACAGTATATCCCAAATATTCACAAGATTCCTCTGCTGACAATAATATAATGTGGTATTTGTGTCTTAATGATGGGGCTGTAGACCTAAAATGTTTAATTTTTTCATATAATGTATGACATTTAGAAACATTTCTGTTTTGAAGCTACACACTTAAGTTTGTGTTGTCCATACAATGCAAGTTCCCTGTTCAATATGCTTCAATCTCCTTAATTTGATTAAATATCATAAAAGTAATTGTTTTATCTGTACAGATCATAGTCATAGGTTTTGGTCATTTGCTGGAGAAAAACAAATAAGTTTAATGAGCTGAGCAAATCTGTCTCTTTAAAGCTGATACCTGGAATTTCTAAAAAATCTATGTTTATGTATGATTATTTTGAAATGCAAAAAAATACCTAATTAGTCTTTTACTATGGTCTACTGCCGGTGGTCATTCATATACATTAATGTATATAAGTCCCTCCTTCGTCCTATAGACCCCTATACAAATGGAAACGATCTCCGACTGCACCCAGCCAATAGGCTTTGATTTCATGTTTTTGAGTCTGTCAATCAAAGTGAATGTTGAACTGTGCACGGAAACAAGGCCGCGCCTCACAACAGAAAACCGATAAATATGATTTGTCTCTTACCTGACCCATAGACCTTTATCAATGCGACCCGATGCAACCTCGTCATGTTCCACGATGTGCGTGCAGAAAAGTAGAGGCGTGGCTTCTGGTAGATTGTGAGAGGCAGTGGGAGGAAGTGATGCTGTTTAGGGCGGGACATCGAGATGTTTTCCAGAAACTCTGGATAGCAGCTTTAAGATGAATCTTCTGATGCCATATTATAATAGACTTATCTCTTTAACAGTAAATATTTAGTGTAGAGATTGTAAATATAATAGAATAGAAGAGTATAATGAAAGAAAATGAGTATGCCATTCATGAAATACAATGTTTAAAATAAAACTAAGGTCAAGCATCTCACTTAACACTTTTTTTCTTTTAGAAGTTGTGCTTCTAAAGTGATCTTCTAAAGATCAATGTGAGCATCAGAGAAATGAAACGTGACAGAACTGTGGAGAGATAACCCAGGTAATGTAAATATTGCCACTGACATTTTTCAAACAGCTTTTCACTGGAGTGGGGCTGCTATTCATTTGACTCTCCTTTATTAAGGTCATCCTACATTTGTAAAGTGTTTGTGTAAAGTTAGGAGTAATCTCAGCAAAAGTTTGCATATCAACTCCCCCCCCCCCCCCCCCCCCCCCGGTTGATGTACTCCCTCCCACTTCATCAAAAGTTTTTTACATAAAAAGATAAAAAAGTTTTATACTGCTATTTTTTAAATTGTTATTAGCGTTTCCTGAAAAATATTGAAAAAGTGAGTTTGAAATCCTCAAAAAGAGATCAGAAGTTTTGTTTCTTAGCTGCAACAATGATTGTATTTAAAACTAATACCTGACAAATTCTGATAAATCAACCTCAAGTTAATCAAGGTATTCATGCACTTAACATTTTTTTATTTTACATGTAAATTGGAAAAAAGGAGTTCATTAGGGCCATAAATTCCAATCTATTGCTCTGGTCTGCAGTATTAAATATCCCAATAATCTATGCTTGTGCATCTGAAAGACTCCAGTTTCTGCTACTACTGTACTGCCAACATTATTTCCTTTCAGCACCTAAATGGTTAACCTTAGCACCTTTCAACAGCCTCTACATTCTGCTATGAAATCCTTGCTAATCACTGTCTATTTAATGACAAGGCATCCAAAGAGCCCTATTGTCTTGGTGCAGTATCCAATCAATATTTCATGTCTTAATACTTCTGATTGGCCCTCTCAAGGATGGAGCTTTTCACTAATGCTGTAGCTGCCCATTGTTACCACGATTCTGATTGTACAGGACTCCAGTATTTTTTAATCCAAGACTCTGAGTCAGATCTCAGCCCTCAGTGATGGATGATAGATATTACACATTCAAGTGGTTACTTCAGCCTTCAGTCAGTATTCACTAAACTGTAAGCATGTTAATAATGGCCAGAGAAGAAATAGTTTTAATCGATCTAGCAAAAAAAAAAAAAGAAAACGTGAATGGTTCCTTAGGTTGTGTCTTCATATATCTTCACAGCAGTTGCATTGACCTTCGACTGCGTTTTCGTTAAGTTGGCGATTCCAATGTGTCTTATTTTTCCAAATAGTTTAAATTCTCTACATTTGAGGTAGCTATTATCTAAAGCGGCCCTCATTTTGACTCTGAATCAAAATGCTCTCATTAGGATGTGCCCTCGCTGTTCACCTTCACTGTGTTTAATAGTCTTGCTGGACTTTATTATGCATGCACAAGGTGATTCTTATTGAGTTTCACCGCCAATTTTCGCAGCCACACAATCCAAGCCAACTCCAAGGCACGAAACAATGGCAGCCACATTAAAAGTTTCAATTAATCATCCTTAGAGAAGATTTGGATTTCTCAAATATTTCTTCTGAGTAAATGGAAGATCGGCTTTATATTCAAATCACATTTTAGTAAAAATTTGAGCTCCAGTGGTCATTGAAATGATAAATTTCACAAAGCAAGGAAGCCAATAGTGATAATACATCTTCTCCGCTCTGTCAAATTCACATTAAAGCTGGTGAAATTAGCTGCACCTCCAGATGAGACCAGGAAGCATGGGAAATGAGCAAGCAATCCAAGTACATCACTACCTGGTAGCTTTTCATTCTTTATAACATACTCTCCCATTTGTAAATATTGCTTTAAATATTCCCATTAGAGATGTATAGTATATCATTCACCAAAACTGTGTTTTATTGGTGACACGGGCCGGGCCTGTGCTGGCTTTATGTTCTCAGGGTGACCCTAAAGGAGCACCTGTCTGAGAAAGGAGCCGATGCTGCCTCTTGTGCTTTTTGTGCAGGTTTGGAATGAGCCACTGTCACCTCTCTCACTCCTCTCCCCTCTAACCCCTGCTCTACGACATGCATAACCTGCCAAAGCCACTCTGTCATCACTGGCTTAATTAAAATGCTACACAACCAAAGGCCCTGGATCCCTCTGCAGCTCTGCTGTTCACATGACTGACGTGCACACGTGTGAGTGCTCACACACTCACTGCGTCTTTGCCAGGTTGTTGTGTTCATTCTCGTCAGGGAAGAAATAAGAAAATGATTGCCTCTTATGATAGATGCTCAGTTCTCACCACAGCATCCCCTTTGTACGCATGTTGGCCTTTAATGCACTGGCTATATTTATAATGTGAGACATTATTTATGCATGTCTGACTGAATTTGCCCCAAACCATGACCATCTGGCTCCTGCTGATGATTTGCATTTGCATAGTTTTTCTAGCTGTGACAACTATGTTGTCAAAAGTTCCAAATTACCGACTCATTGTTGTCTTTAATTCATGCTTCTCTCAGAGGCCATGCTATTCATTACAAGGAATCCAAATTTATCAAGTATAAAAGGGTTACTTATTTATCCAAGACCTCTGTGATTCTTTGGCACAGAGGACAATTGATGTGTGGGATACTAAATGAATCCTGTTGTCCTGTGAGCTTTTGCACGCTATCGGCGTGATTTGATGAGTGACTTGGTTGCTTTGAATGTGAGACCTTTTCATTCAAGTCCACCAATGCTCCCAGGGCAAGAAGTCTTGCCAAAGGCAGGACTTTTAATGTGACCCTGCCCTCTTGTCATGTAAGCACCCAACTGTGTGAGGGTTAGATTAATGAAATTGTTGTCTGGAAAAAAAAAAGCCATCACACACCCTTGTCCTGTTAGCAGCATGTTGGTGGCATTCAGGCTAATACTTACAACACAGTCAAACTGTAGGTGTAGGAGATGGATCTATTTACAAAAACATATCGTAAATCTAACAGATGGCTCCGCATTATACGTATATGTTAGATAGTGTTTGTAAACGTGGAGCAGTTTAATTTTTTGTTTCTTAATCTTAAAAGTAACTTAGCATACATAAAAAAAAAACCTAAAAAAAAATCTTATCATACTTCAGATGAACTGTAGTTTTTGAGAGGTAAAGGAAAGTGTGTCAAAAGTGTGAAACAATGTGGATTGTTAAACCATCACCGAGTTGTGACTTTTTATTCTTCAACATTTTTCTTGTTTTCACCTCATCTTCCACAGGAACAGAAAAGTGTGAATTAATAAGTCTCATATCCGTCTCTTTCATCTGCAGGATCCTGCTTTCATCACAGCTATCACTTTTAATAAGAATTGTTGTTAATGACATCTATGGCTGAGGTGTAAGCTTTAGCACCTTAACCTGATTGCTGTGCCTCACATTCTCACAGCTCGAAGAAAAAGTGGGATGTCCACGTTCCATTCAATGTACCGGTACTCTTATTTCTGTCTAAGCATCAACTTGCTCAATGCAAATGCGACTCTCGAAAAGTGTGGCAAACATGCTTTATTATGTGATATGCAAGTGTCAGCAGCCTGATCCCTAAACCTGTGCAGTATACCTATTGCTTATTTATTTCTCTTGTCTTTTAAACTGACACATCTAAAATTTGCTAAACTATGCGACTTCTGTATTTGTGATTTTTTTTTTTTTTTTAATATCACTAATGACCAGGTTGATGTAAAGTACTCTCTCACTCTGCATGGTAGACCTGCTGTTTTAAAGGTTTTATAAAAAAAGGTTGCAGTTGTAGCACTTGTCATTGCAAACTGATAATGTGGCAAGAAAAGGGAGATTAAGTGCAGCTCCTCCACACAGTGTGAATTTTGAACGTGTCACATGAATAAATGCCCTTGTGTAATGAAAGTAATGAAAACCTATCTCCTGCGGGGAAGTATCATGTTTTACTTTGCACTTGTAATATTTTTGCCTCGTTCCAATAAAAACACACATGCATTGACATTTTAAATTAAAGCTACACATCGAAGTGGTTACTTCAGCAATTAAATGTATTTAGATTGACGTCAGATCGTGTACTACTGTCATATGATTTCATTGTGAAGAAAATATGTATTACATTATAGAGTAAATTTGGTTCATTGTAAATTTAAAACAAATAGTTGTATGTGGTACAGCTGGAGAAGAAAATTAATTTCAGACTTTTTTTTTTTTAAAGATGTATCAACTAATTTCTCTAGCAGCAGATACAATTACAGCAGTGGTTCCCAACTGGTCTTACCCTGGGACCCACATTTTTCCACGGCCAATAAATCGGGACCCACGTTTCTCAAAAGTAGCAGTTGAAAACATACAAAACACACATTCTCTTTTTTATAACATAAATCTATTTGTTTTCCTGTGCATTATGCATTTCACAGCATGCCTGTCAAAAGAAAAGTTTTTTTCAAAATAAAAGACAAGTCCAACATGAGAGACTTTAATTATTTATTTTTGACCAGCTGTTCGTGACCCACTCAGTCCAGGGCCGTGACCCACTTTTGGGTCCCGACCCACCAGTTGAAAATCACTGAGTTACAGGGCCATAAGATTGTAAGATAAGGGTAGGATCTCTGTATTTTGAAGCCACATCTGTGCATTGCAGAAAAAAAAACTTAAATATACTAAATTACATTTATGCACAATTATATACATGTTCACTTAAAACATACTTTGTCAAGTATTCAGAAAATTAGGGAGATCCCTTTTGTATAAGGCGTTTGGGGAAAAAAACTACTGATGTTGGCTATTAATCAAGCAGGCTAAAACTGAGACACTTAATAATATTACCTGCCTGATTTCAGTGTCTCTACTAGAGCAAATTAACAGGAGTTGAGAAAGTTCTAATTAAAAAGATATGGAAATTAAACCTGTATTTAATTTTTTCCCCCTCTGGAACTTTATTTTAAAATTATTTTTACCTGGATCCTGATATAAATGTTTAGTTTTTTTGTTTGTTGTTGTCTTTTGTTTTTTTCTTAAATACAGAATATATCCTACCCTTTGGTGGAACATATGGAAACGGACTCATCACTGCATCAAAGACAAAATCTTTCTTATAATTCAATGGTAGCGTTAGCATATTGACTCCAACAAAAGGATTACCAAGCAATGCCTTGAAACAAGTGCTGTTGCATATTGTACCACTGCCAGATGTTTGTGTAATCTGCTTGAGTATCATCTGATCCAAAGAATCGCTCGCATCACTCTGTTAACTTGAGCAGGTTGTAGGCAGTGGCAAGCTCGGGATTACAGTGGTTTACACCCTTTGACCCTCTCCCTCCCTTGTGCATCACTCAATTGAAATTGATTCAGAAGGTTTCTATTCAGAAACTGAGGAATTTCTGCTCATCCTTCTTCTCTGACCCCATTTGCCCCTTCCATTTCCCCATTCACATTCTAAAATCTTTCCAAATGAAAAATGGTTCTTTCCTTTTTGGTATTTTCTACAGCAGTCTGTCTTATTTTTCCTCATCCTTCCTTCCCTACATCGTGGATTAAAGGAGTTGTGGGAACAAATTCCTTTTAAACAAAGATTCTCGTAATCATGTGGCTGCGTGTCACTCCACAGTGACGGCAGCTTTTAATTAATCCCACATCTCACCACACAACCTATTTGTGGATTCTGCTTCAAACTTTTCTCCCTCAACGTTTAATCTTTTTTCACACTTAGTTTGGGCCTTATGTTGAAAGAGTGGAATAGCTGGAACTGCAGTATCTAAATTTGATGTAGTTTTATACAGATAACTGTTACTAGATGACACTACTATCACTTTTTGTTCACCTTTTTTTACACCACAGAGTTTTGGCCAGCAGCTATTGTTTAAAGCTGCTTCCATCTATTAGCTTTTTAAAGTAAAATCTTGGTGTAAGCCTAGATCGATTAATCGAACATCGTTTAGTCCATAAACAAACAAAACGGGTCACAATTGACGCTTGAAAGTTTGTCTTCACCTCCACCATAAATACATAGAGTATATATTTTGTCTGAAAAGGGAAAGGTTTCACTGATTTAAAAAAAAAAAAGGAAGACATGAGAAATGCAAACGATCAAACAAATACCAATAATTTCTTTCAAGAACCAAAACACCTTTGTCATATAAAGATTCCAGGATGCAAAAATCTGACATTTATACTTTTTCTTTATACACACCTGGTCACTGACCAGTGTTGTCAGCGGAAATTGTTAACAGGGCTTTAAATTAACTTTTTAGCTCACCAGCCTGCATGGCTAGTAGATTTCTTTAAATAGGAAACAATGATTTGTCGCATCGTTTCTCTAGCCTGCCGATTCAAACAGACGCAGTGGTATTTGTTCGTTCTTCACCAGCCAAAATGGCTAGTAACGCTACAATGTTACCGGCCAAAGTAATTTTTTACCTGCAATTGGCGGGTTGGCGTGTGTTCATTTAAAGCCCTGTTTTAGGGCTGGGCGATTTTGCCTCAAAAGTTTTGCTTTGATTTTTGTTTTGTTTTTTTTCAATGCACTTGAAAATGACTGAGATATTGTCAAAAGCGCAACTTTATTGCTGTGATTGTCCTCAAGAGTGAAAATGAATAGAAAAATCCCAAAATACAAAGTAAGTGAGGCTCTGTCATTCAACAATTTCAAGCTTTAACCCAGGTTTAAGCAAAAGTGCAACAGAACACATTAACTTAAATTTTCTGATTAAGGAATCAGATAACTATATATTTTACAACATAACATTACAATTAAAGAAAAAAAAACTCTTCCCTTAGCATCTATCATAGTGCAAATAAAAAAATGTAACATGCCTGTGGCACACACATACCCTACTCAAAGGGTAAACAAATGTAAACAAAGAGGTGGCTGGCTCACAGCGGAATGCGAAAAAGTCCGAAAGAACTGGTGGAAAAAAAATTAAAATATACATATTTTTTTTTTAAACTCGAATTTGCAAAATAAAAATCTTTTTATCTACAAATTTGATTAATCGATTAAATCTGTTTTTTGCCCAGCCCTACACTGATTGTTAATTTACTTACCCAAACTTGTTTAAAACTCAATGGACCTGACGCAATGGCAGAGCTAATTTTTTCTTAGTTCCTAATGCCATTCACTGCTATTCACATCCCATTGACCATAATCTTCTGTTTCTTTTGCATGCTATATTAAACTTTGAGCATGACAAAACTTTTCCTCTTTTCAGTTTTTTGTGTATTTGGTTACAAAATGAATTTGCTGCACACAGTCAGAAGACTACAAACATTTTTGTTCATATTTGGCTTCACATTGAAGCCAAAATTGGGATGTGTATAAAAAGTGTTTCAAAAAGCAACAGTTTTGGTGGTGTGTAGCTCAGTGGGTTGAGCGCCCGCCCCATGTACGGAGGCTGTAGTTCCTCACCTGCAGCCGGTCCCAGGTTCGATTCCCGGCTTGGGACCCTTTGCTGCGTGTCATTCCCTGCTCTCTCTGATCCCTTTCCTGTCGAGCAACTGTCATATAAAGGCCACTAGAGCCCAAAAAATCCTTTAAAAAAAAAAAAAAAAAAAAAGCAACAGTTTTGAAAACCATGTGTCTGTTCAAAGACAGTTTATGATGTAAATAGAACATCCTATAGGGCAGGGGTGGCCAATCCTGGTCCTCAAGAGCCCCTATCTAGCATGTTTTAGATGTTTCCCTCTTCCAACACACCAGATTCAAATGATTAACTTATCAAGCTCTGCAGAAGCCTGATAACGATCCTGGTCATTTCAGTCAGGTGTGTTGGAAGAGGGAAACATCTAAAACATGCTGGATAGGGGCTCTTGAGTACCAGGATTGGCCACCCCTGCTATAGGGGTTTGAATCATAGTGGGTCCGGATTGTTAACCCGATGTTATGCTGCAGTGATCTTATACTGAGGTACTTGAGGACAGTGAAATAATAAGGCCTTGAAGTGTCTTGCATTCTTTAGCTAGTTCCTGATGAATTGTGACAAGTTGAATTTACAATCCTAAAAGATGCTGACGCAACTGAATTCTTCATGTCTTGGAGCAGTACATTGTTTCCCTTACAGCAAACCCGTTAGTTGTGGCTAAGCTCCGGAGAGGAGGCTGTCTGTGTGAATGAAGAACGAGACGGAGTTCTCTGGAAAGAAGGATTGAGCTTTTGCCTGAAGGTCAGACTGTCAAAAGGCTAATATCAAACCTGCTGAGGCAGAGTTCTGCTCTGTTCTGTCTTAATCCTTAAAAGATCGCAGTCTAACTAAATGGGTTGGATGTGCATAGAATTAAAGCATTACGAAGCAGATGATGCAATTCATATTGGCCCTTGTGTTGCATCAGATTTATTCTGCAGATTTAGTTCAAATGTCGTGTGTGATGGTCAGCGTGGAACGTCTCCTGTCATTACAGATAAGCTCATTATACAAGGTTGCCGCGTTTGTACAATTTTCCCCTGAGAGCCAAAGAGAGAAAGACAGCTGCAGCTGAACACGAATAAACTTCCCCTCACTGATCAGTATGTCTTGGCCGTAACTGGCATTATGTTAGCAAAGAGGGCTAAACATGCATGCGATTAGGTCGTAAACATCTGAAAATAATGAGCTGCAGACAGAACCACATTGGCATGCAAATACTGTAATGGCATTCAAAGCTGGCTTCACGTAAACGAAAGTAGAAAATAGTCCGAAGAGGAGCTTTGTCCTCTCACTGCTGAGCTTGTATTTTGCTGAAGGTAATGGACAAGTTGGACCCCTCAGAACCTTTAGGAATGAAATAATTATTGCCCTGCATCAGGCTTTGTGGACAAATGAGACGAAGGGTCGATTAAGTTCGATGGGGGAGGTGGTGTTGATCTCATAAAGGGCATCAGGAGATGTATAGCCTCTTACAAGATCATTTAAACCACTTAATGGAGGACAGGAATTAATGGCTGCCACAGAGCAGAGTCAATTATATGGATATTTTCATAACATATTGTGTATTGTGTGCAATGGCATCAACACCAGTCAGCTTCTGTGCTTTGTTTTGTTTATAGCCTGCTTTAAAGGAAATTATCTACTGTATTTTAGGGTGTGTGATAAGTTGTCATCTTAATTCTGTGATGTAAAAATGTCATCACTGTCCTCCTATTGTTGGGCGGAAACACTTTGGATGAAAGTGCTTCTTGTTAATTTGTATCACTGTCAGGTAATCTAGTGTTCAGACGAATTTATGTGCTTGCAATGTGCTCTGAGGCAAAAAATTGGATTCATTAAGAAGACTGAGGAGCTGGTTAAGGTTTGTGGCCTTGTGGTTTCAGGTCACTGAGTGATGCTAAGAGTTGGAGAAGGCTCTGGCCTGCAGGCCAGGGGGTTGGGGGTTGGTCAAACATGACAACATGCCCACACAAAACCGCATCACTCACAGGGACTGTGCCTTCTTCACATGAAATGATTTCCCCCCTGTGCTGCTAGAACAGACTGTCCTTTTGACAGATCGGAGTCACATGTCAGTGTCTGAACAGCTGAGAGGATTTTATGTGATGGCTTTGGGTTAAGTTGCATGAGAGTATCCAGTTGTATGTATGCGTTTATTTACATGAAAATACTTGTGATTGTTTAATGTACAAAGTACACATTTGCATGCGCTCCCATGGTATAGCACAAGCTCTGTTCATCACATATATTGAGTGACGATAATAATAGATAAAAGATCACACAGATTTACCCCGTGCATAGAACACAGTTATTTTGTTTGTTATGTCTGGGCCAAGAAATCGAAAATTAAATATAATACAGCAAACATTGATGCAGACATTCTTTCATCTTTTACTCATGCTCTCTCTCTTAAGAAGGTTTATTCAACTCCAGTTGTCAAGGGCCACAGTCTTGCATATTTTAGATCTCTAGATCTCTACCTGCTTCTCTGATTTCAGGAAAGAGCTCCTTGCAAGGAGGAGAAGACTGAGAAAATACCGATTGAAGTGGCAGATTGATAAAACTTGCAGGATTGTAGCATATAACTCTGCTCTAAAGGTTGCATCTTGCATGATTGCTGGAAATCTTTAAGGTGCAAATTTGTTTACGTTTTTGACGGGATTCCAAATGCTGAAGGCACAAAGACAAACAACAGTTGCACACTTTCACTTAACAGTCTCCAAAAAACCTCAGACAGATTGTTTTGGACTGCAGGAAGAAACCACAGTAACACAAGTAAACCAAAACCCTGAGGAAGAAATGCTCACTTTACTCTAAAGTAAGGTTTGGGTGGAGCTATTAAAAGTAACAACTGCAGCCTATCCTAGCTTATGATGGGTGCATGGTAGGATTGAAAATGAAATCTTCATGGCTTTTCTTCAGTCTGAATCTTTTAATAGGTCATTCATTATAATTCTGAACTATTTGCTGACGTCTTTATAATATACAACTGTGGCCCCCAACCTTTTGTTTTCCCCAGATCACTATCATAGGTCTAGGTAAATGGGGGAAGGGTGTTGTTCTCGGGTCTTACTGGGACTTCTAGCAGCGTCTGCGTGCCTGATTTTAATCAAATACGGTCAAATAAAGATGTGAGAGCAAAAGGGAAAATGGTTATTTTTATCTAATTAAAATTACTGAAACATATATAAAATACATTGCAACCCAGTACAATTGCATTGGTTCCTTTCATTCCTTATCCAAAAGGCTCTTTTAGCTCAGAACAAGCTTCATTGAGTTTTTAGTTGAGGAATATGTCTTCATCATTAAATGGATGACTAAGACCCTTGACATAAGAGTGCATCTTGTGAACATTATCTTGTTTCTTGACAGTTTTTTATAATCACGTTTTTTTAGGGAAGCTGTCCTTATCTCTTCTTTTCAGCAGGGCAGGATGTGGGAAGGGACCAGAGTGGCACATATTCAATAAGAACCTTAATCACCAAAATGAAATGGCTAGTAATTGTAGTACATGTACGAGAACCTACAGAGTGCACTGAGAGAAACCTGGTCAAGATGCAAACCCAGAATTTACTGTCAACAAGATTATATAACTACTACACTTCACCATCAAGGGAATGTAATGAAATACTCTGTTTTAAACTTGACCCATTTACTAAATAATGAATATATCCTTGTGGTGGTGATTGATTCTATTTTTGAAAAGAAAACCACAACTTTACAAACCATTTTGCATACTTTGTCTTGCATGCTCCAACTATATATAGGATGCCTATTCTGCCTGATCAAGGTGGTGAAAATATCTCATTTTTGTAAATGCATAAGAAAGATCTAATGGGGGTCTTCTTGGTGTCAGCTCTGGTGCATCCGCCTGCGCAAATTTGCATAATTATTTAGGCAGTTAAGCCATTAGCTAACCATATGACCTTTCTTTCAAAGCATTTTTCTCCACACTTTTTAACCTATTTTCTGAGAATGCCCTATAATGAGCGCCAGAGGGTCCTTTTTAAGCAGAATATCCTTATGGTCGATGGATAGCAGATAAAGCCTCATAATGATTGCTGGGGACACTGATATGCTTCATTTTTCATCTCTTGAGATCCTTGAACTGAGTCTGACCTGACCTCGCCGACCTCTAATCAGTCAAAGTTCACACAGTCAGTATTTTTTTTAATACCGCTAACGGTGCTGATGGAGAAAAACCAACTCCCAGTCACTGGCAGATTGAGGTTATCCAGGGTGTGCCCCGATTGCAAGCATCTATAGCAATGCAAATGTGACTGGCTGCCTGACCAGTACATTACAATAGAAATCACAGCAGCCTGGGGCCTGGACAGTGCAGCTGCCCCCATTAGCTTTAATCGTTGGGTTACATAAAAGACAAACATAATTAGTCTTTGAGTGTCACACAGCAGAGGCAAACACATCAGACATATTTTGTTGTTAAAGCTGACCTCACAGGGGACTTGAAGATAATAGAGGAATTGTATAAGATATTCGAATGTGTCGAGGGTCGAGAGTGATGAGTGTGGTCACACAGGAGTCTGCTTCATCAATTTAGTTTTTTTTTTGCTTTGTCTCCAGTTCTTTTGTTTAATGCATTTTTTTTAGTGAAAGTCATAACAATAGTAAAGCCTGAATGCTGAAATTGACCCACTGCAAATCCATCACACAGGTAAGTAAATGTGTGAGAGAGGGCTTCAATTGCTAAAAATATAGCTGAAATATTTGCAAAGCCTGAAAGCCATTTTTCTGGAATTGACAGACTTATAATATTACAAAACATTTGGACACTGCGGCAGCAAATCATATTTACTGAAGAGAAAAAGTAGTTGCAGAGAATGTCTTGTATTTGCCAATTTTTACTTGAAGCTAACCTTACCGAATACAAGTTTGAGCAAATTATTTTACTATCTCTACAATGTTTAAATATTATTATGGATTTTTCACCTAAAAGTCATTAGATATTTAAATTTTCCTACAATGTTTTACATTCTATTTTTTGATTACTCTTTGTCATGAATGCTTGCAAAATAAGGATTTGACCAAATGGTATTGAAGCTACTACTAATCAACATTCAGAATATAAACGGTGGAGAGTTGAATGTACTGTATACTTTGTGTTTGTCACTATTTTCTGTGATCAAAGATTTCAGTGTTAAAACCCTAATTTACACCTTCAAAGTGTTTAAGTATTGTTTTTCCCTCAAACCTTTGGAGTGCAACTTGAAACCTATTACCTCTAGCTTTTACAGAGCAAGAACGTCTGCTTGCAATTGGAAATTTGAAAAAAAAAAAGACAAGTACAGCATTAAACTGCTTTTGCATGTGTACCTTTAGGTGGGCCTTTTGCTGCGGTAGTGCTGTAACCATGTCATTAAGTGTGCTGCCTGGAGCCAAAGCAGAGTGTATATACACACTATTCTAAGCCGAGCCAGGCATCTCCAGCTGGGTCTGCTTGTACCACCATCCATATGGTGGCCCGTTATTAGTTTTCTGTTGCCCCGGTGCCTGGGAGGTTCATCAAGCCCTTGAGTTCAGTGTCTCCACAGTCCAATTTCTATTCTGCTCTAATGGTAGTTTTTTTTCCCCGGCCAGTTGGATAAGTTACACACGACTTCATGTCACGAAGGAACAACAGTGGCCTTGAGCGTATGTTAATCTACACACTCCCTGTGAAGTAAAGAACTGGGTTTCAAGCACATTCCCATACTGTTTTAATTCTTCACAAAAGAGAAGTGATCCAGAGATTGGGCTTTACCGTAACACATGAAATTAACCTTTTTGTTCTTTAATGGATTTATAAGAGGTAAGTTGGAATACATTATTCTGTTTTGAATATTTTTAAATACTTTTTTGAATGCATAAAAGTACCTATTGCAATTGAGTAAAAATCATGAAAATGGATGTTGTTTTGACGGTATTAAAAACACTGACTAATAGAGAACAAAGTTTTTCATTGACTTTTATTCAGTAATATGACCAATATTTTTCATATTCAAGTGTGTATGAAAAAAATTCACTGGTTTCTTAAAAAGCTAAATACAATAAGCATTGGATCAAGGCACATACAAGACTGGCCAAAGGGCATACAATGCACTTTGGTTTTTAGTTGTAAAGAACAGTTTAATTCAAATCATGGCAAAAGAAAAGTGTGTTCATTTGGAAAATAAAAAAAAAAATATAAAGAAGTTGCTGACGGTGGTAAATCTGAGGAAGGCCAACACAAGTCGTCTTTTGGGCCATATGACTATAATGACGTATGGTACATAGTACTAAAGAATGCCGTCCTTGTCATGTGGCCATTGTTGGCAAGTACAAATAGTAAGAGTGGGTGTTCTATGTCAGCCTGTCTTTTTTTGTTGACATGTTTTAAAGAGAGTTCCTTAAGCTTGGTGTGCTTTATCTGCCCTGTGCTGTGGTCTACAGTCTTGTGAGAAACACTGAGACCCTACTTGGGTACTTTACTTTGTTTCATCTTTTTGCAAAACAATCCAAATTTTTTTTTTAAAAAAACAACAACAAAATATAACAAACAAAGCTGAGATCAAAAGCACAGCACTTAAATTTCTTTAAAATGTATTTCACCCCTGGTCAAAATATGAATACACTTCTTGGTCCGTAGTTTGTAGAGACTCACTACTCACTGTTTTAGAAGACAGCATGCCTGCTTTGTGAGTAAAGTGATTAGCTGTGCCTGTCAATGGTCTTGCCTTTTTGTTTTACTGACAGCCACAAAGTTAAGAGAAAGACCTGTGCTTATTCTACAATGTTTTCTAAAGTCTGATTGTTCAACACGGCAATGAAAACCCACTTTCACAGTTGACAAGTCATCATATCCTAATAGAACACATAGTTTCTTTTGTTGGTCAATAACCTTAAGCAAAGGAAATACAGTACAAATAACTACAAATCCCTAAAATATAGAGTTGCAGTTGGTTACCATATTAACTGATGGTTCAGTGAAGGCCTGCAACGTCAGCCATCTTCATAAAATGTCCTTAAATATAAATTATATGGCAAATGTACACATCTCTTCTTTAGTCCTTTAGATCCAGTGTTTTGTAAAAGTCTTGCCACTGTGTTAAAATCACACACTCATCATTGATGTCCGTGTGAAATATCATGAATGGGAATGATCTGAATCTGGTATTCCACTGTCTCTGTAGCTCCTGTTGGTAATGTTGTTTTCACTGTGTGGACTTTTGTATAAACTCAAGCCATTAGGTGGGAAAATAGTATGTATCACAAACTCCTCCTTGGACACAGGAAGGTGATTTATAGGTATCATTTGAAAAGAAGTTTCTCGTATTTCTAGGATAGAGTTGTCCTTTTTAGTGCCAGCCTCAGCATAATCATCCTTTCTTCGGCGGCCTTTGTTGTAGGTGCAGTTCCTTGAAAAAAGTGATCCATTTCTGTGCACATACCAACACACAAGTGCCAACATGATTATTGCCAAAAGAGCAACGGCCCCTCCGATGATAGCAGCCAAAGGCAGACTCGAATTTTTGTAAGGCTCTTTCTCCTGCTCTCGATTTAAGGTGGTGGTTGGTTTGTAAGATTTGTGGGACCCAGTTTCTGTCTCGATGCAAACAGGTGTCTCGTCTGACAGGTAAATGTTGCTGGTTTCCATGGGAACCATGCATATTCTGTAGGAAGACTCTGGCTCCAGTGCTGTGAGGAGATACTCCGTCCTCTCTCCTTGCACAATAGTCTCGGTGATGGAGCCAAAGGCAGGGCTGTGTCCCAACTTTAGCCAGCTGAGACGTAGGGCAGTCATTGGCTGCGACACTCTCCATGATATGTGTATTGCATCTGCACTAGTTGATTTCACACTGATGGTGATGATCTTCCTGCCTGAAGAGGTTGTGGTACTGTGGTAATTTTTACTCAAGTCAGGCCCTTTCACTACAGGCCGTTTAGTCACATAAGGGGGCCATTGAGGTTGTGATGGGTGTAAAATGTGTGACACTGTGCTTGCTTCATATGAAGGGATGAGTTCTGAGTCTGTGCAGTCAAACATGTCCGTCGTTAGGTCCTTAATTGCCATGCCTTTTACTTTATCAGGACCCTGGCACATGAAGCCGCGCACATTCACCTTGGACGGTAATGACCTCAACCAGTCACGCACCCATTTCATCCTGCACGTACATTGCCATGGGTTGTTGCGTAGCAGGAGCTGCGTGAGATTGTCCAGATCTTCAAAGACCCCCTGTGGGAGGCTGCTAAGGTTATTACCAGATAGGTCCAGGCGGTACAGCTGCCTAAGGAAGGCAAAAGCCCCAGGTGGGACCCTATTAATGTGATTATCTTGTAGCTGCAGCTTCTCTAAACTGGTGCCCGGCAAATTGGCTGGTGGCGACGTCAGGGAGTTTCTCACTAGTGAGAGCTCAGTGAGATTGATCAAGTTGATGAAAGCCATTTCCCCAATCCCACGGTTGTTGAGTAAGTTACCATCTAGGACTAGCCGCTTCAAGTTGATGAGATCTTGCAGTGATAGCTCAGAAATAGAAGAGATGCGGTTGTCATCAAAGCGAAGCTCCTCAATACTCATTGGTAAGCCAGGAGGGATGGTACTTAAGTGGTTTCTGGAGAGAAAAAGCAGTCTTAGGTGAGTACTGTCTCTGAAGGCCCCCTCCTCGATACTGACTGCTGATACAGAGTTATCATCCAAGTGCAGTTCTTCTATGTAGGGAATTTGGGCTAAAGAGGAATGGGTAATCATCCGAATGTTGTTCTCCTGAAGGTGGAGCTCTTTAAGCCCCAGAGGAAGGTTAGTAGGGAACTCATCCAGGTTGTTGCAGTATAGGTAGATCTTTTCCACATTTACGAGCGTACGGAGCTCGGTAGGAATTCCTGAACTCTTAATGCGGTTGTTTTGCAGAAAGAGCACTGTTGCATCCTTTGGCATACCAGTAGGGATGGAAGTCAGGCCACGGTCATTACAGTAAATGAAGGTCCCATCACAGCGGCAGGCTGAGGGACATGAGGCAGAGGTCACCAAAGGGTTAGCAACTCCCAGCAGCAGCCCGATCCTGATGAGGAATACGAGAAAGGACTTGGACTGGCGCATCATCTTGAAGGTGTTTTTTTCTGGCAGCTTAATCACCCCTGGTGGAAGACACAAGCGTACATTTAATTAAAAAAAAGCCTGTTAAAGACAAGCCCAATATTTTCTTAATAATTTATTAAGTATTTGAAGCTGCCCATACAATTTGCCAAATTAACTGCTGTAAACAATAGATTACTTTCGCATGTTAAACAGGAATATGTTTACGACAAAGTTAAGTTTCATTTTGACTTATATTATAGAAAACTTTTTAAAGTAGGGGTATGAAAAGATAGCAGGAACTGGAATTTTAGTGAACTTTTGTCAAATCAATATTCCTCATAACCATTAAAGTGTGCCTGCCTGATTTGAATTAAAGTTATGGTGTTTAACTGTTTAAAAAAAAAAAAAAAAAAAGATAGAAGGATCTCGGTACATAGCAAACAGTTTGAACACATTTTTACATAACGGTTGATGGTGGTGTTAATCTATGGATAAAACGGCATCACGTTGCATTTTATGGACATTTTCTGTATTCTTTAAAAAATGGCACCCTCAGGAAAATGGTTTAAACAAAGCACTCTCTCCATTTTAAAATATTATTAGCATTTCAATTATGGTAATTTTTATTATTGCTTTTATTATGCAGTCATGACCTGTCTTTGTGAGCATTAGAGAAAATAGCAGTCAGGTCACTGGACTAAAAAAAAGAAAAGTCATCTGTGTTTGACCTACCTGATTTTTACGATGTGGTAAATCCGTTCCTCGCACAAAAAACCAATCAAAGTTTCTCCCTGAATTTGTCCTTATCCGCTCTGAAAGGAAAAGTTTGTCCAAGGGGATTCTTGTGATATCCTGACCTGGTCAGTGTTTGCTGAGCTGATCCTTGTTTGGACGATGACCTCCTCTATTGTCAGAGGCTCATGCTTTCAATGCCTTTGCCATGGCATTTAAGCTTGTTGAAAAAGCATTCCCTCTAACTGAAAAAGCATGCACCTTCAGGTAATATTAAAAATCCTAATGGTAGATGCAGTTGTTAAGCTTAACAGCCATAACCGCCAATTGGATTTTTGGGGTGTTGTATAGTGATCCGTGCTTTGGCCTGGATGAGCTTTAGCAAAGGCTCCTCTTTGTAATCAGGCCCAGCACACATGATGAGTTATCACAAAGCTGGTCTGAGCCATGCCAATCCCCTCTGCCACCGGCTCAATCCAGGCCTGTTCACTTGTGTGTTCTCCGCTTCTTCAGGTAACCCAGAATCCTCTGCTTCCTTGTTGATTCTGTGTACACATTAATCCAAGGACCAGGCGGCCCCACTTCCTAAAGCAGATAACAACGTTCTCCAAAAAGGAGAAGTTGGTTATCCCTCTAAGCGCAGCTTCTCTCATGCATCCACAACTGGAGCCATTCGATGCCAGCCCTCTGGGAAAAGAATAGACAGAAAACAAGCAACTTATTGTTCATGTTCAGATTTAAACATTTTCTGTAAATATCTGAATCTATTCTTTAAGATATGTGACGATACAAACAATTTCTACATGGGGAATGTATATTTAGATATGCTCATTGTCCCTTTCTAATTTATCCTGTTGACCTTTTGTGGCCTGTTGCTTCCACAGAGACTTTTTTTCCTATGGTGATATGAGAAAGAATGCTTGTGCATACATAACACAACTGTGATCCAGACCCTCAACTCAACAAAAGCTGAGGGTCGAGCTCCCCTGGCCTTTTTGTTGCAGCACAGAGTAACATGGCTGATTGGGTTTGACTACAGAACTAAAACAACAACAAACAAAAAAAAGATTAAAATTCTAGACATCATTTTGGGGGGGGGGGTGTCTTTCAGTGTCTGGAGAAAAATGTTAATGACAAATTAATGCCATTAGAATTTCAGAGAAGGGAATGCCCTTGCATCCATCGCTGTCACTCCCAGCTCCTCTCTGCTACCATTTACTTCCACACCCACCCCATCCTTCCTTGGCTTTCAATGAGTGCTGTTTCTGTTAGTAAAAATAGAATTTCCTCTGCTAAAGAAAATGTTTTGTTTCCTCTCACAACACAGTGGCCTAACGTGGACGTAACCAGCGGTGTGTCTAGCCCGTTGCCTCTGTGTGCTGTAAAGCACGTAAAGGTAGATTGGGAATGAGAGGCCCCAGCCATTTAACAGTTGTAACTCATGACATGGAGAAGATTAGGGACTGAGAGGCTTGAAACTCGATTACAACTCCTGAGATGCTGTCTCCTAACGCCTCCCCCGCCTTTCCTTTGGTTTCATCTAAATACAAGCTTTCAGTTCAGAATTACATTAGCAGTAGATTAAAGTCTAGGGGAAAAAAACACGCCAGATGTGACCTCCTCTAACTTTAGGAATAAAGAAGTCTGACACGTAAGGTTTTTGTCTGAAAGGAGAGGGTTATGTGCTGTCTTCATTGGTGATAAACGTTTAATGCACTTGGACAGGTTTTTACAATATTTACAATTCTTTAGATCTAAAAAAAAAAAAAACGTTTTTCATTGTGAAGATGTAAAGTTTTGATTTGAATCTGTGCCTTTATTTCTTATTAAGAGAACCAAGGAGGATTTTTTTTCTTGCCCCCAGGATAAAAGACTCAAGATTTAGGACAATGGTTCTCTGCATGAACAGTTCTCTATAGGGACATGACACATTATCAGATAGTTTGGTTTCTGTTACATTTAGAAAATGTTATTCTTTTTTCAAATATAGAACTACTACTAAAATGCAAGACATCATATGAAGTGTAGTTTTTGTACAGATGCTTTTCCTTTTTTACACTCAACGTGTTTCAGTGGAGTTTCTCCTCTTTATTGTTGACGTAACGGCAGGCGTTTGGACTATGGAAGCTCTCAGGTAGTAAAGGTTTTACTATATTATACAAGCTTTTAAAAATTGTCTAATAATGCAAAATGTGAACCATTTTACCTGTTATACAGATTCACAAATTGTTGTGTTCCAAGCATGTTATGATGGTTTAAAACTTTTCAGAGAACGGTGTGTGCATCGTGATAATAAGACGCCATCAGCACAGGAAATTTGACTTAATTTCTCTCTTCCATTCAAAGTAGCTTCTGCATCATTTCATCTGAACTGGTGAGGTTAAATTGAGCATCCTGCTCAGATTGCGTGTTTGTTCAGCTAGTTACCTTTCAGTAGGGCATGTGAGGCTCACACAAAGCCGGACACTGATAGCCGTTGTGAGCTGAACACGCATAAATGCATATTAGCATGCAATAGTACAGCCTAGCACTTTGTGCCCCCCAGTCATATGCTCGACAAGAAAGTCTTTGAAAAAAAAGAAGCAGAAATAGAAACAATTTAATGCCTGTCAAAAGTGTTGAAGATAACAACTTTTAGTGCTTTGAAAAAAATGCAGGATTTAATCTGAAGGGCTGTATTTAGGGCAGAAAGAGCTGCAGAAGTTGTAATCGCTGAGTGTTAAATTATTCATGTGCACAAAATTAATTTTGAAGCACATTATAGTTCTCCTTTGGGAAATCAAGTGTTTGTCTGTTGCAGATTTTTTTGTATTGTAAATTAATTCAATTTCAACTTTATTTAGCATCAAATATAACAAGTCATCTCAAGGCATTTATCACAAAACATTAATTATACAGTATATATATATCATTTTATTTATTGTGATGTCAACAATATATTTATTTGGGCTTAGTATTTTTTATTTGTATTTGTCTCAGTGAGTCTCCAGTTTGTTGACGGGAAGGAAAAAGTGTTTTCTCTTAATAATTAGAGTTTTTTTTATTTGTGTTTATCAGCCATGTCCATCTAAAGTCTTCCCCTGTTTTACATTTTAGCAAAAGATGTGCGAGCACCTGGCAGCAGCCTACTGTGCTGCTAGGACACAATGGAACATTCATGGTCACATCTGAATTCACGGGGACACATGCAGGACACATCACAGCCAATGGGGAAAATGGGCAAAAAAAGAAACGCTGTGGTGCTTTGAGCGCGTTGGTATGTGCCCTCCTAGTGCTGCCTTTACACTGGCTGAGCAGATGATGGTTTTGCTGGGCCGTGAGCACACAGAGGCCTGCAGTGGACTGGGGTCTCTCCTTTGTAACAGGCTGAAAGGAGAGATCTGTCGCAGCTGCAATTGTTTTTCCCCCACATGGGGGTGGTAGGCGCTGCAAGATGAAACGTGTGTGAGAGACAAGCAAACACCACAACATGGAGCACCAATCTTCAACTAAGCAGCCTGTCTTTGCACAAGGTTTACACACATCCAAATATTAAATTGTCACAACTTTATCAACGCTGTTATTTGCAGCTATGTGTCTGTACTTTGACACTGAGCTGTGTTGAAAGGATGTGCTTTACAGCTGGTAACAAACTCGTTGGTTCAATGTGTTGGACCTCAAAGTTGTTTTTGTCGATCAATATATATTTGACTCTTACAAAGCTCTAATATTTGGTGTGAGGGGTCTTTGTGTGTGGTGTGGTGTTGGTAGTGACCGGGTTAGATGTTACTCTGCTATGTGTATTATCTCTGAAAGCCAATGGGGACTTTAGCCTCAGGCAGTTATCAGGGAGGACAATTGGGTTTGTTTCTCATGTCTGCCATGTTTCCCAGGCTATCTATATTTATTTACTTTTTGTTGTCTTTTCAAACACACCCAGGTACAGCGAGCTGCCATTACACTGCTTCACAGGATAGGCGAAGCAATTGAATTCCTCATCTACCTGTTTCAGACATTTTTAGAAGGCCTTGGGGATTTAATCATCTCATAATAATGATTTAAAAAAATAAATAAAATAAAATAAATAATTAAAAGCAGGATTAAATTGGAATAACTACTGTTAATTCCTGTTTGCCAAGCAGTTGTTAAGTATAATAAATATATCTCTGTGTGTGTGTGTGTGTGTTCCTCTCACACACATTAGTGAGGAATCTGCTGACAATCGTCGACATGAGCTTATGGTTTAATGTCACTGTAAAGCACTTTTCTTTCTGCCTCCTGCTTATTAGTACAGCAGTCATAAACGAATCTGAATAGGCAGATGTTTGAGGCAGCGCTAATGTGACGGTACAGTGTTATATGGGTTTAATGAGCCGCTGCTTATGTGCGAGCTGGTGCGCACTCACTGGCTTTAATGTGCGCTTTCAGAAGTGCATAAAAACAGGGGGTACAGGGGTCTGATGTCATTTAGGCGGACTGTGCAGTTTTTTCCGTGAACAGACAAAGACGGGCACTGACGCATTAAGCGGAGTTTCTCCATCTGCCTGGCGTTTCTGAACTCGGCGGGATGTGCGCCGCACATTCAGCCGCGCACCGGGGGTCCTCTCCGGGCTGCGACACCGAGGCATCACCCGCTCCCTCAGCCCCGTCAAATTCGCATAGAGGCTGTTGTGTTCACTGAGAGACGCAGTGAATCAGCAGGGTACACCAGGCTAAAAGCGGAAAAATGGACTTGAAGTCTAGGAATAATGACATGTGTAGAAATCCTCTAATTTACGCAGCCCGATGCGCTCCATCAGACCACTATTGCGCTCTTTTAGAAAGTGCGCCTGTTGATGTTGATACATTTATGATAATACTCTATTTTTTCTTTCTTCTTCTTTTATCAACTATGTTGTTCTAGTAATTCCCGAGGTTCCAACATGTTGGCAGGGAACACCTAATCCTGGAGAGAAAAAATCAAAAGAATGCATCCCCAGCAGAAAAAATACACTTACCTCTATATTTAACCCCAAGTATGGAAAGTAACAGGTTATCCTTTTAAAAAGTGAGGGGGAAACGGTAATCCATTCCAAGCTATGAAGATTCAAATTCAGATCCAACAACAACAGCCAGGAAAAAAAAAAATAAAATAAAAAAGCTTGTGTCACAGGCAAGGCTTGAGTTGTGTGGAGGTTATCTGTAGCAGCCCCCTCTCTCACACACACGCACACGCACGCACTCTCTGCAGGCTGTGTTCGGACATGAGTGCAGGGCCAGACCTCAATACAAATGTGGAGTTGTGTTCGCTTCTAGCTTTGCTTCAGTAGAGCACTGATGTCATCCGGAGGAGGGGTCTCTCTCTCTCTCTCTCGCTCTCTCTCTCCTCTCTCTCCTCTCTCTCTCTCTCTCTCTCTCTCTCTCTCTCTCTCTCTCTCCTCTCCTCTCTCTCTCTCTCTCTCTCTCTCTCTGCAGTCTTAGTTGGACACTAGGGGGAGTGGAGGAAACGGGGACGCTCTCACACTCCTGTCAGATATGCACACTTTGCATGAGCGAGTGGTCATTGGTTGGACATGATGCTTGCTTGGCATTCTAAAAGCAACCAGAGAATCAGAGAGAGAGAAATACATATTGAAAATATACTCTGTATGTATGTATATGTGTCCATAGTGATGATATAATGTGGTACTTGCTGAGCGAATCATTTGTAGCCCTAATTGAACAATGAGCCTTTTTGTTTTTTTAGTCATGTCAGGATAATGTGTTTTTTTTTTTTTTTTTTTCATGGCTTTGATGTCATAATTTGTCTTCCGTCTCTATTACAGCAGCATTATGAAAAGTGAAGACTTCTTTTAAAAAAAGAAGAAATGAATCACTGCAACAGCATAAAAAATTTGAGCAGTGTTATTCAAAAAGAAAAGTAAAAAAAAAAAGATATCAAATCCCAAATACTTTTTTCAAACTTTGCTTTTTTTGTGCAAAGTGCATGCCACATATCCTTTTTAAACTTTGACAGGTTGTAAATATTTGATGATGTTGTTGAACTGAAGCAGAATATTTTATGACGAGCATTTAGAGTTGTGCTAATTTCTCAGATTTGGGGGGGGGGGGGGGGGGGGGGGGGGGGGGGGGTCTGTTGGTGGCTCTGAGCCTGCACACATGCATGCTGCACCAGCGCAGCACTGATTTGAGAGCTGCTGTCACGAAACAGATCTGACTCTTGACCCTCATACTTTCCATTTGACCCTCTTTGGTCTGATGATGGAACAAAGCTTTCTTCTAGGCTCAAAGCGTCAGTGAGACAACCTGTTGGTCCAGAGGTTGCATCTCTAAGGTTATTCAGCCGACACTCTCTCCTGCCCACTGTTACCCCCTCCGGCTGCTTGACACAGAACACATCACAGCCAGCCTCACTGAGCTGCACTGAAGCTTGATTCATCCGTCATCTAATACACACTTCCTATGGAGGACAGACTGTTAAAGGGGACCTGTAGTGAATATCAATTGCAAGCTCAATCAAAAAACAACTTGTGTAATACTAGACCTTTTGTTGGGTAATTTTCTGTAAAAGTCCATTTAGACAAGCCAGGATTCTGAGGAGGAGGAGGAGGACTACTGTATTTTCCGGGCTATTGAACGCACCACTGTATTGGCTGCATTCCAGTAATTTAACATTTTTCCAAGAAAAATCCACGTAATGGCCACTCTATTGGCTGATGAGGGTGCCCTTCAAACGACTCGGCCAATCAGAATGGGCTGGTAGGCGGGCTGCTGTACTCCGGTTAAGGCTGCGTTCACACCAAATGTATCTTCTGCGGCATCGAAGGCATTTGCCGCACAAAAAGTTTCTCAAAATCAAAAAATGTCCCCATTCGCTTCATATGCGTGTTTGAAGCAAAGCCCCGCCCACCAGCGATACATCCAACTCGGTGAGTTTCACTGCCTGCTGAAGCGAGGAGCTGCGCTCTTTTTTCTCCTCTCATAAACATAAACCACCAGTGAAAAAAGCCGGTGTGATTAGCGGCTAATGCTATCCTAGATCAGTGCCAACTTTCAAAGATGAAAACTACAGAGAGAACTTTTACCTGCTACTACCACCTCCTTCACGCCAAATCCTTCCAAGTCTGGTCGCGGTTATAAAGGCTGTCATATAGCTCCAGGTGTTCACACACAGTTTCTACTCCACGGTTGAATGGGTGAACAGACCGGTGTCAGTGTTGACGGCCTGACGTCATTGTCAACAAAGGCTCTGATTGGCTTTTGTCATGTGAAACAGTCGGAGGAGTTAAATATTTTCAACTCTTGCGAATGTGCAAATATGACAAAAAAATCGGTAGCGCGCTCGTTTTCAAGTGAAAACAAATGAGTTTTGTTGCGTTTTGGCTGTTTTTTTACCTGGCAATGGCGTTTTGGTGCTCAAAGACATTGTAAAACCTCAATCTAGAGGAGAAGTTTTTGAAAACGCTTCCCTCTCCATCTTTGTGTAAACAGGGAACCGACACTTTCTGTTACGGGCATGCGTACTGTGGGCTGCAGTGCCTCACTCTATCACTTGAATCAGCGGAGACGTATTTCATTTATGCCTGCACCAGATTCTGACAACAATCGCAGTGCTGCACTCCTACTTCGAAATTAAGCTGGATGCCAGGTTTGGGTAAATAAATAAAACTCTATCTTTTTAACACGGGCTCTGGTTGGACTCGGCTCAGATGCTGCGCAGTGAATGAACCGTCAGGTGATGTGTTTCGATAAGCATGAGAAAGTCACACAAAAGGATGCTGAGGGGGTGAATGGATGGCTGTTCTCTGGTACATGGATAGATTATGTTAAAAAATGCATAATTGACTCATTCTTGACTGGTGGAGCCATCACATATGTAAAGAGCTGCTCTCTGAGTTGTGTGTGTTACAGCAATGTACAATTACATAACGCGTAGCATCACATGAAGCTGCTTGTCATGTTTATTAAGTTATTAAATAAACTCTCCTCAGATCATTCTACATGTGTGCACTGCGCATGGATTAGAATAGTGTCGGGCAGCAATGGGTTCGGGCTTAAAAAGAGATCGGCTGTATTCTGTCGCCTCAGGCTGGGTCAGGTTTAACTTTGTAGGTCCGATTTAAGCTCTACTCTTATTTGCATTTGGAGGAAATGTCTCTGCACACTCCTTAGTTTTTTAAGTTTCCAGCGGTCTCATGTCAACAGATCATTTTAAAAACGTTGCCGTGTGAAACAGAAGCAAAACGTCATGTAAACAGGGCCTTAGGCCAATTAAATTTCATTACAGGTACCCTTTATTGATCCTGTAAATGATTTGCATGGTGACTACACACTTAAATGCCATGCTCTCATTAACAGTTTCTGTTAATTACCTCTAACATATACACAATGATTTGAAATGGTCTGCTTTTCTTCCAGCAGAGCAACATGTTTTGTTTTTCTCAGCTGTTGTTTGATAAGTTTTCACATTTCAGAGCTGAAAAAAGATCAACCAGTGTCACTAAAAAATGAAAGCCACTTTAGGGTTTGTACTCTGATGACTTCTCATTCCCTCAACATAGATGAGATCAAAATTCTGCATCAATGCTTCAGCACACATACACAATGATTTCCATTGAGAGTGGAGTATCTAACTGCAGAGACACTTAGAGGGGAGCATCTGCCAAACACACTCAGACCTCCAGTGAAGTCTTCCAAATTTGTTTGTGTAACTGCTCGTAAGGTCCCCATTTTTGTCTGTCCTTATGAAAGAAAAAAAGAAGGCCTTTTTGTTTCAGACTTTTGTATGTGTATACTGCTCATTGCAGAGACATATAAACAGAAATCCATATGTGTTTTGTTAGTGCAGGCTATCTCTAACCAGGTTCTATCAATTAGAAGTCCCCGGACAAATTTTTAAAGATTTTATCTTGAGCGTATAAACAAAAAGTACACAACAATTTAGTTAACCACAACCACAATAAAGAAGACATTCCAAGCCCAAAATTACACACATCTGCTTTAAACTAAAATTAAAAAAAGCCTTCAATTTAAATCTTTCACTAATCAATTACTCATTTGTCTCCGGACGTTCTAGCTGCTCAGGTCGTGCCGATCATCCATGTGGCACTATGGATGTTTTCAGAAAACAATGATTGCTGTGATTGACTGCTGTGGATACAAATAAAATTGCATTCAGGTGACTTTGGGATATTATTTTAAATAGCTACTTCAGACCAAGAAGTGAATTCGGAGTTCACCCGGTTGCCTGGAGTAGGACTTTCTCCGGCAACAAGTGGAAATCTAGGGTTTAGTTTTAAAATGAGTAATTTTGCCAAGCTTGTCTACAAATGTTCTGCTGGTTAAGTTGTTACCCGTCAAAGAATGAGTTAAAAGAAAGATCTGTTTCGGACATCCTGACCTGATCCTTCTTGTCCTTCCAAGGAAAACAAAGCAGAGAAATCTGTGCCTGACCTCAACATGGCTTCCCCTGCTAAATCGACTGCAGACACATCTGTCAGCGGCTGGTGATTGACCCTCTGTGAGGCATACAAAGAGCCCCACTGGAGGACGAAGGTGTTGGGTTTCTGTTATCTCAGGACCAAGAAAAATCTGTTGCTCTGTTCATCTTTTGTCAGGGGAGATAGGTGCTCTGCATTTTCAAGGACACGTGTGGGACTGTCTGGCTACTTTGAGTGTTTACACAACACACAGGTTGTGTCCTACTTCATTTTGCCTATTGATTTTACCAAGTGCTTGGTAAAGTGGCGCTTGACTCTGTGGGAACAATAAAGTTGTTAAGGCTGATCATGGCCTTTATCTTTGAAAGTCCCAGACATTGTTTTGGTCTTTTATGACAGACCAGGCAACGGATTTACTTTTTTGCTCTCATTGTGATCTTTATTTGGGGCTTATGGTTGTTGACCTACCTTCTAGTCTCTTCTCCTATAGAGACACAAATGTTTATTTCATTTTTGTTATTGCATTTCTTTGCTAACCACATCTTTCTATTACATTTCTCTAATGGTTTTGAGTTTTACCTTTTGACAAAAAGAAAAATATTTTTTTGTTTTATTTTGCCCCTAAAAACCCTAAAAATCCTAGAAATATTTTAGGAGCTCATATGGACTGATATTGCCTTCTATCTGCTTCCGTGCCTTGACTGGAGTTCATGCTGATAAATTTGGCATCTTCTTAATCAAAGCTAAATTAAAGGGAACCTGTGAAAGGCTGCTGCCAAAGCCCCTGTTTTGTTTTTAATTTACCGTCTGCTATATTTGCATATTCATCCTCTCCAGGCAATCAGTAGAGATCTTTGCTCCTCTGCCATCATGACCGGCATCTTTATCAGTATCACAGCTATTTAACCACGAATGGTGGATTGGAAGTTATTCTGGTTACGTTTATACATTCATAGTTTTTGATTTGCATAAGAGTAATGTGTGTGACAGGGAAAAATATCAACCGCAGAATAGCTAAATAATGGTAGATGATTGATTTCTTTCATTTTTGATTGTTTAAATAGAAATAAAGATTTTATAAATGTTCCTGAAATGATTGACAAGTGAAAACTTTGTCTGGTGGCACTTCCTGCTTAAGATTGCTGACGTAAGTTACTTAACATAGCACTGTCCTATGAGCATTATTGCTACAAGGTAATTTGATAAAGTGTTATTCCTTTTTGATGTAGATCCCAGATGTTGAGCAAGGGGTTGACCCCTTCATCTCTTGAGACTAAGGTACAAGCAGAGAAAAGAAAAGGGCCAACAACAACAGACACTGACATCCTGCTGCTTAGGCAAGCTCAGCAGCTTTGGTCAGGAGTCATTTAGACCATGTGTTCTTAGTGAAATGACAAGCCATGCAAATAGCCCGATCGGCTGTTTTTTCCTGCCCTCCTTTGTTTGCTTGGGTCAGTTTTTGGTTGCTATTGTGTTTTGTACAGAGACGGGGGAAACTCGGGGATGAGTGATTTTCCTGAAGAAGGTGGCTGGGGGGTAGAAGCTGACTTGACAACCTCAGGACCTCCCATAGCATAATGACCCCAAAACACAATAGCCTGTGATCAGATTAGGTAGAACACTCTCCCCCCAAAGCACTAATAAGCACAATAAAGGAGATAAAAGGTACAATTACCATACAGTGTTTTCATAGGCCTCCATACATCTCTAATGAAGCTCATTGAAGTCCTTTTCTTCTGCTTTGACTGTTTTTGCTCTAAATTGCGAGTTATCTAAGTTGACATCTTTCTGCTACTTAATTTACTGTTTTATAATGAAAACTACAAACTAGTGTACATGATTTTGAACAATTTAAACTAAGCCTGTGATGAAGAAACACTTATAAAACATCGCTTTTCAACTCTCGGCTTCAGGTTGTAACTAACCTTTTGGTCATTTGAAAATTGGATTTTTTTGTCAAGGCGTGAGTCGAGGATAATGTTGTAAGAGGAAGTCGGGCCTTGTGTTATCTAGTGAAACAAACCAAGTTTTACAGGTCAAGATAAGATAAGGTAGATTAGAATACCCTTATATGTGTAGTGGCCCTGTTGATGTCAAGACATACAGGAAGTAGTTCTTAGGCAACAGTAGTTTTGGTAAACAGAGGGAGTTAATCAAAAGAAGGGAGGCCTCATCACACAGAGCTGCTATCACCGTGATCAAAGCTTTTGCTTATCTGTGCCAAAAACCCTATTTTTTTTTTACTTTTTTCCCATTGTGTTCCAAACAGCTTTGTTTACTCACAAGTTATTTCTAAAAATGACTCCTTTTTAATGATCTCTTGAGTTTTTTTTTCAGATTGCATATTTAAAAAAAAAAAAGAGAAAGAAGTCAGGTATAGAAGTATAAAAACAACAAGAAAAAGTTTTTTTTTTTTTTTTTTTTTTGTTTTTTTTTAACCTAAGGGGACATATTATGAAAAATCCACTTTTGCAGTCTTTTTGAACACGAATGAGGTAACTTGAGTGTCCACGAGGCACACAAAATGTGAAATGAATCCATCTAGTTGTTTGTTTGTTTGTGGTCTTTGTAAGTCTTACAACACAGAGAAAATGGCTCTGTTTCAAATTTTCTAAATTTGTGACATCACAAGTGAAACCTAAACAGCCCGATTTTTAGAACTGCTCAGAAAGTCATTTTTCAGAGGGCTACAACTCTGGGAAACAGGCAAGTTTGGGAAAATGAACCTCAAATACTATGTTTTTGGGGCTCTTAGAACAAATGGAGATGGGTGAAACATAGCGTAATATGTTCCCTTTATCAAAAATTTTCTGAACTCTGAGTTAGCTGTCAAGCTTTCTTTACAATGCTTATGAGAAAAATGGTCTTGGGTTATTGCAAGAACAGGAACACTTTACTTTGCAATAAAGGCGACTTGAACATGCTGTTGGGTAGCATATTATCTGTCCACCACATTGGCATTCACTGTGAATGGCTTGACTATCAGACGTCATGGGCTGCTTTCACACCAGAATAGTCCTCAGAACCACGCCGAAAGGGCAGAGAACCGCTGATTATTTTATCGCCTTGATTTTACTCAGTTTGTGTTCACAATGCACCTTTTCATCTGCTCCAGAGTGACAGGAAAAACCCTGTCTACTTGTTTTTGATGCGCTATAACTCAGTAAGATTACTTTTGTTTTAATTAGCACTGTATAAATGAAGTTGAATTGAATTGAATTAAAGTAAAAGAAAAAAAAAACTGGGTTATTGTGAAGCACATCTTTTAAAAGAACTGCCAGACTTGGTCAATCTATACTTTCACACTATTTTTGTGGATATTTTACTCTTTCAATCGCGTGAGTAGAGCTCATTTTAGCCCAGGTACAGCTCTATTCAATCTTAATTTGGGTGGATTAGAAAAATACTCTCAATATTTTGTAGTTACCAGCTATGCATGAATGATGATCAATTCATTTAAGAAACTTCTTTCAAATCAATTAAGGTGCAGCACATTTGTTAGAAAATGTAAATAACATGCAAAAAGTGTTTTACGTAATGACTAAGTCTTTCTCTGTAACTTTTACGCTTCTATATCATTGTGTGGGTTAGTTTGTGTGTCCACAATAAAGAGTTAGGTCATTCGTAAAGCTTATCCATGCTTGTTTTTTGTTTTTTTTTTAATTTGTATTTTGTATTTTGATCCCACAGGAAGTTGCACCCATTATCAAGAAGCAAGCTTCACAACAAGGGCACCGCCCACTGACTCATAGTTTTCTTATCCATTTTCTTAAACAATGACAGTAAAAGCACTTTTACTTTCAAAGTAGAAGGCCCAGGAAAAAAAAGTGATAACAGCTTCCTCTTTGCAACACAGATGCTCATTAATCCATGTGACTACAGCAGTGTTCTGCTATGTTCTCATCTTGTACTTGTGAAATGCTTTTTCATTCAGTGCTCTTTCCCAACTACACAAGTTGCCTATTTTTCCCACAATATTTATTGTCTTCTCAAACAATGTGCCTTGATCAAGCTCCATTTGCTTTAAACACATTTTTCACTCGTATATCAATACATTTCAGTTTCATGTTGCGCTTGCTCTTTCTTGAAGGTTGAATAAATGGAGCTAAAATTCTGCGGAATCCATTAAAGTTCAGTGCATGATGCAGCAGCAGCAGCCACCCCCAGCTCTCTCAGGATCAGGAAGCCCCTGAGGAGCCTCCTTTTAACCCCTTAGGATTAGCTCTTATGCCTGCTTTAGCATTGGTAAAAGGGAAAACGTCTCGGCACATTGAGTCAATAGGGACTCAGCCTTGCTCTACTGGGTTCCCACACAAAAATGAACAAAGACAAAAAAAACTTTAGCTTTGACTTCAATAGGACTAAATGTTTGCCCAGTCTGCTTTACCATTTGCTCTTTTTAGGACTGTAATCTCAACACTATTTTAATGAAAATATGTATTAAGATTCAAAGTTCTTTTCTCAGCCAAAAATCCAAAGAAGATTGCATGTGTATGTGTTCTGTGCATGGGTGTAATTTAAATCACTCACTCTTTCTACTTATAATTATTTTTCTTGAATATCTACTCTCTATAGGATGTCTCCCACGTGGTTCTTGTGTAGGTAAGGGAAGCAGAGGTGTTAGTGCACCATCATTAGGCGTGGCCTCTCTCATAAGAGACTGGATAAGTCGTAGCTCTGTCTGTTGACTTTAGCCCTCTGTTGACTTTTTCCTGTTTGTCTAGGCTTTCATCAGATCTTTGTTCAAACGGCACCAACTGAAAACACATTTTCTTACAAGGTCCCAGTAGGAGCACATGCCAGTGCACATACATCGACACATTTACACGTAAAAGCACATAGTCTCACTTCGTTTTCTCTGCATAGAGAGCGGGTGAAACCCCGTGAGTAAAAATGACAGATTTTTAGAACTGAGTGCACAAACAGCTGTTCAAAACGTCTCCAGCAGTGTCTCTTGCCAAAATATAGTAGCTTATTAGTTGCGAGGGCTGGGCCTGAAGTAAAATATCCAAGCAGGTAATTATTTTCATTTTCAAAAGGGGAAAAAAACATCTGTTTTTGATTTTGTCCTTACTACTCTGCATTTCTTTTGCTTGTCTGTATAGAAGAAAAAACTGCCAGCATGAGTTTATCTGCCAGTCAAGCAGAAGTGCTTTATCCTGGTGAGGACTGCCATCTGTGTAGATGACTTCCAAGCTTGCCAGTTTTAACACCTGCTTGGCACCGCAGAGGTGCGGTGGGGAGGAGCAGTGCAATGTAGGGTGGTGAGGCGGGGGGAAGTGGTTGGGTGTGACATCACAGTCAGAGAGGGAGTGCGGTAATGGTATGGCTGCAACATAAAGAGAGTTTTGGAAAACAGGTGCAACCCACATCTGCACATGTTTCTTTCGCCATACGTAATTAGAGTTCAGCATCTTTCTAATGAATACCCCTTCTAAACCCTTATGGCTGAGTGTGTGGGAACCCACAACACATGCTGTTATCATGGCTGTTTCATATTATGTATATATTGTTGTAAAGCTTTAGTTTTATATACATTTGAGAATTTGATGATTGTTTGTAATTCCTGTCTGATTGAAATGAATTGGAGTTGCATGGTGCCTCCACTTTTTCTGTAGTTTGATGCTGACGGCAGGCTTTTGTTCCAGTGTCTTGCAGAGCGACACAGTTCGTTTCTCAGCAGACTGGCAGGGATCAGTCACGTCATTCATCAGATCTAACGGCAAATGTGACAGAAGTAATAGAAGAGATCTCATTTCCCCCCATCCTGTAGTATGACACTGTTCTGTGTGATGTTCTGTCATCTGCTTGGTTATAATCAGGGCGAAGGCGGCGGGACCCCTGCCTGGATCTTCTCAATGCTTTGACATTGAGTCCTCCATAGAGACTCTGTGGGTTACGTTTTTCATCGCGGTTATAGCATATTGAGTGTTTGATGCTTCTCATATATCCATCTCAAGATTCCCTGAGACACTCACTCCGTGTCAGCCTTTGTCAGTGTAAGTCCGATATTTGACACAAGTAATCTCCACCATATTCAATATGTTGACTAAAAGTTTGAATTTCACATTTCTCTCCAACATATACACCTGTATGCATCAACTCCCACATCACATTGGCGGTTCACCCTGCACGTATTTGTTCATGAGACCTTGAGTGCCCCCTTCATTGTTCATTTGGCCCTATTTTTATTGTTACCAGTCTGAGTCCAATCAGCCTGCTCTTTGAGACGTAGATTGCTGAACTAGCCCCAAATATTCACTCTTTGATCATATTTTATTGCCTTTATTGGTTTGAGGATGAATTACATCAAAGGACTTATTTGTCTAGAACCTGACATGGTGGGTTTTGTTTACTTGTGTAGTTGAAGAGTGGCATTTTATTTCCAAGTCAAAACCTCTTTGTTCATTTGAATGGTTACGCTGCCGGGCCATGTGTTGAATGCAAGTGGAGGATTCCGGGCATTTAAAATAGATTAACAGCATCTAAAGCCTTATGATGCGTGTCTGTAATTGAGGACCTATCATGCAAGAGATGCGAAATTCAATTTACAATCATACATTCACACCTAAAAAAGAAAGAATGTTTTTTTTTTCTCTTCCAATGGGGTGAGGACGCATCTTCAAAATGTTTCCGTATTTAATAGTTATTTGTCTCTAATAAATGTCACTGTGAAATAACGACTTTCTAATTTGGAGTTTTTGTCGTCTGTTCTGGATGATCATTGACTGTGTCTTCTAACAGAAACACTTCCAACAGAATTGTTGGTTTTAATCCCCGGATGGATTAATGGACTTGGCAGAAGAAAGTTTTCTCCCTCATTAGATTGTCAGTGCTTGTGGCGCTTCAGTCGCGTGTTTCCGTTTTTTTTCTTCTTCTCTTCAGTTTTGTGGTAGCGTTGATGTGATTGTGATTACTAACTTAGCTAAAACGTGGGACATCCAAGACTGCATAGCTCCGATGATCAGATGGCTCCTTCCAGCTGCTTCTCAGTTCTAATCCATTCAGGTGATTTTCTTCAAACCCATACAGTCTATACAAGCAATTGCATTTCAATACATCTCTGATGAGAGGAGTGCTCCACCGTAGCACTCAAATGGATTGGCAAGCAGATGCTCGGTCAAAGTGACACGCGATAAGTGCTTTTGCAGGCTGTAAGTGAAATCTTTATGCATGTCTTGTATGTAGCAGTGCAACTCATTTTGCAACACCACTCTTAGCTGCAGCACAATGACCTCTCACAGACCGATGAGCACCTATGGCCTTTTCGATGATGTGTTTTGTTTAAGTGACTAGTACAGGGCTTGTCTTGTTTGCACGTGTGAAAAAAATAATAAAAACAAAGCTTCAATACTTATACATTTGTATCATACACTTGCAACACTCATATACTGTATATTTTGCTGTTCAAGTACATTTAATATCAATTTGCAACTTGCTTTAATTGCTCTAACAGAATTCTCTCATTGAATTGAAAATCTGTCAAAAGTAACTGATTTTGCTCCCAGACTAATATTTACGCTATAGATTACATTTCACAAAGCTTTAAATATTTTATAGAAGCTTTCTAACTTCACTTAATAATAATGCTCATAATCAACAACCTAGATTTGTCAGTATAGCCCGCATCATATCTACTAAAGGAGATAAATGCAGTCCTTTTATTCTTGTGGTGTGCCAACGTTTCCACCATATATTATTTCACAAGCTGCCTCGGGAATATGTGCTGCATTCTATTGTAACGGCTGCATCCCTCTTATTACAAGAGACAGTACTTGACGGATTTTACACCTTTGGTGAAACATTGGTCAGCAGTTAACTAGGCTGTGTCTCATGAGGGGAAAAAAAAGAATACAATGCAAATGTGCTTATTAGCACCTCAGCATAACGAACCGTAGTCCATGTAATCATGCAGCAACACACACAGCTTCCTTTATCCCCTATGATAATAGTGTTCTTCTGTGTTTCTCCTGACTGCAGGGAAAGTTAAAGGTTAAAGATGTGCATCCACATGTAAATTGAACTTTTCCCAAATATTTTTTTTTCTCACTGCAATCAGCCAAGGCACAGTTTGACCTGTTTTGTACAGACCTGTGAAGCCCCTCTAATTGGAGTCTGGCAGAGGAGGCCTGGATGAGCGCGCACGTCTTGCCCCACAATTGTCTGCAGGTCAGAGGGCAGCTCGAAGATTTGCATGAGGTTCTGCAACCAAAGAAAAAAAAAAAAAAGCTTTTAAAGTTGGGTGTTTCATCAAATGCAGCACTCGAGGCAATTGGAATGTTGAGTAATATGTCTTCATTTCCAACAATGTGGCCCCAGCCACCTTTATTTATTCCCCCCTTTTCCTCTTCTCGCTAAATGCATTTTTCATCTACGTGGATCAGAAGCAGCTTGTGCTTTTTCAGCGGAGGCCCAGGCGGCAATCACATCATAACAAATAGCTGTAAAATGGGCAACTCAAGATGCGATCCACCCTCCTGAAATTGATGGCAATCAGTAAATTGCTGTCTTAAGTGCAATGGTAATGCATCTGTAACGGTTTCGATGATATCCAGAGAGCTTTGTATCAGGGTAGCTAAGCCTATTGTCTCTAAGAACAAAACGGGGTTGGTGGAACGGGTGACTGACTGTTCTGACTCCTAACTGCTTCAGCACACACAGTTGAATTTCCTTGATGCAAAGGTCTAATCCCCTTTTCCCCCTTCTGCTCAGTGAGCCATCAGGTCTTCCGTTGTGCTTGCGTAGCATCATTAGCTGAGGGCCAGGTTTACTCTCTTTTCTTCCCCCCTGCAGAGCCACTGTTGCTCTTTTAAAAGCACGGTCACTATTTCCAATAGCATTAGCTCTTTGCCTATTGGACTGTAAAAATCTCATGCAATTAACGTAAAGAGTGTTTAATCCTCTCGAGCAAAAAGCAATCATGCATAGTGATTAGAAAAGCTCTGACTTCCCGAACATACACAACCAATGGAACCATCATAAATACTTTAAAGTAGTTGGCTCCTGCCTCCTATTCATTTTTTTTTAAGTTTTTGAGTAGCTACCAATCCAGTTTTTTTCCCTCTCCAGTAAGGATATATGCAAGCTGATTTTTCTCCAGTTCAAAAAAGTGTTTTAAGTAAATAATGCAACTATATGATTTTTAAATATAAAAGCTCCAAAAATAGAAGCTTCAGAGGCATTATACTTCTCTCAAACATGGTGTTAAAAGCACCATTTGACCAATAGACATTCACATGGATCAGAGCTACAGACTCCCACTTTACCTGTTACAGTGTGAGTTTGACAGTCACTAGAAGGAAGAGCTCTCTCATGTAACAGGTTTGACAGTTTCTCTCTCTGGTCCCAGTCTCAGCCAGTGTAAGTGCACCTTTGACATTTATCATTTTCTCAGACCGCAACGTGACTTGTGGAAATGTGTGTTCCTGCACGTCTGTTCTATACACAAAAAGCACAGTTTTTCCTTTCATAGATGTAGTCACAGACCATTAGGGGTGTGAAAAAAAAATCGATTTCACGATATATCGTGATATTTTTGGGTGCCGATTTTAACTCGATTTTTTTTCAATTTAAAAATTCTATTTTTTTAAATTTAAGAAATCGATTTATTATTTATTTTTCAATATTTAATCAATATTTTTGTGTATTTGTGCAATATTTCAGTGGTGGTTACAATGCTTTCAAAGTGTTGCAATGGTTATTTGAATCACTTGATGTTATAATGGCAGTGTGTAATGCCTGCAATATTTATGTACGCACAGGCTTTTTATTTTCATATAATCTGTTCAGATCAGTGCTTAAACTGACACAGTAGGATAAATTATTATTTCTTATTTTTGTGCATTGTCAGTAACTCAGGGTGATTTATCCTTAATGTTCTCACTTACAGTTGTTACAATGCTGTCATTATGTTGTCATGGTTACTTTGAGACTTCTACACCGTAGTTTCAGTGAAAAGAAACTTGTTGCACTTTATTTTATGATGGCATTGTATAACACTGCATTTTCTTTTTTTCAGTGAAAATGTGAAGAAAAAAAAACTAATAATAAATAGGATGTTTTGAAGCAAATAGTTTTGACTCAGTTTGTCCTCTGAATGATCAATATCTTCTGATGAGCATATACAGCAACTAGATTTTGCATCTCTATTGCAAAATATTGCAAAAAATATCGTATCGTGACCCAAGTGTCGCGATATGTATCGTATTGCAACATCCTTTCCAATACTCACCCCTACAGACCATAAGGATTTTTACAGACTCACTCATTACAAGACTTTGACAAGTTCCCAATCTTGCAATTATGTTCTCAATATGAAACAACACTAAATATTCCCGATTTTACTTTTCTTTTCAAAGCCAGACTTGGATTTTCTATACTTCTGAAATCACTTTTAAAAAAGCACTTCCAAATGGCAAATAAGACGTGCAAACATACAATTTTCCGAACAGACGCCGACGTCTTACAAAAAGAGCAATTCCCAGCAAAATGTCAGTTTCATAAATTGAAAGGCACACAAAACAAACTGAAAATAAGCAGCATTTTATTTGGCCTGATAACCAATACTTTTAAAATGATAAATATAATTACCATTTTACAAGTGTCTAAACATTGGCACCATTGAACATTCAAATAAAAATAGTCACAAAAAAAAAAAAAAAACTCTTGTTGCTATTATTGTTTATCTGCCAGGTTTCCTCTTTCGCAAGCGCTCATTTATTTGTTTTCAATGTGGAAATCGTTAGGTGTAAGCCTAGCATAATGTAGTCTAAGTATAAAATAAGAAACACAGTTTTACTTTCATTCTGTTTGGTCATTTCTGCCCACACTCCTAAAGCTAATATCCACTGGTCAGCTGGAGTTGAGTGCTTTCTGTTCATGCGGTGATGTGCACAACATGGTGTGTACACGTTTTAACTTCAAAAAATTCCCACAGCTCGGACATCGATATGTTTGTAATGCTGCACCACGTGTCTGTTTTTTCTCTCTTCTGGCATGACTCAAACAAGTTCAGTTTATTAGCTGACATAAACATAGATAAAATTAACCATGACAATCTTAATAAAAAAAAACAACAAAAAATGTTTAAGAAAACACATTTTAATTGATACTATAAAGTAGAAATCTTGCACCAATGTAGTAAATATTTAAATAAATCATGTATCAAATATAAGAATGAATACAGTGAAAGAAAATCTGTATCTCTTTAGCTATGCAGGTTATTTTATTAAAGACAGAGAACTTTTGCTGGTGACAAAAAATGTTTTGTCATCATTTGGCTATATTTTTTTTTTTAAATGATTTTACATTATAAAAAAAATGCACACAATTGAATAATGGAACACAATGCAGTTTGTTCACTTAATCTGTTTGACATTTATTATGCATAACTTTAATGTTAAAGCTAAAAGCCAACATCTCAGTGGACGTTTTTATTAAACACAAGCTGGAGTTAAAAGTAAATCATAGATATACTTTGAGAACAATTAATGTTGCAGTCAGACATGTGCCCTGTCTTAAACTTCAAATCCATTCATTGTTTTTTTATTTTTTACTTTGACTGTGGCGGTTTTGAAACACTTCATTTTCCCCTCGGGGGTTTGCTAATACTTCTGAAACTTAAAGGTAGCTGTTTTATTTGAGACACATTTGAACGAGAGATACAGTTTTTTCCTGACCTTGTTCCAAGTTATGCACCAGTGCTAAACTTTAATTTTTTTATCTGAATATTTCCCTAAAGTGTCTCTCTAAAGCTCTTACTTTTGTGACATTGTTGCTTTGTTTTAATGAAAAGAAAGCTTTGTTTTGTGGTTTCAGACTGACTCGGGACTTAAAGGGATACTCAACCCAAATGAATGGAACTTCTATCATATGTACACCTTTTTTAGACAACATTCTGGGTCCACAATCGAGCCCAGTTGGATTTTAGGTGTACCACAATGTGCCCTCCTAACATAAATGAGATTCACACCCTAGTTTTGAACTCTTAAACCCTATTTGCATGGGATTAGTTTGACTTAGGGACCACATGTAATAAATAAATTACCCTATAATGTCTGCTTTTTATGTGGCGCTTTCACACGGGATAACCGAAATTTACGGACATCTGAAAGCATGAAACAGTGTGTGAGCTGATGTTAAAACAACTTTGCAGGCTTTTGACCACAGCTCGGTGCTGTGTTACTGCTAGTGCTAGCCAGTTGTATTAAATGGAAGGCTACAAACAAAAAAAAAAGATTCTTACCGCACCGTGCAAAGCAGGACGTCATCTACCATTTGCCTCTGATATTGCTCCTTCTCTTTTTGTTGCCAATACGGTTTTCTAAACACTCCAACGCAGCCTCCATTCTTTACCAAAAGTAAATAAACATGCGTCCCGGTGTCACGGTCTGTGTTTACCTCATACTGAGATTGATTATGAGCATATATTTGCATGCGCACTACCAGAATATTTGCTAAAAAAAAAAAATTATTCAGTTTTGTTTATTTTTGTTTTCAAAGTGAACGGACACGTGTTTTATTAGTTTATTGGATTAGGTTAGGGTTAGGGTTGCATGTGCGCGCATACATGCTCACAATCGATCTTAGTACGAGCTGAACTCAGACCGTGACACCGGAAACAAAACAATGCATCAGATCCCGCCCATTCCTGTTCAAATCACAGAAAGGCCTATTCGATTTGGATTAGTATTATCACAGGACCTCGGAGTTCAGCAAAATATAGTAGGTAATTTTCGGGGGAATTTTTACTTTACAAATTACCAACATGGCCGATTCGCATGGGATTAACATCACAGACATGCTCCGCAATTAATACAAATCGCATGTGGTCCCTAGGTAAAACTAATCCTGTGCTTTAGACAATATTATACAATGCTTTGTATGGTCACTGTTAACAGATCCATGACTGAGTCAAGTTTCTTTCCAGTTGCTTATAACTATATGATAAATGGCATCTTAAAAGAATTGTAATACAAAAATTATATATATATATATATATATCAAAAGGTGTATGTGAATATGTGTTTTAAAAGCACCTGACAACATTAACACTCAACATCCAACATATGTCATTTGTTAAAACCAGAGTAGGAACAATTTCAGGTTGGGACAGTTATTTTAAGAGCCAGTGGAAAGACCGTACCCAATGAGGGCTTAAATGTCTTTAGCAGGGTAGTTACAGATTTGGCTTCTCGACAAACATTCGAAGCTTGTCATTCTTTCCCTCTGCATTCTCTGTGCGTCGTTACCGTACTTAATCTAAGCCAAGACAAAAATAATATAAAGGCTGTCATCTGCCTTTCTGTTCTTCTGTTGCTTACAAATCCAAAGCCTGCTCCACTTCCAAGTGGAGCTTCAACAAGGACTGATTTCAAACAGACGCCTATGTAGCCACACAATGGCAACGGGAATGAGAGTAAAAGTACCCCCAAATGATGCCCTACTTTGTTAAATTTCTGTCATTATTTCAGTCAGCAATTATTCCCAAAGAGAAAAAAATTCCTGCCAAAAACAAAATGAAAGGTAACGCTGGTAAACATCAAAACTAAAGACTAAATACATTAATACTGACCGTCCTATACATACAGTATATATATAGGGTGGAAAACTCTCTAAATTCTAGTTTTTTGTGAATACAAATTTACACATGCCAATCATGTTTTTTTTTTATTTTTGACCTTATAAGCCACTGGGTATTTTCATTACTTCTAGATACAGGAATTAATGTCAAGCTGGAATACACCCTCAAGGTTTGCTGATAATTAGGAAACTACTGAAACCAATCTTGTTTTTAATTAAACACTACTGGCCATGTTTACATGGGAGCTTTAATTCCTCTTTAAACTGACCATGTTAACGCTTAATTGCAAATGCAAATTTAATTCTGAATTAAACTTAAATCCGAATTTGGTGGCTGGCTTATTCCGATTTTATTTTCGAATTCAGTAACTCCTCTTAACACTTAATTCCGCTTTAAGTTAATTGCGGTTGTTCTGCACATGCGCGACTTGCCGCTACACAATCGAAGATGGCCGCCTGGACTATAGAGCTGAAACTATTTATTTAATAAGAACCTTAGATTACATGGATGTAAAGTATATGGACGGAAGCATAAACATGCGGACATTCACACGGACTTATTACGCACACGGACATCACCGGTCCGGTGATACTAAAACCTGTACTGCATGCACAAGCGGTAATATCACCAAGCGTATCATTGTACCTGTTGTTAGAGCTACTATCTTTACCAGGGAGCAAATATTTATTCCTGGTTATTGTTTTCCGGAGTTTTCCTGGGTTTTATTTACTGCTGTATGCTCCTATGTCTCTTCTGGTCCGTGGAGCAAAGTGAAACCGTGTGTTATTGTCCGGCTGCTGCTTAAAAACTAAAATCAAAATAAAGGTAAAAACAGTTCTCATGTGGTGTCTCATGATGTTGTAGGCGAAAATAAAAGGTCTGTTGTGTTATTTTCTCGATAGACGCGAATACGTTCACGTTCACCCCCTGTCCTATCCGAGCCTTCCCAAACCCCCAGACTGAAAGCAGAATTAAATAAAGCCGAATAAACCTGTTTTCCATGTAAACTTTAATTCGGAATTACTATTTCCATGTAAACACGAAGCAGAACACTTTAATTTTGAATAAATAACTAATTCTGAATTAAAAAATGACATGTAACCGTGGCCATTGTTAATTTGGAGTCTTTGACGTATGTTTCATACAAAAATGAATTTAGTTTTAATTTGGTAATAAGTTACTAATAAAGATTAAATCTTAAAAGGATGAAGTAGAATAAACTGAATTCCTTTATTAACTGGTATTACTCTTCCGTCACTAGGAGAGATCCACCAAACCAAGTATTTTCACTTCTTTTTCGGGATAAAAATCACTATTTGACAACAATAGCCAACAATCGGCAAGACGTTCAACAAACTGGGTAAAATGTTCTGTGCACAATTTTTGCAAGAGTCTTTTTTATATTAACATTTATATATTTATCTTCATTTATTTCTATTTAAAATGATGTCATTAGATTCAATTGAGATTCTCATGCAGTGCTTTGCAGTCAAATGTATTTTTTTCTTTGTAAAAATGTATTTGTAGGTGTTGTACCACTTCTTTCTGATTAGTTGGAACTTGTGTGCAGCTCTGATCAATGTTACCAAACATTACCCATCTTCATGTATTTCTTTTACAAAAGCATGCATTGAAAACCTCTGATAACCCATCAGTAGTTGCTGTTGGTAACTGTTGGTGTACATAATAGAGGCTTGTTTTCTTAACAATCTTTGCTATGAAGAATTGAAGGGGAAATGCTTTTCGTCCCATAAATATCTATGTTGATATCTGATGCAGTGTTAATTGATTCTTTATTTGGAAATGACATAATTGAGACATGACATAATTTGTATCAATGTGTCATCCTGACTAACAGTGAAACACACAGAGCCATACTTCCTGCTGACCTATCAGATCAGATTTTCTGGAGTGAACATCCTTCCGCGGTCTTCCTAAACAAAGAAGTGTCATTTCACTTTTGTACTGGACGTCCTTTTTTGCACTTTGCAGCCCATTTCCTGGATGCGTGCACAGCCATTTCCTGTTCTTTGATTCATGCCAACATTGGTCTTGACTCGTGACAAAGTCATCAGAGGGAAATCTACATGATAGAGGAGTCAAACAATTATCGCCAAATTTGAAATTTAAACCTGTTAGTTGGCTTTGGGGTGTTTCTCATGTCTCTCACTTCTTTTTGTGCAACTGCTCTGAGGTGTTTATCAGTTTGCATGTGAATTTCTCTGTCATGTGTATTCTGGATTTATTTCCTCAAGGAAATCAATTCATTACATGCACTGCTGTGTCTATTTTTCCTGTCCTTTGCTCTGATTAGTAGTTTGATCAGTTTATTGCTGCCCCTGTGCAGCCTAATGTGTTCAGACTTAATTTTTCCTCACAAAGAGAACACATTTTAGTGAGCTCTTTTTGTGATTCAGACTGTAATTTCAGCCCTGTAATACACGTAATCCTTGCAAATGTTAAAAGCATTTTTTCGATTTATAAAATGCGTAACTACCGGTACATAAAAAAGCTATGTCGACCCTGGACAAGGTCTTGCTGAACATTTAAAGTAAAATACCAAGTGCTGAATAACACAATTGTCAGTCTGTTGTGTGAGTGGAGGACAGAGTGTTGCTCCAGATGGGCCTGGGTGCGTGTGCAGTTTTTGGGCTCACAGGCACGAGACCTGCGTGGAGCCTAAACAGATGCTGCTCTTTAAATGAGACTTCTGGCATTAACAGTGGTTAGTGCGCTCTAGCGAGGCCTGTCTTTACAGCTGTTCTGAGGCCATTCCGTCTTTTAATTGGAACAGGAGAGATCATAGACTAAATTGCTTGTTTTGGGAAGACGGTGGCCTATGGACTCCATTCTGGGCCCTCGTGGGATTTTAATTTTGCTTTGGCCTCCTCCCTTAATAAGTCTGCCAGACTGTGCAGTAGCCTCAGCCTAACCAGTAACATACCAGTGGCTGCTCTTTAATAAGGTTTTTGTAAAGGCAGCTTTTAGTTTATTAGCTTCTTGTCTGTATATATGTTGTCATCTGTTTGTTTAAAATAAATTCTCTTTATTTCTGCTACAAAAGAGAAAATGTGCAACTGTGTATCATTTTTCTCAAAGCCAGTGAGCCGCCATCCTAGTCTGGTTGGCTGTAACCAATACCTGCTGTCTGGGCTGCTGTGACACACTATATATTTGCAGGAGACAATCCCTGTATTTATGTACGAGTTAAATATGCCCAGGAGACACGGCTGGAGATTACATATCTGCAACCAGAGTGCTAGAAAAGATTGACAGTCGACTGTTAACTCGATTCAAACCTGATTAGACCAAATTGAAGAATGAATGCTCCCTCTCTTTGAGCAGTGTGGGGAGGAAGGGCAAAGAGTGGTATTGGCAGGATATCAGTGCTCCCTGAACAGGCTCCGGAGCTTAAAGAGTATGTTTTTGTACGTCAATGGCTGCAGCCACGAAGGTCAGACTTTGTAACAAAAATCTAGAATATAGTCAATGTGGGTTTGGAGTGGATTGTTTGCTTTTCTTTTGAGATGCAGAATTCTTGAGTCTGTTGATGTCAGCGGTCATGTGAGCTCACCTAACAGAGCTGCTGCACAACAGGGAAAGCAGACAAAAGGGTCATGAATTAGAGCATTTTATTTAAGCTTGTGTCATTAAGAACCAGGTTGATTTTGACAAAAAATGTAGAGTTACAGTTAGTCTTTTGACTAATATACAACTTGGTTTTAGTCAAAATGCAGTCATCAAGACTAATTCAAATGTTGTCAAGTAAATGACTAAATCTGTTACAGATACAGTCGACTTTATTTAGTCTATGCATTTAAAAAAAAAAAGATTTGATTTCCATTTCTGAACCTGATATTGGATGGATTAATGTAAATACACACAGACAGATTTGATGTGATCAATGCGTAAGACCACATTAGAAAACACAATCAGCTTATTTACTGTTGGGTCACTTACCGGCTTGTCCCGCCTTCCATGCAAGAAAGTTAGTTTTGATTGGCTTCCAAAAAAAAAAAAAAACTTCTGACTGGATTTGTCCCATGTGAATATTATAATTTAGTTTTCATTCGTTGACAGAAACATCAATATATTTCGATATATATATATATTTTTAATTGGCCTTTCCAGTTATTGTCTTGTCTTTGTTAGTCAACAAAATGGTTAAGAAAACTATTTATTTTATATTTCCCTTGCTCCAGTTGGTCTGGTTTTACTGTGTTTTGTGCCTTTATTTAAAAAAAGGCCACAGCTGAAATGACTGTTGCTAACCATAACATTGATTATAGCTTTATAACAATGTAATTTCACATTAATATGTGCGTGAACACGTGTGTTATAACCAGCATGAATCGTCACGCTACGTTCATTTTAGAATGAAAATGCAATATTGACTTGTGATCAAACTCAGAATTGTATGCATGTTCCAAGCCTAAGTGATTTCACTATCTCTGTGAAACTACCATAAGATCCCACTCACTTGATATTGATCTGATTAAAGGTAGAAATGAACATTAAACAACATTCTCATTAGCACAATGCAGGACTGGCGGCTAGGAGAGTCACATCACTCATCGCCTATAAATAAAATTGAACATGTGCTCCATGCTGTGGGATAAACAGTGTATTTGCCACACCAGTAAAGGCATTATTTCATCAGATATGCTGGCAGTTGCTGCGGACACAATTATCTGGGCTTTACCACTGCAGTGCAGGAATATAAATGCTGTAGAGTCACAGTATGGAGCACAGCAAAGAACTTATAGTAAAAATGTATGATAATTTCTTTAGGGAGTACAATACACATTGCACTGCAAATCTGAGCCGTAGTGGTTTTAGCGTTTAGCTTCATCCAGTCTCTCCTCTTAAAAAAAAAAAAAAAAAAAAAAACACACATTATGTGAATGATTCGTCTATGATCCGGCCTTGCCGTGTGACACAGACTTGTGTAGGATCGTCAGTCTGTGTCCTTCTGAATGTATCTTTTGTGTAGCAGCAGGAGAGATAAGCCAATTAAACGCTTTGGAGATTTGAAACTGTAGCCCAAATTTATCAACAATGAACATGAGGAGAGCGAGCCGTGTTCTGCTACTGATGGCTCCTCAGTAATTAGAACTTCCATTAATGATCACAAATTCCTTTTTCTTTGAAGTGCCTACTTAATCCAGACAGCGTCACATTCTTGCAGTGTATTCAAGAAGAAAGTTCAGACACTAATCTGATGCCAAATCTGAATTGAGCAATTATTATGCTGGAGAGAGATGCCTCTTGTTTAATTAAAAAGACTGAAAGGTTTGGGCTCTGCTTTCAACAAGCTCGTCCAAGTTTTTAATGTTTTGCAGCTTCTGTTCAGCAGTAAATCTACCACACTAAGTCAAATCAATGGGAAGAACCCCCCCCCTTTGCTGAAATATGTGCTATTTACCAAAGCTCTGACTGGTGCTGACTGTTGTACCAGGTTAGTGTGAGCCACTTCACCTGTTCAGCCGACCATTTCATTTTGGCCATTCATCCATTTCGCCATTTAACTGAATTGCATTTTAATTGTCAGTGCTTTCAGCCATCTGTGGCTTTAGTCTTCATTCTTCTCCACAGTTCACTCCTATTAACTGCTTGGACTCACTGTCACTAATCCCTTTTGCTCATTCTACCCTGTGATCTAAGTTTTCAGGAAATCGAGTCCAAAGTAAAATATTTCTTTTTTAATTATTATAACATCTGGCACTATAATTAGCTGCCCATTTGGGTGCAGATCTACCAAGATCTCAAACAAACGGTGCAAAATCTCTTGCTTAAATAAGTACTCTTGATGCACTATTTTCTTACTTGTTGTGGGTGATTTATTAAGAGTGCAGCGCAGATGGGTGCACATGCAGATGTGTTTGAGACTGCCCTATTTGAATAATCTGCCCCTATTGCATATTCATCAGAGGCAAACAAGCAATATGGGTTGGGTGGAGTTATTTTGACTTCTTGACAAATGCAATCCTGATTGCGTGAGGTTAGAGGTTAGAAGATGCTTCTGCATGTTTTTACAGGTTATAACAATTTCATTTAGCAGACGTATTAATCCAAAGTGATGTACAACACAAGTTAGTGTTAAGAGACTTGCTTAACATTCCACAGTGATCCACCAGGTTGAATTCAAACCGATGACCTTCTGACTACAAGCCCGCTTCCTTAACCGTTACTCCACCACTTGCCACAGGTGCAGACGTTAAGTAGATCAGCGCCTCGCTCTGTTTGCATGTGGATCTCAGTGTGTTTGAAAGTCTTGCAAGTAAATTGGCTCTCTACAAGAGGCAGGTATTTTACAACAGCACTATAAGTGCTGGTCGGATTTGGTGCTTTTACGAGGCAGGTCTTTGTCCACTACCCCTCTTCCTTTTGACACAGGAACTCTAAACCTGACAAGGTGTAAAAGTCACTTGTTTTTGCTAGAAGACCAAAGGCTCTCAGTTTAGTCCCAGTCTGTCTGCTGTCATGTGTTGGAAAATAGTTTCCACACAGTGGAGATGGCTCATTGTGTCTGACTCTCGATGTTGGCACTTAACCCAACTTGACAACAGCTACAGTGGGTTTGTATTATAGTTCAGCAATGAAGTAAAAAGCTTGGAGGCAAGCCAATTAACTGCTGCAATTAAGTAGCGCTCCAAAGTTCAGCGGGAGGACGACAATATCATTTAGAAAGATATAACAATTGTCAATCTATTCTCATAGTTAAGTATCCCCAAGACAACTATTAAATTCTCCCAGCGTGCAACATGGCTGTCAATTATTTAGTCTGATGTGGTTGATTATGCGGCCCATTCTCTTTTTAGTGTGGAGAAGGACTTTTCAACTCGCTCATTGTATCCTAAAGTCAAAATGAGTGGGAGAGGCTTATGAGGCGCTAACTTTCTTTGTTGAGTGAGAAAATGTAAAATGACCAATTTCCTTGTCGTTCCTTGTTTTTTCAAAGGAAAGGAATTGAGGAGTCTGACGGCTTGAAATGAAAACCGTCATCTGTTGAATGAAATGTGACTGAATGTGATTCTCTACCTAATGTCGTCTGATGAGTTCGAGAGGTTCCATTTAGCCAAGCTATGCCCACTGTTTAAATATCATTAGCAAGGTCTTCAAAGAGTGACTTCAGGACAGATGATCAAGCCAAGAGCCACTATAATAGAGAAAAGGGACCAGCTTAGCTTTTTAGACAATTGAGGAATACTTCACATTTGATTTGTCAAGTTTTTCAAACTGAAAGTATAATTTCAGCCAGTTTCACAGGAGAGTTTGCACACGGGATTGTTGAGGTTGTCATGATCATGTTGTTTTTTTTATTTACCTTCACAAACAACAAGCACAACTTGTGACAAGATGACTGAGTGACTTGTTCATAGATTTACAAAATGAGTATCATGTGCTTTATATAGCGCTGTAGAAAAAAGTATTACTTTTTCTTTAGAAGGTTTTTGTTAACATTGTACATGGTTTCATATCTTGGAAGTTGACGGTTCAATTCTTTCTGCTGCATGTTTTGAAATTGATTCAAATAGCGTCTGCACTGTGTTAACCGCAGCATCAATTTAAAAATGGAAATGTATTCAACAGAAAAATGATTGGGCTCTTTTTTTTAACCCCACTTAGATAAAATCAAATGTTCAATTTTCACGCTTTACTTTCTGTGTGTGCGTGTGCACACTTTTTAGTGTGTAATGTTACAGAAGCCTAGATTTTGTGCTTTCTTAAGTTTAATATTTATACAAATAGATTTTTTCAAATGCTGCTTTGTTTCCCCCTAAAAATACACCTTTGGTGTTTGTGGCCTTAATTTGTTCACTGTGCTTGTTTCCACGACAACTCCGGCTCACTCCGATGTTGCGTTTATAGATTTTAGTAATTGGCTTTCATGATTATTTCGTTCCGCTGTTGTTAAAACACTGCTGAGTAAATTTATTGGCCGCAAAAAAAAAAAAGGAAAAATTAATTTGCCTGTGAAAATGAGAAACCATTTTTCTGCACACATTTTACAGAATAGTTATTATTTATTGTATCCGCATTGATGCATTATTTTAATTAAGCTATTTATTGTTTTGGAATGTTTTACTTTTTGTGTCATTATTGACAACCCATCAGAAACTCCTCTGAATCAGTGCTGAGCCATTAACGTTTTCGATCTTTTTAATCCTATAATTATCAAGTTATTAAGTGAGAACAGTGAAGAATTAAAAAAGTTGTGCATTGGGCATTTTCTTTAAAAACCTAACCCAAATGTGTGATACCATTGGATTTGCAACTTACAATAGAAACTATTCAATATGTTTGAAACTGTAGTGGTATTTACAAAGTAGCGTCACAGAAGTTTAGTACTTGGTCACCAACCGGCAAATATTAAAAGTTCTCTGAGTCAAATCATGAACCAATTTTCTTGCAAGATCACCTCACTGTCTTACTGTCACTGTAAATATTGTAAATAACACACTGAGCAAAATTTTTATTCTTGTTTCATTATCATTACACCAAAACAAATTTGCTGTACGTGCAAACATACGTTACATGGCAATGAAAAACATTTTGATTCTGGGAAATGATAATAGCCTTTAATTTTCACCACTCTAGCAACAGCAACTTTGTGTTCACTTTGTCTGAAAAGCTAAAAGAGGAAATATTTTCCTTGTCCAGAGAAAAACATATAGACCTTTGCCCAATCACGCGCAGATCTTTGGATTAATATTACACTGAATAACAGAAACTAATCCAATGAGAAATTCACTTTTTAAACACATTAATAAACACAAGCATTAAATGCTATATGTTAATATGCAACGTTGCAGGTCCTTTGCAAGGTAGTCAACTGCAAATACACACTATCAAACAAAAAGAAAGTCTTGAAATAATAGATGAGCTTCAGCATCTCATCCACTTAAAGGCTGGGATTACACTTTGTGATTTTTTTCAATCGTTGTACTCAGCTCCAGCTCAGTCGCAGAGCCCGAATGTGCGCAGCTCACGATTCATGTTCTCACAATGTACGAACCGACTCTCTGACACGATCTGACTGCTCACACTGTACGTTCATACACGACACGTCGGGGTCTTGTTTCCGGAAATGCGTCGCCATTAAAACAGACGAAGAAGAAAAACCCGGAAGTGGAGAGACACTTGCAAATCTCAGCAAAAAGAGCTTTAAATAAGAAAAGACGGTGATGTGATGAACCAGGAGCTGGCTAGACAGACATGGGCAGTACAGACCGTCAGTTTTACAGCGGTCCTACGGTGTTCGCGTATGCGCAGTGTGAGCGTTTATGGTTTGCCGGTTCGTGGCACTGCTTCAACTGTGCGATACCCTCACGAGGAGCGACTGGATTTCAAACATGTTTGAAATCCTTACGACCATACAATTGCTGATCGGGAGCTGGTCGTGAGGTGTTAATCACTTTTCGTGACCCCATATATACTATACAATGCACGACACGATCTAGCAGAGACTCGCTTGATCCCACTAAGTAGTCGCACGAGTCGAAAATCGGCTCAAAATGGGCCAAAAATCACACACTGTATGCCTGCTTTAATGCTCTCTAACACTTGTTCTTTCCATGGAACCGTTCCTATCTACTGGGCCTCCTTGGCTCCATGTTTTATTAAGTGAGACAATTATCACACTTTTGTCTTTTACCGCTTCTGTGTGCAGTGAAAGAAATAGCAGTTAACAAATGTATCATAATTGAATGTTGTCGATCTATCCAATATTTACTGATACTTGCTCCTAAGAGATGCAAGTATTTCTAAAGTATCTCAACCATTATTTAAGAGAATAGGTGTTCATGAATTTTTACAAACGTGTTCCCTAATGTTTACCATTTAAATGAGTTACTCAGACGCAGACACTTTCCAGGGCTGCAGTGTGAATTTATCCATTATTTAACAATACTCTAGTGTGACAAACTGGAAACACATCGGCCCATCTGATCTTTTTGTTTTTGGGCTTTTTACCCATCCCACAAGCTTGCAAACCTTTTCTGGTTGCAGCTTACATTAACATTAAAGCTGATGCCTTAGCCAGAAGCACTAAGTTTCAGAAATGTTAGCATTATTCTTATGGGAGATCCCTTTGAATTTCACCAGTGCATTTCCTGGCAAACCTGTTGGGATATTACACTGGATCTGTACGGTTCAAAAACAGATGCACTTACTTGGATCTTTTTTCAAGTCAAATAACTGAAGGATTAAAAACAGTGAAAATAATACAAAAGTGGGTTTTGGTTTCATGTAAATCAACAGTTTACAAAATATTTGATAACCCCCCTTTGACAATTAAAGAAAACAGTTCTTGTGTGTTTTTATTTATATTGACAGATCTTGTAGTAATTTAAGATATTTCATACAGTGAGAAGTGCACTTGTTTCCAGCCCTTGTATAAACATGCATATCTACATTCAAAACCTGGTTTTTAAAGTTACTGTTTTATTGTATGAGCCACAGTATCAAGCAGATACCATATTTCTCTATCACTTTTTATCACACTGTTAAATAACGCTTTGTGATACATTTTGCCAGATTAAAAAAAGAAGAAAAAGAATGAAAAAAAAAAAGGAGTTTTTGCTTACAATCTATACACATTTTCTTAATTGTTGCACATCACTGAATCTGTAATGTTTTCATTAGCAACCAGTACTCTCTGCTCAGGCACTTTCAGTGTTTTAATCCAGATGTGCACTTTTATTTGATGAACTGTTTTAATCAACACACTAGTGCTAGTGTTGTCCTCCATGCCCAGTAGGCATTAATGATGCAGTTTGCAGTCGTTGCTTCGGGGAGTCGAGTCTCTGCGACAACAATCTGAATGCCTTTGGATTGCTGGCCTTCTTCACACACAGCCTCAACAATCGCACTGCTGTGATCAAATTGATGCGGGTGGGAATTATTTCTCTTAAGTGCCGGTTAAGTGCATTTTGCAAAGGAAGTAAGAGAAGTTAAAATACATTTAGTGTTGAAAAAAAAAAAAAAGACATTGCACTCTTCTTTAATGCAATGTTGTGCACTTAAGCCATATGGAGTAATTGTATAGACCTTAGCTGGAATATCATAAGCCAGACCCCTTTATTTCACTCTTCTTACTTACCTCAAAGAGACAGGCAAAAAGTAAAATAGAAGGACAAGTTAATCTAGAAAGCACATCTAAGTTGATGAGGATTTTCAAATGATTGTCCTTCCAGCTCAGCTTAGAGAGAAACTTTAGCTGTGTTATTTTGACTATCGTAAAGTGGGAACTGTCTGGCAGCCTGGCGGGTACCTGGCTGGGGTCAGTGAACCGTGACGACTCAGAGAGACATGTTGGATTCTACCATGCTAAGAGTTGTTATCGCCAGTATGGAAAGTGGGGCGGATAATAACCGAAAAGTCACAAGATAAACACATATTATGCAGCCAGTGGCTGCTTCAGGTCTGCAGTGACACCTGACCCTGTGAGCTTCACCAGTATTTTTCAAATAACTTGTATCATAAAAGAGACTGTGATTGAGTATCATTTGAAATATATTTTACTGTTTTATGCTAAGCTACTTATTGCCGTTTGTCCACTGAAATGTAGTATTCAATAGGTCAGGTTTCATTCGTAATGAGATTTTTTTTTTTTTTGTGTTCTATACAATCTTGAATTACATTGATAAGCCTTGAGTTTAACAAAAATTACAATACAAACCACCCAAAAATGCATTTTAGATTTCCCTTTTATTTGCACGGGCTCTTTGTAAATAAAGTTTTTGTGTATCATTCTGGTTTCTCTAAAACCACAGAGCACTTAAAATTCTAGAAGTTAGGAGAAAATTATAGAAAAGAGTAATTTAATTAACACAACTCATGTTTTTAGAGCCCAAGCAGCGTGTATGTCTCATTTATGCTAATAAGATCTGTCTTCAATGTTAAAAACAATTATCAAGTAACACTTCCATCACTAGAAAGTTGTTTTCTCTGTCTAACCTAGGTGGTATTGACATTCCCTTTCCCTTGGTGTCATCTTCAGAGGAAATACAAATTTACGCTTTGCACAGCCCACCTACAGCTTCATTTTCTTGTAATTTCTCCAAGCTCCCCTTTTAGGATTTGGGGCTGAGCAGATGCAGGTAGATGTTTATTTATGAGAGGGATGTGTATTTCAGGGAAAAGCAGTGTTGTGAAAGGTGACCTTGTTAGATAAAAGGAGGGCTCGGAAGCCAAATGATGAAAGAGAATGGGATCATCCTGGGCTCATTAATGTGGATTTGAAGGTCAGGTAATTATAACAATAGACATGTGGGCTGGCTTTGGCATCTGGTATTGTTGCTTTGTTATGATGATGACAAGCCTGCCGAGGAAAGGGATTAATCACTGTGACACCATCCTGTTGTTACATTGATACATTCACACATCACAATACTGTCATTTCTCTAAAGAAACGCTGTAAAATAAACTAATTTCAACTGCAGTGCTATGGAATTTGTACTGATGGAAATATAAATGGGTTTAAGAAGAAACCAACACAACCACCTTTGTATGGACTAGTATGTCAAGTAGAAGTAGTCTTGATTATCGCACAGCTCATTGTCGAATACGGTTACGCAAAAAGCCAGTAGTCTTAAAGGGATCCTCCGCTGTTTTTACAAATGTGGCCCAAAACCTTTGAAATGTCCTTATTAGAAGATCTATGCCTAACAATATGCATTATTTTGCACCATATTTGTTTAATTAACTTTTAAAATGGGACCACTTTACTGTCTTCGAGTCTGTGCACCGCCATGTTGAAATCGGCCCTTCAGTCTATTGAGTTCTATAGGAGTGAAGGCGTTCAGGATCATTTAGCAGTTTTTTCAGTTAAAATTACAACTTGCGCTGCTTTGGGTTGCTTTAAAAATCAGTAAAAATGAAAAAAGTCTCAGTTTTAAAATCAGAATTTCAGAATCAACTTTATTGGCCAAGTCATGTAAGTTAGAAGTCAATAAAACGAAAATGGTTATAAGTCAATAAAACGAATATGGTGGACATTTCAAAGGTTTTAGACCACATTTGTAAAAACAAATGGAGGATCCCTTTAAGGCACAAACATACACCCACAAAATGGAGTCCGCGAGGCCAATTAAATGCAATGCTCAGTTTTTTTGACCGCGCTGACTTCTCAGCATAGTTGGTGTCACACAAAACACTGATTTATCTATTTTTTTCCCCATAAATAAAAAAAAAATTGATATGGATGCATTTAGATTCTATCCGAGAATCTTGCGACATAATATCGTGATACATCGCCGAATTGATTTTTTTCAACATCCCTAGACACAATGATAGAAGTATGACTACAGTGTAGAAAGACGGTGGTACACCTTTTTTTTGTATTTGGTGACAGGCATTTTTACAACAGCTAATGTGCTAAGTTGCGAATTAGCTGAGCTGTAAAAATTTAAATGTCAATCATTTTTTGCCCACACTTTCAGTTTTGATCTGTAGTGCAGAAGCTCTTGTTGTCTCTTCGCTTCAAAACCAAACACAGGTCAACAAGTGAGTTTATAGTATGTTTCTTTAAAGCTCTGGTGTTGAATCGTGGGATAAGGCATTGTCTATGAAACTTGCATGGTCTTCACATACAGTAAATGCATGGGTTTTGTTGAGCTTTTCCTCAATCTGGCCGTGCGTTCAGTTACCACAACGCAGAAACAGAAAACTGAGCACCTTACACCACAGCTCAAAAATTGCTCACGACCTCACTTTTTTATACAAGTTAAAAAAAATATTGATTTAAACATACATCTCAACTCCAGAGAAGTTAATTGAATTTTTACAGCCGTGCATTACTTGACAATATTTCTCTTCTATTGTCTTTGGAATGACACAACTTAGGAGTTGTAAAATAAAGAAAGAGCCACCTACTCTTTTTTTCATTTTAATCAGAGTCGGTGGCAGCGAAAGATAAACAAAGGGGACAGTTATGGCAAGAGAAAGGAAGAACAAAAGATTTATCAGCCTTTTTCTTTTCAAAAATCCATTTTTATCAGCTAACAGAAACAACAAAGGTGTGAATTTCCACAAAAGCTATTTTTGCTACTTTGTTGTTTTTGAGTAGAGTGTCACTGGGAAGGTTACTATCATAAACATAAGCCCATGTGTATATAACTCAACTAATAGCCTCTTAATTCAATAGAGTTTAAAGTTGCTGATTCAAACCACAAAAAAAATGTAAGATCTAACTCTAAAATTGCTCCACCTGTAATAAACAGTTGCCTGGAGATTCCAAAGCCTAAACATAGCAAGTAGCTGTTTAGTCATTTAATTGTCACAAATAAAAGTTTGGGTCCATTATTAATATATTATTGTCACGGTTTTGCACAAGAATCAACAAGTTTTGGTTCAAAATGCTTAATTCTAACTTAGAAGTGCTCAGACAGGAGCTCCCTTTAAACACAGAAGCTGTCTGCTATTCTTAGGTGTCAGTCCAATATGGCATGGCTGTTGCAAAGAAGGTTCTCCTTTGGGTCTGGGATAAAGAGGCACCTCCATCTTTTGAAGTCTGGCTTTTTTTTTTTTTTTCATTTTTCAAGCACTTTGTGCATGGAGACAATTTAGTGCAAACTAGCAGGACAAACCAAGAGATTCAAAGTTTTTTTTACTACGCTGTGGGACAAGGTGGACCCTTATGACACCTGAAATATGTTAGAAAAACTTTGATTCTGGTACAGTCCAGCATGCATTTCAGATTTTTTTTTTTTTTATCTTCAGATTTTGTGACGCTTTTAAGTAAAAAAGGAGTTGTTTTTAATTAAAATAATATTTATATTTTATCTTCCCGTTTCCTCTCTCAACTGGAGCAATCTCATGTTTCCACTAACTTTCAAGGAGAGGGATGTTTTAGAATTGGTATCAATGTATTTTTTCCAAGTATTTTTCTAACCCCCATGCTACATTTAATCCAACGCTAAAACTTGTCAATGGCAAATAGACGAGTATGGGTTAACTGCTCGAGTCCTGGATTGAATTTTTTTTTTTTCTCGATTGTACGACTGCTACAACTTGGGAGATGCTTGTAAAGAGAGATTAGAATCAACAAAATGCTATTCAGAGTGATCATGAGGCAACATGTGTGGCGTCCCATGCATTTTTAACACGATACAAATAAAAACATACAACCGTTTCTCGTCTTCTCCCACCTCACAACTAGTAACTCATATACAGTATGTTTTATTGCCTTTTATGTTAACTTCATCCACAGCCAAACTCGAAACAGCCAATATTGCTCATTTCTGGCCCTGTGAAGTCACTGCTCTGCTTGTTTTTGATTTTTTTCGCTGCTTTAAATTAGCGTAGATTCAGTTGTGTAGTGGCAGGGAGTATCTCAAACATGCTAGATGGTGTTGTTTCCAGTGTTGGGAGTAACTAGTTATTTTTGTATTATATTACAGTAATATATTCCTATTTGAAGTAACTCAGTAGTGTAACACATTACAAAAGTGAAATGTGGTAATTATTTACTAGTTACAATTATTTACTAGTTACAATTAAAGTGACTCAAGTTACATGCATATATAATTTAAGTGCACATTTGCTTTGTTTTCTCACCGTTTTCAATTATTTGAGAAAAAAAGATGATCATTATAGTTAAATATAAGTTATGGGGAATAAAAAAAGAGCTTTCTGCTCCTGAAACAGCAGAAGTATTTGAAACAAAACTTAGACCAATGCTATTCGAACACTATCAGTGTGATATAATTAGTGTTCTGGACCAAAAGTAACTCAAAGTACTGTAATTCAGTTACATTTTAAAAAAACAGTAATATTGTAATACAAATATATTACATTTTTGTCCCAGAAACTAGTAACATAAATGTATTACAAGTTTAGCGTAACTTACCCAACACTGGTCGTTTCTGGAACTGAGGACTAAACTTTCATGGGTTGTACTAAATATTGATAATGATCAAGTGTGTAATCAGTTATCTCAAACAGGTGCAGCAAAATGAATTGAATTTAGACTAGACCAGTTTGTTTACTTGTTTACTGTTTGCTTAGTATATATTTTAAAAACCTTAATCTCTAAAAGTATTCCTATTTCACAGCCTAGAACTTTTGCCCAGTACTACAAACAAAATCAGATCCTGGATTCTTATCATTTCCTTTTGTGTCTGAAAATGAATGGGTTCATTTTCTTTCTGCACCAACAGTGTCAACATTCACCTGCTTTGACTCAGAAAAGGCACTTTACTATTGTTTGGGTAATTTTGGTATTGCCAAGATTTGCTCCTCTTATGGTGGCCAAATATCACTGACTTCAATAATGGAGGATCCTAAAATCTCCAAAGTTGTTATGAGGCGCTGATATGAGGCCGCACACAGTTACTGCACTACACAGTGAAGATTGTCCTTATCTCATAAATAGGATGGAAGAGTTCCATTGTAGTAGTGGCTCCAATTGTTTTGAAAAATTGCCGAAAGTTATTTTCTCTTGACTCAGCAACAGTGCAGATGACCTGAACCACAAAAAGCTTTTTGATACTTTTTGTACTTCACTTACTTTTCCTGCAGCCGTGCAGCACATTATTAACCTCTGTGTTTAGTGAGATGAATTTGAGAAGCTGTTCCCAAGATGGTTAGTGGGTATTTCCTGGAGCATATTCCAAGGGGTTTACCAGAGACCAGAATGTGAATGAGTGGATCTGTTTACCACCTTGAGGTTTTGTGGTTTTGCACGAGCACTTTCCATTTAATGGCATGATCTAGAGCTGTGCTGACAACACCCAACGCGTTACCTAGATCTATGCTTCAGTGGCTCACTCTCTGCATACAAGCCCTTTTTCAGATCAGGGTGAGAGGAGAGCATTCTTTTTTCTGCTTTTGCAACACGTTCTTGATGCAATGTTGACATTCCTGCCACATTGTTTAGTTTTGGTTTTGCCATCAATATTTTCTGGCTGTAGAAATACACAGCAGTGGCACCCCATCATTTTCATTGTCTGGCAAATAAGGTTGCTGGGAGGGGGGAATTAAGAGTTCAAAGGGCACACAGGAAGTGGATATTCTCACGCTGACAGTTGAAACATGTGTTTGATGGACCAGAGTAATGGCGTGGACCATCGGCTGCTAATGACCTACCATCTCCAGGCAGTCTAGGGAGCCATTCCACTGAGATTTATGGCCCACGTTGCAGTTACTGGGGGGGGTTGACACCCCAGCTCTCCTGACAAATCTAAAGTTATAGCCTGCTCCTTTGGTTTTCCACTTTGTTCTCATTTACTGGGTCATTGAAAACCTTCAAGGCATACTTTTAGGGCTACAATTAGGATTCAGGTTTGTAACTTAAGCTTACTGCTCTATGTAGTCACAAAAGTGCTATCACAGATTTTTTATTGCGATAGAACGAAAGTGTGTTTACGTTATGGATTTATGAATTTGCTCACAAAAACTAGAAAATATGATCCACACAAAGCTCGTAAACAAAGAGACCTGCACATGTAAACACCATGCTCCTGTAAAAAAAAAAGGCTATTAATGGTCTTCTGATCAAACTAATTGTAGGCTCTACCCATTTCCCCTGAAGGAAGAAATGTGTTGATCACCCCAAGATTGCTCGATAGAGCTTAGGGCAAGCAAAACTGCAAGGAGAGCTAGTTTATAATTAATACATACAGTGTAAAATATCCATCATGGAATGAATGTGGCCAAATATGGATTTCTGTTTTGATTTACATGCGGAATACTTACTAATACTCCCTAATTCATTCAGAAAATGTCACATACTCTTTTTTTTTTTTTTTGTATGCCAGGAGTGTCGGGTTTCCATTGCTTTGTTATAGGTTAAGCTTTCCCACCAGTTACTATCTATTTATTACACACTACTAGAATATGTCATCTTGTTTGTGTATTATTTTTGTTGGCATACATCACTATGGTAGATTAGTTAGCACTTCTGCCTCAGGGTAGAACTTGCGTATGTCTGGATGGACCTGGGATCTTTCTGGTGTTTACATGTTCTCCTCATTCAAAAGTGTTGGTATGCTAGGTATCTAAACTAGACAAAGCAGTGAATGGACGTGTGTGTGTGTGTGTGTGTGTGTGTGTGTGTGTGTGTGTGTGTGTGTGTGTGTGTGTGTGTGTGTGTGTGTGTGTGTGTGTGTGTGTGTGTGTGTGTGTGTGTGTGTGTGTGTGTGTGTGTGTGTGTGTGTGTGTGTGTGTGTGTGTGTGTGTGTGTGTGTGTGTTAGCCTTGCCACTGACTGGTTCCCTTTTTAAAAATAAGTTAATCGGCTGATGTTGGCTAACATTTAAAGGTCCCATGTCATGCTATTTTTCACCTCCATTTGTTCTAAGAACCCCAAAAACATAGTACTTGAGGTTTATTTTCCCAAACTCGCCTGTTTTCCAGTTTTAGTGGCCATACCAGCCTGTCATTGCCCGATCCCGTTAGATCTCAGAAGCTAAGCAGGTCTGGGCCTGGTTAGTAGTTGGATGGGAGACCACTGAGAATTCCAGGTGCCACAGTGGGGTGGCAGGCACGCCAGTGGTATCTGTCATTGTGCCCTTGGGCAAGGCACTTCATCCACATTGCCTAGTATGAATGTAGTCTGTGAGTGAGTGTTGGTGGTGGTCGGAGGGGCCGATGGCGCACTTTGGCAGCCTCGCTCCCGTCAGTCTGCCCCAGGGCAGCTGTGGCTGCAATCGTAGTTTACCACCACTAAGTGTGGAGTGAAAGAGCACTATATAAAATTGATGTATTATTATTATTATGGTTATTATTAGTTTTAGCCTCTGAAAAGTCACTTTTTGAGCAACTCTACACAAACAGGCGGATTTGTGGCCTCCTTATGCATATTCATGAGTGAGCGTGTCTATAGTCAGGACACTGACTTCCTCCTCCCCGCACGGTGACATAGGGCCAGAGGATGGCCCGCCCTCCTCCCACCCACTCGAGACAGAGCGTGGGGGCGGGGCGTTCACCGGTACATACATAGACTGTAGAAAATACATACAGTACATAGCACTGTGTGAAGGACGCTGAAATGCTCACCTTTGTGGGCGTGTCTGTTTACATGTTAATAACGGCAGAGAGCTTCCTGGAGGCGCGACTTCTCTAGCTCAGTGCCGCGTCAAAATCGTCATCAAAGTGGGAACGCGTCATCAAATTGAAGCGAGGTGTTTGTGCTCACCCTGCAGTAAGAAAGGAGAAAATCACCCTCTAACTAATGATTGAGGGAATCAATGAAAAAAACATACTTTGAGCATGTGTATGAAGCCCAAATAGCACTTTATGATGTTTAAAACACAGAAAAGTTGATTTAGCTTAAAATGGGCCCTTTAAGTAACAAATTATCTGCACACAAACAGCAGATTGTTCTAAAACCAAAGAATCCCTCATTTGTTTTTTTGTTTTTTATTTCATTTGTTTTATTGGTGGCACAAAAAAAGAAGTGGATCAGGGAGTGAATAAAATGGAAGATGGTTTTTAACTTGGTTTTCTCTACCTTTTTGAAATGTCATTTTCGAAGCTAGAACTAAAAATAACTTGCGTGTTTATAATTCATCTTACATGTCCACACATAGACACTGTGTGTATCACACACACACAGAGAGAGCGAAGCAAGATAAGTTGTCTAACTGATTACCAACCACATCTCCAATCTCTGATTAGGTGTGGAGTAAATGAAGTGCCCCCCTCAGGCATGTATTTCCATAATGCCAGGTAATTAAACCCCAGTGTTTTAATAGCTCAGGAATAGGATGACTCCCCAGGACACCAGAAAATGATGATCGACTTAGCTGGAAAGTTACACTCTATTTGCTTTTTAGTGGCCCAAAAATGTCTGCTTTTATTGGGTGATCATGGATAAATAACATAAATGCAACCAAAACTATAAATGAGATTGCATGTACTAATGAGAGTTTCTTTAAGCGTGATAATCAAAGCATTTACTTTATAAAATGGTGCATAACAAACTTTTCTACTCTGACCAGTGTACCAGCCTGGTTGTTTGGGTAATGATGCCAGTGTGAGTCATGTGCTCTCTGCTGACAGCAGACAGATTTCTGCGCCAAACAAAGGCTGCGCGAGCACCGGTGTCTTTTTCATCACAGAAAAACCTGGAAAGGTGCTATTGTGAACATGACAGAGGATTTGTCAGTACATCCCCATTTGAGTTCCGCCTTTTTTTTTTTTTTTGTTTGTGTATGTCATGCTCATACTGTAAGGAAAAGTGCACACAAACACACTTCCTGACAAAAGCTCTTTGATAAGCTAAATTCTGCAGTTAGCGAGTATTCTTTGTCATGCTAGCTCAGACGCGTGCACCCATAACAGAAAAATGCAAACCTTTTATGTTTCACATGTTAAGCGTATGGAAACTGATCAAGTGCAGGAGTTACTTTACGCATGCAATTTAGTAGACAACACATAAGACTTTGCTGTGAGTGGAGGTCACATTTCTATTATCTGTTATGCACAAAATGGTTTTTGAGAAATAATTGGCCCATAATGGGGCGGTCTTTCCTGCTAATGATACTCGATGCACTAGCCGTAGCTGAGCATCATTAAAGGCGTGTCGTGGAGTCTGGTTCCTACAATGCCATGCCTGCTGTGTGAACTACACTTCAAACATGCAGGTTAGCTTCTTTCACTGACATACACATTTGAGATGTACATTGAATCCCCTGTAATCTGATTTACCAGCTGTATCTAACTGGCCGAGGGAAATAATAAAAAAAAAAAGGTTTGTTTCTTAATGATGAAATACAAACCATTCTGACATTTTCTTTCTTTTAAACCACTACACTAGGGTTAACACAGTCATCTCGAGGTTTGCTAACCATCTAAGTGCTCATGCCCTGAGTGGTCGCAATGCAGATGACGCAAATTGGTCTGCTCGAATGAAATATGAGTGAATTCAGCATATGTGTGCCACATGTAAAAGAAACGTTGTGTGATGGCGCGTTTATGCTATCCTGGAATCACAAATCCTAGAGTGTTTTAAACAGCCTTGGGCTTAGTTTCCTCCACAAAACAAGCAAAGTCTAGAGCGGAACAGAAATGCAAATTCTATTTCGATTGAATTCAGCGGTTTCGGAGCGTTTCAATTGAATTCAGTCCCCCAACAGAGAGCTGACTGACAGGCAGCAGTGAATGCAGGGCAAATAAAGTAAAAGGAAAAAAAACTATAAAACCTTAAAAATGACTCATATGCAGGTGTGTGAATATATTGGCAAACTCACTGAAATTACAAGGTTTTAACATGTTTAGCAGGATAAAGACAGCATGTCTAACAAAAGCGTTCCGTGTGTGCGCCTTCAACTTGTTCTCCTCACTGCTTTTTACTGCTGTAAATCCTCTGCTCACTGTATGATTCCAGTGACGGTGCATTAAAACTAAGCAGCTCTGTAACTGACGGGGCTTCTCCTGTGAGTTTACAACAATCTGAAATGTGCTTTGTGAAGGCAAACCAATCCAAATCTGTGTTAAAGTGTTAAAATCATCAGCTGTTGTTCGCTAATTAGTTCCAGATCCATGACTTTCACTACGTGAATGTGCATTCAAGAAGTCAAAAAAGTGCAGATTCTACATTTCGGAGTGACACCACATCAGATAACAGACTTAAAATCTCCAGTTTACTGCTGATGACGCCAACATTTGTCTAGTGAACCAAGAAATTAAAATAATACAAAATAATTTGCATTTCAAAGAATCCATATTGAAGTTAGCTGTTAGTTTAAATCAAACCTTGGTTGCTAACTTGTAAATATGAAATCCACAGAAAACTACTGCTTTAAACAGACCACATCAGTCTAAAAGGGTGGAGAGAAACAAACTATTAAAAGGCATTCTGTCAGCTTTGGATGATTGTGTGTTTTGGCAGCAGCTTTGCAAACATTAAAATTGATCATACTGAAGACATCTCGTAATACCAACGTGTGAATACAAGTTAAGTGAGTGTGATACAAGAATCTGAAACACGATGTCATATTTTGCTTATTCGCTTTACGACTTCTGTTTTTGGATGGTTGTAGTTTTTGCTTTTTATGCTACTGCAAACCACAGTGAGATGATACATGTCTACTGTTTTGGAGTGATTTCACTTTTCCCCAAAACATTGAATAATTAGGACATTTGTATTTCCAAAGTTTACTTAATCTTTTTTCTTCTTGTCTTTTTCTAGCAAACTCTGGTCTCCTGGGAGGAGGGGGAGGTAAGTTTAATCATTGCACCAACACACCGTTTGTTCCAATAGTTCATATTCTGTTCATTTCTAAGCTGATGGTAGATTTGAATGTTTTACATGGCAGTGTAAAACAGCCTCCTACTGCACTCTGCAGACAAATGGCCACTACTTTTGTGTCTGCTGAAGAATGTTCTCATCAGAGCAATGAAAGAGTCCAAATCCACCAAATGGGTATGGGAATAATAGATAGAGCTCCAGTGTAGTCGGATGCTAAATTCAACTGTTCTCTCCTTTGAATTTTGACTTTTGCTTTGATATGATTGAAATAATCATTCTTTCTCACAGAATTATACAATTTGGGTTAAACACCCCCAGTTGCATGCCAAATGTTAATTTTAGTTCAGAGGGGACATTTTTAATGATATGTGTGGATGATAAGACTCTGAAAGGAGGTCACTGCTCGTGCCTTATCTGTGTATTTGTCTGTGATGCCTGTCACTTTGAATGTGTCCTGTGACAGTCTTCAGTTGTACAGCGGGATCCCAACCCCCATGTTAGACCCTTTGTTCAGCCACGATACAGCCAAAGCTAATGTTTTCCTTACATTGAATGTTGAAGCTATCTGTCACTGTGAACAATTTTTTCATCTTTAGACCTAAATCCAACCCTGACATTTACAATGTGACCAATATTACGTCCCCTGTGGTTACACCTGCGCACAGAGCTGTTTTCATTAGAGTTGCCATGAAAGGAGGCTGTGTGTGGGGGGGGGGCATTGGTTGGACACCCTCCCTCTTGCTCTGCTTCTGTTTTGTGCAGGTAGTGTGTATTATTACACTTTGACTTTCACTTTATGATCTTTATTTATTTTTGGTGTTTTCGATTAACACTACAAGATTCAACCTACCAAATTTGCGAGTGGCAACGACTGCCATTGAATATGTATGATGACATTTTCTTCAATTATCTCACTTTTATCCCTCTAATATTGAGTATGATTGAATGGTTTTTATACAGCACATGTACGTAAAATTGCATATCGTTTTTTCAAAAGAGTCCATCACCTGGCTGATAGGAACCAATGGACACAATAATTAGCAAAAGACAACCTGACAGCTGGTCTTCATTCACAATTTTGATATTTTTGAGGAAAATAACATTTTTTTTTTCTGTGCAAGCTTGAGTATAAACTAAATATGACCCTGAAGTGACCCGCATGTGCAAAAGTGGTCCAGGTGACCACGCAGGCACGCACTCAGTTTACAGGCTAAACATGGAAGCATTTAATCTGGGTGTGTGTGTGGCACGGATATGCATAATATATTAAATAATTACCGTTATACATTTTAAGACCTCACTGTCCTTCTACTGTTTGGGATTTTTCCCGCTCCTCATGAGACGCAGAATTATAACGTTTTTCACATTCTATTAACTTAAATGTCAAATAAATACAGCCTGGCCGTTCAGACAGCAGACGCATTGCAAAATGTAATTTTATGCTGTTGAAACTGTTTTTAACAGATCGGACTTGGGTCGCATTTGCCTTCAGAAGCCATATTATTTCACTCTGTGTCCATTAGAGGATGTACCAAAGTAAAAACACCTCATCTGCATGAAATTTTGCAGGAGTAGGTCCTTATCTCTTCTCATTCACAGCCTAGACAGCGAACTTGCAGCATGGAATTCCAATCTGTCAGTTAAATAGAGAGGCCCTCAGCAACTATTTGAAGCATTTCTATGACTGAGAGCAGAGTTTACAAACATGTGTCTCCATAACCAAGCCTGGCCCGATAAATCACATCACACTGTCCTGCTGATTGCTGTCTGTCTCTGTTGGAGTCGACTTACGCTATTGATTTGCTGTGTAGAGATCAACACCAGAAGCAATTTTCTATTCTATTATATGTTCATTATTGTTGTTTTGTGGCACAACACACTTTACAGTTCAGCGTCTTGGCTCTACTCATTGATCTTGTTTCTTAAACTCATAATATGGAATCACAGACTGCTTAGTTTCAATAAAACAGTGACAAAATGATGATGAACAGCATGTGTCATCACTGAAACATAGGATAATGTGTCAATTATCGTCGCACTGAAAAAAACCAAAAAAAACACCCACCTCAGATAACTGCGACTTGAAGCTGTGCTTGTTATCTCAGGAAGAATTTACATTGTAGTCGGAACATTTTTCAGAGCAAGGCTTTTTGCCTTCTTGTTAATTGACTTCCAGCGATGCCCTTCCTACCAAGAGAGACAGACACAAAATACAGGGTCGATTAACTCTAAAATGCAAACATTCACTCTCATTATGTTAATAATAAGCACAACAATTCAAGTTCCATGAATGTTTGTGTATAATTCTTCTGAAGCAAGTGTTTTTGGCCTTGCCAAAGACTAATGATTATAGCCATTATGTGTGGATTACAATTATCCACGAACATCCCCTCCTCCCTCCTTGAAAACAAAGTGTATTTTATCTCATGGCCAGAAGGGGGTTTATCTTAGTGTTTTTATCACGCGTGTGGCAGCCGAACTCGCTCATCACTTCTCTTTCCTGTCACCCCGCCCAACATCTCCTGCTGGCCAGCACCGTGCCTCTATCTTGGGTTTGCCATGTGAAGACCTCCTGCCTCGGTGGCAGTGAGGATCAATGTGAGGAGGAGATGTGCTCTCATCCAGGACCATCATTATCTCACAGCTGTCTCCTCAGGGCTCTGCAGAGGTGCGGCTTCACTACAGGGTGATCCATCATGCTGGCCTCACACACCTGAGTCTAGTGTTTCACAAAGTTCTAGCGGTGGACCATATATTTGCATGCAAAAAGATAGAAAATCTTCACTTTTGTCATATTTAGTTAACCTTCTACACAAGAACACGCCGGTCCACGTCATATTTCAGGGTTTCTTTTATTTCTCCACTTACTGGAGTGTTATGTAGTCTCAGTTAAAAGCGACAGCGTTTTTCTGATTCGTCTGTTTTGCTTTTTCATCCAGAAAAAATGTAAAACCTGAGATCAGATTTTCACTCTAAAACCTGCAACATGCAATTTAATTTGCAGCAGTTTACATGGAGGCAAAAATAAAACTCAAATTGAAAGTTTCTTTTGCCCTGATGCTCTACTAAATCCTTCAAAATCACTGATGGAAATCCTCCCTGGGTACACATCCTTGGTATTATGTACACAATGGGGCTAACCAAAATAGTCCTGTTATCTGTGTTAGACATGTTGGTCTCACTGGGACTCCAAACAAGCATAGGGGGAAATAACAATGATCTTTGATAATAGCTATGCTAAATGAGGCCTCCCTGAATAGAGGGTAATTATGAATGATACCAGGTTGATCATGTGACGTGTGTCACAGCATGGCTGGATGCTGGCACTGTCCCAAAAGAATAGACCTAATGTAAACATCATGTTGTCTATTCTGACTCTCATTAGATTTTTTTTTTTGCGCACACGTGCACAAACACAAAAGCTGAGGCACACAGTGAGTCGTGTAATGATAGCATGAAGCCCACTTGCCTTTGATGTCTCCATCCAGGAGGGAAATTTGCTCATTAGCATTCTAACCAGAACTGTTGGCCATTTAGCATAAGGCTTTGACTACACCACCCTGACAAAATGCTCCTCTCAGAGTGGGGCACCTCTTTTTTTACTCCAATCAAATTGGACACAGCACACTGTTTGCTGTGTCCAACTTCAGCCAGTTTAACCACCGGCTGTCATGACTCACTGAACTTACAGGGTCTTTCATCGCTAACAGAAGCTTGACTATAGGACTATGTCGCCTTTATACAATTTATAAGCAGTGCAGGTCATAGTGTCGGTGCCCGATCCTTTCAGATCCTTTCAACGCATGCGCGAAACACGTTTACATTCGGTCGTTTTTTTTACGGCAGTAATTTAAAAAGTTAAAACCCTGCTATTTAAACATAATTAGGTTGTGCATTCTAAACCTTCTGCCAAAATTTCCATAACTTATTTGAAATTAATTTTTTGAGTGAATACCCAATTTTTTCAAATTTTCTGTTTGCTTTTTGATTGTCAATATTGTGTTTTGATCTATTTTTGTGTATATCGTCTTGTGGTGGTTTTTCCTTTTTGTCTTTTTTTAAACTAACAATTAAAAACAACACATAAAAACAGTCCCATATTTACCGTACATGTGTACTATTAAAATATTCAACAAACGTTGTATGGTCGGTTTACATTCAAATATCACGTCCCAAGAGACTCAAGTGACTAAAAGGATCTGAAAGGATCAAGCACTGACACATGGTTCTGGTTTTAGTGTAAATAATTAGTTTTTTTTTTTTAAATATATCCTGCCCGGATGTTGTGTTGGTCTTGTGGTTAATGGATTAAGACTCAAAATGACATAACAAGATCATTATAATCATTTTTTCTCAGTAGACAATTTGGAATTACCTCTATAATGGCAATACATTCCTAATTTAATTTCTATAAAGTGTATAGCGGTTCCAAAGCTCTGACCTTTGGGGGAAACATGGAAACATATTCTTATATTGAGTTTTTCTGACTAGAGAATCATCATTAATCAGTTTATATTCAGACCAAAATTCCTGGGAGGGAGAGTAGTGGCGTGTGCGTGCACACAAATGTGTTTGTGTTTGTGATGTTTGTCCGCCACACTGAGATGCGTGTGTTGGATGATTCTCGTGCTTTCCGGCTGCTCTCGGTGCATGGTGTGATGTAGCAAACCTGAGAACAAAATACATATATTTTTGAAACTTTTTTTCTTATTTTGTGGCTTGGTTGAAATGGTCCTCAGACCAGAACCAGTCAGCAGTTCGATGGTTGGGGACCACTAATCTATAGCATTCTTTGCTATATAGCATTCTGATGACCATCAGCTTGACTTATAAAAGCTAATCTTTGGTTTGTCTTGATTCAGCACAAATAACGAATGATATGAACCTCTATCCTCCCTTTTTAGGACGGCGCCATGTTCTGAAGACATGAGTAGATGTTTCAAGAATGAATATTATATCACTAAATACATGACTTCCTATAAATATCTCAGATTATGAATGGATAACATATTAATTTCTGAAGTTCATGTCATATCTTATTTCTGATTATTACAGTTTATCTTATTTTTAGACATGCAATCTCAGCATAGCTATGAAATATATAGTAACTCCTGGACCTGATCCCACTGTGCTTCAGTGTGCCTAAAAAGACAGTGTATTCAGTTTGAGACATGTTTGGATAATCCCTTATCAAGATTCTTAAGTGCCTTCACTGTGCTTATCTCGATCACCATTCGTTATGCAAGGAGCTCTGTTTTCTTTTCCTGTCACCCCCAGGTGACCCATCAACTTATGTCTGGGTCTAGCCCTGGGCTTGTTTGTTGAGTAGATTGCAGGGGACGAGTGCATAGTGCTGATCTGTCAGGGGGTGGGGGCTGGGGGTGTGTGGGGGGGAGGATTTCAAGTTGATGTACAGGATAGTGTTTTGTGATGCTCTGCAGCTCCATGGAAGTCAACAAACTAGGTAATCATCCAAAGAAGAGAAGTGGTATTTTCATAATCTGTAAATTTCACACTTTACTGATGATCCTCAGTTTACAGACAGTAGTAACATCCATTAGCATAACATATGACCGAGATCGTTCTCCCCACGGAGCTGACTAAATATCATAAAATTACTGATTGCAAAGATTTTTCAGTCTGCAGTGCACACCAGGGATTTGTTTGCTGCACTACCATTTAGGTGTGGCTCATCATTTTCAATGACAGAGTTTACAGTTTTAAAACCTCCGATATGGGTATTTGAAGCATGGAGTGCTTTTCTTTATAACTTAGACTAGCATATTTTGCACACAAAAAAAATCACCATTTTCTCAGAAAAAGAGGGGTTTTGTTCTTTTTCTCCATTTCGCTCATGCTGACTTATTCCTGGTTTTCCCATGGCGCGTCATATTATATACTGGGATGTTGCTTGAGCTTGAGCTGCTTTTAAGAACTATTTATCAGAGAAACACGTAAAATATTCCTTCTGTGTATTACCGGTAACAAAAGTTGTAAAAGGGACAGGTTTTTGCGTTTTTTTACTTACTTTAATAACACAATTTAGATATGTATTGTATTGATTCTTTGATCATTTTTAAAAAACAAAAACAAGAGCACTCTGAGAGCGCAAACCTCCACCAAGCATCAAATCTCTTCTTTGCTTGATATTAGCAGTTATCTGTATAAGTGAACCTGATCATGGCATCACTATCATTCATACTTTAAAGAAAGTGTCTATTTGTACGATTGCCGTACGGACAACGACGGGGTGCTATTGGTACGTAGTGTCTTAGGGTTAGGTTTAGGGTTAAGTTATAACCCTATATCGCAACAATTTTAAGGTTTAGGGTAAGGTTTAGTCTTAGTCACGCGACCTAAACTGGCCAAATAGGGGCGCTTCGTATAGAATTTTGGTATATTGATACGGCAACCGTACGGATAGCCACTGCCTACTTTAAAGCCCTTTAAGATATTTATGTTCCCATTAATAACAATATTGTAGGTCCATATGGTTACCCCTATTTTTGTTTTTAATTGCAATCAAATGTGCAACCCTCTTTGGGGTAATTGAGTAACCAACCCAACATAACTGTCAAATTACGTTGGTCAAGATCAGTTAATTACTAACAAATATATTGGGTTTTTTTTTTTTTTTACAATTTTGCCAAAATGATTTTCCTTTTTTTAAATTGATTCAGAAGCTGTTAATTTTCCGGGCCTCTAAAACAATAAAAGAATAAAAAAATAAAATAATTGATGGATGTTTTAATTGTGTAAGGTCTACCTTTTGTAAAAAAAAAAAATAAAAAATCAAAATCTGTACTTTTGGCATGATCCTGCTAAAAGGCCAACAAATTAATAAACGCTAATGAAATCATTACATCCTTGGCAGAGTGGAATAGGGTCATGTGTCTCTTCAAAAAGTGACCCAAGATGCATTGGTGCATAGTAAATTGTGCCATTTTTTGAAGAATCAATTGAATAAAATCACTATTAAGGAAAGTTTGCACGAGTGTGCCTTGATCTAGATGCCGAACGCTTTGATCCAGATGTGTTTTTTTTAATTAGAAAAATGCAGGGCCAACAGTATGTCAGGAGTTCTGATCTGTCAGAATCATTAGCAGTGATGATTGTGTGATGGTTAAGTGGATAGTCACTACAATACTAGCGGCTGGATAGTGTGCTGCTCAGGTTACATGGATGCATACCCTCTCTACCCTTGGTTTGAGGAGGAATATACTGCTTCCTAAAGTTAGGTGCAATCCCCGGAAACAGACTGTGTTCTTTTTAAAGTGGGGCAAATAAGGCTTGTGTAAGAGAGCGTGAAAATGGGACATGGAAGCTGTTTTTTTGTTTCGTTTTGACCCTTTGCACTGAGAAACACTTCAAGCTCTTACCGTATTTATAAAAAGAGCTGAATGGCAATGGCTTGGAGTATACAGGTAGCCATTTCCTCGTTCAGCATAATGGGGACTTCTTTTGTCAGGCAGTTTTAGTCATCAGTGTTTCACCTGCATTATGCTGAGCTAACTATTAGCTGCTGCCAACCAGCTTTCAATACTTTACAATCCATTTTAATCAAATTTAGTCTTTCTGCGACAATATTGGTGTGCATGAAGACGTGGCAAGAAACTCAATGAAGACATTAGAAAAACAAATGAAATGAGTTTTACACTAAAAAGTAATGAGATCAAATGTCCCCATGCTGTTAAAATAACTGAATGCTATACACCTCTTCGCGGTGACATCATCATCCGGGACATTTGCCTTAGCAACGCCCTTTGCCATTTTAAGAGGGGTTTACATTTGCCTGACAACCGCTATTTACACTATTTACCACGGACAACACGAAGGTTTTACTCAATGTTGTATGAATATTTCAGCAGATTAGAGCCAAAGGCCAAGCACCGATATGAAGGGAAGTTATATCTGGTTGGTTTGGAATCATGTCCATAACGAGCACCTCAAGGTTCATGGAAAAACGACCCGACAACATGGCCAGATCTCCAATTGCCTGCCATTTACGAGTAGCTCATTAACAGCCATGGCATCTCTTTGCTTGTCTTCAAGTAAGACATATTAGCCATAAACATTTCAGTCATTACTGAATAAATTACAATTTAAATGTAGGCTAATTCATAATCAATGTCATGAAATCAGTCAGGAAGAAATTAGAGCCCCAAAATACACAACTTATCATTAACGAAATGTCTATTGCAAACATACGACCACTTTGATATTGGGCGCCATGTAGTTCCATCTACGTTTGTTTGCCTCAGTGCTTGGATCCATCTTTTTGGTTTCTGGCCTTTTTCTGTCGGTATCTCTTCCTTCAGCCAGGCGTGGTTATGACAGCCAAATACTACGCAGGATTTGGGCATTATACGATAAAAATCAGCCAGACTGCAAAATCTCCACCATGATATCAGCGGTAAATAGCGGTTGTCAGGCAAATGATTACCACTCTTAAAATGGTGGCGCGCGTTGCTGTCAAGTGCTGACGTCACGCGAAAAGGTGTATTGTCAGAAGGATGATACAATTTAGACATTTAGAGGGCAGCCTGCTGAAAAAACATGCACAAGGTCCTGTGCTGGACAGCAGTTTGCTGTACCCAGATAGAGGAAAATTTCAATGTGAGATTGTTTCCCTTGTGCTTCCACAGAGAGCATTCACCACAAGGATCCCCCTCCTCCTACCCCACAATCAGCAATGATGGATGGACTAATTGATGCAGAGTGACTGGCCCATTCATTTTATCCCACCACAGTGTGTTCCATATTTAGGATTAGCATTGCATTGAAATGGGAATGTAAGAAGAAATGTGGATGCTAGAAGAAACGGGGGACTGTGAGAAAGAAGAGTGTTTAAAAAAAAAATGCTGAGATGAAAGGGAATTAAGTCATTGTACAATTAAATTCAGCGCTAACAAGAGTGGTCAGTTGTGTAATGCTAAGCCAACAACACATAGGGGAGCATTTGGTGTAGTTTAAAAAAAAAAAAAGGTGCCAGTTAGCTAACAAGAGTAAGGAGAGCCTATGGCCTTTTATGTGTCTCCATATTTCTACACCTATATATCATTCATTTCTGTTGGAACTGCCAGCCATTACCCGCAGCAGCCACATCATTACCCAGCTGATGGCATCATTTGATCTTTGCCACAGCAGTGTGAAAAAAAAGAAAAATGTATTGTTTAAATTGGAAAAATGCATGTCGGAGCATATCAAACTGTACTGTGTCCACTCTATAGCTGTGGAATAACAAGCTAACAGGACCACACGGAGATATGCTTATTCTCATAGGGTTCTCTTCTAACTCGCATGTTTGCCCTTTTTAGCAAAATGAAAACTATTTTTACACTTTAAAATACAGATTGATCTAAGCTTGGGAAAGTAAGCGTTTAAAGATGTTTCTATTGTGAACAAATCATTTTTGGGATTGGTAAGAGTGTCTGGGTTGGAGTAATTTTTTTTTTTCATTTTTTTTAACAATGTTTTTTATTTAATTTTTGCATTTTTTTTTTTTTTTACAAAACAGACAACACAAACATCCCCTCACATGGTGCCACAACCACTTCAGACAAAAACAAAACAAAAAAAAAAAAAAACTCAAGATAGAAATGAATCAATTTAAGTGAATGAACAATTTTCTCTTCAGTCAGTGACACACGACTTATTAGCCAAGAAGGACAATGAATCCCAAACGTCAACGAATTCTCTATGTCTACCCCTAATCATATATGATAATTTCTCCAGCCCAACGCTGCTCATAAACTCTTTCTTCCACATTCCAAACAATGGTGGTTCTGTATTTTTCCAGCTTAGTGCAATCATTCTCATTGCATGGAGAAGACCAAAGTCAATCATTCTTATTTCTTTTGCATTCACACTTCTTGTAAAACCTTTGGGGTATATTCCAAGTATACAAATGCTTCAAACGCATCCTCCAATCTTCATCGCGAATGTCTTCTTGTATATCTGTTCTCCAAGCGTTTAATCGATCTGCTGTTGATTTTGTTGAACAGCCTGCCAGTAGTTTATAGAATCTAGTTATGTGTCTTTTACCATCCAAATTATTAAACACAATTTCCTCAATCGCTGATAGTGGAGGTATGGTCGCCATTGTCTGATGTTTTGATGCTATGAAACTTCTTAGTTGTAGATATTTAAAAAAATGTTTTCTGGGAATCTGGTACCTCTGCCAAAGATGTTCAAACGTGAGAAAGCTGCCCTCAAAATAAAGATCGGAAACTGTCCTAATGCCCTTTTCTGCCCATGATTTAAATCTCCCATCTGATTTACCAGGTTTGAATTGTCCATTTCCCCAGATAGGAGTAAATTGTGACAAAACTATTGGTTCACCATTTTTTTAATACTTTAACATCTGAGGAATATAAATATTGGTTTAGTGGTAAATTTGAAGCCGATCTTCGTTCAATATTCACCCACGCAGGTGGTGTGGAAGATAGAAAATAAGACATTGCAGAGCATAATTGTGTAGCCCAATAGTACCTGAAGTCCTCCTCTTTCATAAAGTAGATATAATAACCTAAGCCAAAGTCTAGCTTTCCTGTTGTGCCAAATAAATTGGCTAAACATATTATTAATTTTCTTTAAAAAATTACTTGGTAATGGGAATGGAAGTGCCTGGAAAAGATATATAAATTTAGGCAGAATAGACATTTTAATTAAATGTATTCGTCCAATCATTGAAATTGGCAAATTACACCATCGATCCAACGTCTTTACCACCGTCTCCACCAGAGGGTCGTAATTTATAGAAACAATGTCCCCAACTTTGGGGGCTATCCAAACACCCAAATACTTAAATTCATCCTGTGTGACAGGGAATGGTGTATTTATAATGGGGTTGAGCCTTTCCTCTTGGTTTAGAGGTAATAATACTGATTTAGATTTGTTCACTTTGTACCCGGAGAATTCACCAAATCTTTCAATTAATGTGATCAGATTTGGGACGCTATTATTCAAATGTGTTAGAAAAAAAATTATATCGTCCGCATATAATGATATGCGATGTTCAGTGTCCCAAATTCTAATGCCAGATATATCTCTGTGTTCTTACTGCAATTACGAGGGATTCTATGGCTAAAGTAAACAGCATTGGAGACAGTGGGCAGCCTTGTCTGGTTGAACGTTGCAAATTAAAGGGTTTGAAGATTATGTTATTTGTCAATACTTCTGCTATTGGATGCAATATTTTAACCCATTTGAGAAAATTTCACCCAGTCCATATCTGGGAAGCAAATCAAAAATATATCCCCATTCTATCCTATCAAATGCTTGGCTGGCATCAATTGACAACACTGCAGTATCTTTTGCATTCTTTTTCTCAAACAATATATTTAAAACTCTTCTCATGTTATGAAATCCTTGTTGTTTCAGTACAAAACCGTTTTGATCATTGCTAATCAACTGGGGAAGATAGTTTTCTAACCTTTTAGAAAGAGCTTTGCATAATATTTTAGTATCGCATCCCATTAAACTGATGGGCCTAAAGGATGAATATCAAGTTTTAATATTACAGTTATCATAGCTAATAGTAACGTTGGTGGTAAAGTTCCTGTATTAAATGATTCATTAAACATGCCTGATAGTGGTTGTACGAGTTTCAGTTTGAAAGTTTTATAAAACTTGATAGGTATTCCGTCAGGACCAGGTGCTTTCCCACTGCTCATGCTGCCAATAGCCTCGCAAAGATCTTCTACTGTTAATTCACTGCCTAGTGCTTCCTTTTCATCTTCAGATAGGGTCTGAAATTGCAGTTGGTCAAGAAATGTCTCTTGTTTTTGTTTGTCTCGTATATATTCTGACTTGTACAATAATTCATAAAAAATTCTGAAGGTAGCATTAATTTCAGTTGGGTCTTCTGTTAAAATGTTTGATGTTGTCATTATACTGTTAATTGTTCTTTTAGCTTGCATTTTTTTTTTACCTGCCAGGCCAGTAGTTTGACTGGTTTCTCTCCCTGGTCATAACATGCTTGTTTGGTCCAAAAAAGATTTTTTGCAACTTTGTCAATTGTCAGTTTATTGTACTCGGCTCTCATTACTGCTAATTCTTGCTGCTTATCCATATTATTGCTCTCATAAAGTTCTAATTTAAATGTTTTGATTTGTTTTTCCAGAGTTTGAATTTTCTTATTATTTTGTTTAGTCTTGGAACTTGTGTGCTTAATCATTTCTCCTCTTATGTATGCCTTAAAGGCCTCCCATCTCACACTGGCAGATGTTTCAACTGTGTTTAGTTGAAAATAGTTATCTATGCAAGCATCTATTAATTTAAGAAAAGTTGGGTCATGGAACCAGTGTGTCTGAAATCTCCACCTCTGAGAATGTTGAGCGAATTTACCGAAACATATTTCCATAGACACAGCTGCATGATCACTAATCACTATATTGTCGTACCAGCAATTTTTAACGTTGGTCAGCAATTCAACAATTGAAGCCCGATTTCTCATTTATTTGCAAGTCAAATATTACGACAGTTGGTAGTACCGAATCATTGACACATACCAATATATGAATGGGGCCTATTACTCCGTATGTGCCACGGGGGTCCCATTTTTCTAACTGACTACTCCTCCGTCAATGCTCGTTGAATCCGGCTTTAATTTGACATGCACATTCTATGAGCGGATGTCAAGACCTTTTTGAAAGAGGGGGAGACGGGGGCCCACCCCCTTTTCTGGTCATTTCTAAATTTATCGGAACATACGTAGTTGGGTGATATATTGTTTCAAAGGCAATTCAATGTAGATTACGAGTTTACGTCGAATAATTTAATTTGTTTTGATCGGTGGAACCGAGTCATTTGACTGAATTCTCGGGTACGTGGGTACGTGCTATTCGGCGCGGAGACCTTCCGCGGGCCCAGCCATGGTTCATCAGAACTTGTTGTCAGTATACCCCTCGCTTTACATTTATTTTAAATGGTAAAATGTGGAAAAACATGATATGAAACATAGTCTAATAATTAAGTACATATGTGTAGAACTGTACATTGTAAATGTCATGAAAGTTCTATTAAAATTGTCAATTTTAATTTTAACCATGTTACATTTCTAAGTCAATTATCTAAACTCAATTACAATTAAAAAGCTATAGTTTTTTTTAAATTATAATTATGCCATAATTGTAATTACCAATTACATGATTACAATTATGATTGACTCCAACCCTGGAGTGTGTTTAACGTTTGTTTTTTTAGGTTTCAAAGACTCCTAAAATGGGCCTTTTTCTACCTGTACGAACTGAACATCAGTTTGACTGCAGTGGGAAAATAGTGTTGCATCTCTGATATAAATTGCAAAGCAGAGTTTCAAAACTGCGCCTGCTTATTTTCAGTATCATTTTCAGACTGGCACACCTTTTGCTGCTGAGGGGTCATCTCAGGTGGAGTGCTGTACTCTTCTAAAATCTCTTTTTGCACACAGAATCAGAGAACACATTTAGAAAGCACTGAACCTTATCAGTTTGAAATGGCAGCTCTTCCACCCATGGAGTGTGATAAACTTTTTCAGGCTCAAGTTCCAGTGAAGAATAAAACATTTATTTTCACTATTAAAAGTACTGGGTTTCTTGTCGTAAATCAATTCACGTACCTTTTATACTTTTTTCCTCTTTGGTAATTGTTTCTAAGCAGGCTATTTGTTAATCCTTCAAACACGTTTATTTTTAGGGCAGCTGACATAGAAAAGATAAGATGGGGATTGGCTAATTGTTCCAATCACTAAGGTAGTTCCTGAAATATTACGGTTCTTGTTTGATCAATTATGTTTTTCGTAGAATCTGCTTTCCTCAGGGCATAATCTGTTATATTTTTTACTTTACTAATTAAAAAAGAACGGCAGGCTGCAGGTAGCCTGTGGGCCGTAGTCTGGACACCCCCGGTTTAATGCTTCCACTCACTGTCTTTAAATGGAAAATTGATAGCTTGCACTAGAATATCTGTACATTGCATCGACCCAGTTTGTCGCTTTCTTTTGTTTTTTATAAAACCACCACAGGGCTCAAGAAGAGGGCGAGAACAGCGTGAACTCAGTTCTCTTCCATCCTGCATCACATCATACATGACACCCCATCAACCCCCAATCCCACCTATTCTACCTCAAACCCCGCTTGTGCACCAGCGTTTCCGGGTCAGTTGCTAAGATTTTGGACAGCTCAGTTCATTACTGAACTGCAGTGTCAGAGCACATTTGGATCCTACATTGGCTTTATTGTGCCTGGTTTTTTTTTAGCTCGTTTCCAAAGGTGGATTATCCACCTTAGTTTCTTTTGCACGCTTTTAACTATATGTATTTCATCAAAATGTTTTGGACTATTTACTATTTATATACGACATGATTTTCTTGCACAATAGCATGTTCATGAGCATTTCTGAATGTTAATGTGCGTGTTTGTTGAGAGTGTGCTTCTCATTTTGAGGTAACTAGACACTGAACTGTCTTGTCACTTGACTCAGTGGTCACTTTTAGTCCCAATGCTCCCAGCAACGCGCCACAGAAGTGATGAGATCTGACAGACGGAGACAGTTCTTAGCATGGCATCACCATCGTCCTATAATCTCACCAATCATGCCAAGGCTCTCACAAGGACATCACAAGAGGCAGCAATAGCTTAGACACAAATCCCCACAAAGGATTTTAACAAACATGTCGTACTATTAATAACATGATGTAATATCTTGGAATAAAAACAAAATAAGTGTCACGCGTGTATAATCTTTAAAAACATTTTAAAAAGCGTGACTTCTCTCGTGGCGGTCCGGTGTTACAATTGTCAGAAATAAAGACAGACCAACATTTACACAAACATGTGAACTGTGAACAGTAGAAATACATTGACTGTATATATATATTTCCTATTTCTCATCAACTTTCATTCACTTATTGTATCTAATTGTGCTGAAAGGAAACAAAGAGTCATTGGGGATCAATGAACCTGCTATTATGTGGATCCTTTTGGAACATCCAGACATTTGTAGAGGCTGGGTTATCTTTTAAGTTGCATTTTTCCTTTGTCTTCATTGGTTTGCTCCAAGTTTTATGAGGCTTCTGTGTATTTCTCAAACTCCAGTGTGGTTTTAACAATCCAATCTAGGTGTCCAGTTTGCGTTCCAGTTGTTGTCATAAATATGTTACCGCACAGAAACGTTTGAGGGTAAGTTACAGTGTTGACACCAATGGATGTGTTAGCTCATGTTTGTTTAAATGTCCCCATTGCTTAATGGTTTAGTTTCAGTCGGATGTGTTATTGCAAATGCTCATTCTGCTTTGGTAAGTGCAGCCAGCTCACATACACATTAGACCACATGGTTCCACACTGTATGCTGCAAACACGTTGGTTTTTATGCTGCTGAAAGTCCAATAAATACTGTGCATTACCACCATGGACCGATCTCAGATTGTTCTCAGATATTGTAGGTTAGGGCTAGTGAATTGAGGCGTTTATGCAACTTTGCGCTGTTATTCGGTCTTTAAACAAATTGTTATGGTCAGTAAAGTTAAATATTCATGTGGCAATCTCTAAGGTGCTGTTTGGCAGATCATCAGAAATGCTTCTTTGAAACCTTCCATACAGGAACTGACCCATTGTGAGGGCACTATTGCTAACTAGTAAATAACTGTCAAGCTTTTTCCTTCTCTCATGGGGCAGCCTAGTTAGCTGTGTCTGACAGGCCACTTGCCTACAAGAAAGGTTTCAGCCCAGGGACAGCAGAGCATGCTCCAGAGGAAAGCTGTCATCTTTTTTGTCTGACCAAAGGAACCAGGAGCAGTTCCATTCCTCTGCTCTCCTTCCCTATTTCACTCTCTATCTCTCACTGTATCGGCCTACTCCCCTGGTGAAGATCCTCTCTTTCCCTGTGCCTGTTATGCTCAATTCAGACCCACTATGCCAAATAAACAGGCGAGTGTCACTGGATAAAACGCAGAACGTCCCCCAGGAGCAGAGCCTGTTGATGTGTTCATCCCTTTGCTGTTGCTTCCCAAGAGGCACAGCAGTCACCCTAGTATGGCAAGCTGTGAGTGACACTGAGACAGGCAGCTGGACCGAGGTGAAAGACACTTCATGTGTCCTTCCTGAGGGAGAGGTGAATGTTTATACCACAGGGATGATGCCCACCACTCCACCGAATCCCTTTTCCTAGACACTTCATTATCACCTGCACAATACAGCTGCAGCATGTGTGTGCTGCTGACAGATCTCTGAGAATTGCAGTGAAATGTTTAAACAGGGATGGAGTCTAAAAAAGGGATAAAGGTGAGGAACTCTCAGGAAGGTAGAGGTGGCAGTGGAACATCAGTAGACTAAGTATAGTAAACAATGTGTTGTCTAGGTTAAAGAGTGACTAAGCCCTGAGGTTTTGGCTGACATGCAAAAAAAAGCCTAGATTATGGTGGAGGTCCTATAGCAGTTAAGACACGCCCCAGTCTATACTATAAAGTCTCCAAAGAAAAATCAGAATCAGAATTCCTTTATTGATCCCAGGGGGAAATTGTTTTTGTTACAGCCTCTTAAGAAAAAAATCACAAATAAAAGAATAAAACGTTTAACAAAGAATTAACATTAAATAAGTGTATAATTAAGTAAGACTGTTAAAAATAAGGATCAGATACACACACATTACAGTAGTAAAAAATAAAGTAAGATTAATAATAATAATAATAATAATAATAATACAAATATACAAATATGATACAGATATTTACAACAGTCAAGCTGTGAGGTTACAGTGATGAATTATACAGAAAAAATATATGCTATGCTAACTATTTACTCAATACTCACTAAACTTCTTTATTCACAATTATCTTAATCTAACCTTCACCACAGATTGCAGAGTCCACGGGTGCCTTGCCTTATATGAGGGGCGGGGCTAACCGTACTGGTTTGTGATGTTAGATGCCACTATAACATCACAGATCACCGTTCTTAGCCAATAGCAAAATTTGATTAGAGGGCGGTTACTGTTATAATATATACCAATCTGAAACACTTTGACTAAAATGGGAAGAGTTGGACAATAATCAATCAACAGCACTAATTCAAATCCAAATACATTTGTTCTCAGCAGGGAAGAAAAATAAATATTCTGTGGTTTATTTACTCTTTAAAAACAGATGTCAAATAAAGTGTGTGGCAGTGTCAAAAAATAATTGTAATTGTGTAACATGTTCTCATTTACCTTTATCTATTTCTTTAATCAGAGGTCGTTAGAGGAAAAATAAGAGTATGGGAAACGGAAGTTCACTTCATCAGACACAACTAATAAATCATTAATATTGTTAGGATAACAACCCATGTCAGCAGTATCGGGCACATAATGCCAAAGTTTTAAAGGGTAAAAAAAATATTTTTGTTACGCCCCCCCTCTAGGAAGAAGAAAATATTGGGGGTTTGTTTACTGCTCTTCACATTTCCTGCTCTGTGCTGTGTGCACGCAAGCTCGTTGCAAAAACTATACCACCTACAGTAGTGAATGTGATGTGCAGTTACACTTTACTTTGGTACAGCTTGTTCCACCCCCACACCCCTCCCCCCGGCATCGCACCCTGCGCCCCACTATGTGAGAAGGGCTGCTTTACAGGGAGTCATGGTGAGTGTATACAAACATTAGGTATAGTACATGCAGAGGTGACTGCTGAGAAGAAGATTAATATCAGAAATTGAGAGGGCAGCAAAGCTGTTCAAACCCAATGAAACATGCTGGCTTTCTACTGCGAGACCAGCATTAGCACATGCCATAGTTGATAGAAGAGCATACTTAGCAGAATAATGGGCATTAAAGAGGGTGATATCAGGAAATTATTCAGAAAGCTCTTGTTCAGCTTTTTGCTCTGGTTTTCAGTGTTGCACAAAGCATTCAGGTTTGTTGGAAAAACATTAAATATTTGAGTCGAGGATAAACATGCTGCATGCCAATTATTTTGTTCTGGACTTCCCCGCACACGTAGAGAAAATAAACAAGTTCATCAAACAGCGAGAGACAATACTCCTCTCTACTGACTCTAGTTCTGACCCTGATAAAACAGCATGAATCAGCTCGGTACCATAGGGATACATTGTTTTTACAGTTAGTGGGGGGATGGACTGTAGCTATAGCTAGGGAAGATTAGACCTCTGAGACCAGCTGAAACATTCCCACCACCAGCCAACTCCACCTGCAAAGTGCAAACAAGACTTTATCCCTACTATTCAACCTTCAAGGCCTGACAAGTAATTGACACCAAGCTGACACTTTCTTCACGCTCTTCGATCACCACTATAGGGAGCTTCTACTATGTGAGCTAGAGGTGGGTTTCTACCTAATAAGACATTGCAAGTCTGTATACTTGTAGGCGTTGAATTTTCTCAGTGGCGAAGAAACAAGAAAGCACACACAGCTGCAGTTCTCGTCTAATTGTGTCTAGAGTGTAGGCATTTGACCAGCGCCCCCAATAGGTCACAGCATACATACAATTCGAGGGATTGGGGAGAACGTGGTGGACTTTTGTGTTATATCACCAATTGCCCCTCCCACACATCAGTTAGCTTTAACTACCTTTTTAAAAACAGATGAATAGACTCTAAACAATTATTACTAAAAACAAAAGTGCATTTAAACAAGTTCTATCTAAAGTATGTGTATAGAGAGCACTACAGGACTCTAAATGTGAGTCTGGCTTGACAGCTCTTGAATCATGTCCTTTAATACCTGTAGTGAGCAGAGAAAGAGAAAAAGAAACTTGCCAAGCGTAACAATGCCAGAATGCCAAAACATGGATTGGGCCAAATGAGCTGTGAATGTTAATAAAGTAGTGAATTTGTTCAATGGTGTTTTGGGCGGACGTGTGTCTCTTCAGCAGGTTAAATAATGTGTGCAGTCTCAATGACGGAAAGGCAGGTTGATAAAAGAAACGACTGCACAAAGCTGATGATAACGCTGCAATTGTGTGGTAATTATTTAAGCAACGCTGCATTTGAGAGAGGTTTTTTTTGTATGGTTCTACAATTCTTTGGAATCCACCTTTAATCTGCTTCAGTCCTGGTAAATGATTGAAGAATGAGATACTTGTGCTTGTTTTGCCAGATTTTATACATTTTCTTTCCCCTCTGTGATAAATGAAAGGACTTTGCACTTGAGAGACTAATTTTGAGTGTCGTTTTTAACAGGAAGTTAATGTCAATCGTACAAGTTAACATGCCTTTGACAGAAATAGTAAAGTTGGGATGTTGGTTTTGCATCCTCCCTTCTTTCTTGTTTTTTCCTCCCCCTACAATACAAGTGAATAACACATTTATTTTTTTTAATAGTGCAAGGAATGTATGTCAAAACCATTTACTATCTCCTAATTATTACCTGTATACATAATTGTACTTGGGTATTTGTTTTTCCTCGACTGGTCTTAAATCCCACTGTCAACTCCAAGTGTGACTCAGCTGTTAGTTGTTAAATTTGCTGAGCCATGTTGAGATAAGTGTCGAGTGTTTTGAAATGTCTGTCTGTGAATGTCAGCGTGCATTGCGATGGGTGTTTATTTCGTCTAACTGCTGATTGGTTATTTGGCATCCATCTCCTAGCACTAAATTAGACTCTAGGATTAAGTCAGCAACAGTATAGATTAAGCAGCGGTGGTAGAGATACCGAGAGGGTAAAAGTATTATTTTTAAGCTTGAAGTATATGATTTGTTTGCTATAGTGCATATCAAAGCATTTTAGTCTCTTTCTGTCTGTACGCAGGACAGAAGCACAGAAGTTGGGAATGAAAAGAAGCCAACTGCATGGAAAATGGATCCGTGCTGGGTTGCTTGTTAATTCCTTAGCGTGCTTTCTAAGCTGAATCACTCTTGATACGGACGTTGCCTTTGATCATTCACAAAGCAAGTAGCAGCAAGGTCTGCAATGGCACCAAACAGATGGCCATTAAATCATGCTTTTTATTTTACTGAAGCCTTCCACATTCCTATATAATCTCCCCACATTTATTGCAACCATCATGATCGGCTACTGAGCTGATTAGAAACATGCTGAGAAATGTTGTAACCGTGCCAATAGACCGGATAGAAAAACGATGACAACATGGTTTGCTCTTCAGAAGGCTTTTCTTTTAGATATCGTCAGAGCAATCTGTGGTGTAGGTGTTGGCATTAAACATTTTATTGTTTAGGAGCCAGATAAATGATAGATTTGGAGGTTTTTTTAGGACCTTTTTACCTGAAAGAAGCAGCTTTCTAAATGCTTACTATGACAACATGTTTGGCTACTAAGCAAAATAGGAAATCAGGCTTAATGATGTATATGATTTGTCAGGAATTCCAATTTATGACCTCAGCTGGCTACCTCAATAAAGTAATAGACAAAAATACGTGTGAAGGCCCATCTCTCATCAACATCTAGTCTGTTCGAGCACAAGTGGAAAGCTTGACAGAATGGCGATCATTAGATGGATTGTACATTTTTTTCAAATAAAGTTAACATAAACAAACTTGAAATCCTTTGTTCAAAACCCCAAACAAAAATGTTGTAAATACCTGCGGACTTAAACATTACATCACTGTTCCCTAAAATGCTTCAAAAGAATGAAATGAACCCCCGAACATGAATCTTTTTCTAAGTTCATATATTGACAATTAAAGATCAGTTAATTATAGAAGGGTGCCTAAAAAAAATGAATCAAAACAAAAATATAATGTAGCTAGAAAAAAATGCAATGGATCTTAAAATGCTGATTGCAATCCCTGTTTTTTCTGACTCATGAACATGACATGACAATTAAAACATTTTTTTTTTTTTTTTTAATACACTTTGAAATTAGCTCTTTTTTTATCGAGGTGTTGCAGAATGTGTTGGCTACTAAACACATTTTATACATGTTTCCTTTCCTTTCTTGATGCTTTTCTGTATTTCAAACCAAACATTCAAACTGAAACCTATCTTTGTTTCAGTTAATACATTTTGCATTAATTTAAAGGTAAACTATTTAAACTTATATAAGTATATAACAATCTGTTTGCATTTGAGCAGATTTTTAAAGTAATTTAACCTGTGGTTTGCTCTCTGTTGACTATATTAATTTACTTCTTATGTTAATTGTATAAAGTTCTTACTTTTGCAAATGAAATCATTTGAAGTAGACACCCCCACACATTTCCATAGAAAACTATTGCATAGTTATTTCACAGGCTTAATTTAGTTGCACATTGCACTATACCATTTATGAATCTTTTGTTTTAATGTGTTGAATGATAGACAAAGGCTTTGTATTATATCTGCAATGGGGCCAAAGTTCCTGACATGACAATTTGCTGTCTTTTCTTTTTGGCGGGTGTTGGCTCATTGGAGGGCCTGTACTGCAGTGTGAAAGCAGCTTGGCTTTTTGCCCTTGGGGTCAGCGCATGGATCTGAAACACCACCACTGATGAGCACTAATCTGGCCTCCTTGGCAAATACAAGCCTTTCTCTGTAACCTTCAAGGCGTGAAACACAATTTACAGAGGCGGTGGGGGGTCAAGGGGACTATGATGTCAACAAGCAAATGGAGGAGTGGTTTCAAAGAGTACACAATACATAGTCAGCACATTTATATGCAGTGCAGCAACTCGCTAATCCCCCGCTTTCAATGGTAATCTGATTTTAAAATGTATCTAACCTTCTTTCTCTGACTTTTCACATCTGCCGTGAGCACCATTTACATTTTATTGTCAAGGACCTGAGATGGAGAAAGTGCAAAGAAGCTTCCAAAAGCCATTTCACTGTACTGTCTACAGTCTTGTTTTTTAATCTAACATTTTTAGTAGCACCTGTCTCTTTTTAGTTACAATGAATTACTTTGATCAATAGGGGATTAGTTACTACAGAACCCCCGACATGACATGGTGAAAAAAATAAATAAAAAAAATGGGGACATAAATTAGCTATGGCATGTACACAAAACTCAACTTTGCACCCACAAAATACTAATTCAGGGCCACAAAATAAATGTAATGTGTGCACAAAATACTAACTGATAAAATAAAACACGGTAGAGGTCGACCGATATGGGATTTTCAAAGGCCGATGCAGATATAGATTTAAAAAAAATAAATACATTTAAAAATAATCAAACAATGGCTGATATCTAAATCCGATTTTGGAAGCTGATATTTGAGGCCGATATACTTTAAAGCACATTATTATGAAAGACAATTGAAACACTTATATGATGTAAATGTATATATTAATAGGATAAGGATATTTCATCAGGCACTATTATATTATATCCTTATCCTATTATATCGGCTTTTAATTTGTAAGCCTATTGGCTTCTACCTTTCCCATGCACATGCTATTATTATTATTACTTTTTTTGCTGTATATTCATACATCCGAATGGATGTTTTTTATGTTCTTTCTTTTTTCCTTTAATTGCTACTCTAAAGTGCTAAATAAAAAAATAAATAAAAGAAAGATCTTGAAAAAAGTCCATATATCGGCCGGCCGTCCTCTAATACACGGTAATTCTCGGTGGTTAGCGTGACTAGTTACCGCAGTAACAGCAGATGTTGCGAACCAGGGTACTGAGCTGTCCTCGTTGATACCGTGTTGCTTTTATTTATGTTGTACAACTATTGAAAGTGTTATTATACTGTATGTAGTTTGTGTGTAACTAACTCTGTGTGTACAGATGTGCATGTTATGTTGTGCATGCTGTTAATCCTATTTTGTAAGCACATTATATGTTTTTTTGTGGTCAAAAAGTAGTTGTTTGTGCACATAAATTTATATTTCGTGGCCACAATTTTTTTTACCGTGGCATGCCTGGCGCTCAGTAAGTTACAGAGGATAAGGTATGAAATTTTGACAACTTCCATAACTATCGAGCACCATAAGGATTCTTAAGGGAGGCTGTTTTAAAGTTTTGGAAAGTTAAAAAACTATTTTGCATTCACAAAAAATCCCTAAAATAGATTAGCAAGACAATTATTGTCAATGCACTGCACATAATTCCTTTCTTCAAAGATAATTTTCTTATTTCTTCAGAAGAAAAAGTGAATTCTTCTGATTTCATTATGTTTAGCCAGCAGTGCAACAGCTCAAAACCAAAATTACATTTTTTGTTATAGTCATCATAGCTCAGTTTTTAATGTCTGGTAAATCTCTCCTTGCATGTGCTCTCAGCACTTCTGTGCTGGTAGTGTATGTTGCCTCTTCCCTGTAAGCGTTTTTGCGACAGCTTTGTGTGTACACCGAGTTGATTAAAGAATTTAAATGGTTCATTTAACCACTAACGCAGACCAGACCTACCTATGTTAGAGTACCATTATTTTGCAGTAATTTCTGCAGGCAGCAGTTTGAAGTGATCCCCCCCCAGCCATCAGTAAGTTTTAGGGCTGCTGTGTGTGCGTGCAAAGCCCAGTTTAATAAAGCTAGCTGGTCAGGAGCCGTTAAACAAGAGAAGAACAATAAATAACACCCGCTCTGTTCTCCTACTCATCCCCCAACTTCCTTCTCCACCATACTTCTGTCCAGCAGTGGTGCTACTTGCAGTGTCCAGCAGCTTTGTGTGAGTGCTTTACAGCTGCAGGACGCCGCTGAAGTGTATGTATTAGGATAGCACATCAGGGTGCTCTCTCTTCAAGAGGATGTTGATTATTTCCCTTGACAAAATACACACATCACACGCTAATAAAATGTTGTTTTTTTCCGTCTAAAATGGTATGCTCTGTGGGACATCCGTGATTTTATTATTATGCATGAATAGGGTGGTTGGAATTTGTTATAAGACTGACACCAAAGTGCAAGCCACCAGCCAGGCAGATTGATGTTGAGGAGCCTGGCCGATGGAGATAGAGTTTATCTGCTGTAGGCTGGGATATGAAGTCTAATCACACGAGTGCCAGGTGAGGAAGTGCAGCCACAGATGAGCCACTAACACACACTGTCAGACTTGTATTCAACAAATGCCGAGGACTTTTTTTTTCTCTACTGGTTTGAGACGGGCGATAAGCCCATGACAAGAACTCTCTCGCTCCATAGATCTGTCTTTTAGGGAGAGCAAAGAGAAATGGAATGAAAAGACGGCTTTAAAGGAGCATTCTCAATAGAGTAGCTATGGAACTTATGAATAGGGACTGTTGAAAATTCTCAACAGCCAAAAATAATGAATATCTACAATCTGTTGTATGCAGATTCATTCTTCATTGTTAGTGGAATGCTGTTTTTGTGTCCACCTGAGGTCAACGAATACCATCCAAAATTACAAAGCATTGTAAGAAAATAGAGGCTAGGGGAATATTTGTCTTTATATTTTTGGTGTGTTTTTTTGTTTAGTTTTGTCAGAAATCTTTTTTGGACCTGTTTGAATAAGAAAACAAAACAATTATTATTATTTTAATATGTATTAAAAGGTACGAGCCATGCATATAACAAGCAAATATGTTTATTGTATGACAAATGCACATTTAAGAAAACACAGGATTTTATACTTTAAAATACATTTCATGGGGAGCAGCCATGTTCGGCCAAGACATTGATTCTAGTGCAGTGTTTGCAGTGACTCACAACTGATTTTCTTTGATTGTGCGACACGAGTGAGTAGGAAAGAGAGCGGACTGGAAGTCTGGAAGGACATTGACTTTTTTTAATTAAAGTTTTCCTAAAAGCGGGTAAATTAAAAAAAAAACTTGTCTGACTTGTGAGTTCAATAATCTAGTCATGAGCATATTGATGAAACAACCACTGCGGATGCCTAAATGTTCCCACTACAACCCCTGGCAAAAATTATGGAATCACCAGTCTTGGAGAATGTCCATTAAGTTGTTTAATTTGGCAGAAAAAACGTAGGTAACAGACATGTCACAAAACTGAAGTCATTTAAGAAAGCAACGTTCTGGCTTTAAGAAACACTAAAAGGAATCAAGAAAAAAAAAATTGGAGTAGTCAATAACAATTGCTTTCTTAGACCAATCAGAGGGAAAAAAATATGGAATCACTGAATACTGAGGAAAAAATTATGGAATTGTGAAAAACAGACAAAAAAAAAACACTACAAGGCACCACTAGTACTTTGTTGCACCACCTCTGGCTTTTATAACAGCTTGTAGTCTCTGAGGCATGGACTTAACAAGTGACAAACTTTCTCCAACTTTCTCTGATTGCTGTTGCCTGATCAGCTTTGCAGGATGGAGCCTCGTCATGGACCATTTTCTTCAATTTCCACCACAGATTTTCAATTGGATTTAGATCCTGACGATTTGCAGGTCATGACATTGACTCTGTGTCTTTTTTCTGTCTTGTTTTTGCTCTATGGCAAGATGCATTATCATCTTGATAAATTATGTCATCATCCCCAAACATCCTTTCAATTGAGGGAATAAGAAAAGTGTTCAAAACATCAACATAACTACCTGACATCCAGCCCCATATCATCAATGACTGTGGGAACATGTTTTCTTCAGTCATCTTCATAAATCTCATTGGAACGGCACCAAACAAAAGTTTCAGTATCATGACCTCGTCCAATGCAGAATCGCAATTCATCACTGAATATGACTTTCATCCAGTCATCCACAGTCCATGATTGCTTTTCTTTAGCCCATTGTAACCTTGTTCTTTTCTGTTTATGTGTTAATGATGGTTTTTGTTAAGCTTTTCTGCATGTGAATCCCATTCCCTTTAGGGGGTTTCTTACAGTTCGGTCACAGACGTTGACTCCAGTTTTCGCCCATTTGTTCCACATTAGTTTAGCTGTGTATTTTCTGTGTTCAAGACATATTGCTTTCAGTTTTCTGTCTTGACGCTTTGACGTCTTCGTTGGTTTACCAGTATGCTTGCCTCTTAAACCTTCCCATCTTGTTTGTAGTTGGTCCAGATTTGAGACACAGCTGACTGTGAACAACCAACATCTTTTGCAACATTCCGTGATGATTTACCTTCTTTAAGAAGTTTGATAATCCTCTCCTTTGTTTCAACTGACATCTCTCGTGTTGGAGCCATGATTCATGTCAATCTTCTTTGTGCAACAGCATTCCAAGGTGTGAGCACTCCTTTTTAACTGCAGAATAATGAGCAGATTTAATCTGGTGCAGGTGTTTTGGAAATGGAAATTTACAGAGTGATTCCATAATTTATTCACTCTGCTTGATCTAAGAATGCAATTGTTATTGACTACCACATTTTTTTTCTTGATTTCTTTGTGTTTCTTAAAGCCAGAATGTTGCCATTTTAATTTACTTTAGTTTTGTGGCATGTTTGTGATTTACTTATTTTCTACAAAATGAAACAACTAAATTAACATCCTCCAAGACTGGTGATTTCATCATTTTTGCCAGGGGTTGTAGATTGGTGCTTGTTTGTATTCTATTTTTGTCTTGATATATTTTGATTTGAGATGCACCAAAACCATTGTTTACACGCATCAGCTGTTCGCACGCCGTGCTAATGCTACACCAGCCTATGCAGCGAGACCCGGTGTAGTGTAAGGAGGAAACGATGAGGATGTTCACAGATTTGTGGCTCACAGCGCTAACAACGGACTCGGTTGTGGAATTGGACGGCTTCCAACTTTTACGCGGTGACGGTAGCGGAAAGGAGAGAGTCTGGCTGTGTTTCTGTGTGGAAAGGAGGAGCTGCTGCTGCTGGTTCTGCAGCAACACGCGCACACTTTTCCGACTCAAAATCACTGCACGTTGTTTGATTGCGTCATTGCGTACTATTCGGCCTTGCTTTTAGCTCACTAAACCGAAGGCAGAATATGGCTTTTTTTGCTATATTCGGCCACCGAATATACGGTGCATCCCTAATTTTGACTGAAACTACATTTGGTGGAAAGTGTGTTTTAAATTCTTGTAAGAAGCATTTTTTTTAAACGTTGAAAAGTTACCCAACACATTTATAGTTATAAATGTATCCTATGTTTATTTAACTTCCTATAGTGTGAGACTTGTTAGGAAGAGGGATGATAAATATGACCCCTTCATCTGGTTAGTCACAAATGTCAGATTGGTTAGCTGAAAGCCTTCGAGACACATCTCTATCTCTCTGCTGGCCCAACATTCCTGACCAACAGCACACATCAACATATCCTCAGGCTTCTGCTGAACCGATGACCCCAATGTGGGGTGCAATGCCAACCATTTGCCAACAGCAAGATTGTTTTTCAACCCTTGAAATTTTAGCCGAGAAGATCAATGTTGCAGCTGGCCTGAGGGATCCTATAGAGGAAGACAGAGGGGTGAGGTCAGGGTCTTCTCCTATGCTGCCTGTCACGTGTTTATGGTAAGACAGGACGTTCTAATCACTATTTTCGCTGACAGCTGAGGTCTTCATCCTAAACCCAAGCCTGATAAAGACTAACTACACGTGTTGCTATTAAGACTTTCTCCCAAACATGGTGCATGTTAGAGTGAATATAGTTTGTAATCATCAGTCTAATATAGTAGAAAATGTTGATCCTATTGTCTAATCCATTTAGATCTGAAACTGGATAAGTGTTTTTTTTTTTTTGTGTGCAATTACAAAGCACTCAGTTTCACAGCACTCCATGCACACACTTTTTTTTTCCCCTTTTGGTGCAAAACTGAACTGAAGAGGTAGAATTTCATGTTTCCAGTTGAGTAATGGCATTATGCAAAATACCATTATCCTCAAAGGGACACAAATGTGTGGAAACGGGTCAAGCGCTCATTTTTAAAAGGGTTAAAGCATGAGTTGTACAAAACAGCAAAACAGCCAAGTATTCTGTTCACTGTGCTTTAAGAGCTGTTAGAAAGGGAGATGTTTTTGGTGCAGTGATGCTGTTTAAGAGTTTCTTGTAACTAATGGTCATTTCTGGTTTTGTTTAAGAAGCACTCTAGAGTGGGATACCCAGAGCTTCCCTAAGTTACGTTCTTTTCTTCTTTTAAACACCTCTTTTCTCCACCTCACACATCGAGTCTGTAAAGGTGCGGTTGAGAGTTTGTCGAATTTGGCGTGATAAAAGCTCTTTGTTTGCTCAGGTGCTGATCTCTCACAATGGGTGGAAAATGAGGAACACTTTAGAGACAGATGTTCCCTCTTAATCACACTTCTCGTGCTAACCCTCTTCAGAAGCAAATACAAGTAAATTGAGTATAAACCCTTTTACACAGTTTTAAGCAGAAATGGCCGTTTCATCACAGTACAATAACTTAACATCATTGTTTGCAAAACCCAGCGGTTCAGAGAATTTTTACATTTTGGTTCGTATTTACTAATAAGAACTCCAGTTTGAATAATTCAACCCTATAATACATTATTTTAGCTGAATCATTCATCAGTGGTATTGTCTTAAAAGAAAAAAAAAAAGACATGAACAGAACAGACCAAAGAGGCATATTTGTTTTTAGGTTACTGCATTGCACATTTTGTGCAGAGTGTTTATTAGTTATGGGTCACCTTGAAGGTTGAAGACTGGATAGAGTTCAATCAATAGCTAAGCCAATAAGGAAGCAAGAGGCTGAGGTTAGGAGGGTAATCCCTGTTGGTAAAGCAGAAAATCCATTAAATAAATAATTTCTCCACTCCTGCGGGGCAGGAGATTTTTTTTATTATTGAAACAAGTTTGGCCTTACACTCCAGGGTCCAACACCGAGGACAGAAAAATGGACTAATGAGGAAAAATAATATATTATTTTTCAGATATTTTTGAGTTTAGATTCTTAAAAGTCATACTTCATACATGTATCACCAGCTTTATTTTTTGTTTTGCTTTTGTTTTGCATTTCAAAGCTTGAAGGATTCTTACTCATGGTGACAGCATAGCGTTAGCACAGACCCTGTTTTTCCACTTCCTGATTACAAGTTGCTTTAAATGCAAATGCACATAGACACACACTCATCTGTGTTTCCATGATTTAACTGTTTAGTCTGTGGTGCAGTGTCTTCTCATCACTTATGTAGTTGGCGTGTGCGCTGTGCATATAGATTGCCTTTACTTGCAGCCTATTGGTTAAACATGCTCACCGTACCTCAACTGTTTAGGCTATTAGGGCTTTTTAGCAAAAATACTTTAAATTGACCATAAACTATTTATCCATTCGTGTTTCTAAAATAGGATACAATGACTTTAGAGGGAAGCAATTCTTCTGATTTCTTGTCATTGAGAATAGACTCATAATGTATTTTTTGTCAGATATGTGATCATTTAAATATATATATTTCCTGCTTAAATCTTAAGCTCAATTCCAGCTGTCCGTTTTCCTTTTTGTCTGAGTAGATTATTTTTCTACGCAGAAAACCATCTTCTGAGCACACACTGTGTCGCTTAGAAAAATGGAGCTTCATGATTCTGATGGTGTATTTAATGCCATTGGGAGAACACACTAACAAATACACAACACATCACTATCACTTAGGCTCAGCAAATCAATCACTTTCACAGCGAAAGAACACTTTATTTTAACCTGAATGCACTTTTACCATTTAAATAAGCATTGAGTAAGAAAGATGGTGTCATTACTCAGAACATTTTCTCTTTGTCTTTCAGGAAAACCATCAGCACATATTAGTTCAAACTTCTTCCATTGTCTGTGTTGTCCTCACAAATGCATTTGCTTTAAGGCTTTCTTTCTTCATGCTGTCACCATTTTTCCTCCCAGTTTGGAGAGTTTCAATCATGACCTTATAGTCACGGTGCTGCTATTCTGACCTTGAGACAACTATCCTCTATGCATGAAAATGTGCTATGGACTGCTTTTAAGTCCACAATGAATTGTTTCTACGAGTTTGTTTGTACCTGCATGAGTAAGTTTATCTACTTCTACCTGCGGAAATTAATGCAATTCAATTCCATTCTTGTTAATTTATAAAAGCACAAAATACAACAACTTTACTAGCGACAATGATCCTTTCTTAATAGGAGGAAACCTCCAACAGAACCAGACTTAGATGTGGGGTCATCTCTGACCCATTGGGGTTGGTGGGTGGACAGAATTTAGAGAGGGAGTCATTTCTTCTCTAACAAACATTAAATACTGTATCTTGCTTTGACAGTTTGACCTGACATTGGCCACGTTTACATGGGAGCTTTAATTTCTCTTTAATTCAGAATAAAATTTAATTCCTCTTTAAACTGACCTTGTAAACACGAATTAAACTTAAATCCTAATTGGGTGGCTGGTGTATTCCGATTTGAATTGCAAATTAAATAATTAATATGTCTTGTAAACACTTAATTTCGCTTTAAGGTAATTCCAGTCATTCTGCGCATGCGCAACTTGCCGCAATGACGCGCTGGTGACAACATTGTCCAGGATGGCCGTCCAGACTCCAGCCGAGACTATTTATTTAATAAGAGCCTTAAAAGACATGGATATAATGAAAAGAGTGGAGGGACGGAGGCATAAACATGCAAATATTCACCCGTAATAGGCTTCATTGGGGCATGAGGAGCTTCACTAACGATGCGCGGATCATTATAAATTTAATTTTTCACTCAACGTCCTGTAGAGTGGAGCGAGAGCAGCCGTTGCATTGAGCGTTGGGTTTGATTGCTCAAAGTACGGACTTCTGCCTCCCTTCTCCACTGCTCTGTCTTCATCTGAAAACAGTTCTCATGTTGTCGACTCTTCTGTGTTGTAGCCGAAAAGAAAAGGTTTGTTGTATTGTTTCTTTTTTCCGATAGACGTGAATACGTCACGTTCGCCCCCTGTCCAACCAGAACCCATCCCAACCCCCAGACCTAAAGCGGAATTGAATAAAACCAAATAAACCCGTTTGACATGTTAACCTCAATTCAGAATTACTATTTCCATTTAAACACGAAGCAGAACACTTTAATTCTGAATAATTTAATTCTGAATAACTAATTCCGAATTAAAAAACATCATGTAGCCGTGGCTATTGTACATCCTTTATGTGACATGATCCTTACACACACAACCAGACAGTCATGCAAATAAATTCAATAGTTAAATAGACACCTTTTATTTTAGAACAGTAAAAAGTATATTTTGTACTCGCATGTTTTTGTATGACAACAGTTGCTTGTTAAAAAGAACTATGGGAACTGGTTTTCCTACTTTTACATATAGAACACTCACTCACACATCCTAGGCCTCATTATCATGCATGCTATTTTCACTTGCTTAACTTTATTGATGCATAGCAAGTACACAATGACAGCGTTATTTAAATGCACTGAAAATGGTCCCGATGGCACAAATGTTTGAGAAAACACTGGGTTGCAATCTTTTGTGAGTTTTTAAAAATCCCTTTTTTCACTAAATAGTATAATTTTAGTTTTTGGACAATGCAATTTACTGCAGCCCTTTTTTGTGTGTAACAAAATGTTTCAATTCGAATGTAGAGAGAACGAGTTGTAATGTAAACATATTAAGTGTTTTTTTTATTTTTTAAAAATAACATTTTACTGTGCAGTGCCTTAAGCATTTTCAGGTCTTCATTTTTAGGGAAGCTTAGTGCAATCCTGAGAACTTGAACATAAAATATTTTTCTTACTGTTAGAAAGAAGGTGGGTGAGATTTTGTGTTCCTGCATCGACTTTATCTTTTAGTCAAGTTGCTTTGTGCTGTGTTAGTTTTTCTGCAGGTTTAAAGGCACAGTAGCTATTTTAAGGTAAACATATAGAAGATAAATACATAAATGAACACTGCAAAAGTATGCACAGTACACATTGTTCCCTGGATTTAAGCTCAATTCATAATGAGCACCTTTAACCCCCCATTCCCCCGGGAGCTTTTGCAGGTTATTAAGCTTACCTGGGCCCATGGTTACCTGACAACGGTGTGTTCCTCTAACCCTGAGGCTCATGTCAACCTTGGCATCAGTAAAAGCCTTGGTGCTCCATTCTGCTCCCTGTCTGAGATGGTTTCTTCTAGTCCACCAGGCCTGAGCCCTCAAACATCCTATTAGCACCTGCCCAGTCAACCCGAACGTTATGAGGGCTGATTCACACTTTGCATGTAATTACTCATTCCGCTCGCACCCAAAGGCTTCGTATTTCCAGTGAAGTCAATTGGGTAGGTCATAGAAGATTACGGCTTCTTCCATTCATTAGAGGAGGCATTCAAATGAAACAATACCTGACACTTATGGCCAACATTTCTTTGATTTTCTTTTTTGTGCCATAGAACACTTGCTATTTGATATTATCTCTGCTACCCTGAGATTTTAAACCATTTGCACAACAAAATCATAATACTTAAGGTTGTGACAATTTATCCATTAGAATCAATTTATATTCCTACTATCCAACTACATTGCTCTGTGCTTCCGGATGACACTAATCGGTCTAAAGTTGTTTCATAAGGTAATTAATCAATTTTATCGGTGCAAGGAAATAACACATGAGATTTAAGCACGGCAGGCTTGACTGTGTTTTTAATAATAAAGATATTACAACAGGAATCTTGGAAAGCTCATCTGCACTGTCCAGTATCCAGATATTTATTTCACACAAACACTGGTTGAATTATTTTTTTGGCTAAAAAGTTATTGAATCGAATTCAAATCACTTAATCATTTCAGATCGAATTGTTCTAAATCAGACATAGGCAAGTGGCGGCCCGGGGGCCACGTGCGGCTCTCGGCCTAATTTTGTGCGCCCCCCCAAAACAATTGTAATTCATGAAGTTGGAAGTTATATGAAGCCCAACATAGCACACAAAACTACAGTAAAATGGACAAAATGATAACAAAGACACACTAAACAACCACTTATACACAAAATGACTACAAAAACAACAACATATACAAAAGGACTTCAAAGACACACAAAATTGCACAAAATATGCCTTATTGTCAAGAAAATGGACAACATGAATTCAAAAACACATAAAATGTCTAAAAACTCAAACACCAAGAAAACCCACACAAAGGGACTACAAAGACACAACGCATTGTTCTTTCTTGTGTTAATGCTCAGATTGGTCATTGTTCTAAATGCTAGCATGAATGTTGATAATGTGGTCCTCGGATCAGACAATCACATTTTTGTGGCCCAGCTCTGATAGAAGTTGCCTATTGTTGTTCTAAATTAAACAATATTATCCATGGATCGAATCGGCAACAAAGAATTGTGATTCAAATCGAATCGTTGTTAAAATGAATCCTTATACCCCTAATAACACTACAATCCACTCAGCTATGCTATGCTATGCTTATGCTTGTAATTGTTGAATGGGTTTCTAAACATCAGTATTTTACCATTTTGCAAACAAGTGACTGTTTGATGAAGGCACATGAAGAGGTCCCCTTTTATGTGAACGCAGACCATTTTACCTCTGATCACTGAGATCAAGGCGTCAGTGTGCTGATGTGCATGAGGGAACCCCAGATCTGCCTGTTCCAGCCAATCTACCTTCCCTAAAAACTAATTGTATTGAGAAAAAAAAAATGCTTGCCAGATGCTGCCACTCTTTTGACACGTGATTTCAAATGCTGCTAAATGGCTCTATTGGCTGATGTGTCCAGAGGTTAAGCAGGGTTGTCCTTGTCCACCTCTGACACTAGGGTCATTCATAAGGGAGTGCTCAAGGCACGGCTCCATTGATGAAGGGTCATTAGAAGGGTCAGCCTCACTCGTCGTTAGTTTTATCCAATTAAAGCATCAGCAGCTGAAGCAGTGTCCTGTGCTCATTGGAACATTAATTGTGCTCATTGAATGGTACATAGTCCAACTGAGTGTCTTCTAACCACTGTGTCACAATAACGCTGTTGTTTTCACTTCTTTAAAGAGTAACTAAACCCCAAACCCACTTTTTTCTGATGAATACATATGTATTTGGGCATTAAATAGGGCCGTTTATTAATCCTAGTCCCACTCTTCACATTTCAGAAAAAGTGTTTTAATTTTGCGTGTTTAGTTGTAAAACCCTCTAAGGGTTGAACGCAGTTATTAGCTGAGACTTATTATTTGGATTATTGTGTGTCATCAACTTTCACTGTAAGTGCCGCCCCTTTTATAAAAGCTAAGAGGAGGGAGAAGGGTTTCCCCCAATCACAGCCATCAGTGAGCATTGATTGACAGCCTCAATGAGGAAGTCTAATGCTCCGTGTGAAACATCCCAACTGCTTCTATAAAGCTTCTATAAAGAGCAGATTTTGGTCTAATCAGAGGTTCATCAAGCTTAGAGTTACCAAACGTCCTGTTTTCGTAGGACATGTCCTGTTCTTACATCCGGTCCTAGCCCTTTGTCCTGTTTTTTTATAAAGTGATGAGAATGTCCTGATTTTCATAGTTTTTCTTTGGGCCACTAAGTAGACCGGCTCTAGGGCGCACTCTGCACCTGCGATTCTGCATGTGACGTAATCCCTGAGAGGCTGCCATGTGGGCGGTTCACTTTACACTCACAACAAGTGAGCAGACAGCCTTCCGCTACTGCCCGCAACTTGACGAAGCGCAAATGTGCATTCACGAATGAGTTGCAGAAGAAATTCCCCATTTGCAGTCTGTCACTGACAGCACTGACCGGCTGCCTGAGTGGGCGTGTCTTACTGCTACAGCAGTAACGCCCATAATCAAGGCATTTTTTGAATTTCCCCCCAGAAGAAAGCAGGGGTTGAGTTACACTTTTAAGAAAAAGAAGCTTTGTCGTCTGATCTCAAGATTTAGAATTGAGCACATCAGAAACCTGGAGTTTGGTTGAGCGTCAAAAATATAAAACCAGAAAGATGGGTGTGCTGAAATTAATATTAAATGCTGTGATATATTCTTTGTTGCAGATGAGGGGCTAACTCACTTTGTGATTTCCCATCATTCACTCAGTTTATAAGCAGTGAGGGAACGGGATGTGTTTTATTGTCACCTGAGGTTGAGTGCATATAGAGGAAGTGTTTTTCTCACTGCGAACATCAGCTCCGTTTATAATGAGTGTGTTCATTCATTTTTGATGACTGAGACTTAAAAGTGCTCACTTATTTTCACATTTCAAACCCCACTGCTGCAAAGTGTTAAAAGATTTAGACTCAAATCTGAGTTTTATTCTCTTTCGCTCCTAAATGACTGTCTTGCGAGTTAGTTAGCTGGGGATGGGGAGGGGACTTAATGATATTTCAAAGACGTTGGTTTTAAAACTTGTTCCACAGGAAAACAAAAAATGTGAAAAGAATACTTTTCAGGGGAACCTCTTAAATTTAAATTCTGCTTCTCCCCCTACTGTTAATCCAGGTTTATGGATGACATGACATTTGTAAAGGATATAAGTGGAGTGTGTCTGTTCAGATGAGCTTCAGTCTGTTTTGCCTTCTCCAGCTCATTGGAATGCACTATTATCAAGTATATTTGAGTAGTCAGTGCACCCAGGCTTTTAAATGTGACCGCAAAAACAGCGTTCTGTCTCAGAACTGGGACAACACCCCCGCCCGTTTGAAAATCTAATTAAATGAAACTAGTTTTTATCTGTTCTAAATGACTTTAGAGGGCCCATTCATTACGCCTGCCCTCCAGTACTGTCACAAATATGCTCCCATAATACAGCTAGTTGATAAATAGGTTACTAAATGTTTTCTACTGTTTTTTTTTCTTTAATAATGTTTTATTATTCCTTTTAGTCTCAATTTTTAAACAATCTATTTCAGACCTTATGAGCATCTGGGGAGAGGGGACTTTTGGCCTTCGTGTCATCATTTTTCATTAAACTTTTTAATCTAGCTTGTTGTAAGGTTTCAAATCCAATGATGCATCTCCATTTAAACACAAGATATGAGGCTACTGGCCAGTGATAAATGTACAGATTACACTTTGCCTTTGTAGCAACGAGCTCAAGATAAATCGACTATTTAGCAAAACAACTCCAGGCTCACACATCAATTTTAACATGCGCTCTGCTTTGTTTCTTCATTTTCCCCTTAGTCGCTCGTCTGCTGAGACAATTTGGGAATAAATAATCTCCTGCTTCATACCTGGATTTGGTAAATGAAATGTGATTGGTATTAGAGATGATTAACATGTAGCCTGTAACCAAAACGTTTGATACATTTAGTTTGTTTATTTATATTTATAATACATTTACAGTATGTCTAAGATAGTTAGGAAATAAAAGTTTCACAGAGCAATAACAATACCCGTCTTTGTAGATAATTAAGAATCTGTATATTTAATGACAAATAAAACACTTTATTAAAAAACATTTTCAAAAATGTTTACGACATTTTAATTAGAATAACCATATAAAAGATGTATCATCCTGATGTAAATATTTTGATATTATTGTGAGGATTATTGGGAAGTCCACTGGAAATGGTTGGAGGGTTCTTTGTTGAAACCCAGTTTTATCTAACAGTATGGTCTCACGACCAACATCTAATTACAGTGATGGTAATGAGATGGCTGTTGACGCTAATAGAATTTGAAAAAATAAAAAGTCTTTGGCACTGACTGCTGATAGTCAGGTTGTTTTCCTTTGAGAATACAGCGTTGACACACTGTTGATTAATTTGCATTATAAAATGTATAGGCTCAAACATGGCTTTGCTTGCTTTTCAAACTGTCACTATTTTAATGCCAGTGTAATTATTGGCTGGATGCCTAGTGTGCTTTTTTATTCTTCTATTGAAGTAAAGGTGCCAGTGCACCTGTCCACCACATCATCATGTAATACAGCAACAAGTCAAGGGTGTAAAGTCCAAGTTCCTTCTGAGAAAAAGGCTCACTTACCACAAAAGGAGCATTTGTTCTCTTCTTGCTCTTTCTACAGTAGCAATTTTGTTGCAACTTGCAAAGAACTCGTCTTGTATATACAACGTGTAAAGTAAACATTGGTATTATTGACTTGGACCTGAGAGCACAGCTTGTTTTAATATAGGCCTATAACTGCTTCTGCCAGTGCTTTTGCTGCAGCTTTCCTTTAAAAGTGACAGGTCGGAGTTGGGATAAGTGCCAGCAACAACATTTTGTTTCCTGTTATTTCTTTTCTGCTATGTTGTTGTTGTTGTTGTTGTTGATTTTTTTTTTTTTTCTGCCTTCTTTTTTCTTTTCTTAGATGCTTTGATATGTTGCTGAGCTTTGTTCTATTTTGATTCTGTTGTTTCATTTTGTATTTTCTGGTTTGTTGTGATTTGAAATGGTTTGCTTTTTTTCCCCTCAGTTGTTTATATTTAGAGCTGCCCTGTTATACTGTATAATTATGCAATGATTGACATCGCCAGTAAACAAAGACAACTTATGTCAAAATCCAACTGAATGATTTAACACTGGCAGTGATTTTTGTTGCTGGCATGGGTACTGATGTGAAATCTAAAGATTTTGATGGAATATGATTTTTTTTTTTTCATTCCTGTGCTTTGATCAGTCCTTTTTTGTTAAAGAACAATCTGAAACAATGTATTTGTGTTAAAAATACAGTATAATTCAATCGTTAAGATGCATTTTTACGCTCAACAAAAACATAAAGAAAAGCACAACAAAAAACCCATTGTGCTCGTGTGTTTCAGGTTTTTTTCATATGCCAGTTCATTTTCACTGCGCTGAGATGTCCTAGGAAAGGTCATGCTTATGGATTTAAGCTTTAATGGGTTGGTGTGAATGTGCTTTTAAGATCATTATACCAGAGATATATGATATGTATTTGAGTAGTGATGCTCCAGATTCCCTTTAGAGCTTACAGCGAGCACAATGCAGTCTGGAACTGTGTTTAATTGAATGAAAGCCAGACGGCGAGTGCCATGTGCTAAAAGTGCACATTACCCAGCCAATGCTTTGTAAAAGTATTGTCCCAAGTTAGTGATAATGTGCATCCACGTTCTTTCAAAGACTGTATGGTAAATGTGATAGACTTTTCTTGCTCTGTGGACTTTCCTGAGGCACCGATGCAATCTCTACAACTGACACTGGCCACGGTTACATGATGTTTTTTTAATTGGGAATTAGTTCCGAATTAAATTATCCGGGATTAAGGTGTTCTGCTTCGTGTTTACATGGAAATAGTAATTCCAAATTGAGATTTACATGAGAAACAGGTTTATTCGACTTTACTCAATTCCGCTTTAGATCTGGGGGTTGGGAAGGGTTCTAACGTGACATATTCACATCTATCAGAAAAAAAAAACAAAAAACACACAACAAGCCGGCTACAACACAGAAGACACAAGGAGAACTGTTTTCACTTTTATTTTGATTGTAGTTTTGAAGCAACAGCTCGACAATAACACACGGTTTCACTTTGGTCAGCTGAGCAGGAGAAGGTAGATAGAAACTAATTACCGGTAAATAAAGCCCAGTAAAACTAATAACCAGGAATACATATTTGCTCCCTGGTAAAGATAGTAGCTCTAACAACCGGTACAATGTGATATTACAGCCTGTGAATGCAGTACGGGACTGCATTTACTCCGTCTCTGGGTTTTAGTATCACCCGTCCGATGAAACCTGTTTTGTTTGCTGATGTCTGTGTGTGTGTGTGTAATAAGTCCATGTGTCCATGTGAATGTCCTCATGTTTATGCTTCCGTCCATCCATTCTTTTCATTATGTCAATTTCTTCTGAGGCTCTTATTAAATAAATAGTGTCGGCTCCAGTCCAGGTGTCGTCACTAGGGGTGTGATATATCACAATTTTTTGGGTGCCGATTTTAAATAATTTTTTTAATTTAAAAAAATCTTTTTTTATTAATATATTTTTATTTTTTTTATATTTAATCAATAATTTTGTGTTAGAGTATTGTATTGTAATATTTACTTTGAGACTTCTACACAGTCATTTCAGTGATAATAAACTTGTTGCACTTTATTTTATAATGGCAGTGTATAACACTGCATTTTCTTTTTTTCAGTGAAAATGTGCAAAAACACTAATAATAAATAATAAATAGGATGTTGTGAAGCAAATAGTTTTGACTCAATTTGTCCTCTGAATGATCAATATCTTCTGATGAACATATACAGCAACTCCATTTTTCATCTCTACGTTAAATTTTGATATTAACGGGGTAGAATATTGCAATATATGGCGTTAATATTGTATCGTGACCCAAGTGTTGTGATACGTATCGTATTGCAACATCCTTGCCAATACTCACCCCTAGTCGTCACCAGTGTGTCATCACGACTGGCCGAGCATGCGCAGAACGACCGGAATTAACTTATCAAACGTTTAAAAGATAGAGGAATTAATTAATTTGGAATTAAAATCGAAAAAAACCAGTCACCGAATTTGGATTCAAGTTTAATTCGGAATTACATTTGAATTAGGAATTAAGTGTTTACAAGGTCAGTTTAAAGATGATATAACTTTTATTCTGAATTAAAGAGGAATTAAAGCTCCCATGGGTTAGTGGTTACTGGAAAATAAATTATCCATCATTTTCAGATGATAAACACTGTTAGAAGAAGCTCCCTAAACTGGAAGTTACATTACCAAAAGCTGTTGTGAAGCAAGTATTTCACTCCATGCTACTGGTTTCCACAATACCTGAAATAGAAATTACACAATTTGTAGTTATAGTTTGGATAAATGTGTCCTGCCATTATTCAGTGTGCTCATCTAACCTGTCCACACTGCTCCTTCCTTCTCACCATCTGCCTACCTTAACCTTAGCTCATCGTTTTCTACCCTGATGTGAGCACACTGAGGTGATCCAAAGCAAGTGATTGTTCTAACAGTGCATTTGCATGAACAAATTGTATTCCTGAGCCAAATTCAATCAACAACCAAGTCATTTTTTTAAGTCCCCAGATATGCATTGCATTAATTCATTGGCAGTCGTAGAGTTGGGACTTCACTGATCACTGCCTCCACACTCTACAGTGTTTCTCTTATAAGGTCATTTCTATAGAGTAGAACTTACTTAAAATGCAGTTGGAGTTTTCTGAGGAAAAATAATCAAATTGAGGCATGTCCTTATCTTCTTCCTCTAAGGCAGTAATAATTGTGCCAATAAGGAATTTATCATATCCTGTTTGTAATAGAAACAAAATAACTGACTCATTACCAGTTTAAATGATTTAAGGAAATAATCTGGCTTGAACATAAAGAATGAAACTATCTTTTTAAAATGACTTATTACAGCTGCTTAGCCTATAGATATGTTTGCTTACCTTAAATATTTAATGTCAGAATAGATACATATTATGTACGGTGTATACATATTGTACATCACTTATATCAATTATTATAAAACTATACAGCAATTTCATACAAGAATAAAAATAACTGAAACCCCATGAGGATAAATACTTTTGATATAGTTACAAGCTTATCTTTACATTTGTATCTTAGTTTTCTCTCATCGAAAAGCAATATTTTTCAAGACAGTCCAGCTACAGACCTCCACTTTTCAGCCATTGCCAATCTGAGTTCACCTTTATTTTATACAAAATAAAATTAGCATTAGCGATAGCAATGTTATCAAAGTTACGTTCGCTCGACACTTACCGAAGGTTTTATACATTTTGGAAACCTGATTCCTCAGTAGTGTTACATTGAATAGTATAAGAAGTACCTCATCAACAGCAAAACCTATATTGGTTGGCATCTCCGTGAATAATTTCAACCGTTTTGAGTTCCGCAAGAACCACAATTGTTTTCTTTGCGCTACAGTCCTGTCACAAGTACCTCCTTGTTGACGTTCAACTATAAAACGTGGATAGATGTAGGATAAATTCAAGGTTTCAAGATTAATGATGAGGTGATCAGAGTTTTTGGCCCTCCATTGCATATTACAACAACTATTTTTAGAGTGCTGTCTCTGAGCTAATTCTGAGTTTTGTAATTAAATCATAAAACTTTTCCAACGTGAGCTGCTTGCTGCATGGCCGTGTGACTCCCCATCACGGTGCTGAAATGAGTCTCCTCAGTGAACGGTTGAACAGAGAGGTGACCAGGCATCTCATTATTGGAGTTGCCACTGCCAATCACAAAGGCGTAAGTGACAGAAGACCCCATTACCCTCCAAGATTCATTACCACACTTCACGAATACGGTAGCGTTTACTGTCGTCACTGTTTCTGGCAAGAAGTTGTCTTGGCAAAAAATGCCTTAGTGGTCTCATTAAAATGCAGTTATCCATTAGCTTTCTTCTCCACTCATGCTGGTCCAGTGCATACAGTCTTTGGAATAAAACATTATGTATGCATTACCAGTAAAACTACACACTTAGGTGAAGACTTCAACCACAGTCCTAAGTAAAGGCCATTTTTGTTATAACTGTTAAGTATGGTAAAACTGCTCGTCCCCTAAGGAACATTTTCATCTTAATTAAAAAGACCAGCAGGAAAGGCCTGAAATCATGATGGTATAATTATAAAAACCCTATTTCAGCTAATCCTTGGCTCTACAGCGTTGAACCTCACATGGCAGAGCCAAGGCTTGGCCAGTAGCTCAGCAATGAGACCACACAAGGCTTTTACAAGTAGAGGCACCGTTAGTGTGATGAGGTTAAACAGTGGATCTAGTGAGTCGAGAGAAAAAACAAGTTTTTTTTACTGTAATGGAGCCTCAGGATAGGAAACCTATTTGGAATAACACGGAATCGGGAGGCAAATCATAGGCATGTTTTTATGTTGAGTCAATTGCAAAAATGCAGCTCTCTTTTTTTTTTTTTTTAAGTTAAAGCTACTCATTAAACAAACAGGCCTCTACATTTGATGAATGAAATCAAGTACCTATATAATGACAGGACACCACCAGGGTAACTATATGAGCTATTAACCAAAGGGTGAATAATGGCAGGACATTAGTGCTGAGCCCTGTGTTTGCTTGGAGGTGGGCTCAGTCTGTAGCCGCTCCGTCTCCATGTCGGGGGGGCCTTTGATTTGTGTCCCGCAGCTGGACCTGGGGAAGACGTTCCGGTGGGCAGCTGCAGACGCTTAATCTCCTTTGCACTGACACGAGCTCAATTAAAAGATACCACACTTTAGGATTTTGCAGGAAAGTTGTCAGGGTCTCGTCAGATAAATCACTGGAGAAGAATCCACACAACCTGGTGTCTTCTTACTTTAGGTTTAAGAATGGGAAGGATTTGAAAGTGGCGATGCATGCTGGGGATCTTTTTTCATAAATATTTTGATTGCTGTACATTTCAAAGCAATGGATCTGATTTCATTTATTTGGAAAAGTAGTTCCTTTGTTGTATCGAGGACGAAAAGCGAACACATTTATCATTTAAAGTTTTGATTAGTCATGTTGACTAAAAAAAAAGATGAAAAAAACTTTCACTTTTTGCTTTTCGATCATAAAGTAGATTAATTTTGTGCCCCCAGTGGTTTTTGCTGATTTTATTCAGTCTCTGCTCTTTTAATTATCTTGTTTACAGTTTTGCTATAATGGAAAACAGATAATCACCTGGAGACAGAGAGAAAAGCTCTGGATGTCTGTATTGATTTGGAAATTTAGCTTTATAATACTCAGGTTTCCGCAGACGTGTTCATCATCAAACTTCTTTTTTAATTTTTATTGTTTATGCATTTTTGGGAAAATATTTAACTTTTCTTTTTTCTTTTTTTTCTACTACAGAATTATAAAAATGTTAATAATTGATGGCTTAAATTAAGACATTTGTCTTTGGTCTTGAATTCTAAGATTTGCAGCATGCTATTTTCATTACCTGCTTTTTTTTTACTATAATCTGATCTTGTAGTTCATTGAAGTTCCCCCCCCCCAAAAAAAAAAAAAAAGTGCTTCATTCAAACACTCACCTCTTGTGGGATTGTTTATAGAAAAGCTATATTTTTCCATCATGCAGAGAGGTCTCGTGGGTTACTCAGAAGATGAACTTTGTGCAGGGAAGTAATTTATGATGAAATTGGCCGGGGTTGACTTGGGAGGCTTACTGCCGTGTTTTCTCAACATTAGAGAGTCCCCTATTAGCCTAACTTCTCAAAGAGAGCAATTTCTTCAGAAGGCGACATTTAATTATGTCTGGAGGAAAACGTGTGTGTTTTCTATTGATTCCAGACCGTCCTTTTGTGTGAGGAAGTAGGTTTTGGAAAATAAACCAAAAACTTTTTTCTTTTCATTAATGTGACTATAGAAACCTGTGCTGTGTCTCTGATGCACTACGACTCTATAAATGTGAGAATGTGATGCATCTAATCAATAATTCAACCTGGATTTGACTTTTTAATCGACTCCAAAGGGAGTCCTTAATGAGCAAGCATTTGGAATGAAGGAAAAGGTAGACCTGCATCTATTAAGTACTGATAGGGGATGCCAGCTGACAGTGGGTTTTATTGGGACTACCTTTGTATTAAGAGTGTGGCGATATATCACGATATTTTTTCGCACAATCGATTATCGATATGTTCACGCCAAGTATCGATTTACTTTTTCTCATTATTTTTTTGAAAAATGTATTTGTTTATTTTTTGGATTTAAGATTTATTATTTTCAAAACCTTAATCACTAAAATGTACAGGTAAGTCTTCACAGATATGTTGCCACTGTTTGTTGAAGGAACCAATATGTTGTTTACTGGAATATTGCACTATAATGGTGTCACTGGTAAGAAAGACCCTATTTCTAAGCACTATTGGAGACACTTATTCATTTACATTGGTATGTTGACACTTATTTACAGAAATGTTGCACTAAAATAGTGTCACTGAAAGACAATACATTGAAAAAGTGTCCTATGAACAGAGATATAAAATAAAAAATTTAGATTGATTTCTGATCAATATATCAATAATCGCAACATCGTCATATCGTATCATGAGGTACCCAGAGGTTCCCCTCCCTAAACCCTGAAAATGTTCCCTTTCTTCTTCCATATCCCATACTGTATATACAGTCTATCCTTCAACAAAGAAAAACTTACCATAGCTGTTCTCATATCAGTATTTCTACATTTTCAGTCTCCTCCACTTTCTTTTTTCATCTCAAAGCATCTTTCTAAAGGTGTCTAGTCGTGTTTTTAGGGTATCAGCCATAATCATCTGAAAGTGACTGAAAAGCTCATAACACAAAGCCTACTGACGCACTCTTTCATTTTGTTCCTGTAGCAGTACCTTGAAAACTGGAGTGCTTAAAGTTTATCTAACCTGGGAGACAAGGTAATAATAGCCTCACCGACAGACGTGTTTGTTTCTAATGAGAAAGTGGATAGGAAGTCAACGTAGAACAAAAAAAAAGTGATATAGAATGGGGTGTACGGAAGCTGTAATGAGAGGTTTGCGTGCTTGTGAGTATTTTGTATGTTTTGTAAAATTCTAAGAAGCCATCACAGTGAATAGCAGTCTGTAAACAACAATCCTCTTCAATGATGTTTGAATTATGAGTTACGCAAAGTTTTTTGGAAGATTTTCTTTCATGCTATCAATAGTGCTTGGTTCTAAAATTTATATCAAACATCTTACTTTGGTTGTTGTACAGTTAACTTGCGACCAGAGGGAAAAAAACCCCAAAACAATCACATAAAAAACGCTGATACTTACTGCACTATTTCCTTTTTTATTATTTAAATGCCTGCATAGTTTTTAGTAGGACCTTTTCTGTGTGTGTGTATGTAAATTTTCAATGAAGGACATGACATTTGTAAGGTTTTAACAGGTATGGGAAACAAAAACACGACATAAACTCTACTAGATGATCCAAGAGAAATGTGCCTCTACCTGGGGCGATGTTTAAGAAGAAGAAGCTCTCATAGTTTCTAATTGAATGCAGGTGGTGCATGCCGGTGTGACCTCGCTACCACAGACACTGAGAGCTTTGTCATAAAGCCAAGGCAGTAAGAACAACATATTTAAATGGGAGAGCCGTGGCGGTCAACGTTATTTCTAGCAGTTCATCTCGGCTGGGGTTCGGCACCGAGTCGTCCGCAGCTGTCAGAGTCTAGATTTTCAACAATAATGTCACACAAGGGAAGGTAACCTTCACTTGGCATTCCTTTATTGCCTCAGAGCAGCAGTGTTTACACTACGTTCTCTGAGTATGTTCAAATAATTACAGAAGATTCATCTTTTTTTGGCAGATGACTCAAAAAGTCATCTGACTCAAAAAGCCAACATGTAAAAACAAGTGCATTTATATAGTCTAAGAAGTGAATTCATTCATTCATTTTCAGAACTGTTTATTTTTGTTTTGGTTTGGGGGCGGGGGTTGGATAGTGGCTATAACAAGGTCCCAATAGGTGCTAGACAGGGCTACGTCAATTGCAAAGTTAGGAAAGTTCTTTGACTATTATTGTTACCATTGGAAATAAGTGCAATTGTTCCAACCTCGAGGCAAATTTCTTTCAAATTATTTCTATTCATTTTATTGTTATTGTTACTTACACCCTATGTTTGCTGGAATAGGCTCCAGCATCCCCTGTGAAATAATAATAAAACAATTAAATAAAATAAAAGTAATAATAATAATAATAATAAAAATCGTGTGTATGCATTAGCGTTTCAAGAAAAAAAAAAACTTAACTCATCTCCTTCACTCCTGTTTCCTATAAAGCATCTTTGTGTTTTCTTTAAAAGTGCTAAATAAAACTGATTTATTTTATTTTATTATTTTTTTTTTCTCTTTCTATGGGTTGGAACGATACATAAAGTTCACAATATGATAGAAAATAATGGGCTCGTGATAACAATACGATGCAACATTTTTTGGAAAGGAAAAATAGAAAAATAAAAGATTAATTGCTTTAGATAAATTTAAGTTTCTTATTTATTGGTTTATAATGATCCTGGAGCTCAAATGTGCTTTCTTTCTTTCTTTCTTTCTTTTTTTTCTCAAATCCATGTGTGGAAAGTTTTTGGTCTGCACACTATTCACTCACAGCCCTTGTTTGTCTGGGTTATGGGGTGAAATCGAGGCCACTGTCCCTTTCCTATGAACTTGGTTACAGTGTAGAGAGAAGTCTGCCTCTTTTTGCATCCAACATTGCTGTGATTAGGACACATAATCCAGCATCACAAGGGAGTAAGCGCACACTGACATTAAGCTCAGCCAGAAGTCTGATTGGCACTTGATTAGCAACTAATCCGTGTCATTATCTTCTTCAGTGAAATTAGGTGAGCCGAAAATGGCGTCATAAATCACAGCAGTAAAAATTGGAACGGACTTTGATCGGTGTTTGGCTGTAAAATTGCAAAGAGGATAGAATGAACAGAGATACAGAGCTCGAGTATTTATGGAATATGTGGAACACGTAGCTGTCATTGGGTTAGAATATTGACATAAGTTTAGATTTGATTGGATACATGGTTTATTTTGGCCAACATGGTCAGATGAGTTAAAGCTTCTGGCTACCGCAACTGAAATAATGGTTCCCCTTTGATATCTAAATTCACTCCCAACCATCAAAAGGAATCCAGCTCCCCTTTCCCCCCTTCTTTACTGCCGGCTGCCCACCGTGCTCTGCCTCCTCTGGCTGCAGTCCTGAAACCCAACCCCCCGAGGAGTGGAAAATAATTAGGAGAGAAAATTGCTGCTGACACCATTTCTGAAAAGCAGGGTATTGTAATGAGAGCAGAGCAGGTATTCATTGTGTCTGAGCAGACGATTGAAAGCCTCTTGGTTTGGGGGGCTTCCTGGGAGAAGCCCACTGAGAGTGGAGCAGAGCTTTACAGAGTCCCCTCATGCATGTGGGAGCGGAGCCCTGAGAGCAGCAGGCAGAGGTGTCTCCAACAATTGCAGAAGCCAAGGTTACAGCTGAGTAACTAATGCAAGCCACTCTGGAGTGACACACACACACACACACACACACACACACACACACACACACACGCACGCACACACACACACACACACACACACACACTCGTCTCTTTTGTCCATCCCCTGTCTCTTGCTCTCTCTTTCTTCCCATCATGAGTTCAGAGGAATGCCGACCAGATGCCGCTCAGTTTTTTTTTTTTTTTTTATTAGTGTGGACGTGGTAATTTAGTGCCTTGTTTGGAGAAGATTTTCCTGAGCAAGGCACTCAAATAAGACAAAAAAAAACAAAAAAGAAAAACAGTTTTGTTTTGTTAGAGTAGAAGAAGATTCTCTTGGGTTCAATATCTGAGATTGCATCTCGAGAGACATCGTGAGAGGTTTAGCTTTGCTGAATCAATCAATCAATTTATTAACAAGTCATATCAAATCAATAGGAAAACAGGCACTCATCATTCATAATATCATAATACACAGGGTCGGCTCAGGGTCTTTTTAGCATTTTTATTCCTTGTTGTCTAGCTTCTCCTGTCTTTGGCTGGCACACGTGTCCTCTTTTGTTATGGTATGCAAGACATTTGTGATTGTCAGGCTTTAAGTTTACATCTAACAGTATTTGAGAAGAACATATAAATTATGTACAAGATTGATTGATTCGTTATTATTTATCATTTAGGGGTCATTTTGCTCTCAACCTTTTTTTTAGTCATAATCTGACTGAGGTTGTTTATATCTGATTTGTCTCACATCACTTCCGTTCTTGCTTGTGTTGCTGTTAGATTTAGGTTAAAGCTGCACTACCTGATTCTTGAACCATGACAGAGGGGCATGGCTGAATTCCAATCATAAATCCCGCCCCCCACTCTGACAATTCCTCCCAAACTCCTCCTCTCACCAAAGTGCATGAAATCCCCCACGAAAGCTGAACGTGCACTACCGATTAAACATGTCACCACGCAAAAGGATGCACACAAATATAGAAAAATGGAACATTCGATTACTTGTCTAGAAGGAAAACAGCCACTTGCACGTCCAAAGTTAGTCAAAGACTGAAAACAAATTTGCACCGTGCACACGCTTCACTATATATCACGGTAGCCAATGAGGACGCTCCTTCGTGGGCTCTGCTCACCCGTCCTTTCTCTAAATCCTGTGATTGGAGCTAGAGGGGGTGACCGCCAAGATTTTGTCTTCCGGGGTTTTATTAACTAAAATAATTAATTATAAGGCAAAGACAGCTCGCAGACGTACGATTTTTTCAGAAATGATTATTTTTACGATATACTCTATGATGCTAGTAAGAATTATTTTTTAATTAAAGAAAAAAAAATGGAGTACCCCAGCTTTAAGTTGAAATGAGATATTTTGAAACTTTGTCTTTGTCCCTGAAAGTAGTCCTTGAAAAAGTTGGCCTGACTGAGGATATATTTTATTAACAGGATTATTGAGTATAAAGATATATAATTATAGCATGCTAAAAAAGACACCATGAATAATAATCCGCATGGTCTGACTGCATTAAAGAGATGGAGGTTTTAGTTAGTATGTTTGTTTTTAGTCGTGGGTTTAACTAAGGCTTCTAAATGTTAAGCCAGCTTTTAAATGAAGCATCTTCCATTAAGAAGTTGTAATAGGAGGTAAAATATTACACCGTGCACCTGCGATTATGTTTCACATCCCCATACACATGTTTATCTCATTGCTTCTGGCAAGCAAAGTCATCCTGAAAGCAGGATAAGAGAAGGACTGGTCGCTTTGATCACACATAAGTGGTGTGATGCAGGTGCATCATCAGGATGATAGGGTTTTTTTTTTCCTTTCTTTTAGGCATTTAAATTCAATTACTGCTTCTAGGTGTAATGAATACGGGACATAATTGTGTTCAGGGGTCCTTTTGAGGCTATTCAGACTCAGAGAGCCTAAGATGATGGCTTTATTAGACTCGATGAACAGATTTTTGATCTTGTTTGGACTGTGCTGCAGCCATAGCCTTAGAGATGCTGTGAGCAATCAAGTGCATTGTGGAGACAATGTGCCGGTGTCAAATTATGAGCGACAAAATATTAAACTGTGTCCTGATTTAAAGTGGAAATAGAATCTGTTCTCTGTTAATGAGGATTTTATGTGGCATTTACAAAATACAAAATACCCCCAGCCTGTGAGCCAGATAGCAAAATAATAGGTGACATGTAGGAGGTAGCAGCGCACTTTTGGATGACAGATCATCCATGCTCAGCGGAGCTCAGAGGGAGAGGAGGAAAGGCGTTTATGAGACAGAAAATGGCGCTACTTACGAGAGTTGACGTTCCCAGCAGCGCACACTCGACCAGAGCATGTGTGGAACTCATGGATAATGTGGTGATGGTGAGATAAAACAATAAAAAAAAATGGGGCAAGCAGTGACACTCCGCATGTCGGGAGGAAGAGGAAGTTGCGTGTGTAGAATGACCCAGACAGATAAATAATAATAATTTTGCCATCAAAAGCCCAGTTTCAGTGTTTTTTTGTTTTTGTTTTATATAAGGAAACCATGTTCAGATGTTAGAGTTGTCACTAAAGGAAAAAAATTTAGCTTAAAAGTCACTGACAGGGGTTTTTTTTTTTTTTACAACAAGGCTTTTTTCTCAGCTTTTTGCTCTGAAACTGAAGATTTGTGTAAAACAAATGAAGATGGAAGAAACAAATGATGATGGATCCAGATAGTCATAGTAGAAAATATTCTGTGGGTCTTTAAAATCACTCAAAATGCTCAAAAATGGCTGGCACTGCGGGGGGTAGAAAATCTGAAAATGGCTGGCACTGAATGAGTTAATTATAGAAGAGAAATCACAGCCTTTGTTGTCTTTATGCTTCTTGTACATATTCCACAAAAAAATAAAAATAAAACAATCAAACAAAAATAAACTCACATAATCTTGTAGTGAATCTTGGAGTGAATTATTACTGCCTAAAGAGAAGCTGTGAATTTTGAAATGTTTAAAATTACAAGAAGGCACAAGCAATTTTATGGCTTTGCTCGTGGTCGCTTTAGTTTCATATTGATAGCGCTTTGAGATGACTTTGTTGTAATTTGCGCTATATAAATAAAGTTTAATTGATTGAAAGGTATGATTTTAGACTCATATTTACAGGTATATCTACCTTAAATAAGAATTAAAGTGTTTTGCAAAGATGAATAATAAACCAGACTTCAATACGTCTGCTGTGTTAAATAGATCCTCCAGTGCTGCTACAAAATGGGAAAACGGCTTTACAGTAAACACACCTCACAGTGCTATCTTTTTGTTCAGTGTGTAATGATCCAACACTTTAGGTCGCTGTCTTCTTCTTTAAGTAAATGATGATTTTTGCCGCTTTTTCCGCCAGACGCTACAGGGCACAGGGCTGAAGTGGGCGGAAGTATACAGCGGAAGTGGGCCAGCTGTGCTTCATTAAAAACAACCCGGGTCAGTGGAGCCCATCGTGTAAAAACCACACCCAGTGGTCTAAAAAACGATGTATTGACTCATAATTCTCTGTGTCACATCTGAAAATGTTGCTTGAATCACACTTAAATGAGTGAATAAATTGATGGCTAAGTTAAATATGGGTAATTTCTCAAGTTACTGCAATTGGACTTTTATTCTCAAATAGTTGAAGCAGATAAATGCAGTCACAAGCAGGCTTCAAGTTTTTCAAGGACCATTTTGTAAAATATATCTTAGAAACATCTCATTGACCTCATGCAGTGGTGTAATGTACTGTATTATGTCCATTCTAAATGTTTTACCTAAAGCAGGTAAATATATTTTTGCTTCACAATACTAGTTTGCAAGTCTCACATATCAGGTAAGCATTTATTTCCTCTATTTTTAGACAGTGTAGACAGATTTCCATGCTTTTAGGATCTGAAATGCATCATTATAATCATTTTTATTCTTTTTAAATCATGTAAATCACATTGACACAAATACATCTCCCTTGCTTTGCTTTAAGGACAATGGAAAAACAGAAAAGCACATTAAACAGGAGAATGAAATAAAACTAAGAGAGATGGAACCTTCCACACTTTGAAGGATCCATTCTTTTTACACTTTGCAGCAAGGAAAACAGCTTAAGAGCTTTCTCAGGAAACCTAGTTTTCCATCCTTCTTCCTGTTCTTCTTCTCTGCTTTGTCCTGCTCCTTCTGTTTCTTGGCCTTCTGTTTGTCTGTCATGAGGAAGAGCTCCTTCAATTCAGCGTTCTCCTTCACCAGCAGCTCAATTTGCCATTGCTGGTTTTCCTGGACCTTGGTCAGAGTGAGATGTTGCTTCTGCAGATCTCCATACATGGTCTCCATGGCGTGGATGGTAGCATCCTTTTCCTGGAGCTGTTTGGTAGCCTCAGCAGCGTTCCTCTCATGGAGCTCCACATCTTTTTGTAGAGCCTGTACCTGTGAGCAGACGTGGCTCAGCGTGCTCTCATGGTACGTGGTCAGAGTGTCCTTCACCATTTCCAATTCTGCTTCCATCTGAGCCACAGTGTCCTTATGGTAGCGCTCCTTCAGACACAGTTCATGCTCCATGTGCTGCCTGTCAGCGTTCATCTTTTGGTACTTTTCCTTTAACGCTACCACCTCCTCTTCTTTTTTCTCCAGCTCAGTGGTCATCTTCATGCTGTTGAAGTCACAGCGTTCATTCTCCAGGTGCTCCACTGCACCGTTGACCTGTTGGAAAGCTGCCTTTAAAGAGATGATCTCCTGCTCCTTCATCTCCAGCTCAGGGCACACCTTCACCCATTCTGTGTTCATCTGATCGTTTGGTGTCCGATAGACCTCTTTTTCTACCAGTTCTTTGTTCTCCTCCATCAGCCTCTGGTTCTCCTCCTCCAGGTTCTTCAACTTTTCAGACAATTCAGACTTATGGTTTATCTCAGCCATATATATATCTATGTATTGAGAGAAGGACTCTTTCAAAGAGCTGATCCTGTTCTCAATGCTGTCGAAACTTCTTACAGAATTCTCTATCTTCCACTTTGGATCTGCACTAACCTGTTTAAGTTGTTATTACTCTGTCTCTGAAAACACTTCTGTCCTCAATGAATATCACAGGTCAGACTGAAGGTCAAAGTCACAGTGAAGACTTTTAGAACTGGAAGTGTTTTTTTGGAACACTGCAGCAGCAGGAAGTGGCTTTAATCTTTTTGGATGGAAGCTTTGCAGGAAATGGCATGAAAGCTCATGTAGAACATATAGGGACCTATGGGTAAAATTAATTTTCCAGATTAAATTTTCTCAGTAAATAATAGTTTTTACTTCCTGTATGGCAAAAAATAATAATAAAAGAAAACTTGCTGTTTTGCATGAAAGCTTTCGTCTTTTATATCTTTGACCTCTAGTGGGCCACATATTTTAGGCAGGAAAAAAAGAACAATTTTAACATCATTGTGCCCTAGTTTTCAATATCAGTTCAATTCACCTCAAAAATATTTGATTTTACCCATTTTTGTGTAATTTAGAGGGATTTTGTGAAAAATTGCAGGACCTGTGGAAAAGTTGAGTTCTTTCCACAATTTGCAACTAAAAATGACTGAATTCATGTGATATAAACAAAGAAAAAATAAAAGCCCCTAAAAATATTGTAGAGTTTCATCAAATTAGTTAATTTGAGATATCTACAACTGGACTATTTGATAATTTACACAATACATTATGTTTTCTCTGTAATTTTTATTTTCTCTTTTGGGTCAAATTGGATGCTCTAAATGGAAGAAGTTCCGTGTTTCATGATGAGATTGAAGATAATAGTCACAGCTTTCATCTAGCTCCTTAATAAGTAACTTTTCCACGACTGTGAGTCACATGTTTAATGCATTGAATTTTATATAGTGCTTTTTTCATAGACACTCAAAGCACTTTACATTGATGTACATTATTCTTTCAATCTACACTCAGTGGTGGTAAGCTACAGCCACAGCTGCCCTGGGGCAGACTGACAGAAGTGAGCTGCCATAGTGAACTATATATATATACTTTTTAATTGTAGCCTACACATTTTTTTAAATTACATTTTTTTTTACATACATGTTTATTTATAGTTTTTTATTCCTATTTATTTTGTTTACACATAGAAGTTAAAAAAATTATATATATATATGTATATATTAATGTGTAAAACAGAATTTGGACAAAAATGAAACGTATTTTATAGGGCCCTATATGGTCCTTCCTAACCTCTTATTTTAAATTTCCAAATAATCCAGTTGTAGGAAAAAATAAAAATGACAGAAAACATATTGTATTGTGTAAATTACCAAATAGTCCAGTTGTAGATATCTCAAATTCACCAATTTGATGAAACTCTACAATGTCTTTAGGATTTTTTGTTTTTTCTTTGTTTATATCACATGAATTCAGTCATTTTTATTTGCAAATTGTCGAAAGAACTCAACTTTTCCACAAGTCCTGCAATTTCTCACAAACAATTTTGCAAAATTCCTCAAAATTACACAAAAATGGGTAAAATCAAGAATTTTCTGAAGTGAATTGAACTGATATTGAAAACTAGGGCACAATGATGTTAAAAGTGTTTTTTTTTTTTTTTTTCCCCCCCCCCACCTAAACTCTGTGGCCCACTAGAGGTCAAACTGCTCCATATTTGGACCCTGAATTAAAATGAGTTTGACACTCCTGTTCTTTGCCTTTCCAATGCTTAGTCCATTAGTGGGAGATCATCTACTTCATGTATAAATAAAAGACAGATGCAGGATGGCCTTCAGTGACAGAAGTAGTTATTTGCCTTTTCTAGTCTGCTGGACAAGACCATAAAATGGTCCTGGGTTTGCATAGAATATTTTGCTTAATTATTAAAGATAGATTCCTGCATTTCATCTCATCAGTAAGCTTATTTTGTACATTATATTTGTTTGTATTTGAATACATATTTATCGTGATATTATTCCTGCCAGACAGGTGTCCTTGCAGCTAAGTCCTGATTCATTTTGTCAATAAAATGTTTGATTAAATTAGCACTATGCGGCATTACCTATACCTATATTATTACCATTCATTCTGCATGTTCTGGAACTTTCTCTAAGCTTGGGGTTAAACACAAATCATCAATAAATGTTTTCCACGCTGCTTTAAAACATAGTTTTTTTTTTTGACGATACATCCAATATAAACCTTACAATTCTGCATTCCATGCTTGTGAGATGCTCAGAATCCATTGTTATGCAAATACATGTGGCTCGTGATCACGGAGCAGCTCATTTGCACAGCAGATTGTATAAAATGCCAAGGTTACAGCTGGCACTACATCCGTTCTGTGTTGTATTAAGTAGGTTTCATTGTCACCGCAGCGATCCCTCCTCGTATTCACATCACTGTCAGACGCGTGTTACTTTTTTGAAAAGCCATCAGGATTCGTCTCTGTCAGCTGCCTGTTTCTCACTCCATTAAAGATGATTGATAGAGCTGGAAAATCTTTCGCCCAGCTGTTGTAGTTGACTCATCGCGGAGAGATTGAAAGGGACTTGAAAAGGAGAACGTCCCACTCCAAAAGACCTTTTCAGTGTTGATGATGTGATGGGAAATACATATTTGGAGACACTGTGTAACACATCTTTCCCCCCATTTGAAAAAAAAATAGCTGCAGGCTGAATATGAATATTTGTTCCTGTACAAATGAAGATTGTGATTACAGTGTTTTGTCATTTTTCTGAATATCAAGAGACATTTGAAACATTGCTTGTCCTGCAGGGTATCTTAAAGATTCCATGTCATGCTATTTTTTACCCATCTTGTTCTAAGAACCCCAAAAATGTAGTATTTGAGGTTTATTTTCCCAAACTCGCCTGTTTTCCAGAGTTTCAGCCTCTGAAAAGTCACTTTCTGAGCAACTCTACACAAACAGGCTGATTTGCGGCCTACTTATACATATTCATGAGTGGGCGTGTCTATATGACTTCCTCCTCCCCGCATGTTGACGTAGGGCCAGAGGACGGCCCGCCCTCCTCCCACCCACTCTGTAGTCGAGCTCATGCTGCTTTATAAACACGAGACAGAGCGTGGGGGCGGGGCGTTCGCCGGTACATACATAGAAAATACATACATATCACTGTGCGAAGGACGCTGAAGTGCGCACCTTTGTGGGTGTGTCTGTTTACATGTCAATCACAGCAGAAAGCTTTCTGGAGGCGTGGCTTCTCCAGCTCAGTGCCGCATGAAATTCGTCATCAAAGTGGAGCGAGGTGTTTGTGCTCGCCCTGCAGTAAGAAAGGAGCAAATCACCCTCTAACTAATGATTGAGGAAATCAATGAAAAAAACACTTGGGCATGTGTATGAAGCCCATATAGCACTTTATGATGTTTAAAACATAGAAAAGTTGATTTAGTGTAACATGGGCCCTTTAAATATCAACTGCTTTAACTGTAACAGATAAAGTTGGAACATTCTAATAAAAGAGAATAGAGACATATCTGTCCAACTGCTACTTTTCTTCCTCTTGACTCTGTTATCCTCTAATGGCTTGTGAGGATTTTTACTGGACAACTTGAGGAGGATTTTATGATGTTCCACCTTGATTGATAACATGCTCTTGGAGGGATGTAAGACTCTCAGAGATGGATAATGTGGATTTCTATCTCGCTGCCTTTTTGTGTGAGACGTGCCATCAATCAGGTTTATCCTGGCTTTAACCTGGTGAAATTCAAACCTTCGGGGTGTTTGGGAGGTGGCACAGGGACCCTGTAGAACTGGGGCACGCACATTAGCGATGCGCACAACAGAATCCCAACACTAGTCCTTGTCGCAAGAGTCTTATCACAAAGACAGGTAGGTTCTCAGAGAAGAGAGTTCCAAGAGGAGGAATTCAGTTAATTATGTGTCTCTGTATTGCTGCTGACAGTAGAAAGGGATTACAGGAACAACAGTCTCATTTTCCCTGTCTGTCTCTGTCTCTCGCTGTGTGTGTGTGTGTGTGTGTGTGTGTGTGTGTGGGGGGGGGGTTATTAGATCCCAGCCCAGCTAATTTAATTCCTAAACTTGTCAATATTTACCAGCAACAGGCAGAAACTGCAAAGCCAGTTCCTAGACAGAGTAGACATTCAGAGTTTTATAGGGAACACTTTAAAAATGAAAAAATTAGCCACGACTGTCAAATTCATGAACATCTTCACATAATAAAGCACAAAGTCCTGGTAAACTAGCCCAGCTGCCTTGAGATAAGTTGTGTGTGCTGAGAAGTTTTTTTTCCCTCACACCTCTGTGTGTGTGTTTTCGTTCCAGTCGATGGCTGTATACACAAAGCGGCTGGTTCCTGTCTGCACGATGAGTGTCACTCGCTAAATGGCTGTGAAACCGGCAAAGCCAAGATCACCTGCGGCTACGATCTCCCTGCAAGATGTGAGTTCATCATCATTAGAACTCTTTCTCTGTATTTTTTTCATTTTTTTTTTTTTCGGGAGCTGCTGTTTTGCAATGAATTTAATTGGCCACGTCATATCATGCATGTCTAATAACTACAATTCTAAATTGTTTATATTCCTAGACGGTGTATGCCAATTGTTTTAAAACTTGCAAAGTCATTTGCAAACGACAATGTAGTTTTAGATTGAGTTTTGAATGTGTCATAAGGCCTCATTCCCACAAGTGTTTTTACTTTTTATAGTATAGTTTACATTTACGCAGTTTCTTTAAATAATGAAAATGTTGATGGTAAAGTAAGTCGCCTGCTTAGCAAATATTATTATTAATAATAATATAATAATTATAATAATAATAATATGCAGATTATTATTACTAAATATTGTGGAATTACTTAAATAATATTCTCACGTAAATGGTGGTGATTTAAAAACAAAACAAAAACAACTTTCATATGTATTTACTTTATGTATATATATTTATATGTGTGTGTATTTAGAAATCAAAACCAATGAATTATAAATATATACATACAAGATTTTTTTGTTTTGTTTTTAAGTAACCACCATTTATGTGATGGTATTCCTCATTTATCTTTGTATAAATTCAGAACATTAGTTTAACTATTCCCCATGCATATTTTGAGACTTGACAAAAGAGGTTTTTATAATTGTTTTCATTTGTGAAATGAATGATTGCATTGATATCTAAAACTTTACAAAGTGTCATTCATTTTGACTATGAATGCAGTGGCATGGGAGAGACATTGCAATTAGAATTTTTTTTTCTTTTCATTTTAAGATAAATAAGATGCTTTTATTAAAGGATAATTATTGTGATTGTTGCTTGATGGGTGTTTGGAAAGATTCCTCATCTGCACAGACGTGAAGACATTAGGGAAGCTGCTGGTAGCTTCATTCATTTCAGTTTCCAGCATTTATCCATTGGAGCAAAAACATCTCATTACTTCAATTGTGATCTTTGGATTCTAGCATTGGCTGATCTGGTCCATTAACATGAGTTAAAATACACATCTTGTCATATTTTATCAAGGTAAGTCAAACTGTTTCACTTTTCAAATGTGGTGAGAAGCTTCTTAAAATGGAAAGCATTGTGTCATGGAAGGAAAAAAAAAAAGGTTACTTGTTGTAATTCGGTCGAGACGAAGGTCCCAGAAGTCCTAACCTCACCCTGAAGGATTTTCATGCGACAGCGAAGGGAAGTCATTGAGACTTGGACCAAATTAGTTGTGTTAATACGGTGTGTCGTAAATATGTCAAACAAATGGGGCAAATAAAGTCTGAGTCAGTCTTGTGTGCAGCCATTTCAAGAGTGTGCAGCGCTAAAAACCGAGTTCACCATGACAATTTAATAACCTGTAATGTCACCTGGGAGCAATCATGCTGCCATTTGGTACTGTTACTGTTATTATCTCTGGGCAAAGCATTTTCTCCAGGCTGATGACTTGTTATGGATTGTGAGGATTTTTCCTTTTTTTTTTCATAACCCTGACTGTTGAGTTTCGAATGCGAAGTTATTTCTAATCCAAGCTATTTTTTTTCCATCGTGCTGCTATCATCTTCCAGCTTTGATCATTGTTATCATTTGCGTCGTCTCTTGTCTGCGTTCCTGAACTGACAGCTGTGCGACTTGGTGCTCGGCTCTGAAAATCTACAGCCAGGATTCACTTGTTTTTGCAATCATTTTCACTCTGACTTTATTTTTTTTTATTTTTATTTTTATTTTTTAACCCACCCACACACAAAGACATGATAATGTTACACTATTCAGTGTTTGAAAAAAAACAAACCAAAAAACATCCTAAACAATGCTTTTTACACCCACTCAACAATGAGCACAGTTATGCAGTTTCTCATATAATTTTTCATTTATTTTATTTTATTTCCCTCATTTTGAAGAGGACACTTTGATGCAATAACAAAAGATACGTTTGTTGTTTGATGATTAAAATAAATTACAGATAAAATAATTTTAACTTGGCAAACAAAGAAGTTTAAACATTGAGACAGAGATACTTATTTTCACACTTGGCAGATGTAGCGTGGTATGTGTAATATGTACGTCTACCTTTCTTATAAGGAATGAAGATCATATTTTATATTTTTCTGTCTGTAATTTGTCTTGTAGATTAAAAAAACCTACATAATCCTAAAAACAGCCTAATTTTCCTTGATTCAGGATTTAATTATCTATGTGAGAATAATTCATTTTTAGTTTTTGAGTCCCCTGCGCTCTTTTTTTAAAAGGTAGAAACCTGCGTAGCTTCAATAGCTTTGACTCTTAACAAAATAAAGTCAAAACAGAAGCTTATGAATATTGCTTCACACCAATACAGTCACCAATGATCTATGAAAGATGTGAAAAGCATTTAGGGTTAAAGGGCTTTGCTGTTTAACAGCTCACAGTATTATTGAATCATGACATGGGTCGTTTTCATCGTTGTTTATCATTGTTGTTGTTCGTAGGATTCATTTTAGCTTATTTATAATGAGCTTGGGGCATGTAAAAAAAAGCTTTTTGAAATAATGTGCAAACATTATTTTGTTTCAAAAGAATAGTTTAACAATAGCGGTTGTGTCAGTGGTTGACAACTAATATATTAGTGTTATTATAGGAAATACATTGCATCTGTTTGTTTGCATTGATTTTTATCTTGGTTGTGTATATTTGTATCAGATTTTGGCTTTATTTTTTTTTAGTTTGAGACTTACTGAAGCAACAATGATAAATGCTTCATTCTCAGAGCCGTAGACAACGTTTGTAATACAATCATATTATTCTATTAGCTGTTCAAACTTAATGGAGAAGAAGAAATTAATTTAGTCTTGGATTTGCTTACAAAGCCAAATAGTCAGGAGTGTCCTTGATTAGTTAATTTGGTGTAATAGTTTGCATTAATGCTTTGTTGGTGTTATATTGATATATTGCAGCTTTTAGTGCGTTTAGAGCGATAACTGGGTGACTGAGTTTTCTTTAGTATTGGCTTTTGTTTGGTTATGTCAGTAACACACACCATTTTGCCTATTGTTGATCATACCAAATCATGGGGCTTAACTCAATAGCTCAATTCATAGAGCGATTGGCCATTTACATCCTGGCAAAGCCCAGTATTTCCTTTGTAACCGTTATCTACTGTGTTTTATCTAAACAGGCCCAGTTTTTACATTTTCCTCCTAACATATAAATCTTTTAGGATCACTGAGTTCTGTGGGGACCCCCTCCTATAAATCCATTCCTCTGCATATAATTGGAAGAGAGTCTTAAACCAGAATGGCACAAAGTAAACAGCAAATCACTTTACTTTTAATTAACCTAAGCAAACTATGCTTGGGTTTTTTTTTTAATTATCCCTAGGAGGTATTTATCTCCTTTTTTTTTTCTTTTTTTTTTTTTTTAGCATTATGGGTAATTTACAGAAACAAGCCATTCGTCATCCTATGAACCCACCTATTTTTGTTGGTGATACAATCTCAAGGGTTTTATGAAGATATATTTGCAGTGCATTGCATTTTGTTTAACTGGGATAAGATGCTCAATTTTGTTATTTTTGCAGGAAATGGAAAAAATTAAATTTAATCCCGAGCCTCAGGATAACAGGTACCCCAATAACATGTTTCCTTTTGTTCCAAAGAAGTACTTAGTGCTCATAGGAGCAAAGGACTTGATCTGGAATCAGAGGTGTTCTTGTTTAGAGAATTGATGTGCTACGGCACTGGGTTTTTTTTCTCCCATTTTTAAAAATTTTTTTTTTCTTAAGACAAGAAAATTGCCCTCCATTATACCCCACTAAGCAGTAGGATGGGAATCTCAGACACACTGAGCTTTTCCGTCAAGCGGGTCAAGCACATGTGGGACTGATTATTATGGGGCTGGCCCAGGATCTTAATCAATGACAGTAATTACACACCCACTATAGCGGAAAGAGTTCACCGAAAAGTGTCTATTACATCAATCTGACAAGGAAATTGTCTTTTTGCCCTCATGTCAGACAAGCTATACTCATCTGTTCATGAAATTAAAAAAAGGGAAAAAAAATGTCCATCAATCTCTACAAGATGAATCACATATTTATCACCAAGCATCTGAAGGATCTGAATCACTGATTTTCAAAACGGATTCTTTCTATAAAAATACTGATTACTCTTCTCTAAAAAAAAAAAAAAAAAAGGTAATGTCACCTTCCGCTACTCGCTTTTAAACTTTTTTGTTAAAAAAGGATGTTTTGAGGGTAGGGACTATGTCTATGTCTGTGGTTGACATGACTACATGACAGTCCTGTTAAATAATAGCCTTTAAAGGGGACATATCATGCTAAATCCACTTTTTTTGCCCTTAATTGCATTTGGTTGTATATTTAGAGTGTTTAGAAGTACAGAAAAGTTCAAATTACTCTCTTCAGGTGCTCCGATGATATCTTCATATTCTGTTTTGGTCATATTTTTCAATCTGTTTCGATTTTTCTATTCTCTATTACATTTTTTGAACAATAACGTCACAGTATTTGCAGCTGAACTGCCAAATTAGGACATCGACTCCAGGCCCAACACTTCGAGCAATCCGCCATTTTTATTTCTCGCTTTTATTCTGTAGTCAAAGCTCAAGGATGCCGAAGTTACGAGAGGATAAGTCAAAATGTTTGGTTGTTGGATGTAGTAACCCACACGCTTCATTACACCGTCTCCCAGCATCAGAACCTTTTCAAAGTGCCTGGTTGAGTTTTATTTTTGACAGAAATGTACCCACATCTGTGGGTAAGGTCATTTTTGTGTGCGCGAAGCACTTCAAGGATGACTGCTTCAGCAACCTCCGCCAGTATTATGAAGGAGCACTTCGGTAAGCTGTAAATAACGCTAAAAAGTGTGATGATAAGATGTCCCTGTCATTGTTTTGTTAGCATTAGCAGTTGCACCGTCTTCATATGTTAGCGCTGTGTGCTCGTTTTAGATCCTTGATGATATGGGCTACGGGATTTGATTTAAGTCTTAAGTTTTCATTAGTCATTTCATTTTGCTGTTTTTGTCTCCGAAAAGACTATTAAAATGCATTTCGTGCTCGGCGCTTATGTTAGCTCGGCGCTTGTGTTAGCTCACTTGTCAACATCCATATGAAGACGTTGTTCTGCAGGTTCATCATCTTCATTTTCATCTCGCTCCGCAGGGTCCGACTCTGGGTCGAACATGTAAAGCTGGATGGACAAGTCTTCTTTTGTTGACATTTTGTAAATAACGTGTGAATGAACATTTTCTGCACCACTACATAATCGTATCTCTTCTATCAAACTACAAAAATGGCCGAACAGGGTGGAGTTGAACCGAGTGTCACCTCTGCAACCTGGAGAGTGGGCGGGGTATGAAGTGTCTCATTTGCATTTAAAGAGACAGCACCAAAACGAGTTGCTCTCAGAAGCTCATCAGAAAAGGGGTAGAAAAGGGGTCTGTGGAGCAAAAATAATGAGGAATTCAGACCCAAGCATTGCAGTTCCGCTTTATATAGACCACAACTGTATGATTTATATGTAAAAAGGAAGGATTTAAAACCATATGTCTCCTTTAAACAGGTGTGAGTAACACTTTATAATAACTGTTATAAGTAGGTGACAGATCATTAATAAACTGATAGTTAATGTGTTTTAAATTGTTTGTTGAATCTTTACTTACAGTTTGTTAAGGATTTATATTAGGAATAGACCAATATGGATTTTTTAGGGTTTTTTATCGGCCTTAGCCGATGATCAATACGGACTGCTGATTTTCTTGAGCCGATACTACTTTTACTCCCTCAATTTATATCATAAAAATTACTCAATGATGAGGGTACGAGTCTCATTTTTTTTTTTTTTTTTTTAAAAAAAGGAACATTTATTGAAATTTACAAAGATTAGGTAGAACGACAGCAAGTAAAAAATATTGAACACATATTAAAAACAGGTGATGTAGAACAAGTACAAAATATTTCTGCTCTCTGTAAATAATGCAGATCGGCGAACACAGCAGTACGCATCAGCCGATGCCGATACACCTAAAAAACGCCAGACGATATATCGGTCTATCGCTAATTTATAACTGTGTCTTATAGATGACCAATAGATAACTTACACAAGCTGTTAGTTAACAATTTATAAATGACATGTTAACTGTTAATTATTTATAACTACTCCTCAATAATTTGTAATAGATCATGAATAAGCTATTAGTAAACTAATTACTAATGACTTGTTAAGTATCAGTTAAAACTTTATATACGTTATTGGGACGTTATTCTAAAGTTGCAACTATTCCTCATTTACTAACGTACTATATATATATATTATGTAATACTTTTTTATGCAATACAATAAAAATTAATTATTTGGAAGTGTATTTTTGTGGAAATTTCTAAATTAAAATGTACCTATGATAAAAATTACAGACCTCTCCAGTCGTTAGAAGTGGGAAAACTTGCAAAATCCGCAGAGTATCAAATACTTATTTTCCCCACTGTAGTTATCAATCATTAATATACAGTTAACATGTAATTTATATATTGTTAACTAACAGCTTGTGTAAGTTATCTATTAGATATCTATAAGGCACAGTTATGAATCCTTAACAAACTGTTAGCAAATATTCAGGAAGCAATGTATAACTCATTAACTAACAGTTTACTAATGATATATTAACTACTACTGATGGATAGTTATTATAAAGTGTTACCCAACTGAACGGCATCACAAATATCTCTGGAATTTTGCTCTTTTTAAGTGGATTTGAAAATCATAAATACATCTTTAAACATATTGTATTGTAAACATTCTGCTGTAAAAGCATGCATGGATAAACATTTTATAGTACAATGAAACAAGATGTTAAAACTTAAAAAAAAAAAATCAGGTTTTCTCTTCAAATAATCAGTAAATAGTCAAAAAATCAATTTTCATCTTTTCTTACTTTTCATATTTGTTAAGTATATTCATTTTAACGCTAAGAGTCAAATGGAAGGGAATCCAACAAATAGCAATAAGCTAATATATCAATCTGTCTTTTTACATTCAAATAAAATAACTGAAAAGTGACGATTCACAGTTATTTTCAGTTATTGAAGCATTGCTATTGTAAAATTAGAATGTAAGACACATCTGAGGACGAGGTGCACCCACTGAACGACACAAAAGAAGCGTCTGGATCTTATTATTATGCCGATCCACTGGTCTCAGCTAATAAAGCTCAGCAAAGACCTCGTGAGTTAATCTGTACTTGCACATTTCAGCCCTCGCAGTCACTGCAGACCTAGAAGGAAATTGGAAGTTCAAACTCGAGGTCTGTCTCAGAAAGTTGACGTCCCACAGGAAATTTCAGATAGAGGTTGCTTCTCTCCGCTCGTCGTTTTCTTCTGAAATCTTTCACTTAGTTTTGTTTTGGTCCCCAGGGCTCTTTTAGATTGACAGTTCAAAACGTTTGTGCTGTTTATTGTTTTGCTTCTCTTCCCTTTCTCATTACTTGAGTTCTAAGTATATCTTTTAAATTATGAATTGTATTTGGATACGAGAACGCTCGGCCTGTATTTTGTTTTATGACGATGCCGTCATAACAGTGGGCTGTTTCTACACACATTTTTATTTATTTTTTTTTGGATTTCCTCTTCAGTAGAGTTTAAATTGATGTTTGGATTATTAATACTGAATCCCTAATATACATGGTGCACATTTAGGATTCATATGGAGCCCCTGCTCACTCTGGATTTTATAAAATATTAAGATTTTAGATTTCAGCCTTTAGACCTCTGCCTGTATCCATCCATGCAGCACTAAGACCTTTGATTAGCCTCTGATCTATAACCTTTTTTTTTTTTTATTATTATTATTTTTAGCACACTCAGCTGGTATTATGACTTTACAATGACCGTGGACTTCCATAACTTATTTTGTCGTAAATTATTGCACAACATTTCCATTTTTTTTCGCACCAAATCCTCCTGTATGCCTCGAGGCTATTTCATTCAAACATCTGGAATATTAGCTTTTGTGCATTTCACTTTCCTTTTGTTTGTAGCAATACAATAATAAATATTGCTTAAAAACACAATATTTGTTGCCATTGTTCTGTCAATATTTTGCATTATGATTGACCTGTAATGAAGACTTTAACTCAGACATGGGCAACAATATAAAAAATGCAAAGAATTACAACATTGCAGAAAAATACAGTAAAAGACAAGAAAAGCACAGACAATACTCCTAAAACAAGCAAAACTGCAACACAAATCAACTTAACTACCAGTACTACAAAAATTAACAAAACGTCAACAGCAATACACAAAAATTACTCCAAATAACACAAAACAACAACAAAATTACTCCAAAAATATACACAATTACAGAAAATAGCAACAAAAGTACACAAAAAGTCAAGAAAAACACAAAAAAATGACTCTGCAAACCCACAGTGCTAACAAACTAGCAAAACGGCAACAGAAATACACAAAATCTACTCCAAAGAAATGCAAAATGATGACACAAATACACAATATGACTCAAAAAAATGTACATTTTACTTAAAAAAATACACAAAAGGACAACAGAAATGCGCAAAATGCAAGTCAACAACAAACGTTCAGCTCCCACGTTCACCATAACTTTCAAGTGACCACTCTTGATGCAAAGGAAATGGAGGTGGTGTCTGAATTCTTTTCAAAAACACCAAAGACTTTTCATGCTGACCGGCAATACGTTTTGATTCTTGTAGAATTGTAATAACAGTTTCACTAATGATACCTGTAGACATGGTGAAGCCAGTGTGTGTTTGCGTAAGTCCAAAGGTTGTATGTTCAAAGCACTCTTATCTGCATAGAGACGGCCAAAGTAGGTCAGGTTTTTTTTTTTTTTCGTAATGGGTGGGGGCTATAAGGCGGGACTTCCGGTTAGGGGGCGGGACAAAGGGTGTGACGTCACACCTGTCAAAAGTTTGACGAAAGGTATGTACTATCTCTCTCTAATGTTGATAATGTGGCCCTTTGAATAAACTAACACATTTTTGTGGCCCCTGCTGTGCTAGAAGTTGCCCACCTCTGCTCTAACTGGACTGGATCTGGACTCTGAGATCTGTTTTTTCCACCAAATATTTGGCATTTTACAGCGATCACCCATCATTTAATGCTCTCCTGTGAAATATTGTGTAGGCCTGTATTTCAAACTCTGATGCACTATGTAATCTATTCAGACCCAGCATTGGCTTCTTCTGCAAACTCCGCTATACAGCACTGACCACTGCTGACACCACCTCATGGGAGTTTTCTGAGGGACTCCCTCCCATATGTTCATCCATCACAGTTTGGCTTCTGTCAAACTGTTTACCCGGCTTCCTGCCCAGATATGTTCCTCACACTAATAGGTGCCATAATAATGAGATAATCTGTGATAATCAATTCATCTGACAGGCTCATAATGTAATGACTGATTGTTGTGTGATTGTTGCCTTGGACTGTGCTAAGAAGAGGCTTATCTGTGTAATCAATCTACATAATGCTAATCCACATCGCCCGTGATAAATGACGGAGAGTATAGTTTTTATGTAATTAGGATTGCAAGTTGAATTGCTGTTTTCGGCTTCATGCTAATTGTAGCTTAGACAGAATTGCAGCTATTTAAATGCTTAAAGCTAGCAATTTTTACCGCAGATGTTTGTTTTTAGCTTTTAGTTTGGATTTGTGGAAACAGATGCATTAGGACAAGCCTCCGTAAAAGTTCTAAGACCTAAAGTTTGACAAAGCACCTTTGGGAGTAACACCCCAGTTCAGTTCACCTGCTTCCTCTCAGTATGAATCGAGTGTCTCTTGTGTTTACTGTAACTGCACCTGTGCTAATAATACTAATCATCTGCCTGTGATAAATATATCTCTGGGATAGCGTGAGCAATCTCTCCCATGCCCTATTTAATCTGGGAGACCAGGCCGTCTGTGCTGTCTCTCTCCACTCAGCAAACACAGATAAATCACAGCAAAGTACCCACCATTAGTAAGTGACATACGGTTCATTCTGATTAAATCACCACCCAGAAAATTATCATTGTGCTCAGTCGGTTTATCAAAGAAGTCTCCGCCTCGTCTCACTTTCAGAAGTCCCTGGCCAGTTCCTAATTTCTCAATCTTTTGCTTTCTACAATTTTTGATGAATAAATGCTTCATTCGCACTTTGCTGCACTCTGGCCAAAATACACTTGGACTAGGAGCTCCTAGGAGTTGGTTTTAAAAGTTCCATATCATGCTATTTTTCACCCATCTCCATTTGTTCAAAGAACCCCAAAAAAACAGTGTTTGAGGTTTATTTTCCCAAACTCGCCTGTTTTCCAGAGTTTCCAGAGAACACAGACTGTGATAATGGGTCGAATAGATACTGCAGTGCTGTGTGATTGTTACAAGGTGCTTTATATCATCATTTTGACTTTCAGACTGGAGTGAAAGATCTTTTTGTTGTCGATGAATTAGTGAAGCTTAACTTGGACTGGTGGCTATCAAAGTCCTAACAAAACGCACGTATGCGCACGCACACACACACACACACACACTGCTAGGTCAACATCTTCTCTACTGCTCACTGTTAGCGCTCACATCATAAATGTCACTCCATCTCTTCATCTACACCTCATTTAACCCAGCGGGTCGGTCATGGCATTTTTTATTCCACGCAGACTGGATCATTTCACATTTTTGTCTGGTACACTTATGGGTGATCTGTCATCGGCAGTTGTTAAAAGTATCTGCATTTCATACAACTACATCCTTTTTCTACTCCTTGGGCTGCATTTGTTTATTTTTTGGTTTTATTGTTCAAAATTCAAATCCCAGTCAGGTTTTAAATCGGCTGAAAAATTAATAAACCTTTGATGCATAAACCATAATAGTCAGACCTTGCTGCCAGGATCACATTATAAGCTGTTTGTGATCATTTCTGAAAGTTTCCAAATGAATTATTGATGGAATATGTTTGGTTTGAAATGGGTTTGATAAGAGCAGCTGTTTTTGGGTATTGCTGCCTTGCTCTGTGGCTTCCTGCTGACTGCATTGGCTGCACTCTCAATGGAACCCCACACAAACCTCATTTCACTGCTCATCAGTAAAGGCCTTTTTACTCCTTCACGTCGCTCTCTTTTCAGATATTAGTGTTTCCTTTGTTGGAGAGCCTGTCACTCTCACAGTCCTCTTGAGAACTGGAGTAATTTGGTAATTTAGCCTAAATGGTGATACTGTAATTATGTGGCATCAGCTGGCGAGCTGTCAGTGAGATGACCAGTGGTCATTCATCAACCAGGAAACTACAAGTAAAGTGGGGAAAGAGGGCACATTGTGACTAATCGGGTAAATGCTAGCAGGTAAAGAGTGAGGTGGTCTCTCTGCAGAAATGGCAGAAAATAGGAGGTGAGAGGCCCTTTTGGAGTAATGGGGTGCAGGAGCAGATATGGTCTGTGTGCTGGACTGTTTGTTTGACGTAGCGAGGGGTGGAGGGGGGTGGGGGGGTGCATCAAGGCCTGCCTGAGTCCCAGAATGTCAGTGATGCATCAGGAGAGAGGAGCTTGTGGGTGGCAGATGAAGTGGGAACACTAGAAGGTCATGTTTGAAGTGGAATGTGGCAGCAGCTCTAATGCAGAGCAGCTCCACCGTCAGTCACACACAGCTCCCATCTGTCTGTGAGCAGGCTCGCCATAATGAAAGCTGCTGTTAGAAAGGTTTCATCACACACTGCTCACATTTATCCAGCACCGAGGGAACCGTCGCCAATGATTTGGCCACCAAATTGTGGTTGATGCTATTTTTTTTTTTTTTTTTTTTTTTTTTTTAAATCACCTATTTTTCATCAGGCAGTAGCAGGACTAGTGGTTTTTCTCAGGCTGGTGACATTTCTGCTGCATGTCTTCTGTTCTGAAAATCTGACTGAGACTAAAAGCAGTATAAATGTGATTTAAACAGTTTTTTTGGCTCTCGTGTTTTAGCAAAACACACGGTATACATGAAGTTCATTCATTGATATGGTGACATTTTCTCTTTCTCTCATCCAAGTGACAGCTTAAGATTTTGACAAAGTTGCCAATTAAAAAGGCTAATGAGTTCCTTTTAAACACTCTGTGCTAGGGTTTATTTTTAAAAGGGGAAGTTTTTATTTGATCTGATCTCAGATTTTTAAACTTGAATTCATCGATGTCAACTAAATTAATAAAAAAAAAAAAATATTTAGAACATTGTCTTTTAAAACATTAAGATTGACATCAAAGAGGGTCAGTATATGTTTTGGTCATTGAATTTTCCGTTCAGAAAAAGGAAATCAAAATACCAAAAATTAGTGGTTATTAGACTTTTGTTTTCAAATTAAAAAACTAAAATTTCAATTCAAGGCTCATTTCTTCATCAGGGTCAAGAAATGAGAAATAAATTGTTGTAAATTTTGGTTTCTAAAACCAAAAAATAGAAATACCAGTGGACAAAAAAAAACAAAAAAAAAAAAAAACATCAGTTTTTAATAATGGTGAGACCAGAAGTTGTTCTTTTCAAAATAAGAGCACATATGAGGACGCTGCTGTTTTCCTGGTGCCAAAATATATTAATTTGGCAAAACAAGGCTTGTCATCTGCAGAAATTGCTGCAAATAAATCGCACCAAAGTGGGAGTGGAAGGCAAGACTTGAGGAGATTTTGTGCAGAAAATGGAAAATCTGACACGCTGATATATATCAGTGAGTCTGATATATGTAATATGTGCAATTTATTTGTAGTGATTTCTGAAGAGGACGAGCCTTGTTTTGCCATTTCAAAAATTATTTTACAGTACGGTTCCAAACACATTTTAAACAGCAGGGATAATATGGAGAGAATTCATATTTTGTGTTTTTTTGTGTTTTTGATTTCCAAAACAGAAAACATTTTCATGCAAATTGTATTTACTGATGACATGAGAATCAATTTAGTCATAGTTTTTCTTTTCATTATTTTTTTAAAAAATGTTCAATTTATTTTGTATTTATGGTCATTTTCATCCCATCTGTTGTTGTTGATGGACATTTTGATAAAAATGATCAATTGATAAGAACAAACACTGCTTTGTTGTGGGTTTTATTTAGATGTGTATCACACTGTGATGAACCACAAAGTTTTTTAATCATCTTTTTTTCTTGATGTAGCCATGTGGAATAAATACATAAAATTAAATAAATAAATAAATCAATTGTTGGGCCAGTTTAACTTTTAAAGCAGCGCATCAACGTTACCCTTAATGGTTGATTCCATATACAATTACCTGCTTTATTTGTTTTCTTCTGAATTTAAAATTGTCAAAACATTGATTTAAAAACTTTTCGACTTTCTAGATGGGAAGCAAAATATAGTAAAAGCATATGTGCATGTGTGTTTGCCCTCACCTTGATAATTTGTTTTAGAAGATATTAAACTGAAATGTGGGGGAAAATGTTTGAATCTTTATCTACATATACTACACATAATACAAATATACAAGTAAATGCATGAAATGAAGTGAAAGCAGATATTTTTTCAAAATGTCTTACAAAGCCTACATTAAAAAGATGTTTTGAGACATATACTCACCTTTCTCTATACATTCATTTCATTCATCAGTTATAACCTACACTCTGAGAAAAAAAAAAAAGTTTCTCTTCTTTGCCTCAGCTGCAGATTTATAGTGTTAGCACTGGTTGACAGACGCCCACATACTGTGAGTAGGACCAGCACAGAACACTTGCTTTTATTCCTCTGGGACACTGAGAATTTTTTTTGGCTTATAGTTGCACGTTGCAAAATTCTTGTTGACAGCGTTGTTGCCAAGATAAGAAAAAAAAAAAGCAGCTTTATCCTGACACCTTTGTTTACCTCTCATCCAAGTCTAAGGATAAAGAGTAATTAAGTACACGGACTAGCAGACTCATGTAGTGCCATATTTACCAATAATTATCTATGAATACATCCTGCCCAAGTAGTTACTCTCTTTGCATTGATGTTCTTTTCACAAAAACCTCTTTAATATTTTCCACTCATCAGGCTTTTAAGATTGTATACTTTGACGGGCATTGTCTCTGTTTTTCACCCTTTACAATGTGACAACTGTATTTATGAACGGATGGCTTAATATATGCTTCTTTACTCTGAAATCCCTGGTTGCCATTCATGGCTTTAATGTTACAAGATTGGAACTGCACACTGGTCTTTAAAAACCATTAACCTTCCCATAAAAGTACATATGGCTCTCTATAAAACTTAATTGGGAAAGGGTCCAACACACAAGAGCCCGTGTTCTGTCAGGGCCACCGGAAATAAGGCACCATAAAAAAAAAAAAAAAAAAAAAACAGTAGATAAAACCGCTTTTTAATAATCTCACTGTGCAGGATGTGGAAAGATTTTTCCCACTTTAGATTGAGGTTTTACCTTAATTAGTTTTTATTCCAAAGCCAACTCTCATGGTATCAAAGATGGTGAACGTTCACTCTGGATTTTTAATTTGTGACAATTGGTTTTGTTGCAGTTTATTTCTTTAAAACGGGGCATAGCACAAAAAAAGATTTAGTCACACAATAAAACAAATTACAGTTTGAAAGGTTTCATTTTGAGGCTACAAAATAAAATGTGCTAAACAATAAGAGGGAAAATGAGAAAATCTGTCATGCTCTCTGGTATGCTGCACGCCTGCTAAAAAAGGTGCATTTGCAACAACTTCAAACAAAACAGAGTGAAACATATTTGCTTTATGTGTTCATCACATTGGTTAGAGGTGCTGCACTGGTTGTTTTCTCCCCTTGGTTGTTTTAAAGCCATTGTAAGTTAAGAAATGGCTCTGTGGCATGCAGTTTAATGGTGATCACCTTGAGTTTTTTGCTCTAGCCAGGAGGCCAGTGAGTGTAATGGATCTGCTGGGAGCCCCAAGTATGGATTTATGAAAGTGCAAGCCTGAAGGGGAGGATCACTCACCTGCTTCTGTTTTCCACCACTAAAAGACACCAAGAGATAACATATATCTAATTCAAGGCAGACATGTTTTGACAAACAAAACACAATGACGTACATTATCTCTGGCCTGGCATTTATTTTTTGTGTGTGACTGGTATAAAGTTCCTCGCATGAAATGTTGAATTTGTCATTGAGACGGTCCTCTGCTGCTACTGCGGCATCCTTGTAATATGATCCATTTGATTGTTTCAGTCTCCTCTCCAAATAATGCACACACAGACCCACACACTCACTTAAAATACAGCGGTGCACCAAAGGGGACCATGAATAAGGGAAAGGTCGCCTCCATGTGTGCGCTGGAGAGGTTGGTATGGCGTGCAGGGAAGCGTCCGGATCAGGTTATCCTCTCCTGCTGTCTAATTATTGACCCATTTGGTATTGTCTTTTCAATTGTTTCAATTATGATGGCACTGGTGTTGCTCAGCACCCTGGCGTCAGTGCTTGCATAATTCATGTGCAACACCCTGGACTCCACTCAGAGCTGTGGGTTTGAGCTGAATGTCAATATTGCCTCGTGCCCCCAGTGGGGCAGAGGTTTGTCTGTATTGACAGGGAGGCAAGATAAGGAGAGCAAAAGCAAGTGCTGGCAAAGACAGTGGATAGTGATGCTATCATCAAGCATGTCGGTGAAAAGATTTCTACCTGCGTGTGCGCGTCTGTGTCATTGAGAAGCAAAGCTGTCCTCTCAGCTTGTGTTTGCGATCACCTAATGTGTGACCTCATTATTGTCACCTCCACACTTTAGAATCAATAGTGTTCAATTAATCATGAACCACAGACACAGCACTGTTTATGAGGAAATCAGAGCCAACCAAGGGTTAACGCTCTCCTCAGGGATCTGAACACTGCTTCCATCAATTTGGAGTTCCCACAGCAGAGAAAAGGCAAAAGTCTATCAGGTAAAGGTCGATCAGCTAGAACGGGTGCTGGACATGGGTGGTGGACATGCTGTTATTGCTAAAAGCCAATGCATTTTTTTTTTTTTTATCAGAAAGTTTGAGCTCATTATCGGATCAAGAGTTTTGTATTGTTCTTTGATGCAGGTCTAATACGGGCTGCACCACTTTTTATTACATCATTAATTACTCTGAGTATGGAGTTTGTTGTTTTCTCAGCAAGATAGGAAGCTTTTTTTGTATATTCTTTAAATAAATTCTCAGACTTATTGAGCAAATATTTGCAGGCCCATTTCTTTTATTTTTACAAAACAAGAACCCAATTAAAATAGTTACCTAAAGAAATACAATCAATAAAAATAAATTTAGAATAGACCAACATTATTATATACAAAATGTAAAAAAAAAAAGTAAACATACAAAATAATTTGATATTCTTTATTTGTCCTTCACGCAAGTATACACAGTACAATAGACAGTGTAATGTGTTTTTGTAGCCAGTTGCAGTAAACATACTTATTTAAAAAAAGAAAGAAAGAAAGAAATACATTCATAAATAAACTGAATAGACAAAACTGACTGCTGTTGCGCTAATGGTGTTTGTGTAAAAGGTGCGTGTTTATAGGCTTTGCAATGTACAACTGTTAAATTAATGTGGTCTTGGCCATCTCATGGCGCTCCTCACAAAGTATAGTTATGAGCAACATCAGCAAGTATCAGCGACGGTGGAGAGAAAAGACTCTCTGTTAAAAGGGGAAGTAACCTCCAACAGAACCAAGCTCAGAGGTGGCAGCCATCGAGGGCATTTAGGGATGTCTCTAACTCTTTCTATATAAGAGTTTTGTATGTATGCTAGCAGGAGGATTTTTTAAATTTTATTCTAGATTTTACAAGGAGCCAATGAATGAATAAGGATGAATAATGTAACAAAACGCCCTTTTACCTGAGAGGCCAATGATATGTCCTACCTCCCTATTTGAAACACACGCCATCTATGTAGATGACAAATGTATTTCTTAGAATTTCCTTTTCGTTTCAGTGTTAAAATACATTTACAGGATTACAATTACAGGATTACAATTTCATTTAGCAGACATTTTCATTTAAAACAATGTACAACATGAGCTGTTAAGGTTAGGGACTTCCTCAAAATCCCATAGTGATGACCCAGGTGATGAACCAGTGACTCTCCGATTATGAACCCACTTGCCTAATTGTTATGTATACAACTATTGGCATGTCAGAGGCCTACCTGTACCAAATGAAACGTAGCGGGAGCTGACAGGGATGAGCGCACAGCAACTGATAAATCTCCAACAGCCAGCGCATGGCAGGCCAATACGGAGCCACCAGGATCAGTGCATGGCTGTGTTCCCTCACCCTGGACAGAATGGGGAATGTCAGGGCCAACGGGGAATGCGTAAAGAAGCATGCACAGGCCAATCGTGCGCCAGTGCGTCTACGCCGAGGGGAGCATCCGTGCTGCGCAGGAAGTAAAACATTGCGCAGTGCGCGTTTGAAAGGCGGTGAAAGGCACAGAGTGCAGGGACATTCCCAGGAAAACTATTTCCTGTGCAGGCGACATGTTCTTTTCCATGTTTATCACGAAACCCAGATTGGATAGGTGATGTAATAGAATACGCGGGTGCGCCCTTCGCCTTTGATTGTGCCAAAAGCCGCTGATCATCCAGATACGTGGCCAGGCGAATACCTCGTTGGGGAAAGCATGTCTCACTGCTCACCCCAAAGGACAGCGTGATGACGGAGTGCCCACTGTTCCCGACCCGGAGGGGGCAGAAGCTTCCCACCGAGGGGGAACAGCAGACATCATCACCACGCTGCTTATTGTGGCAGATTTTACTTTCGCATGTTGCGCCCTCGGCCTTCGGTCTGAGTGCAGCAGCGGGACACACATTACTTTTATTGGAACTTGTGGACATGAGAGGGGGGAGCAACAGCCAAACTTCTCGTCAAACATGTCTGCCTCTCCCGGCCAACACTGGACCTTACCGTGGAAGCGGGGAGACTGGGGTTTTTTAGGCCAGCTGGGGGCGGGCCGCGTTGAGGCCCCCCGAGGAGTGGACGGTCTTGGCGTCGTAAACTGCGGGCCCAGGGGAGCAGTTTGTGGGAACGTTCTCCATCGCACGGGGGGAGGCAGGACCGGGAGTTTTTGGGGAAGACAGAGGCAGAACGCCGCTGCATAGAGGCCAGCGCAGAGCCAAATATTTCCTCCGGGATTATGGGCACATTCAGGATGTCGCTCCTTTCTCCTTCGAAAAGCTTAGCGAGGTCGAGCCACAGCGCTAGTTCCTGGAGAACCATACTGCTCATCACTCTCCCCGTGACCTGGACCACGCAGGAATGGCCAGCTGGGCTGCAGCGCGTTTGCACACATCCACCATATCCAGACTTGGGAGAGGGGAGACTTATGTGGACCCCTTATCTTCCTCCCGAGAGGCCATTGACGTGGCAGGCAGCTCGCCCCGGACTGGAGTGATGAAAGCATCGTTTTACTCATCCTCCAACGATACAAGGAGGTCAAAGGAGGTTCCGTCCTCTTCTCCACAGTCCAGCACGAGGACATCTTCCTCGTGTTGGGAGATAGCAGCCAGGTCGTGCTGGGAGCTACCGTGGCATCCATTAGGATCCCCGCCTCTAATCTTGCTGTGACGGGAACGGTGTGAGGAGAAAGGAAGGGGTCCTGCTCGGACAGGCTAGCTTGTCGCGCTAGCCTCCTGCGAAGGCTCTTGGTAGTGAATGCCGCACAGTGCCGACATGAGCCGAGGATGCTGACAGCCAGCTGGGCATGTTCCAGCCTCAGACAGCTCGAGCAGACCTGGTGTGCGTCTTTGCTATAGGTTTTATTGCCACATTGGCAAAGGCGTGCCTCAGAGCCTTCAAGCCCGTCGGTGAGAGGGGCGTTTTTCTGCATTGACGCAGGCAAGAAAAACAGGCGAATAACTTGATGCCACCATGTGGACCAACGTGTACCAGAGCGTCGAAGGACGTCAAGGACAGCGTTGGGTCCGAGCTGCCAGCTGGTGTGCTACCGCCTGGGAACTTGAATACCGTGGTGTGGAGACAAGCCATCCACTGGTGTATGAACGCCTGCGAGGAGGACCAACATGCACCAGAGGAGTTGAGGGCAGTGCTGGGCTCAAGGCGACAGCTGGTGAGCTTGCGTTTGGAAGCTCGGGACCTTGGTGGGATGCCGAGCATGGAGCTGAGCAGTCCACTGGTGTGTGAGTGCCCGCGAGGTGGGCCTACACGCGCCCCACTGTTAGGGATGTCGGGGGCAGCGTTGGAAGTAGAGCCATCAGCTTTTGTGCCAACGCCTGGAGGTTCGAGACCGTTGTGTGGTGTTGAACCAAAGACAGCGCTGACCAAGCAGAGGCAAGGTAAGCACTGGATGCTTTTGACCTGGTGTGGTCCACAAAAAAGCAAGTGCGTCCAAGTCCTATCAATGTCCTTCGATGGAGGTTAAAGAGAAGACGTGTTTGAATGATGTGTCGTCCGCCTCCTCTTCTTATAGGAGGTGGGAGTGTGCCTGGCGGACGGACATGTTTCACCACCCAACCAGGATTGGCAGATTGAGAAAAATGCTTCTGAGAGCTGCAGATGGAGTGTGCATCCCATAGTGAGACATCTCACGAAATATTATGAAATAGAGATCTTCTTTGTAGGTTGGAGTGTGTTCATATAGAGGGTACTTGTAGTGAATTTTAACTGCAACTTCTAACAAAAGATCATATATTATGCTTGGGGTTTAGTCAGGTTACCTTCTTTAAAAGTCTTTGTAGAGCAGCCAGGAGGAAGCAAAACCTGTTGCTTCTTCATGAGACGTGATGACTGCCATTATGCTTACCTCAGACACCAGTAGGACCGGTACTTTTCTTGAGGATTTTCCTCCTCTAAATTTTTTCAATGTCTTCCAAGACTCATGCTCTGGTAAGTCTACTCTCTCTCTCGTCACTTCACCAAACCCACTTGTCAATAATATAATATATGCAAGGACAGTTGCCATTTAACTTTCTGCAGATGAACAAAATCTTAATTAAATACAAACGTAATTTATGACGAAATGTTGTATTTGTCAGGCATTTTATTACATCAGCCTGTCTAGGGACAGCAGATGGAAATTAGCCGTTGGCTACAATCTGGCATATTTACATTTTTTTGAATGTTCATTAATATGTATTGTCCCTACTTAAATAAAGAAATTAAACAAATTCTGAACCAACTTCCAAAACAGCTTTCAGGCTTTGTTTTCCACAGTTTCCATGGCAAAATAAATTTTTGACATTGCCCTGTGGGATGTTGTAATCAAAGCCTTGTCTCTGATTTGTGTTCACTGATGTATGGAGGTTTGGATGTAAGCAAAAGATGACAGGTGTGAATATTTCACATTGAAACTGTCAGTCTGTTTATTCTTTGTCTCCAACAAGTTGTCATGTTTGAATCGGAGGAATGCTTCATTCAAATTATATAGGTAGCATATTTTTGTAATTCCTTCATTCTAGAAAAAAAAGCCACAGTGTTATTTCCAGTTATGTTGTAGACACACATTTTACTGTTGTGCTTCCATAAAAGATGGCAGAAAGGATGTTTTCCTGTCATTGCAGCTCCTGAATAGATGCAACTGCAAAGGCTTTAATAAGCTTTACCTTTATAGCTACTCACAGGAGCAAGGCACAGACACATCAGGGGCCAGGAAAATACATTACATATGAAGAAAATACCACCAACTGTTTCTCAAACTATTTAGCTTACTGTAGTAGAAACATAATTTTTCTGTTGATGTAAGACACAAAGCCAGGCTGCTGTCACCCTCTCCTGGCATAGTGACACATGCACAGCTGTACACCCCACCCATCCTATCATCCACCTCATGTTTCCAGACCATCGATCGGGAACTGTCAAGCTCCCAGGGGAAGGACCAGAAGCATTTTCCTGGCACAATGTTGCCCTTCATTGGTAGAGTCAGATAGGCAGGCATAAATGGCAGCGAGATGTTGAAATGGGAAAAGCAGTGGGCGGCAGTAGGGGCCAGCATGGTGGTGTGGCAAGCAGCTGCCTTGCTATAGATCACTTCATTAATATCCCAGCGTAGACATTTGAGGGGCCGCTGCAGACTAATTAGCCCTGTCTGACCCTCGCTTCTCAGAGGTTGCTCCTTTCTAGCTCCTGGAGAAGCAATACAAAACCAAAGTAACCCCTCTGCCTACACAGCATCCAGCAGTGTCATATTTTCTCTTAAAAAAATGAGATACTTAATTTTACAGCGTCCTCTATTACATCCCGTGGACAGTTAGATGTTTTTTATTGCAGCTCATATTTCTGTGACGAACCAAATACAGTCATCCTGCTGCTAAACATTCCAGTCATTGCTTACCTGCCTTTGTCCATTACCATAGTTGTGTTAGCGAGATGAGCTGTGTCTGTGACTCCTGGGACGCAGCAGTGACGGTGTAGCACAATGAGAACTCTGTGTTTTTGTGCCAAGAGACGAAGGAAGCATGCATCCCTCATTAGTCTCATCTGTTTTCCCAGATGGCAGGGTCAGGGTAAGAGGGAAGCTTGATGAAAGGACTCGTCCTGCTGGGTGACACTCATACTGATCACTAGGGCTTCCAAAGTTCCCCCGCGCTCACAGGTAATACCAGGGCTTTAGTGGGATTTGTAGTCAGAAAGAGAGTGCATCAGGTTTTGAATCAGCCATGAGTTTAACTGAGCGCAACAGAGAAGAAAAAGGAAGTTAACTTTTTTTTTTTACTTTTTAAAAGCAATCTAAAAGAGATAGTGTTTGTAATTGTATTGACACCTGCTGTTCTTTTGTAAAATATTTCCCTGTTATATGTTTCAATGATTTTCCAGTGACTCAGTGGTGTATGCTATTCCAACAAAAACGTAAGCAATTCTTGCGTCACAGCACAAGTCATCAATAGAACAGAGGATGACTGTGAGCTAGTGCTCGCTGCTGCGAGAAAGGAAAGATAATGAATGAGTTCTTCAACATTTTACCTTGAAAACCTACCAAACGGGCCTCATACCAATTAAGAGGTTGTTTTTCACTGGAGTGGCCATTATCAAATCTGACCTTCCAATTATTTTTCTCATTTTGCGGCTGATTCTGTCACCCTGGTGTGCCTGGTCAGCCATCATAGCCCCCGAGGATAGCCAAGGAATGGATAATGGTTCTTCGAGCTGAGATCCTTGGACCTCAGAAACACTGCCACTAAAATGTTATCTTTTCCACTAGATCTTTCACTCAATCTACATTTATATGAGGGAATTTATTATTATTATTATTTATTTTTTTTGAGTGAGTGACCTCAAAACCAGTATGCAACTATTCAGGGTTGGGGTCTATTATAATTGTAACTACGTATCAGAATCAGAAGTCCTTTATTATCCCAGGGCGAAATTACTTACGTTACAGAAGCTCAAGAAATATTACACATAAAAACATTAAACGCTAAACAACATTAGAAGTGCATAAGTATGTAAAAGACTGTTAATTAAAATAAGGATTAGATACAAACACATTACAGTAGTAAAAATAAACAAAATAAAGAATAATAATAATAATAATAATAATACAAAAATAAAACAGATATTTACAACAACCAAAGCACTGTGGTTACAGTTTGCAATTGATAATTCATTACAAGTATGGTGTAATTATAATTGTTGTAATATGTTTAAGTTATATTCATAATTGAATTGTAATTGTGCTTAGATAATTGACTTTGTAATTGTAATTGGCATGGAAATTCTATAAACAATTACTATTATAAATTACAATTTATATAGCTACAACTCAGGGTAACCATATTACAGCTCTATGGCTTACAGTATGTAGTTAATAATTATTAAAACATTTTTCATATCAAGTTTTCCCACTACCTGTCAGTGTATCCTCACACTCATACAGGTGGTTAGGGTTGGTAAGTTAGAGTTGAGATATAATATCATTTTATTTTTAATAGGGATGATACAATGTGACACATTAACAATACTGTAAATATACAAACTGATGTTGTGTACAAAGAGTTTATAGATAATGCTTAAAATCCAACTCTTGTCACTAGTTGAGCTAGTTGAGCTTATGTGAACTAGTTCACATAAGATATGATTATCAATGCACTAAAATATAAATACAGAGATGCTAGAATGACACCATACACGCACAAAATAGCACATATAATCATCACAACGGGCCTATAAGTGACGAGCATAAACAGTACAACAACATTCATACTACAGAGATACTTCATGAGATCAATAGTAAAGGACTTTGGTCTCCTGTGGGCTGTTTCTAAGTGCTATAAAAATAATAAATAAAAGTTGGTAAACTTGTAATTGAGAACAAAATTGTAACTGATTTTGGGGGAAAAGTAATAATTTGAATTTAATTGCAATTGGAAAAATGCTGGTCACTGTATTCCTAATTGAATTGTAATAAACATGGATAATTGAAAACGTAATTAGAATTGGAAAAACCTAAATGACCCGAACCCTGTAAGCATCACATGAATGCCCTAGATGTAATAAAACTTTGCTATTAATCAATGTAAAAAATGTCTTTGTCATTGATATAAAGACATGTGATATGCCTTGATATGTTGGGAGATTTCAGCCAATCAGCTTCCCCATATGTTGTCATCAGGCCTCTTTGTTTTTCCTCTCACAAAGAAAGTACCGTATATGATGACATGGCATTTTTAACATTTTTATTTATAGTGCTTATACGTATCATACAGTTCCTTGGACGTCATTTGCTATTCCCCAAGACCAAGAAAATCCCAGTGGACTGATTTTATTGCATTTTTAGCTTCTAAACTGCCTATTCTAGTCTTTCAGTTGTGCTGTCTTCGTTATTTGGGTTCAGTATCCCTTTAAGATTACAATTTAATAAAAAAAAATATGAGCTTTAAAATGCTACATACTCTGTAGCTGTGAGTGCTTTTGGTTTGGTCTTCTGTCACTTTCTGTTAAACCACTCTAACAGGGCTACAAACCTTTTACAAGGTACACATCAGACCCATTTCTACCCACAAAGTCTGTGCACATGTTAACAAATACAACAGGAGATTAAGTAGAAAAAGGGCTCAGTTGCATCAGGGGAAATGCAGAAGTTACATACTCACTTCACATTAAAAATTGAGATTTTTTATTTTTTATTTTTAAAGCCAACTACTGTAACTACTGCAAATCAGACGGCAACGTCTCCATTAGACGAATAATTTTCCTTTTAAGTGTCAAATACAATATGAAGCCGGTCAAGTTTTTTCAGTGGCTTGATAGGACTTCAACTTTGTAATGATGTGTGGGTGGATGTATGAAAGACATATATTCTAGATGATGATATGACAACCATGATGTGGGAACAGAATGGAATGAAATTAAAATACTTTCCAAAGATCAGTTCAATGCTGAATTATGAAGAAAAGCCTCGAAACAAAGCTGAGAAGATCCTATAGAAAATGGTAGCGAGCCTATAATGAGCAGGTTGTCCTTCAGATACTCCAATTAGAACTGAACGACAAAGGGTTTCTACAAAGCCAATCTAACCAGCCCATGTTTAATTTAAAAAAAAAAAAAGAGACACAGGACATTTCAGCTTTGCTCTCACTTTGCTCTCTAAAACTATGAATTTGAACTTAAATCAACATTTGATCCCTGGCTGTGTTTCTGTGATTTGGAGGTCATCTCAAGTCCAACTACAAAAGGAGCTTTTTGTAATGGTTTCTGTTGGACTGAGAGTAATGACTTCATTAGCGTTTTCAGCAGAGCTCTCAACACAATCAGGAACCAGCTGAATAAAACTTAACACACTCTTAACATGACACACAGCAGGCAAATGCTATGCTCTCCAAGCTGTGTAAATATGGAAAACAAATTGTTATTATATATATATATATATATATTTTTTTTTTTTTTAATAAATCTGATACGTAACTTTGCAAACTTTGCTTAGTTTGGTTAAAAAAAAACGTTTGTCGTCTTTCCAATATCTTTATCAAAATGTAGCATTTAATTGAATTAGTACAGTGCCCGTCGGAAGTATGTATTCATATAGTGGGAGGAGCTTAAGTACAGTAGTCAATTTTGGCCAAATGAGTATGTGTTTGAAGGTTGGATGTACAAAGAGGTGAACATACTCTGTACTCTGTAGTGTTATAAAGGGGTTTATTTGCTGGTGCAAAGGAAAATAGCGTGTGCGATTTCCCTGGTTTAAGTCTATGGGACATGTGCATGACAAATGTTTGGTTTTTTTTTTACTCATTTTTATATTTTTTTTGTTTGGTGTATTTTTCTGTAATGTATGTTTGTTGGAGTTGTTATGTGCATTTGCGTATCTTTCTGTTGTGTTTTTGTGCGTTTTTTGTATAATTATTGTTTTTTGTTGCCATTGTAGTGTCATTCTGGAGTCATTTTGTGTATTTTTGTATCTTTTTTGGTGTTCATTTTCATTTTGTGCACTTTTTGTATAAATATTTAGTTTTGTTTTATTTTACTAATTTAGTATATTTTTATTATAAATACCGTGTGCGTGTGCGTGCGTGCATGTGTGTGTGTGCGCTCCTGTGAAATGTTCCATAGACATTGTTGCGCCAATCAGAAAAGTAACAAAACTACATGAGTGGGTGAGTAAATTAAAGTATTATCTACAAATTTTTTTTAGTGTACTTTTGTACATTTCTGTATTGTATTTTTTGGGGGGTCATTTTGTGTGTTTTTGGAGCCTTTTGGTATATTTTTGCACATTTCTCTAAAAATAATGTTTTTGTTTTATTTACTAATTTAGTATATTTTTATTATAAATATAATGCAATATCTTGCATTATAGATAGATAGATGGTAAACGTGATATTTTCTTTGCATTTAACACATTTTGCAAAGCATCATATTTGAATTCAGTCATAATTGTTCAAACCATTTCTTAATGCATAGTGTAATGCACCTAACCTCCAACCTACCAACCTATCTCACTTATACTGAACAAGGTGAACGATCAAACGCATGCTAGACGAGTCCTTGGTTTATCCTTGGTTGTGTTTTCGGGTCATGCTGTTCTTCTTCATGTACCATGAACCATGTACTGCATAGTGACTGCTTCCAATGTGTGTTTGGTGTGGCCATTCATCAATTCTAACAATCTAAAAGTCTTCAATTTTGACCGTTAAAAGATCATCAGAAGACTCACTATGCAATTAACTAAGGTACTGTAAGTAACAGAAATACAGATATAGTCAAAATTTGCCGATCCTCGTGAAAAAGGAAGCACTTGATAAACACTTTAACCTCCTTAGGTTCATATTGAAAAAGAAAATAAAATAAAAAAACTGAAGAAGCAGTGGGTGAGTTCTATGATGGTGCTTATGGTGGTGGAATGAGAAAACTAAATAAAAGATCCAAAGAGGGTTTTTGACACACATGAATGTGGAAGTACCTCTTATGTTCCTTTGCAAACAAAACCAGGTAGGAGTCATTTTGTTCATGCTTGCTGTGAGTGGTTCTTTTAGTAGTGCAGCATGTCTATGTAAGGTTTTAGAGACAAGTTCACTACATCTCAGTCTTACCATGTTGCTACTCTATTTATTAGACTCTCTACTGTTTTTTTGTTTTTTTTTGTTCTATACATCACAGACTTTGGAAAACACTTGTTTAAGCTGCATTTGAAGAAATACTAAAGTAATAAATAAATAACTATGATCCAGTGGGAGCTCATTTCTGAATATGGAACATCTGATTATGTATTTATTTGGCATTAAATAGACAAAAGTTTTCAAGTTGCCAATAAGCATTCCTCATTTACAATCTATATATTTAATTTCTGCATGCCGCAAAGCACCGGCATATAATTTTTAATTTTTTTTTTTTTTATATATTAGCGTTTGAAATGTTGAAAGCGAAGCACCCTGATAGCGGCTTTATAATTATGTTGCATATGTAGCAGAATTCTAATTCAGTGAAGTACATTATAAAACAGATGGTCCCTTAGCAACCAGGCACTTTGATGTTGGATGATGTCTGGTCTGTCTCTCACTCTGTGTCATTTCAATGAAGCTGCTGATGTAAAATGCTGCTCACTTTGTGTGTTTTTTAGTGAGTGAAGAAGTAAAACATGGGTCTTGGAATGAATGGAAAGGTAATTTTAGTCTGTAAATTTTATTGTTGTAGCAAATCCAAAAGGCAATGGGATGATCCTCTCATATGCATTTTGTGAGCAGCAAGCAGCAATTTTGTATTTACATGCTGTAAATACAAAATATATTAATAATATTATTACATCAAACTTGTATAGTGCTTTTTTTTAGGCATCCATTTTAGATGTAGATTTGCCTGAGTCCTCCTAGGAACGCCCCCACCTCCTGGAAACACCTCTGACCTTTCGTCACCGCCCACCGCTCCACAGCGGAGAGCCCCTCCCCTGCATCTCGAGCAGGTAACAGCGTTTTATTGCAAAACATAGCTTCATAATGATGTATGTGATTTCATAGCAACATGTAGCTTCATAATGTAACATAACTGACCTTAGCCAAACATCCAGCTCCAAAATGTAACTATTTATGTTGCTTTTAACGTAACATTTTTTTTTAATCAAACGTTTAGCTGTTGCCCTTTATGATTAAAAAAAAAAGATTGTGCATTTTATGTTATATTTATGATTTCATTGGAACATAGTTTCATTATGTATTACTGAATTGCAAAATGTAGCTTCAAAATTACGGATATTTATTTATTTATGACAAGAAGGCTGAATATTACCAAGCAGACACGTCTTGTAAGAGCCTCTGAACTCTCTCTGGTTTGTCTTCAAAGTCACTTTCCGGGTCAGACGCAGGATCAAATTGGTACGGATGCACAATATCCTGCGTGGTTCACAAAGTGATAAAGTGTAGCTCCTTTCCAATAGTCAAATTCAAATGCACTGAAGATCGATAGTAGTTTCAATGCGTGTGGAGGAGATGCAGTAGTGTTGTGATGACGCCACAGACGGCGCGCTGAAGGGGCGTGTCGGAACAGGTAGGAGCTTCTTAAAGAGACAGAGGCCTGTTTCAAGTTACAGCCATGATGCAAGAGAAAATGTATTCAAGACAGTTATTTTAATTTAATGTATTTACAGACCTGCATAAGGTTGCATCATCATTGTAGTATGCTATAGAATGGTACTATGTGATTGAAAAAAAGCACACTAACCCCCCTTTAAGCGAAAAGTCATTGTATTGGTGTTATTTATGCAAGATAAAGTACCAGTGCAATAAAACTACAAATGATTATTGTTATTTTAACAATATGCCATTCTTACAGTGTGAACTACTCTTGGCAGCTGTAAGCCTGTCATGTCCTTAGCAGTGAAATCATTGCAGCGTATAGTAAACCCGTTGAAAAAAAAATTAATATTATTGCTGGTCCAGGCATTTTCTTTCATTTCTACTTGCTGTGTTATTGTGTTATGGATAAACCTATGCGTAATCAATATCTTTAGCCAGACGTCTTGTGCGGTCTTTGTGAAAGATGAGATTGGGGCATTAAGCCCACCTGTTTAGTCTGAAGCCAGCAACTGTGCAGGCCTGTGTGCACACACGTGCGGGATTACATATTTGTACATGTTGGCCCACATTAAAGCAGGCGTGAGTGTGAAACTGAAACTCTTTGGGTTCATTTGTCCTCAGTGAGAAGGAGAGGCCACCCAAAATATAGCCAGTATTTCTCTCTGTATGGGTGATCAATAAAAACTCCTTATATGTTACATAGAGCAGGGTTTCTCAAAGGGGGGTACGCAATAGCACTACAGGGGGTACTTTGAGAGAGGAAACTTAACACATGAAAGCATTAAAAACATGAGGTTTTAAGTTTATTTTTAGTTAAAAATGATAATCAGCTACTCACAAAACAACAACAAAACACTCAAAATAAGATCAAAATATACTGAATAATAAGAACAACAAAATACACACACTAAGAGAAAAAAAAATACTATCATCAGAAACACACAAAACGACAACAAAGGCACACTAAATGAAATAAAAGCACACAAGGTCACTACAAAATGCACAAAAATAACTGAGAAACACACACACACACACACACACAGAAATGTAGTGAAAAATAAAAAGAACAGACAAACACCAAAATACACAAAGTGACACCGAAAACACACAACATGACACACAAAATGAAGATGGAAATGATCTTGATTAGAACATGAACTGAAAATACAAGGATCAGTCCTGGTCCCACATCAGGAGGGAGATGACTGTAAATGAAAGAATCTTAAGAAATAAATCTACTCAGGAGGCAGTAAATGCTGTTTCATTCCACTTATTTAGAAAATGACATTATTTCAAATGTGTGTTATCACTTAATCATTCCATCATTGTGCTCTATAGTTGTTGTTTCATAGTATTCCGAGTAAAATGTTGCCATCAGACAAAGGAGGTCTGACTTATTGGATTCAGAAATAAGAGAAAGTGGGAACTTAAGCCAAAAAAGTTTGAGAACCACTTACATACAGTATATAAACATGCTGACGGATAAATGTCCTTTTAAATATAATACTAAAACCATTTTCAACTGAATCCAAATAGTCTTTTTTTTTTAGGATAATTGGAATTTTTAAGATTGTAATTGGACATGCATAGATTTTTTCTAAAGAGATAAGAATAATGTGATAAGCAGAAAGGTCATACTGCCTTAACCATCTATTGTTTGGGTTCTAGGTCCTGATAATGGGTCTCAACTAACTTTTACATGTCAATAATGCTTGCTATTGTTGATTAAATCTGTTGTTGTTCAGCCTACCTTGATTTATAACATACAAAAACATGAAATGAATATGCCCTTTTGTCAAATAAGTATAAAAAAAATGAAAATCTGTGAAAGAACTGCTAATGTTTAATATATGCAACAATCAGAGTGTTTAGTCACATCAGTGCCCTGGAGGTTGTGTAGGTTTTATCTGAGCTGATTGCTTTTGATATTTATCAGCTGTTAATTAGATGGTGTTGACCTTTTAATATTGATTTAAATGGGTTTCTTTCTTTTTTTTTTTTCTACCTCAAGTGGTTGTTGCAGCTTCAGCTGAAACACAGCAGTTTAATGGTAGTTCATTAATTTGAAACTAAGTATAGCTTTTATTAGTAGGTAGCCTGGAGGTGAGTTATGTATTTGCTTATTTACATGAGAATGCACTTTCACTGTCCATCATTTTAAAAGTGAAACAAGCTTTTTGTCCCTATTGATATGACGGTGTACCAGACTTGTGTTTACCTCACTGTCGCAGTCAATCGTTCTCCACTGGCTCCATTAGTGTGTGTCTCACTAGCAAACATTTTCAGACTGAGAAAAAAAAAAAAATCTATATGAAGTTTTTCGATGCCCATTTGCGCTATCCAACTTATCAAATGCTGGGTCGTTTGTCCTTCTATAGATTAACTAATGCTGGTTTGAACAAATACCTAAACCAGAATCATGTTGATTTTTGTGTGTCTAGACAGAGCTTTCACAATGTACCTTTTGATTTTCATTGCTGCAAGTTACAGAAAAAGGTTTTCAGCCGTCTTCTCCTTAATATTGACTTTCACATTTGGCAATGGCATATTGTAATTTACAGCGGCGAAGACGATCTTTGCCAACATCTGAAATAATTTCAGCTGGCAACGTTTCTTCCAGATTGCTGTGAAGATGATCGTATTCCTCGAGACGCTTGGCTCAATCATATTAAGGCACCCACAGAGGGGGAATCTCTTTTTTTCTCTGATGCTATATTGAACACAGTAGGGCCAGGCGTGTGGCATGTTTCTCACATGCTTACCCACAGAGGCATTTCTGTTGATTTCTCCTCCATGAGAAGCCATTAGCCTCCGGGGGCAGTGACGAGGTCTGCCATTATTCAGGGACGAGGTGGTGGAAACAGAGAGGGATAAGACACAATGTGCTCAGGGCGAAGCTGCTCACTCCTCTGACCTGCTTCTCAAATAGCTTTTCCACACGCTCATAAAAGCCATTGCGTTGCATTTTAAAGAATAATAGAATTGCTGCCTTCTGCCTGAGAAACTCTTTTAGTTTAGTAATTCTTTGGCACTGGGCATTCCTTTGAAGGTGACTTTCTTTTTACACTTCACAAGCGCCGGTAAGAGAAATCAAATGTTCTCTGATATAAGGGTAGTGTGAACATTGCAACGTTTGTTGCTGCAATCAAGACAGGAGGAAGCTACAAAATAAAAACATAAAAATACATCACTGTCTTTGTTGTACAACACTGTCATCACTGAGCCTTCTTCCTTATTTTTATTTTGTTTTTTACCGTGCTTCAACACATCTTATTGGCAGAGGACCCTATTCATGACGGGTTGAAATGGTCCTTTCATCCCGAGAGCATACATCGTGTAATCAGAAGCAAGAAGGAAAACAATCAGACCCCTGTAGCAGCTGGAATCCTTGAAAAACTAGGACCAATCCCTGTCATTTGGTCTGAATTAAACAAACCAATTAAACACCTTCAGGTTTCATCCTGCCCACGCCCCCTCTTTCCCTCCCTTCTCCTGCATGAACACTAATCATGTGACCCCATTCCCCGGAAAAATATCGCACACAAGTAATTCATCTAAAGGGCCTGAAATGTGAAATGTTTCTGTTGGACAGGTCAGTGTTTTGATTCTGACAGATTGATTATTTTTTATATCAGATACGCATTGAACCTTGGTGGACAGAACCCCAACAAAAGCATATGGGCGGGGGCAGAGCTTAGCTAGCTTTCCAAACTTCTGATTGCGCCTTTAAATTATTAAATAATCACATAAAAAGCACATGCCATGGAGATTATTTTACAATATACAACATATAAGGAATTTATCAGCTTAAAGCATCTAAAAAGTTGCCTGAATGTATGTAAAACAACAATTGGTTGTTTAAAAAAAGTGTGTAAATGCGGCCACATAAAGGTTAGAGATACCTTTCCATTAAACTGAACTCAGGATTTCCAAACATATATACAGTATATATGTGTGTATATATATATATATGTATTTCATGATTACCCATTTGTTTCCGCATAACAAAGTGGAAACAGGAACCACTCTAACCTAAAAGCTTAGTCATCCATAGAAACTAAAAAAGATCACTAGATGCTGACACTTGAGCGGTTTCTAAATCACTAGCTTTTTGCACGTAGATAGCTGAACAGCTTTTAGCCTTTATTTGGCTTACAGTGCAAAGAGAGTGTCATGATATTGGTTTCATGGCCGAGCAGCTGCATCAAAGCCGTACATCATGGAGGGCATCGCAAAGTGTTAAGGGCATAACACCACTGGACTCTAGATCAGTGGAGACATCGTCACTGGAGAGAGGGATCACACTTCCATGTCTGGCTAACTGAGGGATGAGTTTAATGGTGTCCAGAAGAAAGGCTTGTTTGACTGCGTGTTGCTGAGGTTTAATTGGTGCAGTTGATTCAACTATTTTATTTTTCTAACATGGCGGCTCCGCTGTTGCAAAAAGTAGAGTTTATTTAGACTTAAGTGAGAAAGTGTGTTGTGGAGGAACGAACTCGAACAACATCCTGACCTGAACTTAAGCGAACATTCTGTCAAATTAAAGAGAGCCTTCTTGTGTCGACCAACGTCAATGCCTCACTTCACAAGTTTGAATCAGGAAAATAGAGTTTCTCCATAGTAAACCGCACAGAATACTGTCATATTTAAGGTCATGTAAAGTGATAATGTTGTCATTACAACTAACAGCCACTTGAAGCTTCTTTGTGTTTTCACATGGTTCCCATTGTGAATTGTGTTCCAAGATTTCTACCTTTATTGAATTAATAAGAAAGAGGTTGACAGATTCAAAGTGTTGCAGTGTCCTTGGAGAATATATTGCAACCTATTTGCTCTTAATGGGTATATATATATATAATAAATCACTATGAAAAATAAATCTTTGAGAAACTTACTTTTCTAAATGACTGAAAGTACAATGTACATTGAACTTTTGAGGACATTTATTTTCTTTATAGTTATCATACTTGACACTGTACATATGCATTGAATGGCCATTCAAAATAAAGTATTTAAATGACCTTTATCTGTTTCACATAATACACGGGAGCTTTTAAAGTATTTTGTCTGTTTCTTCATTATTTGCTCCTCTCTTTTTGAGGTGTACTTATTTTTGCGCGCCTGCAGTCACACGCTTCTCTCCTACGCGTATTCTCCGGTCCAGGCTCCTGACACGCCCACCGTACATAAGTAGAGCAATACCGCGTCGTGTGTGAATGAAGGCAGAGTGAAGGAAAAGAGGCGGTGATGTCACTGTTTTGGGCTGTCTAGAAATCACGAAACATGGAGTTTTCCCAACGCTTGTAAAAAATGTCATTAAAATCTGAATGATAAAGTTGACTTTTGATTTGAAACGCCTTCATTGATAAACAATGTAACAGGTTGATTTGATCAGATTATTGATCAGATTATTGCAGCGTGACTGAGGATCGGCCGCAGTCTTCTGTCTGAGTCACAGTTAAAATCTCTATCTTTGATCGTCATCGACATCATCATCATCATCATCATCATCGCTGTGAAGCGTGACAGAGTTAGATGCGCGGTAGATATGAGGAAATAACGCGGGAGAAGAGAAGAGCGAGCAGCCATGAACAGCGCCGCTGTGCACCTTTTTGGACTTACGCACCTGGGAGAATAGAGCCCTTCTGATTTACTAATCTAAAATTATACTTCAATGCCTAACATTTCGCTAGTATTTTACTTTGCTGAGTAATCGAAGTGTGATATGTGTTACATGTGTCAAGTATGAAAAATTGAATGACCCATTTTTTGTAACAACAACTGTGGATGGATTGTACTCGGAGGTCTTGGAGTGAAACAGCGTGAAAGATTTCATCCCTGTTTATATCTAATGGTGCAGATGGTGGAGTTGTACAGGGAGGACATGAGCAGCTCTTGACCACCATGTTTGCTTATTTTTTGAGAAATTGTTATGTAAGAATCCTTGCACCCTGAAGCTTTAGGCACAACAGAACCTTAGGCAAATAACACCTGCTGCTTTTATTTTATTATTATTTATTTTATGCTATTTTATTTTTACAATTCTGTGTGTGTGTGTGTGTGCGCATGTTTGTGTGCGTGTGTGTAACTGAAAACAGATCATGCCTTTCCTCCTCTAGTACCAGGGGACTCTAAAATTGCTCTTATTAATTAGAGCAGTGATAATGAGTACTGAATAATAACCATGGGTGGAATCCTACTGAATGCAATGAGATGGAAAATAAACAGCCCACTCCTCTAAAGAGGTGTCTGTCTAAGGCTTTAAATGCTTGTTGTATTGTCCCTAGATGCTCAGTGTGGGTTTTTCTTTCAGCCACTGACCTTATCACGAGTTTACACTGTAATGCAATGTTTTTATTTCTGTGCTGTAATGAAAAAGCAATTAGGATATAGAACATCGACTTTTATTTCCTTACTCTTTCATCTGTGACAGAACAACATACATAGTAATAATGAAGATCCATAAAATATACTGTATATACACATATATATATATATATATATAGTGGGGGAAAAAGGTTTGTTTATTTTTGCAAATAAATATAAAGCCCTGACGTTTAAATGTATTTAAATGCACATATCGCATGCAGGTTTGCGTATGAATATATTATATGCAAAACTCATGAATATGTTATATTATATGTACATTAACATATTATTTTTGTTTATTTGAAGCCGCTTGAGACAACATTTTTTTTTTTTTTTTTTTTTTTAATCAGGGAAATCCATATTGTATTCCTCCTAGAAGAATAAGTCACAGATTGTTTGCTGAAAAAAAGATGTAAAAGGTTGAAATTGTTGCTTGAAAGTTTGTTTTCATCTCCACTGTAAACACACTCTTATTGACATTGTCGGCACATTGTCGAAAAAGTGCAATTTTAACCGTTACTATTTGCTGCTCCACAAAAGTTGATGTACATTCACATCAAATCTGTATTGAAGTTGCAAAGGCGGACGTTTCGGCTGTCCCCATCGCATTGTTGGGCACAACGATCTGAACAAAGCAAAAAACAAAGTTTCAACGACATGGAGTAGCGACAATTTAAAGGCCCAAACATACTCAGGCAGAACGTATGCGGAACAGACTCGGCGGAGGTCCGTGTGGACTCAAAGCGGACGTCCACGACGGCACACTGTCCCTGCCGTGCACTTGTGTCAGAGGGAGAATGATAACAGACGGAATGAATCATGTGTAAACCTTGGATAAGCATATCGTACGCGGAGCGGACACCTTGGATAAGCATAACCAAGGTGGGGAGAACGTGCACAATTCATTTGACGTCTGACCTGACCGCCTGTGAACTTAGAGACGGCTTTCACGTCATTATGTAAAACATCAGAAAACTATCCAATAACACAAGCTAAAGTCCCTACATTTGTTGCTCGTCACTTTGGAGAAAAAAGGTTTCATATCATGCTGTTTTTCACCCATCTCCATTTGTTCTAAGAACCCCAAAAACATAGTATTTCAGGTTTATTTTCCCAAACTCGCCTGTGTTCCAGAGTTTTAGCCTCTAAAAAGTCACTTTATGAGCAACTCTACACAAACAGGCTGACTTGCGGCCGACTTATGCATATTCATGAGTGGGCGTGTCTATAGACGGGACACTGAATTCCTCCTCCCTGCGCGGTGACGTAGGGCGTGTCTGTTTACATGTCAATCACAGCAGAGAGCTTCCTGGAGGTGCGGCTTCTCCAGCTCAGTGCCGAGTCAAATTTGTCATCAAAGTGGGAACGTGTCATTAAATTGGAGCAAAGTGTTTGGGCTCACCCTGCAGTAAGAAAGGAGCAAATCACCCTCTAACTAACAATTGAGGGAATCAATGAAAAAAAACACTTTGGGCATGTGTATGAAGCCCTAATAGCACTTTTATGATGTTTAAAGCACAGAAAAGTTAATTTAGCTTAACATGGGCCCTTTAAGAGGAGTTTGAAAAGTTTGCAACAGAGACATTACAAATATCTCCACAGTTGTGTGAGTTTAAGAGAGTGTCGATAGATTTGAAACAGGGAGGGGAGGGGATTGGGGGGCGTGGTTGTTTCCAATCCAGTCTCACAGATTCCACATACGGCAGCTTTAAAGGCACCGTGGCTAGCAACGGTAGCAGTAATGCTTCAATGGCACCTTGAAGAATTTAGAAGAAGGAAATCTACAATTAAGTTAATTAAGATCATCTGAATTGTTAATGAGGTATTACATCTGAGAGGATCGATTTCACACATGGCCAAAGTGTGAGTGTATTTGCAGGTACTTTGCTTGCAATCACCTTTTTTTTTCCTCCTGCTTCCGTAAATGTGCGATATCTAACAACACAATCCGAGACAGCTGAAACAAAATATCATCTGAGGATCGGGTGAAACACCTTAATGCACACTCTACTGTTTGACTAATTAGATGGCTGTCTTCAATAAATGCATCGAGAGTAAAATATCTCTGCAGCACAGAGCCACATATAGTGCTGCTATTTATACATCTGAAATGCTCATTTAATTTAAAATGCATACACAGACACATGGTGAATACACCACTATCTATTTTTACAAAGCCATATTTCATGTTATTTGGCATTTGTGTGTTTTTTTTTACACTACTTTTGTTTTATGTAGAACCATTTTCTTGCTCATAGGGTTTGGTTTTTTTTCATACAAGAGAACAAGCCAATAGAAAACACAAAGAATCACCCTGAAATAAATAATTTACACATGGTTTAAAGTGCTTTAATACTCAAATGAAACAAAGTTTTTTTTTTTTTTTTTTTTTTGTGCAGTACTTTGCAACATTCACATTTATCGGAGCTGAAAGCTTATTAAAAAATCTTCCAATGGATGATTCATTCTCTAATTTCCGCTATGTCGTCTTCATTGAGCAGGCGGTGTGGTCTTCTGTCACCCAAACAGCCCCAGTCCAGTGATGGGTTTTAGTGAACTGCATTTGATCTCTGAAGCTCTGCCTCTATCCTGGCAGCTCGTTTGCTTTTGATAGCACATGATTAAATTTAGCTTCCACTTGCTTCCTCCTTCCACCTTGCTCGCCAAGTGCCAGCAAGTGCGTGAGTCTTTTTTAGATGCAAGTTGTGATTGATGAGCTTTTGATTGGAATTGCGAATGAGACACTTTCATTACTGTGTGTCGAAGTGCATCCTGTTTAGGGCAGTAAAGTCTGGGAGTGTATATGCGTGTGTGAGCCATACCTTTATCAGGATTCGAGGAAAAATGTTTTAAAAAAAAAAAAAAGCGTAGATTGGTCATGAGATCCTCTTCATCTCTTTTTTGCCTCTGGGTTTCTGCATTGGTTACACCAAACATTGCGGTGAAGAGCGAGAAGATCTTGTAGGATTGACGACAAGTTACTGATTAGTTATTCATATTTCATGTAAAGAGAGAAATCTGTGTGTTCTGGCTTCATACTGACTGCAGAAAAAACAACAAACAAACAAGAAACTAAGCAGCAGATTAAGTGGACCGTCATAGAGATATTAGAAGTATTTTGTCAACAGATTGATTGAAATAGGCTGTCTATATTACTCCATCAGGCTGGCCACTGTGTGTTTCAAAGAACATCAAAGCCTGAGAAGTCTGACTTCATGGCCAAAACAAAGACGAGGGATTTTGATGAGAGGTTCCTTCCTCGGGCCTAATTTGATTACGCTTTGTAATTCAATTAAACTAAAATGCAAAGGTCCCTTGATGTACTTGCCAGTTTGTGTAAAGCATTTATTATGTCCCCTGCTGTGATCAATTAGGATGTCAAGACAAGTTTTATGAGAGATCCTTTCGTTTTAATCACCACTACGGGAGACGGTTTACATCTGCTTGTTCATCTTTTCAGGAGGACCATTTCTAGTTAGCAGGGACACAAATGCATTGTGGGGAAGGTATTGATTGTTTTTCCACCTTTTTTAGTGGTAGTGCTTCCAGATTTATTTGCTAAATAGCACACATCATTTCCTCATATTGAAGAAGTGTGGCTGCTGCTGGCAGCATCCCCATTCCGTGTCACATTATTTGGCGTTTTGTCCGGGTCACCTTGGCTCTAAGCAGGGATGAGGCGCCTGCAGCAGCTATGATTAGAAAAAAAAAATGTTTATCAGGAAATGATGTTTCCTCAATAGAAACAAACAGCACGTCATGATTATTGCCCAATTAATTGGAGCCAACTCATTTATTCTGCGATTTAGCCCATGGCTTCTCATCTGACTGCTTATCATAAGTAGACGACTAAAAGCTAGCAATGTTCCTGAAGTTAACATTAAGGGTATAGTAGCTTTATTATACAAAACATCACAATAAACACTTCCAATCATTGCTCTAGTTTAGAAACGAACAGGAAAACATACATTTGTATGGGTGACATAAAGTTCCAAACATCTTTTTTTTATTCCTAATTTTTTTACTTATCACTCCTGCAACAGTTTGCTTTAACTTCTGTTTATTCAATGAAGTATCAGCTCAGTTGGCTGCCAATATAAAATTGGCAGTTTTTTTTTTTTTTTTTAACTTTCTTACTACTGCCTTTTCTTCTTATTAAATGTGTGACAGTGTGCATTAATGCGTCACTCAACAAACTGGCACCATAATTAGAAACACTGACTTTTAGGCTTTTGCTTCTTATCCTCCTTATTTGTCTGTTGCCAAAAAGCCTTCGTATTACATTGGTGATATTAGTTCAGTATGTGGAATAAATCCAGGACGTAACAGATTTCGGTTGGCTTTGGATGCATTGTAGCTGCCAGACAATGTGAGGCAATGTGATAATTCAAAGAAAACAAAGATAGTCTGAATTGATCTACATGAAAACACAGATTCCCCCTCTGCGATGACTCTGGAATTATCTGATATGTCTCTCTCTCTCTCTCTCTCTATATATATATATATATATATATCTGGCACAAAAAGTAACTAATGCTTTGTTCTAGGGCTGAATGATTTTGGAAAATAATATTTTTTTCCTCAATATTGCGATTTAATATGCAATAATTTTTTTCAAAGGCCTCTTGTCATGTATTTTTCAGTGAACACAAGCAATAAATCAATCTGTTTCATCATAAACAATTTCAGATTTACTTAAACTTTAAATAAATATACATTTTAAAGCACAGATTACAACAATAAAGCAAACAAATGTGGCTTTACCTCTTCAACATATCTAACTAATTTCACGTTTCATGAAACACGTGGACGGCACTTCTTAAACACTCTCTGAACCTAACACGACAGGACAAGACAGGACAAGACAGGACAAGAAAAAAAATAAATAAAGAAAAGAAAAAGAAAAATTGCAGCCTTTGCGATTAGAAAATTGCGTTTTTTGATACGGCGATAATATCAGAATTGCAATTAATTGTTCAGCCCTACTTTGTTCAATAAAATAGGGAATTCCAGTTGCAGCATCTTTGTGTGTTACTTGAGTCATACTTTAGCTTTTAAGCCAATTTCAGGCAACCTGCTCTATTTACCCAAAGAGTGCATGGTGATAAAACATTAATAAATGTAATACATTAAAATAATTAAAAAAAAAGGTTTTCTACAAAACAAAACCAAAGTACTTATAGACAGTATTCCCTGTGTTATGTATTGCAAAATTAAACGGGACAATATAACATTTCCTCAGCTGATTTCTTTCCAGCCCGCAGCATTTCCAGAAGCTTCCTCCCCTTTTGTGCTTCTTTGTACTCAGGCTTACTGCAAATTTTGTGCACAGTGCGTGAAGAAACATGCATTATTTACACTGAATTTGTGATGCTGACAACCAGCCATGCTTTCCTCGATTGGATACAGGTGTGTGTGTGTGTGTGTTTGTGTTTGTGTGTGTGTGTGTGTGTGTTTGTGTGTGTGTGTGTTTGGAGGTGTTTTTCGGTGATTCATTTTGTCAAAGATTGTAGCGTACGACCTGAATCTGTGTCTGCAGAACACAAGCAGCATTCCAGCGGTTGTCTCATCCCTGCTTCTCTCTGTACTGCAAAATGAAAGCACGTCCCACATGCTATCACTCCATGGTGACAGAGCAGAAGGTAATCCCTGCTCTTCTTTGCTCCATCCTTTTGCGTCATGTGCATGAAAATGATTTGACTCTCCATTTTTTTTTTTTATTTCTCCCTTTCCTGCTCTCCTGTGATGAGTTCTATGACTGCAGGCTTCTGTATCTGCCTCTTGTCATTTCCGAGTGATGCAGTTTAATTTGTATTCACTGTGGCCTTTGTTCTTTTGCAGAAGCGATTGCCTATAAAATGCCTGTGTGCTTAAGAACCAGTTTGCTCTCCAACAAGCCAACAGCGTTGTTGTGTTTTTTTAGTCATCCAGTTTAGTTAAAGCTTATTTATGTCGAAGAGTTGGAAGTATGGTTTAATATTCTGCCTGTATACATCCCCAGTATAACTCAATTAGCTTTTTCTGCATTCTGCTTTAATGATGTGAAAAGTGGCCCTAAAACTGGTTTTTATAAGAAGCACCACACCAGGAAGGTCAGGGCTGAGGGCTGCAGCGTCACACTTTAACTAGCTCATGTCCTAATGGATTGTCTCCGCTGGTCGACCTCTTTGTCTTACAGTGTTCAGTATTCTCTGCATGTGTGTTAACGCATTCACCCCTACAGCAGATGTGTCAGTGCAGGTAAATAAACTGTGTGGCCTTCAAAGGGCTGTATGCGCACAAACAACTCCTAAATATAGAGGAACACATTTCTACAATTATTTCATGTGGTGATGCATCACAACCAAATCCAACTTGGAAAGGAATTTCTGAAGAATTTGTTACAAATTGGATTTTATTTTTTATTTTTAAAAAAAATCTGACTTTGTTTTGCACTTCTGATCCACCTTTCCATATTGATTATATTGATTAATACTTTTATTCACTGTTTTCATGGAAGCACTCCCTTCATCATATGTAAACTGTTTAAAAATGTAAGAAAATTAAATGCAAACAAATGGATGATACCACAAGTGACATCTTTGTCATTACCTCACTCCCTGCCATTGACGAGTTTTTACATCAATTGGTTTTTTCGGCTGCTGTTGCTAGGAGACGAAGGTCTGCTGAAATTAGAGACTTTAATCTTTCAGATTTCAGATCGTCATAGTACAAAATATTCTGTGGGCCCTTAAAATCAGTCAAAATGCTCTAAAATGGCTGGCAATCTGTGTATTTAGACATGGGGTATGGTTGATTTGATGAGAGATAATTAAACCAGTTTCAAACTATGAAAGTCATTTATCAAAATAAAAAATTTTAAGATTTGTGTTTCATTTGATTAATTCTTAGTTCAGTAAGGTCTATCAATATAATTATCATGAAAAAGTGGATCTTAGTTTAATTTGGTCAATTCAAAGATAATTATTTTTTGATACCTTTCGGTGATACCAGATTTACTACAATAGTATAATGATAATTCTAATGACTACATTTAAACTGAAATATGAATCGTCGTTAAAAGAATAAAAGTTCATAAAGATTAGCTGTTCAGTCATGATACATGTATTAGAACAGGCATTCTTCCAATTTTGAGGTTGGTAGGTTCATTCCCAACTTAGTTATTGATGCTATTGTATCCTCGGGTAACCCATAAGTTGCTCCTGTAGCAGTTATGTTGCCGCCAGTGTGTGCGTGGGTGGGTGCGTGCGTTTGTGTGGCAGACAATGAGAAGTGTTCAGTAGGTACTCAGCTTTTTAATAAAACTACCTTTAACATTTACCGTTGTTAAAGAAACATCACCTGGACATGTGGACACAGGGAATACGTTTTTTTTCCCCATTTGGGAAATGTTAAATTCTGCAGCTCAAGCTTTTACTGTTGGTGTCACATTGTTTCTGTGCTCATTTGTACTACTGCAGTGACACATTTTAGCATCACACTCCCTTCAAACTCTACCTTTTTTACCCCACATTTTCTTTTTTACATGCATTTGTGCTCCTGCTGCTACTTACGTGTGGCTTTAATTCTTTAGATCTAGCGGAGGTTGTTACCCAATGTGAACCATTGCATGCTTGTGAACCCTATCTCATATTTCTTTTGTCTCGCTCTCGTTTCTATCTCACCATTTTCCTCTACGTATTATTTTTTTCTCTCCACGTTTTCAAAAGATTGTGAGATGAATTCCATCTGCAGTCTTCTGCAATACTGGATAGAGAACGCTTTGTTTGATAGTGTCGACTCTCCGGATCCTGTAAACATTAACTCTCCCGACACCCCCATCCCAACCCCACCCCAATGGCCCTTTACAGCAATTTCCTCCTGGTCAGCACATTGCTCTTAACCTCAGAGTGGAAGAAGCCATTCTGCCTGCTGTCACCACACAGACAGATTCTGGGCTGCTCGTGTCGAGATGATGGATCAGGGGTAGTCGGATAGTGCTGACTCTTTACTGACCACCTCTACCTCACCACCCCTTGTCGGCTCCTTAGCCCACTAGCAAGGGTCGCCATGATGGATAGGGCATCCATCGCTCAGTTCAGCCCGCCCTTCTGTACACCCCGTTGAGCTTTTGTCAGTCAGGCCTGCGGGGGTGGCCTGACAAGGAAGATAAAGACAGGCAGGTAAACATGGCAGCCATATTGTTTTCTGTCTACCCGCTGACATGATTTTCAGTTCATTTACAGTTCATCAGCGAGCTGCTAATGCCTGGGGAATCAAACAGCGCTGTTTTTTTTCCTTTATTCCCATGTGCATGTTTCATGAGCTTTTTTTTTAAGATAAAGCCCTTCAAAGGATTTCTGGTGGCTGTATAATGTGGCTGTGTTTTAAGACTGCATTATGAATGCAAAACTCATTATGAATGTCTGAGTGCTTTTAAGGTATGGTGCCTTTGTTGGAAACTCATCTACTTTACAAAGTTGTTTAAATATCTGTTATATTGATATCTAGTTTTCTGCATTCTACCCTTTTTTTTAACCTGGTCCCCTTTAATAACCTGTCAAACTCACTAAATGTTTGTTGTTTTTTGGCAAATCTCTTTCAGCCCTGCAGGATTGCACATCTATTTGGGTTGTTTCTTTCTGCACGGGGGTAGTAAGTTAAAGAAAAGCATGAAGAGAGTCTTGTTTTCGAACAAACCTGGTGCAATTTATTTTTGCTGATAATATGTTCAATTTGATGATTTGCATTGCAATAAAAAAAAAAAAAGATGAAGCAGCCTTGGTGTGGGACAGGTTAATACAGATAAATGCACAGTAATTCATTCCACAGGAAGGAAATATGTTATAACTGTTCTGTTGTCCTGTCTCTCTGACCTACTATTAGAGTGCATCAAGAGTTTCCACCAGTATTAACTTGAACTTTTCTTTTGGATTGGTCCTCCAACTCCACATATTTTGCATTATTTTGCAGCATATTTGTTTTTTTAAACTTCTAAAACTGGGACTACTTTACCCTGTGCGCCGCCATGTTAAAATGATGTCAATAATGACTTAAATCACCCCTTTTAGTCCAATGAGTTCTATAGGAGTGAAGCATTCAGGATCATTTAGCAGCTTGTGCTGCTTTGGGTTGCTCTAAAAATCAGTAAAAGTTAAAAAAAAAAGTCAACGTAAACCTGTTTTGTTTACCAAAATTTGATAAAAAAAAAATCAGTGAGCTGAAAAAATCTGTGACCACAAGGGGTGACAGTTACAACTCTGCTGTTTCATAGACGCCATGAAGAAGAGAAGAAGAGCAAAAAATCCAGACATAAACAATGAAACTATACCTTCAACCATTTCTGAGAGGAACACCAGTTTTTTGCAGCAGACAGATTCAACTTGGGTCAGCATTAATGAGTAGCAGTCGATGCTGGTTGCCTGGATTTACATGTACGGAGCTCTTTTTCTCTTCTTCATGCCGTCTACGAAACAGCAGAGTTGTAACTGTCGCCCCCTGCGGTCACAGATTTTTTCGGCTCATGCATTTTCTTTATCAAATTTCGTTAAACAAAAAAAGGTTTACACCAACTTTTTTTTTTTTTTTTTTTTTTTGCTTTTATTGATTGTTAGAGCAACCCAAAGCAGCACAAGTTGTCATTCTGACTGTAAAAGCTGCTAAATGATCCTGAATGCTTCACCTCCTATAGAACTCAATGGGCTGAAAAAAGCGATTTACGTCGTCAACGACGTCATTTCAACTTAGCCGCGCACAGGTAAAGTAGTCCCATTTTTAAAAGTTAATAACACAAATATGGTGCAAAATAATGTGTTTTGTTTGGCATAGATCTTCTAAAAAGGACATTTCAAAGGTTTTAGGCCACATTTGTAAAAACAGTGGAGGATCCCTTTAACACTAAACACTGCAGAATGGGAACACCCCCACAGGAGCTGCAGTTTTAAAGATTAAATGATATGTCACCCTTCTTTTCCATCTTCAAGCAACTTCAAAATCAGTTGCTGCTTTACATTAAAGATAACGTAAAACTACTAAAAGATCATCAGTACTGATAATTCAGACCTATGGGCACAAAGAATATGCACACAAAAATCTTTGCTTATAATAATCACAATTATCAGTTAATTGTGATCATGTAACCACAAAACACTGCTTCCTATACGTATGTGATTAAAACCAAGTTGATGTAATCAATATAATGTGCATGTGTTTGTCCACACCAAGATACTTTATTTATTTTTCTCAGTTTAAATTCATTTAGAAGAGTTTTTCTTCTTTTTTTTCAGGGCTTTATCTTCCCTGTTCTCTAAATCTTTTTTTTTCTCAATACATCTTGCATGTACTTGAGAATTGACACATTTCTTGTGAGGATGTGTATAATAGGCAGAATGTCCTTCACTGTCTCCAGCAAACCATTGAGTGTCTGAATGGGAAATGTGACACTACGAATGTGATGCATTTCTTGCTTGTAGCACATCGTGTTTCTGTGGCTAGATTCACACATTGTGTTGTTTGTGTTACTTCATTAAGGTTTTCCTGTACACAATGCGCAGTTTCAGAAAATTCTGAAAAATTACCAAAACTCTTTGTAATATCTGCTCTACAGAGCAGCTACATGAGATTTTGTCTCAGTAAAATAATGAATATTTGTTCTCCGGGGTATTTTTCTGGAAAAATTACCACTTTTGCTTGTGCATGCATCACTCCTACTCTTATGCTGCATTCAAACCAAATGCGTCTTCTGCGGCACCGAACGCATCTGCCACACAAAACGTTCTGCATGTGTCGCAGGTTCAAAAAATGTCCCCATTTGCTTCATATGCGCGTTTGAAGCGAAGCCCCGCCCACCAGCGACACATCCAACCTGGTGAGTTTCACTGCATGCTGAAGCGAGGAGCTGCACTCCTTTTTCTCCTCTCATAAACATAAACCACCAGTGAAAAAAGCCGGTGTGACTTTCAGAGATGAAAACTACAGAGAGAACTTTTACCTGCTACTACCACCTCCTCGCTGATTCTCCTCCACGCCTAATCCTTCCTAGTCCGGTCCCAGTTATAAAGGCCGTGTCATACAGCTCCAGGTATGACACGTGTCATACAGCTCCAGGTGTTTAAAATCAGGAGCGCACTCGCACGGCCAATGCTCTTGACGTGCAGATCGGACCACACAGCCGCACAGGAAAGATTTCGCATCTGGGACGCATCTATCCATTGACTTTGTATGTAATCTGGACCTACGGACATTTCGTGACGTATCCGGTGTGAACGCATGCATGCCTAAGAAGAACATATCAATATATTTTGGGGTGAATAGTGTTTGAACCCAATGAAACTTAACATTACAGTACCAGTATTATGTCTAAGGGAAATACACAAAGCTCACACTTATATAATTACATTTACAAAAAATACTTTTTTAATATCCTGGATGTAACTTTTGCTCTATTTGTACTGATTGTTGTTGGGTAAATATTTCAAAGTACAAATAACTGCACAAACTAGTTTTCAGGAGGAAATGTGGCAAATGCACAAACTCTTTATCTACTACTGCCAAGTACAAATAGAGCAGCCCAATAATTGGGGAAGTAAAATGCAAACAAATGAAACAAATTGCTGTAGATGTTGATGCTTTTTGAGTTGCTGGACTTGTTGGTGGATTTATGTCAATCAGAGAATGCAACACTGGGAGTTGGGCAAAGTCTCTGAAGTGTATAATGAGGTGACACCTGATATTCTCCTGGGTCTACAGTGCATCAGGCTGGAAGATCTCCATCTGTCAGGGGGCCACCAGTGGCTAATCTCCCCCTTCACACGAGGAACTGATCCCAGTCACCTCCAACCTGAATTATTCATTACTCACACCCAGACTTCAGCCCGCACTGAACTCTTTTAGTGGGAGGAAAACGTCCTGCTCTGTAAGACAAACAGGAAGTCTGGCTTAAATGTGAGGGAGCTGTTTTGGCTGTGCCTGTCTCACCACACTGCCCTACCCCTTTTTGATAATTCACACCTTCTGCTTCTCCTTTGTGCTGTTCAAATGCCTAAGTGGGGAAATGGGCTGTGGAAAATAATCATCAATGCAGCTGGCTTGCTGACAACAAGAGAGCATTTTCTCTTCTGCTTGGAAGAAAGGGAACATCCATTTAAGCCCTGCACGATTCACCGAGCCCTTTATTCGTTACCTGTTTCTCTCTGAGATTGTTTGGATTTCTAAAGCTTTGATGTGTTTTGCTCTGCGTTCTCATTTTTCCCCTTGCTTTGTTATCACCCTTTTATAATAAGTATTACTGTTCAAGTCTCATTCATTGAGGTGTGCAATCTATGAGAAAAAATACCCATTGTTCAGTCCCTACATACACTAACCACACTGGGTGTTCTTTCTGGTTCTTCACACCAATGTCTCTCCTGTTCATCATTACGTTCATCACCCCCAATTTCCACTGGAATGCACAACGGCTGCGATTCCACTCCAGCACAGCGGCAGAGATGATACAATTCCATTCTAGTCAATGTGTTAGCTGGAACGAGTCCAGCAGTCCGGCGCCCTCCGCAACTCATACGCAGAGGTTCTATTTTAGCCGGACCACGGTGGATAGATCCAGCAAAGATCAGCTCGTGCGGGACAGGACGTCGTGCACAGACAAATTAAAAATCCGGTTTATTTCCAAAATAAAATACTGAACTGTGTTCAAGGTAGATCGTGTTTCCATCCAACCATTTTCCAAACCATTTGCGCCTCTTTCAGGGCCATAGGTTTGCTGGTGCCTATCTCCAGCTTTCTTCAGGCGCTAGTCAGGGGAACACCTTGGACATGGCGGCAGAGGATCGTATTTCACATAAATATTGCACTTATCCATGGTTGAATCACAACAGTTTCCACTAAAACAGAAGATTCACTGGGCAGGAGCGAGTTAATTTCCTTCATCTCCTGCTAAAGCAGTGATTCTCAACTGGTGGGTCGGGACCCAAAAGTGGGTCGCGAACCTGTACTGGGTGGGTCGTGGACAGCTGGTCAAAATACTTAATGTCTCTCATGTTGGACTTGCTGTGAAATGCACAGGAAAATATGTTCATATATGTTTTTAAAAAGATTATATACGTGTGTTTTCAACAGCTAATTTTGAAAAACTAAATTAGGTTGGTTGGGTCGCGATTTAATGACAAAATGTGGGTCCCAGGGTGAGACCAGCTGAGAACCCCTGTTCTAAAGGACACAATAAAGTGTTTATATGGTTCTATTTATAGAGACTACAACTCGCTATATCGCGCAATTATGTGTGAATTCACAAGATCCTGTGGGTCCTCGTGATTCCCGCTGTCTGGTGGGCTCACAACCGAGCGCATCACGGACACAGCCGGTGGGTATTGATGGACGGTGGAGCACGGAGACGTTCCGTAGTTGAGCCATTCCGGAACATTATTCATCCAGTAAAAATCCAGCGACAGAGATCTGTGTGGTGACTACACTACGGTGTTTTCATTGCAGTACTAATGGAAACTTCCCAAATCGTTGGTGCTGCTTTTTGTCACCAGAAACAAGAACAAACAATTTATTTTAGTGGTAATGCATTTAATGTAGCACCGGGATGGGGAATCTGGCATGTGGCAGGCGCTGATTCGGAAATCTCTGGATGCCCCCCACGGTGTGTGAATGGTAGATGGATCTGCTCTCCTGCAGATGGCTCCTGCATTCATAGAGCGCAGCATCAGCAGACTAATGATTACGGAGAGCATTGAAAATGGTAAACAAGTGGCTGATTAATTGGTCTTGTGCATCCATTATTTTACCCCGGGAATACCAAATGGCCTACAATGAAGCACTTCTGATCAATTCTCTGTGTTTTTTTGTGTGTCTGGAAATGCAGGTGTGATGGATATTGTGTCCCAGTGCCCTTTGTTCTTTTTAGAGAAGGGGCTGAGCTCTAAAAGTAGTACTCAATGGTTTTTACTAAAATGGTTCTGCCATTAAAAAAGAAAAGAGAATCACATGACATTTAGATAAAAAAAATTTCAGTAAAGTGACGATAATTGTTTTTTTTTTTGTATCTTTTTCAGTCCATCTTAATTTTTTTCCCTTTTAATGTCAGTAGGTGGTGCTAAATTAGGCAATAGGGAAATAATAATATAAAAAAAAAAAAATGCTGTTGCTGTTATTTAGTATATCACTCACAAGCTGAGTAACTTTGAAAGATATGAGAGAATTATCAAAAGATGAGTCGTGTCTCAGGCTGTCAAAACGCTCAGTGAGTCATCATTTATTAAATTATCCTTTGCGTTTCATCTCAAATCTTTTAATGCAACCATCCTCCCTCCTCTAAACAGTTCTGATCTTCCTGTTTAAAGTCTACACTTCTGGCACTGTACGGACACAGCGCAGTTCCCCGAGGTGTTGTTCTGTCATGTTTAAATTGAAAACTTTGGCTAAAGCAACTGTTTGATTAGTTGAGGAGTTTAGGACGAAGTGTCCATGACCACCCTGTAGCCAAAAATTTGAAAAAGACTCAAGGAACTAAAGCGTGTGGTTGCCTTTCCCTTGTTTTTTTCTGAATCAGTAAGAGACCATTAAATGACAGCATGTGTACTGAAAAATTAACCCGATCATTTCTGGTATTTACCTCGATAACGATAAACATCACGATAAATAAAAAACTAAACAAATAAAACAATTCCCAACTTAAAGTGTAAACGGGTTCCTTTTAAACGCAAATACTTTTGAATGTATCAACACTAGACACATTAAAGAAGGCTACAATAGCTGCTGACTCAAAGATATTTAATGGAATATATTAGTGCATGTAGGTCACTCTATTAGCGTTATTGTAAGTAATTCATTTATTTCCTCACGTAAAATTACATTGTTTTCTAAACAAAAAACGCACATGAAAAGCACAAATAACTTCATTAGTGTTTTTACTGTTGATGAATCATGTTTCATTTATCTGATAATGAGTTACATAAAGTTATGATTGATACATAACTCCTATAATTAAACCAGATCAAGCTGATGATTTAATCATTCAATATATTTAGGTGTAATAATCATTAGTCTAGTGCAGGGATCTGCAACCTTTACTCTCAAAGGAGCCATTTTGCCTCATCTCACCTGGATTAAAGTCCTCCTGGAGCCGGAAAAAAAACCTTCTCAATGAAGACAATACAGTGAATGAAATTCTATACAGTTAAAATGACATAGAATAATGTTTGATTTCATGATTTGATTTATATTGATCATGTAAATGGCAACTTAAAAACAGATTAAAATAAAATGAAATAAATTAACATCAAGAAATAACAACTAAACAGTATCTTGCATCTTCAAATTCTTACACATCTCAGTTTACATGAACACAGTGTTATATAAAGAATATTATTTTTAGTTATTGTATTTAAAGGGCTACAAACAGTAACTTGAAGTTTGATTACACATGAACATGTGATCAACACATGCTAATTTCTCATTTCTTGCCACACATAAAACATGCATATTTAACCTGCACATTGGTGGTTAAATGAATCTGTCCCCACACAATTAAAATCTCTATTTTCTTCCAGAATAGTGTTTTTGTTGGTTTAGTTATTTACCAGGGATTTAAAACTTAAGGTTAGCCACAGGTGCAGGAAAGTTGATGGTCTGTAGATGTTACAGGAGGTGAAGTAGGAAGGTGCTGAGTCATTGCACAATGTGATTTTATTTTTAAGCTATAGGGAGCCATTGCAAAAGAGTCAAAGAGCCACATGAGGCTCCAGAGCCGCAGGTTGCAGACCCCTGGTCTAGTGGGAACAGCTTTGTTTTGTGAACACGTGAAATATAAATTAAAAAAAGTGAATAATGACATTAGTATTTATGCTAACATTTATTTCACGCGTGTGACATGTTTAGCTTTTATTCTTCCATACAAGTGTTAAATCTGACCATAAACAAATCGGTGGCGCTTTGTGGTTTGATGACAGTAAGACGTGTTTTTTTTACTTGCCCTATTCCTTATATGGAGTGGTTAGCATTAGCTCTCAGCCCAGTCAGTGTGTCGGTGTGTTAGCTTAGCATAGTTAGCTTTAGCTGAATTTCCAGTTCATAATCGTTGCTGTGGGTTCATCTCTGTCCCTGTGTTTGTGGGAACTTTGGGTGGATCTGACGGAGGAACTTGTTGAATGGTTGTCTGGTTTTAACCAAGTAGTGATGCATGATGCATCGCCGCACGCCAGCTTCAGGTAGTCGTAACAGGCACCGCCGTCTGTGTGTGGTGTGAGGGCTGGGGTCGGGAGCGTCGGTGGTGCACACCGTGGAGGCTTCGCTGCCATGAACTGAGTTCCCCTCCAGAGAATAATGCGTTGTTGACAACAAACTTGTGGGCAATTTTGGCCCCTGGAACACGGTTTTTAGGGGCATTCTTGGCTAAATTGAGGGACAAATGGCCCGTGGCCCTCGCTAATTTCTGATATGGGATATATCGCACATTCTTAATGTGTACCACTGCTTCAAAGATTTACAAAATTCACCAAAGGATCAGTGTTTTGAATATGTCTCTAAGAAAGGGAGTTCACCTTTGTGAGTTTTACTGCCGCTTAAGTGTCACAATCAGCTATTTCTGGCTTTTCTATTATGTGCATTTAAATGAATCTTTTTTTTAGGAAAAAAGAAAGCTATTCAAGTGACCATTTTATTTGAGATTGTGATATGTTCTTGCAAAAAGATAAGATGCAGTTGCTTGGACTGTCATTAACTGCCCACACGGCAGTAACAGGTGGTCAGCGTTGACCTCCCTGCACCGTACCCAAAAGATGTTATGTCTTCATCGCTGAATGGGAAAGAATATGAACCAGCTCAGACAGATCATTTTTCAACCCTTACAGCTGGTCGTTCAAGCAGGCGAGTGATGAGGTCTCACATGGACTTAATTACACTGAACCCTATGCTGCACCAGTGGGTAGTTGATGGCATTCAGGCCTGATATTGTGGATAAAAAGAATAAATCAGAAAATGTATGTTTTACTGTTGTTTAGACATAATTTTATAGTTTGGTGCTCTGAACATTCAACACTGCCACCAAGAAAATATATTTTATGCGTGTGCTTTTGGCACACTGATGAAATTATTTGTATTTGTTTATGCCCTGTTTACATGATTACACCCAACTACAAAATCCTCACATTGGTATAATAAAAACAAAATTGCACTATTTCTCTAATTTTTCGATGCCGCTGTTTCATCAGTCATCTGAGCTGGTAATGGGCTGTAAATGTCACACAACATCAGTATGTGTCATTTGTTTTGTTTTGTTTCTGTCTGATTAGACATCTACTGATAGATTTGCACAAATTGTACGTTACTGCTGTGTTCTGTTATTTATTTAGTTTTCTTCTGTTTTTTTTTTTTTTGTCCAGGAATATATTTTATTTCATTGCAAGAGGACTCATCTGTTGAAAGAACCCCAAAATTTGTGTTTTTGAACATTTTCAACACAGATCAACCGTTGCATATATATTCATTAAATGTGCTGTTAAGCTTTACAAACCAATAGTTCCATTAGAAAATAAACGAATATACCATATATCTACGATGTATGTTTGCTTACTTTAATGCACTGTAAATCCCAATATGTGAAGTGTGTGGGAGACTGTTTTTTCATATTCAAAACATTCACTGGATGTGACAGAAATAAAAAAAAAAAAATCTACCACTGCTCTCGATCTGACACTTGCTGATGCTTTTTTGAGGTTGTTGAGTAGGCAGTTAATAATAAACAGCTTGTACCATTATAGTTAGTGATTATTATGTTAGAAGGTTAGGTCATTTGTGTGTGCTTTTAAACAGTTTAACAGTCTATTCAACTTCATGGACCCCTCGTACTGTATCTCTGTTGTTGTTTGCAATTTTTTCCTGCAGAACATACTGTATCTCCCCCAATGTAAAAATAATTGGCCGAGAAATAAGGTGGTTACATTTATTTTCTAAAATAACTTTATTGCCTTTGTTAAGCAGCATATTGCCACAAATGGATCTAAGGCGCCTGTTATTTGTGAGTTGGCAGTCTGATAAATTGCTAAATGCTAAATTTAAATCTCAAAATTAGCAGAATGGTTTTTGGATTGGTTTAGCACATGTGGCTTTCCGAATTCACCCGAAACACTGTTCAATTCCTGAAGGGTTCGGATCAAACTGTGCGACAAAGAGAACACATCTGTGCTAACATCTGTGTTACACATAGTGCACACTCAACTGAGCAGTAATGGAGGTTGAAAATGTCAATGCCCTCTGTTGTGACATTTATGCAGTCCACTGACAAAATTGAAAAAAGTTTCCAGTTTTCCATTCCCATTGTCATCATTGTCAGCCATTTTGACCTTGTGAGCTCGGATCTTCTCGCTGGATCATGACGCTAACCGGTTGATTAGTGGCATTATTTCGTTCCTCAATGACTCGCCTCCTCAGGCCATTATTCTCTGTTGTGTTGTGAGATTCAACAGCCAAAGCTTAGTGTCATTATTTAGTTCTATATCAGGATTATTGATTACACTGTATCCAAGGTGACAGTGCTGAAGGTAGTTAGAGGCGATCGTTGAGATCCGCTTGTTGTTTTTTTCAAGATAAGGAAATCAAATCACTGTCTACCTGCCAGTTTGTGTTTTACTTTTTTGAATATTTATTTTACAGCACATCATATAGTAGATAACACAGGTATACAGATGGAGATGAAATGACTTAGGTGAGACCAAATATGTTCAATAATTGTTAGAATTATGTTCACCTCCAGTATATGTAATTTTCAGCATTAAAGGTAAAGCCCTGTCCCCATGTGTGGAACAGATGCAGATTTTCCCTGCAGCTCAGATGATTATGGCTGGTATCACACTAATTGAGTGACTGTCACACTGTAGCGCCTGCACTGAAGTTGCTTTTGTCCAAGATCCTTGGGCAGGAAGATGATAGTTGACACAAAGTGCACCAAATAACCCTCTACACACTTTCTAAATAGCATTATTCTCCTCGGGAAGCCAAAAAATTGTCCCCTAAAAACTGGAGTGTTTCTTTGACAGTTTTGCCTCCCTTTCCTCAGTTTGACCTTGTTGTTTCGGCCAGAAGAGACCTGGACAAATGTCATCTGCTGCAGTTACGCTCCTCGTCTTTTCTCGCAAATAGGCGCCAATGAATGAGTCACTTCATCTGATCTTGGAAAAAATCCAGGGGGGCGTAATGACTCTTAAGTGCTTGACAAACATGCAATGCAAATATGCTCATTTATGTGTAATCAACATTTGCATAATTTTTATCTGAACATCTCAAGAACCTATCAGAAATTGTTTCTAGGTATGAAAGTCACATGAATAATTCACAAGAGCACAATATATCTATTCTGTGGCGATCAGTGATCACTGAGGCTATTCGGCTACCTGACCCATCTATCATTTATAATGGAGAGAGTTTGGAAGGGTTCCTGATTGAACTAATGAATGCAAATGAAGAAAGTAACTTGCAGGGGTCAGTAGTTCCACTCCCATTTCTCTATACCTGTTTTTCCGCACAATTTATTCACTCTCAACCCATAAACAAATGTGGCATACCATTTACTATGGCAGTGAAACGATTAATTTTCCTAAAGAAGGAATGAAATGGCAATGTCTTTGGTACTTGAGGCACCTGCTTGTGTTTTGACAGTGACGGTAAGCGTACATGGCAGCTCAATTACATTCCCAGCACTCATTTTCTGTTTTATTTGGATGATGGAGATCCTCTCACTGAGCAACCCTGGTGTTCAATGCCTGGAAAACACTGATGGAAGCACCTGTGCTGATGCTTTTTACTTCTACCCTATATCGGTTCAGGTGACGCCGCTCTATTGCGTTTACTTGAATACATGATGAACCACGTGTAGTGAATTAAATGTTGCATGCACACATTGTTCTGCCCGAGGCCTCATTTATAATTGTGTCAGGTCATGTGTCCGCCATTGCTCTAAGGAGTCAAAAGCCATAGAAAACAGTTTAAGGCTGCTATCATTTGCTCTTTGAATCGGCGAAGACTAGCTGATAATTGTGTCACCTTGACTTAGCTCTGTTTTTGTGGAATTTTTGATCCGCTCCAATCAGTCTCTTATGCAGCATAAGCTACTTGCTTGGGGCGCCGTTACTGGCGTAGAGACCTCTCTCTCGACAGGCAAGCAATGAGAGGAAGAGGGTCTCTTCTATTAGTCAAAGTTAGCGCGCGTTCTTTTACAACAAGGACAGAGCAACAAATTGTTGTGCTTTTGCGGTTTTAATGTTCTGTTTCTGGCCGTAGCTGATATTCTGTCAACCCACAATGCCGTGTGCTAACATCATCTTTGACACTTCCGGTGTTTGGCACAGTGTGTCTGAAGCGATCTAGACATTAAGTGGAAAGACTCAGAGTTCGGCCAAAAACATACGCTCTAGATTTCACCTTATTGATCGGCTTTGGACTTTGTTTTCCATGTTCACACTACCTATCCGAGCAAATGAATCCTGGAGAGTTTTAACCACTTTCAGATTATTTTACTTAGTTTACTGAAAGTCTCCACCAAAAGCATGTGTACAATATGTGACGCACAATGGTAAATCCACAAACAAGTCGGTATGAGAGAAGCAGAGAAAAAAAACAAGAATCTTCATTTTCTGATTAAAAAAAAAAAGAGATTCAATTTTTTTTCTTTTTTCAAAATATGCTAGTTGAAGTTATAAAGAAGGAACTCCATGCTTCAATTTACCGTATTGGATGTTTTAAAACGGTAAAAAATTTCTGGCTTGCTTTTCAGGAGAGCGGTGTCCAACAGCTAATTACCATACTGGCATTTGTTATCGGTTTGGGCCAATAAATTGCACGATGATGTAAAACACGTACATGACTAAAGCATCTATTGTGATTATTTACGCTGCTTTTGTTTGTGTGTGTGTGTGCGTGTTGCAGAGTAAATCACAGTCATAAAGCTTGAAACACTCCCCATAGTCGCTCAGTCACTTCACTTCCTTCTCCTCCTCACTTCTTTAACCGACAGAAATAATCCATTTAAGACTATTGTTTTTTTTTTTCCCTACCGATGCATCGCATTGAGACAAACAAGCGGAGAACACGTCAGCTCATACGATAAAGGCGATTCAAGCGGTTCCTAAAAGTGACCCTCGCTCTGCGCTTTACTCCAGCCTCTGTGTCTGCCCCCTCAGCTGGCTGCTCTGAGGTGATGAAAATGTTTTCTCCCTTTTGTACTTTAGACAGTGACAACATTCAAATAGCCATATCTGGTCCAAATATTTGATTTATATGTGTGTGACGCTATTGGAAATCTTAGAATCTACACTTTTAGAATCTACAAATAACTTAAAAACGCCCCCTGGCTGACATGCTCCTGCTTTCCTCACGGCCCGTCACAAATGTTCAGTGACCAGCGATAGAAAGAAGACGTTGGACTATGCTGCATTAGGAGTCCTGTTCAATGCTGCTCATTGTAATTTATTTTATAGCTACATTGAAAACCAAACAAATCCTAGAAAAGCAGTGGTTTCATAGAAATGTCCAACAGAATCATTTTGGAGTACTGAGTCATCTTGGACCAACTGATCATCGACTGATTTTGAACTTATCAATATAAAAAATAGATTTGCATTTGTTTATGTATATCAAACGCATTCAAACCTGAAACACATGTAAGAACATTTGAAATATTGAACCAGATTTTTGAGTATGTGCTTTTAATATTGTATTGACTGGATGTAATGGTTTTATACTTCCAAATAAAGGTATACCAATTAAAAGGTAATCTAATCTAATCACTTAGGTGTCTGAAAGTTGGTGTGGATTGGACACATAATGGCGATCAATAGTATTCTTTCACAATGCAATGCTGAGCCTTCTGCAGTGTATTCATATATTTCAGCCAGCATTGAAACACCGGCTCCTAAACACAAAGGCTGAGTGACACTATCTGCTGGCAGTGCTTATATGCTCCTCTTTTCATCCCTTGCTTCCACAGCGTTGACAGCACAAAGCATCCTCACTCAACCCAAAAAAAAAAAAAAAAAAAAAAAACTCACACTCATACATGCACACAACTCCATTTTTCTACATGTCCAAATGCAAAGCCCCACCAGGGCTGTCAACTATTGCCAGCATGGCCTTACAGTTTTTTATCCCCCTCTCCAGGAAGCCAGAGTCTGCTCTGACAGCACCGCTTTTGATATTTATATTTCCACTGAATTTTAATTACTTTGTGCTCTGTCTTTCATGTTTTTTTCCATTGTAAGCATGCCCATAACCCTGTGCGGTTTGCTTGTTTTGCAGTACCACTCCGATATTATCTTTTTATTCTTCAACATCGTGTTTCTGTTTCTCCGTGCGACATTAGCATTTTGTGTTCACCTGGCTAAGAGCGTGATGGACAGTTTACGGCAAAAACTACATAAGCAAACATCTCTTTGACATTTTCGGGTTTTACTCAATTTCCTGTCAACACCTAGATCCTCGAGTCTCTGCAGGTAACACTGGAGGAATACATTGGATTCTGAACGTCGGTGGTTTTTCATTTATATCCTTTGCTTTTTCCACATTCTTCTCATTCTATACTCATTCTTGAGTGTTTGTTACTGCTCTAAGAGTGGAATAATCCATATCTGGGGTTTATTAAATCCTAAAGCAAAAAGGATAAAAGATCCATATTGTGCATTACAGCTCTAGATCCTTAAGCAAATTGTGTTCTTTCAAATCAATGCACAGCACAGATTATCCTGCTTTGGTCAGTTGGCCTGAAGGCAAAATAAAGCACTTGTTTTTTTGTTTTCTTCTTATAATTTAACAAAAAAATATATAAAAAATAAATAAAATGCTTACATGATCAAGGTCATGACTACAGTTCTGACATAAAACATTATTTAAAAAAAGATCCATGTTTTTTGTAAATGTGTATTAACTTTTACATTTTCTTTCAAAACATTGAGACTTATTTAAAGGGATCATCCACTGTTTTTTTTTTTTTTTTTTTTTTTTACAAATGTGGCCTAAAACCTTTGAAAGATCTATGTCTAACAAAACGCATTATTGTGCCCCACATTTGTTTTATTAACCTTTAGAAATAGGACTAGTTTAACATTTTAGGACCTGTGGGTTGCTCTAAAAAATCATTAGAAGTTAAAGATGCCGATGTAAACCTCTGTTGTTTACCAAAAGAGGTTAAGTGAAATCCGTGACCCAAAAAAAATCTGTAACCACAAGGGCCGACCGTTCCAACCCTGCCATTTTGTGGACGGCATGAAGCCGAGAAGAAGAGCTCCCTAAGGGACCTTGCTAAGATTTTTTCAGTCCTGGATTTTGTTTATCCTCTTTTGGAAAAGAAAAGAAGTTTATATTGGCATCTTTATTTTTTACTGATTTTTTTTTTTTAGAGCAACCCAAAGCAGCACAAGTTGTCATTTAGACTGAAAAAAGCTGCTAAATCATCAAAAAGCAGGTTGAATGCTTCACTCCAATAGAAAACAATGGGCTAAAAGAGGCTCCTTGCATCATCAATCACAAGTAGTCCCATTTTTCAAATGTTAATAAAACAAATATTGTGCAAAATAATGTGTTTTGTTAGACAGATTTTCTAATAAGGACATTTCAAAGGTTTTAAGCTACATTTAAAAATATAGTGGATGATCCCTTTAAGGATTGTTTCTGTAGTTGGCTATATAACATGATTAAGCAGTAGGATGTTCTACCAGGCTGCAGCAACACAGATTCAAAATAATTGTCTGTTCCTTGAGGAAAAAAACGAGAAAACATAGATAAACTATGAAAGCATAAGATGAATCAGCGATAAAGTGTATTAAAGTCTGCTGAAGATACAGATTGTGCAGTCATGAAAAAAAGCAAAGCAAGTTTCAGCAAAGCAAAAAAGCTTTTTTTTTTTTAAAAAAAAAAAAAAAAGCTAATTTTTTTTTAGGTTTATTTTGATTGTGTCACATTAGAGTTTTTTTTTAATTTCTGGTTTGCTGAATTCTGCTCTTGTTTTTAATAATTGCAGCAAACTGTAATCACAACAAGTCAATTTTCTCTGTGCTGCCAGCCTTCCAGTATGTTCATCCGATCTGTGTTTGCACTGTACTCGTGATAGCGAAACAAGCCCCACTGAACCAACAGATTTACGTCAAACATTGATCTAGCAAGGCACTTTGTTTCCAGTTGATCATCGGTTCTATTTTGGTCACCTCCTTTTGTATGAGCTGAAAGGTTAACACCACTGCAGCTGTTTAGAGCTCAACAATACTCACTGAACAAAGGCTTGTTCAGAAATTTGACCATTTTTTTATTTTGAAAGACTGCCACACTACATCCTCCATAAACGATCTGATAAATAAGGTATTGATAATCAAGTGATAGAATTGCTTTGCATGTATTGACACATACATATGGTACAGCCTCAAACACTGCACGAATGCAACGATATGCATTGTTTAGAAACGTGATAAGGAAGTCCTGAATTGCTGGTTTGTTTTTGGATACTGGATTTCCTGGCAGGCCTGTGTGGGGACACATTGAGCACTTGTTAAGGGTGTGTACAGCATAAGCTCTGTCATGTCAGAGTACATTGTTTGTGGCAGCTCAGAGACAGTGTCTCACTCCACTTCCCCTCATGGCTGAACTTAATCCTTCCACCAGCCCCCGGTGAAATGTTCCTCCTGCAGTCACAGGCTACGTCCCCCGGGGAAAATATCAAGAGAGTGTTCAGGGTTTCCACTGAGCTACATTTTTTGTTGAAAGCAAGCAATTTGCAGCCCCGTTTGTGTAACTTGACTTGCCTTTTCCCGTCTTTGTTTATTTTGCTTGTGATCTGTGAAATCATGTACGGTAAATGCTGATGGAGGCCAATCCCTCAATGTAACTGACTATAATCTGTCATCATATATTTACCATAGTTTTTTTTTTTTTTTTTTTAATTAGTTTTTTTTACTTACATTAGGAAACTAACTGACATAAAGATTTTAGTCTACCTGTTTTATTCCAGATATAATCGACTTAAATGTACGGGGATTGAGTTTATGCATTTTTGAAATATCCAATTACCATTTATCAACCTGATATGATGAGTATTACGGTTTCTAAATACACAGGCAGATTTGATGTGATCAATGCATAAGACCACATGAAAATACGAAAACACGAAAATATCAATATCTTTTGATATAGTTCTTGTCAACATGTTTTTTTTTTTAATTAGTCATAGTTTAAATCAGTGTTTGGGGCTACTTGAGACAGAGAAAGTAGAAACATTAAAAATATAAAGTTCTATAATGTTTATTTTTAGTAAAAAAAAATAAAAATAAAAAGATAATCATAATATTGATGATGAAAATGATCTTGATTAGAACACAAAGGGTGAGTCTTGGTCTCACACCAGATGAGAGATGAACCAGAATTGGTAAAAAATACAGAAAAATATTAATTCAGGAGGCATTTAATCCAGTTTTATTCTACTTATTTAGGGTTAGTTGTAGTTGGTTTTTTCACACAATTCTGATCAAAATGTTGAAGTCAGACAAAGGGGTTCTTGAATTCAGAAATAAGAGACAGTTGGTAAAATATAAACCCTAAGAGTTTATGATTGTTTTTTTTTACAAGATTAAATTCCCATTTATCAACCTGATATGGTATATATTAATGTTTGTAAATACACACAGATAGATTTGATGTGATCAATGCATAAGACCATGTGACAAAATTATACTCTCATTTTTAAAAGTCAATGAAAACATCAATATATTTTTATATAGTTTTTGTCAACATGTTTTTTTTTTACTATTTTTAATTAGTCAGTCTAATTATTGTCAAAAATGTTATGAAAATTCTTAGGCAACAAAATGATCATTAAGGGCTCTATTCTCCCATGTGTGTAAGTCCAAAAAGCTGTGCAGCAGCTCTGTTTTTGGCTGCGTGCTTTTCTTCTTCTGTACTTAAGCCAGTCTCTGCGCGCCTTCATCCCAGTTACGCACTGTGGGTGGAGCAGCCCTAAAATGTGGGCGTTCACATTCAAATCTGGCTTTACGCGCGTTCTCCTGTGTGTCCTTTTCCTCCTACGCACTTCAAACCCCGGAATAAGTGCAGCGCCCTGATAAGGTGAAACATTATATTGCACTAGAAATATGGACTTAGTTACATTTGAAGCCACACGGACTCGTGCGTCATGCAGCAGCAGCTGTGATCACTCAGCTGCTGCTGCACGATTAATTAAAACTCTGACAGACGCAGACTTCTGTCCACGTTGGTCAGTGATTCAACTATTTTCATATTATGTCCATATGTTTTTACTGTGACTCGGTCCTCAGTCACACTGCAATAATCTGATCAATGATCTGATCAAATCAACCTGTTACATTGTTTATCAATGAAGGTGTTTCAAATTAAAAGTGAACTTTATCATTTTCACGGATTTTAATGACATTTACAAGCGTTGGGAAATCTCCATGTTCTGACATCACCGCCTCCTTTCCTTCAGCCCGCCTTCATTCGCACATATACACTTTTTGGCTTCTTACATGCAGTGGGCGTGTCAGCAGCCTGGACTGGGAGGGAAGCGCATAACTGCAGGCACGCAAATAAGCGCTTAAGTCCAGACAGGAGAATAAACCCCTAAATTACTAGGACAGCCAAAACGCACAGTGGTCATTTTTGCTCTCTTGGCAAAGCTGCCCCACATGTACAGTAGTGGTTTTAGGACTGTAAGTGTGGCAATTTTTCCTTTTCACCCACAGCCAAGCTGAACCATAAAGAATTCATTTGGCACGGTCAAGTCATTTCCAAGTGGCACTCTGAATTCCTTTTGTCATGTCACTATAGTGAAATGCATCCACTGCTCTGTGATAAAACACTTCTCAACCAAATAAATGGCCTGCTTTATTCTGTGCATACAGATGGTGTGTTACCTAATACTCTATTTGAATACTAACCCGTGACCTTTATTTGCACTTGTCTGTGATAGATTATACCATCTGGCTTTTTTACACTAGAGCCCTAAAACACCTGAGCATTTAGATAAAAGGGTTTATCTAAAATAAACAGCATTTCCAATAACAAAATACTTTAGATGCTGTATCGGCATAAATTCATGTCCTTTGGAAGCTAGTCAGACATTCAAAGCATGTGTATTTTGCTTTTAATTGCAGTCGGGCATTTTCTCTTTGATTTAGTCAACAGCTCCAGTTATGATGTAGTCATTTTTCAGACAATTGAGGATTGTTATCCACTGAGCTGTGTTTAATTTCTTTCTCCAGCCTGTTTATAGATAAAGCTTTATAATTCTGGTTGTCAAAGCTTTCATTTCCTTTTCCTTTTTTTTTTTTCACATGAAATACAAATTAAATTTCTTTTAAAACGGATATTGCTGATGTAACAAGTTTTCTTTTTCTTATGACTGCTACAGCAAAATGCCCAGAAACACGCGGCTTTGATCCATCCTAATGTGTAAAGAATAAATAAATAGATCGTAATCGCTTAGCTTGCAAGAAGTTTAAGCAAAAACCTCCCTGTTATTTTGTGAGTTGGAGAAAATAGATTTCCGTGCAGCCTGCCTGAATGAAGACTGTGTAAGTTAAGTTGCACTTTTTGCACCGTTTTCTACGAAACCGACAGCCCTCCTGAATTTCTTACTCAGAGACCACTCAGGCTTACTCTGTGGAGAGGAAAACATGGAAAGTCTTTTGTGGTGAAACATCTCATCAGCTGTTCCCTGTCATCCAAGTCATTTTTAAATGGGGGGGGGGCTCTTGAGTACATGGGAGAACACACTTTGCATTATTTAGATGAGCAATCACTCAGAAAGTCCCTTCGTGTTTGGCCCAGCAGAGGAGCAGGGCTCTAAAAATATCACCCCAGCAATGTGTGATTTTCACTGTCATATCAGTGGGACTTCCAGGTATTAGCATTTGTTTTGAAAGCCATATTCAATGTGAGGGCGGCAATGCATTAAATGTGCCTGCATTGCATGCAAGAGGATTAATGCGTTCCTCAGAAGGTGTCCTAGATTCCTTCCTTAGCTGCTGCACTTTTTTTTTTTTTTTTTTTTTTTTTGTTGTTTTTGAAGGACAAAATGACAATTATCTGCACCAGGAATTGTCAAAATTAGTGAAGCGACGGAAACAATCACTAGTCTGAGGTGATTGGTCTCGTCTGATCTTCCCTGCCAATCATTGTTAGGATTCTGTATTAAGGATTAAAATGGAAAACGTAACGCTGCACCTATCTGTGCAGGAGTAGGTGAGCGACTGCTGTGATCACAAAGACAAAGAGTGTCTGATGGAGCAGGAGATCACCATCATGAGCGACTCCATCTTCTGGGGTCAATTACATTTTTCAGTTACAATTACGTTTTCAATTAATTTAATTATGTTCAATTGCAAATCAAATATGATTACAGTGACCAGCACTTTATTTTAAAATTACAATTATGTTCTCAATTACTAAAGTTCAATTACAATTAATCATAATTACTGACCCTGAAATAAATAACCTTAGCTTTCTGTTAGCGTCTCTAATGATAACTGGTTCTAAATCAGCTGTAAAATACACTAAAAACCAAAATCTATCATCTAATTTATTTAATTCCTAATCAATGAATATATAGGTTTTAATATTTTTGGTGTGGAGCCTTTTTTGTGTCACTATACCCCTAGATTTAAATTATTATTTAAATGGTAAAATGTGGGAAAGCTTGATATGAAATGTATTTTAATAATTGTTTACTACGTATGTGTAGAACTGTAAATAGAACTGTAACATGGTTCCCCCAGTTGTATGTTAAATAATAATTGACAATTTTTCTACAAATACATTTTCAAAGTCAAGTATCTGAACTCAATTACAATTTCATTACAATTACGACAGCAACAGATCTTTTAAATTACAATTATTATTATGCCATAATTGTAATTATTAATTATTAATTATAATGCACAGCGTAAAAGCTTTAAGTGAGCAAGTGGGAGAAGACTTAATTTTAAATAAAAATGTTAATAATTAAACCTATTAGATGTACTTAATATTGGAGCATGATGTATTGGTGCTGGCCTAAAATGATGCACATATTTGTCAGAATAACAAATCACTAATGAGTGGCAGCCATGTTTGAAGGTGAATGCATCGTGTTTCAGAGAAACATGTGAGGATGAACAGAACGTATTGAAGCAGAAGTGTGCGTGGGCTGAGGAAGAGGCATGTAGCCCCAGCCATGAGGACCACATCTCCAGACACCGTCGAGGCTTTCAAAGAGCAACCATAGTCCCACCCCCTCCCCGAGCGCCACCCCCCACCACCACCCCCCACCCCACCCCCCGAGCCCAATCTGGTCCTAGTCGTTAAAACAAGTTTCAGAAACGTACCCCCTGGCATGTCCCTTGCCATTTCTGCCTCGTTTTCTACTGATGGAGTCGCAGACGCTGTCTTTACTTGAATGTTGGAAAATAAGAGTTTGAAATGGAAGGGAAATGATTGTGTATGCTAGAGAAATTAGTGGGAAAGTAACATAATTAAGCAGCACTCAGACAAAGTGTTGAAGTAAACAATATTAAGATTCCCATGGCTTTTGCCTATAGATTTATGCAGCTGGCCATTATTGTCATTACTGTAGTGTTTATTTATTCTTTCACGATTAGCGGGCTTTAAAACAAAATATTTTAGCATTAACTTACAGATTGAATGCATTTCTGAGCAATACAAATTCATTCTTTATCACAGAAACATGATCAGAAAAGGTTTTTATGCAACGCAGTCTCACTCCAAAGTGTGTAATAATTACTGTATGCTTGTCCACTGCACGGTGCGTAGACATTTCACGCTAATGTCTCAATGACTACGCATCATCTGCCCAGTCATTTCAGTTGGGCATACATCAGGTCACCTGACCTCCAAGTCAGTTCTGCTGAGAACTGTCAAACATAGCATACATTTCGTACATTTTCACTGGCGATTGCTATATATTGAGGGAGCTTGTAGCTTTAGCTTTGTTTTGATAATATTTCTAGTGAGAAATGTACCTTTAACTTTCATAGTATCCATTTGGTAAGTATTTCAATACAAGGTAAAACACTTAAAGATACTTCAGTGGCGCCAGTCATTTGGTATTTTGTTGGGCAATGGTTCTCAAATAGTGCGCCGCAGCACACCAGGCAAGATACAACTATACAAAAATAATTATTTTTCCTACTTTGTAGGCACTCATTTCATAATACAGAGGCAAACTCCATACTTATTTGTTTTTTTAAATAAATATTTCATGATTAATATAGTTGTCTTTGTCACATTTTATTTGACAATAGTCAATAATTATGCACATTTACAGATATTGTTTATGATATGAGTGATAACACGTGTTATAAAGGCTATTTTGCACAGTAGGTGTGCCTTCACATTTTTACTTGTCTTGGGCACAAAAAAGTTTGGGAGCCACTGATGTAGGGTTCTATTAGATTATTACCATTATATTATTCTGTACAGTGACCCTGAGTGTCCTGAAAGGGGCCTTGAAATAAGGCCAATGTCTCTACTGTAAACTCAGTTAAAATCAGAATTAGTTTCCCATTTCCAATAAACCATGTACATTTTAGTATCTTTTCTTTGTATTGCCTACATTAAAAAACTGATGTGTTTATGCTAGATCACTTTCTCAGATAACATTGTAGCTTGAGAAAACACACACACACACACACACACACACACACACACACACACACACACACACACACACACACACACACACACACACACACACAGCTCAGAGAGGTTAGAGTGCAGCAGCATGGAGTCGAGCGATGTCATCGGATCTAGAAGGTCTTTGGTGTGCTTATCAGGCAATATTTCACAGTGATGTGATGTTAAAATCTCTCCGTGCAACAAAGAGTAAAAAAGTAAAATGATAAATTTAGATAAAAAGTTTAGATTCATCTCTCACTGTGAAATAAACGACTGCATGTGATTTTTTCTTTTCTCCTAGATCTTCCAAGCATTATTGATGTGCTTTAGATTGCCATCAGGGAGAGATAAGATGGATGCAGATCTCCCACATGTCACTTAATGATAGTCTATAATACTTGTCCAGCTACTTAGCCTTTTTTAGCGTCATGGCAGGAGTCCACGAGTTTAATGAGACTTTTAATTAACACTGGCATTTTCAGACTTTGGATAACATTTCAGGTTCTGTGTTCAGGGTAAACCTCACTGCCATTCTCCTACCTATAGCCCATTGGGCCGATACGAAGGCATTAGCAGTAATTAAAGTTTCGTCATTGATCACAAATTCTAATCGTATTTAATTCAAAAAGTATTAAAGATAAATGCTGCAGCTGTGCATGTTAATGGGGAAGGGGACTACCGGCAGGATGCAGAGTGTCTGTGCATGATCCAAGGCTAAAACCACCGTTACACACACACCGTGATAACCGTACCTGCTTGGCATTACCTTTGTTTCAGAGTCCAAATCACTGCTTAGCAGGTGCTGTTTTTTCCTTTTTTCTTTTGTGTTTATTTGTGCATCTGATTCAGAAATGATGTTCATCATCAACAACTCCAGCATAATTAGGAGGCACACACACACCACCCATCAACATCATCTGCATCTAATATAGACAAAATGGTGTCTTTGTCATCTTGAGGACCTTGCGGAGAATAAAGTAGGTCAGCTGGCTGACATTGTGTGCCGTGGACATGTTTTCTACTCTGCTACAGAGTGGAATAAGGCACCGTTAATATGAGTTTGGAAGAAAATAGGCTGTAGGTGAAGTTTAATTTGATTCAGTTCTGTTAAGAATACATGTATAGTAGCTGTGTAGAAGATTGAGCTCTTGTTTATAACCTGAGAACCTACTGCCATGGTTGTAATGCTCAGGGTATTCATTGACAGTAGAGATGTTTTTTTCAAGGTCTCTATAGGAATCGTGGATTTAGCTTCTATTATCCATTTCTAAGCAAATGTAATCATTTGTTTTGACACATTTACTTTTGTCCTGAAGGCTTTTCTATGCTTTTAATTCAAATAATATTTTCATCAATACTAAGGCTAGACATGGGGTTTGTATTAACTGGCATTTCTGTGGAAGATTTATTTCTCATTTTCCAATGTTTCCTTTATACCAGATCATTCCACTAAGCCTACAAATTACAATTACGTCTGTGAGACAACAAACTTTTCTCCCTTAAGTAGCTGTGACTGGCACTTTTTATTCATCCTGTCTTGAGAAGTTTGAGCGGTTAAAAGATTTAGTGAAAAGAAGTGTCTAATTGTCAGTGCCAGTGGGAGGAATCACCCACAGGGGTGAATTTATTTTCTGAAAAGGCAGATTGACAGCTATGTTGGATAACCACAAATATCTCTCTTCCATTGTTTACCGATTTATTTATTTTTATTTTTGTGAAAAATGTGATAAAAGATTTATGATTGGGTTGACCTCAGTGATAACCTGTTAAAAATGGGTGACAGCATCCAGATGAAGCAGCAGTTTCCAAAGTTACAGCAAATAAATACTTGGATTCACTCTGAGGCTTGTGAATAATTAGAATTAAAGGAAAGGAAAAAAAAGGGTAATTTGTTCAACGCCTGAATGTTTTAAAATAGTTTTAATGCTTGGACTAATTCCTCCCATGTGATTTAATGCATGCAGAACACACATTTCATCATGCTGTGGTTTTTCAGTGAAGTGTATTTATTCAGACTGCAGAGTGCAGAGGCTGAAGTGAAGACCGAGAGACACCCATGCAGCCAATTATTGATGGAATTTCTTAAGAAATGTTTTTGGGTTCGTATTACTGTATATACACTGTCTCGAGCATGCTGTTTTCCCTCTTATCCTATTTATCAACAATACTTACTTGAAGTGCTCAGCAGTGGTAGAGAAAGCACTGAATTCTTTCACCCTTGAGGGAAAGCTGGCAAAATGTTGGATATGATATGTTGGATCACCACGTTTGCAATAAAAATTATTAGGATTTTCTGTTCCTTTTCTTTTTTTCAGAACACTTAAACAGAACTCTTTTTTTTTTAATCTTTTAGAGCATTTTTTTTAATGAATATTATGTATTTCTTTCAATAAAACAAGATAATTAATTTACAGCATAAAATCTTTCATTTTGAATGAAAAGGAGCAGAATGAAGAAAAGTCTTATTATACAGTACCTGCCTTGGTCAACAAATTACACAGGTACTTGTGTGTGTGTCAATAGCTGGGTTTCCATTACACTTACAAATGCGCAAAATCTTAATAGTGCAATAAAAACTGGTAAAGGAAACACCTGAATTTTTGAAAAAACATTCTAATGTTCCTTAGAAGGTTTTTTCGCTTTCATGAGGAGGAATCTCAGAGTTTTCGATATTGGAATGTGTAATTAAAGCGCTATGGAAACCCCTTTTTCCACAAATACACATCACAGAATGTGACGTACATGGTCACATGACCACTTCTCTTTGAGAGAAAATAGCGTGGTTTGTGTAGACAGAAGAGGAAATTGAGACATCATTATTATTGTTGTTGTTACTGCCACATTAGATGTGAAACAACAAAGGAATGCAGAGTGTTATTAGGAGTGTTTGAACGTCCATCTTCCTGCAGAGAAGTCTCGCGGGATGAGATTTCACGGGAGTTACGAGGCTCCTTCCCAAAACAACCTTCAATGGAAACACGTTCAAAACGCAATTATCCTTTATCGACATTTAGAAATATCGCTTTTATTTTGTAAAAATCTGTAATGGAAACCCAGCTAATAATAGTTTGTTAGCACATGCGTCTTTGACCAGGTCTACCAGTGAAGACACTTTTAGCAAAATATGCTGGTAGATGATGTGGGACGTAGATGGCACCTTTGTGTGCACTTCCCCCGGAGCGGTTGTGTGTGCTGATTGGGTGGTAGATGCACCTGTTTTTAAGGGCAGCGGTGACTGGTATGTGGCAAAGGAAAGGCTTTCCACACAGGCAGGAAAATCACAAGAAACGAAATGGTTCAATGCAAAGTAATACCCCTTGGTAATTGAAAAGTGATGAGCCTTCACCAGCTGCCTCTGCAAGCAGGACAGTCGGTGAACTTTGAAAGCTGACAAACATACAAAGTAATTTCTTCCTGTAGGGACATTTTTTACCCTTTATACTATTTCATATTGAGCAAAAAGATTGAAGGGCTTTTAAAAATGGATTCATTTTGCTTTGCTACGAAGATGTCTATTTATTATAAAAAATTTGAGCAACAATTGCTCAACTTTAAACTAATGAACGTACTGGACAGACACATCTGATGAACAGATTTGAGGCTCACAAATGATTTTATGTGATCCATTTCTGACTGTCCTGATTGCTCATTGTGTTATTTGATTATGACAACCCTTCAAAATCACAGCGGTCATGCTGTATTGATTCTCATGAATGATTTAATTATGCTCCTTCTACTTTGTACCATGTGACCTTTGGACAACTCTGGCACATGCAAAGACAAAGGGCACATTACAGCAAATGAGATATAGATTCTCGTAAATGGCCATAACATGGCCTGGATTGTACCAACACACTGTGATCATGTTGTTATATCTCATGTCCATAGTTGTGATAAGATCACTGCGAAATGTCACGGTAACATCAATCCTCGTGCATGACATGCTAGCTGGTCATTACTCATTCTCATCTCCAGTAAACCAAATGAGTGTCTTTCAGCATACTTCCTGTATTTTTACCCTTCATTTCCTTTTTTATTTTTACTGGCAAAACAGAGAGAAACAGAATGCAGGAGAGACAGCGCATGCAGCAAACTCGCTATGCACTAATTTTGGTCATGCCTGTAATATTTAGTCGTTAAAAAGTGTGCCCATCTGTTGAGAAATCTAGGACAAAATGTTCTTAAGAGGGAACAGAGCATAACTTTCCTGGCCTTTTGAGCTTGAGCTGAGGAGAGCCTAGTAGAAGATTTTAGTAAAGATGCTCATTTTTATTTCTTCAGTCTTTTTTTCTTCTGTTAAGGATTCTTGGACCCTTATTGAGAAGCTAATAGAATATCCATAGATGTGTGTGGGAAGGTTTTCACATTGATATCATATTTTCATTTGCACAAACTGTCTTTTTTTAATTTACTCCCCAATCAAAGCCTCCTATTACTGTTTTAAGCCTTTTCCTGCCTCCCGGGATTTGGGCATTCCCAACTTTTCCATTTAAAGCATTGTTATTTTCACATTTCTTATCTGACAATGGGATCAATAAATCTATGGGTCCTGCCCTGACGGCCCAGACTCTGGTGTCCAGCAGCCTTCTATCTTTCCTCTTGTCAATCTGTGAGAACACTTATCTGTTGGAACACGCTGATACATTGTGTGATGCCTCAGTGAATGTTCATTAAGTTGTTTTTCCAATGGGAATCATGGATCAATAGCAGACTGGGGTGATTCATGCACCTACACTGATCTCTCTGAAGTATTACTATGCCCAAAGACTTTGGTATTGAGAAGGAGTCAATTAGTAGCTCATTAAAAAGAAATGATTATGTGGGTAAAAGCTAAAAATTCTCTTGACATATTCTAATTGAATCTATGAGTTCATCATTTTTCTTCAAGGCTTGATTGACACTGTTTACAATCCTGTATGTGAAAAGTAGGGCCATAGCCATCTAGTGGACTTTGAAGATGGTGCAGCAAAGCTGTTAAAAAAACTTGGCTATAGTTTAATATTTTGTCATTCTGGTGGTCCTGCTTTCAATGATCTGCAGCCAGAGAGGGTGATAAAGAGTTTGTGTGCAGGGTGGGTAGGGTCCTTCATGATGCAAGAGGTCCTTTTCCTGCATCTAGATGAGTACATGTCCATGGTGTTGGGTAGGCTACATCACACAGTCTTCACCACTATCTGCAGATACTTCTTTTCTGCCAGAGAGCAGCTTTTATTCCACATAGTGATGCAGGAGCACAGAACGCTCTCCAAGAATCCAATGAGACTGTCCGTTAGGTGTACACACAAGGCCTTGAAGCTATGGAGCACTTGCACCGCTGCCCCTACGATGTGCAGAGAGAGAAGGGGACCTGCCCATCCTAAAGTCCACCACCATCTGTTTGGTCTTCTTTGTGTTCCACCTCTTTTTGTAGCCGAGTTCCTCACTGATGGTGATGCATCCGACCACTGCGGTGTCTTCTGCAAACTCTCCAATATGACAACCCAGGTGTTTGGACCGTTTAGATCCTAGGTTCCCAAAGTGGGATATGCAAATTGCCATAGGGGGGGGTACGTGAATAGAAATTAAAAACAGCGTGACAATATTGGAAAGAAAACTAGAATATGAATCGACCAGGAGTCAGGAGCCTCCATGCATTGCCACAAATTGCACAAGCAGAGCCCCATCATGCAGCCTCAGACAGAGAAACAATCTCCTCAAAAAAGCACAAATAAGAAATTCAGCCAAACATTGCAGAGTTCTGTGCATCCTCTCAACCTCACCCTCCTCAGTAAAGTTGCAGTCAGTGGTATTTCACAGTTTCAGGGTGAGGAATATGTTGTTGCTGCAATATCTTTAGTCAACAAACATTTGGTAGATTTATTTTTTCAAAATAAAAGAGATTGGTTTATCACTGAAATAGGCTAACAAATAGATTAAATAAAACAAACAAGTCATAGTTATGTGTAAGATTTTTCTCATCTGCTTACAGATTATTATTATTTATTATATATTATTCCTAAACAGGATAGGTGAAAATCAGAGACAAATTTCACTGTAGGGCTACATTGTTTTGTGACATTACATTATGTTTTTTTAAGTGTGCAGGAGTACATGCCTTCAGGTTAAATGTCTGAAGGGGTACGGGACTGTGAAAAGTTTGGAAACCACTGGTTTAGATATACTGTACATGTACAATCAAACACACCCCTTCCACACACTCTCTTGCCGGAACCCCTGGTGTCGTTCTCAAGTATTGTTCCACCAAAACAGTAAACAAATTTGCAATATACACCTGAAACCGGCTGAAACCCTTTTCACTGACCACGTCCTTGTGACATGAGTCATAAGACTCATCCATGTTCTCTCCTCACAGCCTTGAATATCTCTTTGTTTGTGTTGTTTTTGATTTTAGTAATAGCTCTTCAGAATGTTTACACACCGCGTGTTTGTTCTGGCTGCAGCGTGAACCAAAAACTTTAATTCATGTTCCACCATCTCATCGTTAACATGCGTACTTTGCCAAAAATCTGTTCTGTCATGAAAGCGAATGCAATTGCATGCCCCTTGCATCATCTTCTTTTAACCTTCCCTGTTCTGTCATGCCACTGTGCACAAACACTCTAAACATCATGATTGATATGACAGTTTTCCCTCTCTGACCAGCAGTTGGAGTAAATCTTCATGCCAGTGATGGCCTTGAGTGCCATTTAGAATCAGAACTCATATTTTGCGCTGTCACCTATTTCAGTGACTGTGCTTGATTAATGAAAATGACAGAAAATTGAGCCTTGGCCACTTTAACAATAATGTGAATTGATGTAAATGTTGTATTCATGACAATACTAATACATCTAGGTGTTATGTAGCCTGTGTTTGTCTCATTTCAGACCAAAACTACTTTGGTTAAGAGAAAAATCAGAGTACCCTTCATTCTTTGCTTATTCCGTTTCAAAAACAAATTAAAATATAGAAAAAACAGATTGATTTTTTGTTTTGTTTTGTTTATTTAAAGCCAGAAACAGGAAAACAGAAAAACTAAATACAAAAAAAGGTGTATTTTTGATTGGTTTTAAAATCAAATAATCAAAATAACAATGGCAACATATTACATTATTTTGTTTGTTTGTCTTTCTTTGTTTACGGTTGCCATACAGACATTACCCAGTGCTATTACCACGGTTACCGAAGTAAACGTACGTAGCGTCGTAGGGTTAGGTTATAACCCAGTATCGCAACAGTTTTTAGGATTAGGTTTAGTCTTAGTCACACAACCTAAACTGACCAATCATGTGACCTAAACTGGCCAAATAGGGGCACTGCGTATGGATAGAATGTTGGTATATTGATACAGCAACCGTATGAATAGCCATTGCCTTAATTTAAAAGACGTACCTCAGCAAAAATGTGTTCTATCTGAGAAATTCCACCACATTCTGAAAGCTATGGGGTTAGGGGGAGTAAATGGCGCCTTTATCGCTCTGAAGAGGTTTACGCAGTTGACGTAGCGCTCTTACTCTCTATTACAAGTCCGCCGAGTGGCTACTGTCGTCACCTACGGTCACAGAATTTTTCCTGTATAGATATAGAATCAACTGCGCTTTTAAAAAAAGACAAACAAACAAAACACTATAATATGTTGCCATTGTTATTGTGATTATTTAGATTTTAAAAACAATCAGAAATCCACATTTTTCATTTGTATTTTGTTTTTCCGTTTTGTTGTTTCTGGTTTTAAATTAATTTAAAAATTTTTTTTTTTAATTTGGTTTTGAAAGAAAATTACCACAGAATGAAGGGGACACAGATTGAGAAAAAAATGGCTTTGTTTGTTTCCAAAATGTATATCATCTTAAAAATATGAAATGTTACATATATGAAATATGAAATGTTCTGTTATTTAGTAGTTTTTGGACTTGGATTATATCCACAGTATATTCAGCACCTACAGTACGTGTGTTTAGTATCGCCGTTATAGTGGAGCATAGTGAGGTGCAGTATGTGTATTTTTTAGACAGAAAACTTAACTCCATCTGTCAAATGTTACGCATTTGTTTGCCTGGCAGCTTGAGGTGCTTTAACCTCATAGTAGAGAGTTCGAACAAGACCATAAACCTTTGGCTTCTGCCATCTCACCATTTGTTTCTTATTCAGTAGATTTGGCTTCCATTTTCTGTAAACTAACCACAGCAAAACACTACTAAATCATAGTCTGGAACTGATTTGACCAGTAATGTTTCACTGTTGGTGCTGATTACACATAATTTTGGACCAAAAACTTACTTTTATACATAAACTAATCTTCTATTTATATATTCTTTGTTGCTTGGACTACAGGATAATCCTGTGCGGGGTTTAATGCACAGGACAACACGTATAATCTATAGCTTAGGTTCCCAAAGTGGGGTATGGGTACCCATAGGGGGTACATGAATAGAAATTGGAAAATATATAATACTACTTTTTTGTGATTAATTACATTACAGTTGTATTTCACAGTTTCGGGGTGATGAATATGTTGTATTACTGCTAAAAATGCCAGTAGTCTAATTAATTAAACACATTAAACACAAATGTTTTCTTGTGTGCTTACAGATTGTTATTAATTTTTTTTTTTTTTTATTATTCATCTCCAACAGGAGAGGAAAAACTCAGACAAATTTCACTGTAGGGCTACATTGTATATGACATTATTCTATTATGTTTTATTAAGTGTGTAGGACTAGGGGGTACATGGCTTTAGATTAAATGTCAGAAAGGGTACGGGACTGTGAAAAGTCTGGGAACCACTGATCTATAGTATGATGGAAGGAAACTGGAGTGTCTGAATAAAAGTTGGAAATGCTTGCTCTACACAAAGGTTAATACACGCTACTACACAAAATAAGCTGTAAAATGAAGTTATTTTCTGAATTGGTGTCATTGAGTTGTTTATCTTGTGTGGTTGATGGATCCAGGTCTGTTGTTGGCTTAGTGGGCTTTACACTAGTATTGTAAACTGTTCAAGTGTAACACTTTATCCCCAGTCCCTGTAAGCTGCTCTGACTTCAATGCAGTTGAGCTGCAAGTTTTGTATAAAATATCACTACGGCAGTTAAAAGCCTTATTTTTTAACATTAGTCTGTCATTTTATATCATAACTCAAACTTAAAATGAACTGAAAACCTCAGCACATCACAGTGAACCTCCGTGATCGACTTCCACAGAGTCTAGAAGCTTTTGAATCTAGTGAAACTGATGATGGAGGACATCTTCTTTAGCTGGTGTCTCCCAGAGGTTCATCAGTGTCTTCTGATCTATATCAATCAGCTGGGGTGCTTGTCGATTGGTCGTGCCACAGATACATACTCCCTGCCGCGGCTCCAACTGTACATGAGGTCTTCAACATTACACTCTGTGTGGCAAGTTTGAAAGACTTTGATTTGACGATTAATAGAACATGCACTGCCAACATCAGCTGCGTGTGTGTGTGTGTGTGTGTGCGTGCGTGTGTGTGTGTGTGTGTGTGTGTGTGACCCAGGGGTGGAAAGACTACAGAGAAAATCTACTTAAGTAGAAGTAAAGTTATTGGTGTAAAAATCTACTCGAGCAAAAGTAAAAAGTCGATCACTTAAAAGTTACTCAAAGTAAAAGTTACTTTTTATGGGTTGGGGCATAAGATGTGTATAAAGATCAAACTAGGTTTTTTTTTTTTAAATTATTTATAAAGAACAGCATTTCAAAATAACATGCATGAGAAGAAGACATGGTGTGGCTAACCTGGATAAAGAAAATAAAATAATTGTCAAGAATGTCATTTCGATAATGTAAGGGCTTGTGTCATTACATCCAATGTGTCAGAGCATCCAATATAACATTTTCCACTTCTATCTTTGGAAATCTCTGGAAGCAAGAAATGCGTACACTATGTTATATAAAGTCTATAAAACATCTTAGGTGGAATGTCAAAAACTTTGTATGCATCTATGCATTTAAAACAAACTGCCTAATGAACTGATTACATTGATTATGCATAAATTGTGCCCCCGGCCTGCACTCACCAGTAAACACCCGGGAACTGATGAAAAATATGGTTTTACTTGAAATTGAATATTGTAATTTATGTAACGGAAACAGGTGTTGGACGAACGTGGGGGTTTTATTTTACTCTGTAACGGAATCTATTTCCAATGTAGCTAAGTAATGTTACTTGAAACAAAATTTACTTAAGTAAGAGTACTTTTAGAAAGTACTCAAAAAAAGTAGAAACACACGAAAAAGCTACTCAATTACAGTAATGAGAGTTAATGTAATTTTGTTACTTTTCACCCTTGGTGCTACCATGAGTTTCACATGTGTTCTTGCTGGACAATGAAGATGAAGGATAACCTATTGTTAGGTCATCTCTGCTGCGGTCGTGTTTCCCATTCATTCGCTAATTTGTACATTCCGCTTACCTCATGGCCTGGTTTAGCAGGAACAGGAAATGATGGACCTCCTACCGTTAACCTGGTGAGACCCTGCTGACCACAGCACATAGAGCTAAACAGCATCACAAAGACGTCAGCGCAAACAAACATATGTGTGACTGATGGAGACCAACGGCCTCTTCTTCTTAAGAAGTGTTTCAGCATGAACAACAAAGGGTCATTTCAAAGCATCATTGTTCTCCTTGTCCTTCAGAACATGCTGAATATTCCCTTAAGTGAACTGGATGAAAGAAGTGATGGAACGCTTTCGACCAAAGCGTGACTATTGACCAATACATTAGTCAATGTATGGATCGGACCTTGAAAAAGCTTCCCAGATGGTGGGAAAAAAGTGTTTCCTTTAACTGTCATGATAACAGCCGAGCCATATAGAAAAACGTGTTATCACCCTGACAAAAATAATAATAGCTTCATTAATATATATTTAAGTTAAATTGGGCTTTACAATAAATCACATCAACGTTTAAAGAAATATATTTTTAAATTAAAAACGATAAGAAACTCCCAAAAACGTAATTACATAATTTAGGTCTTTAATAATGCCATATTAAATCATTTCATAAGAAGAAAAAAATCCTAACATCAATTAAAATGGCGAGATTAAGACTATAATTTTCATATGCCTGAAAATGTTAGAAATTATTTGCCAAAATGTTGCTATCAAGCTAATTCTGAAGGTGCATTTGCCTGTAATCACTCAAAGTTTGGTAAATGTGTACCGTGTAATGACACTGTGAACACTTTAGTAATTAAAACATCTGCTACAGACAGCTCAAGTTTTTAACATCCCAAACTAACCTTATTTGTTTTTAATCAGATGCTTTCAGTAGAGAAACAGATGAATAAGATTATTCTACTTTGTTTTCTTTCATTAATCTGATATTTTTTTAATTATTTTTTGTAAGTATTGCAAATTTAATATTGTATTATAGACATATTTATCTATTAACATGACATTGTGCCTTTATAATGTTTTGCAATTGTGATAGCAGGTCTAGCTGATCAGAGGACAAAATGGACAATGTGAAATCTTAATGAAAAACTATTTATTCATCCCTTAACTTCAGATTAAAACATTTATTAGATCCAATTTATGAGATGAGTATTTGACATTACACTATTGCCGAGCCCTGGCAATAACATTTATGTTTCACTGACACATTTATGTAATGCTGAGCAAAAGAAAAAAAACTGCAGTGATTGAATCAGGTGTCTAACCTTTGAGTAAGGACATCCTTGCTTTTTCCAGGATCCTTTATGAGATTTATGAGGTCACTCACAAATCTTGTTCATCATGAGGTAATATTGTTTCTCAATGTGCCAGCAGAGCATGGTGCTAGAAAGAGCTGTCAGGTTGCTAATCATGTGTAGTTTGCTACTATAGGATGAAATACACTTTTTATACATTAGGATAAAGCAGGACATCAATGGTTTCCTATTCTGTGGCGTCACTGTGAACTGTCCCGCGGCCAGTGTTGGAATAACACAATCCTATTAGAATGAATTAATATTTTGCCACAGTGCAATGTCCTGGTCTCGATCATTAAAGTCTTTTATCTGGAGTCACTCAGCGTATTGGAAATGTCAAATCCATCTTGGTGGTTTCTGTAATGAGTGAAGGGGTTCTGGCTTAAAGTCATTCATTTAGTTTTATTGACCATTGCAGGCCATCAGAAAAATCACACGCTGAGGCCTCGGTCACATGTTAATGAAAGCACGATAGACCTTGACTGTATTGCTAGAGGTCTTTGACATGCCTGAGCTGCATCAAATCTAAAATGATGTCATACACCGGCCAAATACTTTTGGATTTATGCATAGAAATAACAACCATGGGTTTCCAGTGTGATTTGTCCCTTGAATTTCTGCTGTGCTCTGTTGAATCAATTTTTGCTTGGCCCAGATGTCTGCTGGGATGTGAACCTCTCATCCTCTGTCACTTTTTTGAGTCACTTGTGAAATTTGTTTTATCATAAAGAAGAGAAAGTTCCACTGTACACGAGTCGTACAATATTTTTTCTCAAAGAAATTGAATTTACCTTGATTATTTTGTTATTATCGTGGCTCAGTGGTAGAGTGGGTCATCCAGTAAATGAAGGGTTGTGGGGTTCGAATCCCGCTCTATCCAAGTCATTGTTGTTGTGTCTTGGGCGAAGCATGCACTTTAACCACATTGCCTCGTATGGATGGGTATAAATTGTGCATGAATGTTGGTGATGGTCAGAGGGGCCGTAGGCGCGAAATGGCAGCCACGCTTCTGTCAGTGTGCCCCAGGGCAGCTATGGCTACATTGTAGCTTACCACCACCTGTATGACTGTGTGAGTGACTGGTGTGAATGAATAATGATTTCTGTACACGCTTGGAGTCTCCTTGAAAAACTCCTATATAAATCCAAGCCATTATCATTATATTATTATTATTATTATTATTATTATTATTATTATTATTATTGTCAATCACAATTATCCATGCAGCAGAAATAATCTGAACAATGTCTAGCTTCTTTCATATTAATCCACTACGACATGATGAAAGGTAAATATACTAAGGTGCCCCACAAACCAAGGTCTTCATTACACCTGTGTGCCTGCTTTTAAGGCTAAATCTTAGACCAGCAAATGGTTCAGGCATGTGAAGTTAAGAAAAGCTGTGCACACAATAAATGCACAGATTCATTTCATTTGCAATTAAACATAACACGTTGCAACATGATAGACAAACAACAAGGGATTCAGTGTGTACCGAGCAATAATCCCAATAGTTGAGGTGTGGGAAGGACTCAACCTCTGCAATTATCAAAGAAAAAGCAACAACACATCTGCACACAACAGCATGGTTATTTCTCAATTCCCCACTTCAGCACAGCAATCTAAAGGTTTCCCTTCAGCTGGATTGTTTCCTTGTGTGCCACGACACTCTGTTTCAACGGGCTGTAGGTTAAGCCCCTCGGCCCAGTCGGGCTTTATTAGAGTAAATCTGGCTTTTGTGTGGGGAATGTTTGTGTAGGTTCTTTGACACAATATCAGGTGTAAAATTGGCACTTCTTTGTGGCATTTTCTCTTTTATCCTGAAGCACTTCCCCAGCCTTTTCCTTGATTTAGGTTTCCCTACAAAAGGGGGAAATCAAGGTATCTTGGCCCCAAAGTGGAGGAAGGCAGCAAAGTCTTGTGTTTGGGTTTTCTTATCAAATGTAAAAATTCTACTTATAAAGACATGCACAAATACTGTTTTGTGATGTGTGCCCAGTGTTTAGTGGTCCAATTCCAATCAAAGATGTAAATTAGGTAAAGCCGTAATAGTGTCAGGGCTGGTTCTGCCTCATTCAGTGCCTTGACATGCACACAGATATTGAGCTACACTCATCAGTAGAGTAAGGACCATGTCTGACTTTACATGCAGGACAGAAAACCAACAATCTTTGTCTGACTCTGCCTCCAGAGGTGGCGCTATAACCTGTACAATACAGTGATTATTGACATGTTCCGCTTGATCCAAAGCGGAAGATAACAACGGATGTAAATCTTTTGCTCCTTTAGCTGTAGCAGCATGAAATTGGTTTCCTCGTCCGTCCAAATGTGCGTCTACTGCTGCTCGCCCGCCATCAATCACCTTCGTCGTCTAGGAGACGAAAAATTGGTGCGTGTGCAGAATGCCGAGTACGATTCCCATCGAACTAACGTGTCTACATGCACTTGATATAGCTTGATTGTCAATCACACTATTAAACTATGGTATTTATTCGTATTTCTCAAGCTGCGTGTTTCACGTGCTCCAATCGAGGAGGCAAACTTTGATAGCACAAAAAGCTGATGGACCTTGTGGTTCTTGCCATTATTTTTACGCTACTTCAAGCTTCACAGCTAGTTATATATAGAGCTGTAGAAGGGAAAACCTCGTATGTTTAGTGCTGTCAATAGATTAAAAATATTGTGTGATGAATTTATTATGCTCTGTGATTAATTAATCTAATTAATGTCATTTTTTAGTCTCACCTAAAAATTGTTAATAAGCAACCTCAACTTGAGGTATTTTTATTTATATTACATTATTGTGGCAGATTGAAACATTGATGTGTAACCAAGTGGCTTTTTAAAAAGTCATTTATTGCTTTTAACAGACTTGAACCATTTCCGTTCCTCTGTATGTAATGTGAGACTAGTCCCAAGGGCTGCTGACACCTTTAGTTTAGACCCTCAGGGGAAATATTGATGTGTACTTTAGTCAATCTACAAATAATGGAAAATACAAATGAAATAAAACATGTAGTATGTAATATGTAGTGCTGTACTTTATGTTAGCACATCATAAACAGTAAGAACACTTTTATGATCAATACAATTTATGAATGCCCAACTTGTTGCCTTTTCTCTCCTTCAGATAATGTAAAATGAATAAAACAGACCCATCAATCACAGTGCTGTAAGTCAGCACATCAAAAATAACATTGTTCATCACAAAATAAAGATAAAGAAAAAATAGTCTCTGCCACCGATAGTGGTTGACTGTCCACTAGTGCTGCTCGATTATAGAAAAAACAATAATCATGATTATTTTAGTCATAATTGAAAACAAAAGTCATTTTAAAAAAAAAATAAAAAAATATATATATATATTCTTTAATCATAAAGAAAATCCTTCAAACACTAAAATCAAGTTTGTTCACTTTCGCACAAAACAAAACACTTGTTGCACATGATGTGTCTTTGCTCTAGATCTTCATAATTAAGCCCAAAGTGTTCCCATTGAAGAGAATTTGACTTGCCACTTGTTTACCAAGTGTTTTTGCTGCGTTTCTCCTGCTGTGTTTCAAGACCACTAGCAGCAACTTTACTCGTGTTAGCCTGCAGTCTAGTTTTGGCTTTGAGAGGGGCGAGGCAGAGGGGAGGAGTGTGCATGTGCGTGGATGTGTGCCAAGCTTTATTATTTGTAGATGTCCGAAATAGTGGGTTTGTTTTATTTAGCGAATACAATTATGTAAAACAAATATTTTTTTTCTCTCGATTATGTTCTTTTTGTAATCGTTGGGTGTAATAATCAAAATCGTAATTGAATTTTGATTAATTGAGCAGCCCTACTGTCCACTACAATCATTTATCCACTGCCTTTGTTTATTTGTCACCCATGGACTTGTTCATTTTGGCTCTGAAACCTGTCATCTTGTCCAGTGTGGACGCTGTCTGTTGTAGCGTCCGAAGAACCGCTGTCCGTGCTAGTTGCTACATAGTTAGCATTGAGGTAGAAGAGCTCCACTGGAAGGCTGGAGACTAGTGGAGCTCCGGTGATACACAAACTATTTCTTGCACAATTTTCACACAACTGGGCTTTAGTTTTCCATCCCGTGTTTTTTTTTTTTTTTTTTTTTTTTTTTTTAAACAAAAAATTAACGCGCACAGTTTTCACCTCAGGTTCTAGCGTTGTAGCCGGTGCATTAGTATTATGGGTATACTGGGAACGCGAGCAATGAGAAATGTTCTGCGCAGTTTGGGGTGCAAAAAAAAATGGCGTTAGTTTTTTTAGTGCAATATTTTTTCCTGTAATTAATTAATCAGAATTAATTAATTAATTCAAGTAATCCGGTGGTCATAATGTTATGGATTCATTATGAATAAATGTACACCCCGGACTGTTATTTCAGGGTTATTTTTTTTTTAATTAAAACAGTCTGTCTGCGCATTATCAATTTTTAGTAGCTTTACTCCTGGGATGAAAGCGCTTTATAAAATAAGATGAATTATTTAATACACAGTACATGAAAACATTATTACAGTTAAAGCCAAATTATAAATGGTATAAATGAAGGTATAAATAGTTACCGAAGCATTGCATACTACAAGTTTGCATATGAGAAAGATAACACAATACCGATCATTGAGTCACAGTTTCTCAAACAAGTCAGCACCATTATTGGAACACTTGTTATTTTTCATGTTCTTTCTAATATTTCTGATTAATGCATTTACCATAATTCAAAGTGTTATTTTGGTTTGCATGATTCAGAAAAAATGTACATTTTGTGTTAGTACTCAGAACAGCACAATCTAAAAAATCTGCTTACTGTGAAGCTTTTCATGTAAAGCACATACATCATGCACTATATCAATACTTTTGTCTCGCTTTAGCTACAATCAGCTTTGCATCATCAATTTTGCTGATAGTCCTTGTTAACAGAAAAGGGAGAAACTTTTTACTGTCACTCTTATTTCAGCCCTGCTTGACAGAAGCTTAGTGTCAACATTTTGAAAGTCTGTGACTTTTAATCATTGTCGCTGACAATACGTCAATGTCATGGAAGCTCGATTTTTTGACGACATGATTTTTTTTCCTCCTTACTCACACTTTCCTCTTGTCTTTCCTTCTCATGCAAGGTTATTATTTTGTGCATTATACATACGGTTATATCTAATGTACTGTATGTGATGGGTAAAATATGATATGTCAAGAAATGTTTGGTTGAGTGATTTCATCTTTTTTTCTTGCAAACTCCATAGGTTTGGTTTGTCACCCAATGGCTGGCATTGTGGTATAATGTTTAATGATTGTGCAGTAGCTCTCCTACCCTTCTGAAAACTAGAGCTTTCATGTATTCTCTGACTGTTAACACTGTGTTCGCACAAAAGGCCTCACTTGGCGCCCAAAAATAAATAGCTGCTGCTGGTAAAATGTAACGGTGAGAAAATAATCTGAGGTTTCCCACATTCCGTCTTGGCTCTGTTCAGCCCGACACGTACCTGTCCATCATCATGAGCCCTGTGATGTTCTTTATCTCATCGGCTCTGCGGGTGGATTACACTCATTAGATGGTCCTGGACCCTATAATAAATACAACTAAATGGAATGTCATTTCATGTGCATATTGCTCACGTGCTGCAGAAGACATAGTGGGAGCTTCCCTGCTGATCCTCATCTAATTGGCTTGCTCCATATTTTGTCAAGTCCTACCCTGGGGCTGTTCTTTGATGCCCATTCACACCTTTCCTACTCATCCCCGCAGGTAGAGTGTGAAATCCATTTGTTTCAAGGCAGGGACTAAAGCACTTTCTACCCTCTGACAGACTACTTTGTCTGCGGCTCCAGACAGTTCCTATCGAGCTGAACGGGTAAAACTGAGTGGGAAAGGACACGTTGCTAATAGTGAATCATTAGAGAAACTTCACTCTTCACCCCAAGTAGGGCTTCCTGCCTCTGTGCCACAACCACCCATTGTTCCCATGATGTTCAGGTAATAAGCAGACAATTAGTGGGACGACTAAGCACCTGTAGGGGTCATGAATCTTGAAGTCCCATCATGTCAACTTGGGTCAGCCTGGACAGCGCATTGTCAACCTTTCAAGAATCTGCTTTATTAGCAGTGCCTTTGTTTAGTGCAACACTTTTTACGAGCTGCGTTTTATTGCTGAAGGTGATATAAAGAGGTCTGCAGCTAAAAGTTAGATAGGTCACCTAACAAATTCTCCTCTCCCTTGACATGGTTGTTGACTAACCTTGTGAAATGAGAACTTCTGATAAGTTGCGAGCTGACCTTGACACCAAGTAACATTAGGTTTGTTTGTGACTTCTTGTAATGATTACAGCTTGCAGCATGTTGTTGTTTTTTTTTTTTTTTCAAGGATGTTTTGGGTCTTCCTCTGAGACCGTTCCGGAGCATAATACCTCCTGCCAAAAAGTTCACTTCCTGTCTGAATGACTCTTTCAAATTCTAAATCTGCACAGTAAGGGCAGCACCTGTCTCTGGTGTACCCTGGTAATTATCCTGCATCACTACTCCTTCATTTCTACTCACTGAAATAATATTAGCATAGAACAGGACGAGCTCAGCATGCACTCGACGTGGCGCCCGCAGGATTGGGTGCCTGTGCTGACCCTCATGTCCAACACATGACTAGCGGAAGCTTTCCAGATTGCAATGAACCCATAGGATGTTTCCTGGCTCCTCACAAATAAACAAAGGGATCAAATGCGAGACCTTGTATAAATTAGCATTAATGACTTCATTATGTTTCTGGACACCGCTCTGTTCTCACGATCAGCACATCATTAAATAGTGTTGGACACTTAATTGAAGTTCCTGTTCTCTTTTGGAAAAAAAAACAAGTGCTTTGACAAGTTGCTCAAATAAACACCTGGTGTTGCAGAACGCTGAGAGATGAATGAGCACCATGGATCAAGTTTATGTGAAAGAACAGAGGGATATTTGGAATATTCCTGTTTTTTTAAATGAAGAGTTCATGCATATTCGATAATCAAGAGCAAGCTTGCAAGTATATCTATGACCAAAAGCAGTGAGTCTTACTGTATGTGCCATGGCCTTTTTGTTTTTTTTAAATGGCCACTTTTTTGGGGGACCAAATGGAGGGACTGAGTCTAGTGAGGAGTGAGGCCCTTTTCTATAAACTTTTTCTTTTATACCAAACATTTCTGTCTGTATCGTGACACCCAAGGTCACTTTACACAACAAGTATGAAGAAGCAATAAAAGCACAATGAAATAAAATACATACCTTAGGGCAGACATAGGCAACTGGTGGACTGGGGGGCACATGTGGTCCTTTGTCTAGTTTTGTGCGGCCCCCAAAACAAATCCCCAAAAAATTGATTTCAAGAAGTTGGAAGGAATTTAAAGCCCAACATAATTAACAAAATAACTCCCAAACATACAAATTGACAGCAACATGCCCAAAAACATCCAAAAATTAAAGAAAAAATACACAAAATAACAATAATCACTTAAACAAACAAAATGACTATGTAAAAAACAACACATTACAGAATAGCTCCAAAGACACACAAACAAAATTACATAAAATGACAGGAAAATTCCAAAAACAACAATAATACATAAAGTGACCTCAAAAATGCACAAATCGACCACATAAAATGCAGAAAATATCAATAAAATACACAAAATGACAACAAGAACACAAAAAATGAAATCACACATGACTCCAAAAACACACAAAATGACTCCAAAAACACACAAAATGAGTACAAACTCCCGTAATAATGCTCAGATCAGTCATTATTCTAAAAGTTGGCATAAATGTTGATAATATGGCTCTCAGATCGGATACGATCACATTGTTTGTCCCCTTGCTGTGATAGAGTTGCCCTTTCCTGCATTTGGGTGTAAAACAGACAATTGTATTCAGGTGGCTTTAAAACCTTATTTTACATACTTGAGTTATGTAATGGATTTAAAGACAAGTTGTTATATATGGACATCTGGTGATGTTATAAATTTGCTATATGAATATACTGTCTTCTTTCTTGTAAAATGAATATTTGATCAAAGAACTGTGCTACTCGTAAATGAAATATTCTTTGTGATTACAATTAGACACAGCAGTTGGATAAAATATTAAGGTTTTGACTTCCCCTTCTCAAATCTGTGCAAAATAAATCACTGGTGGTGGAGAGAATAAAGTGTGAATAAATTACAAATTAAAAAACTTTAAGACAAATTAAACTAAAATCATTTATTAAGTGGAATTTAAGAACAGGTGCCTAAGAAAAATGACTGCACTTTAGGGATTGACTTCAACATATTTCTCCAGGATTAATGCACTCTCATTCTGTTTCCACCACACTTCTGTGCACTCCAGTTGAAACTCTAAGTGCGTTCTTTTTCCTGTGAAATGTATCATCGTCTATTGAGTTCTCCCCACAGGACAAGATAGTAAACCAGTCTTTTCTGACACACCACACCTGACAAAGAGATGATACATTTATAATGACATTTTCTAACATGAACATTGGGTTAATGCAGCAAATAGTGGTATGACACCATCACAATCATTAATGTGCGCCTAGAATGTATGCATAAGTCTCTGAATTACTTATGTGGACATTGTTGCCCTCCTTAGTGTTTCATGGACCTCAGATTTGTCAAATGCACCTCAGGGACATGGACCCGATAGCCTCTATTGATCCAAGCAGTAGCCTTATAAAAATTGGCTTTTCCCAGGTCTCATTTTAATGTGGCCTATGCACCCATGCTTGCCAAACTGTCAATTGGATTCTGGCTCTTCATGGAGGGGGAAGTTGGTTAATGACATCACCACAGTGTGAAGATTAGAACTCAATTATCTGTCTGTGCCATGGACCTTGGTTCTGGCCCAACACATTAATCATGTTTCCTGATAGAGTTGCAGTGAGGTGGAGAAGCTACAGCCAAAAGAATCATCAATGACTACTATGCTGAAACAAGTACATTCTACAAAAATAGGAAGAGCCAAAGTAAGACGCTCTGGGTTCTCTGCGGCATTCAAGGCTCTGAGGTTTTACTTCTCGGTTCAAAAGCTTGCAATTCTTCTTGTACTCTGTATATTGCGTATAAGCTGTGAAAACTTTTTGAGCTTCATAATACATATATAATTTTTTTAGAAACTATTCAAACCAAAAACTGTCTAGATATTGTTCATTCCTGCTAAAGATGTGGTTTCTAAAAACATCGACTTTTGCTGATTAACTGGATCTGTTCTCATTGTAAATATATATATATATATTAGAATATCTGGTTATGCTTTAATGCTATACAGTAAAAATTAATTAATTAATAGCTATTGCTCAGTTCTCTTTATATGAAAGGAAGCTTTTCTTACATACAGTTGTCTGGAATTGATAATGTTGCTTTTAAAGTTTTTCTCCTTTTTCCTTGAGGCTGTTACTTCCTGTTTATGAGTGGAATTTCCTTTGTGATGTGTTATTATATACCAGTAATTAAGGGTAAGACAATATACAAAGTCACGAGAAGAGACGATGTACGATACTGGGCTCACGATAACAATACGGGATGATATTTTATTCCGGTATTATTTTCCTGATTAAATTGCAAAATGTGTCACTCTGCAAATAGAACGCAAAAACTGAGACTGACAATTTGTGCTAGTCTAAAAGAAAAATATCAAGTAGTTTTATTACTAAAGATCAAATTTAGAAACCATGAGAGAAACAGATACCATATTAATTTCAAAGTGGAAAAGACAAAGAATGTTTAACTTTGTAAATTTACAAAATAAATGCACCGCATCAGCAGGACGAGAACTCCAGCTTAGTTTTCTCATCCAGCTTTGGTTTTCTGCTTTACAGCGACATTTGCTATAATCAAAGGGTAGTGTAGTAAATCAGTCATTTTTCTGCTTCAGTAGTCATCTGCAGACAGTGTGCCTAATGAAGGTATGTTTCATCACAGGAGTCCAAACTTCCTGCCAGAGACACAAGATGTACTTTTGATGTGGTTTTCTTTGGAGGAAAAGAAAACATTAGTGGTCGTAATAACATGATCCACAGTCCAGCTCTGAGGCTGATTGAAGGCTGAGTTTTAGCATCAGGAGTCCAGTCAGTGGGAAGCAGGTTTTCAGAGCAGGTCAGTGTGATCTTTTTGGTACCCGCCGCAGCTCACAAAGCCTCCACCACATGTCCTGATGGAGGGTCGTGATTCCCCCCAGGCAAGCTGCTTTTCAGCCACTCTCCAGTCGGTGCTGCCTCCAACCGCAGTACCACTTTAATTAACATAGTGACAGACCTGACATGGATAACAGAGGTTTATAAAGCAATCGCCTTATCCTGCTCTCTAAAAAGAAATGTTTCTATTGAGCCTCAGCACTTGAAGTATTCATTTTTTTTTTTGGGTGATGTTTCCTTTCTAATAGGCCTGCCTTGCCTTCCCTCGTCTGTGGCTGTGATGAGATTGGACAGGAAAATCAATAAAGAAAACATTGTGTTTTGACAGTGACATGAAACACCCAAACTCATGCGTGTCTGTAAAAGTGCCAGTTGTCAGAAGTGTTTTGCTTGATAAAGTAGCTAGTTTTTTGGGGGAAGAATAAGGCTTATTTGGCCAGTCACAGTTTGCCGAATAAGTTGCAAAGCATCAACGACATTTGTGTCAAGTACAGATTGATTATATTTCAGATGTAATGAAAGACGTGTGTGTTTGTGACAGTGTGAAGAGGATGTACGACAAAACAAATGACACTTTGACAGTTACTGCTGGGCTTTACATACATGCTGCTGTTGGCTCGGGGGCATGTTCCACCATCCATAAATATTCTTAGTGTTAATCCTCTTTGTACAAAAATACTGTCTTTCTGATGGAGTTCTAAACAAAGGAAGATGTTTCGACAGTTCTAACAGGTGAATAATAATGTTATGTTTCTGTTGCATTGTTGCTGTATAAGAAAGTAGAAGCTAACTGTCCAAACAAAAGGGTAAATCTTAGTCCCACAAATGATCAGGGTTGGATTTAGAGCAGTGATTCTCAAACCTTTTTGGCTCAAGTACCCCCTTTCTCTTACTTCTGAATCCAAGTACCCACTTTCAGGGGTGAAAATCCCTTTTCAATGATTGGGGGGGAGGATAAACAGTAACAATTTAGAAAGCAATTCCTGGGGGGTCTTGCAAATAAAGGCTATACTTTTTGTAATTGGAATATATGTTAAACTAAAGCTAAAGAATACACAAACCTTTACACAAATCATTAAGTGCAAATGAATATGCAACAAACTGAAATATACAAAACTTGTAAATTAAATTAAAAATGTTTTGGAGTGAATGTGTAGCTAGCAAGTCCACAGCACTATGAACTACATATCCAGTATAAATTGGGTATGATATTTTAAATCACTAAAATTGTAAAACAATGTGTTTTTAAGCAACGTGACGTGCCCATCCACCGAGAGGGAACAGCGGGTGTCGCTGCCGCGCTGTTTATATCCTGCCTTTTGATTTTTTATTTGCGGCAACTGTCTTTGCAACCCGAGCTGGGGTGATGAAAATGTTGTTCTCCTCTTTGTCCTCTGACATGAGGAGTTCAGGGATGACGTCATTGTCGTCCCTACAGTCCAAGTCCAGAATGTCCTCCCCGTGTGGAGGAACAAAGGCGGGGTCGGACTGGGAATCCCAGCTGGAGACGAGTCCCGCCGCAGGCTCCGCACAGGTCTCCGTCTCCATCTCCGTTGCGACGGCTTTGGTGCCGTGAGGGAAAAGATAGGGTCCCTGCCCTGACAAGCTGACTTGGCCTACCAGCCGCGTATGGAGGCTCTTCACCATGAAGAAGGCGCAGTGGCGGCAGAAACCGGAGGTGTTCAGGGTTTGCTGGGCGTCTCGGCCCAAAATTTTGTTCCCGCACCTAACCGAGGAGTCGGCCCTCAATGGCCACGCAGGGCATCAAAGCAGTGTTAACACCGAGCGTGGAGACCAGGGAAAACACTGGTCGACCTGGTATGGTCAAGAGCAGAAAAAGCATCAACAGTAGGGTCTTGCGACAGAATCCAACAAGGGGCCACCTGTGGTCGATTATGCTACTGCGATGCAAGATAGCCCTGAGTGAGAAGAGGATTTTGAATGGTGCTGTATTCTCCGCCCCCTTTACTTATTGTAGGAGGGACTACCTGCGCTTGGATGAATACATTTCACCAGCCAATCAGGATTGGCGTAATGAGATTGGGCTTTTGAGATATGACGTGGAGGTGTAAATCTCATAGTGAGACATCGGTAAGAATGTTTTGAAAGAGAACATATATTTTACAGGAAAACTACACAAAGGGACCACAGAAATGCACAAAATGCTTCACAACAAGCAAGACAACAAACATACACAGAATGACAGAAAAACACAAAATTACTATCGAAACTTTTCGTTCTTTCTTGTATCAATACTCAGATCACTCATTATTGTAAATGCTGACATGAATGTTGATCCTCTGATCAAATCGGCCCCTCTGTGATAAAAGTTGCCTAATTCTGCTCTAGGGGTACACGTACCTCCATTTGAGAAACACCAGCAGACAAGTGATTTCCCTTCCTTTTATTTTCAAACTACCTCTTATCTTTGAGGGAAAGTGCTAGTTTGCTCTCTGTGGTAAATGCAAACAAATGCTGATACCAGATTAATTTTCTATTTCAAAATTAGTCAAACAACATCACCCTTTATTTTAGCACAGCTCAGAAAAACAACTATAATGTAATGGTTGTTTTAGAAGCTGAACCTTGTGTTTTGCAACAGGTGAGTGTATCAAGGAGAGAGAAACTAAATAATTCAACTAGTCTTGGTTGCTACATACTTCAAAAGTTTCAAAAGGCACTTTTTTGGCTTTTGAAACAGCTTCATGCTTTACTGCTTCTTTAGACAGTTTGCCCACAATTCTTCATTCGCAAGAGCCATCTAATGCTTATTTTTTTGTTTTGCCAGTTTGCTACAGGGTTTGATTAGCTTATTTATTTATTCCTGTTTATTGAGGAAAGTATTGATTGTGTCTTGAAGAATCTAGTTTAAGTTGGATTTAAAATGTATACTTTCAAAAGTTTGTTTTTTGTTGTTGTTTTTTTTATAAAGCCAATTGGGCACCGAAGTTTGTTTAAGAATGAAAATCTTACATAAACTGTGATTGGAAATGGGTTAGGGTTAGGGTTATGGTGGGTATACCTCTTTGTTTCCAAATAATGCAAAAGCACTCATGTCTCATCATTGGTTCTTTAACAAAGTGTGATTTGTTACAAAGCCACTGCTGTGATTGGATTGGTCACTAAAAGCTTGTTTATTGTTGTTCTTATACACCCCTACTCCACACTAGTGTATCTGTTATCCCCATACTCTCAGGTGACATTATGTGCCTGTTAATAAAGCCTTTGTGGTGTACAGCATTGTGCTTCAGGCGTTAATACAGCCACACCTACTGTATGTAGCAAGCTCCAGCTCCTGATCTATTTTATTTCTTCATTTCAACCCCCACCCTGCAGCACTCGAGCTTACTCTGAGGACACTATCAGAGCATCAGCACAGAGAGGGAAGGCAAGCGAAAACACATATTTAGGAGATGCTGCAGTTTCAGGTCTGTGGCAAATTGGTATTATTGTTGAGTCCTCGGTGTAGTCGACTCTGCTTCACAGTACTGCATTAGCTGATGGACTTTGATGCTGAAGAGACTTGGATTAGTTTAATGCTAACTAAAGATAAAAGGAAGGCATTTAATGTGCCATGCACTATTTATAATGACTTTACTTTTGGTCTGTGAACTGTTGTGATTACCATGTGCACTAGGGCTATGGTAGTGTGTTTAAAAAGTACATTTTTAGTGCTCATAGAATCATATCTTTCATTTGTCCATTATTTCTATCTTTTGTCATTTTTATGGCTGCCAATATTTCCATCTCTTATCAACGTCCCCCACATTTATTAAAAGGATGATCTATAAAGCGCTTGATATCCAATTAAGATAACATTTATGTGAGACTTGCCTGATGAATAGTGTTAAGTAGTCAGCTTTTCCACTGTGCTGCAAGTGAAGAGCAGCTGCAGGTTTTTGTATTGTCCTGTAGAGTCTAATGATCATGCTACTGTATGCTCTGCTGCTGCATGCATCTCCTCACAATAAGCACTTTCTTCATGTTTCATGTTATACCATGTAACCTATCACATTGCATTAAACAATTATGCTTCACTCATCTATTAACATGCTTAATTTGTTATTAACTGTGGTGATATCAACATTGCTGTGTTGAAATGCAATTAAGTCACAATTAGGTAGCAGTTGATTTTAAATTATCGTTATCCAACTCATCATCAGGGGGTCCGTAGTACCGGTAGATGGTGGGCACAACTTCCTGTACTATAACTGAAGTGCCATAATTAGTAGCTAGCTCATCAATGCAGAGAGCAGTTCTTTTAGACAGATGTTGTAAGTTGTTGTTTTAGGTTGGTTTTTTTCTTGTTTTTTTTTTTTGAAGAAATTTTTCAAAGGGTAAAAATAATGTGATGTGGAGTCGCAGAGACCTTTAGTCTGAAACTAGAGCAAAGATGTTGTGAAACGAATCACCGTCCTCCTCGTCTGGCAAAGAAACGTAAGAAATCATCTTCAGGAATGAAGGAAAAACCTTTTTCTCGTACTCCAAGTCCCACAATGCAATGCACGGAAATGTCAACAAACGATTAGTTTAGTGTGGAGATGAAGAAGAACTTTCAAGCGCCAATTTTGACCTTTTTTTCTTTCCTGTTAAAGTAAATGATGTTTGATTCATTAATCAAACAGGCCTGCACTCTAATAAATAAATGTGCGGTGGTAGAGCATTGACAAAATGTACTTTTTTTTTCCATCTAATAATAATAATCTGGTTAATCAGCCTAATGTCCCTAATCGATTCTGATTATTGAAGTCTCGATTCCTATGAAATTCTATATTAGTCTGAAAAAGATTGAAACACAAATCTCCTAAAAAGAGATACATTTATCTGCCACAAAATTGAGTTTGTACCTCTTTAAGCACGTTTTCATTTCATTCATTTTAAAATGGTTAAAACTAAACTTTGTATTCATCGTGTGCTGAAGTTTTCTTTCCAAGTCTAACACATCCTTGGAAATGCCGGTGCTATAGAGCTCTGAACCATTTTTCCGTGACAGTAATTTCAATGCTGACCTCCAGAGAGTTGGTGGTGGCCAGAGGGCCTAATCCAGTAACAATGTGTGCACCAGCCGCGCTCCATCACAGGCAACAACATCCGCCACTCCTCAGGCTGCGAGACCACACTCCTGAGAAAAGATGCCTCAGAGCTCCACTGTAAAGTTGGATCACGTTGTCTTAATCCATTCTGGAGCATAACAACTACATCTCAGGAAAACAAAAGTTGCCCTTGGCCTGAGCTGAGGGGTAACTCACACCTGTTTTCTTAGTAGGCTGGTTTTTGTATCTCCAGAAGGAGGAAAGAAACATGTTGTAATTGTAATTCAGTCTTTCTATGAAAACGCTTTAGGCTTCATAAAGTGTGTTTTACTTTATGGAGTATCTATACCAACAGCTTATTAAAGCTGATATTTCTGAGAAATCTATGTTTATGTATGATTCTTTTGAAATGTGATAAAAATACCTAACTAGTCTTTTACTATGGTCTGCTGCTGGTGGTCATTCATATACATTAATGTATATAAGTCCCTCCTTCATCCTATAGACCCCTTTACAATGGAAACGATCTCCGAGTGCGCCCAGCCAATAGGCTCCGACTTCCTGTTTTTGAGACTGTCAATCAAAGTGAATGCAGAACTGTGCACGGAAACAAGGCCGTGCGTCAAAACAGCAAACAGGTAAATATGATTTATGCTCTTACCTGACCCATAGACCTAGATCAATGCGACCCGATGCGACCTTGATATGTTCCGCGATGTACATGCAGAAAAGTAGAGGCGTGGCTTCGGGAAGATTGGGAGAGGCAGTGGGAGGAAGTGGAGCTGTTGAGGGCGGGACATCGTGACGTTTCTCAGAAACTCCGGATATCAGCTTTAAGATAGGCTCCGCAATATAAGTTTTAAAGATGCTATTCACAACCCTTCCACCGTCCAGATTTGAGTATTTGAAAACTGTTTTGTTTGATTAAATGAAAAGGTCCTATGACTTTGGTAGACATATTTAACCCTTACCCTTATTATTGTATTCTAAATATTGATACTTTTATTTTACATGTAACTTAAGCTTCTTAAACAGATTTTAGATCAAATTGGATCTCAGAAACACCATATATTACCGTACATACTGTATGCGTTTCCAGCATTATGGCAGTTGTGCAACAGGAATTACCTTATTTGATTCTGCGTACATACTTAGAATTAGCTCTGTTTATAGGCAACATGAAACATTTCAGTGAAATTAGTCCAAACAACTGATTGCTTCTTCTTCTTCTTCTGGGATGAATTTAATGCCTATCACTGTGGACATTGCAGAGGATCTGTGAGCTCGATAAGACTTAATCAGCTAATTTTGGGTTTTGTCGCTTTTTTCCCCTGGGCATCTGGTGGCAATTTTCTGTGTGGTTTGAACTAAATGGGGCTGGCATGTTGATCATTATTTGGTTTGGTTTTCTTGGTCAATCTAATCCAAAACAACAACTTGTCCAACATTGTATTATTTGTTGTTTCTTACAACAGTCTAGATATCTATTTTTTTTTCATCTGTTCAAACACTGTTACCGGTCATGTTAGAAGCCCTTGTTCTACCTTTTAACACCTTTTGATCTCACATGGAATCTATGTAAAGAACAACTCAAATCTTCTTGCAGTCTTTTCTTGGTTGAAGCTTTCACCTCTGTTTCCTCCTTGGACTCTTCGCTATTGACTAAATGTCTGTATGATTCCTCACTCTGAAATCAGAAATTACCTCTGCCAGCAGTTTGAGATAAATTAAAGGTCAGGTATAGAAAGTGGTTTATTTGAGGACTTCTACCTCTTTTTTTTCAAACTTCACTTTCTTCTTTTCTCTGCTTCAGTTTTTCAACCATTTTTTCCTTTAAGCATTTACTTAAGCATATTACAATTGTATTTGCAAATGACTAAATTGATTTGTCTCTGGACTTCAGTGACAATTTACTTGACTATTTACAGCATTTTTACAAAGCTGTGATTCAAGTGGTTAAAAAAAAGGTATACCAAACAAAATCACATTTGGTAACTCTTAAATTGAAGTTTTATACATAAGGCTGGCATTACGCTATCATTAATATGACATCACACCTGTTATTAGCATAAGAAGGCAAGTGTTGTTCGTTACCCTAACCCTAATCTCACGAGATCCCTCCATCTAACTCAAAAAAGGCCAACATAGCTCCAAAGGTGTCATAGTTTTTAGTTTATTGTGTTGAATAAGTATTTTTTTTGTGTGACTATAAACAATGATTCATGCATCAACTACTGTATATATTTATGTTTGCGGTTAGTAATGTAAAAATACGGTAACACTTTATTTGTAGGGGTTTGTATGACATACAACTATACATGGGATAAAATAAACCATCCAAAATACTTCTCTAATGGTATATGGTATGCATAATAGTCTAATGACGTCAACTCTAACCACATATAATTGAAAAAAAAAAAATTAAGATAATTACAAATCATTTCTCAATGTTTAAAAACAGTCTTAGATTGAAAACCTGGGGTGGACACTTCGGTCCTCTCTGTGCAGAGCTTGCATGTTCTCCTAATACTTGGGTATTCCAGTTTCTTCCCTCAATCACGTGACTGCCGTAAAGTGAAACTTCTCCAGGCGTTCTTCAGGTCACATGACCTGTTGAAATATGGTCCGTCTCCTCCAAACTTACATAGTCGGTATTTCAAGAGGGAAGCCCCGCTCGGAGCATTGATACTGTGAAGTGATGTATATTGGCCTAAGGAATCATTTAAAATAACTCACATGGGTCAACTCTTTAGGTCACAAAGTCCACGGTGTGCCTTTAAGCTTTGAAAGGGACAATAACATGCCACAACAGTACAATAACTCATGTGGGAGCATTTTTAAAACGTCATGAACTGTACTGGTAAATGTTTTTTATATATACACGTCTGCCCTTCAAACATAAAGTTCATACTTTACTGCTTTCAGTTTAATTCCAGAGGGACATAATTTTTTGCCTGTCTCTCGGGAAATGTCAGGAATAAAATTTCAAGTGCTGTGGGGAAAACTTTTCCCATGTGCCGTCATAATCACACAGTCCAAAACCAGGATATAATTTCCATTCCCACATTTAGTTACTGCATAGAGTACTTACAGAAAAGTCCACTGTAAAGTGGTCTGGCTGCTGCACAAGCATGTTTGCTAATGCCTGGCCAGATCGGTGCTGTGGTCCAGAGAAGAGCGCCAAAACTAACAGATGGGTAGAGCAGAGGAAACGCAGCAGCAGTGTTTGCCCCCAAACATCATGCCGAGCGGGTGTCTCTCCTCAGAGACTGACCGCTTGGCTCCACATCGCTGAATCCATGCCAGCAGGGACAGACACTGGCAAAAAGGGAATTCAGAAGCAAACAATGGGTAAATAAAAACAAGAGGAAATCTGTGACCTTGCAGGTAAATCCTTTCACTGTTCAAACAAATGTTCATATAGTAACGCAGAGAGTCAGACAAGCGATCAGCTATTACTGATGTCAGGGTTCTTCCTCTGAGAAGGGGATCGAGCAAACATAAATTTTTTTGTTCACTTTACACTGCCTGCTGATAGCTAAACTCTGCGGGTCAGCAGCCGAGCAAGGGTCTCGCTTAAAGGGCAGCTTGTGGGTGGAAACTGTACAACTGCTTCCTATTAGCTGCCTCACTTCTCCCTGTAAACAGGATATAATATTATCAGCTCTTCATTAATGATGCAGGACCCAGCCTCATGCAGGAGGATGCATTAGAGCTTTAATCAGCAGATATGATTGCTTTGTACTTTGAGTGACTGTGCTCGGAGTCCTCGGGAGAGTTTGCGATAACTATCTGTCCACAGATGAAAAGCAAAAAGAAATAGATTAACAGGTTGAATAATAACTTTGTCTGTGAAAGTAATTTAGAATGGTTTAAATGGGATTATGATAATAAAATGGTGTGTTTTCCCCCTATGTTGGGGATGTGAAAATAAGTTTCAGTGAGAGATGGAATATGTAAAATATTATGTTTAACGTAGGTCCAGCTTGAGAAATCAAGAGACATTCCCAAAATCATTATTTGCTATTATCTTTAAAATCTGATTCCCAAGCATTATTTTAATACTTTTCATCTTCCTGTTTCTCCTATTAATGTTCATGCCAAAGTAACCGAATGCAAATATTTCTCATCAGCTGTCTGGGAACTGCAGAGTGGCTAATTAAAGATGGCTTCTGGAATGTTAAAAACGGCAAGGGATGGATTTTTTTTTTCCCCTTTTTGGGACTGATCTGGTGTTTGGCTCCAGCGACAAGACTTGGGGATAACTTTGATGTCATGTGTGCCTGTGTGCAAATGTGCTCCAGCTGCCACTGCTGTGTATATGAGACGGTATATAAAATATGTTTTTTTGCATCCTCATGGAAATGTTATGGTCTGCATAAAAAGTTAGCGAGCGACACTTTCCCTGTAAGTGCCTGAGTGAGGTTTAAGTTGGTTCATTTTAAACGGCAATTTACAGATGGTAATACCTGCTAGAAGGTTTTCTTTTACGATCACTGCAGATGTCTTGCTGTAAATTGCTGCGTGCGGGCAAACCAAAGATTGCACAAATTGTTTATGCTCGGCCTGTTGATTTAAATCAGACTTTATATTCACTATCATTTTCACTCCTCTCTCATAGACGTTAAGGCGAGTCACACATATCCTTATTATAAAGAGACATTTCATTCTGTAAAACGTTGTTTCTTCCAAGTGGCTGAAGCAGATTGAAATCATAAAGACTTTTTAAGGCAGGACATTTGACTCAGGTTTATACTATTTGTATAGTGGATATTGTGATGTTCAACCCAACTGTTACTTTGGTAACATAAGCAGTGTTTTCATCCACCTGTAGTGAAACCTTTGGCTTGACTGTCTTTCATCCGGCATACGCGCATTGTCATCATCTCTGAATCCCTGTCAGAGGGTTGTTTTTATCAGCATCTTTGCACATTTGTTTTTCAATAGAGAGAGATAAAGCTGCAGCTCTAAACTCGGGCAGGCATTAATCTGACTGCTCAGGGGTCAAAAGCTCTGGTGGAGCAAGGTGAAGGATTAAATGTACTAAGTGTTAAGTCTGTCTGTGCTCAGTACAGCCTCATCTTAACCTAGTGTTTACCCTTCCTCACTTTGGCTTCAGGGCCTTTTTTTCTTTTCAAAAACTTTTTCTAAAAGAAATATTTGTCCGTTTAAATGTTTAACATGCATGCAAGTACTTACTACCTAATATTGTTCTGATCTTTGTCTTTTTACGTGATGAAATTTTGTTTGAAATTCAGCTAATACATTTAGCAATATCCTGTAATTGCAGTACCTCTCAAAGAGCCTTAGATTTTCAGTTTCAGAATTTCCCCAATTCCATTTAAAGTTCAACGTTTACACATTGTTGTTTCAGTTGTCATGGCGATGAACACAGCTATCATAATGTGATGTGACCTTTCCTGTATGTTTCCTATGGAGATATCCCCTACTAGTGTGCAAATAACCCTTTAACACTCATTTCTTATACTTTTTTGTTTTAAATGCTATAAAAGCCTTTCTTACCAAGATGCAATATAAGACACAAATAATGTTTTTCTCACTTGAGCCTGTAACTTATTCATCCTTTGGCCTCGCCGCTTTTAAGAGAAACATTTCAGTTAAGAGGCACAGGGTTACATTTTTACTGCAATAATGACCCAGACTGTACTTACACGGGTAGCATTAATTTCAGGAATACACTTAGCGACTCTGCTCCGCTAGACATTTACAGAGGTGGCAATTTGCCTGGCAACATAAAACGGTGTTTGTTTAAAAGCTCATCAGGGATTACTGGATGATATTGTGTCAGAGGAAATTATGTACATGTTGTGCACATTTCCTAAATGGATTTGGTGCATTAGCTATCAGAAGGGTTTTAATGTAGTAGATATTTAATAGGTATGGTCAATATCATTTCAACCAGCTGGCTGCAAAAAAGAAGATAACTCTCAATTCACTTTTCTTTTTTTTTTTTTTTTTTTTTTTTTTGTTTTTTGCTCCTTTGTCAGAATCGTTGGTTTTTTTGCAAACAGGGTCAGAGCTAATGTTTCTTATTGTCTTGTTAGTGACAGCTTGAATCTGTCCCTGGATGTGATGGGAAATTGGCCTGAGGAGGTTACAGTGACAGCTGAATAGCTCTGCATTTTCTTTATTGAAGCACTAGAGTGAAAATTCTTTGTCAGATGCTCATCCATTTTGAATGCAATGTGACACTCACTTCCTAGTGAAGGATTTTTGCATGAATCCGTGTGAGCTCCTTGCTGTCGGCTGGGAAAATTAATGACTCGGCTCTATAAATCCAAATAAGGTGTGACGCTTGCCTCCCACACATTATCTAGGTCTCAGTGAGCCTGCCTCCTTGTTCTTTTCCAGAGGTTAAAGCCAAAGCCTGTGGGTTTTAATACTAAAATCGAATTTGTCTTACTGTATGTGGCCTGTGACCACTTCTTACACACTGCCAATCAAACTAAAAGAAATATAAACCCTAAATGGTTATTGGTGCTTCGACAGTCACTAACATGAGACATTTATGAACTGGTGAATGCCCACGGGGCCTCCTGTGGCCCTGCAGATAAGTGATGTTTTACCTGCATGACAGGAGAATTGTGACTGACAGCAAAATGCACTGATGTGGATGTACACTGGCTGGCCTAGAAAAGGTCACCACCTGGCTTTAACGAAGCAAACAGGTATGAGAATCCCATTGGATAATTACTGCATGGGTGACTATGTTTCAGCCTGTGAAAAGTTATTTAACCTTAACTGATGCAGTGAGTGGCTTCTCGTTTGTTAAACAACCAAAGTGGAACGACGCATCCTGTGGTCGTCAAAAAGATGTAGTTCAAATTATTGGCATGCATCAAGCAGTGAAAACATCTAAGGAGATTGCTGAAACTGCCAGACAATAAAAACATTTTTAAAAAAAGGACAATGGGGAAACGACCATACAAGCCAGTGGGGGCAGTGCTATGGTTGCTGCCATTGGTTCGAGTCTAGGTTGAGGGACGTTATGTGCCCGAAGAGTGAGGTCAGCTGACTACCTGAATATACTGAAGGCCTAGTTATTCCATCCATGATTTCTTTTCCCTTTCCTGATCGTACATTTTCCAAGATGACAATTCAAGGATTCATCATCAAATTGTGAAAGAGCGGTTTAGGAAGCATTAATCATCATTTTTATATATAGATTGGCCATTACAGTGTCCAGACCTCCATTGATCCATTGAGAGTCTTTGGGATGTGATGGAGAGGACGTTCTGCAGTGGTTTGAAGATCTTGGTGAAGAATTAAAGCATTAGTCTTCCGGTGCGATTCGAATCACCATTTAGTTTGGTTACGGACTGTGTCACGACAGCCAAACTGACTCTTTCAAGCAAAGTAGCGGCAATCGTGTCTCACGAACGCAACTGTTGAATGATCTCCTGCTGCTCTAGAAGGACTTACTAAAAAAATAACCTCATGAAACCTCTACTATTATACATGATCTTTGACGGAGCTTCATTACAGGTACCGCCTAAAACTGTAGCAATGGCCATTGGTACTTGTGCCCCATGGTGGTATCTCCGTACACAAATGTACAAAATGCCCAACACATGAAATTCTTCTGCAGCAAAAGTGTTTGTAGCAAAATTCTTCAGTGCATTGATGAGATTCTCACAGGAAAAGACCACTTATTTTATTTTTATTTGTTTCAAAAACTTAAACAAACTGATTGTGTCATATACTCTGCACTGGAAACCTTTAAAAAGTGATGGAAATAATCCATATCATGTAAAATTATTGTGAATCTGAGGTCTTTTTTGTATTGTATTGCAAAATTATAGAAAATAATAAAGCCTCAAAATGCTGCAACTTTTGCCACAGTTTTTTGAAAAAGCTGCCGCAAAATCCGACATTTTAGGCCGCAACAATCACTGAAATTGGCCGCGAAATCGTGGAGGGCCTGATTATAGACATTGCAGAAGTTTGTGGAAATGATGCCACAGTGAATGTGTGCTGTAATCAAAGCAAAGCTAAAGGAGGTCCAATGACGTACGACTACCAAGCAGTGTATAAATCTAAGTGGAAAAAAATGCTAGTCAATGAGCATTTGAAGCTTTACAGAGCTCCCCTACCCTCAGAATAAAGACTGCTTCTTCATGAATGCATTTCAGTCTATTTCATCACAGACTGTATAATAAAACCACCTCAACATCCTTTTTGTTTGCTGTAATACAATCTTCTCTTGTTGACACACAAACATACAAAATATGTTCCTAGACTCTTCTGTCCTGCTGAATGCTAACTGTCGATAAGCCACATTTCCTGAGCTGATTATCAGGCTCACAAGCAAGTGGGCAGGCCCTTGTGAACATTCAAAAGCGAAATCATTGAAAGAGCAATAAAAGAGGTGGAAAATGCACTGTTTAGTTCTCCTCCTACATAACTGCAAATGAATCTCAGCAGTGGCGATGCTCTCCTGCTCAGTCTGAAGATCCCCAGCCTTAACAGACGCTGCTGTTTGCCTCCCTAAATGGCTCGTAATTCATTTCTCCTGTAACTCAATAGAAAAATTGTCGATACAAATAGCTTTGAGAAAATCTAATTGTAAAGCACACAAATATATATATATATGTCTTCAAAATGGGATTGTGGGAGTAACCCTGCCTTTTTGAACCAACAGTCTTTGTTTATTGTTCGTAAATCATTTTATTGTTAAGCACATGTTTTTTTTACAACTGGTGTAGTTAGTACAATTTTAACCCATGGAGTATGAAAATAGTCAACATAAATTGAGTTTTCCAGCTAACTAGCTTTGACATGAATGAAATGTTTGACTCTTGTTATGAAGGCACTGCAGTTCTGCCAAATCATTAACATTTCTGCTGTTAATCGATTGCCTAAACTTTCTGATCCATTTATAATAAAACTATCCATTATAAGTAGTTAATAGATCATTAATAAACTGTTAGTTAATGAGTTATAAATTGCTTGTTGAGCAGTTTTTTTTTAAAACTGTGTCTTACAGATAGCCAAAAGACAACAATTTACAAATGACATGTTAACTGTATGTTTTTGATTTATAACTACAGTGGGGAAAATAAAAGTATTTGATATACTGCCCATTTTGCAAGTTTTCCCACTTCCAAAGACTGGAGAGGTCTGACATTTTCACAAAAACATATTGTTTGATTTTCAAATAATTATTTTTTGTTTTATTGTATGAAATATGAATTTGGTACAATAGAAAAATGGAACTGAATATTTAGTACAGAAACCTTTGTTAACATTTACAGATGTCAGACGTTTCCTGTAGTTCTTGACCAACTTACGTAAATAACTTTATGACGGAATAGTTGCAACTTTAGAATAACATCCCAATAACGTATATAAAGTTTTAACTGATGCTTAATAAGTCATTAGTGATTAATTTACTTATTAATGACTAATTACTAATTATTAACTAACAGCTTCTAAGGCACAGTTAGAAATCCTCAACAAACTGTAAGTAAATATTCAACCAGCAATTTATAACTCATTAATCTATTAACTACATATTACGGATTATTACGGTATTACAGTGTTACCAATAAAAACTATGTATTTGTTCATTTGTGATATATTTTCAGGTTTCATAGATTGTCATTGTGACCTTCAACTACTTTTTAGAAAAGATATTCAAATGTGTAAAGCATGTTTTCCTGTCATAGCCTGAGGATAACTCCATCCAGGGGACATTTACATGAGTAAATAGCACAAAACTGACAGGCTCTTCCACAAATGAGCGAGTATTCTGCCCAATCAAAAGGCAAGATGGCTGCTTGTTGGGAAATGGGACGTGTTGGGGCCATATAAACTGTATATACCTGGTGACAATGATGAATGTTGGCTGCAAAATACAGTATAAGTGATTTCCTCTGCCTTATTTATTTATATACTGCCTGGAATTGAGGCCATTTTCTGACCGATCTGATGAGGCCAGTGTATTGGAGAAAGAAGCGAGGCAGGTGCAACAAAGGATTATTACCAAATATGTATAGGATGGATGTTGGTTTCCATCAGGATACTTCTTAAAGTCCAAGTGATATTTAAACAGAAGTCTACTGCATGATTGAGAGATCTAGTGGTGTTCAGATGTCCTGCCCGGCTACTAACAGCGCAATTCACCTGCAAACAGATCTCCTCCAGCGAGGCCAAGACAAATGAGGTCATTACTTTCTTAGTCATGCAAAAACAGTGGGACCATTGTAAAATTCAGATGTCTTCCTCTAAAATATGCCATGTGTCACTGGCAACTCTTACAAGGCAGCTTTATTTCCACTGTGATTCAAAATTAAACTTTAATCCTCTTTAAACTGACCTTGTAAACACTTAATTTCGAATGCAAGTATAATTCTGAATTAAACTTAAATCCAAATTAAGTGACTGGATTATTCCTTTTTTCATTTTGAATTACATAATTTCTCTGTCTTGTAAATGCTTAATTCCACTTTAAGTTAATTCTGTCCAAGACGGCCACCCGGACTAGAGCCGAGACTTTTCATTGAATAAGAGCCCTGGAAGACATGGATATAATGAAAAGAGTGAACGGACGGAAGCATAAACATGCGGACACACGGATTTATTACGCACACACGGACATCGGCAAACAAAACAGGCTTAATCGAACGGGTGATACTAAAATCCGGAGACGGAGTAAATGCAGCCACGTACTGCATGTACAGGCTGTAATATCACCAAATGTATCATTGTACCGGTTGTTAGAGCTACTCTCTTTACCAGGGAGCAAGTATGTATTCCTGGTTATTATTTTCCGGATATTTACTAGGCTTTGGGTGATTAGTTCCTGTCTCCTTCTCCTGCTTAGCTGATTAAAGTGAAACCGTGTGTTATTGTCGAGCTGTTGCTTAAAAACAACAATCAAAATAAAAGCGAAAACAGTTCTTATTGTTTGGTCTTCTATGTTGTAGCTGAAAAGACAAGGTTTGTTGTGCGTTTTTCCCCGATAGACGCGAATACGTCACGTTCGACCCCCTGTCTGATCAGAACCCTTCCAATCCCCAGACGTAAACCGGTTTTCCATGTAAACCTTAATTCGGAATTACTTTTTCAATGTAAACACGAAGCAGAACACTTTAATTCTGAATAATTTAATTCAGAATAATTAATTCCAAAGTCAAAAACATCATGTAACTGTGGCCATTGTTAGTTTTCCAAGATGTTTCATATATGATGTTTAAATGAGTTTACAACATTTTCTACCTAACCTAGTTACCAAATCACACCTCAAACTGTAATATTCACAGGTCTAAATGTCCTCCACAGCATCTTGAATTCACTTAAAGATTAAATCAGCTTGTTTGAGTTAGTAAAATAACCCAGTAACAGTTCTGTCTGATGGAAAATTGAAAAAGCTGAACAAAAAAACAAACAAAACACAAAAAAACATTTAAAAGCAAAGATTGAGTATGCATGAAATATTTGTTAAATCCCAGAGTTGGATCAACAAATGAGCTTTTCACCTCTGCACAGAATGTTGGCAATATTCTGCCTTTTGTGTTTTTGCCAAACTGGTCTAAATACATTTTGTTGGTTAGGGAATAGCACACAACCTTGTTACCTCAGATCAGAGTAGTCTGATGGGAGCTGCTCCTGATCTGCACAGCTTTTTATTCAATACAATCTGAAATTTAATCTGGAGTTCAAGTTTCCTTACTTAATACCGGTTTTTGATTCCAAGACAAGATGTCACAGATTTGCTAGGAATTTAGAATGCCCTCTTGTTCAGGGTCAAAGGGCACCGGCTTTTTTTTCCCCGACTTCCCCCGCATTAGGGAGGGTTATTCTACCCTATACTCCTTTGATTAAGTTAAGTGAACTTATATTAATCTAATACACATCAAAAGGTTCAGTTTTAGGAACAATATCTTTTCATTATACATGCCTCCACTAGGTAACATTATCAGAGAACTTAATATAAATATCCATTCCTATGCCGATGAAACAGCTCTATTTGTCAATGAAACCAGTTATTAAAACTCCAGGCTTGTTTTAAAGACATCACATCCTGGATGAGCTGTAACTTTCTCCTTCTTAACCAGAATAAAACCCAATGATTTTATTTGGGCCAAAACACGTCAGAGAGAAATTATCAGAGCAAGTAGTGTCTCTGGATGGCATTTCTCTGTCACCCAGCACCACAGTAGAAAACGTAGGCGTTATATTTGATACTGACTTATCCTTTAACCCTCATATTAAACAAATCACAAGGACAGCCTACTTCCACTTCCATAATATCTGTAAAATCAGGAATATCTTGGCCCAGAGTGATGCTGAAAAACGAATCCACGCATTTGCTACATCTAGATTAGATTATTGTAACCCCCTACTCTCAGGATGTCCCAATAACTCATTAAAAAGTCACCAGTTAATTCAGAATGATGCAGCTAGATTATTAACAGGTACAAACAGGAGAGAGCATATTTCTCCAGTATTGGCTTCCTGTAAAATCTAGAATAGAGTTTAAAATCCTCCTGTTAGCATACAAAGCTCTACATGATCAAGCTCCTGCATATCTTAAAGACCTGTTAGTGCCCTATTGTCCTGACATCCTAACCATCAAGAGAAAACCTCTGCACATTCATGAGAGTATGCCAACTATTCACAGAAGGTCCATGCTATCTCTTGATGTTACATGTGCACACTTAAATCAGCATTTCTAACAGTGGAAGGTGTGTGTGTGTCCGTGCGTGCGTGTGTGTGTGCTTTGTGACTAGGATAATGTTTGATGAGGATATTTCACCATTTTTACTCACACCCCAATATTTTGAATATTGAATATATATATTTTTTTTTTAACAAATGTGTGTCTCAAGCATTTTATGCGTGTCTTAAATTACAAATATATATAATTAAATGATAATTAAATTCGTGTTTAGTTTCAGTTTCAGTTCATTATTTTTTCGATTAGCCAACAAAATACTCCCGACGGCATGGAAGTTTCACCTTAAACACAAAATTAAAATAAATAAAGTTTAACTAATTGAAAAGTTGTAGGCTCAAGCTCATGCTTATTATACAAAGTTACTTCAGCTCATAGATTTCATGGTTAATAACATTATAAGTCTTCTGAGCAAACAGTAACAATTTTCAAACATCTTATGAGATAAATATGTTTACACAGTAGTTCCCGCAACACTTTAGAGTGAAATTTGAAGCAAAACTAATGTTGCCAAGTATTTTTTAGAGGTCAAAAAAATTGGATAACGGGAGGGTTAAGCAAGAATACCAAAAATATGTTGGGTTGCTTCTTTTCCGTTAATCATATTTTCTACCCCTTTTTGTTACCATCATTTTTCATTTATTTATGTTTTTATTTATTTATTTTGTGGGGGAGGGGGGTGTAAAGTAATGCATAATGCATCATAGTTGTCAGTTTGCATGCTAGTTGCATTTCTGGAACATTCCTTCTTCCCAGTTTTAAAAGTGGGCTCATTTATCTTTGCCAGTGGATGGTTTGGGAGTCAGGACCCTTGCACTGCTGAAGAAGTCAATGCATTCTCCTCACATCTAAATTCTGTTTATTTCAACTAAATCTGAATCACCTGCTACTATTTTCGGGAAAACTTTAGATGCTGCATTATTGATGATTTTATCAATGAGTCTGCTTTCGGAACAAAACGATAGAGAGACACATGCTGTTTGGGGAACAAGACAGGTGAGAAAGGTTACAATCTCCTGCTGTGGTGTATTAATGCGTCTGTTTGTGAAGTGCGTCACCAGTGGCCTATTCAGTCTTAAGCACAATGTCTGTCTTCAGACTGCTTTCATATGCAGCTGAAACGCTGTCAGTCAATGTGATGATGTGTTGTGATGCTAAACGCCTGGTAGCATATCAGCACAAACTATAAGGTGTTGTACCTGGGATGGATATATTCCATAGGCCCAGTCCATTAACACACTCACCACCCAGGACATAAATCACTGTCCAAGGCCTCCACAGACACCCTCAGCCTGTTGGAACACGCCGTCCTCCTTCGCCATTCACATATAAACCATCAGAAATAAATCAGATCACTCTCTCCTGGAACTTTCATTCCTCTTGCCTTTCACCTATTTATCTTTTCTCTTCATCTCGTGTGACAGTTTTTTATTAGCTTATGGCTGGTGATTGAAGTTGACGCCCTTCACTCTCATTTTGTTTCCTGTTTTTTTTTCCTTTGCGATATATTTTCCTGGCAGGCAGTAGCATTCAATGGAATGCTGAGCTTTTAGATTATAATCAACAGCTACGATGATCTTGTGGATACATAGCATTTTTTAGTGCACCTAATCCTAATTACCTATATGGTACATTTGATTAGTGATAAATAGAGGTGTCCCGATCCGATATCGAATTCAAATTTCCGAATTTCCGATTTTTTTTTTTCTCCAATTCATTTTTTATTTATTTTATTAAATTGTAGAATACTGTAGATATTATGTTGAAGGTTAAAATGTATGTAACCAAGTGGTTAATAATAACGAGGTCAGTTTTTCCTCATACCTACTGTTGCTGACTATTGTTCTCTGTTTGAGTAACATCACTTGATCAAGTCTTTTCTAACATTCCACACTACAAAATAAGTCATTATTATTATTTTTATTTAAAACAAAAAAAAAAAAAAAAAGTATGTATGAATCATGCTGATATCGGATCAATGTCGGTATATACGCAAGGTTGCAATATTGGTATCATATCGGGGCATCCCTAGTGTTTCGCCTATGAGTACACACACAATCACAGCCTGTCTGATTGATTAGCAGCGGAAAGAAAGTGGGATTCAAGTAATTATTACAGAAAGATCACAGTGCTGTCGTCAGCAAGTTAGATGAAGTGCAACCCATGAGATTTCTTCAACACTAAATAAGCTGAACTCTTTAACACTCATGAACCGGCAGTCAGCTCGTGAGTCATCGTGGTCTATATGATGAAGCTTTACCCCGCTGACAAATTAACTCATTAATGATGGATTTAGATTGAACATGTATGAAGAAAACCATTAATCTAATCCCAGAATCTCATTTGTCCAATTTTATGGAGTGATGCTTTTTAAGAGTAAGGAGCGTAACTGGAAAATCCAAAGCCTAGAAAAAAATTTTTTAACATTATTTCTGAATACAAAAGATTAATTGTAATGTATTATATAGTTTAAAAATGTAGACTAGTCTATTATTTTTACAGTTTTTGTGATGAACTGCACATATTTAAACCTATTATATCCACTAAATTGTTATCACGCTCACATCTTTCCTGGCATACCTCAAAATCTTGACATTGAATATAAGACGGTGAGTTTTCTCGTCAAGACATTAAAGTTGCAAGGCAAAGCAGTTTTTGGATTGCAAACAATCATACTGTGCCTCAAACCCGCTCAGAGCGCTGGGATTGCCAGTAGGATAAACATTAGATAGAGAATAAGAGAACAAGAAAAAAAAGGAGTGGAGGCATGGATGGAAACATAAAGTGCAGAGGGGATCAAACAAACAGAAAGAACAAATCCCAGCTTAGTAAACACATGTTGTCATGAGATGTACGAGTGAAGAGAGGCGAGTAAAACAGGAGCAAAAGGATTGTTCACTCATGGGTTTGAGACGTGGCCAGTCAAGGCATGGTGGTATCCAAACTCCCTGTTCTGTCAACACCAGTACACAGCATGACATCAATGATAAACACAGGTTAGTTCATAAGAACAAGCACTAATTCTGCAGAGATCAGAGACTATGCTGCTCAGATTTGAAGCATTCTCACACAATGGCACTGATTACTTTCCTCCTCTCATGTGTTTCTAAAACATACATTAACTAGACTATACTCTAGCATGTGGACGTGGACTTCCATGGAAAGGACTACATTAGAACTCGCAACTGAGCCAATGTAAGATAATATCAGCTATTACTTTTTTCTCAGAAGTCATCGTAGCCTCTGCACAAAGGGAAGTGCCTTCTTATTTTTGCTGGCTATGAAACTGCCTGTTGGAGTGGTATTGTATGATTTTGGCAGTGGTAATAGCTGATGGGAACTGTACATACAAATGATTTGGTTTGGGTGGAAATGACTGCATTTTCAAGTAGTTCAGTAAGATCAGCCAGGTTATTATTATTATTATTATTATTATTATTATTATTCAAGATTTAATATTAAAGGGTGTTAAAGCAGCTAAACATGATTATTCACAGATACAGTGTTATCAAGTCTTTTTGTGATTAGATGCTTTAAAGGTTTGTTGGTGGTTTTAAGTCAATTGTGTTTTTTTAACCAAGTGTTTGTTCCGCATTTGTTGAATACTTAGTCTGTTAATTTTATTATTAACCTTCTCCATACTTTATTCATTCATAGGAAGTAGTAATGGTTAATATTATCATCTCGCAAATATTTGCCAATAATGGTAATAACGTTGACATCAGAAATGATTTTTCCACCGATGTTGAAAAATCAAAATGTGCTGTTTTGCCTAAAGCTTTGTTGTCCTGCTTTACTTTGTGTATAGTAAGGCTGAACGATTAGCTGTGGATACAGATGTGGACTAGATGAGCAATGCCATTGATTGTAGAGTCTGAAACATCGTAGATTAATGATAACTTCTGATACTGTAAAACATACTAGCCCATAGTTGTGAAAAAACACTTCTTACACGTGATGTGTCTTGCACATTTAATTTTATTTAATCATTATGGCATGGAATCATCATCATCGTCATGATCATTTCAATTAGGTTGATTTCAATTAAAACTTGATCAATTAACCTGATCAGATTCAGTAAACCATTGATGCTTGAGGGGAAATATGGTGAAATTAATGCTGCTCTCATACATCTTTATATGTAAACACATCTTTATATATGACTGCTTCTCTCGTCTCCTTTTTCGGCATGTACAAAAAATGTAAAAAAAAAAAAAAAGTGAAGTTAATTGTTTCTTACTCATTATTTTCAATTACATTTTTAATTTTAACATACATTTTTGTTTAATTATAGTTTTGTTTTTTATTGGTATTTATTTGGTTTCCTCACAGTACAACTTATATCTTCCTTTTAATTGTATCTTGCTTTATTTTTTTTGACATACGTTTTTGTTTGATTATGGTTTTTTTTTTTTTTTTAATTTATTAGTATTTTTGTTTCCTCACAGGAGTTAAAAACTAACATTTTCTAAAAAAAAATGTGTTAAGATTTCTAAAAAAAAAAATGTAATTTAAAAAAAAATTATGTGGAAAACAGAATTTGGAAAAAAATAAAATAAAACGCATATGCATTTAAATCTATTAAATATTTTTTAAAAATCGTAATATCTGTCAGAAGAATAGCAATTAAATTTTTTGGCAAAAAAAGGTTTTACAACCCTTGTGTATAGTGTTACTAGTGGTTTCCCGACCTTACCTTTCAATATGGGTCATTTCCTGTCAAAACCAGAAGTACCGGAACATACTCCCATAATGCATCAGACCTAGTAGAAATGGCTCGTTATCCTCCATTCTGTGTCTTTCAGTGTTAATATGATGCAGAATCATTATTTGATATAAGAATGTATATGTTATCACACGGAGTAAGGTGATTTTTTTTATCAGGCAACCTTAGGATCTAAAAGTTTTTCCAGAGTTAAGTAGGTTTCTAAGCTTCTGTTCTGCTCCTTCAGTCAGGTGCTGTCATGTTCAGAATCCACTATCATCTACATCTGCTTTTCCACCACCGGTATCTCCCTCCTCTGGTGCCGTTTCTGTAATAATAATGAAGGAACAGGTGGAAGAGGTGGAAGATAGGACTCCCTGTATCCTTGTTTAAGCATGATGTGCAGCACTATAGGCTGAAGAATGTGTGTTTGAATGAGTTTTGACATTCACTTTGCTGCATGTCCAAACTGGTAGCCCAGTGCATTATTCACTAATAATGCACTCTTTGTGTAATGCTAATGCTTGCTCCCTGTTCCTAATGCCAATGACATTTTAGCCCACTTGTCCAAACGCAACCCAATTTAACACCAGCCACCTTGTCTGGTATCAAGCTGCAGTCAAAGTATTTCAGTCCAACATTTTTACATTTGAGAAAAGGAATGTATCTCTGATGTGTGTGAAAATCTCTAAACCATGCGGAATTGCAGACCTTTAGAACCAAGTTAGACACCCTTAAATGACACTATTCTCTAGATCAGTGTTTCTCAAATGGGGGTACGCGATGACACTACAGGGGGTACTAGAGATAGAGAGAGGAAAATTGATGAAAGCATTAACATGAGGTTTTATGTTTTTTTTTTTTTTTTTTTTTTAATTAAAAATTATAGTCATACTAAATATTACCTGCAACTCACAATACAGCTGCAAATAACAGAAAAATATACTGACTAATAAAAAGAACTTACAAACTACAAAATACACAAAATGACACCAAAAAGGCACACTAAATGAGAGAAAATCACTACAAAATACACAAAAATAACAGAGAAACATAAAAAACGACATAAGAAACAACCAAACGACAGCAAAAACACACACTGAGAGAGAATAATTTGAATCATTCCAACAAGACACAAAAACTACAACAAAATAAGAGAAAAATATGTCGAATAATAAAAAGGACTGACAAATAAAAACAAAATACACAAGATGACACCAAAAACACACAAAATGATGATCCTGATTAGAACTAAAAATACAAGGATCAGTGTTGGTCCCACAACAAGAGTGAGATGACCTTAAATTATAAAAAACTATAGAATTACATTTATTCGGGAGAAAATACCACTTATTTACAAAATGGGATTCTTTACAATGTGTGTTATTATCACTTATTTATGCCATCATTATGCTCTATAGTTTTTATTTCACAGAATTTTGAGCAAAATGTTGTCGTCAGACAAAGGGGGTACTTGAGCCAAAAAAGTTTGAGAACCACTGTTCTTGATTACCAACTTTTTAAAACTTCATGAAATGTAGCAATGATTTTCTTTAAAATGGTTGTTATCAAACTCAAAAAAGCAACACACACTGTGGAACCCTAATCTGGGTAATAAATAATATTTAATTTCAAATTGTGTTTTAAATCTGTAACTATGTTTTGAATGACGTGAAAGTGGCTGTGGATGTTTTATGTTTTAGTTCACTTTCAATAGCATAAAATATCACATGTTCCACTTGGAGTGTTACTGACCTCACTGGGAATTTAGCTTTTTAGAAAGTCTCCAGTAAAAATCTATTGGTGCATCAGAGCACATTCTAATACATCTGAAATATTGCCAATAGCATGTAATATCCTCTCAAATGCAACAGACTGAGAACACACAGATGTCTGCGCTACAGATGTTTAAGCTTGAGCAGAACTTGCCAGAAGATGCTGGGAATCTGACGTGATGAGGAAACGTCTTGCTCTCACATTATCAGTATTCACATTACAGGCTCATTAACAAGAATAATCGAGCCCAATAAAAGCAATCAGGCTCTGAAATAAACTACAATTAAACAACCTTAGTTTTCCCCATTAAAGGAGAAGCACCCCTCTGGGCTGAAGAAGAAGGACATTGCTTCGCTTCTTTCCCATCTGGTGCTGACAGACATTATTGTTGTGCAATCATGGCAGCTGCATACTGTAGCCATAAGACCAAGACAAACGCGGATGGAAAAGGATTCTTTTGAGTGTCGACTGAAGGTTTTATGATGTGCCGCCATGCTAAACAAACACATCTCAAAGCTTTTTAATGTCTAGTTACACTGAACAAACACGTTGTGTACTGTTGTCTTTCTGCAGAGTATCACTCGCTACATAAATCATCCCAAAGCCTCAAGCAGGGAGTGAGGGCTGTAGTGCTCAAACATGTCACAGAGCTTTGCTTTCAGAGCCACAGAGCCAGGAGTCCTGTCTGCTTAGGAGCTGTAATTTAATTGAGGGATTAGCATTACTGTGCTGGGTATAATGCACCTCTTTCGGCACCTGCCATTTAACCTCGCTGGTGGTGAGCAGGACTTGCACGAACATGGAGTGGGGTTACCTTTAATCATCAACATACTGGAGCCCCAAATGGTAGCTGGGGGTTTAGAGCTCCATCATTGATTCCAACAGATGGCAAAACCAGAGTGAGAGTTTTTCTGCTGACACTATGCCCAGATGAACAGCAGTGGAGAGCATGCCATGGCTTCATTAAATATTCACTCACAACGATAACACACCGAACACTAGGCACACACACATAGGATGCAGAAGAAGCACAATAAAAAATGCCATGGTGCGGATATCAACGTAGAACATAGTCACATTCAAAGCGAAAGACCTTCTGAAAGTTTAACAGTCAGCAACAATGACTTCCATACCTTAGTTAGCCTAAGTCTCAATTTCATAAATTATTCATTGAGAAATAAATATTTCAAAAGGATGATAAAGTTTCCTCTGTGGATAGATTTCATATTTGCTATCATAGCCTTAATAAGTACTAATCAATCTTTCAGTCTTGATATCTCAGCGACGGTTTGGCTTTGTTTATGCTGACTATTGAGTAGTGGAAAGATGATGGTTGAGCAGGTCAGGAGAGTAATTAAGGGCCTTTTGCAATGCCAGGTGTCACATTAGGCCACATCAGAATTTGTGTCTCGTCAGTCCCGAATGAAATATGAAAACATGCAAATGAGGCTTCAACACTTTGCAGGGATGCATTTCCTGTGGTACTATAACAAGCTCATAGATATGCAGTGCTACTCTTGTTTGAAAGCTGCTATGTATTCTGGCAAACTGCCTTTTAAATGAAATATTCTTTGATTTTAATACATACTTTATCTGAGGCTACACAAACACTGTTTAAGTTTAGAAAGGGGGTGGGGAGTTTGAACTGAGGTAGTTATTTGAAACCTTCTGGGGTTCGTTAGAGTTTAAAGGACAATTTCATTTGCAAGTTTACTTTGAGTTACAGCATGTTTGAATGTGTACTATAACTAAAGGCGTAGCACAGAGTTTTAACACACTGGCCACGGTTACATGGTGTTTTTTTAATTTGGAAATAGTTATTAAATCATTTGGAATTAAAGTGTTCTGCTTTGTGTTTACATGGAAATAGTAATTCCGAATTGAGGTTTACATGGAAAACAGGTTTATTCATATCCGCTTCAGGTCTGGGGGTTGAGAAGGCTCTGATTGGACCGGGAGCGAACGTGACGTATCACGTCAATTGGTAAAAAACTCATAACAAACCCTTTATTGTTGGCTATAACACAGAACACCACACATGAGAACTGTTTTCACTTTTATTTTGATTGTAGTTTTAAAGCAGCAGCTTGACAATAACACACTGTTTCACTTTGGTCCACAGAGCAGGAGATAGGAACTAATCACCGGTAAATAAAGCACAATAAAACTCTGGAAAACAATAACCAAGAATAAATATTTGCTCCCTGTTAAAGATAGTAGCTCTAGCTACAGGTACAATGATAAACTTGGTTGTACTATAGCCTGTGAATGCAGTACGTGGACGCATTTACTCTGTTTCCCGGTATTAGTGTCATCAGTCCGATGAAGCCTGTTCCGTTTGCTTATGTCCGTGTGTTCATGCCTTTGTCCGATCAATCTTTTCATTATATCCGTCTTCTAAGGCTATTATTAAATAAACAGTCTCGGCTGGAGTCCAAGCCACCATCTTGGATTATGTCATCACCGAGTGTCATCGCAGCAAGTCGCGCATGCGCAGAACGACCGGAATTAACTCAAAGCGGAATTAAGTGTTTACAAGATAGAGCAATTATTTAATTCAGAATTAAATCGAAATAAACCAGTCACTTCATTTGGATTTAAGTTAATTCATCATGAATATTTAATTCTGAATTTAAGTGTTTACAAGGTCAGTTTAAAGAGGATTTAACTTTTATTCTGAATTAAAGAGGAATTAAAGCTTCCATGTAAACGTGGCCATTGACTTACTAGCTGGATACTTGCTGGGTGCATTTGTGTTACAAATTCACTGTATGGTAAAGCCCAATACTGTAGGTGTGGCCATCCATAAACTACATGTAGTGATTATGCACAAAGAAAGATTTACTTTGGATGGATGCCCACAAATAACTCAACTAAATCATCTTTTGTATAGCCTAAGGTTGTGTACATTGTTACTTCTGCCAAAGAAATACTATTTTTATCAGTGTTTATAAATTTGTTTGTCTGTTAGCAGGATTACGTCAAGTGCATAGGTTTCGACAATATTTTGACTTAAGATAGATATATGCCATGGAAGATTCCAATACATTTTGGAGGGGACCCGGATCAATTTACTGATTCTGGATCAGCTTCAATAATTGAAAAATCCTCCCATCATTGGCGAAATTTCAAAAAATCAAAGGTTTTCACTCTCTGAGTGCTCTTGTTTTCCAAATGTTAAAGTTTTCTAATGCCTTATTTTCAGATTGGGGCAAGACTGACCTTGAATCTAATTTAATTGCACACATCTATTTATGCTTGATTTTCACTGTGTACTTAAAAGAAGGGTGAGTGAGAGAGGGGAGCCTTAGGAAATGCAAGCTCTGAAAACACATTCAGCTGTATCCTCTTAAAGCTATCTGTTTGTCCAGTGTTATATTATTAACATATTAACATATTTAAAATGTCTAAATATCTCCTTTGTAGAAATATCTTATGTAATCATGTTTTTTAAATTGTTTGTGCAGTGCAAAGTTATCAGAATTATCCAGAGACCACAAACCAGTCGAATCTGAGGGGTTCTTAAAAATCTTCTTAAGGCCTTTTGTATATTATTTCAACTAGATAAATGTTCCTTCCTTTACTGTAGTCACTGCGATGGTGTTTTTTTCTCCATCTTCTCATTTTTGGATGTTTTCCATTCCAGGATTACCAGACTATGCGGCAATGATTGGCAATGCATGCAGTGCAGCGATGTGTTTCCTTTCACACTTAGACATAAACTGATATAAAAAAACAACAACAACTGAATACCATTTGAAACCAGCTTGCCTTTAAAAATGAAATGAACAATCCTTTACTTGTTGGTTTATTTAAAGCTTCGTATATGACTGATTTTGAATTTGTTCTTGTTTTCTTTACACATAAATGTTATTTGATAGCCAATAGATAGTCCTCACTATTTTAGTAAAAAAAACAATTATTAAGTTAGTAATACAACTTTAAAACATCCTCAATTTGTATTATATTTAATGTGAGCAAACCTTCAAATTTGAAATTGCAGCAACAACCTTTTAAAGTATGAAACATTGAGAATGTAAGTGATTAATGTTGTCAAATGCTGTACAAAATATACAAAAATTGGTGTAAAAAATTAGAATGCCTCAGTCCCTTTACAAGATCTGCTGCATCTTGGGATTTTTGTATTCCCTGGATGAGGTCCATCCATGGCTGTTTACTTGTTGGGTGTAATTAGACTCCTACATTACCAAACATTGGCATTATGCTTACAGAAGTGTTCATTTTTTCATTTCAGTTTCATGAATCTATTGGTCTGTAAGTGTTTTGTTCAGCTTGTTTTCAGTCTTGTAGCTAACTCAGAAAGCTTCCACACTAGTCTGGCAAAAAATATGATTTTTTTATTATTATCATTTTTTTATTTTGTCAAGTTGAACATTGGGGAATTATAAAGAGCTTGATTTTCATATCACTTCAATTACCACCTAAATAGTCCCAAAGCGTGTTACATTATCAGCCACATTCACCCGCTCACACTCACATTCTCACACGAATAGTGACAGAGCTGCCATGCAAGGTGCTAATCTACTATTGGCAGCTATTAGAGTTTGGTGTCTTTCCCAAGGACGCTTCAGCCCAACACCAGGTATAGCCATGGGATCGAACCTCGAACCGCTCAATGTGAAGATGACCCCTCTGACCCATGGCGCATACCTAATGTTGAAGTAAAAATATCTACAAACAGCTGTTCTTCTCTTGTTTTGACCTTTGAACACTTCATTGTGTTCACTTACATATTAACACCCACAATAGAGAGCTGTTTGAGGTTACTGTCCTCTAAGAGGTAACATCAAAACAAACCTTACAGACTTCAAAATTATTTTTGATTCATTATTTGAGTTTTGTTTTATTAAAATATGTATGGGAACCCAAGTTCAAATCAATGTTGACCAAAAAAAAAAAGACATTATTATTATTCATCACACTTTGGTTCTTCTGTTAATTCTGTAACATGTTTTGTTGTTATGTTGAACAAGTTTTAGTTACAAAGATTCAAAATTGTTTTTTTGTAATTCAAGTTTAAGAGAGATTTTCTCTCTCCTTGCATTGTTTCATGTGATTTATTGTTCTTTCAAATGGGCTCATACTTTTGAGATGAGTAAGTATTACTGTACCACTGCAATATGCGATAAGTTGCTCTTATTCGACCGCCCTTGCTTGGCAATTATAAAGCTGTAATAGGGCAACACCTCCTGAGTTTCTCTGTTATTGAAGCTTGCTGTTCTTACCCTTCCCTCTTTTGTCTCTGTCATTTTGCCACTTTTCCTCTTCCTCTCTCCCCCACGGCAAAGAGTAGAGAGGGCAGCGATGGTGATGGCCAGTCCCTGTGTCCTTTAGTGTCCGATAACAGAGCCTACCCATCAGCTGCCTGCCACAACCAAGCAAGGTCCGGCTAATGGATTTGGCTGGCAGGCATACATCCCTTCTTCCCAACTGAGCCACCCTGCTCTCCCTCACCTCTCAATTATTCAGTTTCTACTTTCATGCAAATAGTTTCCTATTGAGGACAAACCTGCCATTATTTTCATTTTTTTTTTTTATTATATCTGTGCTGATGCGCTGGAGACTTGTGGGCTGTGGCATATGGTGTAGCTGCTAAAATGGGGGATATGCTGCCGACTTGACGATACCGCATCTCATTCTCGGTGAAGCTCCGTCAGACCTGAACCAATAAAGGCTGATCTATCGAAATGTGCTGTTTACAATTGGTAACACTCTCTAGCAGTTCCCTAGCAACCGTTGCAAACCCTGGTCTCATTCACTGTAATACTCAGTTGCTAAGCTACAGCTGACAAAACTACACACAAAATAAGGGCCAATAACTAACATTATCAATCCACGATGCATTGAAATGAGTAACAACTTCTATCAGTGAAATCGGTATAAATGTTGTCAACTGTATGTAGAAATGATCCACCTATTTACCTATTTACCTATCCCATAATTTATGAACTCTTAACCCGACACGTAGACCTGAATGGTTGCTGTGATACTGGAACGATTGCCTGTGCTTGATTGTGTCCATATACAGTATGTGTGGAGTCGGAGAGGTATGTGAAGGGCAGCAAGCTGCTGGAAAAGAGAGGATGGTGTAACTGGTTTGGAGGACTGTGTTATTATGGTACATAAAACAGCGAGGCTCGCCAGCAGCAGGAAGGTGTGCTGCTGATTTAGCCCTTCCCCTCCTAGTTGGCCACCTGTTAAAGGATTTATACTCCCAGGTCAGCGGTGGGTGTCTGACATCATCAGGCAACCTGCTTCTTCTACTAGCACTGCAGGAGAGCTGCGGAAGTGCGGGGGGAGGTGAGAGGTGCCATGAAGTATAGCAGAGAAACCTAAAGCAACTTTTTCACCTCACTTTTGTCTTTAAAGGCTGAAACTTACTAAAGGAAAATACTTTGTGGCAACAAAACTAACATTTCCAGAGGTGATGAGAGTGTTGGAGTATATATCATTTTGCTGCTGCTGTTCTCCAAGTGAATCTAAAGTAAAGTTCAAGTAAGAGAAGCTTTTGTTCGAAACTTCCTTCTTTAGTCATCCGGGAGACATTGTGCCCTTCCAAGTAGTCTGCCTCAGCAATGTCACAACCCACTTTAGCAGATACTTAAAGAAAGCACCACCACATGCTTTTACCCCATTTCACACTATCATATTTCATTTTCATGTCCACTGAGGCTACCCCTCCATTTTCTTCTCCACTGCAGACACTGCAAGGTGAAAATTGTATATTACCTGTTTATTTATGAAAACTGCAGCAAGGGTAGTATATTTACCATAAACGCAGATCCGTGAGTATTTCGAAACCATCTCAAAGGTAATTTCACATTTCTCTGGCGAGGTTTATGCTAACAAGGCCAGGGTAGACACGCCCCCAAATGGCAGCATTCCTCTGCCCCCTGAGAGGCAGGTACTCCTGGGCACCACCAGGCTGTGCAAGAAGCAGCAACAGCCAAAGAATAATTAGGCATGCTGTCATGGGCTTTCTGCTGTATTCACACACTATTTTCATCCAAGTGTCAACATGGTATTATGATTCTTTTCCAAACAGGTATGTGCGCACACTGAAGCACTTATTTACACTTGATGATCTAAATCATAAAGCAGAAACACTCAGAACAAGTGTCTTCTTGGTGTTGTACTTTGTAACAACCAATAGGATCAAATGTTCAAAGGGCTGGAGTTCCGTGTTTGTTATTGTGCTCTTCACTGAATGGTGTATATTATAGCAAATAGCACTGATTGGCCCGTAGGTTATTAGCATTTTGCATTACACGGTTTCATATGCATGATTATCTTTTGTGTGTGTGAAACATGTAGTTATTGATGTGTGTCATCACCCTATGTGCAGCTTGAATCTCATCCTCCATCAGAGTGTATATTGGAGGCCACATTGTCTGACATTAGGACAATCAAATATAAATGTGAAACGGTTAAAAAGACGTGTAATTTTTTATGTGATAACATTTCTGCAAGATGCCATTTTTGAGATTGAAAGTGGATGTAAAAAATACATCAAAATGCTTCTTTGTGTTTTGTGTGTTTGTGTGTGCATTTAAAGTGGTATTGCAAAAACATCAAGTAGTAAATTTTGCTGTGACTAAGACAATTAGAAAAATGCATTTGCAGCCTTGGCTGTAGGATATTCCAGAGATAGCCAGTGCCACTATGTGCCAAACTGACAGTTTTTAAATGTATCCTCCAAATTTCATCTTTTGCCTCTCTATATAGAGTTGTATGGAGACAGTAAATGTCAGTTGTGAAGCTTTCGAGTGTAAAACTCATTGGTTTCATTTATTCTGAAGTGTACAGGCACACCGACACCGACCTTGAATGGCTTTCTATCCGTTAGATTCCCTCTGTCTCTCCTGTCTGAACAGCAGCACTGATGTGTGTAGGGTTTTTCACTTGTTCTCCATCATTTTATGAGCTGGTTTACTTGGAAGGAGTGCTATCTTGTCTGTCTCTACGCCTGCTTTGGGATGGATTTAGCTGGCTGTTTTTTTTTTTTTGTCCACTTTACTGAAACAGAATCCTTCAGGCTTTTACAAGCCTTCAGTTCCACTTGGTCTAACTGCCCTGACTTTCAGGACAGCAGCTTTTTTTCAGCTATTGTTTCATGTGATCTAAATGTTTTATTGTTCTTTTTACTACTCCTGTGTAATTATTGACAATGGAAATTTTGGAATGAAATTGATTCCCAGCTTGTATTGTGATAATAGAGGGCAGTGACCGCTGAGTACCACACTGCATTTCAGTTTTTTTGGTGATTTTTCATGCCTCTTTCACATTTTTTTGTTGATACTTCTGCATTAACCTACCAACATTTCCTATTTTCTAAGCTTCTCATGTCGAGCCTAAAACTAATATCTGATGATAGAGTATACTTTAAAGGTCACAGTAGCAGTAGACATCTGCTGCCTCTGGCAGAAAAGGAAGACCTTGTGTACTTATAGGCTCGAGGCTAACTACATTTTCTCAGCTGGGGTGAAACTGATGACTGATAGCTTAGCTTACCCAATGAAATGTAAAGGTAAAACGGACCTCCTCCTGTTTTCAAACTCGGATGTGAACTTGTGATGAAGCTTTTATACACCTAAAACGTTTTTCATCTTCTGCTTGTGTGGAGACCACACATTGAAACCTTTCTGTCATGCCAATCTAACTTGGAACTTCAAATTATCTCATTATCCCACATTTTTGTGAAAGTAAGATAAATGTTCGTGCAGCATATGGCTCTGATTGCCAAAATACTCAGAAGAACAAGAGGCTGTTGTGCACATGGCTGGACTGCAATGAATTATGGGAGCTGGGGGAGGGAGTGAGGATGGACCCCCGTCCATCACACAGTTGCACTCAGACCAAAAGTGCTCCCTGCTCTTGTATGTGACCCAGCCACACTGGGCCTCTCGTGTTTGTTGAACATATGGAAACATCCCGGCTGCCTGTGTCATCAAAGCTCACCCTGAAGTGCACTGTGCATTAGCATTAATGCAAGCCTGCTGAGCGATTGAGCGCTGCTCTGTTATCTCCTGTTTGCTTCTCTTATCTAATGGTTGCAGACCAGTGCACGGCAAAGACTAACAAGGTAAACCAAAGATGAGAACACTGCAGAAAACGTTTCCCCAAAAAGTTTTTACATTTTTCAGCAATAGTTGTATGGCATTATCTAATATCTGAATTGTAATATCTGCAGTTATTGTCAACTCAGTGTTTTTAAAAAGCCTTTTCACACAGCTGTGGCAAGGTCACACTCTTAAGTTTAGCAATGCTCTCAAAAACAGACCTTTTAAAAGGATGCGTTTCGACATTTCTCATACTACTAGAAGGCAAGAGCTTATATGTGTTCTCCTAAAGGCTTCTCCCCGGTGAGACATTTCTGTCAGGGGTTACAAAGTGAGCGTATGCACAGCGTGTACAGACTTTAGTGCAGGAATGGCTGCAGCTGTGATGAATACACACGGCACAGGGATTGTAGTGAAGCAGGTGGGGAACAGAGGGATACTGCATGTGGATCTTCACAACATAAACCTTCGTTAAATTCAGCAGATGAATTTTCTTAAAACTAACACTGCTGGCCTCGATGAACAAGAACGAGTTAAAATTGAGTGAAAATGGCAAAATCAATAGACCTTTTTCACAATAACCGGAAATACGCAATCGCAGTGTATGAGGACTTCCTGTAAAATGTCAACACAGCAGAAAGCCGGGCAATCTAAAAGGGATCAGAGAGTCTACACGACTTCCCTCGCGGATTTACCTATCCTATGTAAAGATTCAGCCAAACAACTCTACCCGTCTTCATTGGAGTCACAGGAATCTGCAATAATGTTTGGAAACAAAGGTAATTATCAAAGACGTTTTATTTCTTAACAATGACCGTGTTAATGTTAGCCTTTGCTAAGCTACTTAGCTTCGACCACGCTTGCATAAGTACAGCAGATGAAGGCAATACATTGATTTTGATTTGTTTGTCATTATAAATGCTCGTAAGTCTGACTGTCTGTGCACGTCCGCTATTCGGCGTGGAGACGTTCCGCGGGCCCGGCCGTAGTTCATCCAAACTTGTTAATAGTTAGATGAGTTCTTCATCACTCCAAATAGCCTGAACTCGATTTTGTCTAGCTTCACCATAAACAGGGAAGGAGTGGAAGGACAGATAACACTGCTTTTGGGCATTACAAGAACAGCTCGGTACGCTACAAGAACTCTTGCTTGTTGCTTGTGCCATCTTTGTTGTTTACCCATTGCCCTGCCCTGACCGCAACAGGAAGTAGGTTTCCACTGCGATTGCATATTTTCGGTACAAAATACGGAAGTTGTGAGAAAGGTCTATTGACAGTCAAAAACACAAAAAGATAATATTTGTCTGATTATCAAAGTAGCAACAAATGTGATTTTACAATCAGTTGTAAGCAAACCGTGAGCAGCCACTGCACGTGTGCTCACTGTGTGGTACCTTCAGCTGCGTTTCAACATGTCTGATCTACACAGCGCCATGTGGCCATGAGTTCTACAATGACTAATGTATCCCCACCGGAGTACGCCTCGTATAGCTCTGCAAAAGGAAGCGTTCAGTACAGTTTGTGTGTTCTCTGTCCCTTGAAATATTATGTGGCAGGCGTACCACTGTTAGCTTGCTGCTCCCTGGAGGTGTTCAGTCAAAGCTCTACTGCTCTTATACAAGGCCTTGAAACTGTCTCCAGGTGTGGAAGCAGAGGGTGCAAAGGGTGGCTTGCAATATCCAAGAGTTATGTTTTTCCAACAAAAATTGCTAGTGCTGCTCGTGGTGCACTGATGGACAAGTGATCAAGTTCTTTGTGACAATCCTCATGCATGTGAACACATAGGATCTAATCTACCTGGATTGTTCTTGGGATGCTTAAAACCGCCACAGAGTGTGCTCTGCCAACAAAGCTTTAATGGGGTCATATTTGCAAAAAAATTGAAGCAGTACAAAGTTTCATTGTTCATTTCAGACACTTAGTCTGAACAAGTTAAATTCCCTTTAGAAATATCTGAAATACTTAAATATATTTGATAAAAATCTCAATTCTACTTGAATCTAGGTGTCATTAAAGTTCAGATATTTACTCACTGCCTTACAGTGCTTAAAAAATCAGACATCTAACCAATGGCAACTGAGGGTGCTCTCAAACCAGTGTGATCCTGGACTTGGACCGAATGAGTGGAGAACAGCTGATAATTGTATCATTTGTAGTGTTCACAGTGCACTTTTTCATCCACTACAAACATCCTTTGATGCGCCATTACTGGAGTTGCCTCATCTATTTGTCAAATCAAGTGCATAAGAATGCGAGGAAAATGTTGCCTTCTCTGTTCTTTCATAACATTCAACAATGGAGCAGCAACAAATTGCCACGCTTTTAGTGATTTTGATGTATATTTTTTTTTTTGCGTCATAGCCGGTGTCCTGTACAGTCACAATGCTGTATGGTCTACGTCATCTTTGAAACTTCCTGCATTTGGTAAACATTCTATTTAGAATTATCACTTGTTTGCTTTATTTTAATAATTAGCCTACTTGCATTTTCAGTGATAAAGCAATCTATTTTTTTGTGATAAAGTAATTTACCAAACATTTGTTGACTGAATATATACAGCTGTGAAATACAACTCGCTACAACTTTAATGAGAAGGGTGAGGTTGAGAGGATGCACAGAACTCTGCAATGTGTGGCTGAACATCATATTTGTGCTTTTTTTGATAATATTATATGAGGGGGCTCTGCACGTGTAATTTGTGGCAATGCATGGAGGCTCCTGACTTCTTGTTGATTTATATTCTAGTTTTCTTTCTAATGTTGTCATGCTGTTTTGTTCCATGTAGCCTTTATGACAATTTGCGTACCCCTGGGGCTACCCACTTTGGGAACCTAGGCTCTAGACTTCGATTGGAAACACTCCGAGTCCAGCCAAAACATTCGCTCCAGAATTCTCATTTGTGTGTTCACACCACCCAAAACAAGGTGAACTTTGGTGGAAAGGCATCCTGGGAAATACAAGAATGGTTTTGGTTTCCGTAGTTTGTACTAAATTATTACAATTACAATTGATATAATTAAGCGAATGTTGTGTACAAAAAAGCAAAGCTTAAAGTGTTTAGCTGCGTTCATCTCTCAGGCCCACATTACTCTGTCAGCTGGCTCTATTGTTGTTGTGATTAGTCTTGTAATTAAACTGCAGGGACTAGGGTTATATGAGTAATGAGTGGCATCCTTAATGTGAACAGGGTTGACAAGTGTGTTGTCACATTCTGACAGTGGTTCAGGTTGATGCCCACTGTGTTTGATTCATACAAGGTAGATACAGTTAAAAAAAATGTACCCTTCCTCTAGATTCACATACTGTAAACGTATAAACTTGTGTATTCTCTTCACATTCACATATATTGGTTTGTCTACAGGAGAGTCATTCTTTCAGAATAAGATGTGCAATGCCCTGCAGCTTCTTCTTTCGACAGCCTTGTGAATGTCAGCATGTTGGTTTCTGTCTGACATTTTTATCTTGATAAAGATGTAATAACAAAATTTTTAAAGCCTTTGTGGCATCATCATATTACTTTCAACTTCAGAAAAAAGAGAGCACTTAAGTATCTTTGTGCCAAAATTTGTACCAGTCCACACTGAAATAGTTCTAGAAGATTGGTCAAAAATTCTCAAAACACACTCTCAAAGAAAAAAGTGTTAAAGCTGTAGTAGTTGGCCATAGTGGCCGTCTCTCTTTTAATCTCTGTGAATTAAGAACACTAATACTTGTTAAGCCAAGGCTAAATGTTCTTTTTAGGCAACATACCTAATCCTGTACTTATAGATATAGCTTACGTCATATTTTTAAGTGATTAAAATCAAACTTATTGAGCAGATATAACTAATGTTAATTAGGGGGTTCAAAAGTTTTCAATTGGTCCGTAAAGCACAGCGTGATTGTCTTCTGCTGCCATGTGTGTTAATGAGAGTGAAACCCTGCCGTACCTCACAATAATAATAGAGGTTCCTCTCTCTGAACCCTTACTTACCCAAACACAGAAATGGATGTGCTCTTGTAATTACTGTCATTAAGATGATTCAGTAATCATGTGGCACATCTTGCTGGAATAAAAGTGTGCCTAATCCATTCATGCATCTGCCTTCATCAGATCCACACTGGGCACTTGTGTTATAATTGAAATGTCGAGTAATAACATCTGTGAAGGCCACATCATTTCCAGTCTGAATGCAGCTTGCTCAACTGTGTACATGGGGGAATGTAAATATTTTTAACAATAAAAAATTCATGAAGCTTGACTCAACCTGCACAGGCATCTGTGGAGTTAAAGTGCACGGCATCGATTGCTTGGTGGCCCTATCAAATACACATGAAATGATTGAACATTAGTTAAACACAGCGTGTTAGACAAATTTGAAATCCTGCAAAGAGTGTTATATAGTGAGGTTAAGAGTGTACCTGAGACGCACATGGCATTTTAATTTATGTTATTACAAAGAAAACTACCTTAAATACAGCTTATTTTAAAAGAAGCGTAGCAGAATCTTTGCTTTTAGGAACTAGCAAGCCAGAGGTGCCAAAAGTACTCAAGTAAAATTATCGATACTTTAACAAAAATGACTCTGGTTAAAGTATTGAAGTTACTCCCTTACTTATGTAAAGGTAAAAAAGTACATGCTACGAAATGTACTTAAAGCAGGGCCGTGTAACTTTTGGCCGCTAGGGACGCTAGACCTGTAACCTTCACGTCAAGCTCCCCAAGTGGCCACAAGTGTGGCAGCACTGTCTCAAAAATGAACAAACAACCAGTCGGGCCAGGCTCCCTTGTCTTTTGATTGTGTATGCGGACAGTAGTTGACCTGTTGGTTGAAGAGAGATCATCGACTCACTATTAAAGAAAAGTAAAGTTAGTTTTATGTAAGTAGGAATCTGTTGCATGCACGAAATGCCTGAAGCCCCTTCCTGCTCCCTCCCGCTACAGTGCAGACGGCTGCAGCTGAGGGCTGTACTACACTTCTTCAATTTATCGGGGCAAAATTAAAGCGGTTAACTTCCTAAATAAGCCTACATTCTGAGTGAATTCATCCTTTAGTAACTCTGTAAGTTGATCACTTAAAGCGTAAAAGCGGAGCTGTCAATGATAAGTGCTGTAAACATACGGCTGGAGAAGAAGAAAAAGAAGTGATCAGACCTCTCTCTCTCTCTGTCACCGCTTCTATACACACACCCACACACACACACACACACACACACACACACACACACACACACCCACCCACACACACACACACACTGTTTCCTGGTCATCATGTCAGTGGAACGGCAAAGTGATGGAGTGACCAAGAAGCACCACTTAGTGAAAAATAGTAGCAAAAGCCATAGCTGCATGAGTATATCAGAGCCTGTGGTCACATGACTGCCGTAAACTGAAACACTCTCCAGGCATTCTCCAGGTCACATAACCTGGACTTACATGGTGGTATTTCAAGAGGGGAGCCCCGCTTGGAGTATTGATACTGTTAAGCGCTGTATATTGGTCTGAGGAATCATTTAAAATTACCCATATGGGTCAACTCATTAGGTCACAAAGTCAGCGATGTGGCTTTAGATAAAAAAGTAAAAAGAATGTTTTTGTAAACCAGAAAATGCCATATCTTTTTTTTTTAAGAATGTGTAGAATACTGGTACATGGAAACAAGTTAAATCTGTTACCTTTGAACACCTGGAGAATTTAGCACTCATGATGGATAACATTTCTAAATAAAATGTTTAAAGAAAAAAAAAATGTAAATGTTCAATTAAACCCAGAGCAGCTTTGAGTTTAACATTTTTAAAAACTTGAAAATGTTAACCATAAAACTAAGGGACCTGCTTAACAGAAAAAAACTCAAACTACCAAAATTTTGCATCTTTTTATGTCATGGCGTCATCTGTAAAGGTCTTAAAGGGGACACATGAAAAATCCACTTTTGCAGTTTTTTTTTATCACATATGAAGTAACTTGTGTCCTCCGGCACACAAAATTTGAAACAAAACCATTCAGTCATTTGTTTGTGGTCTGTGTAAGTCTTATAAGATAGAGAGAATTGCTCCGTTTCACATGTTCTACATTTGTGACGTCACAAGTGAAATCGGGAAAGAAAATCCCCTCCCCTCCGCTAGTAACTCCACCCCCAACCTGATAAAAACCATTGTTTTTCACACTGAACGCGACTGTAGCGACTGCAGTCACTTCAGTCGCCCATGATGAGTCACTTGAACACAGTGGTGCTTTCTGGTCACTCCATCACTTCATCGCTCTAGTGAACAGCATGTGTGCGTGCTGTGTGACAGGGGAGAGAGAGGGCTGCCAGATATCAGAAACAACTACTTAAGTGCAGCAACAAAGTATTTCTACTTCGTTACTTGTCACCTCTGTACCAAGCTAACAAAATTTGTTTAATGAGTGTAAAACCCTATTGCTTTGGGAGTTATAGATTACCACCTGATCCGGTATTGGATCACAAATAGATTTTAAACCAAAAGTTAAGCAGGGAAAAAGTAAAAAAAAAAAACAAAACAAAAAAAAACAACTTGCAGGACCTCAGGCAGCTCAGTCAAGCTTAGGTGAGTGTTAGAAAACCCTGAGCAGTGGAAACAGCTGGCAGTGCTGCTTAGTGACTTGCTCCTTCTGTCTTTACTCTGCTCATCCTCAGAATGACTCTAAAGGAGACATTCTTACATAATATTTATAGAAAACTGATCACCACACCCCTCACTTCCCTTCAGTATGAGTCCAGTAGATACCCATAACCACAGTCATTGTTGTATGCTGCATTTTCTTGCACAGAAAGGAGGTAAAAATGTGAACCAGGAAGGGGAAAAGGTTGTTTTCCATTTAAGTGACCTTTTTACTTTTACTAGGAGTGCTTTGTGACATTTCAAGCCAGTTTAGACTGCATTGTGAATTGCTGTGTACTGACAATGATGTACTGCCTGTGCTTGCAGTTCAGTACTGGATGAGTGAAGCTTTTCATTGAAGGTTCTTTCAATGTTCTGTAGGTGTATCCGTCCAACCGTGGTCAAGGCTTTATGAAAGTTTTTATCAACAAGTTATTTAGTATGCCTTGATATCATCTTTGTAGATCCAAACAAACAATATTGCAACTCCCAGGCATATCTCTAGAACCAATTACCTATGTGTTTTTCATTAAAGATTTACATCAGCTCTGGCATCACAATTTGATTTCACGTATTCCGGTCTTGTATTTGATTGCAATGCATCAATGATGCAGAGTTATTACTGATTCTGCTTCATTGGAAATTGATAATGGATATAAAAAAAAAAAGCACAGTCAATGAAACACTGACTTTATTTATTTTTCCACAAAATAAATAATTGCAGAAATACCTTATGTCCACCCAGCTCATGGCAACCAAACTATGTTTTATATTTGCACCAAATGGACATGTGGTGATCACTGCTCTGTGCTGTGCACCCTTTATGTACAATTTAATTTATCATTTAGTGTTTTCTTTTTATTGAACAAGCAGATGGTATACTTGATCAATGCAGTGCAGCTTAGTTTTATTGTAAATATGACAGTCTTCATCGTCACCATCCCAGTATGAGCATCAAGTGATGATTCCAAATCTCTGGGACTTGACAAAAGTGACTATTGACTATTGCTAGTGTTACATAGTCATGCACAGCTGCATTGTGATCTATCAATTAAACAATTTATTTTTCCATCCCGTATTCCCATGATTCTTGGCTCTGTGTGAGCTCTCATAATAAACAGTCATTGACCACAATTAGCCAAACATCCCTTTGATATTGTATGCGTGCATGACCGTCTGTCACCATCCTTCCCCTCTTGCTCTATTTGCCTTTAGCCAGTTAAAGTGTGACAGAACCTCAGTGATGCTCACAATGGGTGAAAAAAGCTCTTTGAAAGCCAATCAGGAAGACACACTTAATCCATTTTCAGGGGAGGAAATATTAATGCACTAACAGCCGTATCTGCTCAATATGCAGCCGATAAGACCTTGACTGCAAAAAACTCTCTGCCACTTTTATACTGGCGCGTCGATGAGTGTTCAGGGATCTCTCTGCACTCTCTGTCACCATGACAACACCAGTTCCATGTCCGAGTGGGTGTACTTCACTTCATTTAGTAATCCGTAGCAACCGACGTGGGACCAGCTATGTGCATGCTGCGAGGGTCTAAGAAAACAATGATGATAAAATGCACCTAATCCTACAAAATGAGGTCAGCCTTCAGGCTGTTTATAGTCTCTGATTGGCAATAACTGCTCTTCTCTTTACTGTCCACAAACATAGGCTTAGCATAAGAAAGTTTAAACATCAATTTTAACTGGTGTTGTTTTACAGTTTGTATCAACACATGCTTACAGTTGTGCTCGAGATCAGAATCCCTGTAATATCTGTGTATTGCTTATATTGAGACGATGCTAACTTGCTGCAAATGTCACACATTTTTTTGTTAACACGTTAATACTTCAAAAGCACGACACGTTCCAGCTGAAATCACAGTCGCTGTTTCATTGTTTTAGCTTTTAAAAAGAAATCCACACAATCTACCACAAACCAGATTGTTATATTTTTTTTAGATTTCCATTAAGTTAAAAAGGTCAACTCCAAATAAAAGCATGGTTGCTCATCCATCTACTATTATTTTTGTCTTTTTTCTTTAACCTATCCTAAAATATTGTATTGTAATAGTGAACCCATTATCGTCTATTGCAGTGTTTCTCAAATGGGCGTATGCGATGGCACTACAAGGGGTACTTGAGTGAGAGTGGAAAATTATCAACTAAAAGCACGAAAAATATGGGGATTTTAAAATGTGTATCTTTGGTTTAAAATGATAATCATGACAATGATCTTAATTAGAACATAAACTGAAAATGCAAAAGTCATTCTTGCTTCCACACCAGGTCAGAGATGACAAGAAATGATAAAAATCTATTCATGATGCACCAAATACTATTTCTTCCACTTATTTCCACATTTTGATTCTTTAAATGTGATAAACGTTAACCCTCATTTGTTCCATCAATGTGCGCTATAGTTGTTTTTTTATAGTATTCTGAGCAAAATGTTGTAGCTAGCAATATACAATTATACAAAAACAATTATATTTTAATGTACTACTTTGTATGCACTCATTTCATAATACAGAGTCAAACTCTATACCTAAAAAACAAATCTTGGAAAAAGAGAACACAATAATTTTCTGTTGCCGCGGTTGCACAGGTGGGAATTATAAGACTGTGACAAAGGCTGTAGGACAACAGTAAAACAGAGAAACAGCGAGAGGGAAAATGGAGTGGTTTTTTTGTACGGTTGGTGATATTGTACATGATATGAGTAATAACACATGTTATAAATTTCAGATTTTTACTTGTACCTTGGGCACAAAAAGTTTGTGAACCACTGGCCTACACCATGGGTACTTCTTGCAAATCAGAATCAGAAGTACTTTATTAAATACAGACGCTATAAATAAAGTGGCTGGATCTCTAAGTGGAATGCGAGTCATTGTGTGCCTAATATTCTTTAAGTGTAATAGATAATTGCCAGCAGCAGCCCAAAGTGGCCTGAATTTAGTTCACCACTTATTAACCATTGGAGATTTAAACGAGGCTCTCATTGCACCGTAACAGAATGCTGCTAAAAGTGCTGATATGGTACCTGTGTAGTTGTGAGTAAAATAGGATGATTTGGGGGTAGTCAGGCTTGAATAAATGTGTTGGAGTATTTTTAGACGTTAAAAGCTGTTATTATGTGGGACGGTAATTTAGCCTCAAAGGCGGTGCAGATGAGTAAAAAATGAAAGATTGATCAGGCTGTGAAGTGCCGGTCCCTCTCTGAGCATTTCTACTCCAAATGAGGTCTAGATATTTCAAAAGAGTTTTCAGTTGCTAAGAAAGTGGCGTCTTTGAAGTGAGCATGTCCCCGTGGTAGTTTTTTTTTACTTGCTCCGCGAGAAAAAGGGAATTTGAGCAGGTTAGTGTCAGATGTTTTCTTGCTTGCTCCACAGCAGGTGCATTGGAGGGTCATTTCATGTTCACTCCATCCTATCTAGGCCAAATCCACTTGATGTGAGAGTTTGCTAGATATTTCCTTCTGATATCTTTAAAAACTTGCAAATATCCAACTAATGTATGCATTAAAACACTTTTTACAAATATATTGAAGCCATGAGATATACCGTGTTTTCTATAGATAATTCAAGATCACGCTGAACATTAGTATCTGTTATAATAGTGTTTATTTTTTATTTTCATACAATCATACATCCAAAATCAGGTTGTCACTTAATAATAAAGTAATGTATCAGCATTAATAACTTCAGAGCTGGTAAAAGCTGAATTGCTCAGTAAACAATTCCCCCCTGCTCTGTCTTTTTTGTTAAATCTTTAAAATATTGTCTGAAAATAAATTTGTCAGGTCATTGTTGTTGTTCTACCAGACAGAATGAGCCAAAACAGTCAGAGTAATATACAGGAAATATGTAGCAATGCCAAAACTGAGTTTTTGCTACATGTGCCTATATCCATGTGAGCTGCAGAGTGCAAAACTCAGGCATTTCAGACGAGATCTACAATAATTCCGAATGAAATCATTCGGAATGAAAGTGTTCTGCTTTGTGTTGACATGGAAATGGTCATTCCTGAACGAGGTTTACATGGAAAACTGGTTTATTCAGCTTTTGATAATTCCTCTTTAGGGCTGGGGGTTGGGAAGGCTCTGATTGGACAGTGGGAGAACCTGACGTATCACATCTATCAGGAAAAACACACAACAAACCGTTTATTGTTGGCTATAACACAGAAGACCTCACATGAGAACTGTTTTCACTTTTATTTTGATTGTACTTTTGAAGCAGCAGCTCAACAATAACACACGGTTTCAGTTTGGAACGCGGAGCGGAACGGAGATAGGAGCTAATCACCAGTAAATAAATCCCAGTAAACCTCTGGAAAACAATCACCAGGAATAAGTAGTTGCTCCCTGGTAAAGATAGTAGCTCTAACAACTGGTAAAATGATAAACTTATATATATTACAGCCTGTGAATGCAGTACGGGACACATTTACTCCGCCTCCGGGTCCTGGTGCCAGCCGTCCGGTGAAGCCTGTTCCGTTTACCGTGTTTACCAAGGTCCGTGTGTGTTTAATAAGTCCGTGTGTGTCCTTGTGAAAGTCTGCATGTTTATACCTCCGTCCATCCACTCTTTTCATTATGTCTTTTAAGGCTCTTATTAAATAATCTGGGCCGCCGCCATTTTGGATTATGTCATCAAAGCGGAATTACGCAACTTAAGTGTTTACAAAGAAAGAGAAATTATCAAATTCGGAATTAAAAATGAAATAAACCAGCCACCTGATTCGGAATTAACTTTTATTCGGAATTAAATTAGCATTAGGAATTATGTGTTAACAAAGTCAGGTTAAAGAGGAATTAGCTTTTATTCCACTTTAAAGAGGAATTAAATCTCCCATGTAAACGTGGCCAATCACTTTAAATAATAGTGTTCTATTTTTTAGTAGAAACATTTAGCATTCCAGTTTTTGTAACATAACCAATTTTTTTCACTGTTTGCCAACAGCTCAGATGAACTATCCGCCCACTTTATATGTTGTAAAAAAGAAACAAGAAAAATCTGAATGTCTTATTTTCTTTCTGTTTTTTAACATACAGTAAAATAAATTTGTAAATCTCATCATTGGATAAAGTTACACATTTTTATGAACACACAATTAATTGTTTAAATTGATTAAGCATTGATTTACTGTCACTGCCTGAATGGGTTTGAGTTTTAATTTTTCCCAAGTTATGTTAACATGAACAGCAATCAAATACATTTCTTATGAAAAATGAACAATTGTAACATTCATTGTCAAAGTGCAATATCCGTTTGCCTCTAGTGTTTTTTTTAGACATTTGGACTTTGAGTTGTGTGTACCGGTATATACTTATATCTACACATATCCTTATGACTAACAGAAACAGGAAATTCTGTGTGATTGCTCTTGTTTTGTTGGAGCTTTTTTCCTCACACTCAGCCCGCAGGCTCACAAGCAAAGAATTGCACTGTGTGAATGCCAATCAGTCTCTTCTGGTTCAATTTAGTTTCTGACCTTGGAACCCCAAGTAAGAGAATACAACCGTCAAATCCTGTCCATCTTTGTGACAAACATTGTGGGAAATTGAAGCTCATTTAACTACTTGTAGGAATGTAATGGCCAGGGTTTGAGCTCGGTTTGGTGCAGAAGAGATTTTGTAGTTTTTGGGATACAAATATAGTTGTTAAAATCCAGTTTAACTATCACTTGTTTAAAAAAAAAAAAAAAGATTTAATTGATAAATCATAAAAACTTTTTTATGGAAAAAATGCATTTATATTAAAACCTGTAAAATGTTTATTAAATAAACACCTCCTTATTGGACTCGGAATGGTTTGATTCTCATGAAAGGATCAGACGGAGACAAACCAAACAACATTTCATATATTCCATATGTTCTCCTTGATAGCATCCCTAAGGATTTATCTATAGCTTCTTCATTTTTCAGAGGCCTCTACAGGAGCTTATTGTGACTTGCATCCAGAGACGAGGCTAGTTTTTACACCAGATATCCTTTTTTACCGTCACTGGGTCTTTAATCTTTGGGTCTTTCCAAACAGGGATGGGGTTCTACCCCTTGCTCTGTGTTCTTACTGCATTTCACCGTCTGTTTATACAGTAAGTTTATTCCCCTTGATGCTGAAGCAGCTGTCATGGCGCTTTGGCTTCGCTCTGCATTTTTCTGCCCTTCCTGTAATATCCCTGCTTGGTTACAAACCTAAATATGTTGTTCACCTTACAGAAACACAGCTGTATAAATATCTATTTGATCTGGAATTGTTGGATATACAAGAGGAAGCATCCGTACCCGTGAGATAAGGACTATTTAAATTTTCATGAATTCACCAGTAGTCTGGTTTTTTGGCGCATACCCACTCTCTAATTGGCGTGTTGCCGTTCTCGCAGCGAGGAACTTCATGAATTATGCGCAAGAAACAACTTGCCACGTATCCAATTATAACCACATTGTGCAATGCAATTTTCAGACTGCTATGCTTTAAAAAGACAATACATCAGACAGCTTTATTACAATCCAACCTTAGTTATAGCCAACGATTGCCCCAAACCCCTTGTTTCCTTTTTCTACTAAACACAATGTCTTCGCCTTTAAACAGCGAAAGCAAACATTCTTTGATTACAGCAGCCCTATGCATTTCATCCCCCCTAACCTATTAAACAACTAGACATAAAAATAAGAGCTGAATTTATTTTTATAAATGATTTATGATGTACTGGAGCACGGTTGTAAAATTCAGATGGAAAGTGAAGCACGGTAATAAATAAACTTATAGGTAGCGGTTTTGAAATAGTGTAATAAGGTAACTATTTACATATCCAAACAAAAACAAATGTGTTTTGCTGCCGTCAGCTTAACCTTTTCTGGTTTCACATCATTTTGCATGTCCTCGTGTTGAAGCAAGGACCTGATGCATTTGTTTGCAGCCACGTGGGTGGTGACTGATTAAAGTGACTTTCGTGCATTACACTTTGGCTTTTGCTGGCCAGTATGCTGAGGTGACAATAAAGGTTGCTATTATAAACCCACTCATTGCCTTTTTTTGGAGTCATCCAAATATTCTCAGTTTACAGTGCATACTCTTATAGGCTATGTACTGCATAGAACCTTTTATGAATTGAGCAACATGTTTTATATGAACAAAAAGGACTGTAGTTGAATCTACAATACATTGTTTTAGAAGTTATATAGTCCCTGCTCACAAATGTTGTGAGTTAATTTTTTTCAAGCGAAACTTTACGATGGATTTAAGCTACTTTTATTTAAAGTATGATTGAGAGGGAGATTTTTGGTCATGTTTGTTGATGATTTGAAATTTTTTGTTGCCCACCTTAATGTTCTCATTGATTTTAAGCTGCTGTCTGTTGCACTTTTTGATCATGGAAAGCACATTGAGTTGCCTTGTGTATGAAATGCGCTATACAAATAAATTTGCCTTGCCTAAAGTTACACAACCGTATATTTTGTTTATCTGAACGAAACTAGTCTTCACCTTTGAATCCCAGCTGTACTCAGTGTTTTGTAGATCTGTTATGGTCCTCCCTGCAATGCATTGTTGGTAATGCAAATGTCCTACCTGTATATTACTGTTGACGTACAGGAGAAAACCCAGAATAAACTTGGCAGAATGTCAGATCATTGTGTTTCTGTCATGTCACTGTTTCCATCCCCTTATTTTCCTGTCATCATGTGCATGATTCAATTAAAAGTCTGCATATACAAATATTACCATGGGAATAGAAAGAGAGCACATAGAGTGATATGAATATATGAGTTGTTGGCACCAAAGTAGTAAAATATTTTCTCTCTAAGCTGCAACTTAATTCAGTGAATGCATTCTTTCCTATCAGTGGGTCACTCATATCTTTCTCATTATGAAGACCTACATATTTGAAAGACTGGGTAGAGTGGTCAGCTTCAAAACAGACAGCTGAAAGGGTTTTTCAAGAAGTTTTGAACATTTATCCTTGCTAAAAGTAGGTCGGACTAAAATAGGCCTTGTGACTTTCTTCCTTTCTGATAGATGTGATCCACACCGTTGGTCCAGTGGCAAGAGGTAGTGTGAGCTCTACAGAGACCAATGATCTCACCTCATGCTACCAGAACTCCCTCAGGCTGATGGAGGAGAATGATTTGAGCACTGTGGTGAGTACAGTATTACACCAAGTCCACAGTCATCTGAGACAGGAAATGTCTCTATGCTGTGCAGTTTGAAGTGTTGGTGCTTTCTGTCTATCGATGCATAAGTCTTCAGTAAGACAAGCCACATTTGGAAATTTAGGAGGGATTTGGATGAGGTACAGCAACAAAAGGTTTGTGCATCTTTCATTCCAGATACAGTTTAGAAAATCCTTAATCTGCTTTTAAACAAAAGCAGCACACAAAACAACAGAATGCTAATGTTCAATGGTTGTCAAATGAAGGCTTATATTTCTGACTTTGGATCATGAATAAATGCAACCCAGGCCTTTGTATGCACCCATCCATGTTGCAGCTCTGAATAATTCTTAAGATTTTGTTTTGTTGGTAAAAAATGGGTCACATTTCCTACATTTTTGAAGGATCTTCACCTTGATCTAAACCTATTTGATAACATAATATTGGTTGTTGCTCATGTCAATATTTCTAGCAGTAAAACCGGATATGGGGGTAGTGCCTGGCTGGCTGTGGATGGTATATTTCAGGCTTTCCTAGTGAGAAAACACAAAGCACAGCACTAAATAGTCACAGATCACATTTTGTGTACCACCTTCTGTCCTACAGCTTTATCAAAGGCTAATCAGTTGAAGTGCTTATCAACAGCATGAAGAGACCTATTGAACACTACTTTGATTAAAGAGGCTTGTGTTAGAATAATCTCTAGTTTGTTAAATGAATGGATTGTGAAATCCTTCAGTTGTTTTGAACTAAATCAGCCCAAACACAGTGCATGCACAAAGAATGATTGAATGGGACACATCCACGAGCATCTCAATTATGGCTTTGTTTCTGGCACATTCCAAGAATTTGTTTAGGTTAGGCCTATATCTTTCTTTATTTGCCTAGTAATTCATTTATTTATAAGGAGCAGGGTTTATGTTTTTAGTGGGTGCAGGCTGAAGTCTGTCTAATGTATTTGCACAGCTGCTCTGGATTGAGCCGTCCCATAGTAAAAACAGTGGTGGTCTGTGATTGACTGGCCTTGTACGATGAGCCTAATCACTGCATTATCTCAGCCACAGTCCATTTCGTCTCTCCTTGGTGCAAGAACAACAGCGAGACATTTCACCAAAACGGAAATGGCTGGCCGTGGTTTAATTTTACTCAAGGCTACCTTGATTTGCTTGGCCAATTTAAAGAGATTCTGTTATAGTCTCTGCAGAATCCTTAACAGCTCAATCTTGTAATCTTTTGTTGCAGCGCACAATGAGTCCAAGTATTTGGGTGATCAGATCAGCTCTGAGCTTATTTGGACTCATTTTAAAGAGGTTTCACTAAGTTTTGCTGTATAAGAGAAATAAGTGATCCCACTGCAGACAGACACCCTGCCAAGTTGGTCTACAAAGTGGACAAATGAGGGGGGCTATAGTCAGGAATCCAACATGGCAAGCTCCCTAATTGGAATTCCAGGGTATTACAGAGCATAGGAGGAGTCCGAACAAAGCCTAAAACACAATAAACTTGAGCATGAAAGAATAAGAAGTAGAATCGATTTGTAGTTAATCCCTGTATTTTAGAGCTCAAAGCTGCCCTTTAGGCTACACAACAGCAAAGCTTTAATTGTCATATCAAAGTCTTCCTTTTCATGTCGTCTGTCAAGAAAGAGTTGAAGTGGATCACCATTGTGATACAAATGCTTTATCTTTCTTCATGTTATGTATTACTAACCATTTTCTAATAATTGTCATAATACTGATGGACCTCGTTTCCCCAAAGTGATATTTCAACATGCCATTGGTTTTCTTAGACTCTAGATAGGCATAAGCTCTTTGGAAGATCTAATATATTGGGTTTTCCGAATCATTCGGCTGAAATGCATATTTTAAAATATGGCTTCTTAAGTGCATTCATATATAATGATATAAGAGCAGTTTTCTGGGACCCATTCATGTGTCTATGGCTCTGCTTTTGCAGTTTTCGCTTCTCTCTGCCTGAAAAACTCTTTATGCTCCACTGCTTTTTCCCCCTGTTTTACTGGGGCTGAAAGAGCAGCAGACTGTTTCTGCTTCTCAAGCCCTGACTGACCACAGCCCAGAGCCAGGCGGTCCGCTTTGCTGACCAGCTTCTGCAAAGTCACACTGCCATGGTAGCTGTTCAGCCTGCAAATCCAGCTGCAGCTCAAGGCTGTTGAGCAGCACCTTGTCAAACAGCCCCCCTCCTCTGCTCAGTGATTGTTACACTACAGTGTGTTGTCGGCTTCAAAAGGAAGATCAGGTCATGCATCAGAAAGAAAATATCTGTCGATTCCTGGATTTCTAAGGATTAATTTTTGATGTAAATTAAAATGATACCAAATGGTTGATGTGAATTAGGGTGCAATCACAGGCCCTTTGCCAAGTTATATTAAATACGCCTCATCTTGGTTGCTCAGTTGAATCATGAAGTGAAATGTGGATCCATCTTGAAGTTACTAAGATCATTTGAGAAAACTCTTCTCTGCAGTGTCTCCCTACTTGGTGGCTTTCAAAGAGTTGGCAAAGAAAAAGATGCATAAAACATTCATACTTTTTTTCATAACACTGACTGAAACTTCCCAGTCTCTCTTTGTCCAAAAAAACCTACTTCTTCTGGATTGTATTATTTATGTATATATGCATTTTAAACATACGTTTCTGAGGGTGGATGTACTGTATTCTGTGTACAGTCAGACCCTGAGGGGGCTTTCTTCCAGGAAGCCAAACAGGACATGGCATTGGAGAGACGGGTAATGTCGGTCCTGTTTTTTCAGTTAGTCATGGAAGGCTGCTCAGATTCATCCCTGGAAGCAAGGAGAGCATCTGTCAGGCAGAAAGAGACTGACAGTGTGGTGGGGGACACCGCCATCTGGAACTCATTCAGCCTGAGACACTGATACATTTTGGAGATTATATTAAAAGCCTTTCATACTGTAACACTTATGGTCAAGGAATGCCCAAAATTGACTCAAATTATTGATGTTTCCTTAGATTTGGCCGTTGGCTTGAGTTTTTCCAGGATTGTTTTGTTGAACTAGGAAAGCAAGATGATTGTTTGGAAGAAGAAGAAAACTGGCATTTGTCTTTTTTTAATTGGCTTGTCGGCAGCTTAGCCTCACTTTCACTTCCTAATTTGACTTTCACAATTTGATGGTTTTTAAACGTACTTGTCATTAAGTTGTTTTTGGCAACACACAGCTGGTTAAAGGCTACCAGAGTGGACAATGGCAGGTTTAGTCAGACTGTATTTATCGGTCTCCTCTCTGACTCCCAAACAACCCTAAAGGTGTTTTGTAATCATGACACATTGGCTTCGAGGAGATCCAGCAGGGAAGCCACAAATTGCCCGTTGAGGAAAAGAAATGCTGTAAGCCAAATGAATTGCAGATGAATGGTGTAGAATGATAGGATTAGGCATCCTTCTCCGTGGGTTTATCCCAAGGCTGCCAGGAGCATTAGCTTTCATTCATTCTGCCCAACTGTTTCCCCAAAAATGAATTTACACAAGCCATAGCTGGTGACACAGATGTGCAAGCGTACTCTTCTTTGAAGATTACAACTGATAGCTGGTACTTGAGTGGTTTGAATATAAAAAGGAAAAATCTGCTAAAAGCATTGCTGGGTGGCAGGATTCTTAGCATTGCTTCTTACAGCACAAAGATATTTCTTCTTCTCACTCATCGCATCCTCTTATTTATTAACCCCAATACTCTTAAAGTCCTTGGCTTAAGTTTCTAAACTGCCCTTAAGAGTGGATGTAAAAGGGCCTAAGATGGTTTTCTGTATGTTAATGATGCCGCGAAACCAGCCTCCTGTTCAGGGTGTGACCCACCTTTGGCCATGGGTCAAATAATAGGATAAGCACCAGTAAATTCCCCAAATAATCTCCTTATAAGGTAATTAATAAAAGTTCACTAAAAAGAAAAGAACAAGGAAATGGGGAACAATTAGGTTGATGTTTGGTAAAAGTGGTATACAATCGCTCTGTTTTGTCTCACCAGTTTAAAGAGCATTTTTTGTCCTTGAGTAGTGTAAGATAAGCTGTAAATGTGTTTGATGGCCTCATCCTCAGTATAGGTCAATAGGGATGTTTGAAAGTGTGTTTTTTACAGCTGCATTTAGGAGTTCAAGAGCTGCAAAGAGGGACTTTTGTCATTATTACGACCACCCCAATCTTCACAGCTTCATACTGTGTGCAGTTGCGTGATGGCTCCCTACGTGGTTCATTCATTTTTACTCCTACACTGATTAGAACGACATACATTTCCTTTTTTTAACACCGCTCAAAGGTCCCCTAAATTTCTACATGTGAGTGTAAGCTAGTCTGAATTAATTATGTGATTTAACCGAGACAAAGGAGAATGCAGTGTTATGTAGACACTATTCTTGTGTTTGTAAAAATGCCAATAGATGAAAATCAAAACCTTGCTGCTGCATCACCCAGGGCTGCTTCTCAGATCTTTCGTAATGTATATTACATGCTTGGTTTTAATACAACATTGTAGTTTCACCACCTTCTTTAATGAATTATCAAATGTATTTGTGTAGTTTTGTTGTACAGTAGTCCCTCGCTATAACGCAGTTTTTTGCGGCCTCGGTGTTTCACGGATTTTTTTTCCAGTGCAATTTTAAATGCATTTTTTTACAGCGTATGAACGCGTATTGTGTTCTGCATCCTGATTGGCTAATGCTGCATTCACCCACCGGCAACACATCCAACTCCGCCTTTTCTCCTCTCACAAACATAAACCACCGGTGAAAAAAGCCGGCGTGATTAGCACCTAATACTATCCTAGCTCAGTGCTACAGAGAGAACTTTTACCTGCTACTACCACCTCCTTTCCGATTCTCCTCCACGCCAAATCCTTTCTCGTCCGTTCCCCGTTATAAAGGCCGTGTCATACAGCTCCAGGTGGTCACACACAGCTTCTCCTCCATGGTTGAATGGGTGAACAGACCGGTGTCTGTGTTGACGGCCTGACGTCATCGTCAACAAAGACTCTGAATGGGTTCGGCATCAATGTCTGATCACTGGCAGTGTGACTCTAAAGTGCTGTTTGTTTGAAAACAGGTTTATGTTTTAAAATCTACGAAGATTTGAACTTTGAGTGTTTAAACAAGAGATAATTGTTAATTCCTGTCTGAGAAAAGTGTATAAAGTGTGTGGTGAAGGATTTTACAGCCATAAAACATGTATAATAATAGTAAAAAAATAAAGCTGACTACTCTGTGGATTTCGCCTACTGCGGGTTCTTTTTAGAACGTAACCCCCGCGATAAACGAGGGACTACTGAAATATGTAGTCTATTGGTCTTTGTTGATCAAAAATCAATCAAATCAAAAAAGTTAGTAAAAGAAAACACAATATTGCATTGATTTTTTTTAAGTGTAATGTCGTCCATTTAGCTCCTTCATGTGATTGTAACCCAGCCTTATCTGAAGCTTGCTATTGCTCTTAGCCTACTTTCACATGCACTACAATACTAGCACGCATCAGCAAAGGTTAATTAGACTGTAGCTTTCCAAAGGTCACATCACCATTAAAATTAGTCATTTCTGTTTGTCTGATCCAAATCAGTGGCAACACTGGGCCAATTAGATCCAATTACTCTGATAGTCGTTGTGCTGGTTTGCCATCAAGGCTAAATTAATGACCAGCAAAACCTCAATTACTCCAGCACCCCAATTCAAATAGCGTCGACAAATGCAGGAGTAGGAGGAGCTTCAGGTGTGGGTAAAGGGGGCTGTCCTCCCACATTACCTTTTCCTCATGTTCCCTTCACTCGTTAGAAATGGCAAAACCGCATGTGAGTTGAAATATTATAATATGTAAAATATGACATTTCCACACACCTCAAGAGAAGCAATCACATTTGATGGGGATTGAAGAGGTACTCTCCCATGTGTCTATGTGGAGAGGGCTGAAGTGAACTTACCAGCTTGATTACAAGCACAGGACGCATATACAGTAGCAATCATGAGAAACCCGACCAAGACTATTTCACCTACATGTTTCGCAAACAATAACAGCAGCCATTTTTTACATCGATGCACGTTGTCTAAATGTCTATAATAAACGCTCTCTAAACGCTTTAAATAGTGAAAGCAGTTACATACAGTCAAACAGCAGAAGACCCATTCAGCACTCACTCCCTCTTTTCTCTGTCTCTGTATCTGACTGTGAGAAGCCTCCTGAATTTCTATAAGGCTCAAATCCCTCTGCGGTACCATCTGAGAATAGCGGCGACAGCTCGCACCCAACTGAGGGACTGTCAGAGGAAGTCGTTGATTAAACAGATGTCGTCCCCGTCAGATGTATGAGACAGTGCAGCACAAAAGGTATGCATTAATTAAACATACCTAAAGAGTGTGGGTAATGCAGAAGAACAAAAAGGCATTACTGTCTATCTTTGTGTCTGCCTCACTGTAGGAATGAGAAAGTGGCTCCTTTTCTACCTCTGGTTTGACAACACTCAGTACTGAAGCAGGCAGGAAGCCCAGGAATTTGCAAATAAAAACTGGTTAGTGACTGTCACTTCTGATTAGCAGTGTGTCAATCAGCTATAGTGCATTCAGCATAAGAGACCTTTCAAGGCGTGCTCCAGGTCATTCAACTGAAGGATTCTACATTTGAATCCCTTTGCTGCAGACTAGAAAATCAGTCAAGAACAGACGGTTCGTGGACGATGGCATTTTGTTTGCTTTTAAGTTATTTTCAACCAAACCAAGTACAAAACTTTAGCAAAAATCAGCAAAAGCCTGATTTTTTTTTTTTTCTCTCAAGTAAGCTACCATCTGTTAAGAATTTTGCTGCAGTCTAAAGCACAAACATTTCCTCCACCACCTGATAAATGTTTCTCTTCTGATCTAAGGCTCCCGGCATGGAAGGTGGATGTGAAATACTTCATTGTTAATGCAAATGAGGCATCCCTCATGCACTGAAAGTTGCTCTTCAGTGAGTAAATCTCAGCAATCTCAAAGATACTGTAACAGATTGCTGTTTGTAGGCAGCGGACTCAGTGGAATTAATTCTTGTTTACATCATTATGGGTAATTACCATGCAGAAACAGTCCAGCCAACAGCGCGTGTGTGCAAATGTATCTGTTATAAGTGAAGCTATGCTGGACTGAGCTGTCTCGCTCTGCAATCTCATCATGAAAACAACAGAATTCCCATGGTAACACTTCATGTGGTTCCAGTTTGTTTGGTCACCCTCATGGTGAGTTGGAGGTTATAACGTTGGGTAGGAATTTCCAAAGTGAGAAGAAAATAAATAACTCTGCCAAACATGTCTAATCATTTACAAATCACAAGCCCATCTTCTGTCTTTATATACCGGCCAAAAAATATTGTTGAGAAATCATTACCTAGCATTCCATACAGTGCTCACAGATGGATGTTTTGATACCCGAGGCTTTAGTCATAAGAAAGCGGAATTTCCACGTTTTTTATGAAAGCGAGAGCATTTTGTTTCCAGGCAAGATGTGAAAAATTAGTCACCACTATGCAAATATTATTACCTGGAAAGATACTTAAATGTACCTCTCCTGGGTTTTTGCTTTTAATTCCAACATGCTAACATGAGCTGTGATAAAAAAAACTTTTTCTTCTTGGTACAGATTTTTTATTTATTTTTTATTTTTTTTGGTGTTTTTGTTGTTGGACTGGCCAAGGCCATGTCCATGAAACTGGAATTTCCTGGTCCATCACAGGCTACAGTTTCAACAAGCTTGAACTCTTTTACTTTCCAATTATAGTTTCCAGCCACACCACACACACACACACACACACACACCACACACACACACACACACACACACACACACAACACACACACACACACACACACACACACACACACACACACACACACGGTACAAGGTTCCTCTCTGGTTGCTCGACACATAGGTATTCATATTCCCTAACATGTGACCTGTTTGATAGATTCTTTCTGTATTACTTCGAAAAAGCACTTTTATTATTTCACCAACACAGTGTCTAATGATTAAATAACTAATAACACAATTTATTTTATTTTTTTCAAATGCCAGATAAATCTAAAGAGATAGCTAATAGAAGGCAATTAAAAGTAGAGTATTGTAAATAGTTTACACTATAACAAACTCTGAAACTGATTTGGGAATGAAGGAATCAAGAGAGACGAGGTTTACTTAAATACATGAAAAGTGTAAATGAATACAAAATATTTTAAATGCAAAATACTCCTGCAGAACAAACTTGTTATTCAAGGCATGTAATATTGGAGGTGGATGGAAGCAAGATTCAAACACTGATAACTAACTGCTGAGGAAACAAGTATTGATTGGAAATAAGCAACTGTAGTGTAAATATTGATATTTTAACATGATGATCAATTTCGTAAGTGTGTCAGGTTTTTAGAAGTGTCCAAATATTGTTGATCTGTACTTTATCAGCGGTCTTGCTTTTAAAAATTAGTCTTCTGTCAGCCAAAATGAATTAGCTCCTTGTATGGATTTACAGTTTTTCACACTCTTTTAATATTTATTTGCACATCTGCTTAAAATATTTAGATCTAAGATCTACTCTCACCCCATCCAATGTAATGCACAAACCTCTGTTTGTGTTTGTTAAAGCTTTGGCTCCATCTGTGTTATCAGACTGATTATACCTAAAGCTGTGAGTGAACAGATATTGAAAGCTATGGGACTATTTGTTGGGCAATATGATGAATATTTTGGTAATGGAGTATTCTATCGATTATTCCATTATTTAATCAAGTTATCGGATCAAATATGTTTTTGCAATTAGGTTCAATTTTAAATATTCAACAGGAAATTGATCACTTTATGCAAAGCAGTTTTTTTCTCTCTGTTGTACATTTTTGTACATTTATTTATATATTTTATTGGGACAGTGCATGTTAATGGACATACATGAAAAAAAAAAAAAAAAAAATGAATGTAAACATGCCACATTGTAGCCAGTGGCTAACTTCCATCTGTTGTCCCAAATGGGGCCGGGGTCACAAAGGGCTGGGTTTTAAGGGGTGGGGTATCCCATATATGTATTAAGTAAAGAAAATTACATGCACACAATAAGATCCCACTACATGTTGTGTCGGCATTGGTTCAGATAAAAACAAATAAAGTAAAACAAAGCTTTGAGGCAGAGAAAATCATCATCGTAATTTTTTGTAATCAAGGTATTGGAGGACCTTGAGGAATCGTTGTAGCCCCAGCTATTTGGATTGTTTACTGCACTTGTGAGTTAGAAAACCTCTTGCAGACCACAAAGGGTTAGTCATGCCACAGATAAACAAACAGGAGCATTTCACCTGCAATAGAAGTTCTATAAGTACCGTATGTTTATGGTCCAACATGCCAATGCCCTCTTAAATATGTCCCTAATCATAGTGTCATTACCTTCTCCACATATTCACTTTAGTGCCATTATTATCTTTCAAGGTCACTGCTCACAGGGAGTGATGCACTGTGCCTGGCCTGAGCTGATTGACTTGAGATGTTAAAACTGACCAATTTAGCCCTTCTCAGTAATTCAGAAGGTAAAGCAAGACCTTTAGCACAGGTTTATGAGTGAAATACATTGGGTCTAACACATCAAAATAGCATTGCTGTGATGTTGGACATTGCCTTAGAGCTTTACTTATTTTTTCTTCAGAAAATGTATTTCACCAGCAATGGCATTGGGTTCAGCCAAGCAGGTCAAATCTGCCGGCTTGTTGTTGACCTAGCTCCTATGATTTATCTGCACGGTCCCAAATTACTTCCTGGTCTAGTCTTTTATCTATGATTATTTTCACGATTGAGTTTGTGATACAGAAACTATTCAGCAACTAAGTGCATTTTAAATATGTAGCTTGAATTACACCTCCACATTTTATCCTCTTTCCTATTTCAAGTTAATTAAGAACTAAATTACATACAGCATAATATCATTAGGAAGTAGGCCCTTATTAAGTAATCATTCCATGTAATAATTTCCTTCATTGTCAATTATTGACTTTAAGGTTTGTAAATGTCACATCCTTTTTCTGAATGAGACTGATCAGATCCATTGTGTAGATTATGATTTGAATCAGCTCTTAGTCCACCTACGGTATATCCACCCTCTCATTTCAAATGAAGAGCTGAATGACTTTGTCACAATATTTTTGAATAAAGTTGCATGCTAGAGCGAACATTGAGGTGAATCCTGTTTGTCGCTTTGACTTATTGATGCCTCTTGGAATACAAGATAACCTCTAAATTTCACCCAGCTTAATATCTGATGGCACATCCCAGACCATGGTGATGGCAGTGGGCATGCTCTCAATTGTTCAGGTTAAAACGCATGTGGAATATGAACCTGGAACCATATGATAAAGCTGTTTATTGACATGTCCATCATAAATGACAAACTAAATCAAATGGCGAACTTGTATGAAGGTAGATATGTTGCAACATGTGAGAGCTGTAGATGTGATTGTGAGCTTGTGGTATAAAAAAAATCCACACACACGTGAAATAATTTTTAACGTCACAAATGATGGACAAAAAATGTACAGACTGATATTTACACATAAAGTTACAGCTGAAAGTTGTAATCCAACATTTATTCACGTTTTTTTAATTACTTGCGTAAATGATCGTTACAACTTCTCCAATCTACCGCTACAGAAACACAAACTCTTTTCTCGTGTGAATCTGCGCTGCTTGAGTTTTGTGAGACGTCTGTAGCAAAACTGATTCATGCTTGTAGAAATGGCCCCTCCCTCCCCGCTCCCCGATGTATGGGATTAACCAATCAGAGGCGAGAATTTGGAGACAGTGGCGGTGTCTTTTTAGCGCAGCAGCCGGTGATATGACCGAAACAAAGTCATTTTTCTTCACTGTAAAGGAAGGATGCTGAAATTTGCCTCCACAGATCGTTTGAAAAAGGTTGTTAGAGTCATTTATGAAGAAAAATATGGAGAGTGATTCTCCTTGTTTATATTTAGGTTAACGCTATGTGGAGAGGAGGATCTAGAGCTGATTAACGTATTTTACAAAATCTTCATTTTTATGAGACAATTCACATACATGTTCATTGTTTTATTGCTTCGTCACATTATACGGATTGTAGATTTTGTAAAATACATTAACCGCTTGGTCACTCCATATCTACCTTATAAACTTCCATGTGTAGATTTGCAATTTATAACATCAAAAATATTCAGTAAGTGTGTTGTTACATGACTGCATTAATTACCCTCTTTAATGTACAGAAAGCTGATTGTAGAGGACTCCAATGAGTAGGCATATTAAGAGATTGGCAGCTCCATCTGATAACTTTCATTATCATAGGCCTTTTATTTTTTTCTTTAATCTGGACTCAGCCAAGTGATTGAGCAATTAAGACTGAATGCTACACTGTATTTTCCACTCACTGTCTTATTATGAAACTGGATGGAAGCCATGTGAGATAAGTATACACAATAGATTGCTCATCTAAACTACCATTGCTTCAGATATATGCCGTAGGGAATCGTTGGCTTACCACCTGAGCCCAGGCCTGACATAAGAAGGCTGGGTAATAAGGAGCTGAGGAGGTCTTCTGCATCAATCTCTGAAGAGCTCCTAAACGATCCACTGCAATTATGGTGCACAGTAAATACTAAGCAGAGCATTGTGAGTTTCTTTGGGAATATATTATTAATAAAGAGAAACCATAAATATACCACGGCCTGCTAATTGTTCACTTTTTCAAGTAAGAATTTTCACGCCATATTGTGACATTATTTTTTTTGTAGCAGGATATGATTCATCTCTGCTCTGAAGTGATGCAGTACATTTTTGCTCCAAAAACATGTGATGTATTTGGTGAAGAGAAAATGGTTTTTCCACTTTTAGCAACTAATTAATTCTTTATCAATATTCATGATGAAATCCACATTTAGAAGCATGTAATTAGCTGTTTTATCCTCTGGCCATTTGTGAGAAAAGTTAACACAGCACCAACTCTACTCTCTGACCAAACTGTGTGCTTTACAGCGAGCTATTACCCAGAAAAACGGATGTCATTCCACAGGCAAACAGCAAGTGACAGGAGTGCTTCAAACTAGCGTTTGCTCTGCATGGATAACAGGAAGATTTGGCTGAATTGGATCATAATTCATCTGAGCCACCTGGTGATTCCTTCAGTCACCTTCCAGATTTCTTTCAGCCAGCTGCTCCTTTAACACCCAATCAATCTTCAGTGCCAATGCTGCTGCAATTCACCATGACCTTGAGTGGCAAGTCCCCATTCTTGTGTCCAGGGATACTGGTGGGCTTTGGTCCCTCCGCGCTCTTCTTCATTTGAAGATGCACCTGTGCTCAGACCAAGATAGTTTCTCTGGCTGTTGCAGCTTTGGGACCACACTGCATTTAACTAAAGTCTTATTTTACACAAATTAGAAAACAGCTGGTCACATAACTGCTGTTTTAGTGCTTTTACTGCACATGCTCTCAGTGTTTTTGCACCATGATTTGTTACGGTGAGTCTGTTATAGAGACTTCATTAAGTTTCATTAAGAATTCAGTTTGAGTTCCTGCCTGAATGTTTGGTATGTTATCTGTGAAGGTCTTCTATCCTTTAGGTTTAGGTAATGGTATATCCTTTAGTTTTATTAAAGGTACCTCGGTCTGCTTGAAGATGTTTTCCATTTCATCAAATAGGTTTTTCCCAGAAGTGTTGTATGAAAATATTTATATATAGCTGTGTTGGATATGATACTTGGGCTGTAGTGGTGGAGAAAGTCTGCTTCAGGTTGTTTCTCATGTTTGTCCTGTAGCTCTTTGGTTGTGCATTTTTAATGTGGTTCTGTGAGTTTCTTTCCTTGAGTCTTTCTTGATTTTGTCAAAATGTGAAAGTAGGAGTAGGTTAGGGGTCGGCTGTTCTGCGTGGTTGGCCATGGACGTGCGTTGTCTTGGCTTGTGACTCCAGTCATGGCCCAATGTCATAGCACTGTCTACATGAAGGTGACCCGTCTTTGGATCTTCCACTCTGCACTGTTTGCCCTTGAAGTCCTAAAGGCAACATGGTCTATTAAGCAGCGTAATGATGACCACCTTCTTTTGCACCCACACAATGTATCTTTTCCCCTGCATAGCTCTCTGTCCTTTGAATACGGCATACATGATGTAGGTGTGTGTGTGTTTTTCTTCCTCTGATATTGTTGTACAAAGGAATCTAACTTGTTACCAGCTTTTGTGCAGGGAGAGATTTTGATTTTGAGACTAGCCTGGATGCTTGGTGAAATATCTCTCTTTTGGGATTTAAAGGTAGATACTTTGAAGAGGCAATCCTTCAGTAGGCTTTTACACTCAATAAATCTACTAACGCCTCAATGTTTCAAAACACTGCTTTTATAGCCTCATGCTTTATATCCATATCCTCTGCTGCGGTGTAAAACTGACAGAATGGTTAAAAGATGGCTACAAGCCCTTAGGGGGAATCTTACTGGTTCTATCATATATGTTGATTTCAGAATTCCATGTACCCGCAACAAATAAAGAACTTGCCGTACGTGACATGGTGCATTTATTATCCGCTTTCCCAAGGGTGACAGAACAGAAGACATTACCGTGTTGTGATGGCTGCTGCTGATGTGCCTTCAGTGTCAAAGAAGTGAGCATGCTGGCACAAGAAACGACCTTTGGTTTCTTCTGGCCATTTTTTCCCCATTTCCGCTCTTACAATCACATTTATTGTGCAATCTACTGCATGTCTAACCACCCATTGCTCTGATTACACAGCAGGATGCATTTAAGGAAACTGGACTTCTCAACTGTGCAGTGAAGTTTTGATCTAAAATGTTTCAGATTTTAGGAAATAAATGCCATTACCACACATGAGATAATATTGATATCAGTGGAATTGTGATGGTGATTAAAAAAGATAATTAATTTAATCTCAATCACTTTTTTGTAAATATTCTGCTGCAAAGCAGTGAATCTTATTCTTCATTTGAGTCCACATTTATTCATACGGTGGTCAGAATGTCTTCAGATCTTTTCAAAAATGATGTGATGATGCACACAGGTGATTCATCATGCTCCATCAAGAAATACTTTTCAAAGCAGAGTAACTAAATGAAGAATATTATTCTAGTATTCATATCGATAAAAGAAAAACCTATGTGAATAAGATGTGCGTTTTTGCGTCATATCACTAGAGTCTTTGCATGTTATGACATTATATTAGATTTTTTGCTAAATAAAAGCGATATTTCTAAATGTCGACAAAGCATAATTATGTTTTGGACGTGTATCCATTGAACGTTGTTTTGGGCTGGCGCCTCGTAACACCCGTGAAATCTCATCCCGCGAGACATCGCTGCAGGAAGATGGACGTTCCAAACCTCCTTATAACATTCTGTATTCCTTTGTTGTTTTCTGTCTAATGTGAGAGTAATACTTTTTAAGTATAATGCTAAGAAATGTCCCGGTCTCCTCTTCTGTCTGAACGTACCGCGCCATGTTTTCTCAGAGAAGTGGTCATGTGACCAGGTCCCTCACCTCATGTGACCATGTGCGTCTTTCCATAGTGCTTTTGTGACACATTTCAATATCAAAATGTCCAAAATTCTTCCTAATGAAAGCATAAAATACTTTTTAGCGATAATTGAGTGTTTTTTTTAATTCAGGTGGTTCCATTAGCAGTTTTTTTTAGCTATTTAGATTTTGCGCATTCCCAAGGGTAATAGAAAGGCAGCTAGTGAGGTCCTTTGTTTTTGTTTTAGATTTGATCTAATCTAAATGCAGTATTAATTGTAGGTTCTAGCCTTTGCACAGAAAATGTTAAATCACATGAGTAAATAAGCCGACAGCATGACTAATTTTCTAAAATTTTCGAGCCAGGCGTTCATCTTTGCACACCTGTCCTCTTAAAGTTAGCGTTGCAGTATCAACGAGTCTACGTCGCCTTTGATCTCTCATTCAGGAGTTAAGGATTTTACCATAAAGACGATAGAGAAATGCCCTACCAAAGGAGAAAAATAATATTCTTCTACAGGGCTGTGACAGTTCTAGACAGTTTGAGCTGCTCTCTACGTCATTGCCCAGACTGCTCTCATAAACTCACATGTACAATCAGTTTTTTTTTTTTTTTTTTCAAATTTCAGTCATTACAATGCATTCCTTATGGGTTCTGGGAGGGCTCTCACTAATGAGCTTTTGTCATACATAATGTGAGCATAGCCAACGTCAGATTGGCTGGAAATGATGTGGTTGAAACTGAATTTAATGTAGCGCCTGAATTCCTGATGGGGGAGATGAGTGACACCCCACTTCCCCACAAAGACGACAAATGGACAATCGCCATCCTCCTCCGCACATTTAACTGTGCAATGCAGACGGTTTTAACAGTCAACTGCTTTGCTCTAACCTTAGAAGCATCGACGGTCACCTGTGAAAACTTGTTTTCAAGACTTAAAAAGAGAGAAACGCCGTCTCCTGCTTTACAGACACTGGATGAACTGTAGAGAAGATGCAGCAGCAGGCTCTAGTCAAACTGTGTGTGTGTGCGCGCTGTGCTGTGATGGACTAGCATCATTCCAGGGGTATCCTGGATCAACTGTAACATTTTTTTTTAGCCAGTTGTTAAAAAACGTGTACGTGCGCCTACTTGGTGCTAATTATTAAATCAGTGTGCCACTGTATACTGTATATCCGAGAGAGAGACACACACACCCACACACACACACACACACACACAATCACAATCAATGATGATTTTGGTTTTTAATAGTTATCTTTTCACTCAAATGCTGCTTTCACGCAATGTTAATTTTTGCAAAAACTATACAATTGGCGAGATATATTTGTATTTATACTTCACTGTTGAATGTGTGCACTTTCATTTGCACCTAAAGATAGTTAAGCTGCACAAAATCTTTAAAATGTTGCTGCCGATATGACAATCTTTACTTATACTGTATTTACTGTGTGTTTCTGCAAATACAGTGTCGTTTGTGCAATGTTGAGCATTTTTAATGTACTACCCCTTTTATTTGGATTTATATAAACTATTTGTAATTAAAATAACTACTTTAAATAACTGTTAATACATACTTTTAATGATTTTGACTTATATGTAGCCCCCTTTGGTAAAGCAAGCATATCCGTCCATGTTCAAAGATATTTGAAGGTAAACTGATTCACAGTTTATCTCTCTGTTGATCATCATTTCTAGAGCCAAGATATTGTTATTGGTTGAACACTCCTGGATGTACATTTTTCCTGTAACCGTTACATTTGGTGTTGCTATGTAAGTTAACTAGAAAATAACAAGATGTGGCAATTGTCTTGCTGCCTATTCATTTTCCCATATACAGTAACTGGTCACTTTATTCGTCATCAGAACAGCTGCCTCCCCCCGAGAAATTTGTCACGATCCACCACTGGATTTTACAGTTGGAAAAGATTCACATTTAGAGCCTTTGGTGAGCAGAATGTGCATGGTGCCTACTGTCTGCTGTGTCCAAAATAAAGATAAAACAAATAGAAAAGAGCCAATCACTCTGTGTCCTTCCTGCCCTTAATCCTTTCACTCCCGAGTCTGTGCCTGCAACACCATCATCAGAGCTCAGATCAAAGTGGTAGAAAATGGCCCACAGGTCTGCACAGAGGGTGAGCTGACCTCCTCCGAGCTTCCTGCGTCCTTACACCAAAGTCCTTAAAGGCCTGGACGTAGTCGCTGAAAACTGATGCTACGCTATGAGCCTAAATTGAGCTTTAGTTTAGATCAGCAGTCTTGATTCAGGGACATTCCCTGAGGCAGTCATCTATCTAAAGTGTCACTTCTGAAAGGACAATTTATTCATCTCATTTGGAAGCGCGTACAGCTGGAATAAACCGACTTTGAAAGCCTACAGAGCAGGGCATATACTTACACTCACCCAACATCAGCGTTTAGCTCGGAAAGCATTACAATGGCTTATGACTGTAAATTGAAATCTACTTTTTTCTCACTCTAATATGAAACAGAGTTTTGACCTCTCATTCTTCTTGTGTTTTATTTAGTGCAGGTTGTTCCTACCTCTGGGCAGGCTTAGGCCCCGTTTACACGAGAACGCTCACGGGTGAAAACAGTAAAATATTTTCCCAGTATTCCGTATCGTTTAGACGGCGCCGGGGTTTTCATGAGGTAAAAACGCAAGAATCCCAGATCACCTTCCAAAGTGGGAAACCTGGTGACGCTCTGCTGTCTCGCCACCGTGTAAACAGTATAAACGGCAAACTGCAGTTCTCGTCGCAAACAGATGACATCACAAGCACGTGCCAGTGGAGAGAAACAAACACCAAGCCTTTGCTGCAGTAAATGCTGTACAAGAGTCGTGTCAGCAAGTGTCACGACTCCTATTAGAGGGGGGAGGACAACAGAGGAAAACACTCCTTCACAGCCACAATGTTTTTGATGGACCGGAGAACCACGGAGGGATTGACAGGAAGTAGAGAAGAAGAAAGGTTCTACTTTGCCACCTAGCCACCCGACATGCACATCACATGGATAAATAAGGGAGTTTCACACACTTTAGCGTTGTCGTGTCCACACGGAATTCCACCCCAACAGGCTCGTGTAAACGCGGAACTAAAGGTGGAAACAACACGCCACATTCGTGTTTTGGTTTGAGAGCGTCTCCATGTAAACGTGGTCTTTGATTTGTGGCTTAATGTTGTGGTGAGGGTTTAAGTTCATGTGTAACAGGCATAAGCATAAAAATGTGTTTTAATAATTTAGGCCAATGTATATCTTACCTGTTTCATATTAACACCTCCTTTCAGGTTAATTCTCACATTGGAATTAAAGCCATTCTGTTTTTGTCGTTTTTTCTTGTACATTTCCAGTGATGTTGATAGGTTTTAAATGTAGTGATTCCCCAGGACCCACAGGTGGTGATTTGAGTGGGTCTCTGGGAAATTCAATGGGTCCCCAATAAAAAAAATTTCTTTCTTTCTATTTCTTATATTATTCTATTTCATAAATTGTAGTGTTAAACTCTTTTAATGGTGGTATGATATGGTTATAATTAGCAGATATAATCATATATGTTCAAAATGTATCTGAAATTAAACAAATACAATTCAAATGAAAACAAAATGGTGTCTGTTGTACAAAAATAAATTATCAATAAAAGTGCTGATTTTAACACAAACAAAACATTCTCATCACCATGACAGTCAAAAAATAAATTGTTACCAAAATAAGACCAAAATCTTCTTGTCTGAACATCAACTAAATCAAATGAACTGAGTCAATCACTATGAAACTTACAGCACAAAATTTAACTTACTGTAACTAACACAGTGCAAAGTCTGTTGAGAAAAATAAAATGCTGCAAATATGTTTGTGGTGTATTGTATGCAGCTAGTTACTGTACCTGGCTGATTACTGTTGTAGCGGCTAAACTAACATGTACTCAAGGCAATCACGTCTGAGCTGATTTAAGGTGTAACGGGGTCCGCTGACGGCTAGGTTTCTTTTGCTAGTTACAGTGATTTTAAACATAAGTTGTTGATCACAATGTATCCTACCTAGCAACATCACTGCTTACTACTAAGAAGTTCGTATCTTTGACTTAGGGCCCTATAAAATTCGTTTTATTTTTTTTTACAATTTCCGTGTTTTCCACTTTATTTTTTTTTTACAAATATTTATCTTTTTTTTTTTTTTTTAAAGAAAATGTTAGTTTTTAACTCCTGTGAGGAAACAAAATAAATACTAATACATAAAAAACTCAAAAATGTATGTCAAAAATAAAGTAAGATACAATTAAAAGGGAGATATAAATTGTAGTGACATGGATTATTCTGACTGCTCCTTTTTTATTATTTATATGTCATATAAAGATGATGAGAACTGCAATATTGTCACCATATTTCCTCTCAGGGATCAATGGTTTACTGAACCTGATCAGGTTTAATGATTAGGTTTTGATCAACTTAGTTTAAATTAACCTAATTTAAGTGATCCTATCTTCTGTAGCTCTGTTGTTCGAATGTAACATTCTAATAACGTTGTTCCAATGGACTTTCATTTTGTAAACCGGAAGTTCCCACTGAAACGTTTGTACTTGAGGTAGCTTGCTGACTGTGAGTGTCTACCTATGAGGCACAGACAAAAGGCTGGAATAAAAAGAACTAACAACACGGACTGAGTTATTCTTAGTTAGCCAGACACAACAGTTTGAACACTGAGCAGGTGAAGATGATTTAGGCTGATCACTGAGCACGAACGAAGCTTTCAGGGGGGAGGGCGGTGCACTTATTAAGCGTCCCAGGAAACATTTTGAAATGAAATCCGCGTTAACTGGCTAGTTGGCTAAACAAGTATGTACTCAATGGGATTATGTCTGCGCTGAGCTAATGCGTAAAGTTGTCCGCTGATGGCTAGGTTTCTTTTGCTAGTTATTGTGATTTTAAACACAAGTTGTTGTTCACAATGTGTCATTTTTCGTAGTGGATTTACTGCGTCCTTTTAGATTTTTATGCGTCAGGGACGCCGGACGCGTACCGAGCAACATCACTGCATTTCATTGTAATATCTGTAGAAGATTGTATTCATGCATTTCATTGAAAACTTCACCATGTTTGGATTATTTGCTCACTTATTTACTGCAAGAAAAACCAACTCTAGTGAGAAGGTTTTACTTGTACATTTGGTTTAGAGATAGATTAGTCTTATGTTTAAGCTACGTAAGCACAAACACTGGCAGCTCGGGGAAATGGCTGGTTTTTAAAAAGCCCTCCAGTCATCCGCGCTTCTAGCTATCAGTCTGACCAGCTGTATTTTCTCTCATGCCTATTCATCTCACTCCGGACTACCTAGGCTTACAAACAGGCTCCAGCTTGCTTTTATTCCCTCCACAATATTGCATCACCAGAGTTCACTCAGGCTGTGTATCACCAAGGTTTGCAAATAGGATGTGCTATCATCAAGTGTTGCAGTATGCACTGTACAAAAGGCAATCATAGGGCAGCGTGTGCTTCAGTTAACAAAGAAAGTTTATTAAATCCCTTAAACTCCCAGCTGACAGAAACATCCCTGTCCTAAAGTCTCAGAGTAATTATCCTTAAAGCCCAATGAAGGAATGACTAGAATGACATCGCTGTACACGACACAAAAACAAACATGCTCTTCTCTGATTTGAAACTGTCTTAACAATTAAATTATAATGAAGTATATTAAAATAATTAAATATTGAATATTAATAGAGAGCTCTATTCGATTTAAAGTTAATGAGGTTGGTCTCTTAACAAATGTTTTTATTTCTGTGTGCAGTGCCTTGGGAAATGTTATGGCCTATTATATCATGATATGATTCATGTGTGAATATTATTTTATTTAGCTTTTCTAATTGGTACGATTAAATAACTAAAGTAGTAGTATTGCATTATCTTAACTTGGCCATACCAGCCTGATCCCGTTAGATCTCTGAAGCTAAGCAGGTCTGGGCCTGGTTAGTACTTGGATGGGAGACCACGGAGAATTCCAGGTGCCACAGTGGGGTGGCAGTCACCCCAGTGTTATCTGTCATTGTGTCCTTGGGCAAGGCACTTCACCCACATTGCCTTGTATGAATGTACTGTGTGTGAGTGTTGGTGGTGGCGCACTATGGCAGCCTCGCCTTCGTCAGTCTGCCCCAGGGCAGCTGTGGCTACAACGGTAGCTTACCACCACTAAGTGTGGAGTGAAAGAATAATGGCCTTAATTCTGTAAAGCGACTTTGAGGGCAATGATAAAGCACTATATAAATTGATGCATTATTATTAACTTGGCTTATTTGATGTTTTTTTTTTTGTGGGTCCTTTTTACAAAACAAGGTATCAAAAATATTTCAGTTCATAGTTTCAAAGTGATATTTGCCTCAAGGAGTAATTCGAACAGTAATTAGTTGTTTAATGTGCGGAATTGTTTCTGTTGAAATATTTCTGACAAAAACACTGCCAAGGCTGGGTTTTCCTTTATCTTTAATACTACTTAAAGAAACAGTCTGACATCTTTAGCTCCAGCATTGAAACACTGGTATTATCTAAAAGTCTGTTTCCATATTTTTAGGCAATTAAAGATTTTTTTCTTCACAAGATACTGCACAACTATTGTCAGATGATACTTTTGTTGGCCGTCATATGCATTAGTAAGACGTGGGAAACTGGGGGTAGCATGCAGCCTTCAGACTAATTTTGTTTGGCCCCCAAAACAAATCAACCAAAAACAGTAAGTGAAAAACACACAAAAACGACAGAAAAGTGCACCAAAATATCAACAGAAGGGCACAAAGTAACAAAGTAACAACAAAAAGACAGAAAAACGACACAACAAAACAACAAAATATGGCAACGTCGACACTAAATTTAGAAAATGGAAGAAAAATACACAAAATAGCAAAAAGAACAGTCATATCACCAATTAGTGTACGTAAATGAGAGAGAAATACATACTGTAAAAGGATTCCAAGATTATAGAAAACAACTCAAGAGTCACATCTTTGTTTTGTACAGTATTAAAGCTCAGATTGGTCATTATTTGAAGTACAAACATGAATCCTGAGAAAGTGGCCCCTGAATCAGACAATCACATTTCTTGGCCCCTGCTGGGATAAAAGCTGCCTATCCCTGGTGTAAACCTTAGAATGATTCTGCACAATAGACATGTGAGTGAGTGCATACTGCACATTCTGTTCAGTCATTACCAGAGCTGGGTTTTGACTTTGAACACTCTTTGAAATGGCGCTTTTAAAATGTTAAGGGTGCAGCCAAAATGGTTTAATTAGTGGCAATGCTACCAAAAGCTGGCTTTCTCATTGCATTGTCATTTTTTTTTTCTGCCCCCTAATCAAAGGCTTTATTGAAGTTCAGTTTTGAGAATGAAAATGAATGTCCATCTTCTAATTATTATTATTTTACTGCTCATTTAGATAAGCCATTCAGTGAATCTGCTCTAAAGGTAAAAATCAGCTCGAGTCAGGATTAATGTAAATTCCCTTCTTTGAGCTTTTTTTTTCCTGCTTATCTCCAGCAAGGGAGTTTGACATGAGGAAGGAATGTTTAAAAATCCCTGTATGCCCTGGTTTTAACTCTCGTATAGGTTATATGTCTTAGCTTGTCTATTTTACGCCACATTATATTCAGTGTTTCAGAGGGTTTTTTTTTTTCATTTGAAGATACGTAATGAAAGAGCAGCTTTATAGATGGAGACAGAATCCTGTCACTTTGCAGCTTTGATCATTTCCTTTACGGCCACCTGTAATTAATGCCTCCAATATGCAAATCATTTTTAAGGCTACACAGCATGCACACAAAATCTACATGTCTTGAGCACTCATTAGAATAATCACAGGGCTTTTACGGTGCCTTTAGGCTTATTCAAGGATGGCTACCACACCGTTGAGTACTGAGGTTTAAATATGTGAATCAAACATTTTGCTCAGAATTACCAAAGATACATACATCCTTCTTTAAATGCCGTAGAACAGTGATTCTCAACTGGTGGGTCACGGACCTGTACTGAGTGCGTCACGAATAGCTGGTCAAAAATAAATAAAGTCGCTCATGTTGGACTTGTCTTTTATTTTGAAAGAAACTTTTTTTTTTAGACAGGCATGCTGTGAAGTGCATGCTGCACAGGAAAATATATAGATTTATGTTTGAAAAAAAGAGAACGTGTGTTGTGAATTTTGAAAAACGTGGGTTGTGATTTAATGGCTGTAGAAAAATGTGGGTCCCAGGGTGAGACCAGTTGAGAACCACTGCCGTAGAACACTCAATCAATGGGCCTTTACCAGTTCAAAGTGCCTTTTATTTTGTAAAAAAAAAAACAGAGAAAAAACTCCTTAAATGAGTATCATGTTAGGATTTACATTATACACAGAGTCAAAGTGCACCATCTTTTCTTTGAATAAATGTAATACATTCACAATTTTCCTTGATTTGCATAATCATTAAAAGGGGATGGTGCATTATGACCAGAAGACTCCAGCATACTTGGCCACCTAGAATTTTTCAGGAACACACATTTTAAGTGTAGAAGTGTATTTGTTTAAGTACATACAGCAAGTTCAGATGCCAAAGAACTTAATTAATTGTATTTTGCTGCTGTTTCAGAAGCAGAACTGAGAGCAATTCCTAATTGAACAATCCAGATGAAATATGGCAAAGCATTTGGCTAAAACATCTTGGAATGCAAGCTCCGTAACAGCCTCAGTCCTCGCCTTTTGCTCAGTAAATAAATCCTCCATCCACTGCTTAAATTACTGCAATTCAACATAATATCTAATTAGAAAACAAACCCTAGTTCTATCTCTTACATATTTAGTCCGAGCCCTTCTCTACTTCACAGTTTTTGAGATTAGCCTGCAGAAATGTCTTGATACCACCCACTGCATGGATACTAATGTGATCAATGGGATAAAGTTTTAAAATATCTGACTGGAAATCAGCATGCGGCTGTGCAGCGCACTGCTGAAGTTGAGGCATGGGAAAACATTTGTCATTAAGTTTACCTGCCATGTATTTCTACTCGTTTGTATTGTGTGGGTTTTTCACAGGTCACTCAGCATGTCTCCGCAGCGTGATTTTCTCTATTTTTCTTTTGCTTCTCTAATATAAAAAAACATACTCATAAATACAAACTGGCTGAGGCATAGTTCCCTATACCCTTAGCTTCACATAATACCATTCTATCATTTTAAGTTTAGGAATAATATGGCCCTGCTGGCATTCTTTTAAAAATACACAAACATTGTAGCTTTGCTTAATGAGAAGAACTGTAAGTGATCACCATCCCGTTGTTCATAGACCACATCATTTGCTGTAGTTATTCTATTTTTTTAACAGATTTTTTTCAACAAATAACACCAGATTCCAGGTGTTGTTTGCATGCGCAGATAATGATATGCTAGATTGTCTAGCCAGGGATTCCCAAGTCACCAGTCTGAGGACCAGTAGCAGTCCATAAACCATGTGGTGTTGGACTGCAAAAAAAGAATAGAATTTTAGAAAATGTTTTCATTTTCATTAGTGTTCTGCGTATTTTATTTTGCAAAATTGTCCCACTCTTGATTTAGAAGGTGAAAGACCACTGATCTAAGCAAATTATTGTTTGATAAATGTCAGAGTCCACGTGTTGAAGTCTCCTTAAAGCTGATATCTGGAGTTTCTGAGAAATCTATGTTTATGTATCATTCTTTTGAAATGCAAAAAAATAGCTAACTAGTCTTTTACTGTGGTCTACTGCCGGTGGTCATTTATATACATCAATGTAGATAAGTCCCTCCTTCGTCCTATAGACTCCTATAACAAGGACTGTCAATCAAAGTGAGCGCGCGTGCTGCGTAAACTGTGCACGGAACCAAGGCCATGCGTCTCAAACAAGTTTCACTCCGAGCAGTAGAGCGTATAAAGCTTCTACTAAAGGACAAAAGATAAATCCGGGTACAAAGCTTGTAGATAAACGTCTTTGTGACCGCAACAGGTTTTATCTCGGAGCTGCTTTTCAAAGGGGGAGGGACTTGCTGCTTTTAAAAGGATTCTGAACGGACCAGGACTTGGCGGTTTTTCTCATGGACAGGTAATAAACATGCTTTAATCCAAAGTTATGGCACTCTAACAATAAATGTGTAGTTTTTGTAGTGATGCAACTTTGTTACGTTTTGCAATGCGCGTGCACAAACGTAGAGGCGTAGCTTCTGGTGGATTGGCAGAGGCAGGGGAGGAAGTAGAGCTGTTGGGGGCGGGACATCGAGACGTTCTCTCAGCAACTCCGGATAGCAGCTTTAAGAAAGAAACTGAACTGGGAGTAGCTTCCAAATGACGGGTAGTTGCTTGCATTTCACCTCTGTTGCCATTGGTGAATGTAGGTGACAATTGTAAAGTACTTTACAGTAATAATATGCAGCTAAAAAGGCCTAAACATAAGTATATGTAAGGCTTTAAATACATGTATGTTTTAGTTTTTTTCTCTCTTCTATTATTATGTTTTTTCAATAAACACCTAACCATCAAATGCACCATGACAGAGAATGGGTACCCATTGATAAGCTTGACTCCTGACAGAACTCTCGGCACTCTTGCTTTTACTGTTTGTTTTATTCAAAGCATGAAGAATTCTTTCCCTTTCCTTTTAAAAAGAGAACCAAGTAACACATTGAAGTAAACAAGCTTGAGCAGCATTTCCGGAGATTTATTCCCAGCACAGCCAGCGATGTGGAGTCTTTAATGATCAGATATTATTGTGATAATAGTTATACTAGATCACAGCAAGATATGGAAATGGTTTGAGGGACTCAGACCATTAGGTGCCAGGTTTCCTACCCTCTGCATTTCTCCATCCTCCATTTAGCTTAATGGCACTCAAACAATCAGCGCTCACATTAGAGTCTGTACTCTGACATTATGCAGAATAAAAGGGTTTAATGTGCCATATTTAAATATCCTGATCTAAAACAATGACTTTCGAGCAGCAGCGGGTAGGTGGCTCCAACTGGGTAACCCAGCAGGGTCTACATCCTTAAAGAATTACAGCAATCAAAAAAGGCAGTTCCTTTAAATCCTTGTTTTAATATACTTATGTAACCCCACTCTGTGGCACAACTGGGAAAATGACATAATTGTGGTCAAATTTGCTTGAGGTTCCCCTACACGGCTGTGATTTATAAGCTTAGCTTCTCTCTGCAAACAAACATCGGAGGCTTCAGCGTACGGGGGCAGCGCCCTGGGTCCTGGGATATTTACTTAGCCATCCTAGATGAGATGCTCCCCTGGCAGGATCCTGCAGTCATTGAAGCTGCTTTTCTGTCTCTTAACCTGCTTTTTCACAGCTCCACTGCTTTGCCTGCAATATGGTAAGGTGGCAGAAGTGTTTCGTAACTGGTTTAATGATCTTTATAATATCACACCATGCAGAATGTTCTAGAGCAGTGTTTCTCAAATGGGGGTACGCAAAGGCACTGCAGGGGGCACTTGAGAGAGAGTGGAAAATTAACAAATGAAAACATTAAAAAATATGGAGTTTATCAAGTTTATATTTAGTTAAAAATGATAACAATATATGATTTTAATCAGACAAGGTTTTTGAGGAAATGTTTATCTCCCAACATGTTTCGACTGTCAACTGCAAGTCTTTGTTGATCGCCTTTGATGGTTCCTTTGATGGTTCCTTTGAAGGTTCCTTTGACGTTTCACTCGACTTCCATGTTTCATTTTGTCTTTTTTTTTTTAACAGTATGTTAAGTTGGAGATTTGTTTATTCAAATAATGTTTTTGAGGAAATGTTTATATTCCAACATGTCCAAATATATTAACTTGATTAGAACATGAACTGAAAATACAAAGGCCAGTCTTGTTCCCACCAGGTGGGCAATGACCGGAAATGATGCAAAACTATAGAAATAAAGCTATTCAAGAGGCACTAAATACTGTGTCATTACACTTACTTATAAAATGAGGTTCTTTAACCGTGTTTCATTCCATCATTATGCTCTATAGTTGTTTTTTCATAGTATTCTGAGCAAAATGTTGTTGAACCAAAAAAGTTTGAGAACTCCTGTTCTAGAGCGTTTTAACTGTTTTAGGATTCGTTTGTCTGGAAAGTGTGCTTGGTTCGGTGTGAACACGCAAACAAAGTCTAGAGTGGATCAGACAAGTGAATCCTTGAGCATTTGCATTGGCTGGACTCGGAGCCTTACCGATCAAATTCACATCTTTGACATAGAGCTGGTAGTTCCACAGCATGAATAAAGATTTATTTTTTTTAAGATGCCAATTTTAAACTTTCATTAAAAAGCGCTTAAATGCAGATGGAGAACAGTGAACGTTGCAGATTTACCAGAATAACCAGGTTTTTACATGTTTAGGGCAGACAATTTGTGCTCAATAAATCAGTTTTAAAAAGTCACATTTTATTTTTAGATTCTGTATATTGAACATTTGTCAGTACGTCTTAGTAGATGATCAACGCCACTAATAATAGGAAGCACTAAATTACAAAACCAATATCGCGGCAGTCACTTCATGCTTTGTCTAATGTACTTTGAGTTGTAGAGAGCGCAGAGTAGCCGAGAGGAAAGGTGCTCCACTTTAAAGTGATGTGATAGATTAGGGAGGAGCCCCAGTTACAGAATAATTTCCCCAGTGACCAATTTCTAAACGCACTCTAAGCAAAGAAAATCAGCAACAGCCCAACATGTCATCCATAGGCTCACTGCCAGTGTGCAGGTGGACATGCTGACTCACATTTAATGAGCAACCAGAAATAGAAGTGATAACCTAAACAAGGAATGGTAGGTCATGGCTGCCTGTATCTCGCTGAGTGGCCTAATTAACACAAGCCTATGTTGAAAGGCAGCGTAAAGAGTCGAATGCAACATATTGCTGCATTGTGGTGACCATGAGCACTGGTTTGACCAGTGAAGGCCTTTTCTGCTGTGCTTATGTATTTTCTATTGGACTGTTTATCTCAGGAAAGCTTTGGCAGAAACCAGTGAGAAAGATCTGCCTCAGTAGTAGGGGTGTGTATTGCCTGGCGTCTGGCGATACGATTCGTATCCCGATACATAGGTCACGATACGATGCAATATATCCCGATATTGAAGTATAAGGTGATTACTGCGATTTTTTTTTTAATTTATATATGACTTAAGAAACAACTAATCTGTAAATGTGTACACCTTCATGAGAACATTATGTATGAAATATATTTTATTGCCATATTTTACCCTCAAAACATTGGCTTTAACATGCCATGTGTCAACAACTTAAAATAAAAAAATAACATACAATCTGCCTGTGGCTTTTAAACCAACTTAACTGAGGTATATGCCTAGAACAACAAATAAATGCAGAAAGTTAGTACTTTCTTTTTAGATTTTATTGAAAAAAAACAAGCTGGTCAACATGACCAGGTTTCAGCGCACTTCTTTGTGAAGTTACAGTGTCTCTTGCAGTGGAAAAGACTTTCCTGGTTAAATAAAGGTATATGAAAAAAAAAAATCGATATGGATGCATTTTGAATCGATCTGAGAATCGCACAAAGTAATATCGCGATATATCGCCGAATCGATTTTTTTTCAACACCCCTACTTAGTTGTATCTGCTTCTTATTGTAAACTTAGAAAGACTTAGTTACAGTATGCTTATATTTGTATTCTTTTAAGGTTCATACCACATTCTTTACCATTAGTAATCATTGCATTTTTTGAGTCTGCGAGGACACTTCTTTGCTTTGGCACATTTTGTTTCTAATGTGATCTTAACGAGTTTCCCTGTTGTCACTGCAGCCATTTGCATGTATTTGTTCTTAGTTTTGGTACATCAGGCCAAATTTCAACATATTGAATAAGCACCAGAGATTGGGTCCATTACATTTTTCAATTACAATTACATCTTCAATTACCGTATTTTTCGGACTATAAGGCGCACCGGATTATAAGGTGCACTATCAATGAATGGACCTGACTGGGTCTATTTTAATACATAAGGCGCACCGGACTATAAGGCGCACCGGTTTGTTATTATAATATTATTATTTTAAGACGCATTAAGCGAAATAAAATAGTCAGATAAGTCAAACTTTATTCAACTCATTAACAATAACTCTCAACATTGTTCAGGTTTAACACATAAAATACAGAACAATACACTCACTTTTTCAGTTCAGTATGTTGAAGCACAGTAGTTAATTTCATACCTGATTATAAGGCGCACTGTCGATTTTTGAGAAAATTAAAGGATTTTAAGTGCGCCTTATAGTCCGAAAAATACGGTATCCATGTTCGATTAGGACTCATTTTTTTCAATTACAATAATTACTGAACCTGAAATAAATAATCTAATAAAACGTAACCTTCCTCTTTAAACGAGGGGTTCCAGAGGAATGTACGAACTCTTCGCTCATGTAGAAAATCCAAAAATGTGCTCATTTTCACTCGTTTTCTTCCTCCAGTCACTCAGAAAAACACTGCCTGTCTCCACCTGTGTTTTGTGTGGGAGGAGCTTGCTTCCCCCCCCCCAAAAAAAAAAAAAAAAAAAATATATATATATATATATATATATATATATACTGGCTCTGTTTTATTGTTTTGTTTTTTTTGTGGCCCTAATCCTACTCCGTATGTTAGGCTTTCTAATCAATGAAAATATTGGTTTTAATATTATTGGTGTGAGCTGTTTTTGTCAGTATACCCCTTGATTTATTTATTTTTTTAAATGTAAAATCATCCTCAAGAGAACAGACATGTCGAGGGGAAACATGATATGAAATATATTTTAATAATTGTTAACTGCATATGTGCAAGCCATAAAAGGTTCTCATTTAATGAAATTGTAAATGACAGTTTTTTTATAGAGGTTACATGCCAATTACAATTCAATCCATCCATTTTCTGACCTGCTTGCTTCTTTTTCAGGGTCACAGGCCCAATTACAAATACAAAGTCAATTATCTCAACTTCATTATTATTCAATTGCGATTACAACAGCAACACATTTTTGGAATTACAATTATATTTATGTCATGATGGTAATTAATGATAAAGTCTTTCACACGTAACAAATTAGATATAGGTTTCAGAAGATGGGCAGATTATGGACGGCGTTACATACACCAGCTATTGGAAGTAGATAAGTTGAAGACATTTGAACAGCTTAAAAATGAATACGATCTCCCCAAGACAGACTTTTTTCGTTATTTGCAGCTCAGAACATTCTTGACAACACAAAATGAGTGGGACAAACTTCTAAAACCTACACCCATAGAAGAGTTTCTGATGTTTATACAGAATGGGAAGGATCATAAGAAAGTCATTAGTAACTTATATAACATATTTTTATCTATGAATGTAAATTGCTCGGACAGAGTTAGACAGAAATAGGGGGCGGAGATAAACATGGTCATAGCACAGGACACCTGGGAAGATATTCGTACAGAAGCTCACTCGGTCGCAAACTCAAATACATGGAAAGAATTCACATGGAAGAACTCTTTAGAACTCCAGAAATAATGTTGAAAATAAGACTAAGTTATCCTAGCTCCTGTTGGAGGAAGTGTGGGACACATGTGGCTGACCACACACATATTCTAGACATGCCCCAAGTTGAGTGTATTCTGGAGAAAAGTATTTGAGGCATTGAAAGTGGTTTTCCAACAGACCATTCCACAAGACCCCCCAGTGGTGCTTCTAGGTGTAACACCCATTGGCATTAATGGTAGAGCGAGGAAATACCTGTTGAATATACTGCTCACAGCAGCCCTCAAGTGTGCAACATATGGAGGAAATTACATTCTTATTAAGACTCCAAAAAGACGTTTTCATTGCGAGATGGAGACCCGCTTTGCTCGTTTTTCAGCTGCAGTTGGTAACGTCTCCTCTGATACCTTGAGTGTTTGCACCATGTGCTGTACCTGGACTCCTGGAAACTGACTATGCACCATGTGTCTGAGTTTTGGATGGAGAGGATTTGTGGCGTACTTCCTTTTGTTTCTGCTGTTGTTGTTGTTTGTCACTGTTGTTTACCCTTGTATCTTTATTTACAACTATAGGGAATTTATACATGTTATCAATACACAGTGGACATGTATACATGTAATTGTATGAATCTAAAAGACTAACTACAATATTGTCCATTGCCAACATTGTATTATTTTGTTATATTTTCTGGTTTAACCGTGTTGTTATCGTTGTGTTATGTATTGCTATACTAGGTTGCTTTTCTGTTTTTGTCTGCCTTTTTTTATTTTTATTTTGCCTGAAGTTTACAGATTCATAGATGGCTATGTAGTAGAGAAACTCTACATTTGTTCGGCTGAAATAAATAATAAATGAAGTTCAAAAAAAAATAAAAAAATTTGTAATTAATTGTAAATTACGTGATTACAATTATAACTGACCCCAACCCTGATAAGCACATACGTTGAGAATGTTTGCTGTAAATAAGTTGACTTTTAGTCACTGATGTTAGTGCTCATTGATTAAGGAACCAAGCAACGAATTGGATTTGTTTAAGTTTATACTTTTCATATTCTCCATCATCTGATCTTGAAGTTGACGTTAATGGGACTGACACAGCTCTAGATGCAACAAGTTGCTTCCTCACTATCAGTTTGACATCTGAAGCTTATTGATGACTATGATGATTAAAAAAAATCCTCATCAGGAAAGTAAATTAATTACATTTTCTCATTATTACATTTAAAAGTGATTTTTTTTTCATTGCTAAATATAGCATTGCCATTTTAAGTCATTAGGTGAATCTTAATAAGCAATTATAAAAATGTCTTGCATATTTTTTTCATGGACTTATGCCATTTCTTTCTCCTCTATTTTTGAATTCCTGGCATAAGCTTTATTATGCAACGCTGAAAAATGACCAAGCTTTTCCATGTTTCCTCATCTGTGGTTTATGTCGGTCAGACTGTTGTCGGAAAAGGTCAAAGTTTCAGTAAAAGATTTAGATCACTCCCACAGAAGGAAGATTTATTTTGACAGTTGGAACCCCAGGAATATGTGAAGTGCAATATAAAACAGGAAGTCATTTTATTTCATTTAGACCACGTGTGTTAAACTCAAGGTCCGGGGGCCAAATCCAGCCCTTTGGAGTATCCAGTTCGGCCCGCAGGAGAAAGCAAAAATGATAGAGAAAATGTGAATCATTGTGTGAATGAAACAAAATAATATTTGTAGGTGCTCACAGTTTTCCCGGTGATTACAGTTATTTTGAATGTTAAATTGTTGGGAAAAAAACACAAAACAATTACAAAATCTTTTGATTTTCTCTCAAATTAGGATATATTTCCCTTAATTAAATAGAAATTGGTCACAAAATCTAGAACATTTAAAGTGAGGACCCCTTTGAGACTGATATCTGTAACTTATTGCTTGGATTTCTTACATATTTATTATTTTATGTTACTTAGAAGTGCAAAAATGTTGAAATTACTGGTTTTCCAGCAAAAAACCTGTGGCCCTCTTGAGATCAAACTGCTCCGTATTTGGCCCCTGAACTAAAATGAGTTTGACACCCCTGATTTAGACCATTAACTGACCTTTGCATTTTAAAGCCATTGTTGTAATTGATATTTTAAAACAAAATTTAAAACAACCCAGTGTAAGAACGACTCTCAAAAGTAATTGCATTACGGTCTGTGGGGTGACTTTGTGGAACAGTTTACAAGAAAACATCAAAATGAGTCAAAATGAATCGATAAAAGCACAATATGGTGATTATCAAAAATCAGTACTCGAAGTTGGACATGAAAAGCCTTTGTTTCTTCTACTCCTTTTCGGATAAAATATATTGTATGGGGTGTATGGCATTATTGTATATTTTAGTTATCATGGTATTAAATTGTTGTTTTTTCAAAATAAATAAATAAAAATTATTTACTTGTTTTAAATTTTTTTAAAAATCATTATCTAAAAGAATGTCAGCCTTTTAAAAATAATATTTGTTTTTTTTTTTTTGGTCATTTTTATTTTTCTGACAGGAACTGATTGGAGCTCTGACTATTTGTTTGGATAATCATCATTAGGAGTAGATGTGTTTGCCAGCGGTTGTTTTTCAGATCTATTAATTGTGTTTTCGTTCCTAACACAAAGGGATCTTGGCACTGCTGCTTGCAACACCGTGTTTCTAAAAACAACTTGACAGGGTCAGCGTGCACAAACAAACTCTTAGGTTTAGTTTTGGCACCGGCGGAATTTGACACGCGGGTTTTGTTCTTTGATGAATCTCTTGCGTGTTTTGTTGTTGTACATTCATCCAGTGGTGCGAGCTGTTAGTGGAACCGTTTTCCACTTCTTCTAAACCATTTGTCATCCTTTTATATTAATGTTGTGGCCACGCCTTTTGATGAATGCTGGAGCTAAAGCACACATTCAGCTTGTTTCGAGAACAAATGGGCTCTTTGCAAAAAATCCTTTCTCTTTACTGTTTATTAATACACTTAAAAAGATGAATGTAAAATCTGCAAGCTTACGGCGAGGCCTATGTATCATAATATATTAACACGGCCAAGTAAAGAGTAATGAAACTATTTTCAGCTATAAAGCCATACTTGAATTATATGGCTGCTGTAAAGTGCTACAAACCAAGAACTATTACAAAGTGGTTACTTTTTATAATCCTTTTGGAAAAGGTTTTCATAAATATTGGATTTTTCTTCATGTTGCCCCAATAAATCGAATATCATACCTGGTCCCTTTTTCTTTTAGTGTTTTTTTTTTTGTACTCTTGTGGTTTGTGGGATTTTAGCGATTACACATATTAATCCAACTGCTGCACTAATGATTCTGATTTCATCCTTTGTTTCATCGACGTGCACCAAAACCTACACAGCCCAGCCACTGTTGACAGTTCATATTATTGTTTTCATATTATTATTCAGTATGATTTTGACGTACTGATGACGAGTGTGACACAGCAAGACTTCACTTACTTACATATTTGAATTTACAGTACAAAAACCTACATTACGTTTGACTGCGTTGGCAAAAATGGCTGTAATCCATGACAATATAGGACTGACTCATTGAATCCTTTTATTTATTTATTTTTTATTTTTTTTATTTATTTATTTATTTATTTATTTATTTATTTTTCATTTGTAAATGTTTTTATCTAACCAGGTAATAGCATTGTAAGAATTTGGTAAAAATGAACTTTAAATTAAATTGTTGACTGTAGAAATAAATAACTACGGTAACTGCTAGTGTTTGTAAAACATGGTGCAAATGTCCTACACAGGCTCTGTATCTCATGTATCCAAGTATCCAGAATAGATATATTGTTCAACACAGTTTGTAATTGTTTTAGATTTATTATGTAATCATTTCTTCATGCAGAAAACAAAGGTACAAAAAGTTTTAAAACACAAAATGCTATTTCATATACTGTACATATATAAAAATATCAACAATTTAAATACCACTAATAGCAAATATAGTATGTTCAAATGTTTTCACATGCCACGTCAACTTTAATGTAAACAATTGGATTTTTAAAAAATACTAGTGGTGTTCTACTTTTCTTGAAATTGAGTATAAAAATGTAGACAATGGAAATGTGTCTATATTGTATAATACTAATTAAATTACTCTATTTGTAAATACAAGTATATTTACTCATATTTAACCATTCTTTTTTGTCTTTTTACGCAGGCCTTTCCATGTATATCCACAGGCGTCTATGGTAAGTCTAATTTATCCAATTACTGTATATTCATTTTGTGTGTGTGTGTGTGTGTGTGTGCGTGCGTGTGTGTGTTTGTTGTTGTTTAGCGATTTCGAGCATATATCTATGTATGGCGTAATGCAAAATTCTGAAACATATTTTGAAAACATGAATATGAAAAAAAAATACAATTTTATTACAAGTTTAATGTTGCACAATGACATGAAATTAAATATAATACAATATTATATGCAAAAAAATCAATGAAAGGGGCAAAGGGCAGGATTTATGAATTTATGAACTCTTTTAATGCTAACGGGTGAAACCAAAAAGAATAATCCCGCACTATTGAGTCACTAAAATGATACCTAACACTGGTCATATTCTGGTGGTCAGAGTTTATATATAACAATCACCTCCAGCACCACTGCTCGTAGCTGGAGGTAAACATGTCAGTATAGAGTATAGACATGTTTGCTTAGTATTTTAAACACCATACCAGTGACCTGCTGTGAGCACTAGGGTTAGGTAGGCAGGGCGTTGCAAATCGAGACCACCAATGTCAACACCAATGACAATTCCATATGTTTCTGCTGGCAAGTGTTAATTCAATTCAACTTTATTTGTATAGCGCAATTTACAACAAAGTCATCTCAATGCGCTTATCAAAATATAAAATTCATAGTAACAAAGGAAAAACCCAACAAGATCCACATGAACAAGCATTTAAATATAATCTCCATACTCTCCCAACAAGATATATCTCATGACACGACAGCACATTCATTGCTTGTGTTGGAAACACAGAAACACGGAGAAAATGACAACAACAACTCAGAACAGCCTCAGTGAGGAGCATCCACAAAGCCAATCCTTCCTTTTGTACCATTCACTGTAGAAAATACTAACAATTTTCTGACCTTTCCTTTGCTGAACGTCTGGTAGCTCAGGTGTTGGTCTCCCATCTTTTAAAAGCTGTTGTTTTTCCTCAAATAAAAGTTTCTTTATCTCTTTGTCTCTAGCGCTGTCATCCTGCCTGTAGTGTTATCCCGCCCACTAGCTAGAGAACGTAGCAGCAGCCAGCCACGCTGGATCAATCCACTAATGCACTCTGAATGCACGTATAGCTTTTAGCATAGCATGGTTACGTCAAAAGGCAGTGTAGAGAGCTGCTCTTTTTACGTAAATGGTTGTTATTTTGGGGAACTGACTGCGTATGCGCAAACACATAACACACTATGGGAACAGAGGCAGAGCAGCAATGTGCTTTTGAGGGGGTGTGGCCTCCTCCTACCTTACAGCGGAGTGAGACTGTGCAGCGTCTCTGCCGTACCAGGAAATAGCAATGTTTAGCCATTTGGGCTATGAAAAACACAAAATGCAGACACTTTCAAACTTATAGATACTGTAGGCTATTGGAAATGGAAATATAAATATATTATAATTAAAACAAATAATCAAAATATCAATTCACCTTTGGATCGGCACTGCCTACCTTGCCTACCCTGACTGCACGTCACTGCACCATACTATCATTTGGATTCAAACTCATACTTTCAACTAAAAAGTATGACATGAACTACAGAGCTTTGTAGAAAAAAAAAGATTCCTAAGAAAGAAGTTAAAGACAGTTGTAAAAGTTAGCTATGGCTGTCAATTTTCCATATCTATGTTCCTTTCCTCAAACTTGCAGTAACTTGCTTTAAAAAGACAGACGTCTGCTACATGTTTCGATTATTTTTTTTAATACGAGTTCTGCTGACATCAATTCTCTTCTTATTCGCACATGTTGATTACCTTTTATCTATGTCTGATTACTTTTCTCTCTGAAAACTCAAACAAAATGATGCGATTATCTACAAAAGCACCATCTCTCTTTCCTGCATAATCACACCTTGATTATGACTGAAATGACAGAGTGGAAATCTATAGTGAGGAATCAGTGATTACAAAGCTCAACAGGGCTCCTCAGATATCGGCCAGTGTTAAGCTTATCAAAAAATGTATTTAGTTTCTTAGACGAACCTTTAATTTAGTGTCACAGTTGTCTCTAGTTTCAGTCGGTTCAACTCAGATAGTTTTTAATTGACTAAATATGTTAAATAATTTGTTACTAAAGTATATAAATTCAAGTGTGCATTTATATTTTGTGTGAATATACTGTATATTAGGGCTAAACAATAATGACCATATTTTCTGTTCTAAAAATGGCGATCCAACATATAAATCTTTATATTTTTTTCCCACTATAGTTTTACCAGAAAGATAATTTAGTTTATTAGTTTATCGCCATTACATAAAATTGAGTTAGACACATATACAGAGGTTAAAAAGCCTTAAGGCTTATACAAAAAACCTCACCTTTTTGTGAGAAAAAAAAACAATTAATTACAATATTAATGAAGATTTCAGTAAGAACACATTGAATGCATACATACATCCACATATGTTCATCCTTGTGTAAGAAGAAATAAAAAAAAAATGACAACAAACAAAAATAGAAACTATAAAAGAGTTGTCAAAAAAAAACAAACAAATACATTTTATGAATTAAATTTAAGGACAGTTACATTTATTTTAGCATTCTATATTTGTACACCATGATACCTATTGGAGAGCTCACCTTGTTTACTTTTATAGAAAGTGAGGTGAAGATGACTAACCTGTCTGCTGTTACATAAATGAATCTGTGAATTTAATTGAATTAGTTTCTAAATGATGATGGTATTTGTAAATAAACACACATCTGATTAATATTTATATCATAAACTGAAACAACGTTTAGTTTTATAAAAAGTCAGGCAATTTTGTTGAATTAAAGCCACATCGTGGACTTTGCAACCTAAAGAGTTGACCCATTTGAGTTATTTTAAATGATTTCTCAGGCCAATATACAGCTCTGAGCGGGGGTTCCCTCTAGAAATACCGACCATGTAAGTCTGGAGTAGACCAGGGGTCTGCAACCTTTACTCTCAAAGGAGCCATAATGCTTCCTCTCACCTGGATTAAAGTCCTCCTGGAGCCAAAAATTACCTTCTCAAAGAAGACAATACAGTGTATTAAATTGTACTATTCTATACAGTTAAAAAAAAAAGAATAAGTTAATGTATTTTAAGGGCTACAAAAAATAACTTGAATTTGATAACACATGATCAAGTTGTTCAACACATGCTAATTGCTCATTTCTTGCTACATATCAAGCAGCATATTTAGCCGGCATGTTGGCAGTTAAATAAGTCTGTGACAACACAAATAAAATCTCTATTTTCTTCCAGAATAGTCTTTTTGTTGATTTAGTTATCTGACCACGGATTTAAAACTTAAGGTTAACCACAGGTGTAAGGAAAGTTGATGGTCTGTAGAGAGGTTGCAAAAGGTGAAGTAGGAAGGTGGCCGACTTATTGCGCAACGTGATTTATTTTAGGTTAACAAATCGGTTTATCATAATGTATTTGAAGTTAATGTCATTATTCATCAATACACTCTGTAAGAAATAACAATTCAGCATTTATTTATTTTTATAAAGCTATAGGGAGCCATTGCAAAAGAGTCAAAGAGCCACATGAGGCTCCAGAGCCGCAGGTTGCAGACCCCTGGGAGTACACTGACCATCTTTCACCAGGTCATGTGACCTGGAGAAGGCCTGGAGAATGTTTCACTTTACGGCAGTAACGTAACCACAGGCTCGGATCTACGTATATACGTATGTGACGGCACAACATACGGACATTTCGCGAGTCCCGACACAGCACCATTGCTGTGGGCAGCTGAAATGACTTAGCCTCTGTTTACAGCCAAAAGAGCACAGTATGGTAGTTTTGTGTTGGGTTAATGGTGCAGTAATCGCCCCGATAGTTCAGTTAAATGTGGATTCTTTAGTAAGGGAAGTCGGCAAGTCAGATCCGTAACTTCGGGATAAGGATTGGCTCTCAGGGCTGGGCTCGCGCCGCGGCTACAGTCTACTCCCTGCTGCAGGAGAAGCGGGCCCGCCTTGCCGCATTGGCCCACGTCGGCGGCGCTCCCCTCCTACTCCCTGGCTCCAGCGGGACTCCAGCGGTGGGGAGAGGAGGACGGCGGCGGTGGCGGCTGCTGCTTCAGCCCATAGACTGTAGCCACGGCGTGAGCCCAGCTCTTAGAGCCAATCCCTATCCCAAAGTTACAGGTCAACTACTGTCTGCATACACAATCAAAAGACGAAGGGAGGCTGGCCCGACTGATGATTTTTGCAACAGTGCTGCGGCGCTTGTGACCACTTGGGACGATTGCATGAAAGTTATCAGTCTTGCGCCCCTAGTGGCCAAAAGTTACCAGTGTGCCTTAAAGAAAGTTGCCAATCTTATAAATCGTTTTTGTAGAGAATAAATGTATGAAGGTTGGAAGGGCGCATGTTTGCCCTGACTATGTTACTATGATTCAAATTAGGATAAATCAAAGAATGATACAAGGTCAATAAACAAACCTTATGTACAAAACGTCTAAGTTTGCTGATGAGCCCCAATGACTTCACAGTTTTGTTTTTTTGTTTTTTTGTGTGGATAAAACTGACATGTTTTATGACATGATGTTTCCAATTTATTCTGGGTCAAAAAGCCATCCAGGCACTTTTATTAGCAGCCAGCTGCACAGTATCAACATGTTGTGCTAATTTGATGTTTTTCTCTCATTAGGGAGTCAGTGAATATAGTGTGGCTTGTTTCAGGGCAGGTCTGGGTTGTAGCACACAGTTCTTAGAGGGCACTTAACAATCCATCTCCAAATAACTCAGCTTTTCAATGCTGCTGTGGTAAAGACTACCTGAGCCCTTTAAGAGAGGAGGGGCCATGTTACCAAGTGCGTAAGAGAGATAATTAAAGAGTGTGTGTAAACAGAGGCTCTGGTAAGCGCATCAACATATTTCTGCCATCTCTGTCATCATCTTGTTAGATCTCAACAACGTGAGCTCTGACTAGACATCTAAAAACTGAGGCGATTTCATCATTTTCTACATTACTTAAAGAAGAAATCTTGATATACAGTATAGCAAATCAAGATATATCTCCCAGTCCACACACACAGACACACACATTTATATAAAGTGTTCAAGAAATTCCTGACCATTTCCCAGTGAGAGCATAATTATTACTTATTGTGTGTTAAGCAGCTCTTCAATACAGACAGTTAGATATTTTTAATTATTCTAGCAGAAACCCACATACACCAAATTAAATATTTTTTTTATTTTCCTCTGCCAACGATGTAGTAGTATTTTCACTGGCCTTTATCTATTTGTTTGTATGTTAGCAGGATTACCTCAAAATAACCTTCACAACATTTTAACCAAAGATAGACCTTACGCCATGAATGGTTTCATCAAATTTTAGATGATATACAGATTAATATGCTGATTCTCCAAAAATCCTCATCTCTCATCTTGGCCAAAAATTCACATCCGGTTTGTAATTGACCAATCCTTATGAAATTTGACACAGTTATGTCGGGTTGGTTCCTCAATTACCCCACCAAGTTTCATCCGGATCGGATATGGATTGTGCATTTTATCTTGGAGTGCCACGGTATCATTATTAATGGGGATATAGTTTTCTTCCAAGCCTTTAAAGTATGAATGATTATGGTACCCTGATCAGTATCACTGATTAGGATAACTGCCAATATCTACAAAAGAGGATGTTTTGCGCTTGGTGGAGGTTTGCACTCTCCAAGTGCTCTTGTTCTTCATGCTTTCAAATAATGTCCTGCCCATCCACCACACATAAAAGCGACTCTTTCATATTTCACTAAAACCTTCTTCTCTAATTAATATAAAACACCTCTAAGCAGTGAAATGTCTGCATTTTGTGGCATAAAACAGATAAACACAAAGTGCAGTAGAGAAAGGGTGAGTGCATATAGCTCACACTGCCAAGTAGTGTCTACTTGTTGTTGTTCTTTGTGCTGTTGTTTGCTCCTTAGCCGGTGGGCTGTCATTGTGCTTCACCAGAAGCCCCGTCACATCTAAGCAATAGCCTTTAGCGAGCTGAGCACGCCATGCAGTGGAATTATTCACCTTGTTGAATAAATGAACAGCTAAGCGCTTCCCATGATCATGTTTGTCTCAGCTGTACAATACAGATGATTAAGACCAAAGAGTTTCACACAGCAGAGGGCAAATAGAGGAGGGACGTTCAAAGGAACAACAATGCCATAGAGAGCTCTGATGTTGTTCTCCGACTTCTGCCTGTGCCCCATGAGGACTTCATACTCTGAAAGGGGCCCTGCTCTCCTGTCAGAAGTTTTGACATTTCATGTACATTGTAGATAACCTTAAGGGCATCTTCTTTTCAGCAATGTAAACAAAAGCTATTTAGTATAAATGTCACATCTCCTTTATATATGTGTGTGCGTGTGTGTGTGTGTGTGTGTGTGTGTGTGTGTGTGTTTGTTTTGGTTCTAGCTATCTTTTTGCAATGATGCACAAAATTCATATTGCTATACCTCCTGCTCTTCTGTTCATTCGCACGTCTAACTTAGGTTCACTTGAACGACAGCGAAAAACAAATTAGTTGTGCTTAACATCGTGACGGGGAAGGTTAATGTACAACTTATTCAAGGCTTTTGTATAGAGATATACAGATTTATTAGAAACACTAACTCAAATTGACACTTGCTTTCACGCCTCCATATTCCGGAAGACTCAGTCATCATTGACAGATGATGGCAGAAGAGGGAGGTTGGGTGTTGCAGGGATGTGCAGGGGGTACCGTCATTGCCTAGAAAGAAAAATGAGAGCTCCCACTGTGCTGACAGTCCAATCCTTCAGTCCGGCCCATTAGCCACAACAGAATTTCTGTGCCGATAGTGTGTCGGAGGTACCACCCATAAACAAACTGGTGCCCACCATGGGCCACGAGGTCACCCAGCACGATAGAGGTTATTTAGTGCTGCTCCTGTTTGCACATCAATCACAGCACGTGCAACCTGGGTTTAAATGGATTATTCCTTCCAAGGAGGAGACACCTTTCAATGTCCCACAGGATAAGAGCCAACAGTCCAACTATCTCAACTTAGAGGTCATTGTCTCTTTTTTTTGTTGTTCTCCCTTCTGTACCCATATATCCACTTGTCTCCTGATGTCGTTTTTCTCTCCTACGCCTCTTTGTTTCAGCACAAAGGCAAAACCACAAACATAAAACCATCCACTATTAGGGACATTGTCCACATTTAGCCTTCAGATAAATCTTATTTTAGCCCTATTGTTTGTGTCCTTTGTGGCACAATGTGAGAATTTTTGCCATCACATTTTTTTTCCTAGAAAATGTGTGGATGTAAGGTTGGGATCATTCTGTGTTTTGCAGCACTGACAAATACCATCTTTCCTTTAAAAACAATCAAAGCACAACAAGCTGACACGACTGCTCCTCTTTTTTTGGTCAAATATCCCTGTGTTTACCGCTAACCCTTCACCTCTGACTCTGTCTGTGTGATGGATCCAAACACTGTAGACAAAGGAGTTTCAGCTCTCACTGGAGGCTCTTGGGAGATACTGTATGTGAATGTAATCCACCCAAGCCTTGCTGGTGTGTCCCTTCTGCCATTCGGCTGCAGCGTCTTGATCAAAGGTGTCAAGTTGAAAAAAAAAATTCTCCAGCCAGCATCATGCTCAAGCTCTCTTCATCCTCGTCTGGGATTAAGCTGGTTGAAGACTTGCATGGCACCTTATCTCTCACACTGACTGCTTGCTGCTAGCTTCCAGGAGATGGCCTGAACAATTCTTCCTTCTTTTTAAACCTTGGCTTTACCACATGCAGCTTAGTCTAGCTGGGTCTAATATTTCAAGGTATATAAGCAATATACTACATCACTAAACAGCCGTGTGTGTGCGCGCTGTGAAATGCAAGAATTTCTTGGTTACACAGCATGCATTGCACTTAACATCTTAACCATGATTTTCCACTCAGCATGATAAAACTTGTGTACGTTTGTTGGGCATTTAATATAATGCATATCTTAGGAGAGTTTCAAAAACAAAGTTATAAGTGTAGTTTCTATCATTCTGGACAAACCCTGTGTTTTGTGGAATGGAGGTTGCCCTCAGTATTTCCACTTTTATCCGCCTCTTTACCTCTTATAGCGCATCCCCATCCTTCTTTGTCTCTGTCTCCCCTTCACTGCAAAGTCGGTCATGGTCACGGCCCTGCTGTTCTGTCCCAGTGTTGGTGTTGGACCAGCTTCGAGCCATTTGACACCCATGCTTTAGCATCTAGAGGCCTGAAGCACTGCTGTATCCTTCACCCCAGGTCCCTTCACCTCTCCTTCGAGCCTTGATGAGGTGACAACCCCTTTACCCCTGCTTGTTGGCCAGATGAAAACACAACTGGTTTCAACTGTGCTGGACTTCATGATCTTCTTGTGCCTATACTACAAAGCTAGATAATTATATCCTGGATTTATCTCCGTCAGCGGGTTTCACCCAACCAAACATTCTTCGTCAGAGAGACACTCGATTAAGTTAAGCGAGTTGATTTCAGCCTGGCTATGTGCGCGCTCTTATGACAGAAGTGGAGATTGCAGCGTCAGACCAATCACAAACTTGCACAAACTATGTAGAGCAATTCGGGTCACAATTGAGGGATAATTCTTTAAACATGTAAATAATTAAAATATATAATTCTGACCAAAAACAACACTGTTGCTGCAGTCAAAGCAAAGGAGGAATGCAGGAAAGTATTAATGCCTAAATTAGTGTGATTATAAACAGAGAATAAACAAACACTCTAATGAGTTTCACTTTTACTTTTATCTTGTCTGTGGTTCTGATGCTGCGTTCATACAGCTCAGTCTACATCGTAAGGTGGACTATGTTTGTATTTTATATTATCTTATAGGACTGATGCGTCACCATACAATACATGAATTAATAAATTAATTTATCGGTCTGAAAGCATCCGACACTCATGTAGGTCAGACGATGGGATAAAAATCTATGTTTCCAATAGGATATCATTGGTAAATGAAAGGATAAATATTCTTTCTCCTGTCAGCATCACATCAGATTCACACAGCGACGTGTTCACACAATGGTCCTCATTTGATTGGACAGGTCGTTTTCTAAGAGATCTGATTGGTCAGGAGGCGGGACTTTAGTACTCGCTCAGATCCTAGCCAGAACAAAACCTGGTCCTGACCAGGTTAGTCGTTTAGCCTAAGTTACCATGGTGATTTAGCCCAGTAAGACGTTAGCCAGCTTTTGAGTATAGCACACACCAATTAAATCCCGAAAGTTAGAGCGATAAGCTAATACTGTGAAGCTCGTATACTACGAGCTTCACAGTATAGGCCTCTAAGAGGATTAGTAGTTGTAATCCATATGTAAATTTTCTTGTGCTTGATGCTGTTTTGATGCTTTTAATCTCTGGAATCGAATATGCTGTTCAGATTTCTAATCTTGGATACAGAACGTATTGTGCTGTATCACCGGTAAATGTAAATGCTTATTACACTGATTACTGGGTAGGCGTATATAAGCATTCTAGCTTCAGCCTACTCCTTTTTTGAGCTTCTATAACTGATTAATGTGAATGTTGTAAAACTGCTAAAACTGCTCAAAAATAAACTAAACTAAACTCTTGTGCCATTTGAGCCACAAAAAACTAAAATGCAACTAGTTGAAAAGTTGAATATCATGAATCAAGATGACCTCACCAACTGCTTACTACCCACTTCCGTACACGCATGTACACACACTCATACATATGGACGCATACGCATACTCACAAATCTTCTTGTTCTTAGTATATTTGCAAACTGCATGTATCATTCACAGTTCTGACATCAGTTGATGTCGGTGTTTTCCTACGGTAGAAAAAATATCTTTGCTTCATAAAACCTTTTGGGAAAACTAGCCCATATAAACAACTAAGAAAAATATAAAAGAGCTTCCATCCTGGCAAAAGTCAGAGCAACAGTTCTTGCTCTTGTAAATTTCCCTAAGGCAGAGCATGCATTCAAATATTTTCCTACAATATAGCTGAGTTAATATCTTTGAACATGAACTTCTTGATCCAACTTTCTGAGGTAAGACGGTGCTGTTTGCGAAGAGAATTTATGAGAAGAGGGAGAGTTTTTCATTATTCACACAAAACTTAAAACATTTTTTTAATATTTTTTTTTTCAATGTAAAAACATTCCCACTGTTGTAGAAAATATTACAAACCTCACATGCCAACTAGAAGCATATGTCATGTATTTTTGTTTCAGTGTACTTCTGCTTTTCATTAACAGTGGTTTGCCTGAGACCAGGAGATGTCAAAAAACTTTACCTTTTACCCAATAAATCAATAACTGAGTTATATTCTGACATAAAAAACAGTTTGAGTTGCTTATCCCAGTATAGTTACTATATAGTGATAGAAAAAGTATGTAATTGTCAGAAAGTGACAAAAGATATTTCTCTAATATTGACAGGGAGTAATTGAGTGGATAGAAACAAAGTGATAAAACAACTGAAATGAACATATTATGACACCCTGTTGACTAAGGGCTCTACTCTCCCATGCGCGTAAGTCCAAAAAGCCGCGCAGTGGCGCTGTTTATGGCTGCGCGCTATTCTCCCCCTGTACTTAAGCCAGTTGCTGTGTGCCTTCATCCCAGTTACGCACTGTGGTAAGTCCTTTACCTCTTACGTACTTCTAACCCTGGAATAAGTGCAGCTCCCCGATAAGGTGAATCATTATATTGCACTAGAAATATAATGATTACATTTGAAGCCACACTGACTCGTGCGTCGCACAGCAGCAGCTGTGATCACTCAGCTGCTGCTCCTGCAGGATTAATTAAAACTATGACAGACACAGTCTTCTGTCCAATTTGGTCACAGTGATTCAACTATTTTCATACTATGTCCAATGTAAAGTCACAGTTTGATCCAATACAGAGTGAAACAAGCTGTCATATGCGGATGAGGATGGACCACAAACTGTTCCCACACATATCTTAATGAGGCTCAGCTCAGGTCGCTTTAAACAATTTATTTTTAAAACTGCGTATTATGGAAGCCAATAGTTCTGTTTCACTACAAAGAATGCAGCCGATCCTCAGTCACACTGCAATAATCTGATCAATGATCTGATCAAATCAACCTGTTACATAGTTTATCAATGAAGGCGTTTCAGATTAAAAGATTATAATTTTCACGGAATTCAATGACATTTACAAGCGTTGGGAAAACTCCATGTTCTGTGATTTATAATATTAGAAATTGGGATTTATTTTTAACTTGGTGATAACCCCAAACACCAAGGTTTTTCACAAGCTTTTATAAACCTGCGAAACCAATGGAAATTAAAAAAAAAAATGAAAACAAAGAAGACTTGCTGTGCAGCCTGTACTCTCAATTCACCAATTTTGACAATCAAACAGAAGGAAGGGAACACACAACTTAACTGAGCTGTTCATCAATTAAATTATATGTGTTAAGTTTATGAAAAACAACAATGTTAATGAGGTCCTACACCTCACAGATCAGACTGACTGTCATATCAGCTCTTTTTTCAACTGTTTTTGATTACAACTACATCACAATATACACTATAACATTATGCAACAATTGTAGGTAGATGTAGAACTTCTTTGGTGTTTATCTAGTTTTATTTTGGTGCCACGTTTTTAAATTTGTATTTCTTTATTGGTTCTGTTAATGGTACAGTCCCTATCTCCTTTGTTATATTGAAGTTTTAAACGTAATTCTGCCACTGGCGTGTGTCTGCCATAATGTTTTCCCTCTGTGTGTCGTTTGTGGTGATGAAACAGAGGATCCTTCAGCAGGAATAACACTGTGCCACCTGAGCCCTCATCAGATGCGCTGCTCTGCACATTTCCTATCAGTGCACCTCACAAAGACAAATCTCCCCGAGCCATCTGTATTCCCAGTGCCAGATAGAGCCAGACCTATAAGTGTGCAGACCCTGGAGGTTGCCCCGCCCCCGAGTCCCTATGCTAGCCTCTACCAATTGATAGATTAGCTCCGACCAAATCCTGGGAGTGAGGAAAAAGAGTCAAGCATTGTGGGAAAGAGGAGGTGTGAGTGAAATTGTTATCTTTAACATTCTTTATGCATTGTAATACGAGTTCACAGCTCCATTTCCTGTCAAAAATGAAAGAAAGAAGTAAAAGGGTGTATCATTGGACCTGCCCTATACTAAATATACATTGCTGGTCCAGCTCACAGGGACAGGAGAGGCACATGTAGTGAATACTGTAGAGCAGTGGTTCCCAAACTGGGGTACGTGTACCCCTAGGGGTACTTAAGGGGTACACAGAAACATGTCATTTGTTAATTCTTTAACAATTTCGATTATTGTTTTACCTGCACACAGACTTTTTTCTCATCCATCAATAGTAATTTGTGGCACAGCTCATTACACCAAAAGGTGAACTTCAAATTCTAAAACTAGCAAAACATCAGAAATAAATGAATAAAAAGGCCTAAATTCAAGGTTAATGTTGGACGAGACACAGGGAAGTGCATAGACGAACCTGCAGATACAAATAAATAATGTGTAACATGAGCTAAGGGGTACTTGAGATAAGAAATAAAGGTTAAAAGGTACATGCGGCAGTAAAGCTTGGGAAACAGTGCTGTAGAGGAGACGTGTGATCAGAGGGACCTGCTGATGCACTCCAACTGCAGATGTTGACCTTGTGTTGTTGGTTCTCCTGAGCTCCGCTGCCTCCAGTGTACAACAATTATTTCCAGGTGTGGGTCTAACGTTCTTTGGGTTTTTTTTTTTCTCCCAGAATTCTTATACTTATTGTTCTGTTTCTCTTAAGCCTATTTTCTACAACTATCCACCCTTCTCTGCTCAGATGAATCAATAAGGCTTCAAGATGATTATCATCAGGCTGTCAAGTAGTGTTGATTTAGATGATTTTGATTTAGTTTCTGCCATAGCTTGTCATCAGGACTATTTCAGTTATGGTTTTTAGTTATAGTCAGCTAAATGACATTAAGATTTGACTTGACTAAATCTCAAATATAGTCGACTTAAATATACACAAGTTAATGCATTTTTCATAAAGATTAAAATATCATTGATCAACCTTATATGCGAGGGTAATAATGTCTGTTAATACACACAGGTTAATTGGATAAAATCAATGCGTAAGACCAGTGCTTAAGTTGTTAATGATGAGGTCCCGGAACAAACCCTGTATGTTGTTCCGGCAGTAAGAGAAAGACAAAAATGTCACGGAATACATTTTTGGGCGACCGTGGCTCAGGTGGTAGTGGGTCGTCTTCTGATCAAGAGGTTGGGGGTTCGATCCCAGTACCTGACTATGTGTCAAAGTGTCCTTGGGCAAGACACTGAACCCTAAGTTGCTCCCAGTGGTTGACTAGCGCCTTGCAGTGATTGGGTGAATGAGTTGATATGTAAAGCACTTTGAGACTGCTTCAGTGTGGGGATAAAGCGCTATATAAAATCAAGTCCATTTACCATTTTACCATTTTTTAAAGTGACTTTTGCTGTCTAAATGGGCCAATAATATCACGTGAACACAAACAACCAATAAACCTAAATGTTTAATAAAATAATAATGAATCAGCCTTAAAGAAGCACGGATAATCACCCATTACGGAGCGCATTCCGTCTCTCACTTTGAGTGACAGCTGTCAAAATCTGCCATGTTTCAGCACCAAGGACAGCACAAAATCACTGCTAATTTAGCCACAAAGGACTAAACTTTCAGAACACAACAAAAAGCCACAAACACAAAATATTTACAAACCTTTACACCATAACTCCTCTTACAAATCAACAGCACAGCAGAAAAAGAAAATATAACATGTGCTTGCCTTTTACTTGGTAAAACAACTAAAAAACAGCCATGGAGAACTTTGTATCCTCACAATTTTTTTACATATTTCACAGCCTAAGTCATAAACCTAGTGCAGCAGCTCATCTTGGCTTTGAACTGAGCCTGTCTCAATGTCTGTATCAGAACTTTAACCGTTGCAGGTTCTCCTGTATTAGCATCATCGCGACAGATGCCACCTGCTACGCTAACTGCTGCTGTTGTGCTCTCTTCTGCGATTTCCGCAGAAACAACCTTTTCTGCTTTTTTTTTTTTTTAGCCATTTTTTACCATCTTCCAAGCTGACAGAGAAACAATTTTTGTGAAAAATCACACTTTAGACGTAGAGTGGACTTGGCTTGACTTTGTTCTCTCTCACTTGCGCTCAGTTTTTGCATTCATTTTTGTGTGCACAATGAAATTTCCAGTGATTTCAACTCAATAAAACTGTCCAAATAAAAAAGCCTAACCCTAAAAGAAAATGAGGTGCTGGAAAATCCAAAATTAAATTTAGAATGAGGTCTGGATCCAATCAAATAAGTGCCAGTCAAAATCTGGGAGGTGCCGGATCCTGCTCCAAATTAAGCTCTGCGTTTGTATAGCGCATTTCATACACAAGGCAACTCAATGTGCTTTACATGATAAAACATTCAATTGTTTAAAATCAATAAGAACATTTAAAATCATCAGTAAATTCAATTCAAATCATCAACACACACATTACATCAACATGACCAAAAATCTCTCTCTCAATCATACGCAGTAGTGAAAAAAAGTGCCTTTAACTTTGATTTAAAAATGTTCACATTGGATCCTGACTTCAGCTCTGCTGGCAGTTTGTTCCACTTTTTTGCAGCATAACAACTAAAAGCAGCATCACCATGTTTACTGTGAACTCTGGGCTCCACTATCTGATCTGTGTCCATAGATCTGAGAGACCTGCTGGGTTCATTCCTGACTAACTGATGTATTCTGGACCAAACATATTCACAGATTTATACACCAGCAGCAGAACTTTAAAGTCTATTCTGAGGCTGACTGGGAGCCAGTGTAAAGACTTTAAAACTGGAGTAATGTGCTCTGACCTCTGTGTTCTGGTTCAGACCCGAGCTGCAGCGTTCTGAACCAGCTGTAGCTGTTTGATGCTCTTTTGGGGGATTCCTGTCAGAAGACCATTACAATAGTCCAGTCTGCTGGAGATAAAAGCATGGACCAGTTTCTCCTGATCTTTCTGAGCCAGTAAACCTTTCACTCTGGAGATGTTCTTTAGGTGGTAGAAGCTGTTTTTGTGATAGATTTGATCTGACTGCTGAATGTAAGATCTGAGTCAATCAGAACACCAAGGTTTTTGACTTGGTCTTTAGCTTTTAAAGATCAAGAATCAAGATACTTGCTGACAGCAGTCCTCTTTTCATTGTTACTAAAGACAATCACGTCCATCTTGTCATGGTTTAGTTGAAGGAAGTTTTCACTCATCCAGCAGTTTACTTTTTCTAAGCATGTTAATGTGCGTAAAACCACATTTACATGAGTTCTGATTAAATTTCATCCCATGTGACAAAATGATAGCTTTTTCAATTAGTTGAAAATATCAATATACCGTATTTTGATATACTTTTCAGTCACATGATCTTTTTAAATAGTCACAGTCTCATTTTTGTCACCTTAAAATGTCATTTTTCGTCAACAAAATGAACACTGCTGTGAAGTGTGTGTATACGCTTTAAGGATCTACAGAGAAGTTGAAGACACTGTTTGACACAGACCAATTCATTGCATTTATTGCCTTTGACATGTACAGAGGTCTTTATAAAGATAAAACGATAAAGCTAAAGTCAATGTCCCCGTTTATATTTTAATCCCAGTTAATTATGTTATTTTCTGTTTGTCTTTGAAAATACACACACATAAATACAATGTACACTTCAATAATTCTGATTTGTTTTTGTTGTAACATACCTTTGTTCATCACTTTTAAGGTGCTGGATTCTTACTTTATTAATTTGCATTTATTTGCCCACTTCCTCACACCTCACTCTGCATTTCATATCAATAAACAGCTTTCCTTTTCCCTGCGGATCTAGCTTTCCTCAGCTTTTGTGTTTGCCACACATCTGTTTGTCTATGTTATGTGATGTGTGAGATGGTGGTGTTGGTACACCTGTGCAGGTGTGGAAAAAGTTCCATGAAAAGGGAATGTCAGCAGTAAAGGTGGTATTAATGGGAAGGGCTGAGTTTGACTGGGAGACAACAAGAGGGGCCTGATATGTGAACTGATTTGGTCCTCTGCATTATAGACTGAGCTCACAGGGGGCTTTTTGAAGGACTACTGCATTTAATAGACTGAGGACTGTTGCTTAAAAGTCCCATGTCATGCTGTTTTTCACCCATCTCCATTTGTTCTAAGAACCCCAAAAACATAGTATTTGAGGTTTATTTTCTCAAACTCTTCTGTTTTCCAGGGTTTTTGCTTCTGAAAACTCACTTTCTGAGCAACTCCACACAAACAGGCTGATTTGCGTCCTACTTATGCATATTCATGAGTGGGCGTGTCTATAGACGAGACACTGACTTCCTCCTCCCACCCACTCCGTAGCCGAGCTCATGCTCCTTTATAAACATGAGACAGAGCATGTGGGCGGGGCGTTCGCCGGTACATACATACTGTAGAAAATACATACATAGCACTGCGTGAAAGACGCTGAAATGCTCACCCTCGTGGGGGTGTCTGTTTACATGTCAATCACTGCAGAGAGATTTCTGGAGGCGTGGCTTCTCCAGCTCAGTGCCATGTCAGATTCGTCATCAAAGTGGGAACGCGTCATCAAATTGTAGCAAGGTTTTTGGGCTCAACCTGCAGTAAGAAAGGAGTAAATCACCCTCTAACTAACAATTGAGGGAATCAATGAAAAAAAACCATTTTGGGCATGTGTATGAAGCCCAAATAGCACTTTATGATGTTTAAAGCACAGAAAAGTTAATTTAGCTTAACATGGGCCCTTCAACACAGCCATGAGCACACAGAGTGGCTGTCACTGCTTGCTGGTATGCATCTCACACACCCTGAGCATGTACAGGAACTCGGCAGAGGCTTGACAGCCCTTCAGTCCTTTTCTCCCTCCCGCTTTCCTCAGTGTAACTTGGTCACTATTGTCAACCTCAGAAATCAGCAGGAGAAAAACAGTGGTCAGGTAGGTGAAGGGAGAGGAGTAAAGTATATCTTGACATCGAGGACAACAGTTTGTCGAAGGTTTACTAAGAAGCTGACAGCAGGTGGACTGAGTCTGAGGACTGATGGGAAATCTATATAATTGTGAGGCTTCATCTCTGTGACTTTCATTTATTACTACATTGGATTTAATGGATTGAGGTTCATGGGCAAGATATAGTGGCAGTGACCCAGTGAAAGAAAAACATTTTGGAGTGTGAGACCTACATGTGTGGTGTGTTCCTTTCACTGGTCCATGTGTGTTGAAATTGAGGTCTTAACCTCAGTCGTCAGAGGAAGAAACCGTCTTCTGCAACCTTTTTGTCTCTGAGGGGACCAGAGGTGACATGAGCGAGGAACATTTAGTTTGACATCATCATCCGGTTTAACGGGACTAAAGTAAAGTTTGTTTGCACCAGATGTACACCAACATAACGCCAAAGCTGGATATCTTGATCATTTGTGCTGACACTTAAATATTTTTCATCAATAATCATGGTTGGGGTCAATTACATTTTTCAGTTACAATTACGTTTTCAATTACCCATGTTCAAATACATATCAATTACGATTACAATGACCAGCATTTTTGTTCCAATTACAATTCAATTACAATTGTTTTTTTTATCCTCAGAAAGTCAAATACGATTACGTTCTCAATTACTAAAGTTCAAATACAATCACAATTACTGAGCCTGAAATAAATAACCTAATAAAAGTGAACCTTCCTCTTGTGTTAGCATCATGTTAGCATTTCTTATGATAACAGGTCCTAAATCAGCTGTGAAATACAGTAAATACAAATATCTATATTTTAATTCATTAGGAAGCCTAACAAGGTGTGCAAGTATACCCCTCAATTTAATTTTTTTTTTAAATCGTAAGATGTGTTAAAGCTTGATATAAACATGTTTTAATAATTGTTAACTACATATGTGTAGAATTGTAACATGGTTCCTCAGTTTTGCGTTAAATTATAATTGACTATTTTATACAAATTTCATAACAATTACATTTATAAAGTCAATTGTCTAAACTCAATTACAATTTAATTACGATTAAGAGAGCAACAGATTTTTAAAATTACAATTATAATTATGCCATAATTGTAATTAATTATTAATTATGCAATTATAATTGACCCCAACCCTATCAGGAATTTAACAAAACCTATTACAGTCTAAACACAGCACTACACATTGTTGAAACACTCTGCTGTAACAGGATGTGTGCTCTTTCTAAGGTATATCTCCTCATTTGTTGCAGCCAGGGTTGCCCAAAGGCTTTTGAAGTCAATAGCTCACACTAAGTGTTTGGTGTCTGTAAGTTCTTTAATGAGGCACAAATGGTCCTGAGATCAGCATCCAAGAGATTCCTCCTTTGCTGGCTTTATCAAAAATTAATCAGATAGAAATCTTTCATGTTTCTATGTCAATATCCTGGGTTAAAGCAGTGTTGGCTTTCACGACTGCAGAGACAATTGCCGTGATGAATATACCCAGTGGTCTCATTGCTTCTAAGTCATACCTGCTTTGCTCTATCTTCCTCCTCACAATAAAAGAGTTCATAAAAGAGGCAAGGTTTAATAAATGATCACAAATCTAAGTGGCATCTGATCCAAATACTAAATTAGTACAAGTTTTACACTGGATGCTGACTGATGATGTGATTGTAGATGTCAATAACAAGACATCCAATATTCTAAAAAGAAAGTTTTACTTGTTTGATTGTATTGGAACTTGTTTACCTTTGGGGTATATGATGGGATTAACGATGTTGGAAGATCTCCAAGAATTAGGATTGACGTACATTTAGTTTAGAATTTTGGTGATAGAAACTTAATCAATGTGACATTACAACAATGGACTAAGCTAGGTCATTAAATGGTTGGATTAGATGTGAAGGAATTTGACCAAACTACACAGAAAGGATGAATTATAGTGGAAACCAGTAGGCAGATCTTCTCTTTCAACAACAGTGCCCAACCTCACAATTCTCAGACCTTCCAGGAATTTGCAATGTCACGATCGCAACTCTTAATGCAAATTCCGCCAAACCCCAGCACATTCTGTGCAGCCCTTTTTCTTTGTTTTAAAACTTAAACTAATTCTCTATCAAATACAGGTGCTCTGCACTAGAAATCTTTCAAATGTGATGGAAATAATTCATATCTTGTTAGATTATTTTGAATCTGAGATATTTTCTGTATTGTTATGAAAGATTTCAAAGACAATCAGGTTTTTTGGCAAATTGACCTGTTTAGGCAAAGTTATAGAAAATGATAAAGCCTCAAAATGCAGCAACTTTTGCCGCAGTTTTTTTGACAAATCTGCCGCAAAATTAGGTATTTTAGACTGCAACAATCACAGAAATTGGCCGCAAAATTCTGGAAACACTGAATTCTACTTAAAGCTGATATCCGGAGTTTCTGAGAAACGTCTCGATGTCCCGCCCTACACAGCCTCACTTCCTCCCCCTGCCTCTGCAATCTACCAGAAGCCACGCCTCTACTTTTCTGAACGTGCATCGCGTAACATAACAAGGTCACATTGGGTCGCATTGATATAGGTCTATGGGTCAGGTATGAGCCAAAATCATATTTACCTGTTTGCTGTTCTGACGTGCGGCCTTGTTTCCGTGCACAGTTCCACATTCACTTTGACTGACAGTCTCAAAAACAGGAAATCGAAGCCTATTGGCTGGGCGCACTCGGCGATGGTTTCCATTTGTATAGGGGTCTATAGGATAAAGGAGGGACTTATATACATTAATGTATATGAATGACCACCGGCAGCAGACCATAGTAAAAGACTAGTTAGGTATTTTTTCATATTTCAAAAGGATCATACATAAACTTAGATTTCTCAGAAACGGATATCAGCTTTAAGGAAGAGTAATTGAACATATCCAAAAATGATGGACCAGTTCCTTGTAAACCCAGCAGCATTCGGATTGAATTTCTTGTTGGTAGTTTACCAGCATATAAAGGTAGACACTATAATAACACTCCTGAATGTGTTTTCATCAAACTGCTTTCATTTGTTCCTGTATAAGTGCAACACATCAACAGGAAACTTTTATCAGACGGGCTTTTCTAGCAAAGACAAGCAGCTGGAGTTGTTTTGCATTGAATTGGAACAAATGCTGTTACTTGAGAAGATATCACTTTATCTGTTTATTTGTGCATTTGTTTTCTTCCTTTTTGGCATGCACTCATTGTATGTAATATAATGACACAGACTTCTCCTTCCTAGGCTTCCCCAATGAGCCTGCAGCTGACATTGCTCTGAATACAGTAAAGAATTGGATTGAGGAGAATCCTGATAAGGTAAGACTCAGCAGCAGAATGCAAACACTAAACAAGTTACATTGTCAATCCAAAAACCTCTCGTCTATTTGTGAAGGCATTGTGTGCTACGCACTTTAGTTGTTTTGCTCTGAGCATCATTGGAGCATAGCCGCAACACAGAATCCTATTTGTCACACATTTCTGTATCAGACGGACATCTTTTGCACCTGCCTTGCTTAATCAACCATCTAGTTTGTGGCCTGTATCCATATCAAATTAAAAGCCAGTCTGAGACTAATCAGAACTTGAATGGTCTGTTGACTGCTTAATTGGTCTAGGCTGGGGAGGGCCATTAAACCTGAGGAACATAAGAACATCAAAAATAATTTTCTCAAATAGCTTTTTTATTTTTAAATGTTTGATACTTTGTAATTGTGCCTTCTAGAGACTCTTGGCTGAAAATAACAAGCAACACACAACGCTAATGTAGCCACAAACAACTTTAATACACGTGGCAATATATAGTATGTAAAAACTGAATAGCCTAACATAATTCTGCTTATTGGAGGGGGAAAATAATCATTTCATATACTCAATTTTATGCATTTTTGTGTAAATGAAATACCATGAATTTGTAAGCATCAATATTTTAGAAATGATTTTCTTCACCAAATAAAACAAACCAAACACTTACATTCTGCTTCACTGATGTTCTAATCGGAACTTAATTCTGTGTTACTCAACCATGTCAGTAAATGAGATGATCATCAGGTAGTTGCCTAAAGTTTGCAAATACAGCATTTTTTCATGAGTTGAACATGATTACCAATGGGCTACTTATGTGTGTGTGTGTGGGGGGGGTTACAGATTTTCAAATATATTTAACTAATATAACTAACTAATATTAACTAATAGGTAAATTGGGGTATTTTAAGTTTGTTAGTTTTATTCACTTGTCAAGAGGCGGCTTTGTACTTGATTTATTAGTTTGAGTGATAGCAACCTTCACAGGTCATCTCTATTGACTGTAACACTGTTTATATACTGTATGTCACATTGGATTGCAGTGTTTTTATAAAGCTCGTAGCTTAATGTGCTGCAACATCCCTCAGCTGTTGGTGTGGATCTTGTAAGCAGACAGCCTAATGATACAGACGCGCAAGATTACTTTGCTGTTGATGCAGCATGTCTGTGGCACTTCTTTCCTGCCTGATGATTGCCGTAACACGTAGTCGGGGAATTCATCAGCTTCCTGTTGCAAGCAAGGTTTCAAATGGCTTATTGCTAACTGTAAATAACAAGCTATTGTACAAGGCTGACTTTTGTGGTTGTGTTGTTGCAATCCAAGATTGCATTTTTCCATACTGTGGCTGCAGAGCTGTTCATGAGACATGATTATGTGATGCTCTGATGGATAGCCGGTTTTGACATGGGCTGACTGAACGGAAAGAGTTCCTCGATAAGGTTGACATCTGCTTCTTTAACTGTTCAGTAAGCACAAGGGCTGTATTTTCTGCTCTAACCAGACCTAGAGTGAGTAAGCTTTTAATGAGATCTAAGAGACTAAAATGATACATTTACCCTGAAGCGTTACAGCCCTATCCTTATTCTGAAAAGCCATCTAATCAAACCATTGAGCATCAGCCGCTGGAGTCCTTGGTTCATCTCCAATTACATGGTTCTCTGTTACTCTTGGTGCATTTTAAAGAGGATGCAAAATATATCAGATGCTCCTTACAAACTAATTATGCCACTTAAGTGTTTAACAGCCAAAAGTTATGATTTTAAGCAAAAGTAGGCGATTTTCATAAGTTTGCATGATTTTGAATGTAGCCTCCACGACGGCTCCGCCTTTACCCACCTCGCCCCTCCCCTCTTTTTTACGTCTCACTCACATGCATTCGCACAGCTGCTGCAGAAGAGGACCTCAGCTCATCGCTTGTATTGTGTAGAAACTAGGTTGTCTCATGTCTCATTCAGCAGTAAGTAAACAATAAACTTTACCATTGTATATTTAAAAAAATGTGACCAAAAACTCAGTTTTAAGTCTGTCAGCGGTGACGCGCTTTCAGTGTGAGCTTGTGCATGCGAGGGATCGAGAACGAGCAGGAAGACAGGGAGATGTGATTGGTTTAAAAAAAACGGTTTGTTTTTGTCCATTGGTAAAAGTTATTACAGGTTTACAGCTGCTACAGTTGATGGATTTTCTTAAAAAGTGTATCTTGAGAAAGTCACCAACCCTAGCTTAAAGTAAACTAGAATATCACATCTCATGAAGGAACACCACATTGGCTTTACTGGATCTATTAGTATTGTTTTGTGGATTTAATTTTGGGATCAATACTCCAAGCTTTGTCATATATGTTTCCAAATGCAATCAATCACTTCTACATTTACACAAATGGCACACCCAGAGTCAGCATGATTGATAACTGACGTGATTATTTTTTAGCACTGTCGACCCATTCCACTATTATGCATCGACTGTTCTTGACGGGAGGTATGGACTATGAAAACCTTTCTGAAAGGTCTTTTGAAAGATTTTCCTGCACAGTACAAAGCTGCTGTTTTGCTTTCTTTGAATCTCTTTTCAAAGGAAAAAGAATGAAATATTCTACCATCAGAAGTTCACTACCGCTACAGTAGTTGAGATCACAGCTACAAATACACATCTTTATAGAAATGCAGCAAAAAAGAGAGGATTGAAGCCCAGTGTATCATGCATGGAACAATAGCTCTAGATTGCATTGCACACTTGCCTCCATCTCTGTGCATTTGAAGCTGGGGAGCCTGTGATCTGGGTGTCCGTTGAGATGAGTCATTTCAGGGCCATGATAAGGGCCACGCTTTGGGAAAGGTGCTCTGCTATTGTGGCTGAATTTTCACACAATGGGCTGGCTGAAAATCTAAGTCGCACTACGGGAGACCGAGAACACACTACAAACCCCTGCACCACCACAAACCTTTTACACACGGACACACACTACACTGTGGTACTATTGTGTCTGGAAGTGTATCGTCCAGTGGAGACTCATTTGTTTCTGACAGGTTGTTGTTACACACTTACAGCCATTGATTTGAAACTGGCCACTGATTGCAACGTGCAGCCAAGAGTCTGAGCTCTGAGGACACTGTGACATCAAAACGTGTTGAGTGGGTGTGTGTGTTAGTGATAGGAAGATAGAACGATGAATCAGGTAACTGTGATTGATTAGTAGAAAGTTTATCTATCTTTGATCCATCAACACACAACGGGGCATCTACTGTAGCTAAAAGCACACCAAAGATTTCATTGTGAAAGAATAAACAGCCGTGTTGTAGTCAGGGAGAGGAGATGCTTTAATGTTGAGACGTGAGCACAGAAATAATTCCTCAGATCAGTCGATGTACGAGTAAAGGAGGCCTGCTGCTCTATCCCTGCATCCACCACACAAATAAATAGAAAGAATTGTGGGTATCTGTAAACAACATAACATATGGCTCTAATTTTTTGGAAAATGCATAATATGTTGGCATGCGACTCGCCGAATTAGCCAGTTTTACATATGGCAAAGGAGATCCTTCTTCCTCGCAGCATGCATGCCCCACCACTCATCTGCCTTCATTATATTTCTCATTTTCAAATCTAATTTGATTTAATTCAGCCTTACATAGGTTTAATCTGTCGATGAAAAATGCGTTCTGACACTTTATTTGGCTGCCATGGATGTGCTATGGATGGATAGGCTTTTTAATGAAGCGTTCAAGCGCCTGGCAGCACCACGTTCCAGACAAACTCTGAACACTTGAGATGGATTGAGAGTCTTTAATAAGCTCTTCTGTGTCGTGCTGCTCAAGATGAAATATATGTGTAGAGATTTCACCTTTTACCATGAGTCTGATTTGGGCTTTAGTATTAAGCACGCCACTGTGCCAATGTAGCTCCCAAACAAGTGTTTTTGTTGCCGCTTTCTTAATGTCAATGATCTGTTTACCTTAGCTACATTTGTCAGTTAAGACACCTGATTATAAATTCCACTTAAGCCCAGGCTGGAGATTTGTGACAAATGTCAAGTGACTATAAAGAGTAAATAGCGGTTTGTATCTTTTTTTCCTGAGTGTTTTTCTGTGTTAATAGATATCAGTGTAGAAGGTGTCTGGGTTATGGTCACTGGAGCTCTAAGTTGACAACATAGTGGCATTCATTGTCAAACCTCTGAATAAGATGGATGGCTACTGCTACAATAGCAATACTGTGCACCTCGTCTTTAGAAAACCTGAATTACACTTTTGTGTATTGTAACACATTTTAACAAAGAGGCTTGGTAAGCAGACAGTAAACCACATATGCAGTGTTTATCACGTACTATGCCTGGTGGTGTACTGTAAATGATGATGAATTGCCTTTGGTGGACACAGAAATTCTAAGACAAGCCAATATTTTCCACAGCTATGCCTTTTCCATCAGCCTCAGAATTGTTCTTTTTATTTTTTGCAAAAGGGCGAGATGTGAAGAATGCATGCAATACCATGTATTGTGAAAGAAATATGCATTTTTCTTCATCAAATTATGGAAAACACTGTCATGGGTTTAAAACCAATGCATCTAATTAGAAATATAAAAATATTTCTGTGTGGAAATTTAACCTTATGCTCTTACAGTTAGCTTATTTTTGCTATATTGTAGTGTGTTACGCATAAATAGTATAGAGGTCACAGTAATCAAATATAGCTGAACTCATAAATGAATTCCTTTATTTTGAAATAAGTGCATAGAGATAAAAAAATCCCTGTAAATTCAGCTTGAACTGATTAAAGAAGCAATCAATGAGGAGATACTCTGACAACCACATGATAGAAACAACCCCTAAGTGGACCTCTATTTCAGTTTGTTGCTGCTACATTGCCTCTTCTTTGTACTTTGTATTTGTCTGTTAACCAGTGGAAAGCATTTGCCAAGTGTTATATCTATAGTTGAGAGGGACACAAATTTGTTCCGCGCGTGCCTCAGGGATACTGATGGTTTGGGCAACTGGCATTGTTTTCAAAGCCAACTGCGCTCTTTTGAAGTCAATAGCAACCCCCTTCGACTTGTGCTCTGACTGAGTTTCGAGGAAATATGGCCCGATTAGGAGGCCATAGTATGACTAAACGCCTGATTGTGCATCCCTGTGTTCTACTGTTGTTGGGTGGAACACTTCACTTTGACCTTAAAGAGATGAATTCAGCCTTCTACCCTTTCTGTCAATCTATTCGGCTAATATTTTCTCTCCTAAAGAATCCATTTTCCACAACTAGTGCAATTGCGCTCCATGCAGTCAGTCAGTCTTTTGAATCAAGGTGGGGAAATTACGCTTTTAAATCTTTTATGATCTAACAATTCTATTATCCAGCTCACTGTAGAGAATAATGGCATGTAATCTATGATACACTTGGCTTCACTTTGGTCTGAGTAAATAGGAGTAATTTCAGTGTCTTAATGGATTTCAAGTAATATATCCAAGAGGAGATTAAAAGTTGTTCCTTAATAGAGAAACTCTGAGCTCTTTATCTGTTATCTGTCGTTTAGATTGAGCTATAATGCTCTCCAAATTTAAGGAAGCATTTGTTAATGGCAATGGATGTAGCAGTGTTTTCAGTGTCCGTCTGACCACTGGTTTAAACTCCTGTTGTCAGGGAGAACAGGGATTAACCATGTCTAAATACCATTGTGGCTTTTTTACTCTATAAACTAATCACCTCATTTTTAGTGCTAAAGTGACTCTAGTCTTCTATTAACAGGTGATTATTTTTTAAAGCTCTTGTTGATGTTCACATCAGAAGAAGAGTGTAGAAGATAAACAAAGAAATTATAAAATATCTCCTCTTGCAGAATTGATATTTTCTTGATTTTAGAAAATAAGAGTCATAAAAGAATAAGGGTGCAACGATTAGTCGACATTGTCGACAAAAATCGATAACAGAATTGGTCACAGACAAATGTATTTTTCGACAATTGTTGGTTACGTCATCACCGTCTTCTTCAAGCTGCGGATGAAGCTAGACATTGTTTTTTTTCATGAGGAGTGGCTCATCGCACGTCTATATACTGTAGCTGTGCTCAGAGCTGCATGTATGTTACGGACGTTATTAGAGGGACATGTATTGTTAAAAACATTCACACTGGTAAGAATACGTTGCTGTTAACAGGAGCTCAGCGCTGTCGACGCCGTTCACACACGTAGCTCTGCTTATTGTGCAGCAACACTTATCAACTGGAAAGAGTTGATAAACAACTTGCAATAAATATGAAACATTGAGGCACAGAGGTATATAGTTGTACATTCCTTAACAGGTAACACTTCCAATCCAGTTAGAACTTTTGTAAACAAAAATGCTAGTGGCCCCGCCTCCCCCTGTCTCATTCTGTTCTGTTTTCATTCAGTCTTTAACCATTACAGAATGGACCAAATAGTTTCTAGTTTACTCAGTTCATTCCACTATGGAACAAACATGCAGGTGCTGAGGGTGAACCCCCTTATCATCCAACCTGTTTGGAGGCGAAAGACAAGGAAAACTAAATACTTAGACTTAGCTTGGTTGCTAGCCCCGCTAGGCATCCCCGATCACACCGCTTACGTCTCCTTCGCTGGCGGACACTGCATGTAAGAGGCTCCGTTGTTCCACAGGCCGCTAGGTGTAGCCGGCGTAGCAATCCAAAGCCATGTAGTAGGTCCAGAGTTCTCGCATCTACCGGACTATAACGGTTTGATTTATCTAAATCTAAGATTGCCTGGCGGTGGAATACTATTTTAGAGTAATTACGCTGCAGGTTCACTGAGAAATTATTGAGGTATCTGCTGTTTAATATCCGTTGGTAACACTAGCCTCTGCAGCCGACAGGTGCGCCGCCAAATACACATGAATATGGCAATATATTGAGGCAGGCAAACTTACCGAGTTCATTTTATTTGCCGTCCGGTTAATTTATTTATCGATTATCGGCCCAGGCCTAGTCCTACTGTCAATAAATCACAGATTTATTAATGGTCAGATATAACACTTTTATGGAAGGATAAAAGCTAACATGTCACATGTTGTGTGAAATGAATTTTGGCATAAAACTATCGTCACTATTCATCCGTCCCAACATGTGAAATGCAATATTTGTAATTATATTTATGTATATATTTATGTGTTCACAGACAAAGCTGGCCCCATTACACAGTAATGTAAATATTGTGAATATTACACCAGAATATACCATTAGTAGTGCTCTCAGTATATTAATGATTAATCATCAAGTCTGATCTAGTTTAATTATAGTAAATCAGTGAGATATTTACCAACCATAACTTTATGTAACTCATTATCAGATATTAAATAAACTAAATTCAGCAGCAGTGGTTTACATTAAACAGTATTATAGTTATTTTTGCTTTTCATGTGTTATTTATTTTTTTTTTTAGAAAATAATTTCATTAAAAATGAGGAAATAAATAACATATTCATTAACACTAATGGAGTGACCCATATGCACAAACATGTTTCATAAAATATCAGCCCATGAGCAGCTATTGTAGCTTGTTTTAATGTGTAAATTCTATTACTGAAGCACATGATGTACTCAATTTCATTTGTGTTTGTAAGGAACCTGTTTATACCTTAAGTTGGGAATTTATTTATTGTTTTTATTTGTCATAATTTGACCCAAGCCAAATGTAACAATAATTGTACGATTTTTCATCCGATTAGTCTATTAATCGTTTCAATAATCGATGACTAGTCGACTATTAAAATAGTCGTTATTTGCAGCACTATAAAAGAATAGTTTAAAGGTAGATACTGCTGTCTTATAAGGGCACAGTTGTCTTTATGAGTTTTGCCGATTGCTGTAAAATTACTACACATTTAATATTTACTGTAGTTACAATTATCCAAATGCTCTTTTTACAGATGCAAAGAGCTTATTGATGTACGCTCAGACCACAGCAGCTTTAATTCATGGACACTGTGAGATGATGCCCTGTGAGTTTGGCTTCCTCTGTTTCTGTAGATAGTGCAGTCCCACGCCATGCTTACCGTGCTGGAACAAGCTATCTTAATGACATGCTAATTGATTTAGTGCAGCAATGATAGCAATAGGCTGGCACACCGTGATAAAAGGAAAAAGGTGGTGACTCATCAGACTTAAAATAATTTATTCACTCATTTGAACACTATTCTACGGTACTGAAGCATGGTCACTGGGGTTTTGGATAGCAGTGTTTTTGCATGTCCAGTCTTTGCTAATGAAAGCACAGTACATGACCCACAGAGCTCAATTTAACACTGTCACCAGTTCAAACAACACACAAATTAACACCAAAACAAACCAAATGACATGTGTTGTCCCAAGAATGTTCATTAAGATGAATTATGCAGCCCGTCCTCTGCCTGCGCAGATAAATATATATATATATATATATATATTACAGCCACTCTGCTGCCTTTGCAATCCATAAAACCTGACACATACTAAAATCGTAGTTTACATTACCAGCACACTGAAGCTTATAGCACAAGACAAGTACAATTACACAGTTTCTACAACAGTGAAAGATGAATCTATAGACTAATCAAAGGTGCCACAGAACACGGATCAGCAAATGTAAATACGGTCCTAATAAAACTCCTTGTATTAATGGTTTTTCTCTTTTATAAGAATCATAATAAACCAGATTACAAGTAGAAATCCCACTCACAAATACGGAGAACAAAAATAAATAAATAAAGAACAGTCACAAATAAAAGTAAATGTGCTCACGCTGTACAAATGATTCCCCCTATAAAAGCAACAAAGCACCAACAATTGCTTAAGCTTTTTGTTCATTTATCCATCTGCATGAGGTCATTACTCTTTTACCAGACACAGTTGCTTGCTTTCCATTATGTTATCAACAAGCTTAATGTTCAGTGTGTTTTGGGCCACTGCTGCACCACATGCTACTGGATACACATCTGTTTTTCTGTATGAAAATCAGCACATATGCAGTACTTTCCAGCGTTACCAATGTTGTCGGGTTTAGGCAAGGTTCAATTAGGAGGATGGCCACCACAGCAGTGATTACTGTAGCTGTTGCTGTGTAACTGTGTGGTCTCTGGCATGTGACGATGGGGAAGGGGGCCATATCTCTTTACAATCTCAAAGGGGGATCAAATCAGCCTCAAAGCTTGGCTTCAGGCGATGATGCATTTGAAAGTCAATGTTCTATTTCTAAGCATGAATTACTAGATCAGGGAACTTTTTACCCAAGGTTATGTTTAGAGGGAAGGGTTGCCACCAGTAAAAGTGTGAGATCTAATCCCAGATGATGGGACGTTATCAAACATTTTATGTAAATGTCTGAACTTGTAATGTTTAAAGATTTTACTCAGGGACCACACAGACATTTCGTTCTCAGCAACTTGCGATGTTTATTGTCACATATTATGAGCATACAAAATGTTTTCAAGACAGAGCTGAGATTTTGATCTTTGCAATGATACTCAACTGTTTTTACATCCTATAAAAAAAAGTGTTGCTGCTCTTCATAGCTGTGATAAAACTTTCAAGCTATGATTTAGTTCATGTCTTGCTGGCTCCTAAAGCTGTATTCATCTGAGTCACATTTGTCAAACTCAAGGCCCGGGGGCCAAATCCAGCCCTTTAGAGCATCCACAATCGGCCGGCAGGAGGAAGTAAAAATGACAGAGAAAACATGAATAATTGTGCAAAGTGCCAACTAAGGGGTCTATTCTCCCGTCTGGACTTAGCGCTTTTTTGCGCACCTGCAGTTACGTGCTTCTCTCATATGCGTATTCTCCGGTCCAGGCTGCTTTTTGGACTTAGAATAGACCCCTAATTGAGTTGTGTATACCTCAGTCACTCCAAATACACAGATTCAATGAAACTCCACAGTATTTGCAGGGCTCACAGTTCCCCTATGCTTATCTCACAAGATGGCAGTCATTTTTAATCTTAAATTGTTAAAGGAACTTTAAGTATTTCCGAAAACCTGCAATTTTTCTCATTTTATTCCACAATATTTCCCCAAAATTAATAAGAATTGGTCACAAACTCAAGGACATTTAAATAAAGACCTGACAGAGACTAATATCTGTCAGTTTTTGCTTGGATGTTGTCTGTGTCTTACATACTTTACATATCATGTATACGTGGTAGTGAAAACTGTAAGGCAAATTCATGTTGAAATTACTTGCTTTCTCTACCTAAAATCTTTGACTTACTTGAGATCAAACTGCTACTTATTTTGCCCCTGAAAAAAAAAAACGAGTTATGACACCCCTGCTCTGAGTGGTTTATCTTAATCTGTTTGATTTTATTAAGAAGTCCATGAAGCTGTAGGGTAAGGTATTTTCTAAGTTATACCTGAGTGTGTACTTTGCGTGCTGTTGCTTTTTACATAACTGAAAATCCTTTAAGTGTTGACTGACTTTTACAACGCTTAGTCAGTGTGTCTTACACCGTCAGAGTGACATGTCCTTAACACAGCCGAGCTTCAGAAATAGGTCCCTGGCACTAAAGTTGGTTATGTGAGGGAATTGATGAGAAGGTGATGGATTAAACAGGACGATGTGAAGGCTGTGGCACTGACGTTTGGATTGTAAATATTTTAGTGTTGTACCACTATATCACTCACTTAGGTATACCTTAACAGCCAAGCTCACACCTTGAAAGGTTTTTGCATCTTTTTTTCTTCCACTGACCGGTTGGTGAGGTTGTGGCCAGGTGTGCGACTATGTTTATACCACATTACTATGCAAATGCAAAAATAAGTAAGCACAACATCTTCCTTTTCCCCAGTGTTTATAACAGCTGTGTTTGTTAACAATGCGACCCCGGCTTGAACCTTTTTATGATCCGTCTCCCCTTTTTCCGCCTTTGTGTTGTGTTGCTGTATGAGACACGATCTGATGGCGTGCTGTGGTCTCAGGCTGTCTGAAGTGATCAAAGGAGGGCAGCATTAATTAACTGACCCTGGCAGGAAGCCAGGTGGTCTGGGATGGGTCATCACCTGCCCAAGAAAAGGTTGCCCCTCATTCTGCCTTCTGCCTCCACCCTCCCCCTTCCTTTTCACCTTCTGCTGCTGCCCAGCAACAGAAAGGGAGTCTGTTTTCTGGGTGGTGTAATGATAAAGATGGTGGATTTGGCCTTTATGGCGTTTCCATTAACCCCCTTGGTCCAGTTTAGATCAAATAATGTCAGTCTTTCGTGTCCGTGGTTGCGTTGTACTTTTTTAGTTATCTGTCATTTTGACTGACAGGGTCATTAAAATCCTGCCATAATCTATTTTTACCTGTTTTTATTTTTCAATAACAATAACATATTCAAAATCCTTTAATTTGTATTCATTTTTAAATAATATTTAGTCTGCTGAACAAGCTAAGAATCCACGTTGTGCCATCACACATCAAGTAGATGAATACATGGAACTTTTTTTCCCGCAGTGACAAAAACCACTGATTGTGGCCCCAGTAGTTATAATGAGCAAAAATATAAATCCAACACTTTTGTTTCTTTGCGAGATAATCCATCCCACCTCACAGGTGTGGCATATCAAGATGCTGATTAGACAGCATGATTATTGCACAGGTGGGCCTTAGGCTGGCCACACTAAAAGGCCACTCTGAAATGTACGGTTTTGTTTTATTTGTGGGGGTCCAGTCACTATCTGGTGTACCACCATTTGCCTCAAACAGTGCAACACATCTCCTTGGCATAGAGTTGATCAAGTTGTTGATTGTGGCCTGTGGAATGTTGGTCCACTCTTCTTCGATGGCTGTGAGAAGTTTCTGGATATTGGCAGGAACTGCAACACGCCGTTGTATATGGCAATCCAGAGCATCCCAAACATGCTCAATGGGTGACATGTCAGGTGAGTATGCTGGCCATTCAACAACTGGGATGTTTTCAGCTTCCAGGAATTATGTACAGATCCTTGCAACATGGGGCCATGCATTATCATGCTGCAACATGAGGTGATGGTCGTGGATGAATGGCACAACAATGAGCCTCAGGATCTCGTCATGGTATCTTTGTGCATTCAAAATGTCATCAATAAAATGCACCTGTGTTTGTTGTTCATAACATACGCCTGCCCATACCATAACCCAGTGTTTTTCAACCTTTTTTGAGCCAAGGCACATTTTTTTCATTGAAAAAATCACGAGGCACACCAACATGTTAAAAAATGATACTCTGTAGCCTATATTAACAATATAGCCATTCTCATCAAAGTGTCTTGAATAGGAATCAAATAAACACAAAGAATAAAGGACTTTATCATCATTTGTATTTCTTCTTTCAAATAAAAAGTGCACTTAACATGTCCACTTCAAAAATACAGCTTGAACATAACAAATGAAACAACAATGTGGTCTTAAAGGTAGTAGAAAACGTCAAAGTGTTTTGCAAACTCTAATTCTGTCCAAAATTATTAATTACCAGGAACACAGAAATATCGTGCTTATTATGACAGAAGCAATAATATTTGGGATTACGCTCTCAAGGTGGGTTCACACCGAACGCGACTGAAGTGACTGAAGCGATGCGATTACATTAAAAATCAATGTAAATGACGCAACGTCAATTTATCCCCCCCTCAGCGACGCGACTTGCATGATCAAAGTTGAAAAATTGTAACTTTTTAAGCGACGTGAAGCGATATCTCCCGTCCTCCACTGTCTGTAGAGCGGAGGCAGCAGCCCCTCCCTCCCGCTCCCGCTTCAGTGCTGACGGCTGCAGCGGAGGCTGTTCTACTTCCTCAAAGTATCAGGTTCAAAATTAAAGCGGTAAATTTCTTTAAAACCACAGTAACTACTGATCAAACACATTCTGAGTGAAGTCATCCTTTAATATCTCCGTTAAGTTGATCATTTAACCGTAGAAGCGGAGCAAGAAGGAAAAAAAAAAGACGTCATCAACACTCTCTCTCTCTCTCTCTCTCTACCCTGTTACCGGGGCCACACACACACACACACACACACACACACACACACACACACACACACACACACACACACACACACACACACGCACGCACGCACGCACGCACACACACACACACACACACACACACACACACACACACACACACACACACATACATAGCTCCCTAGTGATCGCGTCGCTGGAGCGATGAAATGATGGACTGACAAAAAAGCACCACTATGTGCAAACTACCGATCAGGGACGATTTAAGGCAACGGCATTGCTTCCGTCGCGTTCGGTGTGCACGCACCTTTAGTCACTACTGCAGCACGGACACTCGACAATGGTATATTATTTGCAGATAATAATTAATATGTTTTCAAAATTTTTTTTTAGACCAATTAGGTGAAATTGGATAATTTCCCACGGCACACCTGACGATCTCTCGCGGCACACTAGTGTGCCGCGGCACAGTGGTTGAAAAACACTGCCATAACCCCACCAGCATCATGGGCCACTCCATCCACAACGTTGACATCAGCAAACCACTCACCCACACGACACCACAGACGCTGTCTGCCGCAGCATACTTGCCAACCCTCCCGAATTTCCCGGGAGAATCCCGAATTTCATTGTACCTCCCGAAAATCTCCCGGGGCCACCATTCTCCCGATTTTCTCCCGGAAAAAACTGAACATTTTTAGAGTGGCCTTTTATTGTGGTCACCCTGAGGCACACCTGTGCAATAATCATGCTGTCTAATCAGCATCTTGATATGCCACACCTGTGATGTGGGATGGATTATTTCTGCGAAGGAGAAGTGCTCACTAGCACAGATTTAGACACATTTGTGAACAATATTTGTTTTAAATTAATTTGTTATCCATTTGGAAATAAAAAGGTATTGTTTTTTTTTATTTTGCAAACGTGGTGCATTATAGGGTTTTTAAGTACCGGCTCAAGTGCCATTTAAGCACCGAAACTATTTAAAGAATACGAAGTAGTAACCGGTATTGGAAAAAATCCAACCAATATCCAACCCTACTACCAGATGGGAGCATGTGGCATTTTATCAACAGCTGTGAGAGTGACAAAAAGTCTTTTTGCATTGTCTAATCATTATTAAGCCTATATTTATATGTGAAAGATTTTAGTCAGACCATAAACTGCATTTCAATGTTAAATCAATAAACAGTCCTGCATGAATCCCATACACTTACTAACTCTCTCATTACAAGTTCCCAGCAAACTCTTTTTTATTTATTGGACATACAAAGGTTTTTCCAATTTTTTTCCAGACTTATCACAGAGGGCAGCTGATGTACCAAGTCTTTCTTTTTACATTTTATTCTCAGTATTTGCTGTTTTTCATTCAGCAAAGAGCGTTAGGCTGTCGTTCTGTGGAATGGTCCCCGGTACTCACTGATATTCTCCTCGCCCGGAACAATGAATTACTATTTATGTGCTGAACTTTGGCAGAACACCTGAGTCGAGCTTTTTCTTTATGGCTTTCTTGTGGCTGAGCAAAAGGTGGGCTGAAGTGGGCTAAAGTGCATAAAACATGCTGTTGGGCTGCTTAGCAGAGACTTTGAGAAACACCTCAGTACAAATCTCCATTTCTCATTAAAACCCAGAAAGGTGATGTCCAGTATGTGCCAGATCCTCCTACAAACCTGTTTTGAAACTTATTTTTAATACCTGTTAAGAGTCTCTTCTGACTGCTAAGATTAACATGAACCCCTTCATCAGGCCATCAAATTAGATTCTGTTGAGAGTTAAAAGATTACATTTTTTCTCGCGCAGTTCTACGCAGAGCGAAAAAAAACCCAACAAAAATGTTGGTGTAAAAGCTTTGATGGACGTCAAATCTAATCCAAGGGATACAGAGCCAGAGTATTTCAGCAAATCTGGCATGATTTTCTGCCTCTGATGCTTAGTAATTCTATTTTCTCATCTAAGGCGAGAAAAGCCCTAAACTTTAACCAACATATCAGGTTGTGTTGCAGAAATAAATTGATCAGCCTTTGCTATCAATGACAGGGGAATTGATAGAGATTAGTTACCTTTATCATTGCATCTCTTAGTGGATAAGCTAAATAAGGTAATAGGGGATGAGAGTTCACATGATAAAAGGGGAAAAAATGGGTAAAGATTTTTAGTAGGCATGTGAATCTTTGGGTGTCTCACGGTTCAATTTGATTCCGATTCTTAGGGTCACGATTCGACTCAAAATCGATTCTTGTTTTAACCGATTCTCGATTCAAATGATTCTCGATTAAAAAAAAAAAAAAATTTGATACAATGCAAAGTGTGTTAAGGCAGATTATGGCATCAAAAAAATACAGTTTGTATAAGATAATTTTAAATAAACTGATTCCAATGATGTAATCACACAAAAGGGAACATTTATTCATGCTAAACAAATTAAAAAAAACCACACACACACACATCGTGTGTTGGGATTGTGTCATAGACTGTAAAGGTCAGGGTGAGTTTGTGTGTTTTGGCCTAACACTGTTGCCGTAGTAGTCGGAATTCGCCATCTTGAAAGCCCATGGCCTACTAGTCTTTTCTAAGTTCTTGTATTTTCGGCTTGAAAAAACTAATGCTTGTGAGTATATTTAATGGTACTGTTTGATAACATTCCTAAGACTGTGTTTATGAACGTCGATCGCGGTAAATGTTAGCATGAGCATATACATGGGTTTTCCCATCGACGTTAGCATGAAGCTAGCAGACTTTTTGTATGGTGGTATTTTCTATTTGAGAACACTAATATGTATTTGTACTGTATGTTCAGTCTACAGTGTTTCCTGAGTAAAGACTCTAAGCGGATCTACTGAATCAAAGTTTTTCTTGAAATTAAAAAAAAAAAAAAAAAAAAAAAAAATCGACTTTTGAAGTTGTTTGAATCGATTCAGAATTGTAGATGATTAGAATCGCGATTCTTATGTGAAATGATTCCCCCCCCCCCACCCCTAATTTTTAGCAAGTCTTAAAAAAGGGCGCTATCCCTAATGTGATAGCTGGAAAAACTAGGAGTATTTTCAACATTGCAACTTTTGGCTATTTTTCCTGGTCTGTAGAGGTTTGTTTTGTTTTTTTTCCAAAGAAAAAAGAGTAATCCGGTGACATAGCCATCAATTTTTGTAGGAAGGAAAGGCTGGATAGTGTTGTGTCATCTAACAGAATAGCATAGACTGTTGCCAGAATTACTTGACAATTTAGTGCTTCAGTTTCCTTATGTGGCTGGATGGCCACTGATCTGATAAACTGTGTTTTACACTAGAAGTATTTGCACCACTTGCTTTGGAAACACTGCAATAATTGTTGCAATGGGAGGAAGGACAGCGGTCCTTTGGTGCTGCTGTCTATGTAAATTTTACTGCAACGTGTAAACTCTACCCTACTCATTTTAAAAAATATTATTAAAAAAGATAATAAGCTCTGCCACAAGCAACAATAGTTTAGGAATGATTACTGCAAAAACAGCCACTCACAGACATGCACAATGTTATTATTAGTCACTGTTCATCATCCCATCACTCTGATTGATTCTCAAATGTGTGATGCCGAAGTTTATCTATTGAATATCCCTGTTTCTTAATGATTGATTGTTAATTGACTTCTTGAGGTTTTTTGATTTATGGACAATAATGCAGAGCCTATAGCTTTTAAATAATATAAACATTCGAATTTGACAATATAAACAAATTTTTGTCAAATTAAGACTTAGAGTAAATTGAATCTTTTGAAGCTAATGCTTTTCCCCCTGGCAAATCTTTCAAATGTCTTTGTTTATTAATTACTCACATTTGCTTTATTGGGTTTTTCTAAATCTTCCGCAAAACCTAATGCAATATGATTTTCCACTAACAGCACTAATAATTAGAATATAAATGACTTTTGATGTTAATTGGACATCTTTGTACTGCTGTGGTTTGTTTGACTGTTAAATTCACTCATTGCAAATTAAGACAATTCATGTTGTATACAGAGCCAACCAAAATGAGCACTAAATAATTGGCCTCTGTTTAGAAGAAGTATTAAATATTATAGGTATTATGTTTAGCCCAAAATAATGGAAGAATCTATGTTTTAATATACAAACCTGGAAGTAGTGCTTTCCTACTGTATATTGTTCAGTTATTGTGTTGGTTTTCCTTTTCTATTTACTAGAGACCTATTTAACAACAACGAAAACATTCAATCTGAGAATACTGCAGGCATTTAGAATCCTGTCCTTTTCCCTCTTATGCTGCTCCTGGCACTAGCCAACACCAGGTTTAAGGGTTCCAATTCACTTCAGAAAATAGCTAAACACTTTGCAATAATGTAGAAATATTGAAACATAATACTGTTATCAGTGACCACTCTCAAACGCAAAACCGGAGTTTTCCCAAATCTTCACTTTGGTTGGAGTTTTCATTTTTAATGACCTTATCTTGCATTTTTGTGTGGATGACAGACCAAATCGTACAATATTATATTGGTTTTAGCAGATACCCGGCTACGTGTGGACGGAGTCTTGTATTATCAAACGGGTATATAACAGTTCCATCTTCAGTAGATATAGCCATCTTGTTAAGCTGATGGCTTTAGGCATTATTACCTGTGTTTAGCAATGCTTTGTTATGATGTGACACCTGCCAGCATGAGGACGTGAAGGAGAATAGGACATCGGGAGTTTTGCCAGTGGGTCAGTCAATAATGTGCTGATGGACGCACGTTTTTATTTATTTACTGTATTTATATGTTGCGTCTTGCCTCGGTAACTTCTGTAACTCTCCCGGGCCGGCCCATGCTGCTCCAGACACAACACTGACTATAGAGAGAGAGGTGACTATTGATTGGCCCACTCAGTGGGTTGTTTGGCCCAATGGTCCAATAGCCCCCCCTCGTCCAATCAATGAAAATCATTGTTGAAAGGTGATAATACTTACATGTAAAGTGTGTGGTCCAAAAAAAAAAATAGATTCCTCACAGCCACAGTTGATTAGAATCAATGGATTTCATGAGATTGTATAGGAAATGCATACGAGTCATTTTTGATGATGAGCAGTCAATGATGACAGACGAGGAGTGAGATAAATAACAAGAATATGGCAGCATGGGGAATAAAAAACTGCGAAAAATGAAGACTAAGTAAAAAATAAAGGTGGACAGAGCATTTAAGAGACAATATATACTGTATCCTTCATAAGAGCAATGCACACATTATCACAATACCAACCACTACGACTATACGGACAGACAGACGTGTCAAAATTCAACACAATGGTGGTTCCGGTTGATCCGGTAGCACAACGTGGCTGAAGTCTGTGAGTAAACTCAGACTTCAGGCACTTTGTCATCTACCATCTGCCACAATCGGCTACTGGAGCCAACGGTTAATGGTTTCTCCACTGGAGAGACCGGCATCACCATTTGTTCTGGTCACAGACTGTGTCACAACAGCTAATATGACTCTTCTGAGCACAATAGCAGCAAAAGTCTCTCACAAACGTGTGTGTTTCATTATCTCCTACTGCTATTGAAGGATTTTTGGAGAACCAGACTCAACCTCTACTGTTATATATGATCTTTTATGGAGCTTGAAATTAAAATTCACTCCAGGTACCCTTCTACACAGTAGCCGTGGCTAATATTGTTACTTGCGTCCCCTGGTGGTTTCCCGGCGCACAAAAATCACAGAACACATTCAATCTAGAGGCCGATATTTACAGATCACACATCAAAATAAACATTTACAAATACTTTTGCTACGTAATGGCCTCATAGTTTATACCCAAGAATCTTAAATGTGTAAACTGATCAGTTTTTGGCAGCTCATAAACTCATATTTTATTGCATCACATATTTATAAAATATGCTGTATCTATTATTTAACATAGTGGGATGATACCTGCACTGCAGTAAACATTCCCATGACAATACTGCATTGAGGAGATTGTTACAGGAAAAGTACCATTTATTCCTTTTATTACTAAAACTTATACAACCAGTTAGTCTCTTAAATATTATCTGCACTGAAAACATTTAATATGTGATAGAAATGATCCATATCTTGATAAATTGTTGTGAATTCGAGCCCTTCTCTGTATTATTATGAAATAATTTAAAGGCAAGCAGTTATTTTGCAAATTGGCCTGTTTATGCTAGGTTATGGAAAACAATAAAGCCTTGAAAAAAAGAGTCCTGGAGCGACTGATTTATTTATCCAAAGCTCCAGAATTTAAAGGAATATTGTTCAGTATAGTGGTGTTATTAAGAGGTTGAGTGTTTGTATGTACTGTATATCAATGGGACGAGTTGGTATCTGCCTGCTTGGTCTGGACCAAAAAGTGCTTGGCCAAATGTTTGTCCCAGTCCACCCCTGATGCCCACATTAAATGCTGTTATCGAAGTGTAAATGAAGAATGTTGCATGATCAGTCTTTCATCATGAAAGTGATGACTGACAATTAATAAAAAAAATAAATAAATGCTGTCATCAAGGCTCTCACATTTATAGCTGAGGTTTTCTTTCTCTGTGATGTCCTATTTATCATAAAACAAGACTGGGTATGATGAATATAGACATAAAGTATGAGCAGTGACCTTCTAAAGACCATGAACACATTTTGGCTGGTGCGTCACTCTTCAAACATTGTTTAAAATACTTTTGCTCTTCATCCTCTCTGCATGTCATATCAGCAGATGTTTTCCTAACACTTCTTTTTTTTTTTTTTTTTTTTTACTGGCCTCACACAGGAGAAAAAAACATTTTCATATGGCTTTGGTAAAAAGCTACAAATTTCAAAATAATTAGCCTCTCCCTGCACACCGCTGTCACAGCGAGCCAAATGACGTGAAAGTCTGGATACTGGATAGAAAAGGCACTTTTTATCCTTGTTTGACAGAAAGATTGAATAATACGTCTGAAAGGCTTTGAGGTTTTACCATTGAGCTCAGTCAACCTGACCTGATAAGATCCCATTCATCCTTACCCATGTCATCACTGGGCTGTATTATATGTTATGTGTTATATGGTAATTACATTATCAATTTTCTTTATCAAGCAACTTCATTTGAGGTTGGTCCAACCAACGCGGAATCAATTACAGTCATAAAAACAGCTTCGCTGTGTGTTTTGCATGTGCTGGGGCTCGTGCGTGCGTGTGTGCGTGCTGGGCCGTACCATGTGGGGACTGGGAGGATTGCAGATGACAGCTTTGTGGTTTCTTTTTTGACAGAGGAGACTAAATATGTCTCTCATCCTCTGAGAAGCCTCTCAGAAGGCCCTTGCTACAAACCGCAGAGACTGCATACAGCTCTTGACAGGGTATCGCACTACAAAGCCCTCACACTTATATTTGACTGGCAGCAGCCAACCTCCTGCTTTTCTTGCCATGAAATGTGGCCTTTTTTTTTTTTTTTTGCAGGTTCTTGACACGTTTGATGGAGAAGTTTTATGGTATGCACCAATCTGCAGAGTAATGTTTCATTTAGTGTCCTTGAGCTTGTTAACGGGTCACAGACCAGATGGAAATATCTGTTATTACTGTGGCATGTTTAATTTGCTTTTTATATCTGGCTTTAATGTAGGAACGCAAAAAGTTGCAATATTATTGAAATAAATATGATAATTTTCAGTCTAGATTATATTTCAGTTGTTTGCAGAAGCAGCTGTTAAAGGTTCCATGTCATGCTATTTTTCACCCATCTCCATTTGTTCTAAGAACCAGAAAAACATAGTATTTGAGGTTTAGTTTCCCTGTTTTCCAGAGTTTTAGCCTCTGAAAAGTCACTTTCTGAGCAACTCTACACAAACAGGCTGATCTCCGGCCAACTTATGCATATTCATGAGTGGGCGTGTCTACAGACGAGACACTGACTTCCTCCTTCTGATGTAGGGCCAGAGGACGGCCTGCCCTCCTCCCACCCACTCCGTAGCCGAGCTCATGCTGCTTTACAAACACGAGACAGAGCGTGGGGGCGGGGCGTTCGCCAGTACATACATAAACTGTAGAAAATACTTACATGGCACTGCGCATAGGACACTGAAATGCTCACCTTCGTGGGCGTGTCTGTTTACATGTCAATCACGGCAGACAGCTTCCTGGAGGTGCGGCTTCTCCAGCTCAGTGTCGCGTCAAATTTGTCATTAAAGTGGGAACGTGTCATCAAATTGGAGTGAGGTGTTTGAGCTCGCCCTCCAGTAAGAAAGGAGCAAATCACCCTCTAACTAACGATTGAGGGAATCAATGAAAAAAAAAACACTTTGGGCATGTGTATGAAGCCCTAATAGCACTTTATGATGTTTAAAACACAGAAAAGTTGATATAGTTAATATAACATGGGCCTTTTATAGTATTTTAGCTAAAATGTAATGTTAGGACACTCTCTCATAGTCCAGTGATTGTGCCACAAAGGCGCCTGAGGATGACTACCAGAATGGTTTAAGACTAACATAATTTGTCTCGCAGCTATACCGTAGCCTACCATTCATCTTAGAGTTGCAATTCCAGGAGGGGTTTTAAGGAGAAAATTAAAAAGAAAATTAAAAGAAATTCAATTAGGTGATTGGCAGAATAGGGGGGAAATGGCAGTGAAGTGGAAAAGGCTTTTAATCTTGGTGAGCTACCTCTTGTTCCAATGAGCTCACACCTCCCACTCATCCCACTATTCATTCGTCCCAATGCCAGCAGTCTTAGCGATTTTTAATGAACCCATCTTGTCCTAATTCAGTCCACCAGGAGCAGCAAGCGTACCACACACTGGTGAAGTGAGATGAAAGCGATCGAAGCCCAATCAGTGGATGACACTATAGCTCCATTAGAAGTGTATGGATATATCTACTGCCTCCAGTCATCACAAAAACAAACATTGTGCTTAAAAATACGTTACCATATTCTTTGTCTGCCTGCTAGAAAAACAAAATGCCTCGAGCATAATGGTACGCAGTCACATGCTCAAAAGAAGATGTTTAATCATAGGATTGCCAGAAATCCGAGAAAAATCATGTGTTTTAGTCAGTTCCTAAATTGCAACAGATGTGAAACTACATTATTGTTTTGCAGAAAAAAAAATTCCAATTCACAAAAGAAAAAAGAAAATGTTTAAATTCCTGCATTTTTTTGTAACACAGACAGTTTGTCTTTGACATTTGCATTTTAGATTTTTTTTAAATGTATATATAATATATTTTACTATTATTTCATGTTTAAGAAATTGTAGCTTTAACAGTCAATCTGTATCATAAACCCTGAATGTCCACTGCAGTGCTCTGGGTTAAAGAGGTGAGAAATCAGTATTTTTAGGTTTACAATGAAAACATTCCTTTCAGCATGTATTCTACATCTGGGCTTGCATGGCTGGAACATTAACTTTACTGTTAGGCTAAAACTACAAGGTTGTAGTTTCAGTCTTTTGATCACGTGCGCTGTTGAACGAGCATCTGCACTGCAAAGCTAAATGGATGTTTCACTTTGACTTGAGTTGTTGTTTCAGCAGATGAGCAGGTTGAAACATTTAGTTTTTGTTGGATGTGGTTTTTCAAAAGTGTTTAACCCCTCGCTGTCATTTCTGTTTCTATCATATTGCACAGCTTATAATGGTCGGGACAAAGCACACTGTTGTGTCAGCTGCTCACTTTGGTTTAAAGTTCATAAAATGAACTGTTTAATGTAAATTCAATTCTGCTGATTTGGCTGTTCCAAGAAAATGTTTTGTTACCTACGCCAGGTTATCTCCGAACCGTGGTAAGGAGGTCTGGTATTTCACTGAGTTTTACCCCAGCCGTGGCTCGTTATTACTGGTAACAACAGCGGTCCGTAATGCCGACTCTGCATACTGGGTGAGTGCAGGGAGGAAGAAGCAGGCAGGTATCTGAGGGTATGATGTACTTTAATCCTCTCTTTTTGGGTTATAAACACGCTGCATCCAAACTTTACAGAGAGCGCACATGGGACCATCTACCCCCGGACCGACAGGAAAAACACTACATTTCCCACACGTGCCTTCACCTCCCACAATGCAACACCTCTCTTAAAGTGACAGGCTGTGCCTGTAACAGTTTGTGTATTTATACGTACGCTGAGATTATTATATCTCAATATTTGGGTTTGTTTCAAATGTTCTGTATCATTACCAATGCTGTTTTTCAAGGCAAATCTTTGTACATGAGGCCACTCATATATTTATTGGTAGAAATATAGAAATTTTATTTTGATATACTCCAATTTCTGGTGCTTCTCAGATACCCAGCTTTTGCCTACGTTGTTTGTACTATGGGCCAGCACTGGTTACGGTGTATTTAGGATAGTCAGCCTAGTCAATCTAAAAAGTAAGTATCTATTTGTACGGTTCCCGTACGGATAACACCCAGTGCTGTTGGTTCGGTTACCGAAGTACACGTATGTAGCGTATTAGGGTTAGGGTTAGGTTTAGGTTTAGGGTAAGGGTTAAGGTTAGGTTATAACCCAATATCGCCACAATTTTTAGGGTTAGGGTTAGAGTTGTGGTTAGGTTTAGGGCAAGGTGGGTCCAGTACTCACGTGACCTAAACTGACCAATGACTGACCTATCACGTGACCTAAACTGGCCAAATAGTGGCGCTGTGTATGGATAGAATGTCGGTTTATTGATACAGCAACTGTACGGATAGCCACTGCTATCTAAAAACTTAGGAATTCATTGTTGTACAGTTAAACCACTTTAAAGAGCCCATGTTAAGCTAAATTGACTTTTCTGTGCTTTAAACATCATAAAAGTGCTATTAGGGCTTCATACACATGCCCAAAGTGTTTTTTTTTCATTGATTCCCTCAATCGTTAGTTAGAGGGTGATTTGCTCCTTTCTTACTGGAGGGCGAACGCAACACCTCACTCCAATTTGATGACACGATCCCACTTTAATGACAAATTTGATGCGGCACTGAGCTGGAGAAGCCGCGCCTCCAGGTAGCTCTCTGCCGTGATTGACATGTAAACAGACACGCCCACGAAGGTGAGCATGTCAGCGTCCTTCGCGCAGTGCTTCCACAGTCTATAAACGCTGCACACCGAAGGCTGTTGTTGTTTTTGCTACTGCAGCTATTGATTCAAGTTGTCGCTGTCATGTCAACTGGGTGGGAGGAGGGTGGGCCATCCTCTGGCCCTACGTCACCGTGCGGGGAGGGGAGACGGACTCACACTCAATAGCAGCTTAAATACCTATGTGTTTTACTGTAAGTAATGTTTATTTATATAGCAGCTTTCACAGACAGAGGTCACAGAGTGCTTTACATATCCACCCATTCACACTCACACACCAGTGGGACAGAGCTGCCATGCAAGGTGCTAGTCATCCATTGGGAGAAACTTGGGGTTCAGTGTCTTGCCCAAGGACACTTCGACACATAAACCGGTGGAGACTGGGATTGTACCCCTTCGTAACAGAGCGAGACATGCAGGGAAGTCAGTGTCCCGTCAATAGACACGCCCACTCATGAATATGCATAAGTAGGCCGCAAATCAGCCTGTTTGTATAGAGTTGCTCAGAAAGTGACTTTTCAGAGGCTAAAACTCTGGAAAAACAGGCGAGTTTGGGAAAATAAATCTCAAATACTATGTTTTTGGGGTTCTTAGAACAAATGGAGATGAGTGAAAAATAGCATGATATGGGACTTTTAACTAGGGTTAGATGTGAAAAGTAAAAAATTTGACATATCTAACCATGATCATTTGTTTAGCTCCTCCTGTATTTCCTTGTTTCCTACAGTGCACTTAAATATAGTTATTGCTCAGCATCAACCTCTTTTATACTGAGTGGAATGACTTTAGAGCTTATTACAATGGATCATTTATTTGTATAATGAAAAATCATGTCTCATTATGAGCATTCAACAAGGCTGTTAAACGGCTGCACACCTGTGAGAATGATAGTGTGTACAGTGTTCCAGCATGTGGTGACGTGGGGTGGTCATTTGCCATGGCACTGATACGCTTTTTTAAGGCGATAGCAAATGTTGCATTGCCCTTTGTCATTATTCACGCATCTTAATCGATTCTCCGCTATCCCGTCCAATAGGGGAATTTGACTTTTATTCATAATTAAAGCTATCTACATGCAAATCAGAGAAAGCCAGAGGTCATACTGTGTGATATGCATATCAAGTCTAACAAACCAGGGATGCATATTTTAAAGCAAATTTTACAAACACAATGAATAAAATATGCACATCCCACACAAGCACACACTCAAACCCATTTACCTAATTGTTAACAGATCAAACAATCGTCAGTCATTAAGATTTAATGTAAGTTGCAAATGTTATTGTGATTACCCTTTTAGTCTTCTATTCATTTTATGTTCCCATCTCCATATTTAGCATTGTTCATTTTTTATAGTTTGTATAAAACTAGTGCCTTCACATTGTTAGTGTTTGAGCCCACGTTTCTGAATAATAAATGTCCGTCAATGACAAGAAATCAACTCATCTCTACTTGACATTTAGTGATCTGCTGATAAAAATGCTCTCCTATTCTCAGTTTTACTCTATTTTTTTTAGTAGCTCATTAAATTAATGCGTTTCCAAACAAAGGCTGGAACGGTTTCATAGTGTTTGATACATTTCTAATGCAACAGAAGTTTATCTCAGTTTTTCCTGTCATTCTATTCCATAAGAGGGAACTGGAATGTTTCCAAATGTTTTTTATTTCAAATGTTTGGTGTATATGTAAAATCTCCATGTTATTTTTATGTGGTTAAATCAATGGATACTATTTGTTATGGACTCTGGCCTCCTTCACAGCACTATAGCACTATCCCATGTCAACCAACAAAACTCAGTGCTTCTCGTTCCTTAATCCTGGTTTTTTGATGGTCTTTTCTACAGGGACTAAAGGAAATGTTTTTGGTCTGAAATATCAAGTGCGAATTATCAACAAGAACTAACGTGAAAAGTGCTAGAGAAAAGTTACCCAAATGATCACACGCTAAACACACCAGCAAATAAATTGTACATTGAGTGCAACATTTTTTATTTTTTTTTTTAAATCTATATATCCATTTTCTATGTCTGCTTCTTCCTGCACTCAGCGTAGAATGGGTATTTTTGTGCCTATTTGAAGCTCACGGTGAGTGTAAGTTAGGGTACACCCTGTGCAGAACAGTAGTCTGTTTTGTAAAAAAGAAAATGTTAAAGTGAGGTTCAATTTTCATAATCACACCTTGTCACACCAAATGTCGAAAGAAACCATTTTCACCAGATGTAACTTTGTACTAAATCATGTTTAATTCCTAATGTGACTGATTTATTGATTGTTTCTGTCTCTACATCAGGTTATAAATAACTTGTATAGACACCAAAAACTGTTTATTTGGGTTTTGTTTATTCTTAAGGGAATTTAATTGCAGGTATTGTTTTCTCAATAATAGTCGAAATTCAGTGTCCTCACTAACTATTAATGAGAAAAATAACAATAAAAATGTGTGCATTATTTGATGTTACTGTGTTTTCATATTTGTGTTAATCATTTAAACAAAACTGGGACCTTTGAAACCTCAGTTTATTGAGAGATAGTTTGTGTATGTATGGGAATGAGCTCATGTATGATTGGCCATTAGCAGGACAAACTGCTCAGAAGACGGTATTAGTGTTGGTGCAAGAATGTGTATGTGATGGAAAGGGTACGAGATAACAATGGGTTGTTGGCTTACATGGCATGTAGACGAATACCACACACCAAGTGTGGGAAAGATCCTCATTATAGGTGAAACTCGAGTGGACTAATGATCCATTTTGAGTGCTTTTAAGAGTTTTTGATTATTGTGTTTTAAAGCTGGCCTCACACAAAACTGTTTTGGCATTCAGGAGCAGCCATTCAGATTTAACTGGATAACAACACGAAACGTTCCAGCAAACAACAAATACTTTATTCACTGGTATTTAGGAAGGGCTTTGTGCCTGTTACAGCTGGATTTCTGTCCACGGTAAATCAGCACAAAACCAGGGTGAAGAAATGTTTTAAGTGGTCTGTGACCACAGAGGAATTACTATCAGGGCTTGAATTAACAAGGCAAAGGTTAATGTTATTGTAATTACCAGTGTGGAGTTCTATAGCAGATGAATTCCTCATCACTGAGGAGCTTGTGTGATCACATCTAATGCATTAAACTAATAATTAGATTCGAACGCTGCTTTTAAAAAAAATCTTTATTACTACAGCAGTCATTCGGTTTGTCATCGCTATGCTTATTTCAGGGTTCAAAGATGTCACCCACTCGCAAAATTGGAACTGAATGCTGGCAAGCATTCAGTTAACACATTTGTTCAAAACCTCCACGCTCACTCAACAGCAACCCTGCAGCTTGTCGAGTCACACGTCATTATCATACACGGGTTTTATCGTCAAGCCAAAGTGTTGAGGTGTAAAAATATTTGTGGGTGAGTCATTGTCATGAGGCTTAAACTGCATATTTACCCCAAGGGGTAGAAGAGAGGAAGTAAAATTACAGTTCAACCCAATACATCGTCCTGCTGTGTTTACTAACCACTTGTATGTTTAGGACCCAAGTCTCACCTGACACGTATGACAGAAATAGAATTTTACAGCTCTATTTGTCAAGGCAAGGATTGTACGGCAAACCATTTTTTGGACAAGGTGAAATTAAATAATCACTATTTACATGGCTATATCTGACCCAGCCAATGCACAATGGTACTGGTGCGCTTACTATACATCAGTCACAGTACGAGATTGGCCACGTTAACATGAGAGTTTTAATTCCCCTTTAATTCAAAGTTAAAGTTAAATCCTCTTTAAACTGACCTTGTAAACTTAATTCTGAATGAAAATGGTAATTCTGAATGAAACTTAGCTCCAAATTAGGTGGCTGGTTTATTCCTCTATCTTGTAAATGCTTAATTTCGCTTTAAGTTAATTCCGGACGTTCTGCGCATGCTTGTCCTTTCGCAATAACGCGCTGGTGACGACATAATCCAAGATGGCCGCCCAAACTTCTGCCAAGACTATTTATTTATTAAGAGCTTTAGAAGACATGGGTATAATGAAAAGAGTGGATGGACGGAGGAATAAACATGCAGACATTGACACACACACAGACAGGCTTCATCAGGGGACATGAAGCCTTGCATCAACCCACAGAGCTTCACTAATGACGTGTGGATCGTTATAAAGTTCTCTTTTCACTCAATGTCCTGTTGTACGAGTCACTGACTTTGATTGACCAAAGTACGGTTGTCTGCTGCCCTTCTGCGGTACTCTATCTCCCTTCTCCTGCTCAGTGGACGAAAGTGAAGTTGAATGTTATTGTCAAGCTGCTGCTTCAAAACTACAATCAAAATGAAAGTGAAAATAGTTCTTATGTGGTCTGTTTTTTCGATAGACGTGCCCCCTGTCCAATCAGAATCCTTCTTAACCCCCAGACCTAAAGCGGAATTGAATGAAGCCAAATAAACCTGTTTTCCATGTAAACCTCATTTTGGAAATACATTTCCATGTAAACACGAAGCAGAGCACTTTAATTCTGAATAATTTCATTTGGAGTGATTCATTCCGGAATGAAAAACATCATGTAACCATGGCCATTGTGACTGGTTCCAGCAACTTGCTCTCTCCAACCAGATGTGCATTGTGTGTTAAAACTTTGCTGTCAGGAAACTCAAGACGACTGTCTGTCTTACAACTGCAGTGTCCATCGTCTTCCCCCCTCGGGTAACCTGAAATGCAGAGTTTGCACATAAGGAGCCCTGTGGTGATTTAGAGGTAGAGACAGTAGCAGCTGTGATAAATGAGGCCTGAGGGCCCAGACCTCAGAAGTGACCGAGTCCAGAGGCTTTGCTCTGAACCAGCTGCAGGGAGTCTGGGATGACTTATGTGTTTTTGTGTGCGTGCATCTGTATTTGTTTGTAAACTCGTCCTTATGTCACTTATGTGTGATAGATTGCCAGAAAATGTGTGCTAATGCTCGCTATTAGACTAAAAATCCTATTAACTGGCAGGCGCTTAAGAAAGCCTCTGTCAAAGCAGTTGCTCGAAGGCTTTTCTGTTAGGTTAAATTTATTGGTTCATAATTCAGAGGAGATGCTCGACTAAAACGAAAATAATCTCTTACACTGTTTTAATTTGCATCATGCTGGGATTTGTCACTGTTACAGATGATGCTGTATGAAGCCACCAGAGTCTTGTTAGGTGAAGCTGCGTGAGGACTGACTCCATTATTCAGAGCTTGCTGCATAAGTGTCGGTTAGCTCTCGTCACTCCGTGAGGGCCTGAGGTGCTCTACCACCGAGCACTGGGAGTTTCTCTTTCACTGCCTCCGCCAAGACCAACTCCATTCCAGTTGACAATTTAATATGGCTACTGTTATGCTTTAAGGAAGAGATCAGTATCTTTTAGTTCTTTAGGACTGGAGGGCACCTATTGGCACTTATGGTGGATATGAAGTATACAGACCATCCTACATCTGTCCCAAGGGAGTGTGTATTTTTAATTTCAACTCCAGGAGACAAAGTCAATGTGCAAAGCTCTCAGTTATTGCCAGAGAATGTAGAAATGCTAATTTTGTTGAAAAAAAAAAACTTGTCCTTATCTTAAATCTGGGCTGAGTAGACTGTTCTAGTTAGATGTTCTCAAAAACGTATTATGCAAAGTTCATGCACACAGGAATATTATTTGAATGTCAATAATATGACGATGTGAGTTGGTTTAAATTTTACGCGGGCATGAATTGTCAGTCTCCGTTTTTGCGTTTTTTTGTTAGCAGAGTGGCACTTTTTCCACTTTCAACAGAAAAACATACAATGTGTTATTTAAATCTCTATTACATTAATATTATTTTTTGATAAACGCAAAACACTTCTATATTGTTTTGGTATCATTTCTAAAATGATTTCTGCTAGTAGTGGGACGGGATATTGACGGCGTTGTGTTGCGTTTAGTTGCTCAGCATTCACATTCACTGAATGGCTGGGAGGCTGGGGAACGGGCGGGCGTAAGCGGGGAAAAGAGGGAACAATTCTGTTCCCACGGTAGTGTGAGTGTATGACTGTGTAAGAATGTTCTTTTTGTTTGTTTATTTTTGGAGTTACTAAGACCTCCATTAAAGCCTGTAAAACTGTGATAGCGGCTCGAGTCACGTCATTAAAATGCCTTTTGGGCTGCGGTGTGTGTGTGTGTGTGTGTGTGTGTGCCCACCCTCTCTCCCCGAGGCACTGCGATACTAATCTACCGGCTGCAATACGTTCAATAAAATAATAATTTACGTTGAGTTTTCTACGGGCCCGGGCCTACAGTTTAAGTTAATGGGTCGGGCTCGGGTCAGGTCGGGGTTTATGCCCGCGAGCTCGGGTCGGGTCGGGCTGGATTTTTCGGGCCCCGATCTAAATTCTAGCCCCACCCCTAAAACTGGGTAAGAGTTTCTTTTTTTAATGATTTTGTCAGTTGTGTCCACTTCAACATGGCTTTTCTGCTTCTCAATTCCCATTTGTCCTTTTGCATGGAAAAACTATTCAAGATGGAGTAATTAGAGCTTGGGCATTGGTCAGAACGACCCTTGAAGTCGGAAGTAACCGTTTAGAAAACGACAAAAACAGGAACGTCCCCAGGGACAGATCAGATCCAACTCAGTCCCAGGATTGTGACGTAGGGTGCTGCTTCTTCTTCTGTGCCACATGTCTGTCTATTAACACCATTTCCTGCTCCACCTGTTCTCACGCCTGGACGTAGAAGGAACATATGTTGAATTAGATTCCTGCAAATTTGCTGAAAAATAGAGGTGTGTGTGTGTGTGTGTGTGTATACAGCTCACATTGGCTAAACATGGTCTAATTGTTCTTTCACCGTAATGCAGTTCTGCTCTGGGTGCTCGAATTAAAGACTGGAGCTGAAGCTGAGTGCTTCCTTGACATGAGTCACTAGTGATACTCATTTTCGTAAAAAGAAATCAATTAGTTAAAATGAAAGCAATTTGTTGGCACTATTGCCACACTAATTGGACCAAGATCGACCTAACATCAGCATTAACCCTTGTTTGAAAAAATGTATAGCGCTCTGGGAGAAACTAAGTGAAGTCAAACATGTCTTTCATCAATAGTGTGGATCAGCTTTTCCAGGGTCTTAGTAAGAGCATCTGTTTGTTCACTCTCAGAGGACCTGACAACATTTGCTAATGATTCAGCTCCCATTTTATTCTTCTGGGCAAGTACAAGTCAGAAAAAAAATCCCATGATGCTCCGTCCTCTATTGTAAGCAAATATTTGAAGCTGATCAAGGTCATTCCCATTTGGGTAACTGGCTATCTGGAATTATCTCTCAATAACTGGATTTAAACTGCACTGAACTTCATATTGATACCGTGGGTTTGACATCAATAATAAGTGAGATATTATAATCATTTAGGTTTCTTTAGTAGGAAAAGCTGTTGGCACACATTATTGTGTGTATTTGGCACATTTTAGAAAGTGAGATACCTTTATCACGACCATTTTTAAAGAGTTGGGTCACTTTTTTAAAGCTATTTCAGCTAATTCACTGTAAAATTGTGTTTTTTTCCAGTTAACAGTCTTGGAAGTAAATTAAGATGCACATCGTTTTTGACAGTCCATCTGAACTTTCTGGTAAACAAAACATGAGGTCCTGTGTGAGGATGCAATACTTGGTGACTTTGGACTAGGGGTGTGTATTGCCTGGCATCTGGCAATACGATTCATATCCCAATACATAGGTCACAATACAATATGATATACCCCCATATTAAAGTACAAGGCGATTATTGCGATTTGTTTTATATGTGTATGTATATGTATGACTTGAGATACAACTAATCTGTAAATGTGTACACCTTCATGAGAACATTATGTATGAAATATATTTTATTGGCATATTTTACACTCAAAACATTGACTTTAACATGTCATGTGCCAACAACTTAAAATAAAAAAATAACATACAATCTGCCTGTGGATTTTAAACCAACTTTGACTTTAGTGCAACATGACTTTAGTGCAACTTAACTGAGGTATATGTCTATAACAAGAAATAAATGCAGAAAGTTAGTACTTTCTTTTTAGATTTTATTGAAAAAATACAAGCTGTTCAACATGTACAGGTTTCAGTGCATTTCTTTGTGCAGTTACAATGTCTCCTGCAGTGGAAAAGACTTTCCTGGTTAAATAAAGGTAAAAAAAAAAAGTTAAAAAAAATCGATATGGATGCATTTAGAATCGATCCGAGAATCATGCGACGTAATATCGTCATATATCGCTGAATCAATTTTTTTCAACACCCCTACTTTTAATCTTCCTAATCTTTCTTTGAACAGAATGAACTCCATTTTCATTCTAATCCCAGGCCTTCTTACCTTCCATGTTCAGAAGTTTTAATCTTTTTTATATACAAGTTTAAATGTGGTTTGCTTTGACAACGTGTCTCCCAGTAGTATCTGTCAACAGTGTTCTGATGGGAACGTGAGAATAACTTTTGACAAAAGTAAATTGATATTTGTTGATTTACTTGGACACATTCCAGATGTGTCTCAAGTATTTCTCGAGAAAACCAACAGTTTTTTTTTTTTTTTTTAATACATTTACGGAAGTTTAAAGCATTTTTTGTGTCTGATTATCTCATTGTTTGAGATTAAAACACCGTCACAATGTGTGTAGTCATATGCCAGAATGTTGTTAAATCACTTTCCTTAGTTAATCTGCCATTTGTGGCACTGTTTAACTGCTGCCTTCTTCTAAATGGCTTTGAATTCAGTTAATTCTACTGTTTGGTCTGTCTCTGTCACACAGAGGGGAAAAAAGAAGCCTTGAAGCAATGCTTTTGCTAATTGGGCCAATAAAGGAATGTCACTATGTAAGTCACAAAGAGCTGGATAGATTAAAGTGTCCAAGACACAGGTGAGACTGAGAATAATAGAGGACGGCTACCCTGATGGACTTACCCGCTGGCCAGCTCGTCTCAACCTTTACTGATACTGGCCCTGTTTCCAAGACATTAAATTAAATGTTAATGTGCACAATGTGTAGAGAGCAGCTCAGAAAACTAACCTTAACTATGCACAGCATGTTTCTTTCTTAGAAGTTAGTACCTAGTGTTGCGTGTTGTTTTTTTGTAAGTAAAGTAAACTTTACTTAGAGCACTTTTCACAGACAAAGGTCACATCAAAACGACACACGAGGTGAAAAACTAAATAATATGAAAAACAATGACCATATACAATTTCTAACATTCATAACAAAACATATATATATATATATATATATATATATATATATATATATATATATATAAATGATTATCCATACGCCTGTCTGAACATGTTTTAAACAGTTTTTTAGGTGTTTTAACAGATTTGTTTTTAACAGATTTGTAGAGCAAACCAAATAGCTGTCCATTTTACTGATTGAATAAAACAAATTGAGTAAAATAATGAATGTTTTAAGGAGATTATAAAAGATTATGATGCCTATTATAGAATAGTTTTCATCTCAATTTAGTTGTTCAGTACGCTCGCTATTATTTTGAAAGGCTTCCAATCAGCTTCCGGTCATCGCAGTGGAGACCTAACAGTGCAGGTCTGCAACGATGGGTCCTGACAGTGAAGGATGTCCGGTGCATTCATTTGTGAATCCTTAAAGAATTAAAACAAAGCACTGGTACTAGTAGGTTCTATTTCATAATATTTTGTGAGATGTCTCACTATGGGATGCACCCTGCATCTGCAGCCCTCAGAAGCAATTTCTTAATCTGCCTATCTGATCCTATGAGAGGAGGAGGCGGACAGACACTCTCCATTCAAACACCTCTTCTCTCTCAGCTCAACTGTCCACAGATGGATCTTTTTAGCCTCCAGTCGACGGACACTTCCATCTGTGGGTGACCTCATGCGGGCTGAACCCCGTCCGTTATGGCGCACGAAGTGCTGGTCCCGACCCATGGTCCCCGTAGTGTGACCATCACCGAGTGTGCCAGGGCTGTGCCGCTGGCACACCCCGTATTTCTGGGCGGAAGGGATTGCCTATGGGCACCATCACGTCCAGGAAAGTGGTCTCCACGGACACCTCTACATGAGGGAATTCCACCTGTGGGTGGCCTCACATGGGCTGAGTCCTGTGCGTCATGATACACGGAGAGTGTTGGTCACGCCAGAGTGCAGCGTGGCACTGCGCCATTGGCGGGCCTCGGATTTCCTGACAGACGGTGTACCTATGGGCACTGTTACGTCCGGGAAGGTGGTCTCCACAGATGTCAGCCTGACTGGCTGGGGTGGGGTCCACGAGGGCCGGTCTGTGAGGGGCCGCTGGGATGCGAACCTGCGGCGCTCTCACATAAATTATTTGGAGCTCTCAGCGGTGTTAGACTCTGGCTGATTTGCTGCCTTCTGTCTCTCGTGGGACATCATCTCCTTGTGAGAATGAACAATACCACGACCGTGGTGTACGTCAACCACCAGTTGGTGAGGCTATTGCTTTGGCTTATACGAGTCAGGGTCTGCGGCCGCCTGAGGGTCTGTGGGCACACTTGACTCGGAGTCTTGCCACATCCTGGGCTTCCATCAGGAGAGTGTCTGTCCAGGACATTTGTGCGGTGCCGAGTTGGACCTCGCCCCTCACATTTGTCTGCTTTTACATGCTGTACAGACTTCTGCCCTGCATGCTAGCCCCCTCTCGATAAGCATGTCTGCAATACGGGAATTACCATATCCCATAGTGAGATATCTCACAAAATATTATGAAATAGAACTTTAGGTGATTTACATAACCCCGGTTCTATGAGTAATATGGGTGAGTTGTCGCACCAGACAACCCTTCTTGCTCGAATGAGTGAGAAGAGGTGCTTATCTTCAATGGAGAGTGTATGTCCGCCTCCTCCTCTTATAGGAGATGGGAGTGACCCTGGCGGACGAACAGGTTTCAGCAGCCAATAAGGATTGGCAAATTGAGAAATTGCTTCTGAGCGCTGCAGATGGAGGGTGCATCCCATAGTGAGACATCGCACTCATATTACTCATAGAACCGGGGTTATGTAAATAACCTAAAATTTTAGTTTCACTGATAAAATGCTTTAGTTCTAACGCACAGTTTGCAGTTGGTTGTACATTTGTGTAATCTAATCATTTTATTTGAGTTTTCATTGCTATATTTGTGCATCAATACAATAAAATAAATTATAATAGCAGAAATGTGGCAACATATCTAATGAAGAATTGGATTTATGGTGTTGAAATGTTTGTGCTTGGAAATGTAGCATCTTACATACATACAATATGAGCTCATGCTTTAATTAGCAATTTTTTTTATGTTAATCATATACAGAACATGCTTGTTGGCAGGTCCTCACAAGTTTTTTATTTAATGCAAGTGCTTTTACAAAACGACGGTGGAGTTTTCATTCTACCTTCACTTTATTGAATGAAGTGGGGAAGTAGTCAAAATGGAAACATGTATAAAAGGCGAGCATTAAGCTGAATGTCAAGAGTGACAAATGTGATTTGAAATATCATCTCCTGCTATCATCACAGAAAACGCTTTTTCCCCGAAATGTCACTTCATTTCCAAAGTTCGCCTTTCACTCAGTGTGACTTGACCAAGGCTATTAATTTTGCATCCTCGTTTTTTCTGGTTTCCACTCTTTGTGCAAAGGTACAAAGAAGCGTGTTTATGTTCAAGTGCCTCAGGAGTGAAGCCACTCCATCAGACAGTGGTCTCCTCTGAGCCGGAATGTCTGCTCAGTCAGCTTCCAGCGTTGGTGCTGATAACTATATCAGAGCTATAAGAGCTGCTTAATCATAACACTATCACAGATCGAGTGACAGACGTCATCTTTCACATCCTTGCTTTCAGCTACTAAGAGACAGATACAGAAGACACGATCTCTGCTGCAGTGGTTGACAGAATACAGTTGTTTTCATCCATTTACATTGACAGGCTATTATACCTACCCATATAGAACAGATATATTTATGGAAGTACTGTCATGCATTTCAGAAAAATACACAGAAGAGCTGCACATCGTCTCCTTTAATAACAGTGAAATGCATAAAAGAGTTTACCTTGGAAAAAAGTTAACGGACCAATCTCAAGAGGTTGCTCTAAATAATTTCAGGGTTTTAAAAAAGCCTTTAGCAATTTTATTGGAGATTAACGAAGATTGATCTAATCCGTACTTTTCGCCTAAACCCAGCTCAAGTAAAAAAAAAACAAAAAAAACAAACTCTACCAGCATTACTTTCCTAATGAGTAAGTAATAATAATATGAATTTATGACATTAATAGTATTAAAAAAGAGAGTACTTCATCGACATTTCAAAGTGCTACTGCAGTTTTGCCAAATTAACCCTTGATAGGGCAATTAATGCACATTTTTCAAATAGGGTGAATTTGCAACTGTAAATCAATGGAAACCTTTTGTTGTGCAAAGTTTCTTGTTCATACGTTTTGCAAATCTAACTACACGTACTGTATGTCCCTCACAAATGGTTCACATGTAGAGCAGAACTGGGAAAACCCTAATACACAAGCCAAATTATTGTTTAACCCCTTTCACTTTGTACCAACAATATCACTGTTAAGAATTGTTAAGATTTCAGCTTAATGTGTTGTTGTTGCCATTGAATTGCATTAAACAGGAATTAAATACATTTTTTCCTGTCAAGGTATTAATCTGCATCTAATTTCTCAATCAGATCTACTTGGACTAATAGTGATAAAGAAAACAACAGGACACCCAAGTAGAACCTTTGGACCACAGATAACTCAACAAACTGTAAAAGTCAAAAACACCCAATAATAATGATTACCAGGTCTAGGCATTAGACTTGGACTACACGTTGACTTTGCGTCTATTGATTTTGGTAGAATTTCATTTTTCCTGAACGTAAGCACAAGGGAAATACAATTTTCTACATTTTAAGTATTTAAATTTAGCTCCTCTAGGTCAAATTAGCTGCTTATTTGAAAAGAAAAACCCAAAACGTTCAGCGTAGAAGATCACGGCACACAAATGAACAACGCTCGAGACAGAGCCAGGATACAAGGCAGGTTGGATGCCTTAGATATAAGTGGCTAATTCCTCCTGCTTAGTTTTTGAGAAGAATAATTCCAAAGACACTGACGTCACATCTTCAAGTCTCCCACCTTTGTACTCTCCAGGTGTGTGAGTTGAAGGTGCATTAATTAACTATTTAATGACATATTCCCATAATCTGTTTATAGGAAATGCATTATCATAAACTGGAGCTTATCCAGATTAAAGGCTAGGAACACTAGTTAAAGCATTTAACTTTTAGTTGGAAATCAGGAAATTAAAAGTACTATTTAGCACAAGAAGGCTTCCACATGTTCTTGATACACAAGTATCATTTTGCTCTGCAGAAGCTTGATAATGAGCCATTCCTTTTATTCAGGTGTGTTGGAGCAGGGACACATCTAAAAGTCTCAGGAATCAGTCCCTCAAGGACTAGAGTTCCTCCCCCCTGATATAGATAATCCAAAGAACACTCACAATCACTTTCATTTTTAGTAGCCGTTATACCACCTTGTATCACCTTTATGGAATGATCTGACGTGGTTGTGACCCAATGCGACGCAGCGGTCAGACAAAACCGTGGACTATCGTCTTAAATGGACTTTTTCTGTGGTCAGAGGAGGAGAAGGAAGACTTTTAATGATTTACTGCTGCTGCTGCTGCTGCTGTGATAAACACACACACTGAAGCGGCGTGTGTTTACGCCCACTCATACATATGCATGAAGGCCAAAAAAACAGCCTGTTCTTAGGTGCGCTCTGAAAGTGACTTCCAGAGGACTAAAAATGGGAAAATAAATTTCAAATACTATATTGTTTGGGTTCTTTGGACAAATGGAGATGCATAATACTGGACCTTTAAACTTAGTCTGTCATACAGATATCGTGTCTTTAAATTAGTTAATTGCAGAATTGTTTAAATTGTATTTTATTTTAACTTTCTGTGGCCTCCTTTGATGTTTTCTCCTCAGTATATTTAAACTGTTGGGCCCCAGCACAGTTACAGATAAGCTTTTACCAATGTGATCAAAGATCTGTCTTGGTCGTGCTGTGCTGCTCAGGGCAAAGTGGTGATGATGACAGCAGCGGCACAGCTGGGGACTCCTCTGCCCACCACTGCTCACTGTGCTCAGACAACTTGCACTAGTGGCTTGAGCTGACCTCCAGCTCAGAGGGAAAGTAGCAGAAAGAAACTGCCTGCTCCCAAGTCAGACCAAACCCAGTGGAGCATGTTGCACAAAGTAGGGCAACTTGGCCACATCTGCAGGAGTTGGTTTGTTTATTCCTCACATTTCTGTGGCACAATTGCTTAATGATGGAATAATTTGAACAAAAAAAAACCCAACAATAATATTTTCAACCATGTTGTTTAGAATTTAAATGCATGAAACCTTTTTTTCATTATTTCAGTGTGGAACAACAAAACGCTCATTATCTCTTTACCAATATATAGCTTGTGGGGAAATGGTGGCAATGTTTTATTGCCACTGTGCTGCCGCGTTGTCTTCCTCTGGCGGGCGGTCCTGTCAGAAAGCTGTAAATCGGCAAAAGCAGCGAAGGTTATTTGTTTGGATTTAGTTCAACCCGGCCTGCAGTCTGTCCTTGGATGTTGATGTGCTCCTGAATGGTTGAAGCTGTACATTACAAAGTGCTGTGACAGGGGCAGGAATTAGTCAATCCGGAGGTCACAGGCTTTCCATGGGACTCCACGAGTCTATTGCCTGGGAGAAAAATAAACATTTTTGGGCAGGTTTCAGGTCGACAACAAATGTTGTTCTTTTGTCAATATATTTGATTCTGTTGAATTTATTGTTTTGTTTTGTTTTTTTCCCAAAGTGGTGCAAAGTTCACCGAGGAAATAAAGCCATACAAATTCAAAAAAAATGTAAAACTCATTAGCAAATCTGTCAAAGTGTCCTAACAGAGCTCCATTACATCTCTCATATACAGTATACTTACTGTCTCTTTTATGCATGCGCACACAGACACAAACACACACAGACACAAACACACACACACACAAGCATTCAAGATCAGGGATGTTGTATGGATGTTGACAAACTATTCTGTTTAAATAACTGCTCAGATTATAAATACAATTGTATATATGGCTTTAAATGAATGTAAAGGAATTTTTTTTTTTAATGATCAGTTAATATTTTGCTTTTTTTTTTGCTGTATTTATATTTATGGAGCCACAGACATGACATGATAAAAAAAAAATAATAATAATGATAATAATTATGGCCACAAATTAGCATGACGTGCACAAAACCATAATTTGTGGCCATAAAAGACTAATTTGGGACCACCAAAGAAGTACAACGTGTGCACGAAATACTAATTAATACAATTAATATCATTCCCGGTGGTTAGTGTGGATAGTTGCTGCAGCGACGGCAGATGTTGTCAAAAAGAACCAGGGTGCAGAGCTGACTCCTCATTGATGACGTGTTGCTTTTATTTATGTTGTACAACCATCAAAAGCGTTAATGTGTGTAATCTGTGTGCAGCTTTGTGTGTACGGACACATTACATGCATTACACCAGACTTTTCGGTGCAAAGTGGACTCACAGCAACTGTTATAAACAGGAAATTACGTGTTTTTGCATGTTTTCAACCCTATGTATTTTTATTGTATTACAATTTACAATCTGTCAGTTGTGATGAAACAACGTGTACATTACGTGTCATATAAAAGTAAACCTTTTAAGTCGCTTAGACAGGTTATGGATCCTGCGCCAAAGAGAACAAAATCATCGTATGTTGTTAACTGCATTAACTACTCGACCAACGGAGCACGTGTCATGACATAAACATGTATACTCCAGCTATTATTAAGTACTGTTTTGTGGCCACAAATTACTGCTTTCCGTGCACATTATACAAATTTTGTGGCCCCGAAGTCATATTTCATGCGCACATCATAGCTATTTGGCGTCATTGAGAGACGTCATTGTTACGTCTCTCCAAGTTTGCATGTTCTTCCCAATCGAGGTCTACTTCCATTTTTGTAACTCAATCAAAATATCTAGATAGAACGTTCAGTAAAATGAATGTAGACATACAGACATAGAGTTTGTGTGTTCCTCTGACGTCCTCACTAATTCAAAAAAAACTTTCCTTAGTTTGACATGAAAAGCAGATTTTGGATCTGTGCCTGCAGGAGGATGCTCTCCATGTTGAGTTCATTCTTGACTCATGCTTACAGAAAAATCACTTTTCTATCACTGTAGAAGGTGTTGTTTAATTCTGCTGACGAATAAACACCACAAAAAACAAGCACTTGCAGAAAAAGAAATGTAACACATGAAAACACATCCGATGTGGGTGTGAATTAGTATATTTTTGTAATACAAAAAGTTAAAGGTCCCCTCTGTGCTTTTCGTATTCCCATGCTTGGCGTCGATTCTGATCCATCTGGCACATAATACAGATATAACAAACCAAGTAATTGTGAGCGCTACTTCACCAAAGCCTGATTGTTCATCAGCGGAGAGATATTAGAGTTTAGAGAGCTCAAAGCATGCTGATGTGAAGGTGAAAAGTACGTGGCTGAGACTGTGGCTGAAAGCTAATTTTGCCGGAAGACGCTCTTTGCCATCCTGGCACCAAAGTGAGGTGAGGTGAAGAAACGGTGTGTGACTGTGCGGATATGACAGAACCTCTAAGTGTCACCTGTGCTCCCTGAGGCCCAGCTGCTCCACAGCCAGAGTTTAGAAGAGAGAAATTGTCATTAACCCTGTCACTTTGATTCAGCTGTGTTAGTATGTTTTCCCTGACCTGTGCTGTGGAATAGAGCAACTGGAGGGGTGTAATCATCTCTCTCTTTTGTTTTTGCTCTGGCTGCGCTGCAGTCAGTCACTCAGCAGTTGGGTGGATTGAGCATTGTGTCATGAAAAGCTCAACACATGCTGCGACTGTGACATATTTGATTTTCTCCTCCCTGCATTGTTTCCCAACTGCCTTTTGATTTTCTGGCACCTGGGATTGTAAGGCAATACTGGTAGCATCCAATGTTGTGTGATAATGAATGATTCCACTGTCAGTCAGCGTTAGAGCTGTCCTCTGTTGTCGTACGGGACGTGAGTCACGCTATGCACAGACGAGGACGCTCTTCCTCACAGGCTGCCACTTTTCTTATTTTCCCGAGGAAGCTCCCAATATTTTGTGCCGCTCTGCTGCAGCCTGCATGCTGTTTGTTCATCAGACAAACCATCTGCTGAAGTTGTGTGTTTTTCGCTGCATGTTGTCCTCCTTGGCACACAGCTTCATGTGCTGGTTGCTCCACCCAGCGTGAGCCCAGTGAGAGGCGTTGCCCACTGCACAGGCATGAAATATGAGTGTTCACAGCAGGCTTCCTCCCCGCACGTCGGTGGATAATGGGGATGGCGAGGGGGAGTCCTCTCCTCAGCTCCCCTAATCATTCATTTGGCAAGCTGATTAACTCCTCTTTGTGACCAGCAATAACTTACAGCATTTCACGGCCCATTTCAGAATTAGAGTTTCTTCATGTCTTCTACCTACTTCCTCTTTTCTGTGGTGTTGCATTAAGCTTTTGTTCATGTTTTTGTGAAAGGCAAGTGTTGTAATGGTCAGCACATCTAATTGTGTATGTAGAAGATAAGTCACTGCATAGAGGACCCTTCACCAGTGTCAATTGCTTTTGTCTGTAGTCAGACTATGACACAAAAGAATCTGCTCAGTCAGTAAGAGTGGCGTCCTATGAGTGTCCAAAGCTCAGTGCTCGTTTCACCCTGGCACAGAACTGTCCATCTTCTGCCGCTTATCCGTGGCCAGGTCGCGGTGGCAGCATCCTTAGCAGCGAGGCCCAGACTTCCCTCTCCCACTTCGCCACTTCATCCAGCGTTCCCAGGACATCACGAGGCGTTCTCAGGCAAAGTCTCTCCAGCATGTCCTGGGTCTTCCTCAGGGTCGCCTACCGGTGGGATGTGCCTTGAACACCTCACCAGGGGGCATCCTAATCAGGTGCCTGAGCCACCTCATCTGGCTCTTCTCGATGCACAGAACTAAAGTTCTAGTGTTATTTAGCAGATTCTTTCCTCCAAAGCGACATAGAACACCAGCAGTTAGGGTTAAGGAACTTGCTCAACATTTGACAGTGATGAACCAGGTTGGATTTGAACCGATGAGCCTCTGATTACAAGTCATCTCCCTTAAACGTTACGTTGGTTTTTACTAATACTATTCTCTTTCCAATTTTTACCATCCATTCATAGAGGCGTTTGAGTTAGGTTTTCAGCTATCCTCACTAATCACATCTCACTCCATAATCAAGCTTTTAATGACATTGGTTGTATGTGCTTCAGTTGTTTTTTTTTTACTATGTTTTAAATAAGACCTTTGTTTTTCTAGTGCTAGCGCTTCATCAGCTAATCTTTGACTTCAGCTATTATTTTACCACTTTACTGTGTCTTGTTTTTGAGTGGGTTGGTGGAGGCAGTTTTCAGTGTTGTTTATATATAAATATATTTATGTATATGTTGTTTTTTTGTTTTTGGACAGTGGGGGAGGAAAATATTGCACATGAATAAATGTCTGTTTTTTGCTTGTTTGTTTTTTTGCTATTCAAGAGTGTTTTTGTTTTTTCTTTCCACAGAAATCAGTGTGGTATCTCTGAACAACAAGATCCCACTGACGAGAACTTAAACTTACCAAAAATGAATTTATTCATACTTAATTCAGACACAGCATTTAATCTGGAGCCTGGCAGTGCAGCAGACATTTACAGATTCCTTTGTGTGAGGAGATAAAAACATCTCTCTTTTATAACTATTATCTGAACTCCGTATGGCAGTCACCTCTTACCTCCATTGCTCCATTTTTATCAAAACTTGATCTAAATTGATTTAGATTTTGGCTGTGTCAAGCCTGCCATACAACATGTAACTAATGCTCTCTTGATTGATTTTTTTTATTTAGTAGTGATTGTGAAAAATCGAATGCAAGCGATAAGAAAAGCCGTGTTTTTTAAGAAGCTTTATCTGGCATGTGTGCTGCTTCAGTCAGTTCACATATGGAAAGAGTTACACAACAAAACCCATAAAGCCGTCTGCACAACGAAACAGACAAGTGTTCATGTTCCTGCAGGGAGTGAAGGGGCTGAAATATGATCTATGAGAATCTGAAGACTAAAACCAAGTTTTCTGAGCTCCGAGCTTTGCTTTTTATTAAAACAGTATTAAGCTTTTATTGAATTAAACATCTTACAGGTCAAGGCACAATAAACAGCGCATTTCTTTACGTCATTTTCTTTCTTTTGTAAATTAAAATTCTCAGCATTTGTGACTTGAAAGTTTTGAAATATGTGGAAGAAAGTTATTTTCCCCTCTCTTACAGCATTCCTGTGTTTTGTTGGCATTTTTGAAAGTGTTGCAGCCCTTTCTTTGGCACACCATTACATTCTCGCTCTCTATCTAATAATCTTGTCATTTTCCACTGCATTTCCTCCACTAAGCACTCAATTAGTGATGCAATACTTAACCGCCTTCAAAATCCTCTGAAAACTGTGTCTAAAAAGGTTAATGTGATTTCAAAAGCATAAAGTGGATAGAATATCCTGAATGTAAGCGGTTCTCTCTCATTAGAGCTCATCTCAACACACATGAGCTGGAATCCAGGGGAAAACAGGCATTTAAGAAGTCAAACTCGTGTGAACTAGTTAACATTTATCTTCTGCATAATTCACACCTAAGGAAACAGTGGCATACAGCTTTAGAAAATGCATAAACTCTGAATACACAGGGTCAGACCTTTAGTTAGGTCTTGCTCAGATCTAAGTGGAGTGTGTTGGTGCAGCTTTTAATCTCCTCACAGTTTGGAACAATTATCAACATCATGTCTGACCATGAAAGTCTTAAGTGTAATAATACATCACACTCACCACATATGCTGATTATTTAGAGACAAAATCAATCCTCTTCTCTTTGTGCACAAAGACTTTAATGACTTTCAGTTTCAACAGTAAATCCTTTTCTATATGCATGAAGCCAAAGGCTGCAAGTCACTTTGTCTAGTTGTGTTCCTGGCATTTGTGCACGTTGGTGCTCTCTATGCTGTGCACTCCCGATATGCAAAGAGAAAAACATGATTAGCCTCAAACCAGTCCTTCTCTTGCTCAATGTGTCACAAACCACTTAGAATATTTGTTTTTCTTCAACTTTTTGTCGTGGAGCTTTGTTTCTCTGTGCACTCATTCTTTGAGCTAGAGATCAACTCTAGCGTCCCCAAATGTTCTCATAGGCTACGTTCAGACTGCAGGTGATTTGGTGTCGCCATGCTTCCTTGGTTGGACAGATCAAATTTACAAAACCTCCAAGACTCCAAACACCAAGTCGATCACTGTAAGCTATTTGTCCCGCATGAAGGCAGTGGTCTAGAGGTGGGGGGGCAATCACTTTACTGAGCTAAGTCAAGTTCACTAGCTTTGTGCTTGGCCGACCTCATCTCACAATGTCTAACTTTTCCAGAAAGGTTCTCCAAAGTCTGAAACCAAATCAATCTCCCCTCGTTCTCCAACCATTGTGTACAGAACTTAGCGTATTTGTTGTAAAAACGACAGAAATGTGTTTTGTTCTGACCTTCCATGCAGAGAGCAGGAAGACGGTGAAGTTTTAATGGGCATGCTAGCCAGCCCTGAGGGGCAAATGTGAAATTGAATAGGTTAAACAAACGTTTCCATTGCGGATGATGGTTTAAATGGTAAATGGACTTGATTTATATAGCGCTTTATAACCACACTGAAGCAGCTCATTCACCCAATCACTCTCACATTCACACACCAATGGGACAGGACTGCCATGCAAGGCGCTAGTCGACCACTGGGAGCAACTTAGGGTTCAGTGTCTTGCCCAAGGACACTTCGACACATAGTCAGGTACTGGGATCGAACCCCCAACCTCTCGATCAGAAGACGACCCTCTACCACCTGATCCACGGTTTTTGAATGTGTTAAGGCCATTAGAGAAGGTTTTGCTGGACCGGACCGCCCACCACGTAACACTTGAGGAACAATGGCGACATATCTGCTACTGTTGTTGCAGGTTACAGTAAAAGTTTTTGGTCCATGATGGCCAACCGTCTCTACTTGTTTTGGGGTTTTTTTTCCCCAAAGCAATAGTTGCTTTAACCTAGAGAGACCATAGACTCAAGCGAAAGTGTACATAGTGTTTATGTTTATGTCTAGTATGCGTGTGATTTAGAAGTGAAAGTGTTATGCAATGTATTATTTAATTATATTGTATTTCTTCTTCTTTATTTAATTATTGTTTGATGCTGTTATCTTTCCTGTTTCCCTGTATATTTGGAACTGCTGCAACATCTAAATTTCCCCCATCGGGGCATCAATACATTTTTAGGTAACACTTTAGTTTAGGGGAACACCTATTAACCATGAAGTAGTCATCATTGATTACTTATTAATGCCTTATTCTTATAAACGCCTTCTTAAACACTTAATGGCAGTCTCACAATCCAAACAGGGTTAGGATTAGGGTTAACGTTATCTCTAACCCTAGCATGTTGAGATCATAATTCATATATAACAACTTCCTTACTTACTACTAATAAGTAATAATTCTGAGGTTATTGAGAGAAAACTCTTAGATAATGGCTTACTGGTTGTATAATAAGGCCATGCAGAATAAGGCATTAATAATGGCTAATTAAGAGTCAATATGTTACTTATTTGCATGCTAATAAGCAACTACTTAATGGTTAGTATGTGTTCCCTAAACTAAAGTGTTACCAAGTTTTATCTTAGTACCACTGAGTTAACTAGATATAGGATATAAGTCATTTATTAATCACTTTGAAACCATGTCTTTATTCCCTGTTCCTCATTCAAAGAGAGGGAGAGAAATAAATAAACTGTGTGGATTTAGAACTGAATAAGGCGAAGCTAGTTTAATGAAATTCCATACTCAGCTGCTGAGCGTTTGCGAGTCGAGCCCAATAAACAAAAGCACATGAGCTGCCTACCGCTCTTTTTAACATTAGTTCTTCACTTCTGAAGACGGCGCTCGTGGGCATCTCTCCAAGAAGTGGATTGTGATTCGTAGTATGCAGGAGAGATCTGAAGGACAACTTTTACATTGCAAACTGAGAACAGAGGCTGAACCAGAATTGCTTCCTAATCTCTGGAGCAACTGGTTTGTGTCTGAATGTGACAGGTAACAGAGCTTGGAACCAGGCTGATTCACTGCATGCAGCTCATGTTATCATCAGCACTGATTCATCTCCTGCATGCTTTTTTTTTTTTTCTGTATGCCTGAATGCTGATTGGTTAAACTGCAGGAGCCTATTATCCACAACAAGCAAAATAATAAATATTGTCCTCCTGGGGCTCACATGTACATCCAACTAGTGGCAAAACGCATGGTATTTGTGATAGTTTTGTATAGCTACATAAAAAAGCGGATGCTACATGAATTCCTCTTAAATAAATCTTGACTCTTTCTAACCCTCTCTCTCCTTTTAAAGTAAAGCGATAGGATGCCTCATTTCCATTTACTTTTTATCATTAGTTATGGTTATGAAAGCGTTTGTTTCCCAGTGCAGCCTGATTATGTCAGGGCCAAAGGCTTTCTACACTTGATGTTGGGTGAAATAAATTCAACAGAATTCTTTTTTTTATATTGTCAAAATGTAACGCTTTTAGTGAAGTTGTGTAAAAAGTCAATAATATAAGAAGACACCCCTTTATCGTGTGAGGTGAGATGTCACTTCATCACTTGAAAGATGAGAATGCCCAAGATGCCAATTAAACGGGTCACCTCTGTTGTTGGGCGGGTTAAGGCTAGAGCTAGAGGGATAGTTATGATCCAGATACAGGTGGTGGCTGGATAACAGGAGCTCTTAGTTTTTGGTTGGAAAGCCAGGTTTCCTAATGAGTTCCCTGATGTCCTTCAGCCCAGGCACATGAAAGCAGTGACACCTCAACTACCTTCACACAATCCAAAATTCAGATAGCCCCGAGCAATTTAATTCTTCTCCGCTCTCTCTTCACCAGATTACATGTTTTTAGGAATGTGGGAGGAAATTTGAGTGGTCATAGACAACCTCAAAGTAGTCAACTCAGAAAGGCCAAGGCAAAGACTTGCAGACACAGTCTACAAGATAAGAGGCAGCGTTGCTAACTTGTGCTCCTCAGAGCACCCTTTATGGCAGCAGTTTGAGGTCATTAGCAATTTTCTTTCTGATTTTGTTGAAACTTCAAAAGGACGTCCCATTTTGATTTCCTTCCCACTTGAGCAAGGCTCACAGGAAGTGCTCTTTCCTCACCATAGTAGAAAAAAAACACACAAAGAAAACCCCACGGTAGCATCCATGAGGCAAATCTCCTGATAAAGGGCCAGCAGTGCATGTAAAATAAATGAGTCACTGAATGAGTCCTTGTAGGATTCACTGTGGAAATGTGATTGATGTGATCCCAACTTCTAACTTCGACCCTTTAAGCCTCAGTCTGTTGTGGGAACTTAGGCAGTAGAAATAATGTCCGCGTCTAATCAGGCAACAGCCAATCAGAAGCAAAGAGCAAACATCAGCACAGCCATTGCTCGCTTCGTGCTGAAACAGCGGGATGTTGCTTTTATTAGCTTTTAACGGATTATAATTGTGTGCTCGGTGCTCGTCTGTCCGTCACACAGATGGAGGTTGAACTTTAATCCTCATTGTGGAACACTTTTCTTTGCCTTTTCAGCAAAAGATTTTAGTACACTTCTTTTTTTTTGTCTTTTTAATAAAACTCCTAAATCCCAATTTTTCTTCACAAAGCTTCACAGAGTCCAGTGAATGGTTCCTGACACCTGGCGTGTCTGGGCATTCTTACAGCAGGCAATTACCTGGGCTGTTTAATGACACAGTTCAACTATACATTTTTAAATTTGTTACACATGGGGGATTTTCCTCTTTACAGTGCGGGGGAACCAATCCTGTGGAAGCCAAAGGCGAACAACTCTGTAGTGTAAAATAGTTGAGATAATTTGATATTCCAACAAAAGCTTTGGTGGCACAGTCTCACTTTGTGCTCAGGGGACGTCCACAGCTCTTTAGCCATAATCTGAGTTTTTGAAAAAAAAAAAAAACAGCTAATTAAAATCCCCATGAAGACACTTTGTTTGTTAAAAACATATAAGGAACGTTTATCCCAAGCTTAATTGACACTATATAAAAGAAAATGCATATTCATATAAACACACACAGTGGCTGGTTAAAGCCGTTTCCTACAGAATGTCAAATTTAATTGGGCAGCGCTATGAGATAGATGTGCCTGCAGATTTATGAAATATAGTATATCCTGTTGTACTTGACTTCATTCATATTCATGCAGTCGCCCCAATTACTAAACTTTGCCAATTACAGCACACTGCTGAGGAAAGATGCATTTTAGTGTTTATCGGAAATGGACATGTGTGATGCAGTGGCAGTTTTTGTTTCTTTTACTGCAGTGTCGTCGTGGTAATGATACATTTGGTCCTGCTCAGCTTCCAAACACACAGTGTAGAGCAGCGATGGCAAACTTTTATTACAGAAGGGGCCAAAACAATGTGTTTGTCTGATCCAAAGTTACATTATCAACATTTAGAATAGGATTTTGAGTTTTTTTCTGTTGTTTGGTGTATTTCTTTTTGATTTTGGAAATTTTTGTTGTTGTTTTGACTTTTTTTGTGTATGCTTGTTATTGTTTTTTGGGTTTTTGGAGTAATTTTATCTATTTTTGTTGATCTTTTGCGTATTTTCTGTCATTTTGTGTATTTTTTAAAATTATTTTAATGTTATTTTGTGTATTTAAGGAGTAATCTTGTCCATTTTTGAAGTAATTTTCAGTATTTTAGTCTTAGCGTATTTTTCTGTAATTGCATATGTTTCTACAGAGTGATTTTGTGTATTTTTGGAGTCTTTTACTTTGGTGGTGGTGTGGCTTCGTGCCTATGTTCTGTTGTAATTCGTACTTTCTTATTCTTTTGGTGTAATTACTGTCATCTTGTGAGGACTTCTTATTGGCTGGTTTTTAAAACATATTTATCAATTTAACTCATTTTGGACAATAAAGGTGAAATTATAAATTAAATGCGGCTATTCAATCACCCGGCTCCACAGAATCAGGAGAACTTATTATCTTATTGAATCTTTATCAGAAAAAAATGCACTCAGAAACAAACAAACCCACAAAAGCTCATTAAAGCTCATTCAATTGAAGTAAGCTGGTGCTAAGAATGAAAGCGCTGTCAGACTTGGCGCCTTATCTCTGTGTGTGTGTGTGTGTGTGTGTGTGTGTGTGTGTGTGTGTGTGTGTGTGTGTGTGTGTGTGTGTGTGTGTGTGTGTGTGTGTGTGTGTGTGTGTGTGTGTGTGTGTGTGTGTGTGTGTGTGTGTGTGTGTGTGTGCGCGTGTTGGAGAGGTAGGAGAGATATGCCTCTTGGGTCTGTGTTTCCTCTGAGCAGCTGTGATCTTCTTTCAAATGCTTTTTCAATATGTCTCAGTGATGAAACAGTGACCTGCTCGTTCCCTGTGTGCACAGCATGAGCCTCAACAGTAACCTGTCAGTTGATCCCGTTGACCTACACACACACCATAAAGAAGGAAGTTTAGTCTGAAAGCTTTACATCCTGCCATATGTCTTGATTTTATTTTTATGTTTTTCACCGTACAGTAGCAACCCAAACCAGGCTCTGCCTATAACCTCCACATCTATGATTTTGGAGATCAGCCAAAAGAAAGCAGCAGCCAAACACAGAGCGCACATGAATTAAAGATTTTGATTCGGCACACAGCATCTGAAGCACACAGGACAGCATGTTACCTCTGCATGTGCACATTTGTCAACATTTGCTTTGTGAATTCAGGTCACAGAGACAGTGGGACACTGACATACTAGATATCATTACATAGCCAGAGCCCCACCCCTGTAGTGAGAGACATATCCCAGCACAACAGCGTCACCCTGAGCAATGAATAACTGATTCAAACAACCAAGCTGCTGTCACTTTGTATCTGACTGTTTTACCTCTCTTCCTTTAATCCTGCCTATTTTTCTATAAACCTTTATTTTTAATAAGTATAATTACATTTGTGTCCCAGATCATTGAGAATTTACAGTTTAATGGAATGCGCGTTTAGATAAGATAAGCCACGCAAATCGAAGCTCTTTCAGAGGTGAAAGGATTGCAGGCTTAAGATGTGTTTGTTGGAATAACTCAATTTTCCCAGCACAAAAAGATAAAACAAGATAGTGTTCAGAGAACAAATATGTTACAGTCTTCTCATTAGCTTGCGAGGGTTCCAGGAAGTATCCTAATTGGGTTATTGAATGAATTATGGCGGTATAGTGGCTCTGTTTGCCTTTGGCTTTTTTACCCCTGCTTACAGATGGTTTCCAGCCAACCTTAGTCCTCTGTGGCTAGATTACAGCTGCTAGATATTAGATACCTTTTTGTGTGGAACCTTGAATATAAAGAAGTTAGTGTTTTTTTCATTAAGGTGCTTCTTCTACCAAAGGAATTCCAGAAGGATGATTCCCTTTATAGAAGTTAGCGTTGTGTTAGAATAATTAAAAAAAAATCATTTTCTTGGCTCAGACCTCAGATCGTGGCTTGAGGACAAGCCACGTTACATCGATTATGCTTTTTTTAAACAATGTGTGTGAGAATGTGTCAAGGTAATTGTGTAGTACGTGTTATGTGAATGTTATCATTTCAATTAAAAGCACTTCATTGAAAATAAGTAATGCATGTACATTTTGAAAAGCTATAATAATAGTGTAACGATTGAGAGCTTCTAGTAATCTTTCTAGCGATCATAGCATATCAGTCCTGGCCTGTCCTCACGGTCCTGTATTTTATACTTCCAAGAACAGACGGATCACAAACTGATTAAACTTTTAGCGACTCCTGAATACCATTTTCACCTCTCAGTGCAGCCAAGCGATGGGCTTCCCTTTCAGATATCCCACAAACCGATCGTGCCTTAAAAGCTCTCAAAGTAAAGAGTAAAGAGCACTTGAGCTGCAGGAAGGCTCGGTGTCATCTCCGAGCAGGTATACAGACTGATGTGGAGAGTGGTGATAGATACGACTACTTTAATACAATAGTTTTGTAGGTCATTCTGTGGAGAGGTGCGGAGCGCTCACTCAGCCTGCTTCCCTTGCTGAGCCTGCGTAGCCCTTAGACACGGGAACATGCAACCTTTAAAGAGGGAATTGAAAAGGTCAAACCACAGGCATGCAGAATGGTAATATAAGAGTACGCCTTCTGAGGTCACGGGGTCGGATTGGATTTATACCCTTGTCTTCCATGCTTTCTAGAGATATCTTCATGAAGAATGGGAAAACTTTTGATGCATCTCGTAATTTTCTTGTAAAATGATAGCGATGTTGTCAACTGCTCATAAAGTCTGTATACGTTTGCCTTTCTCTGGTTTTGGGTTGACCCACTCCTTAGGATGTGGCAGTGATGAGAAAGTGAGGATATCAATCTGGATTTGGTTAGAGCTGTGGTTTAGAGTAGGCCTGAAGTTTCTTCACCCACCACCAGGGATTTACATCTGCTCGTCTTTAAAGCTTCTACAGCGGGGCAAAAAAGTATTTGGCAGCCACGATTGTGCAAGTTGTCTCACTTAATAAGATGATGGGTCTGTCTTTTTCTCTTACAGCTATTACTTTCTAATAATAGCTCCAACAGTTGATCTCTTCTTTCTTTCCAAGTTGCTTGCCTATTATAGATTAGCTCATGCCAGTCTTGTGCAGGTGTACAATGTCCTTAGTAGGAGTGTGACGATATCGCGATACGGCGATATATCACAATATTTTTTGCACGATCGATTATCGATATGCTTGCGGTAAATATCGATTTATTTATTTATTTATTTTTCTAAACCTTTTCTGATTTTTCACTAAAATGTGCAGGTAGGTCTTCACAGAAATGTTGTCACTCTTTGTTGAAGGAACCAATGTATTGTTTACTGGAATATTGCACTATAATGGTGTCACTGGTAAGAAAGACCCTATTTTTTGTTTACAAAAAGCACTGTTGGAGATATTTATTAATTTACATTGGTATGTTGATACTTATTTACAATAATGTTGCACTGAAATAGTGTCACTGTTCATAGGACACTTTTTCAATTTATCGTCTTTCAGAGATATAAAATAAAAATTGTATTTTTTCACTTAATCTTTTTTTTTTCTTGTTATGTCATAGATTATTGTGGATTGATTTCTGGCCAATATATCAATAATCGCAGTATCATCATATCGTATCGAGATAATCGTTTTCATGAACTTTGTATCGTGTATCGTATTGTATCGTGAGGTACCCAAAGGTTCCCACCCCTCGTCCTTAGGGTGCTTTCACACATACCACTTTGGTCTCGGTTTGCCTCCATCCATCCATCCATCCATCCATCCATCCATCCATCCATCTATCTATCCATCCATTTTCAGACCCGCTTTGTCAGCAAACAAACACGTCACAAACCTTTCCTCACGCTTTTCCGTATTACTACCACATCATTCATTTATTTCACTTCTCTCTCTCTTCCCCAAACTGTTCACATGGTCAGCGATGGCTGCACACCTGACGGCTCTGTTTCACCCGCTCATACATTCTCACATCTTCACACATGATACCTCCTTACCGGTAAGTTACCAGTGACATCTCTCGTGTTTATGTAGCGCTTTAGCGCAGGTAGTGGGGTTGTGTGATTATGGGTTATTTTGAATTATTATTAATTATGTTTTTGGGGGGTTTGTTTTAAGATTTCTTTTGGAAAACATAGGAAGAGGGACCAATGATATAACGTGAGGGCAGCTTCAGTGACTGAGCGCGTGCTCGTCACGGCAACGAGCACACGCACACATTAACACACAAGTGACTCCTCTTCCATTGATCTAATTAGTCCCTCGACTCTTCTTTACCAGTCTGTGTTCATCAGAAACAATAATTAGTACCTAGACTGGATTTATTATCTCCAGAGCCATTGGTGTATTTATTTAATAAAGTATTAACTATATCATGAAAAGGTATCAGTCACTTAGAAAGCCAACTCGTTCATCACACCTTCCAAGCAGTGTGTCTTCTCTTCTCATTGTTTGTCTTTTTCTATAATGTGATGTTGGAGTCATGTATAATTACAGCATGGCTCTGTCTCATGTTACACAGGAGTTGCGTTAACAAATTGTCACCTGTCTTTTGTGAATAGTTCCCCAGGTATGAGCCCAAGAGACGACAAGCTCTTGCTTGAGGTTGCACTCAGGTTTAAGTGTGATTATAAGAGACGGTGTGGAAAATGGTTAGCTGGGAAACAGGAAAGGCCATTGATTTTCTCAGCAACATCAAGACCAAAACAGATTTTGCATTGATCAGAGTCTTCCTTGGGATAAATGTGAAAAGCTAGAGGAGAGACAGTGTGTAGAGAAGCTTGGTTCTGTGGCTCTGTATGACCGTCTATTATGTACGACGCAGCAACTTATCATCTGGACCGCTGCTTCTTTAGCTTAAGAAGAAAAACTTATTTTCATTTATTTTTCACAATTTCAGGGGGAAAGTGCTTCTTAGATATACTTTTATCGTGACAAAAAATGGAAAAAGCTCCATATCAGCAGTTTCACAGCTGCTTTTATTTCATTCATTGTCAAATTAGCTCTCTGAAGTCAACAAATTACTGAAGAAACGTATCGCTTTAGATTTTTATTTTGTCACTCAAAAGAAAATATGTTCAGTTTATATTAAATTTTCAGCCTCAGTTATTTTCTGTCCCGATGTAATTGAACTCACTTTTGCAGTTTTGCAAACAAAGACGATTTTACAAGTTATGTTTTTGTTGAGGATTTCTGTTCTAAAAATATATTACTGACTTACTTCCTCCCAGTTAACTATTATCCCACCAGTAAGATCTGAGGGGCGGATTCACTAATGGTTTAGGTGTATTAAAACGTGTGCAAACGTCACTCCACGAGCTAATAAGCCGTACAAACCCCTGGGAATCAGGAGTGCGCGGCTGCTGCATGTCACAATGCGCCCTGTGTTTTCCTCTGATGAATATGTATAGTAGGCGGAGCTCACAAGGGGAGCAAAAAAGTGGGAGGAACACATAAAAATAAAATTAATATTAATGCAGTGGGCGCAATGCAATTCATCAACAGGAAAATAGTACGACTGACAAGCAGGTGCAAACACACACGCAGAGATCCACTGCAATACATTTTTTACACAAAACACAGCGGAGATTTTAAAAAAGGCTCCAGTTAACCTTTCTAGTATAATAAATAATTCAAATAAAACGATAGTCAATATTAGCCACTGAATGAGAAAATAAACCGTGAGTAAAGTGTGTGTGAGGGAGAGAAAATGCTTCACACCAGCGGCGGTGCGTGTGTGGAGTCTGGTGACGCTGCGGTGGAGCACCTTGGCGCCCTAAGTAGCACTGTTAAAAGTTCTATAAGGAACCTTGGAGTAATTTTTGATGAAGGGATGTCCCTGGAACGTCACTCTAAGCAGCTCATCAGGAACTGTTTCTTCCACCTGAGAAACATCTCAAAGCTGAGACACATAGTCTCTGGTCCTGAGCTTGAGATGGTCATCCACGCGTTTGTTTCCTCACGGTTGGACTATTGTAACAGTCTGTTTACATGCCTTAGCAAAAAGGATCTGGCTCGTCTTCAAGTGGTCCAGAACTCTGCTGCACGCCTCCTGACCCGTACCTGTAGGAGAGCCCATATCACTCCTATTTTAAAAACTCTACATTGGCTCCCTGTCATCTACAGGATGAATTTTAAAATCCTTGTGCTGACTTTCAGGGCCCTTCATGGCCAGGCGCCTGAATACATTAAGGGTCTGATCCAGCCCTATGTTTCAAACAGAACCTTGAGGTCTTCTTCTCAAAACCTGCTGATGGTCCCCCGCACCCGCTTTAAAACACGAGGTGATCACTCTTTTAAGGCGGTAGCTCCTCGTCTCTGGAATGCCCTTCCACACACTCTGCGGATGCTGGACTCTGTGGATGTTTTTAAAAGTCATCTAAAGACTCACTTTTGTATGGAGGCTTTCTTGACACACTCCTGTTTGTGAATGGACTCTTTTATACATTGTAGCATCATTGTAGTGGACTTTTATATGCATTGTGCCCTTTTTAAACTGTAAATTGTGAAGCACTTTGTGACCCTGGTCTGAAAAAAGCGCTATATAAATAAACTTTACTTACTTAATTACTTACTTAGGATGCTGTGTGCGCTATGGACGCACCGCTTCAGTGATGTTTTCAACGTCAAACTCTGGTGTCAGAATCAGCTGATCAGCTGATCAGATGCGTAATTTACGCAGTGATGGCACAATGTTCACATATAAGAGTGTGCCTGAAGACTCAGGAGGTCAGACCTGCTGGATGATGCTCAGTAGATCATCTTCAAATGGTGCAGACTGATTGACAGGCTGTGTTGCTGCATTTACTCAGGACAATGGCATCAACAGATCAATGGGACGGTTTCTGTCCAAATCTGCCTATTTTTCATGGACTGATCAGAGCAAAGTTACAGGACCTGACAGAGTGGCCACATTAAAATAGGGGGAAAAATATCTTTAGGTCTTTAAGTTGTTGTTGTTGTTTTGTTTTTGTTTTTTTAACTTTATCAAATGTCATTGTGTGTTTCTGTGCACTCACGTCTCCACATTGAACGAGCAAAACGCTAATTTAATTAGGGCGGTCTCCACCACTTCTGCATGTGGACTAATCATTGCTGCAATCTTAGTGAATTCTTTGCAGCAGGTGAGGAAACTGCATCACTAAAGGATTTAGGGACGCATCTGGTTTACCACCTTTTATTTCAGATCTTAGTGAATCCATAAGCTTTGCATTTGTTTGAAATAAACGTGGATTTGCATTTCCAAGTTTGTCAGTTCATTATATGTACACGGCTGAACATGATTCTATAACCAGAGGCAGAGTTTATATTGTGTACATATAACTTGCTATAAAGACGGGGTTGTTTTAATGTGTGCAGCCTTTTATGTCGCTTTTCCCTCAAGTGCTGCACAGCAAGTAAACACACATAAGGACACTGACACTAATGTGGATATATTACTGTGAGAACACGTGCAAATAAGGTAGAGCAGGGGAATTAACCCCCTGCAGGCATACACACAGACCACTGCCACACGTTTAATGACTATATAAGGAACGAATGATGTATGTTTTGTTCTTAAATTGTATTTAACCAATCTAAAATAAAATCATGCAGTTTTGTTTTCACAGACTTTAAGCAAAGTGTATTTTACTAGAAATTCAGCTGAAATAATGGGATTTAGAGAGAAACCGTAGCTTATTGAAATGCTAGTTCTGACCTTCGTTACCGCCAGGTTTTGATGACAAGCGTCGGTCATGCTTGCAGCTTGAAAGTATAATTGTGCTTTTACATGTAAATGCTTTCTGCTGCTGATCAGAGGAACTCTGCCCGACTCGAGGATAAAACACAAAGGAGCTGTAGAGTGAAATGTGATCAAAGCTCTTTATTTACATTTCTATTTGCTTCACACACACAAATCGTCTTTTAATGTGTCTTTAATAATATGACCTATTAAAAATTTAGTTATTCAAAAAGCTATTGTTCAGTGAGTGATTGAAATGTTACCTTTGTTAACCCGTATTCACTCCAAAAATGAAATGGGAGCAAAGGTATGTTAGACTTAATATCTTCATTTACTTTGAGTGTATTTGTCCAGATGTTGGCTGTGCATTTAAGGACATCTGTTAAGTTCACTTATGCCTTTGAGTGACAGTTTGTGTGTTACACATCTTTACTTTTATGTTGTTGTTTTAATTAAAAGGGATTAGAGACTGAGATTACTGCATAAATCTAAGATTTGCCTTTACAATTTTTAATTAACTTTAAGGTCTGTAGCGATCATAGTCGGGCAACCTTGATCTATTTGCAGCAGCGACTGACGTCATTGAGTCAGTTTGAGTATTGTGTAGTAACTGAGGACTAAACCAGTGACCAATGTGTCAGTCCCAGCTTTATTTTGTATGTGTTGAGCATGGACTTCTTTGCAGTGCTAGATGATCTTAAAATGCATTACTCTTACTTGTCTATTAAATTTATAACATTTTGAATTGACTTCCAAATAAACATAACAGCAAGTCCTTCAATAAAAAGCTCAGAAGTGTTTGAACCATATTTATATATATATATATTTTTAACTCTTTATTTATGCAATTTACAAATTATATCAAACAAAACAGAACAAAACAGCAGGGTGTTATAATTACAATGATTCCCATTCACACTTGGGTCTTATAGATTGTCCATTTCTTTCATTTCTGGTGAAAATTAGCAGATTTCAGTCTCATGTAGTGAGTGATTTTTTCCATGGTTTTTTTTGCTGGCCATCAACATAACTTTGTAGAGGTACAAATCCTCAGATTGTATAGCTGAGTATGGTAGTAGTCCAAGATACATAGATTGAGGGACATTTGGAATTCTCCTCTATTACTATTACTAATGTTTACCCAGAGGGGTCTGATGTTGGGACAAGTCCAAAATACATGGGAATGATTGGCCATGAACCATGTTTGCAACAGAGGGAGAAAACAGATGATTATTTACGTGGCGATGGCATGATTAGATCTTACTAAAATTTCACGAGATGTCTCTGGGGTTGTATGGTTGTGTTTGCGTTGTTTTTTTTTTTAATGTTTCTGTAATTTCTAAATAATTTTCTTGTCATTTGTTGTGGTTTTTGATTCATTTTGTGTATTTCTGTTGTTATTTTTCACAAATTGTGTGTGTCTTTGTTGTTTTTTATGTTTTTATTGTTTTGCATATTTTGGTTTTGCATTGCAGGAAAAGGAAATGTCTTATTTAATAGTTTACTTGATATTGAAGTCTTAAGCTTTTAAAGTTTCAAATCAATTTTAATTCATCTACTATGATAATGATAATGAATTAATGGAATGAAATTTTTTTTTCATCCCATTTTCTTTTTAAAAATATCATATTGTATCGATACTGTAAAATCATTGTGTACCTGTAACCATCTCCCCTACCATTTACAAATCTTACAAACTGTTACATTCATAAGGTTTTATTCAGGTCAAATGTTTGTTTAACTCATATTATTTGGTTTGAGAAAACACAAATCAAATTACGCACAACCAATAATACAGGTTTCCTCCCCATTTAACTCAGTAACAGAGATCATCATTTTCTATTAAAGGCAAACACATCAACTGTTCAGTTTTCCTGACAATTACCAAAAATCTTTCAATACAGTACAATTACTTTGTTACAGTGCGTCACCTGATCTTCAACATTGGTATGCAAAATAAATCACTACACCTCTATGTCACTAGGTGGCAGTAGGCAAATAAAAGTTAAAATTTTGCGTAAAATTACCACATTGTGCTATGGGTTAAGCTTAATGGTTAACAGTTCATAACCACAAAAATCTATTAGTAACTTTACATATACATAACAGAATGTATGAAATTATGAGATAATTCTAACATTAGTACAGAGATTTATGTGTCAGTTTTCGACATAACTGTAGTAATCCTGATAACCTGTTCCTTGGTAAGCAATTTCCCTTCTGTCAGGCTATCACTTCAAATGAATCCAATTTCTACTATTCACATAAAAAGAAAGGTCATAAATTTACCTAATGCATGTGACAAAGCCCACATCAGATCATCATTCCTCTCTGGAAGTAATGTCAAACAGCACCTCTGCTCTCAGGCTCAATTTTCTGTTTGATGTCGCCCACACAGCCATATGGTATTGCTCTCAGAATCCTTTTTTTATTTCCTGCCACAGCACTCAACCCATGTAAAGCTCAGCAGTGTGTAAATCTGCAATATTCTCACAGTGGCTATCATGGTGTTGTTATGTTTGAAGGATTACCTGTGATGATAGTTGATCTCCATATTGAGTTTAGATTTGTTTGATTCTGTCTCGCCACTTTAAATGGCCTGTTGTTTCAAAAACTATCCAAATGCTCCAAATACACAGCATCAGAAAAAGGAAAAAAAAATAGCTTTGTTTATGTTTGGATTTGTCTTCTGAAGAGGTGGCAAATGGCAAAGAGAGAAACAGAGGCTTTTAGAATACATTTATGAGGTAGGACAGGACTCATTAATAATATATCTGCCTGAACACTGTGCTGGCATGTCATCTATGAAACATGCAAGTAATTAATTTATCTAGAAAAAACGTGTGTGTGAGTTGTGCACTCCACTTGACCTTGTGGCATTAAGAGCACAGGAGAAAAAATAAACGGCACATGTGGGTAAAGTTGTGGAGAATACACGAATATAGAAGCCTTTCTCCTTTTTTGTTTATATATATATATATATATATATATATATATGTATATATGTATATATGTATATATGTATATATATATATATATATATATATATATATATATATATATCATCTATATATCTATATATACACATACATTCTATAGTCATGTATATATGTATATATATATACCAAGCAAATTCCTTTGCTGTACAGTTTTTAGGACAGCAAAAGGAAGATTTGACTTGGTATATATATATACCACATATATACCATATGTATATATGTATATATATACACATATATACACATATACATATGTATATATGTATATATATATATAGTATATATACATATATTAGGGTCATATATATATAGTATATATACATATATTAGGGTTATATATATATATAGTATATATACATATATTAGTGTTATATATATATATATATATATATATATATATATATATATATATATATACTATATATACATATGTATATATATATATATATATATATATATATATATATATATACATATGTATATATACATATGTATATGTACTGTACTGTACTTGGCCAATAAAACATTTCTGATTCTGATTGTAATTTCTCCATGTCAGGATTAGCAACACAGCCATCAAACGTGCTCTGATCTGCATTATTATGTTGATTCTAGCTATATTACATACCTGTAATGTGTAATTTCATAAGCGTACACGGATTAAGTGGCTGTTAGAGAGCCGTATTTCTGACAAAATGCACAGATGTTCGATAAAGTATGGAGATCCTCCTCTGTGTCTTTCCACAGCATCTGTGGCTTTAATGAAAGCTTCGTGATAGATCAGATTTTTTGTGATTCAGGACATTTTGATTTTCATTTGTCTGGGAATTTGTGTGGAACATTTAAAGTAAAAAGAATCTGGCTGGATCTCACTACACATTTCCTCCAAGAAAACCACCTTCAGATCTAGTCAGGCTCAGCCAGGGTAAATACACACCTGAAAGGGAGAAACTTGACATTCAATCTGTGGAACACCACACCTACAAACACAACTTGCTCTGATTTGTGTGAAAAAAAAATATATCTATATATTTGATTAGAAAATTCACTATAACTTAATAAAATGAGTTCAGTGTGACCAGGTTTCTATACCTGAGTGCACATCAGCCTTACTCCGACTGGGCTGAGTGTGCTCTTATCAGCCCTCTCCCAGAAAACCAAGCAAGCAAGTAGACGCAATAACGGCAGAAATATTAGTAGATCTGACAACCACACAGGATTGCTCCCAGCTGGTCCAGGAGAGCAGTTGAGCAGACGCAGAGCTTGACACATCCCTATGAGGCTCCAGTCTTTCAAGTTAACATTTAATATTGGCTATCAGTTATCAGCGTGGGAATATGAGAACAAGTTGTCAAAAGGCTTTAGCAGAGGACATGAGAGGGAAAGAGTAGAGATCAGCTCTGCTTGGCTCTGCTTGATTTCTACAGTTTATGGGGAAAGTAGATAATCGCTCAGAAAAATACCTACTCAGAGGATGTAGCATCAACACCATTATTTATTTCTTAGCATTGCTGACATTTTTGTTATGTATATTCAAAGTCCCTGTTTCACCTTTTTGATGTTTATTAGAATCTTAATATATGAATGAAATCATTTAAATGTCTGGAAGGAATGTTAGGAATGTGTCACTGCTACTATTGTATGATGGTCAGACCCAGCTGAATATCCGTGATACAGTGGTGAAGCCTACGATCTATGGCTGTGGTGGACAGTTTTGTCTTCAGCGCACCATGAGCGTCTGGTCTACCGCCCACCTAAGTATAACAACAACTTTCTTCAGGAGTTTCCTGAATTCATAGCAGAGGTGGCACCTAAACATGACCAACTCCTAATTTGTGGGGATTTCAATATCCATGTTTGTTGTCCTTCTGATCAGTTGGCCACTGATTTTAACTTCACTCAAACTGTGGACATAGTTATTCAGACTGGCTTTTAATACTCAGAAATGTGGTGACATTTGATCTATTTTATCGTTCAGTTAATTTCATTTGATTGTTGTTACATTATTCTCTATTTGTCTGATTTTACTGTAAAGCACTTTGGTCACCTTGAGTGTTGTAAAGGGCTCAATCAATAAATGCTGATTGATTGATTGTAAGAAATGTACCAAACAATGCATGGTTTGGTACGTTTGTCATCCTAATTTTTGTTTCCGGTTTGATTCCCGATATCTGAGCACCATGTTAGTGAAGGGGTTCCCTCTCCACAGTGTATTCACACAAAACTGTCTTTATTTGGAAACGACATTTCTAACAAGTTTGCGTTTCATGCTCAGATGCTGTTGAATCTGAACATTAGTAAGGAATAAACCTTCTGCTTGAGGGAGTTATTTGGTGTGAATTTATCGGTGTAAAACAAGAGTCGTATACTATTTATTTAGACCCACAGTATAAATTGGCTTATCCACAACATCAGATTTCATTTCAGTAGAAAATCCGACTCTGGGAAGAGACTGCGACCGGTGCGTCTAGGGTTGATCCCGTGAAATAAGAAATTGTATATTTTTGGCCATTTATTTTTGCATCCCTTATTGCAGTTTTTCCCAACGTTTTCTGTCCCATGTGCTCCCTTTGCATATGATGTCTCATTTGTTTATCATCAGGCTCTCCTTAACTCCTTCCTGTGTCTCAAACATTGGTTCCTTAAGTTTTAACCCACAAACTCAAAACATTAAACAATAATATAGCATTGGATTTCATATAGTGGTTTCCATAGACACTCAAAGCGCTTTATATTGCATTATTCTTTCACTCCACACTTAATGGTGGTATGCTGCTATTGTAGCCACAGCTGCCCTGGGGCAGACTGATGAAAGCAAAGCTGCCATAGTGCTCCTTTGGTCCCTCTGACTACCATTCGAGCGACTGTCCCCCATTGTGGCATCTGGTATTTCACAGTGGTCTCCCATCCAACTACTAACCAGGCCCAGCCTGCTTGGCTTCTGAGTTTGGTCATGATAGGCCATAAAGTTTTTTTTTTTTGTGATAACTTTAATATCAAGTACTGTCGCCATTGTAAAATATAGATAACTAATTATCGTCTCCTATTGTCAGAAGTGTGAATAAATGGCCTCTACATCATCAATTAATTCTGTTAAATAAATTGCAAGAAAGGTTTGTGTTAAATTCATCAAAATTGTTCTTTAAAAGGAACTAGGAATGTTTTCCTATTATTTAGTCGTTGACAAATCCAGCAACAGTGAACAAGGTAAAACACAGGAAATACTATGGTCAGCATTACTGTTGTGGCATGATCCATGTTGAAACCCTACCCTGCCCCTGTGCTCTGCCTGTCTATACCTGGCTTTCAGCATATGGTGCTGTCACAGTTGCCTAGAGACAGACACCACATGCCATTGCTGCTCACAACACCCAGGCTTGCAAATCATTTGGAAAAGTACAGATCCCAGGTAGAAGAGCCACAACCTTGGCTGGACAGCATCAGTGGAGATGATTACAAGGCACATTGTAAAATGTGTCAGCGAATGTTTTCAGTGGTGCAATATGGGATTTCCGACACACCATGCATCACGAGGAAAAACACTAGTGCAGATACATAAGAAAGCATAAGACCCAAGTGTCAGCGCCATAGTTCTTCATACGCTATCACCTCCTGAGACTGATACGTAGCACATTATATTATGATTGATTGTGTTTCCAATCTGCTTGTGCTTTTGCCAGAAGACATCAATGCGTGGGCACAGCTATTTTTAGTATACTATTGTAGGTTGAATAATTGTTGTTGGATGTTAAAGTTTTAAGTACCTGTATATATCTATAAGTTGAATCAGAGTTAATGTGTTTAATAAATAGTAGTGAATATAGCAATATAGTAGCAATATAAATGAACAAATCATACTAATGGATGAACAGTTAAAAAATAAATATTGGTAAGAGAAGATGTTTAATTTTCAAATCTAGTAAATGTCCCAATATCACCAGAAAAAGCTGCTAAATGTTTCCACTGCACTAGTGGTGCTAAAGAAACGGTTATTTTTGCATTAAGTAGTTTTAGCTTAAGATGGAACTATTTAAGGTGTGTAGTTTATTTTAGCATGGACATGAATAATGGTGTCATAGGGACTAGTCATAGTTGCAGGCTGGGGAAAGGCTGCCATGCTCTTCTCTCACCTGATGCTACAGTGTTGTTATGGATGCTGTTCAACAACACTATATCATTGGGTTTCTAATAGAGGAGGTGGATCCTTTAAAGGAAACCAATAATTACATTTCTCTAGCACATTGTTATTAGGGTTTATTATAATTTACTCTGGCTCTGCTTCTACTGAATAGATAAAATAGTCAAAGATAAATATATCTACTACTGCATTAATCTACAATACAATGTAATGATGTTTCTGCTTTTATCAAAGAGTAAAAACCTCTGCATTTGAACACGTTTACACAGTATGTCTCTCTGAGCCTACCCTTCCTCATTAGTGGTTGTTACAGGTGAGAAGTTGTCCAATGGTGGAGTCAATACTATTTCAGCCATGGATCACAGACACAGCCCTCTTTTTAGGCCTTCCTTCATCCTTCCCCATTCCTCCCATTCTATCTCTCATCTTTATGATTGGGAAATGGCCTAATCCTTTTACTTCACATTTTTTTCACTCCCTTTAGACTTCCTATTGATGCTCCATCATTATAACTATTTGAGCACCCATATCACAATGATAGGTAATGGAGTTTAATGGACCATTTCTCACAACTGAAATCAATGTCAAAATGAACTAAGCCTTAACTCGTTGACTGCCAAAGATGTCTAAAGACATTGTTTGGTTTAGTAACGTTGACTGCCAAAGACGTATAAAGACGTTAATTGTGTTTTTCGGCTGGGGTTGCTAGGAGACAGTGTGACAAAGCTCTCCTGTGAATATTGAGCTTGTACCATGATGTTATATTGACCAACTGGTGCCATGTAGGTGGCAGCAGCGCACCTTTGGATGAGAGATCACCCGGGATGGGCAGAGCTCAGAGGAAGAGGAAGAGAGTTTGCAAGACAGAAAATGGTGCTACAAGAGTTGATGCTGAAGTTTCCAGCAGCTCACACTCGACCAGAGCATGTGTGGAACTAAGTGGACTATTGAGAGTGTTGCAATGGTGAGAGAAAACACTAAAAAAAAATGGGGCAAGTGGTGAGACTCTGCATGTCCGGAATGAGGAGGAAGTTGCGTGTGTGGAGAATGACGGGGGGAGAGACTTGGAGGAATGCCAAGATACAGTAAGCAAACCGTTCAATTCTGACCCAGATAGCAAAATAATAATAATTTTGCCATCAAAAAGCTCGGTCTCAGTGTTGTTTTTGTAGTTTTGTAGAAGGAAACTAATGTTGAGGTGTCACTAAAGCAAAACAAAATTGCTTCAAAGTCACTAATAGGTTTTTTCAGAAAAAGACGTTTTTCTCAGCTTTTTGTCACAAACTGCCGATTTGTGTGAAACTCTATTCAACTGCTGATTACAGAAGAGCGAAAACAAGCTAGAAACATTTTTCTTTTTTTTTTTGTGATGAAATTCGAGATGGTTTCAGATTTCAGATTGTCACAGTACAAAATATTCTGTGGGTCTTAAAAATCAGTGAGAATCATCTAAGACGCCTGGCAATATGGGGTTGGCTGCTCTGAAAATGGCTGGCAGTGAATGAGTTAACATTCTGATGAGAATATTTAAAGTCCTACTCGCAAATATGCATTATTTTAGGATTCATTGAAAAGTTTTCAATTTCAGGAGGGGTTTAGTGTCAGTGAGTATTTCAGTTCTGGCATGTAATGAACCTATTAAAAAAAAACTTAAGGGTATATTAAAATTCATATTGTATGCAGTTTTCTTTCAGACTGATTAAATCTAAATTTCAGATAGAGTAGATGAGAGGAATTGTGAGGCTCTTCTAGTAAAATTGTCTGGATTTTTTTTCTTTCTTTTGGTGAATCCTGTAGCTCAGCATTTCTGCTGCTGGCAGCTGGAGTTGGCAGAAAAGAGTCAAAGCCTGTGAAAGTCAATTGCTGTCTCTTTGAGTTTGAAAGAACATTTCTGAAAAGCTAAAATGGCTGATGCCTCGAGCTTGCCGCATTCCAATTTTCCTCAACAGTGCCATTCAGCAGTGAAGCCTGAACGATCCAATGGGAACCATTTGTTCAGCTCTAATTTGTAGAATATGTATAAGGACCATGCGGCATTGGTTGAATAGACGACACATTTGCTGATGTGTTTTTGCATTTGTATATCTTTCTCCTGCCACAGTTTCTATGGTTTAAGCAATCTCGCTGTGATGCAGAGTATATACGCCAGTAATACCTAATCACAGCTACAGCAGCTGGTCAATTAAGCTGAGCCAATCATGCTTGTAACAGTAGAGTTAGTTAGCAACAAAGCTAACGGTGAAACCAGTTTATATACACACTGGATTTTGGTGCTGAGAGTTTTTTAACTAGTCCGTCATTGCTCAAAATATCTCTACAATAGTGTTGTATTGCTAATGAGTTGCTGGCATTACTTGTTGCTTTTATGAAACACCGAAAGTACACAGATGTTGGTCATAGCAGCTGACACTATGGGATTTATTGAAACAGTGATTAGCTGTGTTTCCATTCCATTTGGAAATGCGTAAAATCTAAATAGAGCAATTAAAGCTGGTATTGGAAACACCAAAATTTTGAAAAACAAAGAAAAAAAAAACACTCTAAAAGGTATTTACGCTTTCATGAGGAGGAATTTCAGACGTTTCGATATTGAAATGTGGCAAAAGAGCTATGGAAACACTTTTTCCGCAAATACACGTCACAGAACATGACGTACATGGTCACATGACGTGACATACATGGTCCCATGATGTAACGTACAGTACCTGGTCACATGACCACTTCTCTCCAGGAAAACACCGTGTAAACAAAAGAGGAGACCGGGACATTTCTTAGCATTACACTTAAAACTTATTACTACCACATTAGAGTTGAAACAACAAAGAAATACACAGTGGTTATGAGCGTCCGTCTTCCTGCAGCGAAGTAACACAGGATATGATTTCACAGGAGTTATGAGGCTCCTGCCCAAAACATCCTTCAATGGAAACACGTTCAAAGCGCAATTATACTTTGTCGACATTTAGAAATATTGCTTTGTTTTTTGCAAAAATCTGTAATGGAAACCCAGCTACAGTAAAGGGATGGGCTTGGTCTTTGTATCAAACTTTTATGTTTCCATATCTTTTGTCTGATAAAGCAGAAACATCCATGTCCTGGCTTTAGGTATTTTCAGTTTCACAATTTCCTAGAAGAGAGATTAAATGTATTTATTTTGTAGATGCTCTATCTTGGACAAGGTGGCAGGGGTCTACTGGAGCTGGATCACAGCTGATATCAGGTGCAAGATGAGCTACACATCCAACGGGACATCATTCTGTCACAAAGCTAACACAAAGCAGACAAACGCTCAGACCCCTAATCCTCTGGGAAATTTGGAGACTCCGAACGTATCGTTACATCTGGGATCAATTTCCTGTCAAATCTTTGACAAACTTGCAACACCAATTCTCTACTGTACACTAAGTATGCTCTGCATTGATGGAGATAAACAGCACGGGCTCTACAATGTTGTTTACCACTGTTTCACCATAATGGGGCTCTATTGACTATCACATTTCTTTAGGTAGATATATAACTAGTAACTGGCTTTAGAAAGTCATCATTTGAGCTCAGCACTTTCCTGCCAAGTCCAATGTCAGACTTATTCTTTGATGTGTGGATGGAGGCGTTTTGTTCAAAGGGATAACCTTTTCTGCTCACTTCTTTGAAATGATAATCCAGCAGCTTGCTGCAGGTAGAGCTCAAGCTCTTTTGGTATAGAGGTCAATCAAAGTCAAATGGAAAGGACGCTTGCTCCTTCCAGCCAGTCGGCTGTTGCCAGAGTCCCCACCAGCGCTGCCATGGTTCTGATTTCTCCTCCAACAGAAGAGAGGATGTCTGAATAAGCTGATTTAAAGCTATGAAGAAAAAGGAGTAGTTAGACTATTAGGCATCTTGGAATATCCACATGTGGTTATATATTTACAAAGGTCTCACAATAAGACATCACTCTCTCAGGAGCTTGACGATATCTCGATACGGCGATAAATTGTGATATTTTTTATTTATTTTTTTTTTCCTTCGCACGATCGATTATCGATATGCTCGATATACATTTACTTTTTTTTTTTTTCAAAACCTTTTCTGCTTTTTCACTAAAATGTGCAGGTAGGTCTTCACAGAAATGTTGTCACTGTTTGTTGAAGGAACCAATATATTGTTTACTGTAATATTGCATTATAATGGTGTCACTGGTAAGAAAGACCCTATTTTTTGTTTACAGAAAGCACTATTGGAGATACTTATTCATTTACATTGGTATGTTTTACGCTTATTTACAGAAATGTTGCACTAAAATAGTGTCACTGTTCATAGGACACTTTATCAATTTATTGTCTTTCAGAGATAAAAAAAAATAAAAATTGCATTTTTTCACTTAATCTTTTTTTTTCTTGTTATGTCATAGATTATTGTGGATTGATTTCTGACCAATATATTGATAATCGCAATATCGTGAGATAATTGTTATTGTGACCTTTGTATCACGTTTTGTATCGTATCGTGAGGTACCCAGAGTTTCCCACCCCTACTCTCAAGTTACAGTACCTTCTCCTGTGCACTTCAGTGCTGCAAGCCTTGTACACTAGTGGTGAGGGGGACGCAGCTGTGTGTAATTATGACAGTAATAAAACCTTGATATGGTCCACCTGCAGCAGAGTGAACTCTCCATTCGATGCAGCGCATCTGAAAACAAAGGAGACGAGTGCTCTCTGATTGTGGCTTTGATGATGCATCAAGAAGGCTACGTTTTATGGGAAGATATTTACGGCCCAGGAATATTTTTGCTAGAAATATTCAACGTGTCCGGAACAAAGATGTCAACCATCAGTGATCACAGATGTCATGTTAGAGATGAATACATTTAAATCAAAACAAACATGTTTACAGTGTGTGCATACAATAACCACATACAGATCATTATGTTCTACTACTGTGATGGATAAAAGACAGATACACTTCTGTTGTATCTGGCATGATGTTATCCACAGAGTACACATACAAATGACTGCGACAAGCAGATTTGTTTTTTTTTTTTTAGATCAGTTTTTCATGGCTCTTGTTCATCTGGAGGCGATCATCCCTGGACACTACATCATCTGATGCCTCTGTAACGAGGCAGTACAGGACATGCAGACCCAGATCTCCCTGGGGTTCAGGCTCCAGCTGGAGCAGACATGCTAGGGCAACCTGTCCCTATTATTGTTTGTGACAGAATCAAGAAGGAAATGCAAGTAGCGAAAAATAAGTGTGTGGAGTCTGCTCCTTCATTTCTACTGGCTTTGCACCCCCTCCCCAATGTAATTATGGGCATGGGTGACCAGCTATGACAGCTCATCTGTTAGCCTGCCATTTGGAGTATAAGACACCTGGTGAGGCCTGCGCCAGAATGATGAGCCAAAGATGCACACAAATTAAAAGCCCCGCAGAAATTCATGAAGTAAAAGATGTGAATGAAGCATAATTTTGCAGCAATACTCATTAAAACACTTCCACATTGATCTGCCACACACTGCTCGAGCTCGTCGCTCCCGAATCATTTCTCTTTGCATTTCCTGCGTCATGTAAATGAGTTCATAGAATGCATAGGTTTTAATCACAGACCCCCTGGCATTATCATTTTAATTAGCCCCATCTTATCACACATTCAGAGCCCAATTACAGCAGAGAGCCACAGGTTTTTGAAATGATGGGGTCTGGTGAACAATGTTCTGCAGAGGATTTACATGAAATAATTGAAATTTGATCTGTGACTGCTTCATAATTTTTCCACAGTACAAGAAAGATTTAGCGTCTGTGTACGGTTTCTTATAGAAAGCAACACCTTGCTTTATATAACGTTGAATCCCCGATCCCTGTTATTTAACTGTGATCTGATGGATTTTGTTCTTTTTTGTTTTATAAGGTAAAAACAATCACTGCATTATGCCCGTGTCGTTGCAGACACACAAACAAATCTATCTGGGAATATAAATGTTCAAAAAGACGTGGGAGGAGGTAAACACTTATTTGCTCTTGTGCCTCGTTTGTCTTCTTTATTACTCGAGTAGTTATGACTCACTCATCCAATACATTCACCAATGAGTCCAAGATATCATAAATAACAATGACCCACTGTACGGCTGAGAAATGCTTTATATTTGTACACTTCTTCCTCTGAATTGTTCAATAGTTTTAAGGAAATGTTACACTTTTCTAAAGAGAGAAAACACGTACTGCCTGTCATTAAGTAATAAAATTAATGTTTGAAAATATAAAAACTGCATTCTACAAACATATTTAGATTTTTTCTTTCTGAAATTCTTTGATGTAGTCTATAGTTTATCTGGCTGAAGGCCAAGCAGAAGATCTTACAGTGCAGGACACGTTTATGACGATCCGACTAACCCTTCCACACCTAACCAAGGGATGAAATCATTTTCTTCTCACCCTTTGACAAAGGCCCTCCAATCACGGATGAGTAATGGCTGGCCAGGTTAGCATGCAGTGATCCCAGCTTTCTAATTAGTCTGCCATTAACTTTCTCAACCTTGGCAGCTGTGGGGTGCACACTCAGCACACGTACACACATTTTTGCACACATGCACCTTTCAGACCCAGACTTTAAATATTACCCTTCTGTTTGTGCCTTGGATGGATCATTTTAAATGTATTTACTTTGACGTTGCTAGTCTGCAAAAATGCATATTTTCTTTATAAACATTGAGCAAACATGTCATACTTGTATCCTCTTTTTTACAAGCTGCAGTTTGGTGCATTTGTGGGGAGATGTTTTAATAGCATCTTATTTGTATCCTCACTAATGCATGCTGTACCTTATGATGCATATTAATATCTGGTAAAGTCTAGGGTGTGTGAAAGTGCTCTTTAACATTTCATGAATACATCTATAATATGTATGGCTATTGGCTACATAGCACACAGTAATAGTGTATCTAGAGTAGTAGTAATCTTTAAGGTTTCTTTTAAATATTTAACCTGGTAATATTTTTTTTTCCAATGAAAAAAAAGAAACTGAATACCTTTCCTTACATATTTTTTTCATTTTCCACCATTTAGACTTATTTGCCTTCACGTGGCTTTGAGGTCATGCTGTGATCCATCTAAAATCATAACAATGTGTCCTTGATCTATTGAATTAAGTAAAACTACAACTCTGTGGCCGTGTTATGAACAGTTTGCAGAACATTGCAGTCTTCTGAATTTTCCCCTTTTCGGTTTTAGAAAGAATGTCAGTAAAAATTACAACCACAATTTCTTTTGCGGATAAAATGCCAAGTAAAGTAATGTAATCAACATCAATGTGGTTTGTTTTTAAATATGTATAGAAAATCGGATTACTCCAGCATTTTTCTGCGATGTCAGCTGTAAATTGATGATTTATCCTGTTATGCAGATTGTGGCCACGTTTAGAAACAGATGGAGAAAGTCCTGGAGAGCTACCGTCCTATGGCCTCCCAGATCCTGGTGAAAGTCATTGTCTTTATCTTTAGCTCTGTTAGTCAGTCTGCCTACTTTTCTAAGCCTACTGCTTTCTACAGGTTTTTAGCTGGGGTCAAAGGGTTGATAAAGTGACTTCATATTTGATGACTAAAGCACACTTACACACAAAAAACCACTATCCTAGAAGCAGATCTTCACATTTACTCCACCGTTCATAAACTATTAATAGTCATATGTCTGTATGAGCACAGGAAGGGGGCCTTTTTGAAGGAAATGCTTTTGTTGGTGAGGGTCATGCATGAGGCTAAAGCCAGGAAGCTTTTCATGTTCTCCAGAATATCACTACCCAGTGCAGAAAAGGACAGCAGGCAGATACCTGCCATTATGGCTATAGTATAAAATTGCCATCATTCAGTCAAGCGATTATCTGCTGTCGTTGTGGTAATTCAGCTCTGTGACTGTGACTGATTCCTTCACATTTAGACTCCGGTGGAGAAAGGTGACACAGAGAAAGGTGACCTCTGCAATCTTTAACACTCTTATGTTTATCTTGAAGCACAGATGTAAGGACTTCCACCTTGTCAGAAATCCTTTTGATTTGTTTGGTTTTTACATTGTACATCATATATAGTTTTGGCAACTTGATTTTGAAAGCTTTTCTTACTTTACACTGTCTTTTAAGGCAGTTGTTCCCAACCAGGGGTACGTGTACCCCTAGGGGTACTTGAACACATTGTAGGGGGTACTTGGAAACATTGATGAATCTATTTCCAACATGCAGAGTAATGTTTAAGCCTATTTCAGACACTGTACATGCTTATCCAACAGCTTTTCCACGCATTGACAATAAACTGCATTAATGAAATAAACAATATTGTGGCCTTAATGTCTTACTAAATTGTTACTAACGTGTTCTGCACGTTACTAAAAATTGAGGTAAATATATTCTCTTATTAACAATAATTGTAATGCACAAAATTGATATTTAGTGTGCGTTAAACGTACAGTTTGACATTTTCACGCTATTAACAACATGTAAATTAAACAAGAAAAATTACTAAATTGGAGTGACGAAGGGGTTCTCCTAATCTGAAGAGAGGCCTCGGCGGTGCACGAGACTAAAAGGGTTGGGAAACACTGCTTTAAGGCACAAATACAATTTTACCAGTTAATTTTCACACAAAACAAGCCAAAAAACTACCACAAGACTTTAAAAATTCTATATGTGCTCAGAAATTGGACAATATGTGAAAAAAAACAACAAAAAAAAACATATGCTTTGTCTATTGCCTAGCGTGCACTAACTCACACTCATTATGTGAGAAACGTTTATCATCTCAAGTTTTCCATTATTTATCTTTCTTTAATTTCTGTTTTCCTCTCTGTTTTACATAGCGTGCATTCACAAGCCATTTTGATCCCCAACTTTTTTTTGGATGTATTCATTATTTGACCAGGTTGTTGCAGTTGAGATCAAATATGCCTATCTTAGTCCTGTCAAATGACTGACATTTTCAATCTTAATTAATCACATGATTTTACATGAGTTAATGGTGAGTCTAGTTGAAACTCTGTTTATTGTGTCGAATGCAGCATCAGCCACATTAAGAAATCATGTTAAAGTGCATCATGGTAAATGAGGAGACTACAGTTAATGATGAAATGTAGCCCAGTTTTTCTTGATGCAAACTAGTCAGCAAGTTTAGCTAACTTTTGGGAAATATTCTCTACAGCTAATTAGATCATTTTTTGGTGTATTTGGCTAAAAATGCATCATTTTTCTAATCCTTGATTCTGATTATCATCACTGGATTGAAGTGTGTCCAGTTGGATGTTGTTTCAGCATCTACAAGCTTCACAAAGGACATTTTTCACTTTGTACATTCCACTAATTGCTTTACAATCTCTTTTTCTTCCCGTGCAGATCAAACGGGTCATTTTCTGTGTCTTCCTTGAGACGGATTTCAACATCTACAAGAAGAAAATGTCTGTCATTTTTCAAGGTATGCACGACGACTTCCTGCTGCTTATTACCAATCATTATTTCTGTTCTCTGCAGCTTCTCTGCTACTCACTGCTCTTTAGTTCTAACCTTGATAACATGTTCATACATTTCATAACGTGGGTTACTGCCTTCTATAAATGATTTGCATAAAAGCTGAACTTATGTACACATAAGGAAACTAATTTGCAGCAACATAACAACATATCAATTAATGGCAGTACTAAATGAAGCAACTTAAACACACCCTAACCAGGGAGATTAAACATCAAGATGGCAGTTGTTAAACAATTGTCAGGTTTCCTGCATAATTCCCCCTAATTGGATTGGAACCATTAATCTTTCCGTTACTGGATCAGCAAGCTGGTATTTCTCCTATTTGTGGATTTAGTCCCATTTGATTGACTTTTATAATCATCTTCAGGGAAGCATAGCAACCGCTGATGGTCCTTTTGTTACTGGTCCCCGATTCTCAGTGTGGAATAAACAAACATCTATTATCTTCTTCCCCCTCTACTTTTTTCTGTCCCTGTCTCTATTCCCACCTCACGTTCCTGCCATCATCTTTTTTTGAGGGCCATGAGCAGTCACCATCTCTGTTGGGCTTGGATTGGGGTGCTCCACAGAGGATTGGGATGAATAGAGAGGGGGGGCTGAAAGAGGCTGGCTGGCTCCACTAGCCTAGCATTACTTCCCATTTACCTCACTTTTCCCTCCTCACCTCCCCAGTGGAATACAGCTCTCAGGCCTTCATCTCGCTGCTCCCAGATGGAGAGTGTTTTGTTCTCCAAGCCCTCCCATCATCTCACACTGCTCCCCGCCCCGGCTCTTCCCTGAAAGATTACATTCTGAGGAGAGACCTTAATTATACCGCCTGCCCCCATGCACCCAGCGCCCGTCTCATCATATTAGTGCCTTGAGATGAGAATCTGGAGCTGTTGTTCTCCAGTTATCACTCTCGCCTTTTAAAAGTGCTGTCAGTGGATAAATGACCTGCATTTCTACAAGAGGGAGAGCTGGGAACACCGTGTGTGTGTGTGTGTGTGTGTGTGTGTGTGTGTGTGTGTGTGTGTGTGTGTGTGTGTGTGTGTGTGTGTGTGTGTGTGTGTGTGTGTGTGTGTGTGCGTGTGCGTGTGCGTGTGCAGTAAAGAAAGTGTTCAAACTTAATCATTCTTTAAAAACTCAACTTTTCAGTAGAAACAGAAACAGAGGTGTTTCTGGGACTAAAGGTTGGGTCATTTCAAACCCTTTGATTATGAAAGAGCATTTCTTTTCTTTTCTGACCCAGCCTTTCAGAGCAGCCATTATCAGCACTCTGTATAGGCTGTGAAAAATGATAATAATCATCCTGCACTACGACATGGCCAAACATGTGGCCATCCCACTCAAGGTCATTATCTGAGACAACATCTGTACTCAACGTTATCTTACTCCTCTTCCAGTCTCTCGACTTTGATGGCAGTTCAAAAGCATCTACCACGCCATCTACAAAAACAAATGCTCACTTCAGTTGTGCCATAATGACTCTATGATAAGATTATTAGCATAATTGCAGGGACTGTACATGTGAGCTACTCCTTTCGATGCCGAAGGAGTGTCTTCATTTTTTTAAAATCCAGCCTGGATGTGCAGTGTTGATTATGATTGATTTTTTTTTTTTCCCAACATGAAAGGTGTGCTTCAAAGGAAAGAAACCCTGATTGCTATGATTGCACCATGTATATAATGAAAAACCCAGGAGTGGGAAAAGACCCACATTTATCCAGGCACAGAATGGCGCTAGCGCAGCGCTGCCTGTGAATTAGCACTGCAGGTGTTCTTGGAGTACTTTCAGAACATCTCATCATCCTCACTTTTGTAGACAGACAGTGGAGTAGATGTTGTGGCAGCAGTGAATGCATCACACGGCAGCTCGGGTCCATTCTGTCTCCTGCAACATCCTCTCACTTTCAATAACTGTGTCTTACATGAACCCTGTCTTTCCTCTACCCGCACTCATTCTTACTTTTGCCTGTTTCCATGGCTATTATTTCAGTCCTTCACTTTCCATCATTCTTTCTCATTACGCCATATAAGAAGCTTCTCTGTCGCTTCCTCTGTCAGCATGTTGTTATCAAGCCGCTGTGCACGTCGGTCTTGATCTTTATGTAATTAGTTTGTGTCTGTGCGTGCGCGCTTGTATGGCCATGTGAAACTTTGGATCGTCACAGTGACATCACTTTCCTTATGTCAAGAATAAAGAGCAGGTACAATAAATGTTTATACTGAAGTCTCACTACTCTAATTTTTCAATAGAACGACTTCTCATATTCAAGCAATCTGTCAAGTGACAATGACTGCAGGAGGAATGTGTAAACAGGACATTTGCATACAGGAAATTGCTTTATTTCAATGTGCACTTCCACAAGCTGTCACCACGAGAGAGCTGAAATATGGTTTACTTGAATGTAGTAGGGGAACGCTGAAAAATTACATGTGCTGATGGGAGTGCCCACGCGCACCAGATCTCAGGTTTATCTTCCATGTCAAATTCACACTTGCATCTAACCCAGGAGGTCTTATTTCAGGGGTGGAATTTTTAAACACTTTTGCTGTTTTGTTCCGAATGCTCAAGCATCTGTGTCAGTGGAAGAGCTTTTTGATAGGTGATAATGTAGCTCTTCCAAACAGATAAAGGTGTTTTGTGTAGCATCAGCTCAAGGGGCATTACATGCATTGAGAGTCACTTACTTCATGTACCTTAATGGGAAATTCTATTCAAATACATCATACTGAAATATGCAAACGCACAAAAAAAAAAGAGCTAATGCACACCTTAACTACATTTTACAAATCCATTTAGCATCCATTACCCAGCTCAGTAACTAAGCCCATTACCAGAGATCAAATGACCTGCCTTAATAAATACAACACAGATTATACCAAAATATTTCTATCATGACATTATTTCTATATCTATCTGGTTTTGGTGGTTTTAAAAAGCTTCAGCTGTCTAAAGATGTCAATTTGTTTTAGAAAGATAATAATAAAAAAAAAAAACATGTTGTCTTTGAAGGCATAATAAATGCGATTAATCATTTAACATAAATTATATTGTGTTCCCTGATTGACACGATTGTCCACATGCTTGCCTTGGTGCCTATTATTAGTGAGCATGGATGCAGTCAGGCAGCTGTGGTTGTAGAGTGCAGAAAGCATGCTGAAATTGATTCAGGGTACACTCTTCTACTAATATGATCCGGGTGACTGCTCACAAGCTGGGCTCCATCTTTTCTTCTCCTCAATCAGCCACAGTGCTGACAGTATTAACACAGCCTGCAGATATGCAGAGGCTGTTGCGTTCCCTCCAACTGTTTCACTGACTCGCCAATTGGCATTTGTTTACACGCCTTTTAATACACTGCATACTCACAGCCTATCAACCCTCACCAACCCTCCAAATAAATATCCATAATACGACCATCCTTCAAGTGTCCCTTCGTGCTATGAAAGAAGTAAAGCCGTGGGTTGCACTGTTTTTTTTTAATATTATTTTTATCGCACACATGTAATTTGTTGACAGAGGATATGAAGGGCGACAGGAACCCTGTGAGCGGTGAAAATTAAGTCTGTGTTGGATTCACAAGGTTATCCCACGGGGCAGGGAAATGAGGAGAGCACGGTGTGTTAGGGGAAGTGATTGCTTGAAAGCGTACTCACTCTTTCAGTAAGTTTGGGTGGATTTAAGAGCCTAGCCTTGGTTATAAAAGTGAAAATATCCATGTTCACTCTTGAATCAGACATGTAGCAAATGTACTTATATATACTGTATATCCCGATGCTTGATACTAATGCTAATACCACGCCAAATTGAACATGCTGTATCACCGGGAAATGCATATGTTTATTACATTGATTATGGGGTAGGCGTATATAAGCTTTCTAGCTTCAGCCTACTCCTTTTTTGAGCTTCTGTAACTGATTAATGTGAATGTTGTAAAACAGCTCAAACTGCTCAAAAATAAACTGAACAAAACTAAACGTGTTAAGAGTAAATAATTTAACAACTAAATACCATTTTCGCAAGATTTCTCCTCACTTGATTTTCAGTTGTTTATTTTCCACAACTGGTTTCATGTTCTCTTCTGGAACCTGACTCTTCACACACAATTCAGAATGACTTACCAAAATGATCCTATCCCTTCGCACATTCTCGTCTTTTGTAATTTCGTTATTGCTTCATTTATCAAAAGCAGAAATGAAATGAGTGTCATATATCACACCTGGCTAAGAAACACACTTCCTCTGTTGATCCTAACGGTTTTATAGTTTGTGGCAGAAGCATCAATGTTTCCCTTCTTTCACTGATGAAATACTGTATCAGTGGGCCCTTCTTTGTTTCCCCTAGCAGGGTTAGATTAATGCACTGTACCCTTTTATTCAGTGTAATACAAAAGAAAAGCCTGTCGCCAGATCCACAGGGAGCTCTGATGGTTACATTTCTAAAGAACAGATGACAACAGCCTTTCATCAAAGCTAATGCTTGCTTTTTCTTGTTAACCACAGTGCTCTCATTTCACAGACTCCAGCACAGCGATACGCAGCCAGACGTGGGCCTTTACATACTGCGTGTCCCATTTGTCTGAATTCTGTACTTAAAAAGAAAAACCACGACCACAGGTTTTCTTTATATAGTTTAATGATACAAGGCGTATCGGTGCACACTGAGCTGTGCAGGATCTAAGTGTGCCTCACTGTTTGTTTGAATGAGGGATTCAGTAGTCGTGAGCAGCCATCCACACTTCCCTTCCTCATTTCGGCAGCTTCTCCTGAAGTAGCATCCAAAGCCTGCTTCTCAACTCCCACTGTGCAGCTCAACTTATCCACCCAGAAACACCTCAAGTTCACTCAGTCTGCCTCACACAAAAGACTTGCAGAGAAAAAAGGAGCCAATCAAAAATGTTTTTTTAGGACGCAGTTGTCCGTGCCAGCCTGAGTACTTGTAATTTGCTGAAATTGTGAGGTTTTTGTGTCATTTACACTGAGCATTCTTGTATAGATTTAATTAAAAAAAAGACCGTCTCATGAATTTGACCTCTTCAAACACACCCACACACAGTCTCGTTGGGTGCAATAACTCACTCAATTCAAGGCTGTCAGGTAGTGGGGGGGGTTATTTGATTCTGGTGGTCAAAAATGTTGAGTAAAATGTTTTTAGCTGCTATTATATGGAAGGGAAAACAAGCAGGCATGTTTCATAGCGTGGCTCAGAATGTTTAAGCCTGACTCTCTAACGTGATAATCAACTAGTAATCATGTGTTGTGTTGTACAATCTGACACATTCTCATTTGACATGCTGTCTTTTCCCACTTTTACTAGACAATGACATGGAGGTTACAGCGGCAGAGCAGAAGCGAGGTGAGTGACAGAGTAATTCATGGCTGCCTTCTCACCTTAACACCTCCATTAGCACAGACCGATGGTGAAGCAAGGGATTCAGTTCCAGCTCATAGCAGGGACGGTTTTATGCAGATGATTGAATTGAATGTTTATTCCTTTGGCTACAAGTTGAATCCAAACCCTGACTCACCACAGTTAGAGATACTTTGTGTCAGGCACGTTACGTTACGAGAGCTTATACTCCCAGCTAATGCCCAACACTGTTCTCTTCATCCGGCTTATATGAGCACAATGCCTTGAGACCCTCTAAAGCAGGTGACAAAGCAACATACCACCGCAGTAGCACAAACGCAACTGTCAGTGCGTAATGCTATTATCAACAGCCCATCTCAGCACACGGTCTGAAACACTCAGATAGCACTTATCAAGATGAACCATTGACATTTGTCTGTGCACTGATGTCCTAAATAAACAATGGCATGTGTAGAATTCCTCATGGAGGTGATTACGGTATTTTGTTTGAACAGGGAACGCAATAGATTCAGTGGAGTTGAGATGGAAGAAACTAGAGCAACTAACGCACACTCGGGGAGAACATGCTACAGTATCTCCCCAACCCTTAAACCAAAGATGGACATTACACCATAGAAGTTTACATTACATTTTGGAGGGGATCCAGATCAATATACGGATTTCGGATCAGTTTGAAAAACCAATATCTCTTTATCATCAGCAAAATTGAAAAACATTGTATCTTGGTTTTTTAATTGCCCGATCTTTATAAACTTTGACTCAGTTCTGTCAGGTTGGTTCCTCAAGTTCCCACCAAGTTTCATCCAGATCAGACCTGGATTAAGTATTTTACAGCAACTTTTGGAAAATATAGGGGTGCTCATATATTTGGACGAATCGCTTTGTTCTTAATGGGAAAATTACTTTCTCCTTTAAAGTGTGAATGATCATGGGACATTGATCAGGATCACTGATCCAGAAAACTGCCAATATCTGGCAAAGAGGTTATTTGGCACTTGGTGGAGAATTGCACTCCTGTTTAAAATTACTTTCATGAATGTTGCTATATGCTTGGGGTTACAGACAGTGGTAACAACTGCTCAGCTTGAATATAATGGCTCTGATTCCACCCAGGTCAATGTCTTTCCATGTGCGCAAGGATTTTCTGGCTGTTTTGTCAGAACAAGTGTTGGTCTGTGATCAACAACTTAATCTGCGTAGGACGTGCGCACTCCGAGTCTACTATGACATCCACAGTTAGTGAGCAGGATGAGTAGGTATAAAATAACCAATTAAATCCCTGTGTGTTATTACAATCAGACAAAGTCAAGTCTTTTTACAGTTCACAACACATTTTTAAAAACTCCACATTCTGAGCAGCAAGAGTTTTACACTGCAGGCATGGTAGAAAATGTCCTAATGAAAGTGCAGTCGGCCAAGCGGGTAACATTGTTATTTTTTACTGTCTGTCGGAGAAAGTGTTCATAGTGCCATAATTGTAGAACCCAGGGTGCTATCAAAATATTTGTCTTTTCAAAGTCACCCCAATGATTTGCCAATTACACGCATCTGTGTTTTCAATGAGGTTCCATTTTGGCCCACCATAAAAGCACCGTTTTAAAAGTGCACTGTAAAATGTGGTACTGCAGAGTGAAACAACCAGTATGTGACGACTGGATTATAAAGTTTTGGCAGAGGAGCATCTGTGACTTTTTGTGACCAACTGTATTGTTTTTATATTGTCTAACTTGTTCACTATTTTATAGCACACAGTTTAAAAACATAGCGTTCGACCGTGTCAAGCCAACTGTAATGGCGTCCTGATGATTTCTCGCCTTGCTTCATCGTCATGCCAGCCATGCCTCGGTCCAGTTTGGCTACGTTTGATGGGCTTCAGCTCCCTTGCCAAGGACTGGCCTTTTATTCAGCTGCATCAGCCAGAGTTTGAATCAGTCAGTCTGGAATCCATTCAAAGGTTCGAATGACTGCCTTTTTCACATGGACCAGAGCTTTTGTCCTGTACTTTGGTCAGGAATTGGGCACAAAGCCTCTCATTCTTTCCATCTTTTCATCACTGGAGTCATTTTGGAGAGGCAGGTTTAAAACAAAGCAATGACAGACACTGAGTTTTTTTGGAAGGCTTTTGTAGGATGGTGCGCCAAGGTGGAAAAGTAGTAGCTAATCCTTGTTAGAAAAAGTTCATTATTGGTTAGCTCTAACAGGTCATGGGTCCCGAACATTTTGAATCACTATCATTACTCTCTACATTGGTAGATAAAGTACTTCAATTGTCCTTCTTGTCAATAGGTGGCCGTAGGCAACACCACCATGTAAGGCATCAATGTACGCCAGTAAAAATGTTATGAAAGTGTGCCATGGATGCATGTGGTGCTGTAATACATACATAAAGTTAGAAAAATAACATTATGAATCCCTTTTAAAGCTTATTTAAAGAAAACACCCCCCCCCCCCCATGTATAAAATCCACAATCAACAAAATCCAGAAAGCCACAGAAGCATCTCTTACCGTGGGTTTAGGTTTTTTTTACTTTCCCTCAGTATTTACTCCACATTTTCAGTTGATATTCAGTACTTTAAACACCGTTTTGCATGTGTGGAGTAGCAAGCAAGCTCTCTTGATCTGTAATCTCTTTCTCCCCGATACAAAATTCCTCTTTTGGGAAATGAATACAAGATGAAGCTTGACTTCTTTTAAGAGAATGTTTTCTTCGAGGGAAACTTGTTTAAGAAGCCATTATCTGGCTATTCTGCAGTTTCAGCCCCTTTGGATGTGTAATATTGAAACAATTATAGCCTTCTTCGATACGATGGACCAAAGATAATTAGATTCTTACACTGGAGGGTGTTAGTAGGCAATTAAAATCGTACACCATCCATTTGTCTTCAAGCCTTAAGGTTGCAGGGAATTTTTTGAAGATAGCCGTCATGGTTGTTTTCTTTGAGGAAACGGTTCTCCGCTCAGATTGTGCGAGGCTAGACAAGATGGAGCATTCACTTCAAGGGCATCTAGGCATTATGTGTTGTTTGACTAAGCACAATAAATAATTTCTCCCTGCCTGTTCACACCTTTTTGTAATTCAGAGCATTAATTTAGAGTGATTCACAAATTCAATCACCAGCATTAGCAGGGCATAAGTATTTAGTAATAATCTTTATAAATCCTAATTTATCAGGCCCTGCAGATTAATAGTAACTAATCCATTCACAAAAGGCCTTGGCACAGCTTTCTAGCATGGGAACAGTCAGTCCTTGAGACAACCTCTCTCACAGAAAAAGGAATGAAATCATTTTGTTCTGCCAGCACTGTAAAGGTTAGGTCTGGCACGTTGTAGCACATAGGAAGGATTAATCATAGAAAACACTCAGATGTCGAGATATCGCGGCGCAAAAGAAAAGCGAGCGGGACGAACCCCAACAGTGAGACAGACATAAGATGTTGATGATGACAATCTCCTATACCTCTGCATACCAGGCGAGGATCTTCTTAAGACAGATACAGTAGATGCTGTTTCCTTGTGTTGTCAATAGGGACAGGCGAGACGGGTTGCCTGTTTGGTGCAGTCCATATCTGGAGCACTTTTTAGAATAAATTGCAGTCTGCAGCAGAGGTGTTAAAGTGCATCTATCAATATGCTTCAGAGTTTTACATTACATTTATCATATTCCTCGTGAGAATTCGCTCGCCACTGGTCGTAGTTCATGAATGAGGTTGTTTTCGACACAGCACAGATGAAAACATGAGGGCGCTATGTCATGTTTTTCAGTGATAAATGCTGTGGTTAAAAATCGAAGGTCATTAAACAGTAGGGCCTCTCACTCAATAACTGCTACATTTACAGCTGTTTGTCGCCTCTAAGGCAAAAAAGGCTTCTTTTGCCATTTCAGGAGTGGCCAGGAGGAGGAAAGGTTACCATTAACACAAAAACACCCAACTGTACTGGGCTGTCTAGAAATCACGGAATATGGAGTTTTAATAATTCTTGTAAACGTCATTGAAATTTATGAAAATGATAAAACGCACTTTTAATTTGAAACGCCTTTGTTGACAAACAGTGTAACAGGTTGATTTGATCAGATTATTGCAATGTGAGGATCAGACACATTTTTCTGTCTGAGCCACAGTTAAAATCTCTCTTTTCCTCTCATATAAACTTCAGATTAACGTTTGTTTGTATGGAAAGCCTGATTTTATTAACTTACTTACTTACATTCCTGCATTCAGAAATGATCAGTGCGCATTAGTCATCATCCTCATCATCTGTCATCAATGTTTCACTTGTTATTTACTCTTGCAGTGGATCGAACTGTGGCTTTATGTTATACTAAGTGTTTAAATATATGAATATCACGCCCGCACCACTCAGAGTGCGTAACTGGGATCAAGACACAAAGTGACAGTCTTAAGTGCAGGGGGAGAATAGCCTGCAGCCAAAAACAGCGTTGCTGCGTGGCTTTTTTGACATAGGCGCGTGCGAGAAACAAGCCCTAAATGAATGTCTTTGCATGCAACTTAAAAAAGAAGTTTTTACGCACACCAAACTTCTCTCTCTGTCAAGAGCCAGGGCTAAAGGTTATATACATGTAGTCAACATTTACCATTAGAAAATAATTGTATCCCTTGAAAAATTCTTTTAGTAAAAATATGCAGCTGTTACTGACTAACCACTTGCCACGTTCTGCTTTTGACATCAAACTGAAAGTTGTGCCCTTCTACAAGAAATACCATAAGGAATAACGTGTAAACTATATTTTCAAAGCCCCCAATATACGAGAACTGTTTCTGTTGAATAAAATACTGCAAAGGCCAAGAGTGTCAAACACATATTAGTTCAGGAACCAAATACGGAGCAGTTTAATCTCAAGTGGGCTGCAGATTTTCGGAGGGAAAATGAGTATATTCACTATTATTGTGCCTGAGTTTGCCCTTTCACGTATATATTATATCTAAAGTATGTAAGGCACCAACAACATTGAAGCAATAATTTAGAGATATTGTCCCTGCAGAATCTTTACTTTAGGTTTTCCTTATATTCGGACCAATTTTTATTTAATTTGGGGAAATTTTGTGGAATAATTCAAGGAAATTTGCTGGATTTTGGAAAAATTCCTAGTTCTTTCAACAATTTCAGATTAAAAATGACTGCCATCATGTAACATACACAAAGTAAAACTGTGAGCCATGCAAATATTGTGGATTTTCATTGATTTTGTCTATCTGGTGGGGTTGTTTACAACTAAATTAGTTGGTAAATTTAAAAATGGTTCATGTTGTCTTGTGGGCCACATTGAAGGCTCTAAAGGGACAGAATTTGCACTTGGGCTTTGACACGTGTCATAGGGTATGGGAATTCATTTCAAAACCTCAGAGTGTGTCAAAGATAGAGGGACTCAGATTAATGGTAGATATGTTTATCTATTGTGAACTATGCTGTGATGTAATCTAAATGAAACAAAAGAACAACATGCAAATGATGAAAGCTACAGAGACCAAAAGGGGGAACGGGTGGGGTTAAGACTTGGAACGCGGGAATACGGTTCATGCTTAAGGATAACCTCCCCAAAGCACACCTGAGTTGGCAAGCAGACCCACAGTGTTCATTATTTGATATCAGACGGTATTAGTGAGATTAGTGGGTGTCGGGGAGCACAGTAAAATGTGAGCATTAAGCCAGAAATCAATGCCTGGCCGCCTGACGTTTCTGAGACCCGAGGAGGGTGTGGTGATGTGCATGGCGAGAGATGACACGGAGTGAGGATGGACATGCAGATTACTAACCCCACACACGGACCCACTGCAAGCCTCACAACAGGATGCCGTCTTTGCTTCATGGCACCCAGGGAGCGCTCACAGACGCATCAGCACTATTTTTTATTTCTTTTTTTCAACGGTCTTTGAATGACTGCTGTTGGCTGTCTCATTGCTTCTTTTCCTTTACACGTCTCGTGAATTTCACTGCTCCTTTTTATTTTCTGTCCTTTGCTCTAGTTGGGTTTAATAAAAGGAAGAGCAAACACACGTGTGTGTGTGTGTGTGTGTGTGTGTGTGTGTGTGTGTGTGTGTGTGTGTGTGTGTGTGTGTGTGTGTGTGTGTGTGTGTGTGTGTGTGTGTGTGTGTGTGTGTGTGTGTGTGTGTGTGTGTGTGTGTGTGTGTGTGTTACATCACCTGCTACTGGTAGCGGAACAGTTTAAATGCAGGGAAATTACAATTGAAATAGTTTCATTGTGTCTTCATTAATAATGCCATAAATATCCACCTGTGTGTGTGAGTGACAGAGCTGTAACGGTGTAGAGTCCTTATTGTTATGCCTTTGTTGATATATTTATGAAAGTGAAGTTCATAATTCTACTGACACCAAAGTCTTGAGGTATTTGTCGGACACATCTGTGTGATGTATGTCAGATCCTCATTCACATGGATGACAGTTTGTAGCACGAGTGTCTGGAAGAAAAGCTGTAGCAATGCTGCCACCTACTGTTTGGAGGATAACTTCACTGTGTAGACTGAACACAATCATCCCCGTCTGCCAAACACAGGATATTTTGTGACCTGTCTTGTCTGTTTTTATGTGTGTTTGTCTCTTTACTCAACACCATGCAAATGATGAAATAGCACAAATGAAAATTACGTTTTGCCTTTTACCTCTGTCTCATCTATTGTTGTTTGGATCATTTAAAACAGACAGAATCCATGCATATTTTTAAATACAGACAAAGGGTTTATGTATAAGTTCTGGGTGAGCATCTTAAGATATGCTGCTCTATGAAGTGTTCTTACAGTCCCCTCCCATCTGTGTCTCTTTCTCCAAATGCCAGTCATGATTAATTGAAATGCTTACCATCTACAGTAAGTCACCAGCAATCTCAGTGATAGACAGAGGTACTTGAGGCAAACCAGCAGCAGAACTCGCCCTTTTTTTTATTTATAGAGGCTGGCGTTTTTATTGTTCTGAGTGCATGGCAAAATTGCATAGATATAAATGGTTTCCATCTCAAGCTTGTTAAAAAAGCAATTATGGATGCTGCACAATAGCCATTGTAAAGCAAGTTCTCTTATTGGTGTCATAGCTTTGATTTACCCAATTTGTCCCAAATGTCATTGGTTTATGTGTGCTCCTGGGGGTGAAAAGGAATGAGAGCAAAATAATACCGGGTGTGGGTAATTGATGTGGTGGAGGGATTAGGGTTTCATAAGATTTATATCCAAATTAAAAACTGACATTTGTGAATACAATGAGCACGTTTTGGGGGGACATTTCAGCACACATGGAGCTATACATGTGGACATTTTATATTCTTGTGAGCACGATGGTAGTATTTCTCTACATGCCACCTTGCGACACATAAAGTTAATAGAATTTTTGAGTGATATGTTCTGAAACCTGTCATAAATGATTGGCCTTGTCCAGAAACATTTTCCGACCACTCTTCACTGCTAAGGTTACGGCAAAAATGACCATAAAGAAGTGCTGCGGTGTCCAGCTGTTATCAATGTGGCCTTTCATCTAAAAGGGCATGGGTTCAAACCTCGGCCCTGGCGTGTATAGTAGAGTTACTGTGTCAGTCCAAAATAATGGTGTGTGCTCCTCAACAACTGATGGCTAATGTGGCTGTTGGAATTTATATTTTACATATGTGTGACTAAAAGGGTTCCCAATTCATGATAAAAACATTATAAGTTGGTGCTCGGGATGTATTGACTGACCAGAGTGATTATTTATGCAACTTTAGTGGATTAATTGATTTGAATCTCACAGTCTCAAAAAGCCAACTTTCTTGCCAAGAAACATTTAATATGCAGAACACACTGCACTCACTTAGTGTATGTATGTTTTCCATCAAGTCTTCATTGGCTTCCAGTGAAATTTCGCATCGAGTTTAGAATTTTAGTCCTGACTTTCCGTGCGTTGCATGGTCAGCCCTCTCAGTGTATCTCAGATTAGTTGTGCCCCTGCACTTCTGAGCGCATTTTATGAAAAACAGTTGTTTGAATAAATAAAACCTTAACATGTTATTTGGGTCGGGATTGCATTTTTCACCGCAATTTTTCGAAAAAATGTGTGTACCCCTACATTTGAACTTACTATATGGTTATTAATGGGGATCCATCCACTGCCAACGGCAAAGAAGATCTTTTATTCCGTCAACAGTCAGATATTTTAATGATAATCTGTGAATTGTTACTAAGCATGTTTAGTGGAAGCTCTAAATCATGTAAATGGCATTTTAATTTGAATTATTAATAAATGTATTTGTATGTACTTTTAATGTTATGGACTGTATGTGTAAACTGTGCAACTTGGTGGCAAATGAGATTTGGTGCTTTGTGAAGGTTTTCTGCTCTTGTTAATTTTATTTCTATTACACCATATTTTTTATTAAATCAGTTTAATAAAAAATAAGTTTACACATTTTTCTTTTTTGAATAAATATTCACTTTTTACATAATTCCCAAATAGAAGCCAAGGTTGCACCAAACACTGGAAGTTATTACTTTAATTCATGCAAGGGAGAGGGAGTGTATTGATGTTTACCTGAAAAGACCAAATTAGTGTCACAAGTCATCTAAATTAACTTTGCTTAATTTATTTGAATCACACCCTCAGTGAGTGAAATTGTAGTCCAGAGGAGCTTAAAAGAAATTTACTGCTGTGATGATGAAGTGTAATGAAAGCCTTTCCCTGGAGATGATGAACAGATGGAACAGTGAACATTAGCGTGCCTGCTTTTACTGTTTTAAACCACTGTCATTATTCGTATCCATTGTTCTGCTCACACGATGAATAATCTTTTCTTCTTCTTTTTTTTCAGGTAAAATGGAACCAGGCGACGAAGAAGAGGATGACAATGGTAATCCAGCTCTTCCCCCAGTAACACGTGCTCAGAGCTTCACAGCTTTGCTCAAGCTTCTTCAAGTCATTTGTCATCAAAAATTGAAATTTTTTTTTTATTCACCTCACTTCAGTCTTTCCATCCCATGCGCCACCACCACTCTAACAGAAAAAAGTTCTCTTATCGCAAAAGCTTGGAACAAAGAAATCCCTCAATTATGTATGGCTTTAGAAGGGACGTTCTTTCTCTCTTCTTTTTTGTCACTTAATTTATGCATGTCTTTGTGGTTCCATTGCTCCCATACCGCAGTACTAAGACAATCCACACAAAGAAACAGAATGGAAAGCTGTTTGAGGTGATATCGAAAGCCAGCTCAATCTGGGCAGTGCACCAGCTCACAACTCAAATGTTTCCCACTCCTTTGAGCTCCTTTTTGTTTCCAGATGCTGCTGAGCCCGATGAAGATGTGGACATGGCAAGTCAAAACCCAGGTATGCTGCAGCTCCAAGTCAAGGTGGCAGCAGTGGTGCAAAGTGCATGCATGTCATCTATATCAACACAGCCTGTGGAATTAATAACCCAGATTAGTGAGAATATCATACATGTTCTTATTGTTGGTACGCACACACTTGCTTTGAACTGTATGGCACATGTTTGAAGTTGACAGAACTTCTTCAATTAGATTTCAACGTAAGACGTTTGTTAAGATGACACAGATAAAAGAAAATTGCACAGATTACAGTTGTGCTTAATCACTTTGCAGCTTTGCTTGGGATGTAAGTAAGTCTAAATGAAAAGAATAGGCGTGTGTATGATGAGACAAAGAGGAAAATATGCAGCCTTTCATTTGATGACAGAAGCTCATCTTTTCCAAACATCCACTGGTGCTGCTGCTGCTATATAATTACGACTGTATTTGCATGTTTTCAGTGAGTGGAGCGTTGTCTACCCTCCGTTTTTGTTCTGTTCAAATCTCATTCAATCCACAGTGTATTTGACAGATGGAGCCTCTCTCTACATTAATATTTTGTAGACAATTCATGAGTGAGTGATTTATATTACAGCTTTGGAAGTTCAAAACCTGAGATATGTACTTATTTTCTGATGAGACAAAAAGAGAGTTTGGAGTTTAAAAGAGCTTTAAACCACACCTACACGATAAAGCAGCTAAAATGTTGTTGTTTTTTCACTCTTGAAGGATGTGACTTTCTACGACACATTTTCTAATTATATGCTTTGAAATGTGTCTCATATTCAGTATCAGTGATCGCAACCACATAAACACAACTGTAACCGATGTGTTAAAAGCATCCTACAAATCATAGAATAAACTTTCCTCCAATAGCAATAGTTTGTTTTCTGAGACACAAGATTAAAAGTCCCATGTCACGCTATTTTTCACCCATCTCCATTTGTTCTTAGAACCCCAAAAACATAGTATTTGAGGTTTATTTTCCCAAAATCACCTGTTTTTCCAGAGTTTTAGCCTCTGAAAAGTCACTTTCTGAGCAACTCTACGCAAACTGATTTGTGTCCCACTTATGCATATTCATGAGTGGGCGTGTCTATAGACGGGACACTGACTTCCTCCTTCCCGCACGGTGACGTAGGGCCAGATGACGGTCCGCCCGCCTCTCACCCACTCCGTAGCCGAGCTCATGCTGCTTTATAAACATGAGACAGAGCGTGGGGGCGGGGCGTTGGCTGGTATACAGTATACATAGACTGTAGAAAATACACTGCGCGAAGGACACTGAAATACTCACCTTTGTGGGCGTGTCTGTTTACATGTTAATAACGGCAGAGCGCTTCCTGGAGGCGCGGCTTCTCCAGCTCAGTGCCGCGTCAAATTTGTGGGAATGCATCATCAAATTAAAGCGAGGTGTTTGAGCTCACCCAGCAGTAAGAAAGGAGTAAATCACCCTCTAACTAACAATTGAGGGAATCAATGAAAAAAACACTTTGGGCATGTGTATGAAGCCCTAATAGCACTTTTATGATGTTTAAAGCACAGAAAAGTTAATTTAGGGTAACATGGGCCCTTTAATGTGAAGGCTTTGATCTTCTGTATCTAAAAAGAAATGTTGTTTGTTTATAGATGAAAACTCAACCAATGAGGAGCAGGTTCCAGAACCGAGTGAGATTGTAAATCAAGGCAACGATGTTGATATAGACACCGAAAGCCAGAACGACATTGTTGACAAAAAAGGCATCACCGACAGTGTTGCAGAGAAAGGTTTGTACCTTGTTGTACAGTGTGTTGTCACTCTTAAATGTCTTGGTACAGTATCGTTTCTGAAGAACACAGTTCAGCCACAATAATAAAATAAAAAACTTTTTACATCTCTCTACTTGGCAGAAATTACTTAAGTAACCCTTTTTGCTAGGCTTAAATGTTGACTTAACAGCTATAACAAAGCTAAACACTGTCCTTTGCTCAGACAAACACAACTTTCAAACATTTATCTTTGAACTTTTGAGGAAACTACAGTAACTGCCAATAGTTGTTAATAATGCTTTGCATGTGCCTGTCATTAGCTGAAAGTTTGTTCCACAACTAGACAAGTGTGTTTTTGACTCATTTGTTCAGAATTCATTGGTCCGGAAGGATCGGTTGAATACAGTAAGACCAGAAGTGGATGTAGATGAAGTGTAATCCTGGCCCAACAATACATTAAAGGTAGAAAAGGGCTTGACTATGGAAAAGAAAAGATATTGTGCAGAAAGCAGGTGGATTATAAGATGTGGCCTGTTCAGTCTTTTTTTCCTGTCGTGCTTGGGTTCTTTTGCCTGTTGAATAATACACTGGGGTCCTGTAAGTGTATGCATTACGGCCACTTTCTGTTCTTGTGTTGCTTGTGTAGAGCTGGAGCCGCCCGCCAAGAAGGTAGAGAGCGATGAAAACGTGGCTTCATCTACTGTGGAAATGGAAGGTAAGAACTGGTGTATTTACATCTACTATATAAATGTGTCTGTTTGCATTTTCGTTCTTACTTCATTCCCCTGAGCTCTAAGTATCAGGCAACAGATATCACTTCTTACTCCAAGTTATAAATGAAAACTATTGGAATTAAAAAAGTGAAGAGCAAGGTTTAGCCCTGTATGTCATGCTAAGTAATAGAAGCTACATGTATCTTTTATTTATAGCCCGTAAAGCAGTGGTGGAATGTCTTACATGGTTTGTACTCAAACAAGTGGTCACATGCTAAATGACAGATAATTCAGTGCCGTACATGTTCTTTCTGCCCAATCAAGCCATTATTATTAACCAGATGATCATTTACTCCTTATGATTTGTGCCCCAGTGCCCAATATTAATGAGTGCTTAGGATTGGTGGTGGTTCTGCCTCAACAGAGTAATTATTATTTACAATATTTATACAAATTTGTGCCACGTGTCACAAAATGTTGTGATGTTGCCGATGCATTTTAATGGGAGTTGTCACCATAACCAAAACCCTGAAAACAAGTACGGTATTGAGATGAAGTTGAGATGAATTAACTACTAAAGTCGTGTCACACAGCCCAAAAATTATGCTGACGGCACGCACGAAAAGTGATCCTATTATATTTGTGACACTAGCTGTGTTTCCAGTACAGATTTTCGCAAAATAAAAGTGATATTTCCAAATGTTGACAAAGTATAATTGCACTATAATGCTAAGAAATGTATTTGCGGAAGAAGTGCTTCCATAGCGCTTTTGTGATACGTTTCAATATTGAAACGTCTGAAATTCCTCCTCATGAAACTGTAAAACTTTTTTTGCGATATTTGAGTGTTTTTTCAAAATTCAGGTGTTTCCATTACCAGTTTTTATTGCGCTATTTAGATTTTGCGCATTTCCAAGGTTTATGGAAACAGCTACAGTCACGTTTCCCCATGAGATCATGTTGGATCAAAATGCCAGTTTGGCCTTGGACAGATCATTTGGAGAGACGCCATCTGGTTTAACTCGGACTCTAAAAAGGTATTTTTCTACTTGCTAGGTTGCCATTATTGAAACCCTTTGGTAGGATCTTACTGGAGCCAGTCAGCTTGTTGAGATATCTCTCCGAGCACAATCTTAGTTTATGTTCCCGACCACGAGACATCTGTCTTTATTTACACCCACTTTTCTGCTGCTTCTCACTCAGCTTATGCTCTTGAGAACTTGAGGATAGATTGTGACCCTCAGTCATTCCCCTCCCACCGCAGTTTGTCTCTCACCCCTATTTCACTTTGTCTTTGACTGACATTCAATTAATTTAGGGCGATAGTGATACTCCAGATAGATCTGTCAGAGATAGCTTACCTCATCCTCTTTACAAAAAAAAAAAAAAAGAAATCTGTGAATTCTTCATTATAATGCTTGACTTGCTGCTGCATGTGTGTGTGTGTGTCACTGTCTGGGTTACTGGGCCGTGTGCTGTGTGCTGGCAATAAACGGGGTGCCACTCCTGATTGCAGGCAGATTGTGTTCTGTCTTGGGGAAGGGCTCGAGCAGAGTGGACCTAAAGTGTCTCCAAAATTGAAACTCATGCAGACGAACACTGCCCAGCCATGCGCGACCGATTATTCAAAGTAAGACCAAATGATGCCAGAGGCAATAGCCTTTATTAGAAATGATAACTGTAATCAGGCTGCCTACTCATAGCCATGGAGGCTAAATTGGATTCATTGAAAGAAGTAATAAAAAGGCTCATAATAATGGACGGATGAAGTAATGGATCAATCAATTTAATGAGTTTGTTCCACACATGCAGGACGTCTACCTGTGAGTCAGCGTGCGGATGCAGTAGGGGACAATCTGTGTTAATAATAATAATAATAATAATAATAATGCATTGGATTTTATAAAGCACTTTATCATAGACACTCAAAGCTCTTTACAGAATTATGGCATTATTCTTTCACTCCACACTTAGTGGTGGTAAGCTACTATTGTAGCCACAGCTGCCCTGGGGCAGACTGATGGAAGCAAGGCTGCCATCGGTCCCTCCGACCACCACCAACATTCACTCACACACTACATTCATACCAGGCAATGTGGGTGAAGTGCCTTGCCCAAGGACACAATAACAGATACAAAAGTTGACTGTCCTTCAATGTGGCACTTAGAATTCTCAGTGGTCTCCCGTCCAGTGACTAACCAGGCCCAGACCGGCTTAGCTTCAGAGATCTGATGAAATTGGGCAATGACAACAGCAAACCTTTGAGCACAACTTCTGCTGTTGTGTTGACATTCTCTGTCTCTTCCTCTAATACCTTGAATTAGAGGTTGGCAGCCATATTTGGGTGAAATACTGCCACCTACTGGACTGGAGTGTTCAACCTTCCAGCGCCCGCCCAATATTCTTCGACTTTAACTGGTTTGAGTTTGGGTTGTTTCACCTAAAATGACCAAAGATGATCCAAAGCAGAGCTGTGGCTGTCTAAAATCAGATTGTGTTTGTTTATCTAGGTTCCTTTGTTTTTCTGCTAGTGTTGTCGTACTCAAGACTGGTCTCGGAATTCCCGGACTCAGGATTTTCTGTCAAGACCAGCATTAATTCCTGCTATTTTAAACTTTTTTTTTTATGTGATAACAAGGAGAAAAACTTGATAAGATGATAAATAACCTTAATTCATGCGTTAACCCACCTTGTATAATGTGACTGAGTGACGTACACACCACTACACACGAGTGGGAGAGGTGGGAGGCTGTACATTCACCTGACTTGTTTTCAGATATTTAGAATAATTGTGAATTTAACAGTAGCAGTAGTAGTTTTAATTCACATGAGTTTGTTTTTTCCAAGAATTCAGTTACACCAATTTTTTGTGTAGTTTTACGTGTTCTGCTTTTTAAAAGAAACTAAAGACAGAATGTTATTAAACTGTCCAACCTTGCCATGGTTTTAGAATTATTATTTTTTGTAGTCTTAGTCTTGACTCGGTCTCTGCTCCCAAAAGTTGAGCACAACACTACTTTCTGCACTTCCTGTCCCCTGGTGAAAGAGTAATAGCATAATCCCACTCTTTTATCAAAGTTAAGGCCTGATGGTTATTGTCACTTATAAAAGTTTTGCTGTTCACAGTGTGTTTTCTTGCTAGTGTTTGCAGTTTCTCTTAGTCTGCCTTCCGTCGCTCTAGTATATTCTGTTTTACGGTGTAGATGGGTTTGTTTTTATCAGTGATTATGTGCTTTAAATCAGGCTCCTCTCGCTCTGCACGGCCACCGAGATCTTCCATCTGATATTGGGGGAGTTTTAAATGCTCCCTAAACTAAATGAGAATTCCTAATCAGCCCATCTCTGTGAACACCCTTGAGATAACTTTAAAATAAAAAAAGAGGGGAAATAATAACAGTGTTACTGTTAGTAATATATTTTCAGCAAGATTTGTTGTGGTGAAGTGGGCAGCTGTTCCAGTGAGCTCATGAACATCCATAAATTAAGAGCGTTTTAGCCTGAAGGTAGGAATAAATAAATCTGAGCTATATCAGGAATAGTTTTTCCTTTTATGCAATGCAACTAAATTTGAGTTTTCGGCTGTTGCCTTGGGTCCAATGGTAGGATTTAAACAGCTGTGTTTAATGCCTGTAAGTCAACTGCAGCTTGTCCCTTCTTCTTATCAAGATTTATTAAAGTTTTTGATTATTTTTCGCTATTGTTTACTTATTCTTTTTATCAATACAAGCTCTTAAATTGGCATACTTACCGAGGGTAAAAATACTGGTAAGAGTTTCCCATCCTTTTACCAGAATTACATTTTTTTTACTATCTATCCATTTTTGTTATGCCATGTAGAAGGAACACAAAAAAAAAAACAGATCACCTTTTTAGTTTCATCATGTTCCTGTTCTTTCTTTTTGTTCCAGAAACTACAACACATCAAATAAGCTTTGTTTCAGCATCTCAGGATTGTCTCCATCTTTCAAATTTAGCAAGGACATGCTGCTGAAGTTTAATGGCTGAGTGAGCTATGACCGCTCACAGCTTGTTAAATGTGAGGCACGGGGCGGAAAGTCTTGCTGCATCCACAAAGGCTGTGTGGTTTTCATTCACATGAACGACAGGTATTCATCGTTCCCAGAAGCAACAACAAAGCTTCAAAAGGAAGTGCAGAAGAGTTCACTCTTTACAGCTGTCTCAAGAATTGGTTTTATCTTTTTTTTTTGCAAGTGTCATTCGGGAATGTATTTGATACTCTTGCATTTTCTTCCATTAACTTAAAAAAAAAAAGCAGCAACCTGCCACAAAAACAACTACTCTTTTATATCAAATAATCCACTACAATTCAATGGGATTTTTTTTTTCGTACATTCTGCACAGCTTGTTTAACTGCACATTGCATCAACGTTCCTGTGTCTTTTAAAGCAGAAGAAGATTCTGACTTTACTTAGTTTGTGTTCTTTTGTCTTTAGGAGCAGAAAAGATATTAAAAATGTAAATCTAATTGTGGAGAGCACTGTGATCTTTCCTGTGGCTAAGAGCTGTCAGCACACAATTAACTTTAGGAATAATGTTGTGTACTGTAACACTGCATGACTCCTGAGGGAATAAGCTTTCAATGGAGAGGCCCATAATTGTATTTTAAAGCTTTTTATCCACAACATTCACAGATAGCACTCAGTCACACCAGCCCTGCTGAGGCCGTGAACCTGCTTACTGTGCAGCAATGGTCTCATTGTTGTCCCTGTTATGGAATTCAAGTTAGCTTCCCTTTCTATTCTGAAATACCTCTTTACAAGTTATCATATTTAATATTCTAGCTGGTGCATAAATAGATAAGATATTTACCTGTTTTTTTCACACTAGGTGCAGTTTCATGCTCACAGACTCATCTTGAGTAAACATATAGGAGAAAAAACTCATTCCTGACTCCTCCTCCTTAGGTAGTGTGCTATGCAGATATATACCGGTATATAGAGTATATCTATATGGATATAGCCTTTAAAATACATATAATACAGTGCTTATTGATGTAGCTCCAGTTGACCCAAACAGGAAGATGACAATGAATATTTTGCATGAAAAAAGTTTCCTCGTCCCTCAAAAAGTGTGTCATTGTTGTGACGGCACCTCGACCTCCATGAAACCCCTTCTTTTTGTAGGCTGCGGTAAAAAAAAAAATGGTTTCTGATTTATATCAGTGCCTGCATGCATTTTAGATCCATCGTCAATCACATGATCTGTCTGTGGCAATCAAACTACAGATTGTCCTACTCCAGTCAAGCTAACCCGTTTAAATGCATTCAAAAATCCAGTTACTGTTGGACAAAACCATATTCAATTTTCTCAAAGGTGCATGTAAATGCACTGACGTTTTTTTCTTCTAAAAATATGTGTATATATAAAAGTTTTTTTTACTTATTTCCCAAACTGACAGCTGCATCTTTACAATCTCCCTGTTGTTCATTTTCTATTCAAACCTTTCCAGATCAACTATAGCAGGGAGCAGAAGCCTTTCACAACATGGTAAAGAAGCTGTTGTTATGTGGAAGGAACATCTATAGCCTAACACAGAAAATGCTCATTCTGACCTTTAAATCTTTACATTTTTTTTAACTATGAGGGGAAAATTGGTGCAACCAGAGAAAACTCATGTGCTCTTATTTTGGAAATTTTTTTTACCTTGATTGAAGTGGGATCGACTAAGAAGCCTGAGGCTGAGAGGCAGTGTTGTTGATAATAAAATGTCTACCCCCCCCCCCCCCCGTGCCAGCCGTTATAGAGCATTTTGACTAATTTTTAAAGACCCACAGAATATTTTGTACTATTACAATCTGAATTCTGAAAGATTGAAGTCTCTAATTTCATCAGAAAAAAATTATTTAGTTTCTAGCTTGTTTCGTTCTTCTGTAATCAGCAGTTGAATAGAGGCAAGTGTCACACAAATTGCCAGTTTGTGACGAAAAGCTGAGAAAAACGTCTTTTTCTGAAAACACCTATTAGTGACTTTGAAGCAATATTTTTTTTGGGGACACTTTAGTGACACCTCAACATTGGTTTCCTTCTATAAAACTACAAAAACAACCCTGAGACTGGGCTTTTGATGGCAACATTATTATTATTTTGATATCTAGGTCATAATTGAATGGTTTGCTTATTGTATTTTGGCCGTCCTCCAAGTCTCTCCCCCCGTCATTCTCCACACTCAACTTCCTCCGTATCACGGACATGCCGAGTGTCAGCGCCTGCCTCGTTTTTTTTAATGTAATTTTCTCTCACCATCGCGACTCTCTCAATAGTCCACTTAGTTCCATACATGCTCTGGTCGAGTGTGCGCTGCTGTTAGCTGCTGGGAACTTCAGCATCAACTCTCGTAGCACCATTTTCTGTCTCGTAAACTCTTTTCCTCTCCCTCTGAGCTCTGCACCAGTTGGTCACAACATCATTGTCCAAGTTAGATATTCACCTGAGAGCTTCGTCACACTGTCTCCTGGCAACCCCAGCCGAAAAACACAATTAACGTCTTTTAGACGTCAATGGCACTCAATGAGTTAAAAAGAACCGTTTTTGCTTCTGTTGCTAGATATTAAAATTAGGTTAAAGTGAGTGTTGTACACCTTCCCTCTGATGCATGTTCATGTGGATTTGTTGGTTTAAGATAACTATTATTGTAATTTGCGCTATATACTGTAAATGAAGATGAAGTTTATTAAATTGAATTATCTTCTGGAATGTCTGTTTTTGGGCATAAAAGGCAAATCAGGTGTTGTTGTCTTTCATATTGTCTTTTAAACCAGCAACAGAATGAAAGCTGAACATACATTAGTATAGACTTGTTCGTGGCTTTGAAAACCCTCAATGATTGTGTTGTAGTCGAACGTCTGTACGTCTATAGGCTATATAGTTTATTGTGTCAGCATTAGTTACAACGTTAGCCTACAGGAAGCCCTCCATCTTTTTGTAGCATCTTCAGATTGATGAGAAGCACGTGGCTGATGCTATTTTGCTGCAAACGGAGAGTGAGCCAACAGTGTGTGCGGTGTCCATTATGCAGGTGACCTTTGACCTCAGAAGCCTGCTTCAAAGCGACGCCGCCTCCCGGAGCAGCCTGTGAGGGACATGCTTCTTTCTGCTCTCGTTTGAAGCTGTTCTTTTGATCAGCTCTCTTATCCTGTCTCCACCCTCTGTTTGCTTTACAAAAAAGCAGCAAATGGATCAACCGAGGAGATGGAATTTGTCCGCCAGCAGAGATGGCAACCAGTGTATCTTTGAAAATAACATATTTTAGACGCACACACACACACACACACATGCGCGCGCGTGCACTGGGTTTTAAACAAAGACACAAAGTGATCATTGTAGGGACTTCCTCGCAGTCGCTACTAGAGTTGACTTCACAAGACTGAGACTTAAACCCTGAGGAAACACGAACAATAATGTTCTTAGTCGATAGTGAAACTTCAGAGATTTAAATCTTTAACTTTCATTTGAAAATGTCAGCAACCGCTCCACCAAACAGCATTTCTCAGATATTGACCTTCTAGTTAATTCATCTTGTTCACCCAATATTCACAAAGTACGACAAAATACAAAATCATATCACATCGCCCTGTGCCCTCAACATTTAAGAAATGGATCATATTTTATATTTGAAACTGATATAAAAGAAACAAGCAAACAGAAATTGTCACTAGACATTGTGGGAAAGTGTTTTAAATTAATTAAAATCCACTTTTTGGCAAACTAAAAACGTAGAAGTGTAAATCTGTTTCACTATGTTTTCTTTCAGTCGATTTCAAACTTGTTTGATTAGGATGTTTTAAATCTGTGTACCCTTTGTTCTTTGGTTATTCCGTTTTAAAACCAAATGAAAATCACAAATACAGAAAAATAAAAAAGCACACAAGCAGCGTTTTTCAGCTTAAAAATGAAATCTTCTGTTTGTGTGATATTTGGATATTTACAGAGAAACTATGGACGAGAGCTTCATGTTTCAATCTCACCACACAGAGTGACCCACAGACGGGGGCAGACTTTTTTTTTCCTGGATAAAAAAAATGTCACATTACTGATGAACTGGTGAATTAAAATGCTATTAATACATAAATAAATCAAAACAAATAAAGTTGATGTTACTTAAAACATGATATGTGATTAAAGGAACCAGAGGTGGTGTAATTAATCTACTGGTGCTCCTTGTTTCTTGTGATCAACTTCCGTGTGTGTTGACGGCTGCTGTTAGTGGCTAGCTGTTAAGCAAAAAATATACATTTTTATTGCCCTCAAAGAAACTGTAATTATTTTTGCAAAAGTTGTCAAATCATAGAAGTTCTAACATTTATTGTTCCTCACACCAGCCTCACAGTCGATAGGTAGTCACCTGTTTATTAGGATACTATTTGGATCGTAACACTGTTCGGTAAATTTGGCACTATATTCAAAGATTCGGGCTTCCAGCATCAATAACTCTTTAACGAAAACATAAATAAACACACACAAGTTATGCTTCTTTACCAGTGGTGTTTGGTGGACAGCGTGCTGCAAGATCATTTTTATCAAATGCAGTAAAGAACAATTCTGCCCCCGTCTGTGGGTCACTCTGTGTGGTGATCTTAAGACATGAAGCTCTCGTCCCAGTTTCCCTTAAATATCCAAATATCTCACAAACAGAACGATATTTAATTTTATAACAGAAAAACGTTGCTTGTCTAGTCTTTGGGTTTTCTCTTTCTGTTATGGTTTCAAGTCAGTAAAACAGAATAACCACGCTGTGTATTTGTTATTTTGATTCGGTTCTAGGACGGAATAACCAAAGTATGAAAGGGTACACGGATTGTTTTTGGATCTTTCCTGTAATTCATGTTCACATCTTTATCAGTTCTGAGCACACATTCGATACGTAAAGATTAGTTTTCCCCTGAGCTAGACGAATAGAGCTACTCCCTTGTTGACCTTTCACTGATAGACGCCCTCCCAGTTTCACTGCAGTCTAGACACACGCTTTGATTATATTGACTTGTCCGATGCATGATCTACCCAAGAAAACCTTGAGCTGTCCATAGGAGGCCTCACTTTATCATTGTAAATCAGTGTATAACTGCAAATTTGCCCTAAGCAACAAGCTCCCTCCACTCCTTCAGCTGCTGCGTGTCCCATTTCAGTGTGAAGCGGAGGTCAGTGAGATCACCTGGTGCCAGACTCGTGCTCCTCTGCAGGACTGTCTGCACCGTGGCATAGTGAACCACAATAGGTATGGAGAGCAGCATTGGGCAGCTCTCTGCAGCAGTGCCAGGAGGGTGTAAAGATTATGTAAAGTAATTCAGAGAGTGATGAGAAAGGAGCAGCCCACCACTGACAGCAGGTTTAGCAGGTATGTAGGTCACGCAGAGGGAGGCCTCCTTTGCATTTTTCCCCGTCCATGTCTATTTTTGTGTTGTCTCTTTTATTCTCACTTTTTCACTTAATCAGTTTTTCACTTCCCTGCCTTCATCTCAGAGTAACGGAGGACTCCTTTAATCTCCCGACCACACTGACTGTTCTGTTCTGTACAAGCTTTCTATTTCCATCAAAGGTTTGTCACTGGTCATATTTCCTTTCATTTTTGTCCCTCACACATACTGTCAACCACAGTTCATCTCTATGCCGCCCTGGGTCGCAGCCTTGTAATCACCTTCACATCTCTCTGAGCCGTGTGCTAACCAAAACAGATGGCGTCCCGTTCCCTTTTCACTCTTTCAAACCACTTTGTGTGTTCACATCTTGTCAAGCATGGCGCGAGCCTGTGTAATGAGCTTGGGTCCTTTCAGTGTGTTTAGAGGACCCTGACCCAACTCAGATCCTCCCCACCACAAGGTTACCCAAACCCACAGGGGAGTACAATATGACTTAGTGTTTGCAACCCCAAAGTCTTTTTCTTAAGGCAAAGAAAGCCGGAATATTAATGAAGACTCTTGGCTTTTCAGGGGGCGGTCACAGTGTTTACTGAACAGCCTTGTTTTCATCTCACTAGCCTGCAGGTCACAGCCCAGTGCTCTTTAATTGGCTCCGATTGTCAGACAGCGTTCTGTCTCATGGAAAAGAAAACTCCTATCAAATGCTAACAACCCTCCTCTTTTAGAAAACCTTGTTTTATTGTTTCTGCGAGCAGCAACTCATGCAGCACAGCTATTTCCACAAGCGTGCACTCCAAAACTTACTATTAACATATGAAAATGGGCTGCTTTCCACGTTTGCCAGCTCATTAGTTCTTTTGGTTGGAACACTTGTTGAGGTGCAGCCGCTCTTGTTTTCCTTGGACATGGATGTCTTTGATTATCTGTGGGCAATCGGGTCCAAAGCTATTAGCTCATGCAAAGTTTCGCAGTGGGGCTCTTTGATGCTTGTTTAACACAAACAGGTTCCATGCAGACCACCCAGTTTACATACTGGAATGAAAATGCCCTCTCTTCTCACGAAAAGCAGCGCGAATGCACACCAATCCTCATGTTTTTCTTCTTCAGACTATGAAGATGAAGTGTTGCTGAGGTGGTAGCAACACAACACCTGCTTAATAAAGACAGCAGAGAACATAGACTGAACTCAAGCATACTAGAAAACCTAATGCTGAAGGTTAAAAGTGTAATTTATTGCCTAGGTTCCCAAAGTGTGGTACGGGTACCTCCAAAGGTACTCAAATTGTCGTAGGGGGTACGTGAATGAAGACTGAAAATGGTGTGACAGCATTGGAAACTAGAATATAAATAGAGCAGCAGTCAGAAGCCTCCATGCATTGCCACAAGTTACACATTGGCCTCTGTAAGACTGGTGCTGCTTATCAAAAATGCGCAAATATCTCGAGAGAAATATTGCTTTGCGCTAGCCAAACATGCTAGACTTTGACAAACAAGAAAACAAAATACAGGAAAAGACTGTGCTTGGAGACTGTGCATCCTCTCAATCTCACCATTCTCATTAAAGTTGGTGCGAGTTAAATTTCACAGTTTCAGGATGATAAATATGTTGTATTTCTGATATATGTTCAAACAAACATACAGTATGTTTGGTAGATTTCGTCACACCCCCCCACCCAAAAAAAAAAAAAAAAAAATTGCCACTAGGCTAATTAATGAAATAAATCGAGTTATTTTAAAAAAATACTATTTTATATTATTCCTGAACACGATGGGTAAAATGGTACATGGCTTCAGGTTAAATATCTGAGGGGGTACGAGACTGTGAAAAGTTTGGAAACCACTGGTTTATTGGAATAATTTGGGCTTATGCTTGTAAACTTTTATCAAACTACTGGGACATCTGATGGTTTTTCGAAGTTTCAGGGGTGAGATTTCCCTGTTTCCGGTTCATTTTCAAAGCAGACGGACACCTGTGTGATGTGGCTCAGATTCGTTCAGAAACAGCAGAGCAGCCCTCCCAGCCACACTTTGAGAATCGGATGAATAGAAGAAAACCTCCTGGGGAGCTGACACCAAAGGGCCCAGACAGTCCCACACCTCCACACCTTCATTGATTCCATCTTCTTTTAATTCCTCCACTGCTCAGGAAGAGGTGGAAGAAAAGCCGCTGCGGTGTCTTGTGGCTCGGGGACAAAAGGAACCTCCTGTTCTGCCCGAGGCTCCTGTCTGGAACATTAAGCAGAGATATTTCCCATGCTGCCATGTGGCTGACCCACAGGGACCAGCTCCATTGTGAGCTGCCTGCACCGGAATGACAAGACCATTAAAACTGGAGCTGTAGCAGAACTGTTAGTGATGGTGACAAATGCTCTCCAGCGATGATCAGGAATGATGAGGGAATTTCCCAGCAAGGCTTATCAAACATCTGTCACATCTTTATGCAATGTTTGTGATTCCTTACTTCCCACTGCAGTCCAGTTCAAACGGATTTCCTGTAATGAATGAATGTTGTGCTGCAGTGCTCTACTGCTGACCAACAAAACGCTGACTACCCCTGGCCTAATAAATGAATAGAAGGTGGGGGGGAGATGTAATTTTCTGCTTGTCTGCATACGAGGGTGACTTATGCCCAGCTCCTTTCCTTCCTCTGCTTCGTCTGTGTGAGGAAGTGGAAGCACATACACATTTTGCCATCCCCTGCACTGATGGATTTTCTTTACTGGTTGTTTTTACTGAACTTTTTGAAGGATAAAGTGACAGTGATGACGAAAAGGTGTAAAACAATTTGAATGGTTTGTGACCTTTTCTGGCCTGGGAAGGACGATGATGACAAAAGAAAGAGCATCAAGTTTAAATATTAGGACTTTTAAGCTTGGTTATGTTTCTCATGTCCTTCTTTCATGTCATCGTCTTGCAGAACTTCTAAAGACGTACAATGGCACACACACATCAACATCCACACTCAAAGGGATGTTTAAAGAGCAAACCTGACAAAATCTCATTGGTGCCCTCTTTAAGTCGTCCATTTGTCTGCTGCAGTAAATTCGGTCTGTTTCGCTGGTTTCCCTTGGAACTCTGACAGAGGCCAATTTTTCTCCCCCTCATCTTGTTTATGTGTTTTCCAGAACACACTCAGACTCCCTCTAAATGATTGCTGCCCTCCGCTGTCAGCACATGGGTCTCAAATTAGAGATTGACTGACCATTGTTGTAGGGCAGCAATCAATTGAAATTGTAAACTTTTGCTTTGTTTTGATCAGTGAAGCGAGTTAGAGGACGCTTCCTCCACAGTGAGATAGTGTTATTACCTAAAGGAAGGGAAGGAGGGAGCGTCTGGAACCAGGCCAACCCTTCTTTCAGCTATGCTATATTAGCACACACGATGGGGTCTTTGTTCCGACATCAGTTCCTGCCACACGCTTTGATTCATGTGTAATCATTGTCCGGGAATGTGCTAATAGAATGGCATATCTTTTCATGTTTATGCATAATGTGTTTTATCATTCTTGATTCCATATGGTTGCCTCGAATATACTCGTGGCACATGATGTGAACGCGCTTTTGTCACTTTGTCCTAATAATGCGTATCTGGCTGTAAATCTGTTTCTGTGAGTTACTCGTAATCAGGCAGAGTGCGGCTGCTTCTTCTCGAGCGTTCCTTTAACAGATTTCTAGGACAATCCTGATAGAATCAAATGTGAAAACACAGCTGGAAAACACAGATGTTTGTCACGTTACAACCAAGTCGAGTAGTGAAACGCCCAGGTGTTAAAACATGAAGTGAAACCTAAGTGGAAAACATTAAGTCATGCAGGGAAAATAGCCAGACTGCAATCAATGCTGTAATATATTAAATATAGTTATTCAGATCTAATAATAACCATGTGTGTGTGTGGCAAATTAAAGTGAGACGGAGGGAGGGAGAGGGAGCGACGGCCCTGCGGACAATCTCATGTCGACGATCAAAAGAGGGATGCAGAATGGAAAGGATGGCTGTGATTGTTGTTGCTCCATCCTTCCTGCTTCCCAGTGCTCCCAGTTGTGTGTACGACAGGAGAAATTCCTTCTGAAGTGTTGCAACAGATGAAATCAGTTAAAAGCAGAGTAGCAGTGTGTAATGCACGTTCCCAATAGCCGACAGCCTGTGAATCGAATTCCCCGAAGAGCAAAAGGTTATTATTCAACATCTTTCTATGTCTTAACAATCCCGTCACGATCCTAAAGTGTGTCCACGACTGCAGCTCCAACCTGAGCAGTGAGACGACTGTGACCACAGAATTAGTGTCGTAAACACAGAGGACGCCGGCATCACTGTTAACGTATTCTTCTATCGCGCTTTAGCAGTTGTATTTATTTATTACCACAGCAGGCTGCCTTGGGAGTGCAGTTATTTTTATGATGTGCTTTGTTTGGATGATTGTTGATGCAAAGAAGGGTGTGCAGCGGTTTGTTCAGGGAGTGATGAAGAGGGAGCTGTGTGACTGCAGAGGTATCAAGGAGACGAAGAGATATGAGTGTGTGTGTGTGTGTGCGTGTGTGTGTGTGGAGGAGAGGGGCTCTGCCTTACGGGGACGGTGGTTGGTAATTAATTTTGCATGCATCTCTTTCCTGTCTTGCATTTGCTTTGCTCTTTTTTCTTGTTGAAGTAGAAAGTCTTTAGGTAGGCACTAAATTAAAGACTAAAAATATGCTCATGAGAAAGCGTTTCCTGGTTAAACAGTGAAGTTTTTATAAGCTTCTTCTTCTGCTATTGAAAACTGGACTTTTTTTTATGACAATTGACACATTTGTCTACATTTGTTTTAATTTACAGATGTTTCTGAGGTCAACGACACTGGCACCAGCAATAGAGGTAAGTACTAATCCCCTTTGTCCTAAAATTCCATTAGAAACAAGCCTGTGCAAACCAGTAAGTAAGTACAGCTCAGCCCAGGGTTTGAGTCAATTACATTTTTAAATTACAATTAGGCCTTTGATTATTCATGTTCGATTACAACTCAATTATATTTACAGTGACCTGCATTTTTTTCCATTTAAAATTAACATTACAATTATAATTTTTCACCTAAAAGTCAAATACAATGAAAATATCCATGAAAATATGATTCATATATATATATTTATTTTTATTTTAGTATACTAGGGCTATATTGAGATTCAAGATATGTCGTTTTCGATGTCATCATTGCCTCTAACAATGTATTTTTATTTCATAGCTTATTTTGTGTCAAAATACTTTAGTCGTCGCTGCTTTTGCATCTTCTCAGAACAACATGAAAAACTCAGTTAGATGGATTGCTGAGTGCCACACTACAGAACTCACTCACATGTGCTGTCCCTTACAGTAGAAAAAGCCAAAAGTGGCACATATTGTGCAATGATTTTTTAGATACATGTGCCTGTGTGGCATTTTGCATCAGCAAATTTAACCCAGAATTGTCTTCCTGGTCAGACTTCATTTGAAATAGAATTATCGAGATTTATGTTTGAGAAAAAATATTGAGATCTGAGTTTTGGTCCATCTCGGCCGGCCCTACAGTATACCCCTCAGTTTCAATTATTTTAAAAATGGTAAAATGATCCTCTAGAGAACTGCCGGATGTAGGAAAACTTCATGTGAAACATATTTTAATAATTAACTATGTATGTGTGAGGCATAGTACTGTAACATGATTCCCCAGGTTTGCATTTAACTAAATTGTAAAAGCGTTTTTTTAGAATTTATATATGTATGTATGATCTGTGCCGATATTGTATTAGATCAGTATCGGTATCTGTCAATACTCAAGGCTGCAATATCGGCATCGTATCGGAAGTGAAAATGTTGTATTGGGACGTCATAATTACAGGTATAATTACATCATAATTGTGATTAATTATCAATTACGCAATTATAACTATAATTGACCCTAACCCTGGCTCATTCTTATACTGGCATTACAAATATACATATTTGGAAGAAGAAAATCCAAAGTCTTACACATGTACTGATAAATATAGAGAGGAAACGTGTAAAAGACCTCTAGCATAACCAGACTCTGGGGTGAACACTGTCGTATTCTAGAAATAATAACATGAACAGGAGAGGAAGAACAAAGGATGATTAAATCTAAGGCTGATGCAACCATGAACAATGAATATTAGTCCAGGCAAATATGGCTGCAGAGAGAGAAGAGAATGAGGCGACATCATGAGTAGGTCTATAAATGATTAGAAGTTGGGAGGTTTTATTCGTACACCTACAGTCGTGAGCAGGTCAGTAGCAACAGAATAGAGATGCAGAAAAGGATTACTGTAAGTTTAAGGTTTTATTTAAAGTGAGTTATTCATCTGTTGATCATAGACGTAGAGTAGACAGAAGCTCTTAGGAGAGAAACCAGGAGCTCGGCCTCTCGCTTTACTCTGAGAACAAAGTGCTCCACTGGGATGAAAAGCTATGAACAAGTCTTTAGGATATAATGGAGCTTGGTCCTTCTCATCTTTGTTCATTAATAGAAAGTTTTCCAACTCTCTTCTGAACTTGACTGGGAACCAATGAGCAAAGAGGACTGTGCGCTCTGCGGTTGGACTCTCCCCTGGGACTAATAATGAATCACAGTTTAGATTTTTAACAAGGTAATTACCCAAAATAGACAAGGTTCGTGACTCTGCTTTTCAAAATTAAAGCTTACGGTTTGGTTTAACTCAGGCTCTGGCTTTTCAAAGAGCTGTTGGGTTTTATCTGCGTAGTGTTTTCATCCAACAGTACAAAAATAAGGATGTGGTGAAAGTAACGGATTACAAGTACTCATGTTACTGCAACTGAGTTCCTTTTATGGCTTCTTGTACTTCTTATGGAGAATATTTCTAAATCAGTCATTTTACTAGTTTTAAGAAGTGAAGTCATTTGTTACATTTCTACACCCAAACATTACTGAGTAACTTATTATTTTTTTTTTTTTTTGTTTTAAAATGATCAACAGACATTGTGAAACTACAAAAAATGAAATGACCAGACAACAGTTCAATACATCACATCATAGACTAAACGTAATGCATGGCACCAAAACAGCATTGAATGTCTGTTGTTTTCTCAGTTTTACAGTTCATAAATGTATCTATACTTAGAGCCTGATATTTTTTATTTTGAAGTGAATTAATTTGCTTTATTTTAATTTTATACAGATGCATTTGTGGAAAATAAATTAAATTCCAATTGTGCAGGATCTGGTCTCTTCCTTTTTAAGTTAATACATGAGATATTTACTGTATGCAAGGAGATTTATTACCAAATATAAACGTGGGGGGTGAAAGTAACTTTTACTTTGAGTACTATTTAATTGAGCTACTTTTTACTTGTACTTAAATATTTTATGTATGACTTACTTATACTTGAGTACAATTTCCATCAAGTAACCTTAGTACTTCTACTCTAGTAGGATATATCAGTACTCTTTACACCTCTGTCTAAAACTTTCTGTAGGAATGAATGTTTCTGTTTGTGTTGGTGTTGAACTGGACTGATGATATGACCAGGGTGTGAAATACTACATCTTATATTTAATGTAGTGGCCTCAGCGTGGAGGATAAAGGCTGATTGGCTAGAGAAGATGTTTGGATGGATGTAATTCAGGCACTGGCAGCTCGAGGCTTCATATGAAGTCAGTGGGATAATGTATACTCTTGCTGAAATTGAAAAAGCACACATTACATCAAGTTCACTCTTCAGTCTCAGACAGTTCTTGTTGCATTGAAAGAATAAATTCACGGCGCTTGGCTTGTGTAGCTTGGCAGTGCAGAGATTGTTTAGGTAAATTGCTGCTTTTCTTTCCAGCATGGGGCAACACACAGCCTCTCTAATCTCCCCCCTCTCTGTCTTACTCTCATCTAGAGGAGGACATAAAAGATCACATCGGGAGCTCAGAGGAACCGGATTCAAGTCCTAATGACAGCATTCAGTCCAAAGGTAAAGAAGCACTTAGACTCACACACTGATGCACTCACTCCTCTGTTTATAAGTGGCATCTTATTAGTGGCCCCAGCTGCTGAATTAAAATTCACCTCTTTCAGAGAACTCTCAGCACTGTGCAGCCAAGTGCTTCCCAGTTTCACCCTCGCCTCCCCTCAAGCGCCCCTCTGCTGTCTCTGCTGCAGCAGACAGTCCGTACGTGCTCCTCCAGGACCAAAGGCATTCATAAACGCTCCATCTTTCCCAGCTCTGCTAATATAAACCTCATAGTTTGGTACAAATATGTCAGGGCGTCTTTAGAGATTGTAAGTGATGGATTACTCACAAACTCAACCATCACGCTTAATAAATCAACTGTGCAATGCAGGGGATTTTACATGAAGCCAGCACAAAGTGTAAGGGCAATAATCGCACAAATAAATCACATTTGATAAGGAATACCACACTTATTATCGCGACTGTGTTGAAATGTTGTATTTAGACGGCGTGTCATGTGACTGCAGAGCGCCACCACACAGTGCCATGACTATAATTGCTCCGTGTGCAGCTCGATAGACTTGATGAGCCAAAAAATTGGGATGCAGATTTGGACACATCAGAGGTTCCAGGTAGAAAAAAAACCCTATTAATCTGCTGATGTGGTTGAAAGAACAGGACAGGCTATAGCAGCAGATGAAACGGGCTGGCAGAACCCAACGGGCTAGAGTAGAAAGAAGATGAAAATCCAGAGAAAGACAGAAACAGCTTTTTGTCAGCTACACACAGTGTGTCAGAGTAAATTCTGCACACATATGACTTTAGAATATTAGAGGAAATCACAGACATGCAGAAAACATTCACAACAGAGAAAACCTACAAAAAGTCAGGCACACAACCTCCTAGATGTACGAGAACATTATTAACCACCATTATCTGTTAACAGGCCAACTTAAATGTGGGTATGAATGTAGCAGACAGTGTGTCCCTTCATAGAAACATCATTATAAGCCGACTGAACTCAAGATCCATTTCTGTAAAGGATCCAGTGCCTCTTTTTAAATCCAGTGATGTCTGTGTTCAGGCCACAAAGTTTGGATTCTGACAAAACTTGGAACATAAAAATCTCTTGTTTTCAAGCATGGAAATAAAACCAGCGTTTACAATGTAAACCAGACCAGGTTACCTTGCACCTATGGAATCTGTAGTACGGAAGTAACCAGGTCAAGTCTCAAATATCTTTGTGATTTTCTGCCTGTGGTTAGAGTCATCAGCTCTAAGAAGGGCCTCAGACTAACACAGCACACGTAACCAGCACTACTTCTCCTCTGGAACATGGTTAGACTCTGAGGAAGAAGAAAGAAGTGGTTTTCACCATTTTTGACTAATCCAAAAAGACACTTGGGCTGTGTTCGAAATCACACACTAATGTACAACACACTCAATAAGTACATACTGTCTACTATGTACTATTAGTAAGATAAGAATGGTTAGCGTTCCCACTAGGGGTTGAACGACTTCATAATTCTAAAGTCAACTCTATGTGCAAACTAGTCGAGTCGACGACTACTAGTCGACGACGCCACCAAGAGCCGAGCTGAGTGGCAGCCGAGTGCCGGTGTTGTTCCAAAATATGTGACCCGAAAAAATCTGTGACCGCACACCGACAGCCCCTGGTTCACGGAACATGCAATAGAAGCTAAGTAAATCCAGGAACATTGCTGCTTCGCTTACCGTGAGTCTACGGTAACTGTTAAGCCCAGAGGCTTCTTCAGAGCCGGATGTTTAGACTTTGTTTGTGCTGTGTTTACTGTAGCTTTGGCTTCCTTCACCGAAGCCGGTGTTGTGTCAAAATCTGTGACCACTGCGGCTTCTCAGCCGAGCGGTCACAGAAGAGTGCTAATTCAACTGCGTTAACCTCTGCGACTAGTCGACGTCACGTAGACAGAGTTGCGAGACAACGCTAAAGTTGACTAGTCGACTAATCGACTAGTCTGTTCAACCCCGAGTTCCCACTGATATATACTTCCAAGTTTCCCAAGATGCATTTTGAACCTTCAATGACAAAAACCTGAATCACACTGAGGTTAAATATCTCTGTTAATTTGCCACCTTTGAAACTTCTGAAAACAAGTGAGAAAATGACCAATTAGAATAAAACTCAAAGAAACACATTTCATGCCGAAATTTCAGCGATTTTCTGTGACCGACATTGTGCTACTGACTAAACTAATGGAGGACAAGAAGTGATGCTTTTGTTTTGAAAAGAGGATGTTTGACTTTTAGCTTGAAGCCGGTCCCAGGACGATTTGACGTTACAGTCGCAATGCATTATGGGTAGGTTGAGTAGGACTAGTGTGCCCACCGGGCATACAAAATATGTCCTGATATAGTATACACCTGGGTATTTCTCTCGTACTCAATCATTCTATACTATCTAATGTGAACGCACTACATACTCATTTTGAGGTCAGACTTGGTATGAGTAGTACGTTAGTATGACATTTCGAACACAGCCTTACTGTAAATGCTGTGTTAAATACGTAGTGTGTTTCTTAAGGGTCATTAAAAGTGTTTCCTCTGCAGGTGTTTTTCAAAGACCATGAGCTAGACCACTGCTGGCTTAAAGTTGGGCTGCATGTGAACTTTTAGTATTAAGAAGAAGTGCTTTTCTAACTGGTAGCCCTTCAGACTATAAAGTACCAATGAAGTAGCTCCAGGGTTGGGGTCACTTACGTACATTTTTCAGTTACAATATGTTTTCATATATCCACATGAAATTACAACTCAATTTACGATTACAGTGACCAGCATTTTTTCCAATTCCAATTAAATTCCAATTGTTTTTTAATCCTCAGAAAGTCAATTACAATGACATTCTCAATTACTAAAGTAAATCACAATTACTGAGCCTGAAATAAATAACTTAATAAAAGTTAACCATTAATTATGATAACGGGTCCTAAATCAGCTGTAAAATACATTAAAAACAAAAATCTATCATCTATTTTGTTTCTCATCTGTTGGTTATCTTGTTAGTCTTCTTAATCAATGAAAATATAGGTTATATTATTTCTGGTGTGTGTCAGTGTACCCATCAATTCATTTTTTTTCTAAATAGTAAAATGTGGGAAACCTTGCTTTGAAACATATTTTAATAATTATCGAAATACTTTATGTACAACTGTACTTATAACTGTAACATGGTTCTCCAGTTTAGCTTTACATTGTAATTGACAATTTGTATCGAGTTTTCATGGCAATTACAATTACAAAGTCAATTATCTAAACTCAATTACAATTTAATTACAATTACACCCGCATCAGATTTTTAAAAATACAATTACAATTGTAATTATGCCATAATGGTAAATTATAATTTACCCCAACCCTGAGTCGTTCACAGTTGAATAAAGTTTGGTGACCCCTGCTGTATATTTTAGGCGGTGGGTAGAGTTCCCGTATCAATATACCGACATTCTATCCGTACGCAGCGCCACTATTTTTCCAGTTTAGGTCACATGATAGGTCAGTCATTGGCCAGTTTAGGTCACGTGACAAAGACTAAACCTAACCCTGAACCTAAAAATTGTTGCAATATTGGGTTATAACCTAACCATAACCCTAAACCGTACCCTAAACCTAAACATAAGATGCTAGGTACGTTTACTTCGGTAACCGTACCAATAGCACCGGGGGTTGTTCCTACGGCAACCGTACAAATAGACACTTTCTATATTATTTTCATCATAATGATGTCCCACGTCTTATTTTGTCTCTAGACACTGTTGAGAAGAAAGAATGAACAGCTGAGGACGACAATCAACCTCATCTGACAGCCAGCAAACTGTGCGGAGGCCACGCCCCCTCCGGTGTCAGACTGGCTCATGTTAGCATTAGCTCTGACACTGGATTAGGAGAACATGCAACTTCAATTACGCTCACATTCAAGACTGTAATCAACCCCTTTTGTTGAGAATCAATTCATCCCTAAAGTATGTCTGAAGTGTATAAGTATGTACAAAACCTTACTGAGAGGATTTGAACATATCAGCCAAAAAAGAAAAAAGAAAAGAGCCATACCTCAGTGTGTGTTAGCGTTGTTCTTCATCCTCCCAGTAGGAGGCACTATGATGAACCAGGTTTACTGTATGTGTGTGTTTGATGAAGCCACTGTGAGAGGATGAGAGCACGCTAACACAACCACAGTAACACTAACCAGCAAACAACTCCACAGCTAATGTGACACACACAGTCACACCGTGATATTTAGATCTCCATGTTTTACTGTGACTGAACTCATCAGCACCTGTGCATACAACCAAGTGTGTGTGTGTGTGTGTGTGTGTGTTTTTCACAAATTGGTCAGTTCTTGCATAGTTTTCTAAGATCTTCTTCAGTGCATGCAAAACAAACAGGATTTACCCCCCCCACCACCACCTCCACCTAACTTTACTTTCCCTCCTTACCTGATTGTCTTTAAGTGGCTCTAATGAATTTGCCTTATTTCTTATCAAACCCTGGAAACCACAATCACAGACGTGAGGAGGTGGTCCCAGTATGAATTATCTGCTGTGGACTTCCTCCTAATCATTTGTATTTTGAAACCATCATGAATTGGCTGAAACCTGTTGGTGATCACATTGTTTCCGTTCTCCATTGTCTGCTTGGAAAGAAAAAAAAAAGATTAATTTGTTATTTTTCATTGGTGCCATACTAAAGATCAGATGAATTACAATTATGAAATGATGCCTTCATACTTTTGCTTTGCTAAACTATATCAGAAACGACTAATAAAGTTTAAAACGGAAGCTTGTGGTGTCTCACAATTATTGTGTTGTTTGGATTTTCATCTTGACTCGATCTATTTTGTCTCCAAAATACAGTTCAGTGTTTGTTTGTTTCAGTCTAACAAAAAAAAAAAATTTATATATATATATTCAAACACAAATCACAATTAAAAATTATAATAAGACTGAAACAAGCAGAAGCAAAAATGCTTATATTACCAACAAAAATCATAACATTTAGACTCAGAATCAGTTTTATTTGCCAAGTACAGTTTAAAAAACAAAACAAGGAATTTAGCTTGTTGATGGTGTGAAGAACAAAAAAACAAACAAACTCGAAACACTATAATAATAATAATAATAATAAATATAAAGGGCATAAGTACATATAAACAAGTACTCTAGGTAATATTCAAGTTACCAATGCAAACATTCAACAAGTACATTTGAGTTTTATATAAATATATATATATTCTTTTAAGAACAACATTTAACAAAGAACACAAACCTATTTTACTGCTTCACGTAATTCTCTAAAATATATTGTTATATTTTCTTTTTGAAAATAGCAGTTTCTTTATCAACATTATTCCACAAATTAACCCAGAGAACAGACAGACATCTCAGTTTTACTTCTAATTTTGCTTTTGGTCAAATAAACATAAATGGATCTCTGAGGCGTTATTTCCTGGTCTGTGGTGAGAAGTATTTTTGAACGTTTTATTTTTGCTTTGAGAATTATCTGTGTTATTTTATAATGAACGATCTTTAAAGGTAAAGTGGATGATTTTCCAGAAGTTTAGAAAAGAAACGCCTTCAACACACTTCCTACTTCCAAGACGGGAACGCCTACGTGCGCGAGAGAGCTTGCACAAGCCCAGTTGGAGACAGCGTCACTGATGCTAGCTTACTTTCCAAAAGAAGATTCCCACTACGTCAGACTCACCACCAGTAAGTGAAAATCAATTTTCAAAGGACCCGGTGCTCATCGGGCACGAGTATAGTACAATTGTCTGAATGATCCACATGGAATTAGACGCCAAAAAAACATCCTTCAATATACCTTTTAAATTTAAAGGTCACATGTCACGCTATTTTTCACACATCTCAATTTGTTCTAAGAACCCCAAAAACATATCATTTGAGGTTTATTTTCCCAAACTCACCTGTTTTCCAGAGTTTTAGCCTCTGACAAGTCACTTTCTGAGCAACTCTACACAAGCAGGCTGATATTTGTGGCCTGCTTATACATATTCATGAGTAGGCGTGTCTATAGACGGGACACTGACTTCCTCCTCCTCTGATGTAGGGCCAGAGGACGGCCCGCCCTCCTCCCACCCACTCCGTAGCCGAGCTCATGCTGCTTTATAAACACGAGACAGAGCGTGGGGGCGGGGCGTTCACCGGTACATACATAGACTGTAGAAAATACATACATGGCACTGCGTGAAGGATGCTGAAATGCTCACCTTCGTGGGCGTGACTGTTTACATGCTAGTCACGGCAGAGAGTTTCCTGGAGGCGTGGCTTCTCCAGCTCAGTGCCGCGTCTAATTGGTCATCGAAGTGGGAACGCGTCATCAAATTGGAACGAAGTGTTTGTGCTGACCCTGCAGTAAGAAAGGAGCAAATCACCCTCTAACTGACGATTGAGGGAATCAATGAAAAAAACACTTTGGGCATGTGTATGAAGCCCATATAGCACTTTATGATGTTTAAAACACAGAATTTACCTTAACATGGGCCCTTTAAATGGAGCAGATTTACTGGTTTTCCCTCAATAATTAGTGAAATACCAACAACTGGGACATAAACTAAGTGACCAGATTTGATGTGTGTGTGTCTTATGATATGCAGCTTCGAGCAGTTGAGATCTGGCAACCCTCTGACCTCCTCCCTCCATGCTGAACCAGACATCACGAGTAGTTTGTCAGGATTCAACAGCTTTTTGGATCACAACCTCCCTCTCAAACAAAAGACAACAGGCCATAAACAAACACTCCAGGCAAGCCAGGGCTGGTGAAAACCCAACAAACACCAGATTTCTTGCGTCTTTACACACATCTGCTGTAAACACCTAGACAGCGAGCTGGGGAATATGTTGGATGTGATTCCAGCTGCTGTGCCAGACACACACACAAAAAGTCCCATTAGTGCAGATTCGGGCATGTTCTGTCACCAAATAATCAATACTGTTTGTTCAATCATTTGCACTGGAATCCATGCAAATAGAGGCAAAAATAGAAGCCAAGAAAATCAGGATGAGACAAAATCTGCAGGGACGAGATCAGAAAACACCTGAGGTACAGTTTTAGATTCTGTGCAGCTGCTAGCTGCTCAAAACTCACTTCAGATTGTTGTCATTTTGATTTAAGCAAAACTGTTACATTCACTATAGTTTTCTGAACGCTCTATGTGTCCCTGGTGCTTTGTTTTCATACATAAACAATCAGGGTTGGTGTCAATTACATTTTTTAATTACAATTACATCTTAAATTATCTGTTTAATTACAACTCAATTATGGTTACACTAACCAGCTTCTTTTCCCATCTACAATCAAAATTAAAATGATTATTTTCCCCATGTAAGTCAATTACAATTATGTTCTCAATTACTACAGTTACATTTCAATTAATCACAATTACTGAGCTTTTAATAAATAACCATATCAAAGTTAACTTTCCTGTTGTGTTAGCTTTCTGTTAGCATCTTGTATGATAACGGGTCGGTTTTGACCCACGTCATAAATACACGTAAAATATAAAATATAATCTATAATCTAATTCGTTTCTTTCTTAGGTTTCCTAATCAATGAAAATATTGGTATTAATATTTTTGGAGTCTGAGCCTTTTTTCTGTCAGTATAACCCTTTTTTAAATTTATTTATTTCATTTTATTTTATTTTATTTTTTTATGGTAAAATGATCCTCAAGAGAAGTAACAGGTTAACTTGATATGAATCATATTTTAATAATTGTTAACTACGTATGTGTAACTTAAGCCATGGCACTGTGACATGGTTCCACAGGATTGTGTTTAATGAAATGGTAAATTACAGTTTTTATAGAATTTCTACGCCAATTATAATTCAATTACGATCACAACAGCAACATATTTTTGCAATTACAATTACAATGAATTGAGAACAGACACAAAAGAAAGGTGCATTTGAGTTCAGGGTGTCGGAATATGGAACAATCTAAATGATAACATCAATTATTAAGCTCCCTTAAATGCACAGACAACTTGGCTCAAAGAAATTCACAAAATAACAGCAAAAACACAGAAAATGACTCCGAAAACTCACAAAAATAGCAACAAATACACTGAAAATAACTCCAAAAACACGTGAAAAATAAGGAAAAACCAAATGCACAGAAAATTACCCAAAAAACACACAAAATGACAACAAATACACAGAAAAGTACTCCAAAAACACATAAAAATACCACATAAACAGGTGAAATGACTCTAAAGAAAATTCATAGCAATACATACTGTATAAAATACACATTAACACATTTTTTAACCAAATTATTGTTGGCCTTGACTACGTCAAAAAAGCAGGTAAGTTAGCTGTTTACCCTAATCAATCATTAATACAAATTTACGTGAGGGAAAAAAACTATTTATGGAACTACATAAACACATATAGTATATACACATACATGTGATGGTGTACTGTATAACTATTGTCAATCAATGCAGTTATTGACGACAAATTAGCAAAAATCCCAGTCATGTCACTAGAAATCAATGGATTTGAATGGCCCGCCAATAACTCCTGGGAACAAATTCAGTCTTACATCAATCATGTGACGGTCATCATTTTGGACTTCTGTTGTCACAACTCTCTCTTTCTCTCTACACGGCTCTGGTTGGATCCATTATGTCTTTTTGTGTTTTGGGAAAATTTCACGTTTAATAAATGCTCCTGGGTGTATGTTCGACAAACATTTAACTTTCTGAATGGATGAGATTTTGTGTGTCCCCGCGTAAAACATTAGATGTTATAAATGCATGTGCAAAACAACAGGCACGTGTGTTTGTTGTGTATTACCTTAGTTGTCCTGACCTCTGAGCAGATATCAGGAGTGATGGTCCTTGTTGAATTTTTAATGGTCTGATTTAAATGTTGCTCCTCAGCACAGAGCTGCTGATTGGAGCCCGTGTGCTGCAGGTTTTTCTCTCACATCATTGTTGTGTGAGGTTGGAAATGTTCTTCGCACATCGTCAGCAGCAGCACTCAGGCACAGCGTGTGTGTCATCACATCAGAGCAAACAGCAGCGTAGTGCAGATCGACACGTGTAGAGCTGAGGTCACGTGCTCCAATACATGCAATAGAATGCGTTCCAAAGGAAAGCAGCGCAGACCTCGTACCACACAAACGTGCATTATTGTATTTTCACAGTATTTTCTTTTTCATTCAAGCATCACCCATTGTCCTCCACACTCCAGCTGCAGCACTCTGCCTGTTAACACAACGCAAACAAATTGGAGAAAATAATTCCCGCTGCAAAAACTTGTAAAATCCCAGCACAAGATGAGCTGTTTATATCTGAAGTGCCGTGTCTGTCCCTCATGAAAATTCATCGCCCCCCGCAAGAGGCAAAGGCAACACTATAGGTGAAGCAAGAGCAGATAAACACTCTAATTAGGATGAAAATTGACTCCGTTCATTACGGATGCCTGTCTTCAAAGGCTGAAATGTTGAAAGGAAACTAACATTCAGCTTTGATTGAGTAAGAAGGCATCAATAAAACTCCTTTTGCTTTGTTGTTCTCTCACTGAATGCTTGTCATGATGAGACGACAAAAAGAATAAAGAATTCATGTCATTTCTCTGGCTTCCTGTTGTTACTTTGATTACCAACCTGGTATAAAATGGATATTTAGGGGATATACACTATATTGCAAAAGTAATGGCTTCGCTATCATTGAATTCAGGTGTTAAATCGCTTCCATGGATAAAGGCATATCAAATCAAGCACCGCATGCAGAACACTTCTACAAACACTTGTGAATGAATGGAGCGCGCTCAGTGAATACGAGTGTGAAACGTGTTGGGTACGGACGCCACCTGTGCAGGAAGTCCAGATCATTTTCCTCTTTTTTTCTTTTTACCTCCACCAAGTTAAGGTTATATTCACCAACATTTATTTGTTTCTTTATTTTTATGTCTGTTAGTAGGATTATGTCAAAAGTACTGAATGGATTTTGACAAAATTTTAACCAAAGATAGACCTTACATCAGACATGGGCATCTTACAGCCCGGGGGGGTCACATGTGGCCCTCAGTCTAATTTTTTCGCGACCCCCAAAGCAAATCCCCCAAAAATTGTACTTCAAGAAGTTGGAAGGAAAATGAACTCCCAAAACACACAAAACTACACAATAAAGTCCAAAAATAACAACAACAACCACTTAAAGCTGATGTCCGGAGTTTCTGAGAAACGTCTCGATGCCCCGCCCTCAACAGCTCCACTTCCTCCCCCTGCCTCTGCCAATCTACCAGAAGCCACACCTCTACTTTTCTGCACACGCATTGTGGAACATTACAAGGTCACGTAGGGTCGCATTGATATAGGTCTATGAGCCAAAATCATATTTACCTGTTTGCTGTTGTGACGTGCGGCCTTGTTTCCGTGCACAGTTCCACATTCACTTTGATTGACAGTCTCAAAAACAGGAAGTCATAGCCTATTGGCTGGGCGCACTGCGATCGTTTCCATTTGTATAGGGCTCTATAGGACGAAGGAGGGGCTTATATACATGAATGTATATGAATGACCACCGGCAGTAGACCATAGTAAAAGACTAGTGAGGTATTTTTATGATTTTCAAAAGCACCATACATAAACACAGATTTCTCAGAAACTCCGGATATCAGCTTTAAACAAACAAAATGACAAAAACAAAAACACACAAAACACCACATAACAGAATAACTTCAAAGACAAACAAACTGTTTAAAATTGCACAAAATGACAGGAAAATACAAAAAACAACAACAAAAATAAAGAAAAGTGACCCCAAAAAGGCACAAACCGACAACAAAAATGCAGAAAATGACAGAAATATTACAACAAAAAATAACAAAAACGAACATGACTTCAAGAACACACAAAATAGCTAAAAACTAATAAAACAATAAAACCACAAAGACAAAAAAAAAAACAAAAAAAAAAAACAACCCTATACAATGACAGTTTTGTGGCCCCTGCTGTGATAGAGTTGCCCATCCCTGCCTTACACCATGGAAGATTCCATTCAAATTTGCACGGGATCCGGATCAATATTATCAATATTCCACAACCAAGTGTTAGTAGTGGTTAATAATGTGGAAGTGAACAAGTGGGACCAACAGCACTTTAGCCACAAAGTGGACGGCCATGAAACATCACAGAGCAGAGTGAATGGGCGCTGATGGGCCACAGTGAGCAGAGGTCACCACCTGTGTGTCTGTGTGTCTGTGTGTGTGTGTGTGTGTGTGTGTGTCTGTGTCTGTGTCTGTGTCTGTGTCTGTCTGTGTCTGTGTCTGTGTCTGTGTCTGTGTCTGTGTCTGTGTCTGTGTCTGTGTCTGTGTCTGTGTCTGTGTCTGTGTCTGTGTCTGTGTGTGTGTGTGTGTGTGTGTGTGTGTGTTGAAAACTTTAAACCAGTGAAAGTAACTTCAGCATACTGAGACAATTTGGACAATTTCATGCTCCCAAAATGAACGGTTTTCCATACGGACATGAATGAGCAGAGGTGAACGTACTCACATTACTGTAATTAAGTTGTTTTTATGGATACTTGTACTTTTTTGAGTATAAATCTAAATCAGTAATGTTACTTGTACATACTGTAAGTACGTTTTAAAAGAAGTGAAGTAATTCATTACATTTCTATACCCAACCGTTACTGAGTAAATTATTATTTTTTGTTTCAAAATGATCAACAGACATTGTGAAACTAGAAAAAACTGAAATGACCAGACAATAATCAAATGCGTCACATCATAGTCGACCAATCAGATTAAACGTAATGCAATGCACCAAAACAGCAATATATGCTGGTTATTTTCTCAGTTTCATAAATGTTGCTGTACTTAGAGCCTGAGAATTTTTTTTAAAATTTTGAATTGAATTCATTGGTGTTATTTATTTTTTATTTTTTTAAATTGCACATTTTGACAAACCTTTTATTTTATACAGATGCCTTTGTGGAAAACATTTATTACCAAAAATAAACAGGGGGTGAAAATAACTAGTAACTTTTACTTTGAGTACTATTTAACTGAGCTACTTTTTACTTGAGTATTTTATGTATGACTTACTTGTACTTGTGCTTGAGTACAATTTGAAATAAGTAACAGTACTTCTACTTGAGTAGGAGTGGATAAGTGTGTTTGGTGTTAAAATCCTGGCCTCAACCCGATAGATAGATAGATAGATAGATAGATAGATAGATAGATAGATAGATAGGTCAAATATTCCCATAAACACAGTCTTAAACCCTATAAAAAGCCAAGAGTTGAAGCTGTAAAAGGTGGAGCGACATCATATTAAATTCTGTGGTTTAGGAATGTGATGTCATTCAAGTTTATATGCCTTTGAAGGCAGAAAAATGAATTCTTGTTGCATTTTAATGTATATATTTAGGTGACGTGGACTGTGGAACATTCCCAGTTACAGGACGGATCAGTTAATGCAGAAACTGCATCAAAAAGTAACGTAACCTTTTCCAAACAGGCTTTTCCTCTTTCTTCTCCTGTCCGTTAGTTTTCCTTCTTTTTTTCCCACATCTTGTTCAGAATCACGTCGTTAAAATGCATCAGAGTGGTGTTCACACATAATTAAATTTTTCTGGAAATTTCCAAAGAAAAACAAGGCTCCACTTATGAAACTAATGTGTGCAGAGCTGCTGCGAGGCTGTAATATCAGCTGCTTTATGATTTGAGTTGCGCACCATAAAGATTGTTAAAAAAAAAAGCCAAACTCCAAGTCTTGGGTTTGACTAGAGTCCCATTAATCCTTTCTGATGAGAAACTTTAATTAAATTGGAACCATTAGCCGCCAGTTGTCCTCATTATCTGATAGGTCAAAGATTTTATGTTGGGAATTAGCCTTCCATTTAGATTGCTGCAAAATAAATGCTTGCAGTTTGTTTTGGTGCTCAGTTTGGGAGAGAATAATTGAAACAATAAACGATCGGTTTCTTTATTATGGAGACTTTATGAACTGTGTGCTGCTGGGATTGTGATGTAAAATTCAAAAGTTTATCCTGTCATTCAATAAAACTTCCTGAATGTGTTTTTCCAACAAAAAATGGACCATATTTAATGCATTAGCCTATTTAAACCACCACTTGTGATTACTCTGCTTTTATTAATGTCATGCCTCACTAAAACTCACCTAGGTTTTTGCTTTTTCTAAGATGTGTTTAAAGTTTAAACGCTCTCTGTTCATGCTGGGGGTAAAGATGGTTTTTCTCCTACATTCCTGCTGTTTTTCTCCCCTGCCCTTCTCTGAAAACACAAAACTAAAACACTAAATGGAACAGAATCCTGCAGAGCGGGTAAGCTGAGGTCACGGGGAAAAGGATTTTAAAGTGTATGCAAATCATTGCAAGGAAATAAACAGAAAATAACAGAGATACTGTGGCCCAGGTAGGGAAGAATAGCTCTCTGCCTGTACCTAGAAAGACTATTTTAAATCCTTTTTCTGAGAAAGGATGAGTCAGCCTTAGCCTTAGCCTTCATTTACAGTGCTTTATCAGTGTGATGTGCAGTTTTTGTGCACATCACATTGTGGTTTAGGAGCTCTGCATGCACAGAACAGATTCATAACATTCAAACTGTGATAAAGAGCCATATATATATATATATATATATATATATATATATGCATATGATATGAGGAGAAAACTAGTTTATGGTGTACATTTTAGGACATCCTTGGGAAAAACCTCTGTCACCTCTCAGACCAAACAGACTCGTTTGTCAAATCAAACGTAGTCAAATGACACGGCCTCAGGCTTCAAAATAAAAGTCGTCAGACTCAACAACCTATAGCTGTAAAACATGACATGGCGTATTTGGAAGAAACCGGAAATACACATGATGTCGTCATCAATATGTGTAAGTTGAAAGCTGTTATTTTTTATTCATTTTTAAAGCTTAAGATATATCAACGTTTCATTTAATGATGTATTAGCTAATCAAACAAACAATATGTTGATGTGTCTTAACTTAAAAGATAAAAAGAAAAAATGGCATTTCAACTTCCTTCGTCATGTTTATTTTTGGTTCATTTAAATTAAAACACCATGTTGTGTTTTATTTTGAAGCCTGAGGCCGTGTCATTTGACAAGTGAGACCTTTTCAATCTGACGGCGGTTTTGCTGAGACAGTTTGGTCTGATAAATGACAGAGGTTTTCCTGATCCTTGATACCTGAGGATGTCCTAAAATGTACAACGTACTCATTATTTTTGTCCACGTCAGCAGTGTGAACTTTGCATAATCAAGGTTTTCATGTGGATCTCTCATGATACTAAGTCAACAGAACATTGTCATCTGCAAAGATCTGACATTTTATCAACTCCTGTGATAAAACCCACTTCGATCATTGTGAGTACAACCTCACCTGACTAATGTTACTGCCACTTTAATCACACCTGGCGCAGAGGAAGAGCTCGCTCACTGCTGTCTCCTGAGCACCATAAATGATGTTGTTAAACAAGTGGAAATGTCTGCCTCTTAATGGCTCTGACCGTTACATTCTAATTTAACAAGTTCTGATGAACTACGGCCGGGCCCGCGGAACGTCTCCGCGCCAAATAGCACGTACCATGTTACCGAGAACTCAGTGAAATGACTCGGTTCCGCCGAGTAAAAAATGAAATTGTGCGACGTAACATCGTAATCTACGTTGAATTGCCTTTTAAACGATATATATCGCCCACCTCTTTTCCGATAAATGTAGAAATTACAGCCCGATTCAACGAGCATTAACGGAGGAGTAGTCATTTGCGCCCCCGTGGCACATACGGAGTAATGGGTCCCATTCATATATTGGTATGTGTCAATGATTTTGTACCACCAACTGTTGCAATATTTGACTCACAACTAAATGAGAAAACAACTTAAATGGAAATTGCCTAAAAAAGCAGAATGGGCCCTTGGGTCCCTAATTGAGTTGCGCAAAGCATAATCATAATCTACGTTGAATTACCTTTGAAATGATATATCACTTGACAAAAGAAAGGGCTTTGAGCGTCTCATATTAATTCATAGAGTATTCATACATTCAAACTGCATTCTGATCCCACGAGAATTAACAGAGGAGTAGTCATTTGAAAAATGGGGCCCCCGGGAACCCCCTGGCGCCCCTGTGACACGTCCAAGGTAATTTCAGCCTGATCTGTCCATGAATAACAGAGGAGTAGAGATTTTTACTAGTGTACACAACAAGAAGAAGAAGAAGAAGGAGAACAAAGTGAGTGGCGTTTTGAGTCCGGTAGCTCAGCCTAATGTGTTGAATCAAAGGGAAATCAAAAGAAAAGACATTTCTAGAAAGAAACAGAAGTGACTAAAACATCTAGTGCGTTCCTGTTTAAGGACACCTCACCAATGCGTGCCCGTCCTGGTTCTTATCCACACAGACGGCACGTTAATACAAATGTGCTCACAGTTTAGATAAGTTACAACCTGAGAGAAGTCTATCAATCATTGAAGACGGATAAACGCTTTAATGCCCCCTGTTTGCACGTCTGTGATAAAACATCTCCTGTCAGCCACGATAAAAACACATTAAAGCGCAGGATTGGCTTTGATGTCCATACAAATACATGGCAGTGCATTAGCGCGCTGACATTTGATTCCCCGTCTCTGTCCATTTGAATCATTACAGCCCACTGACACCACTGTGTCATCACTCCCACTGGAGGGAACAGCTGACAGCCAGCTCAACTTTCTGATGTCTGACTGTGATGAAAGCCGTAAACTTGTATTTTTCATCAATACACGTGATTCTCATTCTCTCATCCATAAACTAGACTTGCTTTATCTGCAGTGAGGTTTCATATGTGACAATAGAAAAGGACCAGGTGGGTCACATTTCTGATAGCTTTAGATTCCGATCAAGATGATTGAATGTTTTTAGCACAGTACAAATCCTCAATCAGGGATTTGTCAAAGCTTGTCTTTGTGAGGAAAAGCAGGTGATGGAGGTGTTCAGTGTTCCTCTTTCAGCAGGATAATGCACTCTGCCACAAAGCAAAATGATCCAGGAATGCTTTGGAAATACAATCGTACGCTTCAGGTGTTGGCTGTGCCTTCAAATTCCACAGCTCTCGGTCCAATCAAGCCTCTGTGTGATGTGCTGAACGAGCTAATTCAATCCATGGCGGGTCCACCTCACTGCTCGTGGCCGCTGCTAATGCTTTAGTAACAGCAAATCTTCAGCGGTCAGCTGGGGTCCAAGGCTTGAAGAGCCGAGCCTGTTTTGGCAGTAGCCTAAATCTATTTTTTATTACTTTATGAGTTAAGGCAGAACTGTGCATTTGTATTTTCTCATTCAGCAATTTTAAAAACCAACACGATTGATATTTAAAACAGAAAGCTATGACTTGGATTTGATCTTTTTATTAGATACATGAAATACAAGTAATGCTGTTTCATTATCGTGGGTGCAACTTCTATCACAGCGGGGGCCACAAAAATGTGATTGTCCAATCCGAGGGCCACATTATCAACATTCATGTCAGAATTTAGAAGAATTAACAATCTGAGCATTAATACAAACTTGTAAACGCACATTTCTGGTGTTTTTTTGATTCATTTTGATTCATTTTGTTGATTTTCTTGTCAATATGGTGATTGGTGAATATGTCATTTTGTGTAATTTTGTGTGTCATTGACGTCCTTTTGTATATGTTGCTGTTTTTCTCATCACGTTGTGTGTTTATGTGGTTGTTCAGTGTCTTTGTTGTCATTTTGTGTGTTTTCATGAATCACTTTGTCTTGTTTTTTTTATCTTTTTGTTGTAACTTTTTGTTCTTTTCTTGACATTTTGTGCATTTTGCTGAGTTTTGTGTTTTATGTTGTTCTTCGTATAACTTCCAACTTCATGGTTTACAATTTTGTTTTGGGGGCCGCACAAAATTAGACCAAGGGCCGCATGTGGCCCCCGGGCTGCCAGTTGCCCATATTTGCCCTAAAGGATACATAGTTTTGCATAGGTTTAAAATTAATAAATAAATTAAAAATGTGCTTACTTAGTGGGAAATGTCAAACAAATCTCTCTGAGCCTGGCTACTGACTAAAACGTAATACAGTCTCAAACCCATTTAAGTGTGCTCGTCTTATTTGCACTGGTTTTAAGGGTCTAATGATAGCCTAATCCACTAGACCATGAGTACTTACCTTATCAGTCAGTGTTCCCATGTGCTATATCTAATGGAGGAATGGGATTTGAGCCGCTGCTCTGCTGTGCCAGAGTCACAGCTTGACACGCTACACTAAAGCTCCTCTGACTGTCGAAACTTCTCGTAGATGTATTTGACTTTTAGATCAGAGCATGAAACTTGAACACTGTGTCTTAAGGTTTGTTGCTGAGTGATCCATCAGGGCTTGAACCCCAATCCTTCCTAATGAATGAATGAATATTGTAGCAACTACTTATCCACCACACTATCTGTTCATACTACCTTCACATGACTCATGGGGTATTTGACTTTCACTTTTGTCGATACTAGCTAAAATTTCTGCTGAGCAAGTATTGAACCCATGCGTTGTTAGTTAGAGGAGCAGTTCTCATAGGGTGAGATAAACTCTGCTGCACTCTGTGGTGCTAATGATATTTGGTGTTGAAGATTAAAAAAAAACATGGCAAACTGACTCAGTGTTCATACATTTATTTAGAAAAGCACATTTTCACATTTTGTCTTTTTTTTTTTTTGCCTTACTGCAGTGTTACCTCCAATTTTAGGGGTTTGTCTGATTTTCCTCATTTTATAACCCTTAATACAGTCTCAAACCCATTTAAGTGTGTTGGTCATGTTGGCACTGGTTTTTAGGTTCCTTCAATTATTAAAAAATGTTTTACATTTTTTTAAATTTTTAATTGTCCACTTTTATCTCATTTTCTATGCCTTACTGCATTTTCACCCCACGAGTTTAAGTGTATGCATCATATTTGCACTAGTTTTGAGGGTCTCGTGATAGCCTTATCTCAGAAAAAAAAACAAAAAAAAAACAAGTTTTTATGCCATACTACATCTAATGTAGGAATGGGATTTGAACCACTGCGCCAGAGTCACAGCTTGACACACTACACTAAAGCTCCTCTGACTGCTAAAACTTCTCATAGTGTATTTGACTTTTAATTTAGACTTCAACACTGTGTCTTAAGGTTTGTTGCTGAGTGATCCATCAGGGCTTGAACCCCAATCCTTCCTAATGAATGAATGAATATTGTAGCAACTACTTATCCACCACACTATCTGTTCACACTTCCTTCACATGACTCATGGGGTATTTGACTTTCACTTTTGTTGATATTAGCTAAAATTTCTGCTGAGCAAGTATTGAACCCATGCTTTGTTAGTTAGAGGAGCAGTTCTCATAGGGTGAGATAAACTCTGCTGCACTCTGTGGTGCTAATGATTTTTGAGGTTTCGGCAAGCAGACTCAGTATTCATACGTTTATTCACAAAAGCAAATTTTTACCTTACTATATAGTCTTACTTCCGATTTTAGGGGTTTGTATGATTTTCCTCATTTAAACCCTTAATACAGTCTCAAACCCATTTAAGTGTGTTTGTCATATTTGCACTGGTTTTTAGGTTCCTGCAAAAGCCTTATCTTAAAAAAAAAACTACTATACTATAGCCTTATCTCTGATTTTGGATGTTTGTCACTTTTTCATGCCATACTGCATTTTCATCCCAGTTTAAGCGTGTGCATCATATTTTCACTTGTGATAGCCTTATCTCAGAAAAGTGTTTCAATTTCTGTGCCTGACGACAGCCTCACCTCTGATTTTGGGTGTTTGTCACTTTGTTCCTCATTTTTCATTTTCCACTTTTTTCTTTTTTCTTACTGTATTTTCACCCCAGTTTAAGTGGTTTTCAGTTTGGCATAATATTTGGTATAGACCCTTTGGTCGTTTGTAAACATTGTGACGTATTTTGTTGGGTGGGGCTTAGCCTGGAGGCAAACCACCATAGATACAGTGTATAAAAACTCGTGTTGGCTTACCTGCGCTGTTAGACAATGGAGAGCGACGTAGCAACGTGACGGCCATCTTTCCTCAGACAGCTGGCCCCGCTCATTACATCGATGTCAATGGCGCATGTACTGTTTAAATAACCCTAACTTGCTCAGTTGTCAATCAATTTTCAAACGGCAAGCGGCAATTTCAACATGTACAAGCATCCTATGTCATACCTACGTATAATAAGGTTTGTAAAAAGACAAACAATTTGTAAATCCATCAATGTTTCATCGAGTTAAGAGTGTTTTTGTTTAAGCTGATCACTCACCTTCCAACAGCTACCGTAGAGCGCGTCAGAATATCACAACGTCAGTTGTCTGAGGTAAGATGGCCGCCGTTGAGCTACGCTGGCGAATCCCGCTTGTGTCATCTAGAGATTCATAATGAATGCTTTAGCGTTTCCTGTTTTTGCCTCCAGCCACGTCACATTAAGGTGTCTATTAAAAATAAAAGAATGACTGCCCTCTATGGGTTGAAACCCAGCTATTACAATGATTTTTTGCTTTTGGCTGAGAATGGTGGTTTGTGACATTTTGGTGGCCTCTTCCATCACAAACTACCACTGTTGGCTCCGCCCCTCCTATAAAAACCAGCCCCTGTCGACTCTCCAATCTGTTGGGAGTAGGTTAGATTGATAGAATTGTAAATAGAGAGGTATTTTGAGGTAGTTAGCATAGCATAGATTGTTCTTTGGAAATTTTATAGTATAGACTGGGTGTGTCCAGGAGCCCCGCCCATAATCAAGGCATTTTTTTGATTTGCAGCCTAGAGAATTTGTTAAGATCTGCTGGTGCAAACGTAAGTGTAGCTCAGGTTCTTACAAACTGATAAAGTTTGCATTTTGTCTGCATGCTGGGGACAATCAGTAATTGTCTTTGTGTCATGTCCTGCAAAGCAGTAATTAGATTGGTGGTAAAGCTGCCATCACCAGTTGGACTGTGTGAGTCCACTGTGTTTACATTGAACTGTGCTATGTGCTGCAGATTTGCAAACTTAGACCAATAATTAAATCAACTAAGTGAGTCGGTGTCTTAGGAGATTTTCAAATTAATTCTGTCGGCATCCTCCACCCGTGTGATTAACCTATTCCCTCCCAACAACAACCTCCATGCCAATGCCACTGATCAGCGGTGCCAAAACAAAGTTGAGTAAAAAGTTGCAGTGATGGCGTTTCCTGGTGTCTCCTGATAGGCTCGTGATCTGTATACTTTGTTAATTTTCATTAGTAAATTCATTATTCATCCAAGTGGAGTTCGCCCCAGCTCACAGCGGTACAGCCTAATCCTGACACCAGTCACTCACACAGACAAGACGTCACGTTCACACCCCCTTGATGAAGATTCATAATAACTAAATTATTTCTTTAACAAATTTGAAATTGCATCTTCTTTAGAGAGCGGATGAGTTTGATTGCCTTTGCGTTTCAGCATCTCAGCGCCCGTGGAGGCTTCGGGGCTTCTTCTCCTGTGCCACCGAGGACAGTTGCCGTAGCAACAGGCTGTAGTAAGCAAGACCCCCGTATGCATTCACAATCAAGGTGAATGGAGTTTAACCAGTGAACAGACAAAACAGAATGGTCCTCTCCAATCATCAGCTCCAATTGCTGTGTGCCTGTTTGCAAAGAAAGCTGCAAAACACATTTGAGTTGTTTTCAGATGAACGATGTGCCACTGTAGTCACACAGCTGCACTAATAATTCACACGTCTCTGATTCTGATGGAGGTTGGGGGTCTATTTTGTGCTGATTTGCTTCCTTTAGATTAAAAAGGAGAACGCTTTGTAATGGATGAATGCAGCTGACATACTACAGTTTGAACACCTCTCAGTATTACTTTCATGTCTCACTAGTTAGCTCCATGAAAAGATCCAGCACACGTGCACTGTGTGACCCTCAGAAACATGCTGCATGCATGTTCATTAATTCACAGAAAAAGGTGGAGGCCACGGCGCCTTCCCACCAGGATTCATTATTTTCACTTCCAAACTCCTGCTGCTTATGTTAATGTTCCATGAATTTCCATAACAAAATAGGCATCAAGGTAGGCAGGAAGAATCACTGCAGCACAGCGTGCAGTGTAAACGTGCCATTTCACAACCAATCATGTAGCAATGGAGTGTGACTGGTTACAGATGGGCTCCCAGTCATCTGTGGGAGGAAGGCAAAGGACAACACACGAGCAGACCTGTCCGTGAACACTTTAACTGGCACCAGTCCACACTGGTGTCCCTTCCATTCACTCCATTCTCATTAAAGACGATGTTTTCCTCACATTTTTAATAAAATCAGGACTTTCCATCCTTATTTACTATGACAGCGATTGGAAAGACAAACTGAACATCAGTGCTGATTTATTCTGATGATGCACAGCAGTATGAAGCCCATTAATAAATATGACTCATTTAGCATCCGTGTCAAACAGCTGAGGCTGCTGAAGAGGTGCTAACTATTCAAACCAGCTTATTAAAATGCAACCGAATGCCACTTTCTGTGCTTTTCTGTCACAGCGAGTCAGACACCACCTCCAACTGCAACAGAGGTTCTCTCATTGGCTGTTAATTGGCTCATTTAAAATGGACGTGAACAGAAAAATAAAGAAGCAGGGATTACACAAACTTAGCCAACAAAGTTTGTTGGCCAAACGTCTGAGCGGCACTCGGTGAATTGGAACAGACAAAGACATTAATAGAGGGAAGCTGGAGTGTCTGCAGACAATCCATGTTGCACATCTTAATTGGCATTGGGCTAAAGGCCTCCTGTCACAGCTGACAACTTTTTCAATTGATTAAGTCATTCTCATTGACAGTAAGACACAAAGTCACAGATATCATGTCAACTCTTCTGCGTCTTGTAAAATTATAGGAACTTGGGGTGGACCTTAATTAGAGGGTTGTGCATTGCTATGAATCTGACAATATGACACTTTTGAGATTTGTATGTCCTGATACGATATATCCTGATACTAAACAATATGATATACATCCCGATATCAGTAATTGCAAATTTCATTTTCTTCAGTTCTTACAGATTTCATTATTGTCCTCGAGTTAGTTGCATATAAAAAATGTAGAGACTTGTTACTTGTTGGATTCTTATGCCTGTTGAAGTAAAGAATTTATACAATCAAGCTGCAGCATGTCTTATTTACTAGGGGTGTGCATCTGGGGCGGCACCAGACATTTTCTTTTGCAGGTGCCATGGGGTTGCTCAACTTTTTGGCGAGGGTGCTCTGAGATTAAAGCTGCGAGCCAGAGTTTCAGCTCTACTTCCTCCCCTGCCTCTGCCAATCCACCAGAAGCTACGCCTCTACGTTTGTGCACGCGCATTGCAAAACATAGCAAAGTCACATAACTCCAAAAACTGCACATTTATTGTTAGAGTGCCATAACTTTTGATTAAAACATGTTTATTACCTGTCCATGAGAAATGTTGCCAAATACTGGTTCTCCAGGAGGTCGAAGCCTATTGGCTGGGCGCACTCAGCAATTGTTTCCACATGTATAGGAGTCTATAGGACAAAGGAGGGACTTATATACATTAATGTATATGAATGACCACCGGCAGTAGACCATAGTAAAAGACAAGTTAGGTATTTCTTTTGCATTTCATAAGAATTACACATAAACATAGATTTCTCAGAAACTCCGGATATCAGCTTTAAGGGTTCCCCATGCCGGTTTCCAGTTTCATGTCTGCTGCAACACCCCTGACACACACGTGTGCGCACATATACCCGCTCCACAACCTTCTGTGGTAAACACAAGGCTAGCTCATATACGTTCACAAGCCTACCTAAGTAAACACACCTACGTATGAATATATAATTCAACACACACACGCGCAGCAAGCAACAGACACAAGTTTACTTTGTTTGTGCACATTTCAGCCTCAGATTCAAAGATCACACGCTAGTGCTGCCAGTTAACAACACATCGACTAACAACACAGCCCTAATATGAACGAACAACGCACAGAGATAACCACAATTTGCAACCAAATCACCATTAAATTCACAATAGGCTGCAGAGGGAAAAATCATGCACTTACCAAGACATTTTCATAATAAAGCAATGTGTCTGTTGTTGTGGTTCACTGCAAAGGCATTAATTATTTTGTCGCTGTCCAGGGTCCCTGTTCTGTCAGTGTTAAACCCAGTAGTGCCAGGTTACTGGTTTGTGAGTCCCCACTGCTGTGACTTCAAACGTCACAGACATGAAAAGCTGCACTCACAGCTTACTGACTTGACGGGAAGAGTCAGAGAGATGCATATCAGTTTATATAAGTCTACACATTTGGCCTGGATGATATGGACCAATATTTATATCTTAATAATTTTCCTTAAAATGGCAATAGGTGACATAAACTCCATTTATTTTCATTTTTATTTTCAATACAGTTTTACAAGTAAAAACAAGAAGTCAAAATCAGTGGAGAAAAATGCCACAAAAACCCTTTTATTAATCACTGGCAGCTCAATATCAACATTTTGTGTCACTTTTGACTTTTTCCTTCATTAAGGCTGAAATGTGTGATTACGTTCTGTAGTGTTGCTTCTTTCAGGGCAGCTCTGAGTTGCTGAAAGTAGTTTAAACCACATTCAGGACGTGGTCCCTTTAAGAAGCAGCAACAGAGCCGTACCGCTCCGCTGCTATGAACAACAGACAGTTCTACGATCTCCGTGATTTGGCGGATTGTCATCATATTTTAACCCTTAACGATCTAATATCAACAGATCGCACACCCTTCCCTCCATTAGATGCATCACACTCGTCTTGTCCAGTTCTTAACCGAGTCTCTGATTCCACTTGTGCCCATTTGGCGACTAGAAAACGATCCATGTTGTTGTTCCCCTTTGCTCATAACACATTTGTGTTTTGGCTAACATGAGGAAGTAGCCTAGAGCAAAGTAAGGTCAAAAGTTCAATGCGTGCTGAGCTCATTGGCTGAATCACCTTGTGTTGGATTTATGTTTTTAGTTTACGTATTTGTTTTATTTACATTACGTACAGTATTTATTCATTTTCAAATGATAGGTTAATTATAGTAGTCTAAATTTTATTTATTTTTTTTTAGGGTGGGGGTGGTATGGGTATCCTAGGGGTAGATTCAGCTCCTCCTAGCCCCTGCCTGGCGTCGCCCATGGTCTACATTGCCATGAATCTGATGATACGATTCAACATTTGCATGTCACGATACGACATATCCGGATATTAAACAATACGATATGCATTGTGATATATCACAATATCAATAAATACAAATTTCATCTTTAAAAATACAAAATGGGATGAAATACAAGTAATATCAAAAATACGTGGTACAGTATTATTATCAAACTGTCACATTACATTTTTATAAAAAGTTTAACTTTTGCTTCTACAACAGATTCTGATTCTGTAACGTTCTTAAATTATTAATTAAAAAAAAGACAAAAAAACAACACATATACATCTATAAACCTGCCCAGTATGTTTTATGAAAATAAAGTGCAATCAACTTCCAAACTAAAATGCATTGAAAAGTGAAGTAGTTTAACAAGGTCTGATGTGGTTCACTGACACTAAACCGTTTACGTGCTATGCATATGTTTTTTTTTTCATTAAAACATTATTAAAATAAAAGATTTTGACATTTTTTTGGATTGATACGATAATTGTGTGGTGAAATATTGCGATATATCACTGAATTGTTTTTATATTTCACCCTTAACCCAATCCTGTTGTGTATTTTTCTTTTTTAATGCTTCTGTCAGTCAACATGTAATAAAACAGGCAGCATACTGCATACGCGAGTTAATATCTGCCTGATTCTCTTGGATGAATCTCAAGCACGTCCCAATGTTGCAGCGAATATGAGCATGAGAACACAGAATGGAGATTCAGTTTGTGGGATATGATTGAGCGTTTTATTGTGCGTCTATCAGCTCAGCAAATCTATTAAAGCAGGCCGTTAGATATATGCTCAGGCCTCTCTCACCTTCACCATCCGTGCACCTCACAATCTCCCATCTTCTCAGCTTTTTCACAGCTCAATACTCGTCTCTAATATGTGACTGATCCTTTCAGGAGCCAATTCAGAAGCTCGCCACCACATTCCACAGTTCTATCAGGTCCCGATAACGTGAGGTCTGCCCATCTGTCAGTGTTGTGACTGCTGGCTGTAAACTTCACGCTCCTTTTTTTTTTTTTTTATTCATCTTCTTCACCAAGGAGGGATGCAGCCAGTGTCGGAGAGCTGCAAGCATAATCTGAGATGAGAGAGAAATCAATTACCGCCTTTTTCCTGAGCCTAAAACAAGCCGTGTCAGAGAGCATCTACAGAGGGAGGACAATGGAGGCTGGTGGCCCCTCCAAACTGTCAGGAGACGGGGCAGGACGCACCCTGTCACCAGCCCTGACACACAGCTATCACTGCCAGCTGAGCAAAATAGGCCCCTGTCACACCTCAGAGCAGGATCCAGCCCCTTCATGTGTAATCAGGCTTAAATCAGTGATTTATGACCACAAAGTGAAATATGAAGGAAGACAGCAGAGAAACAGGCCAAAAGTGAAAAGCAGAAAGATCTTCTGCAGCGTTTTTTACACTTTTAAAGCACACACAGCAGAAAATACAACCCAAAACGTTAAAAGTAACAACTCAAAAACACCAGCCACAACTGGTCTGTAGCTATAAACTTAATATAGTGGAGGGGAAGTAAAAAGCGCCTGTGAGAATGGGAAGTATATTTCTGGCTGCAGCGTTTTTACCTGCAGAGTAATAATCTGTCACAGTGTTGAACATTGTCGAACATCCACAGGGCATTTCATTTATGAGCCACAAAACTCTCATCCACATGAAAGAAAAGGTTTCATAAGGGACGCTGTTTGCTTTGGTTAGCAAATCCATCAGCATTTTGGTGAATTATATCATTTCAAACAATATGAAGACTTTCAGAGAAGAATCACATACTGGATTTGTTGGGTTTTTTCCTTTTTGATACAAATTTTATATTTTGAAAGCGCCTTGAGATTACTTTTATTGTATTTGGCGCTATATAGATAAAGTTGAATTAAAACGAATTGGTCAGGTTTAACACACACACTAAAGGGAATCAAGCTACTACGCAAGGTTCAATGCTGTTTACATAATGCCTTTTTAGCTAACCTAGAACAAGCAACAACACTTTAGAAAATAAAATGTTGTAACAATGAGGTAATCAAAGGTTTTCTGCAGATTACTAAAAGAAAAGCATCCAGCAATGACAGATAACACATTAGCTCTAATCTCATATCTTCATTTTAGAGCCTCAACGATAGAAACATTTAAGTTCCAGATAAGTCATGAACACACTTCAAGTTGTGAAAAATCCACCAAAACATCAATTATTTTTCCAACTCGCTATTGTTACTTAACTAAAGACTACAGTATATACAGTTCAATTAGTTGCCCCACTGCAGGGACATTATTAAATTGCATGTTAGCATTTTGTTTAGAACAATGACCAATCTGAGCATTAACACAGGAAATAACAAATGGTTCAGTCTGTATTGCGGTTGTTTTGTGTGTTTTTGCCATCAATTTGTATATTTTTATCTCATTTTACGTGTTTTATTTGTCATTTTTATTTTTTTTTCTGTTATTTTAGGTTGGTTTTTTTTTTTGGTAGTTGTTTTGTGCATTTTTCTGTAATTGTGTATGTTTTATGGAATCATGTTGTGTATTTTCTTTGTTTTGTATAATTCTGTGATATTGTTGTAGTCATTTTGTGTTTTTCTGTAATTTGGGATGATTTTTTGTCTTTGTGTATTTTTTTGTTTTGTTTTTTTTTGTATCTTTTTGGAGTAATGTTTGTCTTATTTTGGTTATCGTCTGTTATTTTGTGTGTTTTTGGACTAATTTTGTTTATTTTTTTTACAATTGCCCCCAGTGGCCGATGTCTACCTTACTCTCTTAACACTTATGTTTTAAAGCTTGAAATATAAAAAAAAAAAAACCTATGAAATAGGAATTGACCAATCATGTTATTAGGCCTTATGTCTGTAGCCAGTGAAATGTCGTATTATTCACCTCCAAATTGTGCAAAGCTAATGCCTGCTTCATACTGTGAGTGTGTGCATTGACTGGAAGTCCTGTATTGCTTTAAAAGCAGAGTTCAAGGAAGCTCATGCAGAGCTTTCCATTAGCCGTGAAAGTCGTGATAACATGAAATGTAAGTTAGCTCTATTTACGGAGAATCTTTATCCTCTTTTCATGCACAACAACTGCAAAGGCATTGACAATGAATCCAGACTACAGACTCTTGGTTTAACGAGATAGTCATACAGAAAGTGTGAATAGCCTCATTCATCACTAACTACTGAACACTGATTGCCGCAGACATTCAGAGTGATACATATTCTACCAGAAAACTCAATGACGAGGAGAAATTGTGCAGAGTTGCCTTTTTTTTGCTTCAGTTCATCATTTGGTCCAAAGCAGCTGGTGAAGCCAGAGACAAAACTCAGCATCTGGCCATGGAGACTGTGCACTATGCACATCTGTCTGTCTTGCTGTGTGTTAGTTGTCATGAGGCACCCACTGAGAAGTGATGTGTCACAAATCACTGCCTCCATCCACGTGCAGGAGACAGTGTACCCATCAGCTTAGCATTATTACGGGCATGAGAGAGGCTTTGATTGTGGGACGCTGGAGCGTGAAGCTCCTGAAGGAGAGCAGAAAGGGAGGAGGGGTGGAAGAATGGAGGGGAGGCCCAGCTGGCGGCTGCTTCTAATTGGGCAGAGCAGGTTTCCATGGCTGACCAGAGCCATATGCAGCGTGGACCTAAAGAGAGAGAGAGAGAGAGAGAGGAAAGGCCAGGAGAACAAGGCTGGACTGGCTGCAGAGCTACAAAAAGAGGAGAGGCTGGTCACACTCCAGTCACCACAGTCTCAGTGTGACAGGGAGGGCAGCAGAAACCAGCTGTCACGCCCTGAAAGGAACGGACACACATACAAAAACAGAAAAACAAAAACTTCTGAAATGACTAATGTTAATAAAATAAAGTATCCAGCAGACAAAGGTGAGCCAGAAACAGACAAAATAAAAAAAAATATAAAATATAGAATCTGGGGGTGGGGTGGGGGGTTAGGGTCATGATAGTGTTTCCCAGCCCATTTTCCCATGTCGTGTTGTACTGGAAAGTCACGGAGGTGATAACAGTGAGAGGATGTGGGTTCTCCAGCTATCCACCCCCTGCCTTGCCAGTCAGATGAGGGTGCCAGTGCATGTCGAGCTCAAGGGCCAAATCGATTCACTTCACACTCTCAGCAGCATTAATTAATGATCTGCTGGCTGGATGGTACAGTGAGTGCTTGTCACGCCACACTTCCTCCCCTTACTTCACTCCCTTTCTAACAGGCCCAACTCTCCAGAGTCCTCTCCTTTCACTTCTCCGCCCTTTTTTCCCCCCTTCTACATAACACAATAACATAGATGCTCTTAAAACATAAGTGCTGACATAAACAATAAATGTACTAATAAGGATTTGAATATTGAAACTGAAAATATATATATACATGGGACATAAACTCTTAAAGAATCATTCATGGGACTTGGTTTTTATTTATTTGTTCCCTTTTACAACCCAGCAGATGTCTGGAGGGCACAACACATTCTGGTTTATGAGAAAAGAGAGAGGAAGCAGGTTAAAATCCACATAAGGCATGGCTCACTGCTGCCCCCTACTGTATTAACAGGACACATCAAGCACCACATCTCCTAAGATCTTGGTTTCAAGTGAGAAACCCAGACTGCATTCTCAGTATCTTCCTACAGCCTGAGGATTGATTTCTCCGTGCAGTCATGTGTCAGCATTTTGTGTATGCACACGTTAAAGAAGAAGAAGAAGAATGTGCACAATGGCACGCACAAGCCTTTTCTAACTAACTTTGTCTTGTGTTTGGTCTACATCCTGGAGCTGCTTTGACATTTTGAAGGGATTTTCAAAATGTCAATAAATCTCGTAAATTGCTTCGATAAGACTCGAGATGCTAAAACAACTCCCAAATTATTTTCATCCCCATCCACTTCTCTGACATTTCTGGTAAAGTGAGGGAATTAGAGCAACTGAAGTGACTGGTGGAATCTCCAGGGGCTTCAGAGAGACAGTAATCTGCATCAGAAGAAAAATCAGATCACCTTGAATTTGCATAAAGCGTCTTCAAATGGCTGCGCAGAGGGTGTAAGTGTGAGCTATCCGAGCTCGAATAACTCCCAGCTGTGGATTAGTATTGGGTTCAGCGAGGTCATTTAACACTTAAGACACTCTCTGGGGAGACTATTCATGTTGGACAAATTGTTTTGCTTTTACAGGAGCTCTTTGCTGCACAGGGGCCTTAGTGGAGTTCTGAAAGTAATTTGCTGCCTGTAGCGAGAAACACTTTGCACCCTGTTCTCTCTCCATTCAGAAGCTGGTGCCATATCAAAAATACTAAATGGCAACAAGAGCAACATCAGCGCCAGTTACACCAAAACAGTCACCAGCTGGGTTGGAATCTCTGGGACGAGCTGAAGACATGACAGGTAATGAGAAAACACTTGAACACTGTCATTCAGAAGAGATGACATATGAAAGCTAGATGTGAGTAAACTCACACGGGGGAAGGGAGAAGTTTAATAGAGGTGGACGCGGCTTGTTAAGTTGCGAAGAGTATCAGCGGGTTATCGAGAGTATTTCTGACTCCAAAAATTGCTTTTGTTGACAACACTCAGCCAAGTCGGTTGAGAGTAGTTTTTATGACACTAGAAAATAGGAACAAACAGGATAGCTTCAGTTTCCTGCAGAGTGGGATTCATTCTCCACAATGTGGCCCTCTGAACACCAGAGGCTGATGGATGGGCAACTGCATTCACTCCAGGATGTATGTTTCGCTATGGTTTCCATCAGGTGAGTGAGCACTAAGCACTGATATGCAAAAAGTAAGGGTGGGATGATGACGTGGGACTATATATCACCATTTTAAAACATCACAGAATAAATCATTGATTTTACGTACAGTATTATATCATACATTTCCATTCCTGCTACAATTGTCCCAAGCCAGCGTGTCTTCTCAACTGTATGAGACATAGGAAATGTTTACATGAGCGCTTTAATTCCCCTTAAATTCAGAACAAATATTAAATCCTCTTTAAAAAAAAATAAAATGACCCTGTAAACACCTAATCCCAACTGAAAATGGCCATGCCAAATTAAACCTAAAGGTCCAGTATTATCCTATTTTTTACCCATCTCCAGTTGTTCTAAGAACCCCAACAACATAATATTTGAGGTTTATTTTCCAGTTTTAGCCCGCTGAAAAGTCACTTTCAGACCGCTTCTAAAAACAGGCTGTTTTTGGGCCTGAGTGCATATGCATGATTGGATGTGTCTGTCGATGTAGACTCCACGCCACAGCTTTGTTACCACCGCAATTGTGTTTTGCTATCCACACACTATTGTTATTGTTTTCAGTCAAAAAACTGCACATTACAGTAAAACACATGGCTATGGTGCTGCTTCAGTATGTGTGTTTATCACAGCGGCAGCAAATCATTAATAGTCATTTCCTTCTCCTCCTCACCTCTTCTGACCACAGAAATAGTCCATTTAAGCCGATAGTCCGTTGTTTTGTCCTACCGCGGTGACGCATTGTGTCACAAACATGTTAAGTCATCCCATAAATATGATACGATCTGATATACGGCTACTAAAAGCTGCGCTTCGGATTATCTACCTACTGAATGTAAAGATATTAACTGTGGATAAACCGCAGTGATGATGCCCTGCCTTCGTCATGTTTGTTTTACCTGTAAGGTAGTTTGAGAGGGAGGAGCTCACATTCTTATGTAGGGTAGGAGGAGCCAGGATTGTCAGGAGGAGGACTTTCCCTCTTATGAGTCATAAGGCGAGAAAAATCCAACTCACCCGTTTGGAGCTCACTTAATAAAAAATGTGGAATAATAAGGGAGGGAGGAAACAGAACTATACAGAGGCTAAAGGAATGTATATCACTGTAGAAAACCATTATAAAGTGATTTTTCATAATACTGCCCCTTTAAATCTGGAGTAAGTGGCTGTTTATTCTGATTCCGCTGATATGTTAAATTCATTCTGGTCATTCTGCACATGCTCGTCCTCATGTGATGACGCGCTGGTGACCATATAATCCAGCATTGGACTCCAGCCAAGAGCATTCATTTAATAACAGAGAATATATAGATATAATGTAAATAATGGATGAAAGGAAGCAGAAACATGAGGACATTCAATGTCCAAAGGTCTCAATTGATGCCAGAAAATGTAGACATGCTAATATCGTTGAAAAAGAACATGTCTGTATCTAAAGTCTGGGCTGTGTAGACTGTTGTAGTTTGATTTTCTTTAAGTACTTGTTATGCATAGTTCATGCACAAATCGATCCATCATGATGATGATATCGTGATTTGATTTGAATTTCAGACTGGATTCAATGTTCTGTCTCTGCTTTGTGTTCTATTTGCAGAGTGGCACTTATTCCACTTATATTCCACTTTATATATATATATGTAATATACAGTATGCCCACAGTTAGTCAAATAAAAGCATGGTTCTTTTAAAAACTGCAGAAATAGCAGTTGTGAAGCTCACATCACCAGCATCAGCAGTCTGGACCCAAACCTTCTGTCACTGCTGCAGCCCCACTCCCATAAAAGTTAACTGCAGCAGGTTAGGAAAACAGCCCTGTCCTCTGCGTCAGGGAGTTTGTCGTAAATATGGTGTTTGTCAAGCCCCAGAGGAGCGAGCTTTGCTGATAGCACTCATCACCGACACAACACTTCATCTGCAGCTGCCAGACTCACTTATTGCAGCCGATTGTTTCAGATTGTGTTAATTTGTTGAACTGCAAGGTGATAATCATTTACTTACAGATTCAATGTGTTTGATTTCTCTTCCTCTCAGTTTTAATTCAGAAATGACAGAGCTGTGGCAGCACCGCTTTGATGGGGCCGTCGATCAATAGCAATTATGATTGATTGCTTCAGCCTCTGGGATTTCTGGGCTTCATAAGTTACTTTGTAAATCGCTTTTGGAGTGAAATTTCCAATAATTCAGGCGTTCAGTGATGTGGAGCAATGGCACAATATGAGCTAATATTCAGCATCACAGAGGCTCATATCAGGCTAAATTACAAAGCATTACTGGTGTGTTGCACATGAGAATCATTAACTCTTAGATAATTAAAGTAGACGACTCCTTGCAATTGGTAATAAATGGTTTTAGTATTCGTTTCAATTACAGGCCTGCAGAAGCCAGGGCAGAGATTGATCTGTGTTCTCGCAGGCTTTGAAAATTACTAATGTTTCCCAAGACATATTCACTTTTAAAGTTTTGGTGCAACCAGCTGAAGCTATTGACTGCCCGCGTTCACAGACCTGGCAGTCAGTAGGAGACCCCCACCCTAATGGGGTCCCATCGGGTGAGCATTCATCATTTTTGTTGACCCTGGTTTATTTAATCACAAGTTGGTAAATAATAATAGATTTGCCAATACATTGCAATATTTCACCATGCCATTATCGTATCGATTTATTTTCATGTTTTTATAAAGAAAAAAAAAAACATTTAATTGCGCCAACATCTGCGTAGCACGTGAACGCCCGGCCACTAGGGGTCAGTGAACCACATCAGACCTTGTTAAACTACCTCACCGCTCAATGCATTTTAGTTTGGAAGTTGATTGCACTTATTTTAATAAAACCTACTGAGCACTTTTATAGATGTACAGGTATGTGGTTACTTTTAAGAAAAAAAAAAAAAATAGAATTTAAGAACTTAACAGAATCAGAATCTGTCGTAGAAGCAAAAGTTAAACTTTTTTGAAAAATGTAATAACTAATAATTTAAGTGCTATCACCAATTTGGGGGGAAAAAAACACACAAAATGACGCATTAGGAGTAGAATGCTGACGCACGATCTGAGGCCGAGACGTATCCGTGCTATCTGGGTAGTTTGATAAACAAACCACTCGTATTTCAATTACAGTTAGCTATTTACTTGTTCTCACAAGTTGAAAAAAAAATGAAATAAATTGGATTTCATACCATTTTGGACTTTTGAAGATTAAATTTGTAATTATTGATATTGTGACATATCGCAATGTATATCGTATTATTTAGTATCAGGATATATCGTATCGAGACACGCAAATCGTGTATTGTATGATCAGACTCATGGCAATGCACACTAGTAAATAAGGCATGTTGGAGCTGGACATATATATATATATAATCCAGAATATATATAAGAATCCAACAAGTGACATGTTTAACATTCGCAGAATATTCTTTGTAAGTTTACCATTTACCTTCACACACGTTTACATAAACTATAGCCTCTAAATTTCTGATATGCAGCTAACTCAAGGACAACAAGAAAATCTATGAGAAGTGAAGAAGGCACTAAAAAATGGTGAGAAGAGGACAACAGCACTCAGAGTGCAAATCTAAACTTAACGGCGTTCCACTGAGATGAACCCAGACTCAGCGTTTACATGGCAGAGCCACAACCGTTTGCTCCATAATGAAGTGCGAAGTTGAAACACGGCCCGCTTCCAAAATAGATGCGCGCAATCTTTATAAATCAAAGATGAAACATGATGTGAATACGTAAGCAGCGATGCCGTTTGACTGTCAAGCACTTTCTAAACCTTCAGCCTGTTTACAATGAGTGGAATAACAGAACCCATAACCCAGGGAGGGAAAGAGTCAACTCCAAAATGAAAATCCATATTTTCTCTGGTTCCAAATCTTTGAAACTAAATCAATCGCAACATTTTCTGTCCTCTGTAGAAAGAAAAAAAAAAGATTGCATATCAAATGCTGACAGTTTGTGTCAGCCGGTAACACTTGACAAGTTCATTTTGTAAAAACGTGCAAAGCTTTTCTGTTAAACGCGCCTCATAAATATTTGAAATCCATTTCTTTTTATTTTTGTACATTCGTGAGTCTTAGGAAAATTATGTAAAAAAAAAAAAAAAAAAAAAGCCCTACATTTCAGTCTGAGTGGCTGATGTTCTTCACTGTAACTTTGTGCCCAGAACATCTGCTTTAAACACAGAGAGAAACCTAAATCAAAAGACTGCACAGCCAGCAGCGACTTTACCAACAGAGCTGCTTTTTCAAGGTCTAACCTCGTACACAGCATATTCAATTTATGAAAAAAAGAAGAGACACACTGAGTACAAAAAGTTTAACTAATTAGCAGAATGTTTTATTGGGGGGAGAAAAAACTTTTATATTTATAGTGTTTTAAAATAAACAAGGAAACATTAGAAATTCAAAGGCCCCAGGCTACGTAAAGTCTGGGTGAATATTCTCACTTAATCTAGTTTCTGCTAACTTGGAGAAAACCTCAATCCTCAAGGACTAAGGCAGTGTTTTTCAACCTTGGGGTCATGACCCCATGTGAGGTCGCCTGAAATGTCTAGTAATTAAAACACAGTGTTAAACAATGTATATCAATTATATTATCCTATGTAAACTAGCACAGTGCCCATTGGAGGTATGTATTCATATTGACAAACAGTATGGATGGGAAAATGAATGGAATATATATATATATATATATATATATACACCACCAAATTTAATCAACTGTTCCTTGGCCCATTATCAACGTTTTCTGAAAATTTCATCAAAATCCGTTCATAACTTTTCAAGTTATCGTGTACAGACAGCGTTGCGCTGCATTAGCTTAGCATTAGCATAGAATAGAACACTGACGAAGTCATTGTTGATGACATCATCAGTTTGAGAACATTCTTAGAACACCGATGACATCACTGTTGATGACATCATCAGTGTTCTAAAACAATGTTTTGACAGGAGTTCCACAGTGTGTATTGGTCATTTCAAATTGGTTTTAAATTGGTTTTGGAATGACCAAATGACTCCAAAATTACGGATGCACATACTCGGCGTATTAGGAAGCTGTTGACAAAGTTCCAGGTGGATCAGACAATGCGTCGGGGAGATATTGGCTCCACAAACACACACAGAGACCTTTCTTGCATTATACATAAAATGCAGTATAAAGAAGAGAGAAAAAAAATAAAAATGAAATACATTATCTGAACTGGCACATCTTGCCACTTTGTGATATAACAATGGGTTCATGATTGAAAAAAAAAAAAATCGTTTGAATTTATGTACATTGTTTGGCAAAAAATAACAAAGGAAGTTTAAAAAAATTAAAAATAAAATTGCTTTAAACTAAATTCCATCTCAAATTATTGACAACAGTTCAACCATCAAACCATGAACAGGAAGGCTTTCTGCTATCGCACTGGTTCAATTCAATTCAATTAAACAGCTACATATAATATAGAAGTGTGGCAACGTGGCTAGAATAAATATAAAGCTAATTTAACAAGGGATTCAACACATGGACACAAAATTGAAAAGTAGTGATTATTTGTGTCATTAATGTTTAAACACAAATTTAAAACCAACTAAAAGCACATTTTTAATAAGATGCAAATACAAAATGAACTAAATACTGAATCTCATTGTATTTTGTAAGAAAAAAGTGTATAAGCCTTTGAACAACTTCATTCTCTGACAAAGTGCACAAGAACTTAAAGACTTAAAATGCAAATGCTATTCACTTGATAAGAAGAGGTGCTTGAATACATTAGGAAAATCATTTTCAAACAAAAAAACAAGCCCCTCATTGAAGTGTGGGTTACAGTGAGTCACACAATCAACAGATGGCTGGCACTGCCTGGTCCCCTTAGGCAACAGCAGTAATGAGTTGGTGAAATATATCCAAATTTATGGGTTTAAATGTCTCGTATCTCCTGTAAATGCAAATGATGTTCATATGAGGTCCAGAGTTGACCAAGGATGAATAGGTTCCAATCTAAAAATGACACTGTGTGACAAAGTCATTCTTCTAAGAGTCAGAGTTTTCTCTGCCCTGCTGAAAGTTCCCAGTGACATTTAGGTCGTTGTTTTCATTCCCTCTGAGACAGACTCCTGAAACCTTCCACCAAAAGCTGAGATAACTCCTGCCTTTGCATTTAAAAGGCAACCATCATTAGGCTAATCACATTGTCAGCTTTTTTTTTTTTTTTTTAAATGTAAGGATGCATTGAAGAACATCTAACACTTTAACTCATGAGTTAGGCTCTGAAACGGAACGCCTGGCACTGCTACAACCATCTAAAAGTTGTTTTGCATTCGCAGGTACTTGGCAGCGTTTGTTTACACACATTAACCACAGATTACTGTCTAGAAACCGATAATCATCTGTGCCTTTGAAAAGTTAGGTAGTGTGATTTACGCATTAATACACGGGTAATCGAGCTAAAAGTTTTAAAACTAATTTGAGCAGCTGAGTGCAAAGGTAGCAGCGAAGCCACATGATTAATATAGCCTCCAAATCCTGCACAGAAGAACACGTTACAAATTCAGTGGGCGCAAATAATGATAAACCAGTAGTAATAGTAAACAAAAGGCCCCTACATTCCTTGCACAGGAACATTTATTTTGGAGAATTGAGCTTCAAATAGAGATTAAGTAAAACATTTTTAGATTGGTGTAGAAAAAAAAAAAAAAAAAAAATCGAGGAATTAAAAAAGCTTTTCTTTTAACTTGTGTGTAAACATGGGCTGTGTCCGAATATTCCCTCCCATCTCCTTTCTTATCCACTGTTCCATAACCCCGTGGATGACATCACAGGGTTAAGGAAAGGTGTTAGGAGAGAAGTTAGGAAATGGACATCACGCTTGTTTTGACAATCAGACGCACTTCCACTAGGTGATGTAGTAATCTGACAGCCACGACGGTGAGTGACGTCTGCTGTGATGAAAAAACTAGGCTACCAGGCAACAAGGAACAAAAGTGAAACTAATAGAACGTCACATTGAGAATGTTTGCTCACACGCACTTTCCACTCAGAAATATGAATTATGTTGAATAAAACATGTGACTAAAAATGTCTCTGATTTCTTATTCTTGAAACACAGTGTCTGTTTTATGTCAGTTATAATCTGATATCTTACATATCATTTACAGGTTTTAGATTATTTAAAGTTGTTCAAGACATATTATTGCATTGAACTTGCATGATCTCCGTTACTTGTCAACGCTCGGGTGTGCACGTCCCTTTAAATGTTGCTCCTTGTCGCCGCAAGGAATTGTGGGTCAGCAGCATTATCTTGTTTCCTTTGGTAAAGGATGCATCAGTGTTTCCTAGGCTAAAGGAGGTGAAAAAGGAAGCATTGAGCCTCTTTTCCTGAGCTTAAAGAGAACTCGGACACTCTTTATCATGGCTACCATTTAGACACTTCCAGGGGTGAAGGAACAGTGGACAGTAAAGGAGATAGGAGGGACAATTCGGACGCAGCCATTGTCTTAGATATTTGTGACATCCTGACACTGCTGATACCCTTCCATGGAAACATACATACTAAGGCACACAACGCTGTGACTGAGCTCACCGTCACATGGATGAGAGAGAACAATTTCTTTATGTCAACAATCAAAGCTCAAACAGAGGTAAACTCAGATGCGAGGTACCACAGGGTTCCATTTTGGGACCTCTTTTATTCATAATTTATGTCAATGATTTAAGTAATGTTTGAAATAACGTAATGCCTCTTATGTTTGCTGACGACACGTCTTTTATTATCTCATTCAAATTGTGATAGTTTAATAAGAGAAGCAAATTAAAAAATATCAAATATCTGAGTGATTTAAAATAAATCAACTCTCTCTAAATATACAAAACACTAACTTTTTGATATTCGGCACAAAAAATGAAAGATTCAATGAAGAGGATGCTGAGGTATAATTGATGGAACCAAAATTAGTCAAGTGACTCAAACTAAATTTTTAGGCGTCATCGTAGACCAAAAATTAACCTTAATCTCACGTTTGTCGAAAAATAATGAAAGCTATAGGTATTTTGAGTAGAATTTACTCCTTAATAGATCCGAAATGTATGATGACACTGTATTATAGTTTAATTTATACACATATAGTATAACTAACTGTAATATGATTTGGGGTGCTACGTGCCAAACACATCTGAATAAGATTTTGATACAATTTTTTTTTCTAAGAATAATGAATTTTTCAAATAGATTGTCCTCATCTGCTCTTCTCTTCGGGAAATACAATGTTTTGACAATATATATTGTTAATATCTATTGCACTTGTCTCTTCATGTATAAATATGTGCATATGTCCAATGTTATGCCCAGAGCTTGTAGCATTTTTCTCATATATACTTCAGATGTTCATGCCTACTCCACCAGGCATTGCAGAGATTTGTATCTGCCCTTCTGTAGAACTACAGCCAGACAAAATACACTGAAATATAGAGGACCATCACTCTGGAATCATTTATCTCTTGCTCTAAAGACTATATCCACTTTTGACTCTTTTAAAAGGCAGCTAAAAAGAATGTTAAAACAAGTATTCTTTAAATATGTGTATTTTCAAACATTGACCTACCTGCTTATTCCTGTTTTTGTTTAATTTGACTTTTAGGAGGTGGTCTTATAAGACCTCTAATGGTCTTCTCACTCTCTCCTGCACAGTTATGTTCTTTTAACCACTGTATACATTTTGTCTTATTTGTACAAATCAAATAATCATTAATGAGTCCTAACATTTACCATGAGCATTCATTTTGTGCCTTAAAAACTAAGCATACTTTTAGGTCAGTGGTTCTCAAACTTTTCAGTTTCGTACCCCTTTAGAATTTTAACCTGAAGCCATGTACCCCTTACTCTTGCATAAATAAACATAATGTAATCTCATAAATAATGTAGCTCAACAGTGAAATTTGTCTCAGAATTTTACCTATCCTTTTGAGAAATAAGATATCATTTCAAAAAAGAATTAAAAAAATGTTATTCAGAATTATCACTTGATTTATTAAATTAATTAGCCTACTGGCATTTTCAGTGAGAAACAATATTTGTTTTTGGCCAACAAAAAAAAAAAAGAAAAAAATGTATTAAACATTTGTTGATTTAACATAGCAGTAAAACAACATATTCTCTCGCTACAACTTTAATGAGAAAGGTGAGGTTGAGTGGATGCACACAGAACTCTGTAATGTTTGGCTGTATTTGAGAGAGTCCGAGTCTCTAGTTGTTCTCCATGCAAAGTCTTGTGTGAAAGTGGGTTTTCAGCTTTGACATACATGAAAAAAATACACAAGTACATTTTGATGAAGGGCATCCATGTCTTAACAGCACATTTGGTTAGCGCAACACAATGTTGCTCTTGTCACATTTGTGTGTGTGGGGTTTTTTTTTACAATATCGTTTCTCTTTCACCGCTAGAAAATATTCTTGCCCAATGTGTAATTTGTGGCAATGCATGGAGGCTTCTGACTGCTACTCTATTGATATTCTAGTTTCCAATGTTGTCACACTGTTTTTAATTTCTACTCACGTACCCCTTATGACAACTTGCGTTCCCCCAGGCTACTATGGGAACCTATAGGCTTTAGATTATTGTGGTAAAATAGTTATTTCAAGGCTTACTACAGCAGTGATGTAGTATCAGATCACACACCACCAGTTTCATCAACAGTTTCTTCCCAAAAGCAATCCACTCACTAAACAATAAACACCACAGACACCATCATCACTACTTACATAAAAAATGAAATACTCTGTCTAAACTTGTGTTTTTAATATATTATACCATGCACTTTTTTACTGATTAACTTTTTATACCTCATGTACTTTTATATTGAACTTTATATACCAATGCACTTTTATTCTGATTAACTTTTATACTGATGAACCTTTTACTCAGACTTTGACCATACCTTATGTTGTTTTTTTTTTTTTTAATGATAACTGTCCTGGCTTGAATTTTTAATTGTACTTGAATGTTGTGTGGGGGGCATTTGCAATTTCGTTGTACTTTGAGTCAGAATTCTTTTGTCATTGTACATTGACAGACACTTGATGACATTAAATATAATATAATCGAGTCGACTGCAGGTTGGTCCTGGAGACCTTCTGTGATGCTTATTTGAAACAAACTAACTCTGATTGGTATTTGCTTTTAGAATATGTCTTGTACATATCCAGTTATACAACATGCACAGACTTTTTCTCAAGAACTCAAACTGTAACCCAAGAAAATCAAGTTTATAACTGAATGTGAACAGAATTTGTAAAATGTTTATCCAAGGATGACGGACATTAATTATAATGTAAAACAGCACATCGACCGAGGTAAATTTCTTAAAATGTAGCAGTAGATAAATTGTGACAAAGCCGACTTGGCAATGTTAACATTCTTCAAACGGAGGAGGTAAACAAATTATCCTGATATGTTCCGTTAGTGAGGATGCAAATTAGGGCTTAAGAGCCCAGTGGGAAATCACAATGATTAGAGAGTCAGAGTTTTTAAACATGGACATCTACCAAGTGAGCACTTCAATGAACCAGGCCTGAGGCTAGATAGGACAAACCTACACCCAAGCTGTGCAATTTAACACCACAAATGGCAAAAAAACAAGATAAAAGGCATCATATTATTAAAAAGGAGAGGAGAAAAAAAATCTTGAATGGAAAGATTAATTTCTGCCGTTACATCTACAGTAAAAACAAAAGACAAAGAAACTAAGCTGGCATTAGACAGATTATTTACAGTACATTTGCCATGATTTAATCAAGAAATGTAAAAATTAGTCCACTGAAAACGCAACTCATTTCAATGTTTACCAAAAACATGCAACATTTTAACACTAGAATCATTTGTATTATTTTGTTTAATTAGATCTCAAACTTTTGCATGCAAATAGTGCAAAAACAATTTCATATTCCAGCTCAAGCCTTAGTGCATGTCATGAGTTTTCTTTTATCAAAGGTCAACTCTGGCTGGTTGTACACCCCACATTTAAACATACACGCTGCAAAATTTGTTCTGGATACTGTAGCCACAATATCTGCCGGATCAAAACTTGTTCTTCCTTTTGAAATTCTCTATCCACTCACCAAATGTTCATTTCAATCTGTTCAGAACTTTTTGGAAATATCCTGCTAACAAACATCCAGCTTAACAGATAGACGGACGGTAAATTGGAGGTAAAAATAACTGCTCTAATGTGAAATAATTTGGAGGTTCTTGATCAACCTGTTGAAAACTTCAAGAGCATCTTTGCCGAAGGAGACATTTGCTCCGTGCACAGTAGTGAATAGAAAATCTAAGTAATTGTATGTGAGAACAGATCAACCTGACCTTAGACACCCTAAGTATCTAGCTCTGTGTCAGTAGAAGACCAGAGATTCAGGAAAATATCCAAAAAGAATGAAGAGCTTGTGCATCAGAAAATAGGATCAAGAGCAAGAGCGTGGCCGGACACGACAGTGAAAATAGAGAAAAGTCATTTAACGGAATTATTTGCATTTCAAAGATAAAAACTTCCCCATCTAAGCTCATCTGTATGTGAAACAACAAAAAACTCTTTTGTAGCAGCAAATTACTTTATTCTTATCAATATATACAAAGCTATTTATTTAAAGACACATTTGTATTAAATTACTTGTAAAATATTGGGCATGCATGTAACATCTCCAGCTCAAATAACATTGATATGAAGATCAAAAACAAACCAAATATTATTCTTCAACAAGTGGTACATTTAATGTTGGACATACAGATTTAAAATATGACAGATTTTTTTTAAGAATTAACAATGTTAATATTAAAAATAGTATCTTGGTACACAGGTCTGCACTGCGTGGGTAGGATGTACGACTTGTATTGCTCCCCGAGGTTGAGTTTTGTAACTGGTGGTCATTGCTGGCTGTGCAGGCCTCGATCAGACATTTGACAAGTGATTAATCAGGCAGGCAGCCTCAGAAGAGCAACTGAAAGTTAATTTCCACACTTCTGCATGTGGAGCTGAATTTAAAGCATGTGCAGATGGGGTAGCTGCGTTCATCACGCCTTCAGGGTGACTCCTGGCCCTCACATTTGCAAAAATTACATCCAGTCTGACTGATCCACATGCTTCTTTCTCATGAACCAACACACAGCACACATCAGAGCACAGGCGAAGAGTTAGGCTATGGAATTGCGAATGACAAGGTGGAACATTGGCTGATTGTTGACCTTGAGAAAAGACGGCATTCTCCTGCACCAATCCAAAGTGAGTATCCGTGAGTAGGAACTGGGCCAGATTTTCACTTTGTCCGCTTGGGCCAAGGATTACCGCTACACTTGTGTACAGTAGCAGGCTAACTCTCTCCAAGGGGACTGTGTCGTCATTCATGTTGCAATGAAGAAGATAAAAAAGATTCCAGAGACTTTTTTGAAACTGACAGGAAACCCTTAGGCCAGTATCCAGCTGCAGATCAGGTACACAGACATCCCACGTCAGACAGATTTCCATCAGATTTCTATTGAGCAGTGGGCACTGAGTAACCCAGTTGACATCAGGACAAATAACATCAAGTATAGCTCTGCACATCTCTTTGGTGTGTGCCTGGCTATAGGTATACACAGCCAGGATGCTTTCCTGTGTACTTCCCATCAAACATAGACTGTGGCCATATAAGCCAACCTGAACTTCCTTCAGCTGCAGCAATGGAAGCTGATGAAACAAAAGCAATTCTCCAAAGTCATTGGTCAAGGTATAAAGTTCAGTGTCTGTGAGGATCAGGAGGGCAGGTTGGGGGTTAGGGTGGGTGCATGTGGCTACATTAAGCCAATAAAGAGCTGCTATTTTGGGGCTGGTAAGCACTGGAGCAGAGATGATGGACTGTAGAGCTTCAACCATAACAGGCAATGGCAAAGTTTGTAGGTTCAACAGGGAATCAGGGTATGTTATCAGAGTTTGAATGATTTGGAAGGTCCTCAAGGCTTCAGATGACTGAACTTTGTCCTGATGTTCATTTGAAATCTCATTTATCGACTCTGCTATTAGCTTGGAGTTTTGTTTTGAATCAGTTTCAAATGTGTCTTTCGTAGATGATGACCTGATACTCTTATTGTTTTGCCAGGAATCATCTAGGAGCAGCGTCTGTTCGTTTGTCATTCCTTCCCCATTGGTCTGTGTTTTTTGTAATGTCATGATGGGAGGTTGCGTTAGATCAAAACTAGTGTAGTAGTCCTGAATCATCTGAGCTGCCTCTTCAGGCTTAGGTTGAGCTGTATCCATCAGTAGGTGCTGAGTCAGAGGTAAAGCTTTCACCATGGAAACAATGTGACTGTCTTTAAACAAAGAGAACACAAAGCTCCCTTGAAGCAAGAAGACTTGGCATCCTTTCACTACAGAGGAAACGTTTCCTTTTCCAACAAAAGAGACTATATTACTAGTCCAGCGGGCCCTAATGGGATATAATCGTACTCCCAAAATCTGCTGCAAAACTGATGGAGCGCCCCAAACTAAATGCCTTGCATCACGAACAAGTCCAGAAACTCGACTGTACAAAGAGCCCAGTGTTGATTTTTGAATTGGGGCTGGTGCGGTCCCAGTGTTACACGTCTTGGAGATCCCCTGCAAACCTCCAGCTTTATCTATCTCTCCATTGAAGAACTGGCCCACTGAGGCAACTTCAGGTGAACAAGAGGCTACAATTCTGCTGTGATTCTTTCTATCAACCTGAAAATGAGTGTTGCTTTGTGGGAGGACTGACACTGAACTAGTTTGCCCACTGCTCTGCAGGTGGGACATGCAACCTAATGAGCTCCCACCAGAGTCAGGTCTCCCCTTGTTGCACTCAGTCACAACACCTTGGAACTCATTAGCATTCCCCCTCGGTTCCATATCACATCCATCACCCAGGCTTAGGAGGGTCGCCTGCTGGAGGCTGGCGTCCCCTGACCAAAGCTCTACCTGATAACTTGCAATTTTAGCCTCACTGTGAGCTTCTGTCTGCAGCATTTCAAACACAGGACGTGGCCCTGATTGATGATACAAGTCCCTCTCCTGCTGCCGGCCATCCCTGGTGCTTACCCCGTGCAGTAGTGTATCTCCATCCAACTCAAAAGTATTGTGAGGGACAGGATGGCTTCCCTGTATGACCTAGTTTGGCACATCAAGAAAGATGAAACAGTGAAAAACATTTTCAGTATAATGTAAAAGGAAAAAGATAGACATTTACAAATAGGTTTTTAGCATTGCCTTAAAAACATAGAGTCATAAAATTCCTGTTTTTAATGCATGTCTTTCATATTATTGTTATGATTAATTTCATATCTTTAATTGTTGATCTATTTGATGTACAGTGCTTTGATTGAAAGCGATCTATAAATAAATATTATAATTGTTATTAATAAGAATGGTAGTTACATTCCAATCAAAAACAACGGACATAACCTGTAGTTTGCGCAATATTATGGACCTGGACCAAATCATGCGTTTAATCATTTATATAGAAAGGGTCTATTCGTACGCTTACCGTACAGACAACTATTGGTGCTATTAGTACGTTTACCGAAGTACACGCACGTACCATCTTAGGGTTAGGTTATAACCCTGTATCGCAGCAATTTTTAGGGTTAGGTTTAAGGTTAGGTTTAGTCTTAGTCACGTGATCTAAACTGGCCAGTGACTGACCTTGTCACGTGACCTAAACTGGCCAATGAGGAGAGATGCATACAGATAGAATGTCGGTATACTGTATTGATACGGCAACCGAACGGATAGCTACTACCATTTACATATGGGAGAATACATACTGTAGTTTCCTTCAGTGCTGGGACGGAGGTGAAGCTGATGTCAGGGTCGTTGAAGTCATCTCTGTCTGCATTCATTTTGCTGAGGATACAGATGATACCATGTCCATTTTTTTAATCTCAAAAAGCAAACAATGTATTCTTATGAATTCACATGTCTGGTGGCTATTTATTTGTCATCAAGAGGGTCCATTTTGGTCCTTTGGGTGACCAAATGTGTCAAAGTTAGAGAATAGTTTGTTTTGTTGAAAAAGTAGATATCGGAGAAATTAGCTCTGGCAAGCTATGTCGCTCACCTCCACCAGTGTGGTAGTGTAAAAGGATTATTGTTTTTTCCAAAATAAATTCAGTACTACATAAATCCAAACCATCCTTTTCTTTTCATCATGAGACAATCAGGTTTTAGTAACAAATATGATATCAGTTTTTAAAGATGGCAGAGAACAAACCAAGACCTGCCTCTCAGAAAAGCCATAATTTGTGTTTGATGAGCAAACTGCCAAACTGCTGGATGTGACTCTACTAGCTGTGAAACTAAATATAAGCTGTTGATTTGTGGATTAACATACAATCCTTTGGAGGTAATGTCACAGCCTTCTCTAATATGCTGACAGCAAACAACGGCTTTGATTGTAGTGTCTGTATTGCAGCAGGTTGATGTGTCAAAATAATAGAAAAAAAAAAACATCAAAGGGGACAGATACAGGTCACAAGGACAATTAAAACATTTTATGGATCATGAGGTTATGATGTGCTCAGCAAAGGTCATCTGCTCAGAAAGAACAAAGGATTTCTGAAAAGTGGTAAACTCATGCCACAGTACTTTGTTTAGTTTTTTTTGCGAGCCTGCAGTTACGCACTTCTCTCCTACGCGTATTCTTCGATCCAAGCTTCTGACACGCAAGTAGAGCAAAACCGCGAAGTGTGTGAATGAAGGTGGGCTGAAGGAAAGGAGGCGGTAATGACATTTACAAGCGTGGGGAAAACTCCATGTGCCGTGATTTTTAGACAGCCTAAAAAAATTACATTGAAATCCGTGAAAATGATAAAGTTCAGTTTTAATTTGAAACGCCTTCATTGATAATATAACAGGATGATTTGAGGATCGGTCTCATTCTGTCAGAGCCACAGTTAAAATATCTCTACTTGATCATCACCATCCCTGTAAAGCGTGACGGAGTGAGATGCGCTGGAGATATGAGGAAACAACGCGGCCGCAGAGCGTCCTGCTTTAATACAGAGGAATGTTTGCAGTGAAACAGAACTATTGGCTTCCATAATACGCAGTTTTAAATATCAATTGTTTAAAGCGACCTGAGCCTCATTTAGATATGTGTGGGAACAGTTTGTGGTCCATCCTCATCCGCATATGACAGGTTGTTTCACTCTGTAGTGGATCAAACTGTGACTTTATGTTGGACATTGTATGAAAATAGTTGAATGACCGACCAACGTGGACAGAAGTCTGCGTCTGTCAGAGTTTTAATAAATCGCGCAGCAGCAGCTGAGTGATCACAGCTGCTGTTGCACGACGCACGAGTCAGTGTGGCTTCAAATGTAGCTTATATTGCACTAGAATTATGGACTTGTGTTTCACCTTATTCCATGGTTAGAAGTGCGTAAGAGGAAAAGAATTTACACACACCGGAGAATGCGCGTAAAGCCAGATTTTAATGGAACGCCCACATTTCAGGGCTGCTCCACCCACAGTGCATAACTGAGATGAAGGAGCGCAGCGACTGACTCAAGTACAGGGGAAGAAGTTTGTATCCAGTATTCCTTTAGCCCTTAAACATCCTTCAAGAAATAAAGCCAATGAGACACTCAAAGAAGCCTTTCTCTGACTTAACTGATTGAGATGCCTTCTCAACAATTCAAATTATAAGTGCAACATTTGGCCTATATTATACCACATTTTTACAAAATATCTTCAAACCACTCAAATCTCAAAAAAATGTTCCATCATTACACACTGTTCTCCTTTTTCATTTTGCATTTCCAAGTATTCAGATATCAGACTACAAACACCTCCTCAGTTTCGAGAGCTATGTCAAGTAGATATAAAAAATGCAGCAGTATCATACAGGAAGAAGACATGAATAAATGCTTCACTTACAGGATGGTTTGAATTTAAATTGGATGTTAATATTACATTATGCAGACATATTGCATCTCTGTTACAACACAGGCAGAGGAATGGAACATTTTCCATCTGGTAAATGGTTAGAGGCAATTTTGGATAGGATGATTGTATTAAAATGCCACATGCACACAATCCAAATTCAAAGAAATCTGAAAAGGAACAAGCATATTAAGTGACCACATTCCATGATGGAATGTTCGGTGGAGTACGCAATGAGCAGGTTGTCTTTTTTTTTTTTTTTTTTTTTTAACAGAACATCTGCTAGAAATGAGTGTAAGTAGTGAGAAAAAAATGCAAAACATTTTTCTATGTACTTATTTGAGTCCATGTTTAAAGTCAGTTACTTGTAACAATCAGATTGCGTGAGTAAGCACCTACAATACGCATTCACCACTAAACTTAAAACTCCCTTTCGTCTGCTCAGAAAAAAAGGTTTCTAGTGTTAGGGATAAATTATTAATAATAATGAAAAAAAATGGCACGCTACATCTGACGAAGCATGGGACTGGTTTATGTAGATTTAATGTTGCATACACTGTAAAAAGTTAGCAAGACCTCTTAATAACATTTTCACTTATTATACGAAAAACAGTTTTGTGCTCTTCCTGTCCACTAAAATCCACCAGTCCAAAAGAAGGCTGCCACCTATGAGTCCGGTTCTGCTAGAGGTGTATTCTTGTTTAAAAGGAATCGTCACTGATGCTTGCACATGTTGAAGTGTTGGGTTTTTCATTATATATATATATATATATATATATATATATATATATATAAATAAATAAGTTTATTTATATATTGCCAATTTCAACAAGTAATCTTGGCATTCAACACAAAATATAAAGTTGGAGTTACCAAAGCTACAGGTGATTCTAAGGTATCTTTCCTCCCATTGCTTTTCCTCTTGAACAGCTCCATGTGCTGTAAAATTGTTATTTAATGAAAAACCAGCATGTGAAACTAAAAATGATAAATCATTTCAGTAGGCAGTAAATTAAAACATTTGAATGTACACTGAGACAGTGAGAGGTCAATGAACTGCCTCTTGATTCCAAGACAGTAATGTGTGATAAATAAAGAGGTCACTCACTGTGCTATATGTTGTCCTTGGTTCAAGTTGCCACAGTAAGAACAGAGGAACCCTATCATTGCAAGTAAATCCACGAAGCAGAATTGACATTTTTTAGTTATCCAAAGGGATTTAGGCATCTTTCAATTCATATCATTGAACAGTTTAAGGAGTAAATATCCAAAATACCTACTGAAAAAAGATTGTCCAATCAGTTTACAACTTGTCAATTGCTACACACATTTGCTTAAATGTTATTTGTATATAGGAACTTTATTAAAAAGGTATATAAAAAAAATTAAATATTTTTTCCATTTGCATTTATTTGAAAATGAAGGCAAATCAGAATTAACTTCTGTGTGCATTTGTTTTTATTTGCTTTGAAATTCTGATGTTTGCCAACTAACTTCTATTAAGTTGCATAACTTGCATTACATTTATCAGCTAATCTCACTTTAGGAGCTAAAAATCTACATTAACTAACAAATTACAATGGCGGTTATGAATATCAATTAATACATACATTAAAACTGTATTAAGATGATGCTTTGCAATCTGCAAACTCACAACAACCTGATGTGCACACTTAATTACAGGGAGCTAAAGTTAGGACTCGTCAGCAACCATCTTAAAAATGGTGGTTGCTGAGCTTCCAGCTCAGAATGAAACAACTGATTGGTTTCTTGTAAGTTCTCCCCTTTCGTAACAGGAATGTAGCAAGATTTATGGCTTTGATTCGGTGTACTTGCCTGATGAATGCGGCTCAATAAGAAAGTACCTCGTGCAAATTGTGGTTTAGTGAGTACAGTTATGCAGGGTCACGGACTGCAAAGAATTGTTATGTATGTCTGCATTAATTCTTACCATGGACTCTGCCATCTTCTGTTAGCAGGATTATTAGTAGATCTGCAGAAGTCAGTCGAAGAAAGAGTGGAGGAAGACAGCAGCCTGCTCTGCAGACAACAGAAAAACAGCTCTGTGAAATAAAAACCTGGCCATGAGTGACAAGTGCATATAGTGAATATTTAGTAGTTCAATGATAGTATTGAAGATATTGTCAGTATTCATAACATTTGTAAACATGAGGCAAAACAGTACCATAAATAAATGTCAAAATGCAGTATGATTATTCATCTCTCACAAAAAAACCAAATAGAACCAAAAACCGTGTGGGCTGACTTCTTCACTATCTTCAGTTATTGTGTGGCTACAGGAGACAAATGCATCTGCAAGTTATTGTTGGTCACTTCCACATATTTGTAATATTGATTGCAATCAATATTACAAACAGTATCAGAGGTTACCCTAATAAACAATGCCTGCAATATTTCAGTAAAGTAGTAATTGCCACACAAAAAAAAAATCATGCAGGGGTTCATATGGGGCCAGGATTACGATGGATAAGTTAATATGTTTTACCCTAAGGTTTAGACCCCCCTAATGCTATGAGCAGAAAAGCAATTGAAGTGGTGGATATTAAGCCCCTTTGTCAAGACTACGACATGCCACTGCTGTGCTAACACCCCTATCAAGTTCCTTGTTTAAAGACTCTAGTTTGATTAAGGCCCAACTCCTCCTTCTGTTGTCTTTTCCATTGTCTTCCTGTGTGCACTGCATTTTAGTTTGAAAATAACAGTTAACTTTGCTGATCAAACAATTATATGAAGGTTTTCCAAAACTTCCAAACATTAACACATTTGTTTTAAAATAAAGATAAATTCTACCCCTTGCTTCAATGCACCATTACAAGAAGTGAATGTTAAGTTTATGAAAACAAAGACCTGGCTTTCTTATTCTCTATATAAAAAAAAATAAATAAATAAATAAATAAAAAAAAGAGTAATTGAAGAACTTTCACTGCAAATTTTAATTTATTTGCTAATTTACGAATCATATTTCCAAAATCGATTTGTACAGAAACAAAACAGGAAATTTGATGCATTCTTATGTGAGGGAGTATTTATGAGGCTTCTTTGAACCCATGCAAAAAAAAAAATTAATCTTGTATTTAAAAGCCACTGATAAATCCAGATTTATTTTAAATATCTGAAAATAAGATGTTTATTTGTCAGGTGAATGAGGCCTACAAAATAGACTGAAGTCTGCAGTGTTTGCAGCTTTCTGACACATAAGGTACTTGACTGTTCTGCCTCCTTGGAACTCTTTTCAGTGAGCCAACACTAAATGTTTAAAGTCAAATTACAACATTCATCTGGAACAGTTCTATAGTTTCTCTATAGAAATGAAGTTGAAGAACAGCAGATCAAAATCCTGAGTCCGGCTAAAGACTAGTGCTACAACACCGCAAAATACAGCTGTAAAATTTTATGTAGGGACTGAGTGTAAGTCCATGATGAGTACTACTTACTGAAGGTGGTGGGAAATAAAACTTGTAGTGTTAGCAACAAAGTGCATGCTGCTGTGTGGCTTTTACAAACCATCAGAGGAGTCATGAGACATGAGCAACTGGCTTCTCTGTAAAATACTCCAAGTATCACACAATGTCTTTGGAAGTTCGTCTTGCTCATACCTTGTGTTTTCTTCTTAGCTGAGAGGCTTCAGTTGGGTGGTTGAACTTGAAAATGGTTTCTCTTCCAAACCGTATGATTGCTCCTAAGCGACCCAAAAGGAGGAGTGTAAAGATAAGAATCACTTTACTTTTCTTAATTACTGTAACACAAACTGAACAAACCAATAAATTGAAGTGAAAAAAAGTTAAAAAAATAAATAAATAGATGCAACTGGCCTCGGTCTGAAAAGAAAGAATTAAGTTTAAATATATACAAGAAATTTCTGGGTCTTTTATTTGGAAAAGAATCCTACTTCTGTTTTAATGCTGCTCTTGAAACAGTCTTGATGCACTATGTACAAATACCCACAAACAGAAACTGCCCTGAGCTGTCAGTGTAGATAGAAGACACACACACACACAAAACTACTGCAAGAGTATTGGTCCCTTCAGCCACTACAGAAATTAGCAGCACGTGTTTTAATGAAGACCAGGAGAAGAGCTCACATTACTCCAGTTTTAGTATCACTACATCGGCTCCCTGTGAGCTTCAAGATTGATTTTAAGATCCTTTTATTTAATTTAAAAATGTCTCAATAGTTCTGCTCCTTTCTCTGAGCTGACTTTATTTTTTGAACCGTCACAGACCCTGAGGTCCTCTGGTCCAGGCCTTTTAATAAAACAAAGAACTATTACATAAACCCATGGCAACTGTAGAAAAGCCTGCCAGAAAACATGAGGGACACAGAGAATAAGGACTTTTAAATCCAAACTCAAAATATATCTTTACTTTGGCTTTTACCAAGTTAGTACCTTTAAAATGTTTCAGATATTTGTATCCTTTGTTTGGCTCCCGTTTTGTTTCAATCCTGCTTTTAGTGTTTTAGTCCTATCTAAATTGTTCATTTTAGTATACTTATTTTTACTATAGTTGGATATTTTAATTCTATTTCATTTGTATAACATTTTTATTTAGGGTTTTACTGTTTTTGTATCTAGAAGACAATGACCTTTGCTGTAAGTTGCAACTAAGGTAAAGTGTCATATTTTTATTATTTGTACTTAAAATGGTGACTTCAAGTTTGTGGTTGGTAAATTATTTTGAAGAAAAAAAATGCACACTTACACAATAATGTATTATTTACAATATTTTTTTACCTTTACACATTAAATGACTGTTTTTTTTTTTTACATTTAATTAAATTATTGTAGCAGACCTGCATTTATATGGCTATATCCACAGATTTCATTGGGATCCTCTTTCTTTCCCCTTCTAGCTCTTCACATCAATTGCTAAGCTTACCACTATTAATGGTTTCCAATTAGTGACAAAGCACTGGGGAAAAAAGCATCCTATGATAGATTCCAGCAGCTGTTGGATAGGAAATTACAATAATGTGTTCAAGAAAATAAGTTCTGATCCAGTCCTTACGGAAGATATTATACCCATCAACAAAATATTTGCTGAGTTTTAATCTCATCACAGCACAGAAATAGCTCTTACCAAAGTGATCAATGACATAAGGTTGAACACTGATTCAGGAAAAGTGTCTTCTCATTCTATTGGATCTAAGTGTTGCATTTGACACTGTGGACCATAACATTTTGGTACAGATTACTGGATTAAATGGACTAAATGGAAAAGTATTGTAATGGTTTAAGTCCAAGGAACAAAGTTATTTTGCAAGTATTGGAAACTTTGAATGTGAGTGATTAACATTGCACTGTGGAGTTCCTCAGGGCTCTGTTCTTGGACTCCTGTTCAGCCTCTACATGCTTCCTTAAGGACAAATTCTTCAGTGCTGTAAGGTTGATTATCAGAGCTATGCGGATGACACAATTATATCATATGTAATATGATAAGTGTTGTGTGACTGCTTAAGAAGGTAAACTATTCAACTAAATCATGACAAGATGGAGGTTACAAGGTAACAAGGAAAAGAGGACTGCTGTCAGGGAGTATCTTGAGTCTCGATCTTTAAAAGCTAAAAACCGAATCCGAAACCTTTGTGTTCTGATTGACTCAGATCTGACTTTCAGCAGTCAGACTCAATTAATTACAAAAACGGTTTCTACCACCTAAAGAACAACTCCAGAGTGACAGGTTTCATGACTCAGAAAGATCAGGAGAAACTGGTCCATGCTTTTATCTCCAGCAGACTGGACTATTGTAATGATCTTCTGACAGGAATCCCCCAAAAGAGCATCAAACAGCTACAGCTGGTTCAGAACGCTGCAGCTCGGGTTTTAACCAGAACAAAGAGGTCAGAGCACATTAGTCCAGTTATAAAGTCTTTACACTGGCTACCAGTCAGCCTCAGAATGGACTTTAAAGTTCTGCTGCTTTCACAGAATGGGTTTGGTCCAGAATACATCAGTGATGTTATTCAGGTATGAACCGAGCAGGTCTCTCAGATCTATGGACACAGGTCAGATAGTGGAGCCCAGAGTTCACAGAAAACATGTTGACGTTGTTTTTAGTTGATATGCTGCAAAGAAGTAGAAACTGCCAGCAGAGCTGACGACAGCATCCAATGTGAAGATTTTTAAATCCAAGTAAAAAGCTTTTCTTATCTCTATATACTGTTTATGACTAAGATAGTTTTTAATAATCTATTGTTGATTACACTGAATTTTCTTTTGTATGAAATGCAGTGCACAAGACAAATAAATTGCAAATAAATACAAACTGACCAGCACAGGGGACGCTCTATGTGGTGCTTCCTGGTTCAGCGTGCATTTTCATATCTTCAAAGCAAAGTAGCATGAATGACGAGATGGTAAGCAGTGGATGAGCTCAGCCCAGTGGACCCAGAGTTTCAGCTCAGTTCACTTCTGGCTTTTGAAAGATAATGCTCAAGCCCACTTCAAAATCTGTCTGCCCTATCAAATGCATCTGCCAATTAAATAGGAGGGCCTGGGGCTTTGTCTCAGGCCTCTCGCCCTTCAAATGATTAGTAAGTGAATGGCATCTGCCCTGTGGAGAGCAGTGCTCATACCCTGAGTGCACTGCCATAGGGAGCCAAGGACATTAAGTGGTTTTCATGTGCAGAGATGAGGTAACTTCAGGTTAAAAATAGATAGACTCTAATATGGATTCCAGAAGAAAAAAAAAAATAGTATTGGACTTGCAGTGTCATATGGGCTTCCTTTTCAAAGAATATAAGCAAGAACTCAGATTTCATGGACATTCTTACCCTGGGTCAACTGGCAGGTGTCCATGACCACAGACTCATTGACTGAACACAGTGCACCATGCTGGGGGAAGAGAGTCACTGTCCCAGCACGGTTCTCAATCACACAGTGCCAACTGAGGATGCCTGACCCAGGAAGCACTGAAACACACCATGCAAACATTATAAAAGCCTGGAAAAGTCAGCAGACAGTAGACACCATAGTGTAGTAAGTTTGCCTCACCAATATTCTGATCGCACAATGCTTCGTCACTGCCAATCTTGGTTGTGCCCTCCTACAGGAAAAGTATTCACAAAATAATATTAAAATGCTTTTTCAAATTCCTATGTCAATGAAAAACTTAAGCATGTACTCAATCACTTTTAATAGGTAGAGGGTAATGTTGGTGCTGCATGGGTCTTCATTAATGCCAATCAGATGAGGTAACTGGCAGTCTACGACCACTCCGTTCCCCTCCCTCCTCAAAGACACAATCTCATCCTGTATGGTACAAACAAGCACATCACAGAAACCTCCTTTAGTAGGCCATATACCTGGAATAGCTCACAATATAAAATAAAAAGGCTGACGGACATTTACTGGCAACCAGCAGAAAACTGAAATCTTTATGACTGCGCTTCCTTGCCTGAAGGCCAAGAAGAACAGTAGCGTGCACTGCCAGCCATGTGTCGCAAAGAAGCAGCTCAGTGGCTAACAGCAGAAGAGGTACTATAAATCATTCAGATTATGGTGAGCAGCATCAAAACTGTGAAGTGTGTTCAGCAAGCGAGGCAGACAATAGCATCGTCCTCACGTACCCATCGTATGCCATGCATTGCTGCCTTTATTGATATAGTTAAGACGCTGTATGAGCCTATTCAAATCACTACAGAGACCAACTTTGTCTTATTTATACATGTCCGAGGACAGAGATCAAACTAACAAACTCCTCATATTTTCACACCAACACAGCAGTGCTGACAGGGATACAATGTAAAGACACTTAAGCACAAAAAGGCATAGATTGAAATATATATATGGTATTGGTAGGAAGATAACCTATTTAACCCCTGGAGCCAAGGTTGCCATTCATAATTGGCATTTCTGCAATATGGGAGAGTGATCGTCTGCATATGTGGCTTCTTTTCGTCAGACAATTGTTGAGCAAATGCAACAACATGAGACTTATCTCACAGCTGTAGGAAGATGAGATGAGTTATTATTAATGGGTTATATAACTGAGAATATTAATTATGATTATTAATATTACTTCAAATTTGCGGGGTGCCACTCCTTTTAACAGGAGAAATATGTCTAAGTTTTTAGACTAAACTCATCAATGTGAAACCAGGGTAAAGTGAATTCTACCAGACATCTACACCATCATCACAGCTTTAATGAATCAGAGGAATCAAATATTATGTTTAACCTTTTATTCAAAAGTCAACAATTAACACAGTCAAATATCAATTGAAATGGGATAATTAAATCATGATGAAATGCATTTCTAGGCTAATAAAAGTGAGAATTATATGTAATAAAGTGAAATCACTAATCTAGGAGGATGCTAGTCTACTAAATATTGAATAAAAATGTAGGATACATATTCAATAATAAAATCATAAAATCAAAGAATAAAATAAAGAGAGCTCATAACAAAGAGAGGAGGACGGACAAGGGGGAGACGAACAAACATGAATGAGATGTACTGTGTGTGCAGCATGTTGTTAATGCGTGTAAGTTTGTAGTTATGGAAATATGTATGTGATCTATTGTGGATGAAGTTGCTGATGAAAGTTCATTCTTGTACCTTGGAGGTGAGGTCAGGCTGGACCTGGAGGTGCTGTTGAAGCAATGTAGCAGGACGTGCCACCGTTGGTTCTGTTTCGGTTCCACAGAATTTAGCCCCTTCAGCCGATCCGGGCGGTTAGGCCTTCGCAGCTGGCTTAGATAATGGCTCTTGGCTAACCACAACGGGTCGCGGGCCGGGCTTCCTTTCGGCTGTTACGCACGTCACTGGGTACCGGATTCGTCCGAACCAAGCAGCTGTAGACTCCAAAATCTAACTGTTTCAACTAAAAATAAAATGAAATGAAAGACTGGAAACATGAGGGAAGACGGGTGAGCATGAACGCCCGCGTCCAAAACTATAGTTTCTAGTCGCGCGTCTTTTTTTAAAGGACGTTTGGCGACGCCTTTTGGAGGAGGTGTCTGGGTGGATCCTTCTGTGATCATGTCGGTGATTGGTCAATGTCTCTGCTTTCAGCTTGTGGGTGTGTCTTGGGTGTGTGTAAGTGTAAGACAGAGACAGACAACAAGGGATGATTCTAAACATAAAAGAATGCCTAATAATTAATTCCACATATTTCAAAACATCTTTTCAACATCATATCCTGAAATATCATGTATTACGAAAGAGTTTGATACCAAACATGACTGGAAATAGCCTCGAATCACTTTAGGAACTAATTAATGCATTTTACCTGTACTTACTCATAACATAAATGTCAAAAATCATGTTATGCCTCCTCTTAACTATACGGTTGCAGTAAATACCTCAAACTAACTTTTGTGATGTTTTTCTGGTAATTTTAAGCACTTTTAAATGATGAACACTTTAAAATAGCTTTCTGTTGTTATTAAATTACATGACACGAGTGCAGACACATTTGCAATTTCAATTACAGTAGAAATCATTCCAAAAAATGTTTTCATTTGTAACTTTTCAGTCCAACACATGTCCTTTGTTCTCATTTGAGCAGGAGAACTGGGGTTATTCCATTGTCCTGTGTAACCATTGGTTTGGGTTCGGGAGGTGACAACATCTGCAGGGGGTCAAAGGGGTCATTGGGACAGTTCTTTGATGTTACAGCATCCAGAGGTATCTGTTTGACAAAGGGAGGAGGAGAGGGATGTTCTTCTTTTGATCGTAATGTAGCAGGGAGGTGATAACAGGAGACGACTGTTCTGGATTCTCCCGTTCCTTTGTTCGGGCAGGAAGGGGAGACGGCCCCCCTTGGGGCACGTTTGCATTGCACAGCAGGAGGTAGACTCTCTGACTCCACGGACTGGTGAAGCCAGTGTTCTAAGTCAGGGCAACTTGGGGGTTTAGTTCCCTACATAATCCCCCTGTTGATAAGGTTTCAATGCTTTGAAGCTCTTATCAAAAAGTTCTTTTGAGGAAACAAAAGAGGGAACGAACCTTCAAGTTGAAGAAAACTGGAAACAGGTAAAGGTGTGTTGAGGTCCTCACACACCCTGACGAAAGTTCAGGAGTGACAAAAGTCCAACGTCCTTGTTGGAACTTGGAGATGTTTCCCCCTGTAGGGTAGGGAAATCACTCTCACCTTGACGTTGAGATGAGCAGCATTGTCAGGAAGTCAATACTGGAGGCAACGCTGGGAGGTTGAAGCTAGAGCCCTTGGTGGTTGAGGCTGGAGCCCCGGAGGTTGAAGCCTGGAGCCCCTGGAGGTTTGAGGCTGGAGCATTGCCTGGTGTTAATGCCCGTGGGCCATGGAGGTAGGAGTTGGGCGACCATGGAGTCGATTCTGGGGCGCCGCTTGGCAGTGAGCGCCCGTGGATCAGGGAGGCAGACTAGGTGTGTGTACTATATGTTGCTATGTGTCCCTCAACAATGCTCGGTGCGAACATGTAATTTGGGATCAGCAGTGTGGGGTAACATAAAAGTGTACACATAAGCACATAGATAGCGTGGTATCGGTCAGTTACTCCTGGTGCACATCAATAAGACAAAGACAAAGCATGCAGGGTATAAAAGAATCAAATCTAAACACACAAAAATAAATCCCTAAGGGATCTTAAACTGAATGAGAGAGAAAGAAGAAAAGTTTTCTTTTGCTCTAACTAAATTTGGCCTGTGCCTATATAATGAGACGAGTTGGTGGTCTCAGTTACAGGGTGTTAGATATGCTAATGTCTGGGGCCTGATCAATGGGATGGCTGATTGGAAGTTTACGGATCAACCAGCACGGTTAAGTCCTGACCCTCAGGTGTGTCCTCAGTGGGACCAGATAGCGTAGTGGATTCTAGTTCCTAGTTCTTAGTTTATGTCGTCCTTGAGGTGGTAGATGTTATTGAACGTGACGACTGGTACGTTAATTAGGAATGCTATCTTTCGGCTCGTAGGGTTTATTCAGCTCGCGATTGATGGCTTGTCTGTTGATTTTGGTGTTCTGTATAGCTTAATTTGGTTTTCGGTGGACCCATTTGAGCTTTGGTTCGGTTTTTGTGCTCGGAATCTTTATTTGGTACACCACTGGAGACAGTTTATCGGTGACCAGGTAGGGTCCTGTTCATTTGGGAAGAAATTTCTTCTATTTATTTATTTATTTTTTCAATTTGGTTGCATGATGATTGGTTTTGCCGGCGGGCGGAGCAACGCTATAATACCAGACGCGGTCTCCCACCTGTAGTTCCTCTTGTGAGGCTTTTTGGTCGTAGTAGGTTTTACGGCCCTTCGCGCTCTCTTTGAGGTGTTTTTGAGCAAACGCGAACGTAGCTCGGAGGTGGTTCTCAAGATCGGTCGTGTATTGGTGGGTGGTGGTGCGCAGGACTTGTCGAGTTGCGTCTTCACCGTCGGAGTCAGGATCGCCATCAGCCTCCGACATTGACAATGATGAGAGAGCGTGCCCGAGCTCACGTCTTGCGTCTAGGAGCTCTCTCCTGGTGAGGTTCAATTGTCGTTGAACCTTAGCAGTAGCTACTTTACCGTCAGCTACTTGTTGTAATAAGTCATTAACCCTCTCTCGTTCTGCGTCTAATTCTCTAGAGAGCAGTTTAGTTTTGGCTTTTGAGGCTTTGATCGCCCCTTCTGCCTCAAGGAGGAGTTTCTTCCCATCATTTGACTCGTGTAGTTGTGCGTCTAATTCCCGGGTGGTGGTGTCGAAATCATGTTCGAGAACGCGTATTTTATCACCGAGTAGCACTTTGGATTTTTCTAATTCTTTATTCTCAGTGATTAATTGATTAACCTGATCTTCCGCTTCTTCTAGGTAAGTCACACGCATTTGGAGCAGTCCATTTTCTTCACGTGTTTCGTCATACTGGACCGTGAGGTTCGCGCAGCGGGCTTCGCGTTCCTCGATGGCTTCGAGTTGAGCGTCTCGTTCGCGCTCGAGGGTTTTAACCCGATCCTGTTCGTATTTTAACTGGGCGGAGAATGCTGATATTACAAAGCCGAGCTGTTTAACCAGCTCCTTATCTTTCAGCTTTTTTGAAACGGCTGCAGTGACGCAATCGGCCACAAGGTCTCCTAATTCTTGAGGGGGAGATTCTCGGATTTTGGCATCAATTGTGGATTTTCCGTCCCCTAAAATTTCTGTGAGGAGGAATTCTAAGTTCTCGGCTGGATGGTCTTCTGAGGAGACAGACATGTTGATTTGTTGTGGGTCAAAATCGTACGAAGAACTCTAAAGAATTTCAAAATTTCAAATAATTTTTCAAACAAAGTTTAAAATTACAATGGTAGTAAATTGTTTTATCTTATTTCGTTTGTTCTTAGCAATTCACTGTTTGGTAAATAAAAACTGAGTGGTAAACTTGAAAAAGTTTGGTGTGGTTTGTTTAATTTAAACAATTGTTCTTACTCATTTAAGACTTGTTCTTACTGATTTAAGACTTTTATTTAAATTAACTTTACTTTAATTCAATTTCGTTGAATTAATCAACAGATATTTTTAATCAATTAAAAAATGTTTTATTGAAATTAAATTCAAATCTTATTGAATTTATTTTAATCAATAAATGTTTTCCTCAATTAATTTAAACTTTTGTTTAAATTAGCTTTACCTTGATTCAGTTTCCTTAGATTAATCAGGCGATTAATCAATTGGAAAAAGAAAAAGAGAAAGAAAAAAAAAAAAATTTTTTTTTTTTTTAAATTAAATTCAAATCCTAATGAATTTATTGTAATCAATAAATGTTATTTTTAATTGATTAAATTCTGTTTTAATTTATCAGTTTTATTTCAGTTGTAATTTTCTTTAGGTTGATTATTAAGAATGGTTTGTGTTTAAATTCGGTTGTGTTGAATTTAATTACCTTAATTAAAACTGGTTTAACTTTTATTAAACTTATTTTTAATTAATAAATCCTTCTTAAATTAGTTGCTTTCATTTAATTAACTTCCTATTCAATTTAATTGTTTTTAATCAAATTGATTTAATTTTAATCACACTGGATTAATCATTTAGTAAAATGTGTATTTTACTTTAATCATTACTTTATTTATTTAAACTGTTTTAGTTTAATTATTTTTTCCAAATTGGTTTAAATCTTGTTAAACCTTGATTTTAGTGCGTCACTTGTATTTAAATGAGTTACCTTAGTTTTAATAAGATTACCCTTTTAATGGCTTAACTTCCGTTTAGTTATGGGCCTTGTGTGTGCGTGTGTGTGTGTACTGAGAGATGACGAAATCAGATCGAGCACATTTAAAACCACACGATTTCAGCAAAGTGACGGTAAAGACAGCTGTATCGATGCACAGCTGTCAAGCAAAACGTGTCTAAAGACACGCTGTAACTTAAATGTGTTTAAAGTCTCACTGGGCACGATAGGTTAGCTTGATGCTAACCGCTTAGTAGCAGGCTGCTGCTGCTAGGCTGAGGCTCTCGTTAGCCTGTTATTCGCGAGCTCGCCACGAGGGGCAGTCGCGTCTCAAAAAGGGACAGGAAGGCCTGTCTTTGTGTGTGAGCAGGGGCTTGACACACTTGCTTCCGGTTTCTGGAGCTTACACACATGTGTTCCAACCACAATGAGCTAACATGAGCTAATACAACGATAGCTTGTCCGTTTTAAGGAACGGAAGATTCAGACGACTTACTCTTTGTTTGCGTCGGTAGATACCAGAGTTTCAGAGCTCTTCGGGGTAGCAAAGTCCTAGTTTGCACTGTCTGCGTATCTTTTCCTTTTATACGGGGTTTTCCCGGTTCTGGCAACTTACTGTTTACCTCTGACGTCACAGTCACTGACGGCGCAGTGATTAATTTTAACTTTTTCGGCCCGGCGGCCTTTCATAACATTAGCGCTTTAAAACATGAAGACACGGCGGTCTTATTTATTCAGTTTCTAAGCATTAGCGCGGCGGCTTTGCTTAGAATACAACATTGGTCGGGGCTCGGCGGCTTCCGAACCAATCTGGCAACACGAGTGTTCAGTTTTTAGACCGGCTTTTGATTCCAATGATTATTCATTAACGCTGTGTTTATGGCTTCAGCTGGTCCCATCTGGAGGTGTCAGAAATTATGTAGGAAGATGAGATGAGTTATTATTAATGGGTTATATAACTGAGAATATTAATTATGATTATTAATATTACTTCAAATTTGCGGGGTGCCACTCCTTTTAACAGGAGAAATATGTCTAAGTTTTTAGACTAAACTCATCAATGTGAAACCAGGGTAAAGTGAATTCTACCAGACATCTACACCATCATCACAGCTTTAATGAATCAGAGGAATCAAATATTATGTTTAACCTTTTATTCAAAAGTCAACAATTAACACAGTCAAATATCAATTGAAATGGGATAATTAAATCATGATGAAATGCATTTCTAGGCTAATAAAAGTGAGAATTATATGTAATAAAGTGAAATCACTAATCTAGGAGGATGCTAGTCTACTAAATATTGAATAAAAATGTAGGATACATATTCAATAATAAAATCATAAAATCAAAGAATAAAATAAAGAGAGCTCATAACAAAGAGAGGAGGACGGACAAGGGGGAGACGAACAAACATGAATGAGATGTACTGTGTGTGCAGCATGTTGTTAATGCGTGTAAGTTTGTAGTTATGGAAATATGTATGTGATCTATTGTGGATGAAGTTGCTGATGAAAGTTCATTCTTGTACCTTGGAGGTGAGGTCAGGCTGGACCTGGAGGTGCTGTTGAAGCAATGTAGCAGGACGTGCCACCGTTGGTTCTGTTTCGGTTCCACAGAATTTAGCCCCTTCAGCCGATCCGGGCGGTTAGGCCTTCGCAGCTGGCTTAGATAATGGCTCTTGGCTAACCACAACGGGTCGCGGGCCGGGCTTCCTTTCGGCTGTTACGCACGTCACTGGGTACCGGATTCGTCCGAACCAAGCAGCTGTAGACTCCAAAATCTAACTGTTTCAACTAAAAATAAAATGAAATGAAAGACTGGAAACATGAGGGAAGACGGGTGAGCATGAACGCCCGCGTCCAAAACTATAGTTTCTAGTCGCGCGTCTTTTTTTAAAGGACGTTTGGCGACGCCTTTTGGAGGAGGTGTCTGGGTGGATCCTTCTGTGATCATGTCGGTGATTGGTCAATGTCTCTGCTTTCAGCTTGTGGGTGTGTCTTGGGTGTGTGTAAGTGTAAGACAGAGACAGACAACAAGGGATGATTCTAAACATAAAAGAATGCCTAATAATTAATTCCACATATTTCAAAACATCTTTTCAACATCATATCCTGAAATATCATGTATTACGAAAGAGTTTGATACCAAACATGACTGGAAATAGCCTCGAATCACTTTAGGAACTAATTAATGCATTTTACCTGTACTTACTCATAACATAAATGTCAAAAATCATGTTATGCCTCCTCTTAACTATACGGTTGCAGTAAATACCTCAAACTAACTTTTGTGATGTTTTTCTGGTAATTTTAAGCACTTTTAAATGATGAACACTTTAAAATAGCTTTCTGTTGTTATTAAATTACATGACACGAGTGCAGACACATTTGCAATTTCAATTACAGTAGAAATCATTCCAAAAAATGTTTTCATTTGTAACTTTTCAGTCCAACACATGTCCTTTGTTCTCATTTGAGCAGGAGAACTGGGGTTATTCCATTGTCCTGTGTAACCATTGGTTTGGGTTCGGGAGGTGACAACATCTGCAGGGGGTCAAAGGGGTCATTGGGACAGTTCTTTGATGTTACAGCATCCAGAGGTATCTGTTTGACAAAGGGAGGAGGAGAGGGATGTTCTTCTTTTGATCGTAATGTAGCAGGGAGGTGATAACAGGAGACGACTGTTCTGGATTCTCCCGTTCCTTTGTTCGGGCAGGAAGGGGAGACGGCCCCCCTTGGGGCACGTTTGCATTGCACAGCAGGAGGTAGACTCTCTGACTCCACGGACTGGTGAAGCCAGTGTTCTAAGTCAGGGCAACTTGGGGGTTTAGTTCCCTACACAGCTTACGTCTATTATTAATGCATTCAACTTGGACTTAAGTAGCATTTCATCATTACAAAAGAAATTACTGTGCTTATTCAAGAAACTACACACATTGATGGCAGGTGGGTAGAAATCCCACTGCTTCAAGTCATTAAGAATTCATGAGCCCACTAGGCCAGTATCAAAGACTTGTAAAAAAATTATCGTAGCAGCCTTTTTCCTTACAGGGCCATCCCACATTTATCAAAGACGTCTACACACCTTTACCTAGTCAGAACAACAGGGCTGTTAATCTTGGGGATTTATGCCTTACAGTGAAATGGTTATCAGAAGTATTACCCAAGGAAGAAAAGCACTATATAGTTCATGCTGTTTTCAAGCTGCTGTTAGGGCAAGTCATAAAATGAGAGATGCGTTTACCACCAGCATCAGCTCACTCATTGGCAGCTGTGAGAGGAAAGAAATCACTTTTTTTTAATGAAGAGGGAGCCACATTGACCACTGCTCCGATACTTAATTAAAAGGGATTTTGCACAGACTTCATTAGAAGTGAGGAGCAACCTGACAGATTACCACACGAGTTACTTCCCTCAATCACCAGAGGAGATTCCCTTATTTTTCCTTTAAAATTCCCACACATAATGCATACAGGCATTCCCCTTTCCAACACCAACATCGCTATTATCATGCTATCTAATGAGGGTCAAACAGTCTGTGCTTCGTTGGTGTAGGTCACTGTCAATGATGTTTACCAGGTTTCTTAATGTAACAGGCTAACATTAAAAAGCCTGCAATTGTTAGGACAACACTTCAGCTTTAATAATAAAATTTTGAAATATATGCCAAACAACATCAACGTTTTTTTAACAAGTGCTTACCCAAGTGAGGATAAGACAAAACACTTGCATTTCAAAACTGGACACAAACCCAAAACTTCTCATCTATAAGTTCCTGCCTTTTTTTGTTCTCACAGTCTGTTGTCATCTGTCTGCTGAGAAACTCAGCTCATATTAATTACTTTCTCTTTCCCACATGCCCTGCAACCAATCTGGGTAGCTGACGATGAATAACTTTGCATTCTAAAACTGCTTTGAAAACAGAATTCAAAAATCTGTTTACACACTGCTCTTGGTCAACTTGTCTCCTAATGTCCCAAGTTCAATTATTCCTCCAACTTCAAGCAACAAAGCTATAAAACTGAATGTGTGAGACTTTAAAGAGTTGGTTTCAAGTGCCACAGTTTGTTTTTTCAAACTTTCCCTTGAAATCAATGATAAGGCTTTCCCTCTTAAAGTACAACGGCACTGTGAAATTTAATATTTTTAAACAATCAGTCTCAAACAAGCCTTATTTTAGTGCATGAAAACCCTACTTTTAATGTGATGGCCAACTGGATGTATTCCATATAAAAATTTATCATCATGAATGTCTTGGAAAAGTTTTCCAGCTGTGCCTACAAAGACAAACATGTTTTGAGTCTAAAGTGATTGATGATTTTCATTATTATGCTGGATGGCCTGAACAAAAGCACCATAAGTCAATAATCATGAGCTCTTAATTAGGAGCAGTTGACAACAGGCTGTCGGGGCAGTAAATGTCACCTGATAAATAATGCAGAACACAATGTTGATTACATATTTTGCCGTGCTTTAGAATTATAGTATCTAAAATCATTACAAAGTGTATTTATGGTGTAGAGCAGAGTTAATCTAGACATTCTTAAGGAGGAGATATTTCAGAGTCTGGATAAACAGCAAAGATAACCATCATGAAAAAACTCGATTAACTTAACTTATTAAATGGGCAGAATGTACAACTAGAGCAGGGGTCTGCAACCTGCGGCTCTGGAGCTTCATGTGGCTCTTTGACTCATTTACAATGACTACCTATAACTTTAAACAAATGTATTAAAATAATCAATTGTTATTTCTTACAGAGGGTATTGATGATTAATGACATCAATTTCAAATAAAATTATGATAAAACAATTTGTTAACTTAAAAATAAATCACATTGTGCAATAACACTGCCACCTTCCTACTTCACCTCCTGAAACTTCTACAGACCATCAACTTCCCATGCACCTTACGTTTTAAATCACTGGTAAGATTACTAAATTAACAAAAAGACTATTCTGGAAGAAAAAAAAAAAAATTATTTGTGTGGGGAAAGATTTAGGTAGTGAATTTAGTTGATTATGCATGCTTGATATGTTGCAAGAAATTATTACTTAGCATGTGTTGACCGATATGATCATGTGTAATCAAATTGAAGTTATTTTTTGTAGCACTTCACACACATTAACTCAAAAAAATATTTACACAAAATGATTTGATATAATTTGAACTGTATAGAATTGTATACACTATATTGTCTTTGTTGAGAAAGTATTTGTTCGGCTTTGGAAGGGCTTTAATCCAGGTGAGATTAGGCAAAAAGGCTCCTGAAAGTAAAGGTTGCAGACCCCTGAACTAGAGTATACGACAGGATGTCTATATTCTTCTGATGATTGGCATGTTTGAAAGCTTTAAATTTGGTTTATTTATTGAGAATGTGTTTAGAACAAATTCACGGCTTGAATCAAAGGCTACCATTAGCCAACAGCAGCTATTTCTTGTTCTTTTTGATAATTAAATAAAGACGTCATCACCATTTCTACCTCAGAGAAACCATACTGGGTTGAATGATGAGGTGTCTGTCTGTGTCAGTGTTTTTGGGACAAAGACGTGGTAAACTGATCTCACCATCATTTTAAATCTCTGCTTTTCATACCATATAAATCTAAATACATGGAGAAAACCTCATTCAAATGCAAGTTTAACACTCATTGTAATCTTTAGTCTAAGAGACATTTTACAAAGTGTGCAGTGACACCATCTGGCTGTAAGTCCCCATTGCAGGCACAAACATCAGCCCTTAAAAGATTGCTCAAATGGAGTTTTGCATCTATGTTGAATTGCTTTGTCCCTGTCAAATAATAAAAAAAAACAAACTATTTTAAAAAACGTGCAACTTCTTCCCATCATGCAAACTCCAAATACACCGGAGATTCTCCCATCGTATTAACATCTAATTCACATCCAAAAATCTAACTTAAAGTCACAGAACTTGATTGTTTTAGTTTTTTAAAAAAGCTGGACTGCTCTTTTATTATTGAAACATCCACCAGGTGAACAAAATAAATAGCTGATACATTGTAATAAAAAAATAAAAATAAAGGAGTGACTAACCTTTTCCTTATTCTGTTGTAGCTTCTCTTCCTTCACAGATGCAGACCATTTCTCCTGGAGAGCCTGCAGAAACATCAAAACCAACCAACAGAATACAATATTTGAACAGTAGAATGCATATATGCACAAATACTCTTGTTGTCCTTTCACAATAGGTACCTGAGTGGCTTCCTCCAGTTGTTTCTGGAGCTTGAGAACCTCTGCCTGTAACTGACTGGTCTTCATGCTGCCATCTTCATTCACTGTAGGACTGTTTTGGATATTCTTAACACGGCTTGCATAGCGCAACGTGGTCAGCGTCTCCATGTAGTTGAGGTCAGCAGGTGAAATAGCTGGAGGGAAAAAAAATAGAATAAAACAAACTGAAGAACAATAGAGGTCAGAATATTCACACAAGTTTGAAAACACTTTTTAAAACAACAGCTTGTAACATATTTAGTGTTGTGCATACTTGCTATCATGGTTGTCATGGCGTTTCCTCCCAGACTGTCTTTCAGCAGCCATGTCAGCACAGAGTTTCTGTAGGGAATGTACAGCTGCTTCTTTTTTGTTGACTGCACACCCACACTCATGTCAGCTGAGACACCAGAGGGAGAACATTGCTTACTCAAGATTGGGACCACAACACAAAAGACATACATTTTTAAAGCTTTAGATGCAGACTTCTTTTTTTGTCCTTCAAAATATGGTAAGTGACAAAACAGATTGTGATGTCTCAGAGTACACGTTAACAGAAAAAAGAACAAGATGTTGATATACAACATAAACAATAAGTACAGATGTTTCTAGATGGTGTGAGGTTGGTTAAGGGATCAGACTTCAACCTTTAAGAAATATTGTTTAATAACTCACTGTGGTTTCATTTCATTTCTACAGTTTCATCAAGCAAAAAAAAAAAAAATACAATGTGATCAATGGGATTATTTAAAATGCTATAAAATAAGTGGTTCCCAAACTGGGTGGTGTGCCCCTTAGGGGGTCGTGACGTCATGACGGGGGCACAAGAGGAGGCTGGCCTTGCTGAACATTGAGCATAGAAAAAAGAAAATTCAGTGCACTTAAAGTATTATTTATATTGTTCTAAAATATGTGATTGCACATTCCATGACTTTTAAAGAAGAATAGTCAATTTTTTAACCACTCACTATGAAGTAGGACTGGGCAATATATCAAGTTTTCTATTTTGGCAATATAGCAAATTACAATAATGCCTACATTGATATACATATATAGCTTATTTTGTTTAAAACACTTAATTTAGGAGTCATTGCTTTCACTACTTCTCAGAACAGCATTAAAAGCAACCTAACCCAGACCATCCCCTAAACAAGCCACACTACAGAACTCACTCACACATGCTGTCCCTTACAGGAGAAAAAGCCAAAAGCTGCAACTGTTTAATAAATGTGCCTGTGTAGCATTTTACATCAGCTGAATTGTCTTTCTGATCAGATTTCATTCAAATTTAAATCATATAGATTTATAATGCAGTTTTGAGAAAAAAATATTGAGATACGAGTTTTGGTCCATATTGCCCAGCCCTACTACGGTTACATTTTTTACCCCTTGTGTTAAAGTTTTATTGGGATGATTTTGCTGATCTTGTTGCTATAAAACATCAGCAATAAACAAAGACCCCTCGCTAATAAAGATTAAACTTATAATCAGTAATTGTCCCCCATCGTTTAGTACATTTACATCTCAGTTCCTAATATTTGGAGAGATGTTGGATTTTTGGGTCATTTTCTGTTGAAAAAGGCATTTACCGAGAGCTGAAATCACACTGCCCAGAGTAACCAGTGATTTATTAATATTGGCTCCTTCCTTCAGTCTACTGCCTTTGGTTTGTGAGGAATCAACTCTTTCACTGCCTGCCAAGTCCACAAGGTTGATTTTACTCAGCACCTCATGTGGTGGCCCAGCATCAGAAAACACCTGAAAAAAGAAAAGAATCAAAATTTGGGTTTTTAGTTGAAAAGGAATACAGATACAGTAGTTGGCAGTATTAAAAACAGCACTACTTCAGAGAGAAAGTAAAAAAAGACGCTTTTGAAGAATCAAACAAATTAATCATAACACAAAACGGATAACATCTCCTTTTTTGGCTGGATTTTTAAAAGAATATTATAGGACATGGCCTATAACGTGAGTAATGTCCTTTACCTGTGTAAGCATGATTGTGAAGATGGCATGAGAGCGGCTGCTGACATCATTCATGTCTGTACTCGCTGTGGTGCGGTTGTTATCACCAACAGCTATCAGGTCTTTCAACTCATTGTAGTTGTTTACAGCAATCTTGGACAAATCTAGAGATGAGAAACAATAAATCCGACATCACAAGAATCATTCAAACTGAATAGAGGGAAAAAAAAAAACCCATAAAACCCTTCTCTGACTCTCAACATAGGGTCCATCCTTGGGGTGCTCCCGCACTCTCAGCCTCCCTCCGACTGTGAACGGTGACCTCGTTTTGAGCAGGTCAAGCACATGTTCATTGTAGATCTCCAAATAGCTGATAATACAAAAATGAAACAAAATTGGCACCAAAGGCTGATGTTTTTTTGGTTTGGTTTATGTATAAATTGCAAAAAACAAATTAGTCAAATAGGGCTCCATGCAAAAAATATTGTAATACTTAATTCAAATTATTAGCATGAATAAACAGACTTATGCCCACTTTTCTTGGCAGAGAACTTTAATCAGAACAAGAAAGTAAGCAGCTTCAGAGGCATATTTTAAGATTTAAGGAATAATGCAAAAAACAAAACCTAGATCTAGTCTCCTAGATTATACATTTACATTTAAAATACCCGTCTTGGTATTGCGGAAAAATTACACAAAAATGCCAAGAGAACAGAAAAGAAAATTTAAAAAAAAAAAAAAAAAAAAACCTTGACTCAAGCTATCTGCTCCATTTAAAATAATACCAAAAACAGATAATATTCTATCTAAAAAATGTAAAAGTAATACATATTCAGGTATTGGAACTGTGTTTTGAAAGGAAACTCAAGCCAGTGGAAATAAAATGTCTTTCCTGTTCAATATCTCAGTCAAACGAAATCCAATTTTCGGGATGAATTAAACTTAAATGTGCCTGCAGCTCCCATAAAACCAGATGGCAAAATCACAGCTTTGGTAGCTTAATATGCTTGAGAACCAAAATTTTATCCGCATCATAAAAAGTTATAGGAAAAGCTGGAAAAGGAAACTGATAATGAGACCAGACATCATCTGGGAATGTAAATAATATTTGATTGCATCATTAAATCTTTGTTGTTGTGTTCATTCAAACGTTGAAACTTCGAGCTTTGCTTGTGAGGATAAATTCCCAACACATTAAAATTTTTTTAATCATGGTCAGTTATTGAAATGTTATTCAAAAGGTACAAAAAGTACAATTAAGTGCTGAAGTACATTCAGATAACTTAGATTTCCACCTTGAAGGTATACCCCTTGTTAGAAGCCGTCAGGAATTAAAGAAGGAACAAATTCTTTACATTTTCTAATATTTGTGTTTACAATTTCTCTGAATCACTGCCTTGATGATGTTTTGACTTTGAGTATCACAATTAAATGACAAAGGTTTAAAAACTGTCTTCTTTATCCATTTAATAAATATTATGGTGATTTTATCCCCCTTAAACTCTTTACATAATGTCAAGGAATATGAAACTAGAAATTCTAGCATGATTCAGTTTTTAGTAACCTGACAACTTCAAATCTTGCATCCGATTTAATCATCATCGTCTAAGAAAAGGTTGTTTCTTTAAGTTGAGATCAGTTAGTTTAGTGCTCACTTTCATGCACCTTTTTACTAATGATTTAAAGCTTTGTTGTGAGTAAAGTGTAAGGCTTCCTTACCTGACCTCTGTATGGACAATTGCAGCATCAGTTTTGCCTCGAGAGGTTTCCAAAAACAGACCTTCACACACTCGAGGAATTAAACCTTGATCTTCCTGATACAGCAGGGGAAGAATATTCAAACATTATATTTAAATACATTCTGAATCTTCACAGTCAAACACATAAATCTGTAACATAACAGACAGTTTCACAGTAATTTGATTATTTACTTCAACACAACAACACAGACTGTTGGAAAACAACGACATCAGCTCATCAGATATGGAGTTACTGAGCCATAAAAGCAATTTCAGTTTGAGCCGTGTGCCCTCTTGTTTTAATTACAAAGTAACAGATAGGAAGCATTAAGAGTCGTATATGATTATCTGGGATGATGACAGCTGGTGCCGCTGATGACCTTGCACAGGTCTCTAGGTAGACACGCAGACATCCCGCTGGTAATGTAAAAAAATTCCATTACTGCACTTAGTTAGGAAAGGGACGCAGTGGGAGGCTGCACTCATCAAATGTTCTGATTAGTGGAGAGAAACGAACATTTCTGATGAAGCATCTATTAGACAGTCCTTAAAGAGGTGAGAGAGTCTGTGCTGCATTACATTACACTCATTTAACACTTTAAATATATGCATCCCTTTAGTATATCAGCTGGATAAACTAGAATCTAAAACTACACATTAATAAAGGACGTACAGAAGCAAGTTAAAAACAAGACAGCCTTACTTTATGACCCATCATTGTGTAGGATTTTCCAGAACCACTTTGACCGTATGCAAAGATGCAGACGTTAAAACCTTCAAACGCAGCTTTCAGGACATCGTGGCCAATATCTTCAAAAATCTGAATCAAAAGAAATATGACAGAATAAGTAAAAATCATACGAGAATAACAAAGACTATTTTGCAGATTTAAACAAAAATTCCCCCAGCTTTAAACAAAAATTCCCCACCTCTTCCATTTTCCTACCCTGACTCCCTCTTCCCTGTTCCCTTCCCCCTAACCTAGGTGTAACACTACCCTCTCTTTTTATATTCTCCCTTTAATAAACTTAATTTCCTTAAGGAGGGCTGGAGATGGTCTAAATTATGCAATAAAATTAATTCATTTATTTAATTGCAATAAGAAAGCATGCATTGCTGTCTTATGTGCAGACAAAATGGCAGAAAAAGAGATGTCTTTATTTGATCGAATGAGAAGTACACAGAAAATTGACCGGGATTAAAATTCTGATCAAACGGTATTCATATATTGTTCTGGCTAAGTTTGCACATAGAGTTTGACAGCACACAGCTGGTAGGATGTTCCAAACATCTTGTGGGTATAATCACTGATCTCTCTCAAGTCCAGCGTCACATCTCACCTCTAGAATTTACTGGTCTTTATGCTAAAAATAGTCCGTTATATTGGCTGCATTGCTCAACCTAATCCTCCTGCTGCACAGTTATGCCAAGCAGAAGCATTGTTATTGGAATTGCCTGTTTGATAAATATCTGAGCATTTAATAAAGCTTTAAACCAGTTAAAATGTTTAACGCCGCAGAAATTCTGGCCCCAACCTTCTGGCAACTTTCATCATGCTTCAGTGTTTTCAGCAGAAATGAAGTATGGCTCTCCTGATCTGATTTATAGCTCTCCTGGGGTGTGAAGGTGAAATGTCGTGATGAAGCTGTTTCAGTAAAGGCTGTGCCAGTTGATGACCAGCTTTACCCATCTGTGTGTGTGTTTTTTTTAACATGAGGTACATCTTTTTAGAAGCCTCATCTGTAGCAGGGGCCTTGCATCTTGTCATGTATTTAGTGAAGCCATATAAAATCTTGTACACCAGGAATGTCAAACTCATTTAAATCAGGGGCCAAATACAGACTGGTTTAAACTTAAATATGCAATAAACTACAGTTATCAGTCCCTGTAGGATATTTACTTCAATTTCCTTGATTTCTGTGACCAATTTTTACTCACTTTGGGGAAATTCTGTAAAAAAATTTGAGGAAAAATGCAGATTTTCCTCAAATTATTTTATTTCATTAAAAAAAAATGTATTTATTTATTATTTATTTTATTAAAATTTAATATTTCATAATTATTTTAACAATGTCGTACTTTTTAAAATAATGGCTTTATTTATCAGTCAATTTACAAAGTCATTTTTTTTAATTTCATAATGTCTTTTTTCCCCACAATGGCTTTTTTTATTTCATAATGTCGTTTTTCAGCACTTCAATTATTAATTTTTTGGGCTTCTATAGTTTTGGAGCTAAAGGGTAGTTTGTGTGAGTGAGTAGGATATAAAAATATACATAGTTGTAGAGTTTGGTGTATGTATAGTATGGGGTGCCAAGTGTAAAAATTTAGTATAAAAGTTGTAGCTAACTCATTTTCATTTTTATCTCACTTTTCTCATATTTAGCACATTTTCCTACATTTAACACAACATTTAACCACATATATAGAGGTAAAAAAAAAAAAAAAGCATTACATCTAAATATTTAGATATAACATTTAGATTTAGATTTAACATTTAGATTTAACCTATACCATTTAGATTTAAATATTTAGATTGAATGCTTTTTTTAATATGTGGTTAAATGTTGTGTTAAATGTAGGAAAATGTGCTAAATATGAGAAAAGTGAGATGAATAATGAAAATGTGTTAGCTAAAACTTTTATACTACACTTTTACACTTGGTACCCCCATAGTACAGGCCTACCTTCTCCTGGGATGCATATGCAGGGCTTTCTCTGTCTGATGAATCATATGAGTAGTCAAAGGAAAAACTTTTACCTCCATCTTTTAGCACGTCCCCAACAACAGTTAAAGGCTGGAATTTCCAATACAATCAATTATGAAATATTTCATTACAGTGCTGGTCTGTTAATGCTAGTTTGATAAGAAAGCGTGTACCTTATATATACAGGTTGTGTTTTCCCTCATATGAATGATCACCCTAGAGGACAGCTTCTTCTCTCTAAGAAGAATAATTGTTAGTAACAACAACAAAAAAAAAAAAATTGAAGTTGGTGGAACAGATAAAGTATTTAATTTTTGACTAACCTTTTGTTTAAGGGGCGAAGTCTGACGGCCACTCGTACTGAAGTCATGGTTATCTCATTGAACAGAGGAAAGCACCTCCATGATCAATTATTCTCTATCTGAGGAATCACAGCTCATTATCACACCTGTAGAAGACTGGCCGCACCTTTGCGCTAAAAAAAAAAAAAAAAACACGCCAACATAATTTGAGTTTTACTTTATTTATTTATTTATTTATTTATTTATTTATTTATTTATTTTACATCAAACACTAATTACTCCACAGAAATCACTATACTACGAAAAGTAGCTAATTTTGCCACAAACACAGTCTTGTTAGTGCCAAATAAATGTCACCTTTAAACAACCTCGGAAAATAAACAAATAAATGCATAAATAAGCTATTTTTTCCATTTACTACCTAATGAATAACGTTGACCTGACGGTGTTTTTTCTGCCTATAAAATTGTTATTTTTTCATTGCTTTTAATTCAAAGCGAAGGTAAATTGTAAATATAGGGCAAATATGTAATTTGAACAATAACAATAACGAAATGTTGCGTGTCCAAATTTCTCAACGGTACGTTAACGCATCATTTCTCTTTCCCATGATGCAGTGCGGCACATTCAAACTCTGGCGGTGGATCGTAAAGTTTGTGAGTCAGATTCTGGGGAACATTCAACATGTTCGCTGGAAATAATGATCGTACGGGCCTGAGAATGAGACTATCGTTTTCCTCGGAAGGAGGTCTGACCACATCAGAGCAGCAGAATGAAGCACATAAAGCTCTAGGATTGCAAAGTGTAGCCGGCGACTCAGATTCACAGCGACTGCCGGTGGAAACCACCGAGGAGATGGACGAACGGGCCGGAAGAGCACGAGTAAACACGGACACGACCGTGACGTTAAAGGACACTACGCAGAACCAGGAGGACCAAGTGGTTAAAGACAAGGAAAACGCTCAGATCATCTGCCAGGGTGGGTAACAAATCCTATTAAACAGTAACACTAGGTTCCTGTCTTTCATATGAAGAGTTTATTAGGTGATCGATTTGGTTCCTGTGTCTGGGTTGGATATAATAAATAAATAATGAAGTAAAAGGCGATCTGAAGATACGAGTGAGCTTAACAGAAATCCATTGTAATGATTTGAGAAACAGGAAGGAACATCTCATCAACTGTAACTCTTGTGGAATATCAATTTTTGTGATCACCAAACTACTGTAGTACCTAAAAATGTCCCTTTATTAATATACAATACAGCAAAAACTGGGATAAACTGTGAAGTGTTCCTAATGGGATGGCTGACTATGGCTTTAAACCAGGGTTTCCCAACCAGGGGTGCGCGTACCCCTGGGGGTACGTGGGCACATTGCAGCGGGTACGTGGAAAAATGAATAATTTATTTCCAAGATAATAAAAATATTCTTAGTCACTTCATAAGTCCGTCAATAAAATGGTTTGTGTGCGCTATGACTTGTTTTTAAAGTTTAAATGCCTGTTTAAAGGGGACATATTCAAAGAAGCTCTTTTTGTGATAAATGTCATAGAAGTTATATATAACACAGGGAGGTTAATTATTTGTTTTGTATTTATTTATTTATATTACTTATTTCTGATTATTTTTTTCTATTTTCAACTTTATTATTTTTCTTTGATAACAATGTAATCATAATTAATTAGTGTTAATAATACGGTATTAATAATACAAACGTTTACTTTAATATTTCTTGTATTTATCTTTTTTCTTTTCTTTTTTTTTTTGCCTTGAGAGCAACATAATTTTCTGTTTGATTTGAGTTTTAAAAAAAAAAAGATAGAGCCTGAATATTAGTGGTTCAATTCATGAAGATGAAATAAAATGACTTGCATTAAATAATATTCAGTTGTGTTATGTTCTACTTATGGAGAATCATGAGCAGGTATGAGTGAGGGGTACTCATGGTATGACAAAAAGGCTCAAGGGATACACAAGACAAGAAAGGTTGGGAACCACTGATTTAAGCTATTTTGCTAAAATGCTCACTTTAAGGAAATAGGGCATGTAACCTTTTAATATTACTATTGTAATGTCAAAAATAGCCGAATCTTATTATTATACATCAATTGTATTGTATATTTATTCAGATCACCTCCATAGTTTAATGGAATCTTCCATGGTGCAAGTTGTTCTTTTTTTTGTTCAAATGTTGTCAAAATTCCACAAGTACTGTTGTCATAATCCTGCTAAAAAACCATCACATAAACAAACACTGGTGAGAATACTACCTCCTTAGCTGATAGTTGGATTATTATAGTATTAAAGTTCAATGATTATATCAAAGCTGTCCTTTCTGATTTCACCTGCATTTTTGTTTTCCTTTCGACATTTTTATGGGTTCTGGGATCACCCAGTTATTGATTTAGGTTGAATTCGTTTTATTGTTATTAATCTGAACACTTGCAGCAATGTCATAGTGTAATGTATAGGGATGTCCCGAGACAACTTTTTCACATCCGATACGATGCAGATATTGCAGCCTTGAATGTTAGGCCGATACCGATACAACATCACAGGAATCATACATACTTTTATGACCTTTTTTGTCATGTGGAATGTTAGAAAATACTTGATCAAGTGATGTTACTCAAACAGAGAACATTAGTCAACAATTCAAGTTCACTTCAGTCATTTTTTACTGTCAGTATATGGTGGGAACAACTGAGGGCGGAGACAAAAACAACAAAAACTTATCGGAGCGCTTATATCGGAGATTTTGGATGCAGTCCGATAAAATACAAGCTCCTCCTCCTCACCTGCAAACCCGGCCTCACTGTCATTGCCCATTAGAAAATTGGACTTATTACCAAACGTCATATCATTACTCAGAACCCATCTGTTCAAATTGGCTTTTCCTTAAACCCCTTTTGTGTTGTCTTGTTTTGTCTTATTCCCCATGTAAAGCGTCTTTGAGTGTCCAAAAAAGCGTTATACAAATTTGATATATTATTATTATTATTATTAAAATCCAATATTCGTTTTCTGGCTGATATCGGATCAATATCAATATCGGATCGGGACACCCCTAGTGACATAAGCTGTATTTATGGGTAAATGTGTGTTAGAGAGCTGGGCTTAAACATGGTTGACGGTAAAGTCAAATGTATTCAAATAATCCCCAAAACAATATTGATGTATTTGTTATGTGTTTGCTAGTTCACAGTGCCTGTTATATTTAGATTAGAATTGATACAAGTCAAACAGAAAGGTAACAAGCCTGCATCATTACTGATTAAATGCAGTTTTATGACAACAATGGATCAACAGAGCTTTTGTCTGGCCTAATTTAATTTGTGTTTAATAAGCTAAGAATGGGCAAGCTCGGGTCAATGATTATTCTAATGTCAGTAATGTTGTTTTGCAGATACGTTGCTGGAGGAGCATTCTTCTGGTCCAGACAATTGTCAGGACTTCATTGCGACTGGCAGTAAACATGTCATGGAGGAGAGAGATGCTGAGGTCTGGAGAAAAGCACAGGAGGAAGGCTGTGTAAAAGTTGTCTTTCCTGGGGTCGTAACTCAGGAAGGCTGCTGCCGTTTTGTCAGTGAGATCCTCAAGTGCATTCTCTATCAAAGACAGCAGCTACCAATGACGTATGACCAGCTGGTCTATTCTCAGAAGAAGCAAGCTTCAACTCAGGTAAAAAAAAAAGAAACGATTGTGGAGTTTATATTTAAAGGCATTGCACGCTGATACTGAATAAGTACTTTCTCTTTCAGGATAAAGACTCGGTGAGACGGAGGCCAGTGCCTTCTGTAGACAGGAACTGGCGAAAGAGTCAGCAGACTCTTCAGGAGCTGGAGGAAGTTCTGCAACAGCTTGAGGTGCTGTTTTCCCTGAGCAAGGTGCCTCGTGTGCTGCTATCACTGGGCGGATCTCTCATTCTACCCAAAGAGTTGTATGAGATCAACATGGAGGATCTGCTTCTGTCGGGTGGAGATCAGTGTCTGCGAGTGTCGTCGTGCTTACGGCAACTGTTCCGCACTCTCTTTGTGGCCGACATTTTATCTGACACTAAGGCTGTTCGTTTAATGCCCACCACAGTCTTGGCACTGGCTCACAGGGACTGTGGAGTCAGCTGGTTCCGCCCCAAACTACTATTTAAAGTGCCCACTCGGGTAAAAAAGCAGACTATTGCTTTGTCCTCTGATCCTTGCATTAGTGGTGGAGCGACAGTCGAGGGGTCAGAGTGGCAGGACTATGTATGGTTTCAGGCTCCCATACACATCAAAGGCTTCAGCAACTGAACTCAAGCCCAGTTAAAACCTCCAGCAACTCTTTTTATGATCATCAAAAGGGAACATATGTAAATATTTTTAATGAATTATGAGACCATTTTAATACTGTTTGTATTTTTGCTTTCATTAGATTTTAACATTAAAAATAAGACACAAACATCCATAGTGCAATATATATGTTTACTGAACAAAACTTGAAAGATTTAAAGTACAACATATTGTTTGTATTTGTGTGGATACATCAGTGCCATTGACATGTTTACAATAAAAACCTGTGTCAAACAAACGAACAAAAAAACATAGTAGTGATCATTGAGCAGGTAGAATGTGTTGTTGACATTGTACATCAGGGTTCTAAAGAGCCATGCTTTCATACATTTTTTTCCCTCTGTTTTCCTGTGATCATGGCTTAATTTTTTTGAGATAACGGGATAATAGTGTAGTATAAAAAATCATTGCAGGAAACATCATTGAGTAACAATGTCAGAGGAGCATATAGATTACTGCATCAGGACTTCAGTAAAGTTAGAAAGATCCAAATGTCTCATTTTTATTGTTATGAGATGAGCCAATGAGCTACAACCTGCAACGAGCTGATCTTCAATACAATTATTGATAATTTCAGCAGGGAATATCCCATTGTTTCCTATGAGCAGCTGACGTTGAGATGTTGCGCAGGGACCATCAAAGTGCAACCACCGACACATTAAATGTGAATAATCAATATGTCTGCGATCATGCATAGCAACGTGACCACATTTACTGCGAACGTTGATGGTCTTCATTTGGTCACATTACAACTCTTATTTAGCTAAAATACCCTTTTGTATATATGTATATTATAACCTGAAAACAACAGATAATCTTCATTGGGTGTTCTTATATATACTACAGGAAATAAATATTTTTTTTAAAACACCGGTGATTTATTATAGTTTATGAGTTGATTTTTACTCAATTTTGAGGTATTTCTTTCAATAGCTTCAGCAGACATTTTGTAATATTTAAATAAAAATCATGTAAGTGTTTTTCTTCTCATTTTTTAAATGTGTTTTTGAAAAAAAAAAACTTAGATAAAAAAAAAATCATAATATACATAGAATCAAAAATATACAAAAAGGTATTTTAGCTAAATAAGAATTGTAGTATAATTAAATGAAGACCATCAACGTCCACAGTAAATGTGGTCACGTTGCTATGCATGATCACAGACATTCATATTTATTGTGTCGGTTGTTGCACTTTGTTGACGGTCCCTGCGCAACGTCTCAACGTCAGCTGCTCATAGGAAACAATGGGATATTCCCTGCTGAAATTATCAATAATTGTATTGAAGATCAGCACGTTGCAGGTTGTAGCTCATTATCTATCTCATAACAGTAAAAATGAGACATTATTTGGGTCTTTCTAACTTTACTGAAGTCCTGATGCAGTGATTTATATGCTCCTGCTCCTCTGGCATTGTTACACTCGATGTTTCCTGCAATGATTTATTATACTACACTATTGTTTCGTTATCTCCAGATAATTAGCCCGTTATCACGGGAAAACAAAGTCTCGTTATCTCGAGAAAATTAAGTTGTGATCATGGGAAAAAAAATGTATGAAAGCATGGCCCTTTAGGGCTTCCGTAAGGTTCTCAGATTTTCCCAACTTTTTTAACAAACTGAACAATGTCGTCAGCCAGTAGTTGAGGCTCTTCAAAAGCAGCGAAGTGGCCTCCCCGTGGCATAAATGTGTAGGTGTAAATGTTTCGATACTTTGTCTGTGCCCATACTTTCGGGTTATGCATCAGTTCATTGGGAAAGGCGGCCAAACCAGTGGGCACGAAAACCCCTGTCCTGGAAAATGACAAAATAAATATTAAATGCATTGAATAAATATTGACCACATGTACAAGAAGTGAATATGTGCTAAAGTACATACTTGAAATCCAATCTGTTGATTAAATTGCCAAAGTTTTCTTTGTAGAATCGCATTGAAGAAGTCATGGAGCTTGTGGTCCAGTAGATCATGACATTTGTCAGCAAGTCATCCAAGGTGAACATTCTGTATTTAAAAAAAAAAAGAAAGAAAGAAAAAGCTTGTATATTGTAAACACTAACTTATCGGGCAACAAAGTCCATTTTTTCCACTCCTTATCTGTGAGTAAAACCACTCCCTTGTCAAGTGAAGAGTGGGAACTGAAAGCAACAGCACAAACTACCATATTTAGACTTCAGCTTATTATATTACAAGACAAATGAAAAAGTAATCTACTTAAGCATGCATGCATTCCTGGCTGGGAGAATAATTTATGATATGAACAACTGCTCATAGTAATTACTATTTGTACCTCTCCAGTCCACCATCACTCAGATCTCTGTATTTCATATCAGTACAAGAAGAGAATTTTTCCAAAATGTAGGCTGCCAGACCTACAGGAGAGTTATTCACTGCACAGCCTGTAAAAAAAAAAATGAGAGAAATGGGTTCGTTTGTTTTCTACAAAATGCTGGCATAACTAGGATATTTTCAGTTTGGGAAGTATCTAAAACATACCAGTACTCTTGGGTTAATACTCCAATCTTACCTGCAGTGTCTGGTTTAGTAGCCTGAATGTGCATGTAGCCCGTTTCTTCAAGCATTTGCCACACGTTTTTCTGAAAATACGGGTAAATCCGGCGAACGTCTTCTCGAGTGAAGCCAACCAAGAAGGGCAGATAACGGCCGATGACGAGAGACAGAGACATTTTGAAATTGCTTCTTATAAAGAACATGGTGAGATGGAGCCCTTTCACACAGCTGGAAAAAAACAGAAATAGGTTCATAATCTCTGAAAATATCTAAGCAGGTTCTTGTCGTGCTTTAGCATAATTTATCTGTCTTTTTTGTGCAGACTGCACAAAATCTGTGATTTGCTGTTTAACAATGCCACAGTGTTTGAGATAACAATGGGTTTGTGAAACTGTCTCTGCAGTGAGCATTCTTTGGACATTTTCTTCTTTTGCACTTACTCAGGCTTCATCTGTGCCATGTTGGTGGTAATGGCTGAACCCCAGTCTCCTCCGTGCAGGTAGAACTGGGAGAATCCCAAACGCTCCATCAGTGTCAGGAAAATTCTAGCAGCAGCCACACTGTCAAAACCTGGAGAGACAAAGCAAAAGGTTTCTAAGATAAGGGTTGTTACCATTACTAGTTACTTTCCTTTAAAAAAATACTTAACTGAGGAATTAAAATACAAAAAAGTAATGCCTTAATTTGAAAAGTAACATTTTCATTACTCAAAAAAAGTAATGAAGAGCAGGGGCCTGAGGACGAAACCCTGGGGCACACCTGTGGTAACTGTAACTAAGTCCTTATAGCTTTCATTTCACTAATGTTACTGTATGGTGTATATTATTGTTGGTCAACTTGACAGTTTATGTCAATTTGCATTTCCATCACACATTGGTACAGGGTATACGCAGGAATCCTGAGGTTAATTTCAATACCTTTTTAAGACTTTTTTTAAAAACCTTTCAAAAAAAATTAAGACCTCGTCGCCACTTTAAGCTGTTGTTAGCAACACATCTTTCACAGAAGTAGTTTGCAATTTAACAGAAATTATGTAAGCTAAGAAGGAATAAAACTTGAAAGAGGTGAAGCAGCAGTGCTACTCGTGTGTACTTAGCTCTTTTAGCATTAGCTCGTTTATCATTAGCTCCTTCAGCATGTCCCGTGTCCTAGGGGCTAGAGGTCTTCCGTCTTTCCCTGCTAACGGAGCCTTTGTCCTGCGTTGCTGGTGGTTCCTGCTAAAAGTACGGTGCTAACCTAAATCCCATGACGTATCCAGTTTTGCCCTTGCCACAGGTGAACATCAGCAATGTCCGAATCCAGAACGGAAACATCAACTTAAAAATATCAGAAATGCCTTCATTTGAGTTCAATGAATGGTGATTCACCGCTATGTTGAGACACCAGACAACCGGCACACAGCATTGGCGTGCTGCCCATAGCCACCCTCATGTCAGCAGACAATGAAGCAGAGGTCGCGGTCGTAGCTGTGTTGGCTAGCTCACCTGTCACGTTACCAGGTGGTCGTGTTGCTGGTGGACCACAGAAAGATGCTATCGACAGCTGCTGCTGCCTGTGGCCAACAGCAGTCTTCCTCCAATTTTTGTTTTCTTCTCGTCTGTTTTAGCACCAGAACATTCCCTGTCACGTAACGTTGCACCCGTACGCGCACGGTCCCGAGGCAATCCAGCTCCGAGTACGCAACCGAATAAAAGCTTGAATACCAATAAAATTTAATACCTCATAAAATCGTAATTAAGACTTTTTATTACTTTTCAAGGGCCTTAATTTTCCCACAATTGAGTTATCAACTTTTAATACTTTTTAAGACCCAGCGGACACCCTCTGGTATCACCAAGTCAACCAATACTATGATTTTTAATACTCTGAAGAGCAACACAATAGATTAATCAAAACTAATCAAGTCCACACGCTCAGAATCCCAGTCAGCTTCAGAACTGAAAAAGTCTAGAATAGGAGGTGAAACTTCTATGAGCAAAGCATCAAAACCACTAAGATAAAGATACCAGAATCAACATGACCTGGATGGCTGACAACCTTCAGAGACATCCCATCATTGTTAGTACTTTACATGTTTTACATCTTGTCAGCCGTTTGGACATGATATAATGCAATGTGTCTGTGTTTGTGAAACAGTAATAAGACAGAACTATTGCCAGTTTGCTAAAAATAACACATTAATAGATCAAAAAATGAGGAAAACAGAGTTTGTTCAAGAATAATGTCTTACAGTATTAGTTAAAGCAAAAAGTAACGTTACAGTAATACGTTACTTTTTGATGAGTTAGTTCAAACCCAATGCGCTACGTTAATGTATTTCGCTGATTAATTTACCTTTTTTCTGAGGGGCCTCGGAGTAACCGTAGCCAGGAATGGATGGGCAGATGACCTCAAAGGCAACCCCATCATGGTTTTGTGTAAGAAGTGGTATAATCTTGTAGAACTCATAGAAAGAAGAAGGCCAGCCGTGAACAAGCATAAGAGGAACAACCTTCTGGTTTTCCCTGGAAGGTGGGCACACACGAATGAAATGGACATCCAGACCTGCGTGATAAAAATGGTAAATGGACTTGATTTATATACCGCTTTATCCCCACACTGAAGCAGTCCCAACGCGCATTACATATCAGCTCATTCACCCAATCACTCTCACATTCACACACCAATGGGACAGGGCTGCCATGCAAGGCGCTAGTCAACCACTGGGAGCAACTTAGGGTTCAGTGTCTTGCCCAAGGACACTTCGACACATAGTCAAGTACTGGGATCGAACCCCCAACCTCTCAATCAGAAGACGACCCTCTACCACCTGAGCCACGGTCGCCCTAAGCAGACATTGGTGAGAAGCAGAAACGGCAAAAACTATATTATCAGAAAACACATGACATTCTGTACCTTCTATCTTAGTTTTGAAGTGTGAATACTGGTTGAGAGCTGCCACTTGTTTTTTCCAGTCATACTCGTTTCTCCAATGGGATACCACTCTCTTGAGATAGGTGGAATTGAAGCCAAAATTGAAGTGGCTGTCCTCCAAAGGATCAGTGTAGCGGGTTAGGTCCAGGCGAGCATGCAGGTCCTGTTAAATAGAAAGGTTTGTTGACTTAAAGCTGTATTTTTTGGCGTCATTTGGTCAAAAATCCATAATCATCACTGAGCATATTGTAGCTCAAATTGTTCTGAATGGACAGTGAAGTAAATGAGCTTTAGAAATCCAGGAGCGTGACACTGGACTCAGCCAATCAGGGATCTTTCTACTAACAGAGTGCTCCATGAGCGGTTTTGGGCGATACTATTGGCTGCTCCTCAAAAATCAATGCGCGTTCACGGTCGGAGAGTAGTGAAAGTCCACCGTCAGATATTCCAACAGAAATCTCCATCGCGGCTTTTGGCACAGTGGTTAAACAGCAAAGCAAGCACAAAAAGAAAGACTGGGGTGGAGAAGCAACAGAATAAGGGCACAAACGTGTTCAGGAGGGACAAACACACGGAGATCCCTCTGGCTTAATATGTGCGGTGGACTGCCCGCGATCTGCTTTCAGTCCGTGAGCAGTCTGCCCCGCATACCGAGTCAGAGAGCGAGTGATAACAGACGGGATAAAAACTTTGAAAAACTAAGAGAAACATTATCCAAGGTGGAAAGAACGGACCATTAATTTGTGGTGTGGATGTGGAGTGTCTGCATGTCTGCTTTGACCAGCTGGGCTAAGCTGCTTGTGTGTGAGGAGTGGCTGTGGGCCTCTTACTGTCTTCACAACAGCAAGTGATATGTGCTTTCATGTCTCTAAAACATCAAAAAAACTCCCCAATAACACAAGATAAAGTCCATACATTTGTAAGGACTTTAAGTTTGCAGCACGCAAGCGTCACAAGAAGACCGGTAAGTTTAATTGAGGAGGGAAGGGGGGAGAATGGAGTGTCTCACAATTCTACATACTGCAGCTTTATTTATTCCTAAGGCTGCTTTGTTTCTTCAAAAGTGAAATCTTCGCTTCAAATCACCTTGATTTCTTCATCTGAGGTTGTGATAGTAAATGTGTGGATCTGATCATCCTCTGAGAGTGGCTTCTTTCCTTTCCCCCACCATCCATGTCCAATAGGAATAGTTTTGGCTTCTTTGCTTCTAAACACCCAGTAGGCCAGTATTCCTCCTATTGCCACAGCAGAGCTGATAACAAGCTGCTGCTGGACAACTTCCAATCCAAAGAAAGTTTCCCTGTAAAAAGAAAACATTTCAACTTTTACTACTTGAGAAAGACCTGAAGCTGAAGTGAAGAACATGTTTATGGTAGCAGAACTAGTCTCACTTTAAATCCTGCAACCTTTGCATTGTTTGCTCTCAAAGGTGAACTTAGGCCTGCTGCAGGTGAATGTCTTTCTAGACTTTGTAAATCTGCAATAAAGGCAATCATTGACGTTAAAACTCAGCAGTTGAAAAGATGTGGGAAGCAGAATGTAAACTCCAGCCAAAACATTTCCACATACCTTCTCTGCTTCTTCTGTGATATTTGTTCAATGTTGTGCTACGTGACGAACCATTAAATAATACAATCCTCCCATCGAAGGCGGGACCACATTTCAAGAGCGCGCTGATTGGCTGTAAAGATGTGCCACTCCAAAATAACACTTACGTCACTCTTATATAACAGGGAGGAACCGGCGCAGTTGTTCTGCTTCAGTAGCGCTGACTCTCGTTAATAATCACCGTGTTGAAGACACTTATCCTGGCGGTGTTTAGGGCCGTGTTGGCCGTTAGTTTAGGTGGAATGATGGCCGGAGGATGGAGTGACGTAGACGTCAACGACAGCAGCAGGGGCGGACTGGCGTACGGGGACACCTGTGGGTCGGGCCATGAGAAAGAGGGAATATTCATACCTGTGAAGTATCCCGTTTTGGCCGTGAAACTCCCGTCTTTTACCCCTCTTTCCCACCATCGTGCCGTATTAGTATTTTCCCGTAAATATCCCGTATATTTTAATGTAATAATAATTAAAAGATAAATAAAAACATTCCTCTGCCTTACTAAACTGAACACCGTCACTAGCCTCGCGAGAAGTGCCGCCTGAAATAGCCTGAGTAGCAGTTCTCGCGTGACAGCAGGAGGAACAAACCAGGAAACAACTCAAGAAGAGAGATGGATGAAAGTGGACGTTTCGACGAAAAAAATAAAAGAACTGGTGTTAATACCTTGTAAAATGGGACAGAGAGTTTCCCTTCCTAAAGAGCAACAGGATGGGACACAGTTACACGTTCTGTCAGATTAGTAACTAAGATTTTTAACGTCTCGCGGGGGAAAAAAAACACGGAAGTCAGCATGAAAAATCCACCAATCACAAGCGCCACAAATATACACTTGCTTTCAAAAAGTGTTAAAGAATGTAAAGTCTGTCATAAATGTGTCTAACAAGTCATTAGTGAATATCAGAGAACCACATGAGTGAGCATGAGAAATTATAAGAAAATATGTAATAACATGTAAATGTCTAACTTAAAAACAAGATTCAAGATGTATCGAGTTTTCTATTTTGGCGATATTGAAAACTACAATAAAGATATGTATATCGTATTTTGTATAAAAAATACTTGTTTTAGGAGTCACTGCTTTTATTTCTCAAAACAGCATGTAAAGCCCCGTTAGATGGGATTAATGAGTGCAAGCTGTTTTTTATAAATGTGTCTGTGGCATTTTTCATCAGAAAATGTAACCACGAATTGTCTTTCTGGTCTAACTTCATTTGAAATAAAATCATCAAGATGTATATCATATATCACCATTTTGAGAAAATATATTGAGCTATGAGTTTTGGTCCAATTCGTCCAGCCCTCGTAGGAATGTTCACAGCATTTCAATGTCAACAAAGGACAGCCTACCACATTCTAATCACCTAAAAGTGGGCCGGTCTGTCAATGACTCCTGGGCCACTTCCCCCTCACCCAGTCCGCCCCCAGACAGCAGTGCCAGAAATGAACTGAGGTTCGCTGTCAACAGCCGCAACAGTGAGTTCAACGACACGTACCTTCATGACGTCCAAGAAGCGGAGGAGGGTTAGCAACAGCTTGAGGTGCTGTTTTCCCTGAGCAAGGTGCCTCGTGTGCTGCTATCACTGGGCGGATCTCTCATTCTACCCAAAGAGTTGTATGAGATCAACATGGAGGATCTGCTTCTGTCGGGTGGAGATCAGTGTCTGCGAGTGTCGTCGTGCTTACGGCAACTGTTCCGCACTCTTTGTGGTCGACGTTTTATCTGACACTAAGGCTGTTCGTTTAATGCCCACCACAGTCTTGGCACTGGCTCACAGGGACGTGGAGTCAGCTGGTTCCGCCCCAAACTACTATTTAAAGTGCCCACTCGGGTAAAAAAGCAGACTATTGCTTTGTCCTCTGATCCTTGCATTAGTGGTGGAGCGACAGTCGAGGGGTCAGAGTGGCAGGACTATGTATGGTTTCAGGCTCCCATACACATCAAAGGCTTCAGCAACTGAACTCAAGCCCAGTTAAAACCTCCAGCAACTCTTTTTATGATCATCAAAAGGGAACATATGTAAATATTTTTAATGAATTATGAGACCATTTTAATACTGTTTGTATTTTTGCTTTCATTAGATTTTAACATTAAAAATAAGACACAAACATCCATAGTGCAATATATATGTTTACTGAACAAAACTTGAAAGATTTAAAGTACAACATATTGTTTGTATTTGTGTGGATACATCAGTGCCATTGACATGTTTACACGAAAAACCTGTGTCAAACAAACTCACAAAAAAACATAGTAGTGATCATTGAACAGGTAGAATGTGTTGTTGACATTGTACATCAGGGTACTCAGATTTTCCCAACTTTTTTAACAAACTGAACAATGTCGTCAGCCAGTAGCTGAGGCTCTTCAAAAGCAGGGAAGTGGCCTCCCCGTGGCATAAATGTGTAGGAGTAAATGTTTCGATACTTTGTCTGTGCCCATACTTTCGGGTTATGCATCAGTTCATTGGGAAAGGCGGCCAAACCAGTGGGCACGAAAACCCCTGTCCTGGAAAATGACAAAATAAATATTAAAAGCATTGAATAAAGTTTGTAATATATTGACCACATGTACAAGAGGTGAATATGTGCTAAAGTACATACTTGAAATCCAATCTGTTGATTAAATTGCCAAAGTTTTCTTTGTAGAATCGCATTGAAGAAGTCATGGAGCTTGTGGTCCAGTAGATCATGACATTTGTCAGCAAGTCATCCAAGGTGAACATTCTGTATTTAAAAAAAAAAAAAGAAAGAAAGAAAAAGCTTGTATATTGTAAACACTAACTTATCCGGCAACAAAGTCCATTTTTTCCACTCCTTATCTGTGAGTAAAACCACTCCCTTGTCAAGTGAAAAGTGGGAACTGAAAGCAACAGCACAAACTACCATATTTAGACTTCAGCTTATTATATTACAAGACAAATGAAAAAGTAATCTACTTAAGCATGCATGCATTCCTGGCTGGGAGAATAATTTATGATATGAACAACTGCTCATAGTAATTACTATTTGTACCTCTCCAGTCCACCATCACTCAGATCTCTGTATTTCATATCAGTCCAGGAAGAGAATTTTTCCAAAATGTAGGCTGCCAGACCTACAGGAGAGTTATTCACTGCACAGCCTGTAAAAAAAAAATGAGAGAAATGGGTTTGTTTGTTTTCTACAAAATGCTGGCATAACTAAGGATATTTTCAGTTTGGGAAGTATCTAAAACATACCAGTACTCTTGGGTTAATACTCCAAACATTTGATATGATCTTACCTGCAGTGTCTGGTTTAGTAGCCTGAATGTGCATGTAGCCCGTTTCTTCAAGCATTTGCCACACGTTTTTCTGAAAATATGGGTAAATCCGGCGAACGTCTTCTCGAGTGAAGCCAACCAAGAAGGGCAGATAACGGCCGATCACGAGAGACAGAGACATTTTGAAATTCCTTCTTGGAAAGAACATGGTGAGATGGAGCCCTTTCACACAGCTGGAAAAAAACAGAAATAGTTTCATCATATAAGAGTATATTTAAGCAGGTTTTTGAGCTTCAGCATAATTCATACATTTTCCAAAAAGTTGACATCTGTCTTTTTTGTGCAGACTGCACAAAATCTGTGATTTGCTGTTTAACAATGCCACAGTGTTTGAGATAACAATGGGTTTGTGAAACTGTCTCTGCAGTGAGCATTCTTTGGATATTTTCTTCTTTTGCACTTACTCAGGCTTCATCTGTGCCATGTTGGTGGTAATGGCTGAACCCCAGTCTCCTCCGTGCAGGTAGAACTGGGAGAATCCCAAACGCTCCATCAGTGTCAGGAAAATTCTAGCAGCAGCCACACTGTCAAAACCTGGAGAGACAAAGCAAAAGGTTTCTAAGGCTTCAGAACCAGTGTTGGTACCGTTAATAGTTACTTCCCTTTAGATGTCCTAATGTGAAAAGTAACATTTTCATTACTCTAAAAAATAAATAAACCTTCAAATCAACTAATTACTACTACTGCTAATACCAATAAATTTTATCAAGCAGCACCATTCATGGCACTCAAAGATACCCAACAAAATATTAAATACATACAATAACTTAAAAGCGGGAGTTAGCGAGACTGCAGACAAAGATCACAGTGGTATAAAGGGGAAGAAGGGGGCGGAGGTGGTGAATGTTTTGGTCGTGGAAGTAAGCCAATCAAGAGAGGGTGCATTCAAGGATGACATCAAGACTCTTTACCAGGGGGGAGATGGAGGAGTTTTCCATGTGAAGTATGAGTTAAGTATGGGTTTGGTTGAAAAGTAGAGCTGGATGTCAAACTAGACTAGACGTTTCCTGAATATATGACTTAGGAGGGGAAGTAATGAAGAGCAGGGGCCTGAGGACGGAACCCTGGGGCACACCTGTGGTAACTGTAACTAAGTCCTTATAGCTTTCATTTCACTAATGTTACTGTATGGTGGTTATTACACACTGTTGGTCAACTTGACAGTTTGTCCATTTGCATTCCCATTATACATTGGTATCACCAAGTCAACAAATACTATGATTTTTAATACTCTGATGAGCAACACAATAGATTAATCAAAACTAATCAAGTCCACATGGTCAGAATCCCAGTCAGCTTCAGAACTGAAAAAGTCTAGAATAGGAAGTGAAACTTCTATAAGCAAAGCATCAAAACCACTAAGATAAAGATACTAGAATCACCACGACCTGGATGGCTGACAACCTTCAGAGACATCCCATCATTGTTAGTACTTTACATGTTTTACATCTTGTCAGCCGTTTGGACATGATATAATGCAATGTGTCTGTGTTTGTGAAACAGTAATAAGACAGAACTATTGCCAGTTTGCTAAAAATAACACATTAATAGATCAAAAAATGAGGATAACAGTTTGTTCAAGAATAATGTCTTACAGTATTAGTTAAAGCAAAAACTAACGTTACAGTAATGCGTTACTTTTTGATGAGTTAGTTCAAACCCAATGCGCTACGTTAATGTATTTCACTGATTAATTTACCTTTTTTCTGAGGGGCCTCGGAGTAACCGTAGCCAGGAATGGATGGGCAGATGACCTCAAAGGCAACCCCATCATGGTTTTGTGTAAGAAGTGGTATAATCTTGTAGAACTCATAGAAAGAGCCAGGCCAGCCGTGAACAAGCATAAGAGGAACAACCTTCTGGTTTTCCCTGGAAGGTGGGCACACACGAATGAAATGGACATCCAGACCTGCGCGGTAAAGCAGACATCGGTGAGAAGCAGAAACGGCAAAAACTATATTATCAGAAAACACATGGCATTCTGTACCTTCTATCTTAGTTTTGAAGTGTGGATACTGGTTGAGAGCTGCCACTTGTTTTTTCCAGTCATACACATTTCTCCAATGAGATACCACTCTCTTGAGGTAAGTAGAATTGAAGCCAAAATTGAAGTGGCTGTCCTCCAAAGGATCAGTGTAGCGGGTTAGGTCCAGGCGAGCATGCAGGTCCTGTTAAATAGAAAGGTTTGTTGACGGTCAATCTCTTCTCCTTCTCCTGGCTCTGTAAATGAGCTTTAGAAATCCAGGAGCGTGACTCAGCCAATCTACTAACAGAGTGTTCCATAAGCGGTTTTGGGCGATACTATTGGCTGCTCGAGCTGCTCCTCAAAATTCAATGAGCGTTCATGGTCTGAGAGTAGTGAAAGTCCAACGTCAGATGTTCCAGCAGAAGTCTACCGCAGCTTTTGGCACAGTGGTTAAACGGCAAATCAAAAGAAAAAAGAAAGACTGGGATGGAGAAGCAACAGAATAAAGGCACAAGGAGGGACAGACCCACGGAGGCCACTCTGGCTTAGTATGTGCGGTGGACTCTTCTACAAAATGAAGCAGGTGCGTAAAAAATACTAACAGTAGGCTAATGAATACACGTCCTGTTGCACCAACAATATAGTGCTTATTTAGTAAGACAATCTCCGCTGACCTAAAGCTAACAGCTAGTGTTAGATGAACGCCTTCCCCATAGCGGACTTTTTAGCACAGTATTTTTAAAGCGTTGAACTACTTATCAGCTGATAACATTATTTCTTGTGATATGTTTGTGTGTAAAACCTGGATACAATATGAATAAAGTTGTTGGTGTATTCAGAAATTTGACTTTAATATGATAGATAATACGATTTGGATCTAAATGTTGTTTTGTTTTTGTTTTTCCAGTGCCAGGCTGAGGCTGAAGACCAACCATCTACAAGCCTACATTACCTGCTTTATTTGATCAGCAAAGAAATTAAACAGGCTTGTTGCAGAATACGTTTGTATGGATCAAATGCCAATCTTTACTGCAAAGAATCAGCCCATTGCAAAGCAAATTCAGGCCAAAAAGACTTAAATGGCCACATGTGAAAATGCAGTGTTGAACATCTGCATGTTTAATAGTGTTGCCCTTTTTTATCTGTGTAGTTTCAAATTTAAAACTGTTCAAATTTACATTTAACTTAAATTGATGTCTGAATGCAAAAGTCTGATGACATGACTGACAAGGTTATCAAAAAATGTTCTAGGTTTACAATAACGTTTTTGCACTTTTAATATGTCCCTAAGTGCATTTTAATTTTTGTAATTTTGGTTGAAGTTTTGAGTTGTGGTCAACAATATGATATTTTCATATTTTAAGAAACGTTTATTAAGAGCTTTACATTGTGATAAGTTAAAAATTTCTGGTTTGCACTTTAAAAGGTTCTCTACTTTTGATACTTTTATATTTAAAAATATTTTTCAAGTGTGAAATTGTAAAGTGTGCACAAAACATTTTTTTTACAATTATTTATTATTTTTGCACTGTTAAAAATCTATTGTTATTTGTTGATGTTCTACCACAAAAACTTATTTTATCTTTTATCAGTATGGTATCGAAATTGGTATTTTTTTTCCTTCTTCCAGTATCGAAATCGAGTTCAAAATTTCAGTATCGTGACAACACTAGTTTGCGCAAGCGTTTACAATTAGACCGGTAGGTTTAATGCAGGAGGGGGGGTGGGGGGATTAGGGCGTGGAGTGTCTCACAGTTATACATACTGCAGCTTTAAGTGCGTTTTAAAGCGATTATTCCTAAGGCTGCTTTGTATCTTCAAAAGTGAAATCTTCGCTTCAAATCACCTTGATTTCTTCGTCTGAGGTTGTGATAGTAAATGTGTGGATCTGATCATCCTCTGAGAGTGGCTTCTTTCCTTTCCCCCACCATCCATGTCCAATAGGAATAGTTTTGGCTTCTTTGCTTCTAAACACCCAGTAGGCCAGTATTCCTCCTATTGCCACAGCAGAGCTGATAAGAAGCTGCTGCTGGACAACTTCCAATCCAAAGAAAGTTTCCCTGTAGAAAATACAAAAAAAAAAAAAAAAAAAACATTTCAACTTTTACTACTTGAGAAAGACCTGAATCTGAAGTGAAGAACATGTTTATGGTAGCAGAACTAGTCTCACTTTAAATCCTGCAACCTTTGCATTGTTTGCTCTCAAAGGTGAACTTAGGCCTGCTGCAGGTGAATGTCTTTCTAGACTTTGGAAATCTGCAATAAAGGCAATCATTGACGTTAAAACTCAGCAGTTGAAAAGATGTGGGAAGCAGAATGTAAACTCCAGCCAAAACATTTCCACATACCTTCTCTGCTTCTTCTGTGATACTTGTTCAACGTTGTGCTACGTGACGAACCATTAAATAATACAATCCTCCCATCGAAGGCGGGACCACATTTCAAGAGCGCGCTGATTGGCTGTAAAGATGTGCCACTCCAAAATAACACTTACGTCACACTTATATAACAGGGAGGAACCGGCGCAGTTGTTTATCCTGCTTTTGTTCTGTTTCAGTAGCGCTGACTCTCGTTAATAATCACCATGGCGAAGACACTTTTCCTGGCGGTGTTTGCTGCCGTGTTGGCCGTTAGTTTAGGTGGGATGATGACCGGAGGATGGAGGGACGTACACGTCAACGACAGCAATGCCAGAGATGCACTGAAATTCGCTGTTGACAGCCGCAACAATTTGTCTAACGACATGTACCGCCATGACGTCCTAGAAGTGGTCAAAATCGAGCAACAGGTCAGTTTAAATTGTTACTGTATCATATACTGTACAGCAGTCGTAAAATAATGGTAATAATTCTGGTTAAACAAATATGGATGGAATGTCCACACCAATTAGAGTGAATTTATTGTTAATGTTTCCATTTTGATGACGCCATCACTGTAAACAAGCTTAAACATTCCATCTAGACGTCCTAATCCATTGTTAACAGGATCATCCTCGTCTGGCTCCAGCTTCTATGACAGGGGTCAACAACCTTTCTATAGCTGTGAGCTGCTGGATAGTATAGTAGGGGTGTGATAAAATAAATTGATGTATCGCGATTTTATTTTCCTCATGATTTTCAGTTCAGTAACATACAGCACATAGGCAATATGTATGCATTAGAGTTGTCACGATACCAAAATGTGTAACCACGATACTATGCAATTATTTCATTTCCATTACGTTTCATAGATGTTTGTTATACTAACCACTAAAAACATCCTAACTAATTGTGAAACATGTCAAATTGAACAATTAATTGTCATATCTTACTCAAATCCAACTTGCGATTTTGAAAATACAAGTATATCATATTGTATATAACATATCACTGACCATACACCAAATCTCTGTAACACTTAAAAACATTTGTCCCAATGTGTCTGTGAAAATAACATTTAAAGATGGTTAATTTATTACAATAACGTTATTAGCAGTAGTTAACTCTAATATTAGTACTATTTACATCTGTCACCTGTATTTATCTTTGTCAGTTTGAAAGTAAATCAGATTTTAGATGGAACTCATTGGTGACTAAAAGTTCCTGAGGGCCCCTCACATGATACATGAGGGCCCACGGTGACCCCTGCTCTATGATGACTAAGTACTAACTCAGCTAAACAAGAAGAAAAAAAGCTATATTTAGCAACAAGACAAAAGAGGAACATACTGGAGGCAGCAATTGTCGCCTATACTTATGTTTCTGACACGATTTGGTTCCAAACCTGAGGTGCCAAAATACATTATTACACCTCCCTTTGTTAAATGCATTTAATCTGATGATAGACGTTAATTTAAAATGATCCATTTGTTTCGGACTGAGAAATGTTAATAAAAGATGTTAGTACATTTTCAGTTTCACCGTACCTTATAGCACTAAATTGAGAACTTGCTAATCTGTCAGCTGATTACCAAATGTTGAAGTTGCTTAAATCTTCAGAGAATAGCTTGGTAGCCAGTTTTCTTTGTTGCTTGCAGTGCATACTTATTATTATTAAAAAAATAAAAATAAAAATAGAAATGGTAATTTGTATGTCTTATCTCTCTTTATAGGTTGTTTCAGGTATGAAGTACCGCATCACAGCAAATTTGACAAGAACTGCCTGCAGAAAGTCCGATTTCAACGAAACATGTTCCACCAACCAAAACCAAGACAGTGCCACGGTAATGCTTTAATGTTAAAATAGATATTTGTCACGGTTTTTAATTACTTAGAGAATGTAGTACGAATATGGATTTCCTCTTATTGGGTTAACTTCCGGGATTTAATCAGTATGTGCTGTACTACGACACTGGCTAACTTCTTACCGGGCTAAATCACCATGGTAACTTAGGCTGAACACCTAACCTGTTCAGGACCAGGTCAAGAAGTGGATATGTTCTGAGCGAGTACTAAAGCCCCGCCTCCTGACCAATCCGTTCTCTTAGAAAACGACCTCCCCAATAAAAGGCGGAACATTCTGTGGACACGTCGCTACGTGGATCTGATGTGACGCTGTCATCAGAGAGAGATTGTTTAGGCATTGATGCAATCCTTTCATTTACTTGATGACATCTTGTCGGAAACATATAGATTTATATCTGATGGACTGACCTACATTAGTCAGCTGATAAAGCCTGTGTGTTTTGGACGCTTTCAGACCGATAAATTAGTTATTTCATTTGTTCATGTATTCTGTGGTGATGCAGAGAGCCTCAGTCCTATAAGATAATATAAAATACAAATATTTCATTCCTTGCTACTTTTTTTTCTACAGCAACAGTGTTGTTCTTGGTCTGAATTATGGATTTTATTTCTTCATATTTTTAAAGAATTATTCCTCAATTATAATGTTAGTTTCTCTACACAGTTTGTGATGGTCTGACACTGCAGTCTCCACCCCTGTCACAAGAGTGTGCATGTAGGCTGTCTGAAATCAACCTGCTTAAAGCATAACTTAATAACTATTTCACCTTAATAAATTCTTCTCGTAGTCCCTGTGAGGGTAATACAAGTGTTTATGGGGTGATTGGGGGGTCTTTCACCTCCCCCTGCTGTCTCTTGCCAGAAAACAGCACTTGCGCAACTTCCCTGCCTCTGACCCGGTGGCAAGACGTACTGCTTTACGGCAGCCCAGTACAAACTAATGCTGCAGAGTTTTTAAGACAGTGACAACACCAAAAGGGACCTTTAGGGGGAGCGCCAAGTGCAAGTTACTTAGTTCTGCTTTAACTAAGTGATTTGATATCGAGGTTCGTTGTCCAGGGTCTCTCTGACGGAAAATGTTTGGATAGGTGAAGCCCGCTAACAGAGATAAATCCTGGATGCAATTATCAGGCTTTGTAGTACAGGCCCTTAGAGCTAGTCTTATTATTCACTACATCTGCACGTAAACATTAGACTTAATGGAAGGTGTCTGTCCACTGCAAGGGCTACCTTAATAGACATATACTATTAGCACTATATTTCAATGTGTTTAATTAATAAAAATGTACTTAAATATTAATTAATGTCTGTATTATTATTTTTCTTTCAGTCCTACCAGTGCACATTCACTATCTGGAGCAAACCATGGGAAAAGTTTAACAAAGTGCTGGAGGAGAAATGCTAGAACAACAGCGGCGTGGAAAGTCCTCACACCTGGAGTCATTTGCTTTCTAAGCTTCAATCTCACTGAGAATAATTTTCCTCATAGATTAACTTTAAAAATACAATGTTTACTTTCTTACCTGAGCTTGTCTTCATATTTACCTGAACAATAAATAGTAGCTGTCGATCAAAACGTTAATAAAGTTAATACCTACATGGAGAAGTTTCATTCATTTGTGTTAATTATGCTTGTTTAATAAACTTCTTAATAAATGGATTCTCTTGATGTGTTTATTTACATTCCTAGAGATATTTCTGATGCAGATGAATGTTCTAAGGACTACAAATGAACTAGATGAAGATTAGTCAGAGTAGACTGAAGAATTGGGACGTAGGATGTCAATTTTGGGGCACATCATCACCAGTAGTGTTGATTTGAATAAGGGGGTGTTTGGCCTTTTTAACACTACACACCCTCATCAAAGCTGGCCAGCTTGAGGGTCAAGTCTTTTGATTGAACAATTTCTTTATTCATATATTATCTATCACAGTAGGACCAATAAGCAAGAAGTAGAAGTTCCAGGAATAATGGAGATACAAACATTCAAATACTGTCCAATATTGTTTTTTATGCCATCATATCATCAATCAAACAAGATCAAAGGCAGAAAACATGATCATTCTTTTGCAAAATTGATTATTTTATTTTCACGACCCTGAAAACAGGAACAAGCGGGTCAGAGAATGTGTGGATGGATGAATACTTACAAGCAAACCGTGATGTTACTTTTGAAAGTTTATTTTATATACCATTAGTACATGATATGGTATCTCCACACACGGACATGGTCGACACAAATCATAATGTAAATCATCCTAACGTTTAGTTTTTGGATATCTGTCCCTTAAAATTAGAAAAATGAATGTCACTAATACTTGTAAGTTCTCTCTGGTCATTGTTCCATCATTTCTGTGCTTTCTTTAATCAGTATTTGTCTGAATGAGGTTTGTTGATGATTGCAGAACTGTGTAGTTCAAAGTAGCACAGATCAAAGTCCCATTAAAGGTCCAGTAATATGCTTTTTTTCACCCATCACCATGTGTTCCAAGAACCACAGTAACATAGTATTTGAGGTTTACTCTCCCAAACTCGCCTGTTTTCCAGAGTTTTAGCCCTAGCCAAATGAACTTTGGAATCATGGTCACATAGATAAGGATTAAAGAAACAACCAATGTAGGGACTGCGAGTGTACGAGAGAACAATCAATATTTACTGAATAGGAGTATAATCTATTTAATACACAAGCGTAGAGCTGCCACAGAGGAAAATATATTTTGGATCACTATATTGTATGAACCATATCATTATATTGTCAAAACATGATAGTATGTTGTACAAAAAATTTATATATATATATATATTGTACAAACATGTTAATATATTGTACGAACAATATAATTATATTGTACAAACATGATATTATAGGGTTTGTATAATATAACTATATTGTTGATACAATATAATATGTTTGTACAATATAAGTATATTGTTCGTACAATATAACATCATGTTTGTACAAACATGTAGTGATCCAAAAAAAAATTAAAACAGCAGCTAATATGATTTTAAAAAAAAACAAAAAAAAACCTTTATAAACATGTAAAAAAAAACAAAAAAAAAACGTATGATCACACTTTGATTGTAGGGGTAAAAACGTTTTAGGCTTGCAAATATCAAGGAAAATCTGAGCTTTTATTTTGAAAAACACAGACCGGACCGGAATTCGTGTGAAAGGAAAAAAAGAAAAAAAGAAAAAAACATTATGAAGACAGAGTAGTCGTCATTTGATGACAGCTGTTTAAGATTAAAGGAAGAATAAGGAAACATGAAGCTTCTGAACAGAGACGAGCTGCAGTTTGCAGAGGCTGCGCTGCTGACACACTTACCGAAGAGCTACCAGGTACACACACACACACACACACACACACACACACACACACACACACACACACACACACACACCTAAATTAGATTTTAAACACAGCTTTAGTGAATTGTGTCGATCAGAGACAGACAACTTTTATCTGAGGGTGACGTTATTAACATTCATATCAGCATTTAGAATAAAAACCAATCTGAGCAGTAAACCAGTAAACAAACAAAGGGGTTGTGTGTTTTTCTTGTCATTTTGTGGTTGTTTTGTGTGCTATTGGAATCATTGTGTGGGGTTTGTTTTTTTTAATTAATTTTGTTTGCTTTTATTAGACATTTTCTGTATTTTTTCATAATTTTGTGTCTTTCTGGACATTTTGTGTGATTTTTTTAAGCCATGTTGCCGTTTCGTATTTTTTTTTAGCGATGTTGTGTGTTTGAGCTGTTTTTTTTGTTGTTGTTTTGCATATTTTTCTGTCATTCATTTGTGTATTTTTGTAATTTCTTTGCAGTCACTTCTGTGTATTTTGTACAGTTTTCTGTTATTTTCTTGTGTGTTTCTGGAACAATTCTGTGTATTTCTCTCATTTTTTGAGATTTAGCATCATTTTGTGCATTTACTTTGGGGGCCACACACACACACACACACACACACGGGATATACAACTGCAACGAGCCACAAACTAAACATGATGTGCTTTTTAGGTCTATGGTCTCCTTCATTGCATAAACAGAAACAAACCAAACACGCTGCAGGTGGTCGTTGATACTTGGCCTGATTTTAAAGTCATCCTCTGCAGACCAGACCCAAAGGTAAGTTTATAATTTTTCTTTATTAAAAAATAATAATAAATTACTCTGTGATCTCTTGACTGATAAACATTTCCCTGGATTTGCAGAACAAGAACGTCCTGAGGTTCATGAAAAAAGTTTCCTGTTTCTGCTTGGATCAGGAGGCTTTAAAGAAAGTGCTGACAGAGGAGAATTCAGTGGACTGGAGCACTTTGTTCATGTTTGCAGGTGATTAACATGTCTCGCACATTATTTTAAATGCAAAATATAAGATTTAAACTGTAAAATATGAACCAGATTTTCAATCAAGAGCCCATGTGTTCTGGGTAAAAATGATCACTTGAGTTAATGCAGATTTAACAACATAAAAGGACATTTTTAACATTTAAATGGGTGTATTTAAGGTCTCCCTGGAACATTGTGTTTTTCTTTCTGTGCTGAGTTGTGTTATCTTAAAGCTATCTATGGATTTAACTTCCTCTTTTGACCTAAAAGATCTGTAAAAAGTTATACAAGTTGACCGTGTTTGATTTGTTATCCAATCAGGAGCCTTCACTAAGACTTAGGGAGGAGCTTCCTCCCAGCACCACCTCTTTACCCGTCCATGACCTCATACACAACGCATTAGTGCAGACGTGAGCAAATGGCGGCTCAGGGGCCACATGTGGCCCTCGCTCTAATTTTTTGTGCAGACCCCAAAGTAAATGCACAAAATTACTTGAGAAAATTATACAAACTTGCAGAAAAATACACTAAACAACAAAAATGACAACGAAAATAACTCTTTATTAGCTGGCTTCACTTCACCAAACATTCAGAGCAGCTGTAGGAACCGTGCAGAGCAACTTACGTCATAAATGAGTGATTCTTCTTTAAGAATATGAACAATTAAAACCCATAATTCAGACCACAAACACTGTTGCTGCAGCAAAAGCATGTATCCGCCTCATTTGGATGCAGTCTGTGGCTCTGATGCTGTGTTCAAACAGCTCAGTCTACATCATAAGGTGGACAATATTTGGATTTTATACAGCCTGTATTACCTTACAGGACTGAGTTTGACTGTGTACTGTATATGAATTAAGTTATTGTTCAGAGAGCGTCCGACACACGCAGGCTTCATCAGCTGACTCATGTTGGTCCATCCATCAGGAGAAAAACTATACCTTTCCTATAGCATGTCATGGAGTTAATGAAAGGATTGCATCTGCTGTCAGATCAAGATCCACCCAGCCACGTGTGCAGAGAATGACCCGCCCATTCTTAGGCAGGTCACTTTCAAAGAGAACTGATTGGTCAGTAGGCGGTGCTTTTATACTCGCTCAGATCTTATCCGAGCACTTCACTTGGTCGCGACCAGGTTAGCCGAGCCGTTCAGCGTAAGTTACCATGGTGATTTACCCCGGGGGAAAAAGTTATCCAGTGTCATAGTACAGCACACATGGAATAAATGTCTGGAAGTTAGTGAGATAATGTAGTAGTACAGGCCCATAATGATGCAACAACACACAAAAACGACAGCAAATATACACAAAAATGACTCCAAAAACACAAAATTGCAGCAAATCTACACAAATATGAATCCAGAGTCACAAAATGACTACAAAAATACACAAAATGAGTTCAATAACACATAGCAACAAAAATAGACAGGACAACAACAAAAACACACAAAATGAGAGAAAAGTAATTTAAAAAAGACCACAAAATTATACCAAAAACACACAAAACAACAAAAATACAATAAATCAGAATAAAATACATTATTTTTTAGAAATTATGACACCTTTGGAGCTAAAATGGAATTTATGGGGTTAGGTGGAGGGATCTAGTGGGGTTAGGGTAACGAAGGGTTAGGGTAACAAACGACATACTGTAATGACAGCCTTAATGACACCTTATTAATGCTAATGACAGGTGTCCTAATAATGACAGTGTAATGTCAGCCTTAAGTAGAAAACTGCAAGTAAAGTGTTAACCATTTTTCTAAATGCTGACAAAGTGGCCCTCGGTTCAGGTAGTCTCATGTTTTAGGCCTGACTATCTATAACAGTTGGCCACCTCTGTATGAGTGCATTATCACTTACCCACACATAGTAGGTGAGGATTTACATAGCCAGTAATATCCAGTTATTAGCTGGAGTTGAAAATAACCTCATTGGAGAAAGGCTTGGTCAGGCGGTGATATTTTAACAAAAACCAAAAGAACAAAAAAAAAAAACACTTGTGCAATGGCCTTTTTTAAAAGGCTCTGATTTAAGTGCCTGCCTCTTTAAGAGACACTCGGTTTCAGTGAGCAGTGTGCACGTGACCAGTAGTTTAGTTTGGGCAGTCGTCCAAGTACGAGCCTGATTCGGATGTTTAACTAGTTCTCTTTAAAACGTTCTTCCGAGTTGTGTGCAGTTCTTACTCCTGTTCCTGTGTGCTCCAGTTTGTCTATAGTCCATGACCAGAAAGTAAGTCACCATTTATGTTTTAAGTTCATGCTATGTTAGTAAGTGTATAGGCTAACAGCTATGATGATGTCATGCTAACCCACTTATGTAACACCGTTTACCGTGTCGGAGTTCACGTTGCTGTTATAACTACTGGGGGAAATCTGTTCAATAATATTTTTGGCCAGGAGAGGGTGCTGTTACCTTGCACATTGATTCAGTTTAAATGTGGAGCTTCATTTATACAGAAGAGTGAATGTGGGTCACTTTTTTCCCCTTTGTTTATAAATTAGAGATAATTTGGAGTAATTGAGCCTCTTTTTTTGATGTTGATGTAACAGAATGTTACTTATATCAGCTTTGTATTTGCTTTACATATAATTGTTTATTTTTCTCATGTTTGTTACAGACTATACAATATTAGAACTACTCCAACAACTAGCATTTAATCTGCTGTTAATTGGAATAAAATACAGCTGGAACACATCCCAGTTAAAGAGAGAGGACGTCTCATCTCTTCATTCCTGTGCCCTGATTAGCACCCCATTCAGTATGCTGTCTTAAACCTAAAAGAACTAGACGATCACTATTTCCTCTCTTTCAGGCCTGATGAAGGTTCCTGAAACACTGAGGTTTTCCAGCATTGCTTCCTTTGTTGAGGGTTCGTGTGCCAACGACAACTCCTATTGGCCAAAGTGTGTACTTTAGCCAATAGGAGTAAGGACACTGTATTAAAACATCAGGGAATGACTAAATACCTTCAAAATGTTCATAACAATAAAGTCTCTTTTGAGTCAAAAGGTATAAAATGTAGAAATGTACACTGTATGTATTATATGTAGACTGTTTTAAAGAAATGCCGGTCTTGAATAAACGTACTTGTTTCCTTAAACATCTCGTTTGTGTTAATCTATCATTTTGCCACAGATTTGCATGTGGGTTTAAACCATTTTTAACTTGTTTTAACCAAAGCAATGCAGCAGAAGAATATCTGTGGCCAAACATCACATTGGATCTTGAAGCAGATGTTTTATGGTGACACATCCTGTACCAAAGATCAAATCATCTCAACTTTAATTCTAAAAATATGATTTTATATTTATAAATGTCATATTTTGTACTTGGCCTTAGTTTTTTTAAAGGACAAAAAGTAACTTGTGTGTTGTCCTGTCTTTCAGCTTTAGACACTTCCTACGTTCCCTTAATTAAGGAAGTGTCTTCCATCCGAGAACTCAACAGCAGATATTTTACTTTGGTGCATCTTCTTTTTTTGCCAGATGTCAGTGGTCTTGTCACTCCAGAAGTTGACAGGTATTACCAGATTGTAGTTCTTTTGAAGAGCAGATTTTGAATCTAATGTTGTTTGTTTGTTTCATTTTCCATCTCCAGACGCCTTGAATCAAGGGTTTCTTCTCTGAACCATACCCACGTTGACTTGGTGAATAAAACTTGGAAATTCGGAGGGAACCAGCTTGGTTATAACACCATTGAAAACCTCATCATCAACTTTCCCTCATGCTGTATCTTGGATGAACAGGATCAGCCAGTGTCCTGGATCCTGATGTACGACTACTGTGCCATGGGTATATTGTACACTCTCCCAGAGTACAGAGGGAGAGGCTATGCTAAAGTGGTCATCACCACCATGGCCAAGAAACTGGCCAGCGAGGGCTACCCAGCGTACTGCTTCATAGAAGAGGACAACAAACTGTCCTACAAACTCTTTAAAAACCTCGGCTTCATTGACGATCCGTCATACCGCGCAGCATGGTTGGAGATAGACCCCACACATAAGGATTAAAAATCAGGCCCATATGTATGGGGGGGCGATGGCTGCCTCTCGGCTTGGGATCTTGGGGGCGTTCGGGGGACTGCTTGGCCGTGGGGTGGTCGCCGGGGGCCCTTAGGCTGCCTGCTCTTGCTGCTGGCCTGACTGCTTCTTCGGGCCCAGGGGCGGCTCTTGGGTTTTGCAGTGGCGGTACTTGGAAATACATTTGTCATGGATGCACTGGCCTTGGGCTGTGGGATAACACTCATACTGGGCTCAACCTTAGACACGTTGTTCCCAAATACCTGTTTTATGGAATTTCCACTCACCTCTTCCTCTGTTCACAGCCACCACCATTATTCCTAAACCACACACTGGTCACCAAACTGGCTTGACAACACAACAATAAACACAATATACACAACCACAATTTCACATCGCATCACTTAAAACTACTCCCCACCCATTCCATATCCTATCTTGTATCCCTCTTCCCTGTTAACTTCCCCACCCCCCTCCAACCCCTCACCTTGGTGTAACACTGCCCTCTCTTTTTTACATCCTCCCTTTAATAAAGTATTTCTTACCCTTCCCTAGGGAGGGCTGGTGACGGTCACAATTATGCAATGAAATAAATAAATTTATTTAATTGCAATAATAAAATATGCATTGCTGTCAAAAGATTGCACTTCTTGTAGTGTTAACCTTCGACAGCATGTGCAGACAAGGTAAAAAAAAAAAAAAATCAGGCATAGAACAGTTTTGATTGTGTGCTCCGATAATCTCAGCACGCCACACACAACCGTTCTGTGTCACCACTGATCTTCCTCCAACACAGAAATCTTGCGAGATCTAAAACGTGATCTAATGCTGCATTTCAAGCAACTCAGAACTCTGGATTTTTTTCAACCTAATACTTTAAAAAGTGACTTTGAATGCCACCTGAAGTAGGGCTGCACAATTCATACAATTTTAATCGTGATGAAGATTTTGGTTGCCCAAAAAAATTAACCTGATCATCAGCAATATTTACATTTAAATTGCTGCATATCAAACCAGGCTCTTTCTCTAACATTAGTCTTTGAGTAAGTTGGTGGATTTATGAGAGTTGCAATAGTTTCCAATGAGTTGCATATTTTGAAAGCACTCTGTAATAGTGTATTTATTAGAGGTGCCCCAATCCGATATTGATATCGTATATCGGTTCGGTATCAGCCAGAAAACAAATATCGGATTTTATTGGACTGCCTCTAAAATCACAGATGAGCTCTAATAAAATTTTCCGCTCCAGTGTTTCTATCCATAGGTGACTGTGGTTCACAGAAGTGACCGGCTGTTGCTGACTATTGTTCACTGTTTGAATAACATCAAGCCTTTTTTTTAACATTCCACACTACAAATTAAGTAATAAACCTATGTATGATTCATGTTATCGTATCGGATCAATATCTGTATCGACCGATCCGCAAGAATGCAATATCGGTATCGTATCGGAAGTGAAAAAGTTGTATCGGGACATAGCTAGTATTTATTCAGTTAACCCTTGGTACATTTTAAATTCTTGGGTTTTTTTATTTAATTTTATTGAAAGCTTAGTTTTGCACTGTAAACGGTTCATATATTGTTTTTTTTTTTTTTAAAGAAGTGCAAAACAAATACAGATTTTTCCCAAACATAAATAATTGCGATTATAATCGTGATTACAATATTGATCAAAATAATTGTGATTATCATTTTGGCCATAACTGTGCAACCCTAACGCGAAGCTCTTACTCTGTAAATATGGAAAAAAGTCTGGTATTATAACAGTCAGCCATGTTTGGGAGACTTCATTGGGCTGCTGCTGAACTCAGTTAAACTACTCAGAAATGCAGAGTTGCCTGGAACGCAGCATTACGCTTTTCTCAGTCAACTTCTTGATTGGTTGACTTAGAACCAATTATCAACCTCAGACCACAGGATAATCTTATCAGATAATCTCAAAACAATAAAATAATCCTTGGTTGAAAAGGGATTGTCTTTATGTGCGTTACCATCTTAATTAAATAAGTGTTTGTGTTTTGTTTTTTTTTGGGGGGGGAGGGTTTAAATCTATGCTTTTGTTTCGTAGAGTCATCATTCTTAGTCTTTTTCACAAAGACAACATATTAAGAAATAATTCTCAATCTATCTCAGAGTTTTATTTTACTGCTTTATTAAAATGCCAGTTTTGAATAAGAGTAAAACTGTAACAGTAAAAAGTTAGGGTTTTATCCCAAATGAATGTATTTTCACACCTGATGAAATAAAATGTGCCTTAATGGGAGTTATTTTCACTAAACTGTTGGCTTTTCTTTCCTTTTTTCTGGTTGTTTGTCAGTTACAACTGTGTATAAGGCTTCAGATTATTAAACTTTTAAGGCCTTTCTGATTAAATTTCTCCTGATGCAGACTAGTAAAGTATTACCTAATCCTATATTTTGATAAAAGCATATTCCTACAACATCACAGATCATTTTTAATCTTTTATTAAAGCCGTTTTCTCAAGCAAACATTAAAAAAACCAACACATGAAATCCTTTGCTGGTTGTGCATAAAGTTGTTTTAGGCTCACTTGCAGGCAGGGCTGGGCAAAAAATAGATTTATCGAATTTGTAGATAAAAACAATTTTTAATTTGCAAATTCGAGTTTAATTATTTTTTTCACACCAGTTTTTTTTTTTTTTTTTGGCGTTTCGTCCTTGTGGTTTACCGTAGCGTGATGTGAGCCAGGATTGTTCTATGTATTTTAACTCTTGAGGACAATCACAGCAATAAAGTTGCATTTTTGACAATATATCTGATGTCTGCTGTCATTTTTAGGTGCATTGAAAAAATAATCGAATCTCGAATTTTTCTTTAAAAAAATCTGAGATTTTTTTTTTTTTTTTTTAAGGCAAAATCGGCCAGCCCTACTCGCATGATGAAACTTTAAAAAGCAACAGGTTTAGATAACATGTGCAATCTGAACTGGAACCCTTTTACTCTTAAATCTTGGGTTGTTTTTCTGAAGAAGAACTGGATCTGAAAATACCACAAAAAAACAAAACAATTACTTTGCATCTTAAAATAAATAATAATGGTGGTATTACTACTTTATACAACTATAAATACTAATAAACCATCATGCAAATTGACATAACTATGTGATAAGAAAAACCTACAGACTGTTCCCACCTCTGTTCTTTGTAGTCTTCAAGACGTAATAACCAAGAGTTCCAGTAGTCTGACATCAGCTCTGAATTGAGCTGGTGAGCATGTGCAGGTGAGCCATCCTTATAGGCTACAACAATGAGCCCACAATTCACCTGCAATGAAATGACAACACGTCATTTGTACAATACTGCAGTCCCAAGTGTTGAATACTTGGTAAACGCTCATAAATATGGAATTGAATCACTTAATGATCTAAATTTTACACTTTAATTAGATATTATTCACTAGTTCACCTGGTAGTTGTAGTTCTCATCGTTGTTTAAGGCCCCAGCGTACGCTGCCACTTGGCAAGGATTGTCATATGTGTTGCTAAGGAATGGTTTGGGTTTTTCTGACGTCTTCCAGTCAATAACACAAAGTACACCTCTGCAAAGCAAAGTGAAGGTAGGTAAACAGAAAAGTGAAGTTTGAACCTTTTTGAATCCAAGATGGATATTAGAGCTGGGCCATATATCGAGATTCAAGATATATAGTTTTCTACAAATATAGAAAATTACAATATTGCCTAAATCGATATATATATACTGTTTTCATTATATTTGTGTATTTTGGTGATTGTTGTTGCTGATTCTGGTGCAATGAGGTTTTCTGACAGCAAATGGTAAATACATTGAACTTGAGTGCATCCTAACCCAGACCTTTATCTAAACAAGCCACATTAAATATTGGAATTTTGGATGTCTTTCCGAGTCGTTTTGTGTATTTTTTGTCATATCCTTCTATGTTGTTCTTGGATTTTTTTTTGTCCCATTGTGTAATTTTTCTCTTTTTGTTTATTTTTCTTCTTTTATGTATTTCTGTTGTCGCATTTTTGTGTCTTTTTGTTGTTGTTTTTTGCATATTTCTCTGTTTGTACATATTTTTGTTGTCCCATTGTGCTTTTTTTTTCTCGCTTTGTGTTTTTTGTTGTTCTATTAAGTGTTTGTGTTGTGTTTTTGTGCATTTCTCTGTTTGTTTTTGTAGTAATTTTGTGCCCTTACTTTTGGGGCCACTAGCTGCCCATGTTTGTGATGCACACACAAGTTTTTTTATAACCATTCTTAAAGCACCATGATTTTATTTTAGCCTGTGTCTTTCTGGTAAAACTTTATTTGAACTAAAAGTATTGAGATTTATATTGTAGATCGCCATTTTGAGAAAAAAAATATTGAGACATGAATTTTGGTCCATATCGCCCAGCTCTAATGAATATATAAATATTTAAATATATATATATTTTTTTTTTACCTGTATCGGGCAACACAATCCACCACTCCTAGATAGTCCAGTGTGTCATGTTGCACAGTGCTCTCAATGGCTCTCACGGCACTGACGTCCTCCAGGATGTGAGAGATGCTCCTCATGTACCCCTGGACATCAGCTGGGTACTCTGACAGGCCTTCATCCTTCTTTGTTTCATCTGCTGTTATGGTCTTCTCCACGGCTAAATGGAAACGCTTCCCTTGGCTGAATAAACCTGTTATAATAACCAAGATACAGTTTATATCACTCATGTGACCACTCAACACCTCAGAGGACTGACAGCACACAGTAGCGCTAAGCAATATATAGAAATTCAAGATATATTGAGTTTCCTCTTTTGGAGATAAAGTAAAGTAAACTTTTTTTATGCATACAATCACACAGTACAAATCACATCATAGTATTAAATATTATTCACAGGAAATAGTCAAACAGTGTCCTTTACAATTTTCACATAATTTTGAGATATATAAATATATGTATTTTAGAGCTTATTTAATATTAAAATACTAATTTTAGGAGTTGCTGTGTTCATTACTTCTGCACGTCCTGACCCAGAGCTTTCCCTAAACAAGCCACACTACAGAACTCACTCACACGTGCTGTCCCTCATGCTGCGTTCACACCGAATGCGTCTTCTGCGGCATCGGATGCATCTGCAAATGTCCCCATTCGCATCATACGCACGTCTGAAGCGAAACCCCGCCCACCAACGACACATCGGACCGCACCGCCGCACAGTAAAGATTTTGCATCTGGGATGCACCTATCCATTGACTTTGTATGTAATCTGGACATACAGACATTTCGTGAAGCATCCGGTGTGAATGCAGCATAACAGGAGAAAAACACTAAAGTTGCACAGCTGTTCGTTAATAAATGTGTGGCATTCTTCAACAGTAAATTTAACCCAGAATTGTTTTTCTAGCAAGATTTCATTGAGTTAAAAATATTGTGATTTATATCGTATATCGCTATTTTGAGGGGAAAAAATATCGAGATACGAGTTTTGGTCTATATCGCCCAGCCCTAGTGGATAGTTGTTTACAGTTTGAAATCATTCTTTTATACTAGCATTAATGTTATCAGACTTACGCTGACTGTACAGTCTAAAGCCTTCCTCGCCAAGCTCTGCAATCATCCTCTTCTTCCATCGATCCAGGTAGAAGATCTGCTCTGGGGAAAGAGTCTGCTGAAGGATGCGGGTAACACTAGGAACTGCAGACCTGCCTGGACCCCGAGTTAACAAAATCCGGAGAGGTGATCCTAACTCTGGCTCTTCCTCATCTGCAGTCTGATCGCATTTCAGTAACGGATGAAGAATCTTGGGAAGTCTGATCTTTGCTGTGGAGGGAGCCTGAGCATTCGCAGCAGGTCCATATATATGCTCGTCCTCTTCCAGGAGGCTCTCCGGGGTTTGTGAACTAGTCTTGAAGGACATGACGGACTTGACGAGAGAAGAGTAGCGATCAGTGTCCACTGAACTGTACGGACTTCCCTTTTTGGACGATCTCAGACATTTACCAGCTGATAAATACCTCACGGAGGGGGAGGTGCTTTGGGACACAACAATGTATCCGACTGAAAATACACGTTTAAAAGGGCACATTGTGACCATTTTCATCGGACAGACTGGTCACAAAAAGCACGGGTTAACAAAACTACAAAAGTGAAATAAAACAAAGTGAAAGTAACGATGTTTAAAGCTCATAACGTTACTTTCTACTAGTCAATGGCTACAGTACTTGCCCCAACATGTCCGAGCTCGACTTCTTTTCACAACCCGCGCCTGTTTCCAAACGGTAAAATTTGTTGGTTGCACAACCCTTTAGCGGCTGGGATTTGTAGTTCAACTAAATAATTTCTAACTGATACCTAGCGGGTGTAAAACTACATCTCCCAGAAAACCTTTCCTCTAAGGGGTACGGCTGAATTTAGAGTCGATGTAATTTTCATTTTACTTATATTTCTCTAACTATAAAAGACGTATGATTGGAAATTCACACAGTTACACAATTGTGAGTGAATCAAAATTTTATTATATCATATTAATAATTAATTAATAAATAATAATATTATAATAATTGTTCTATGCACTTTTAATTTTTTATTCATTATAAATAATGTTTTTTGAAAGAATAAAAAACAACCACCATAAAGAAACATTTTAAGAAGTATTTGGTGGGGAAAACTTCTCTGTTTTTCAATCTTGTATTTAAAAATTCTTTAATTATTCATTTATTTATTTATTTATTTTTAAATCTGGGCATCAGGAGTAAATTGCTGTGATACACTCTTATAAGAAAATGTAGAAATTTCAATTGAGCTACTATATGTTTTAATACTTTCATAAAGAAAAACTAAAGCAAAACCTATTATTTCTCAGGGAGAACGTGGAATACCAGAAAATGTGTGCTTTTTGGTTGGTTTCTCTGAAGTTTTCCTTATTTGTCTTTCGTTTTTTTTATGTATTTATTTATACGATCTTCCAAACTTGGTTCTAATGCCTTCACACAACTATTCAGTGCATTGAGAACCACTAGTGCAGTGCTCATAGGATGTATGTCTTAATTGTTACAGAAAAGTGGGAGGTTAAGTCGCTTTTTCATGGGTGCTTTACATGGGAGCTTTAATTCCTCTTTCATTCAGAATAAAAGTTATATCCTCTTTAAACTGACCTTGTAAACACTCATTTCCTAATGCAAATTTAATTCTGAATTACACACACACACACACACACACACACACACACACACACACACACAATATTTTATTATTATTATTATTATTATTATTATTAATCGCCTCAGTTACTAACGTTACTCACTGAGGACACCTGCTGGTCAATATTTATTGTGTGTTTTTTTAGGATATTTGATCCACGCCCTTTGTGCAGTCACTCCTTCTTCTATACAGCTTTGAACTAATCTTGAGATACCATGACTACCTGTCATCATTGAGCCATTCCACAAAGCTGCATTTAAGACAATGTTATGAAATAACTCACAAACGATATCATTGCAGTCCAAACAAATTCGACATTGCACACCCTTGAACCAAACAGCAGCCATGTTGAAACTCTCAGGTCATTCCAGTTTGTTCATGCCAGAGTTAATCATGGATTTCCACAAGGTTCAGTTATAGGAACAATACTCTTTACATTGTACATGCATCCACTATGTAACATTATCAGAGAACGTAATATGAATTTCTCTTTCTATGCAGATGATGCACAGCCCTATTTGTCAATGAAATCAGATGAAACTCATGAGTTATTAAAACTCCAGGCTTGTCTTAAAGTAACTTTCTCCTTCTTAACCAGGATAAAATCGAAGTGATTTTATTTGGTCCAAAACACCCAAGAGAGAAATTATCAGAGCAAATAATGTCTCTGGATGGTATTAATCTGTCACCAGCACCACATAAAAAAAAACCTTAGGCGTTATCTTTGATACTGGCTTATCCTTTCACTCTCATATTATGCAAATCTCACTAAAAAGTCTCCAGTTAATTCAGAATGTTGCAGCTAGAATACAAACATGTACTGACAGGAGAGAGCATATTTTTCTCCAGTATTGGCTTCCCTTCATCGGCTTTCTGTAAAATCTAGAATAGAGTTTAAAATCTTCCGGTTAGCCTACAAAGCTCTACATGATCAAGCTCCTGTATATCTTAGAGATCTGTCATAGGCCTTTTCCACCAAGAGCACGCAGGCTTTTCGTTCGGAGCTATAGTTGTCCTGGCAGAATGCTCAGTTCTCAGTCTGCTGGTCATCTGGAAGCTCCTGAAGTGTCTAGAAGTAGAACAGGAGGTTGGACATTAAGCTACCAGGCTCCTCGCCTATGGAACCAACTCCCAGTCTTAGTACGGGAGGCTGCTACTCTCTCCACCTTTAAAAGTAAACTCAAAAGCTACTTATTTGTTAAAGCGTATACCGTATAACAGCATTAACCTAACCACTAGGAACAAAGCCTTAAACCTAAAAATAGGAACAAAAACTATGATCATATAGTAGAACCCCAACACCATATTCAAGCACAATCCACCATCTACACATAGCTCTAATGGGCTGCAATGGGTAAAGTCCAGTCAGACACAGTTGTGCCTAGTAGTAGCCGACCCCTCACTTCTGAACCTCATTGTATACCCATCACACTGCATACACACCATTTACACTGCTGTCCACCCCATATTCATTCTCATTCCACTGTATTCCTGTATCGTGTTTTTGTGCAGTCAGTGCCTTCTCCTCGCCTTTCTCTCTCTTTGCTGCCTCAGGTGTCTTGAAGATCTGATCTGTGGTTCATGGCTCAACTAGTCTGGCCTGGAACACTCTGATGTTCTATCTGTCTTCTGTTGGCCTTTCTGTCTACTAACCCAGTCAAAGCAGATGGCTGCCACCTCTGAACCTGGTTCTGCTGGAGATTTATTTCTGTTAAAAAGGAGTTGTTTCTTCCCACTGTCGCTAAATGCTTGTTCCTGTGGATCTTGTTGGGTTTTTTTTCCTTTGTATTATGAATTTTATATTTTGATTGGGCTTTGAGATGATTTTGGTGTAATTTGCGTTATATAAATGAAGTTTAATTGAATTGATATTTGAAGAACACACACAGACCGACAAAGGTTCCTTGCTTTATAAACAGATAGATAGATAGATAGATAGATAGATAGATAGATAGATAGATAGATAGATAGATAGATAGATAGATAGATAGATAGAGCAAGTTTTCTGTACAGACTGGAATTATGACGGACAGGGTCCTCAACCAATCACAACGGGTTTTTGATTTGACAGCAGCCAATCACATTCACGTCAGGCCGGGTCTCTCTGTGTCGTCATCAGGATGGTGAAGAGTGCCGTTTGACAGCCGGAGACAGAAACCGCTTCCTGCATTCAATGTTAGGTTGGCCCGTCACTGCTACGGTTACAGCCACACCATGACATCCATAGACGAAAGCAATAAAGAAAAGGTATGTTCTATGACTTTTGCCTGGAAAGTTGTGCTTTAAGATGGCGCTGGAAGCGCTAGGAAAAGGTAATATTTACGGAAGCGTTGTGGCTGGTATCGCTTTGTATTCAGCTAGCATGTAGCCACCGTTAGCCAGCGTATTGTTTTTCAATGAAGGTGTCGAGAGGTGACGCGTCAGTGGACGAAAGTTAGCGTCCAAACTTTTCCTCTGAAGTGAACAGATGAGGTCCTGCAACTGTTGGTCATTACTTCACGTAATGTCATCGTAAAATTCACACAGATCTCCTGAACTTATTCAAGCGGCTCTGCACCCTCAAAGTTCAGCAGCGCTATCTTTATAATCTGACAAATATGAAATATTAATCATATCAGACGGAATTCCATCGAGTTGTTGTATTTAGTGTCTAGGGAATTAAAGCTTTGACTGTAGGGATGACCATGTTCAGGGAATAAGTCTTTTTCTGGGTATTTTTCTGGTCTTCCTTGTGCCAAACGAGAAAAATAATCAAGTTGAAACCTAGTCTGGTTAAAGAAAGAAAAGTGAAATTGTTGTTTTAACTCTTTAAGTTGTCGAAACTTAAGCAAACACATCTTTAACTCTGGTATCCCGTGATCAACGCAAACACGTTCACACTAAAGCATCCGGTTTAAAACGATACCATTATTTGCTCTGACTACTTCTGCAAAAGAGGATTTACTAAATACATGCCTTAGTTAATTCATAACTAATATAAATCAATTGAAACGAATTCAATTGAAATCATTTTTCCTTTTTTTTTTTTTTTTTACTTTATTGTCATCTTGTTAATACAAACATCAACAACACATTTTATTTATTTAACCAAAGTTCACAAGTGGGTAGATATGAAACAAAAGCCCAATTAAGGTGTGATTTTAATAACTTCAATCAAATTGAAAAATGATTTCTCGCATCATAATAAGTGTATGCACGGGAGATTGTTTTTAATCTGGTAAAATTTAATGAAACATTTCGTCATCGCTTGATTTAAGTATAAAGACTTTGCACAATTCTCTTTCCAGGGTTAGATTTGGCTCACCAGTAAGGGTGGGACGATACATCGTGCAACAGGATTTCCCAATATGAAAATGGCACGAGATATATATGTCGATGGTAGGAGTAGTATTGTGAAGCGTCCCTTTTGTTTCCTACATCTATCCAAAGCAAATGTCTCTTCTCACCTGTAGTAGACGGGGTAAATGTTCAAAGGTCACACACAATCGCTGTCAGAAAATGTAGACATGCTAATATTGTTGAAAAAGAACATGTCCATAATGAATCTGGGCTGTGTAGACTGTAGTAGGGGTGTCACGATCCGATATTGATATCAATCCGATATCAGCCAGAAAACGAATATCTATCTAATAGTATATTTATTCAATAGTAGAATACTGTAGATATCATGTTGAAGGTTAAAATGTATGTAACCAATTGGTTAATAATAAATGGGTCAGTTTTTTCCTCATACCTACTGTTGCTGACTATTGTTCTCTGTTTGAATAACATCTCTTGATCAAGTCTTTTCTAACATTCCACACTACAAAAATAAGTCAGAAAAGTATGTATGATTTGTGCTGATATCGTATCGAATAGACATCGCTATCGACCAGTACGCAAGGCTGCAATATCAGTATCGTATTGGAAGGGAAAAAGTTGTATCGGGACATCCCTAGTAATTCTTTTTTTTTTTTTTTTTTTTTTAAGTGCTTGTTATGCAAAGTTCATGCATATATAGGAATTGTTTTTGAATAATGTCATGATGATAACTACTGACATTTAGACTTTAAATAGGAACATTTGTCTTATTGATATTGTTTATTTCATACTCACTTGAGTTGAAAAGGTCATACCTCAGGATAAGTATGTTTCGAGTTAGTTAAAAAGCATGAGTATTTTTTTTTTATACTGCACATTTTTGTTGCCTTTGTTCCCTTTCCAAAAATATCATCTTGTATCATAATTGTGAGCCCAGTATCGTATATCGTTTCATCTGGTAAACTTTGTATATCGTCCCACCCCTACTTACCAGTAATACGTTTAGCACCCTGCTCTTATGAGTGGGCGTATGATTGTTTGTCAGGGATCTAAAGAAGGTTAGAGTAGTAATTTAAGCACAATAGCTCAAACTATGAGCAATCTAAGTAGTACATTTCAATATCGTTCAAATAATGTTCTTTAAGAAAGTACATTTGTGAGGCAAAGAATTGACATTTAGTTTTATTTAGGTTCATAAGAGTGGTGATGATTAATTCTGTTTAAACCTAGACTAGAAACTTAGAAAGATGAATTGTTGACCGTTAACCATTTATTCCTGTTCATAACTTCAACACTACGCGGGAGTGTGTGTGTGTTAGTGCACTTCTTTGATGTTTTGGTGGATTAAGAGCTCTTTGCATTAAGTCTGTTTCCCATCTACCATGCTTCCTGTTTTTCTATCCGACTGCCTTGTTTGGTGGGGTTAGCGGTACTGATGATGGTTTTTGGCTCTCAATACTGGGGTGTTAAGGTTTGTTGGTTTCAAACTCATTTTTGCTCAAGGGCCAAACGTGTAGCAGTTTGATCTCAAGACGGCCGCAAATGTTAGAAAAAAGCAATGTCAACATTTTATTGCCCTAGTTTTCACTTCCACGTATCACTGATATATACAGTATGTATTGTAACCCACTAACAATATCAAGAAAATGATGACTGATATCAGTGCAGCATCGTGCCTTTAAGATTCTTTAATTTTAAGACCAAGTTTTGTGTAATTTAGGGACATTTTGTGGTGTTGTTTATAGGAATTTGCAGGTGTTTTAGAAGTCTGAAGCAGTCTTTTGATAATTGTGATTAGATTGGGAATAAATGTGAATAAAGTCACGAGAAAAGAAAAAAAAAAACCCTGCCAATACTGTGAAATTTAAATGAAAAGTAATTTGGTAATTTACACAATGATTAATGTATTCTGTCATTTGCTGGGCTGATTTGGATGCTCTAAAGCCAATAATCAATTGTTAATTTCAACTAGAATATTTTCAGATTCAGGACAGCTTTTAAACAGGAAGCATTTATAAATTAGCTACTATAGCAAAGTATTTGCTATTTAAATGGAAAAAGAAAATCTGTGCACATCTCATGCTACATGTTGTAGGCCACGTCTGCACCAAAAAGCCAGTGAGTGGAAAAAGTAGATCCACACACACATACACAGAGGCCCATTGCCCCGAGGTGCATGTATCGATGTATTCAGTTAGTTATTGGAGGTGGCTGGAGGACCCATTTAGTACAAACACTAAATTACACATACAGTAATATTAAAGTTTAAAATGATTAAAAACATATATTTATATTATTTCTAATCATTAAACCATATTAGTAAACTCTTTCAAAATAAAAACCAATTTAGTCTGTAAACATGAATGATTTCTGATTTTTAATTTGTAGTACTGAGAAGAAAGAAAGGCATCATCTCAAGTGAAGCATCAAATTTAATTTGATTAGAACCTGCAGGGGCTTATCCCGTAATAAAAATGTTTTTTCTTATCTGTTTGTTCAAAACATATTTGTGCAATGTGGAACCATTATACAGAAAAAAATACATGTGTAGTTGTTGAATTAGTTTATAATCCAACACAACACAACACACAGACAGATTAGAATGCAATGGTTCTTGGCAGATGCATTTTCTGCGTGTAACATCTTGTTTTACATTGCTTTTTCTTCCAGTTTCGTTCCGTGTCCGTGGACTTGAACAACGATGCGTCTCTTCTCATTGACATTCCTGATGCACTGTGTGAACGAGACAAAGTGAAGTTCACAGTCCACACAAAGGTGTGTTCTAGTTTATACTTTAAAAATGTAATAAAGTAAAGATCACATGCTTGAATAATTGGTTTGAAATGGTTTGTCTTTCCAGACTACACTTAGCGCTTTCCAGAAGCCAGAATTCTCTGTTCCCCGACAACATGAAGACTTCATCTGGCTACATGACACTCTGGTTGAGACGGAGGATTACGCTGGTCTCATAGTAAGTTGAATTGCAATGAAATCAAAACACTGAAGTTGACATTTTTTTCAAATAATACATTGCAAAAATAAATCATTTCTTTTTGATGTATTTCTATATTATTTTCTCAAACGATAGATTCCTCCAGCGCCTCCAAAGCCTGATTTCGAGAGCCCAAGGGAGAAGATGCACAAACTGGGGGAAGGTGAAGCCACAATGACTAAGGAGGAGTACACTAAAATGAAGCAGGAGCTGGAGGCGTGAGTGAAGCCTAAAACGCAATGCCATGGCTTTCACCTTTGAATAAATGCTTTTCTGATGCATTCTGCGTTTCACTTTGCAGTGAATACTTGGCTGTGTTCAAGAAAACCGTCCAAGTGCATGAAGTCTTCCTACAGAGATTGTCCTCGCACCCCAATCTAAGCAAAGACCGAAACTTCCAGATTTTCTTGGAGTATGACCAGGATGTGAGTTTCACATAATGCTGACTTCCGTTACTGGATTGTGAGTTTGGAAAGAGAGGAAGTGGAGTTTACTGGACAGCTGTGACATGTGGTGCACATTGTGCTGTGATCAGCAGTTATGCTTATCTGTGTAGTTTTTGTCAGTCAGAGGCCGAGGTGTTCACTTAAAGAACTGTTTGTACTGGACCTTTATTATTGTCATAATGCAGCAATTCATCAATTTAACAAACAAAACACTTCGACAAATTCAGTAATTTTGTAACTTCTTAATTGTTCGTTTAATCTTTGTCATGTAGCTCAGCGTGAGAAGAAAGAATGTCAAAGAAATGTTTGGAGGATTCTTTAAAATTGTGGCAAAATCAGCGGACGAGGTCCTTATTTCAGGAACAAAGGTGAGTCATCTTCACATTCTGATAACTTTATATAAAAGTATAAAAGCAATCTGAGACTCTCTGTTTTTTTTCCCACATTAATAGGAAGTTGATGAGTTCTTTGAGCAGGAGAAGACGTTTCTGCTCGATTACTACAGCAAGATTAAGGATTCCACCATCAAAGCGGAGAAAATGACACGTTCTCACAAAAGTATTTCAATTTTGTTTTTGAATATAATATCATAAGCCACATATGGGCAACTGGTGGCCCCGTGGGTCAATCCTTGGTTCACTTTTGTGCAGCCAACAAAGTAAATACATAAAATGACATTAAAATACGCAAAATTACTCCAAAAACACACATGACAACTACAAAAATACACAAAACTAACAGAAAAATATACAAAACGACAACTAAAATGACTTCAAAAACATAAAAATACAACAAAGACAAAAAAACACACAAAAGGACAATACAAGAACACACAACCCTTTGTTGTTTCCTGTATTGATGTCCAGATGGTTATTATTCTTGATGCTGACACATCAGTTGTTGATGATGTGGCCCTTGGATCAGACGATCACATTGTTGTGGCCCCCGCTGTGTTAAATGTTGCCAATCTGTGGCTTAAATGATGAGTTTATTTGAAAGCCGCAGATGTTTGATTCCTGTTGTCTTTGCGTAGACATCGCAGATGATTACATTCACATTTCAGCCACTCTGAACAGCCTCTCTGTTGATGATAGCACAGCCAATAAGAAGTAAGTCAGTGAAGTCATGCCTCAATCAAGAACTGAGTCTTTTCTATATATATATATATAACATTTTATAACTTTATGGCTTCCTGTCTTTTTCTTTTAGAAATCTGCAGAAGTTGTCAGACTTGTTTGAAAAGCTCAGAGTAAGTACAGTCGTCTTTCATCTACAAAGAGAAAATATGTGACTTTGTTGAAGTTGCTATAGGTTTTTTTTTTTTACTGTGTTGGTTTTTTTCTATAGAAAGTGGAAGGTAGAGTGGCATCTGATCAGGAACTGAAACTCACAGAGCTGCTGAGATACTACATGAGAGACATTCAGGCTGCTAAGGTGAGACCAGATGATCTTTTGCCTTGTGATCATGTGACCTGTTTATGCGTTTTAAACAGGACTGTAATTAAGCAATGGTAAGTCAATAAGTGATCCAACTAAAAACACTTAAAAGGGACATATGCTAAATTCACTTTTTTAGTCCTTAAATGCATTTGGTTTATATTTAGAGTGTTTAGAAGTACAGAAAAGTTCAAATTAGTCTCTTCAGGTGCTCCGTTGATATCTTTATATTCTGTTTTGGTCATATTTTTCAATCTGTTTCGATTTTTCGATTCTCTATTACGTTTTTTGAACAATAATGTCACAGTATTTGCAGCGGAACTGCCAAATTAGGACATCGACTCCAGGCCCAACACTTCGAGCAATCCGCCATTTTTATTTCTCGCTTTTATTTTGTAGTCAAAGCTCAAGGATGCCGAAGTTACGAGAGAATAAATCAAAATGTTCGGTTGTTGGATGTAGTAACCCACACGCTTCATTACACCGTCTCCCACCATCAGAACCTTTTCAAAGTGCTTGGTTGAGTTTTATTTTTCACGGAAATGTACCCACATCTGTGGGTAAGGTCATTTTTGTGTGCGCGAAGCACTTCAAGGATGACTGCTTCAGCAACCTCCGCCAGTATAAAGAAGGATTTGATGAAAGACTTTGTCTGTTTGAGGGTTCAATTCCTTCTATCTTTGGAGACGACGAGCGGAGCACTTCGGTAAGCTGTAAATAACGCTAAAAAGTGTGATGATAAGACGTCCCTGTCATTGTTTTGTTAGCATTAGCAGTTGCACCATCTTCATATGTTAGCGCTGTGTGCTTGTTTTAGATCCTTGATGATATGACCTACGTGATTTAATTTAAGTCTAAAGTTTTCATTCGTCATTTCATTTTTGACGTTTTTGTCTCTGAAAAGACTGTATTAAAATGCATTTCGTGACGTTAGCTTGGCGCTAGCGTTAGCTCGGTGCTTGTGTTAGCTCACTTGTTAGGGTTCTGCAGGTTCATCATCTTCATTTTCATCTCGCTCCGCCGGGTCAGACTCTGGCTCGAACATGTAAAGCTGGATGGACAAGTCTTCCGTTGGTGACATTTTGTAAATAACGTGTGAATAAACATTTTCTGCACCGCTACATAACCGTATCTCTTCTATCAAACTACAAAAATGGCCGAACAGGGTGGAGAGGGGGTGGGGTTTGAAGTGCCTCATTTGCATTTAAAGAGACCGCACCAAAACGAGTTGCTCTCAGAAGCACATCAGAAAAGGGGTAGAAAAGGGGCCTGTGGAGCTATAATAATGAGGAATTCAGACCCAAGCATTGCAGTTCCGCTTTATATAGACCACAACTGTATGATTTATATGTAAAAAAAGGAAGGACTTAAAGGCATGATACGTCTCCATTAAACATTTAGTACAACCTGTGAGCTTTCCTGTTCAAACACTTGCATTCATGTATGAGAATTTATTTAGATTTAACCAAAATAATGATATTTGTGAATAAACCTAACTTTAATATATATATATATATAATAATAAAATTAGTTGGAAGTCTCAAATCAAGCATGTGCAAAATAAATTGTCTCGAATTATTTCAATATTACACAAAGCCAAACATGTATTTGACCAGGCAGCACTTCTTATTTTGTATTTCTCTTATTTGTTTCCTTATTTAACGTACTGTGTCAAAATATATAAGATTAGTTCATAAAGCAGTCTTTAGAGACCATACAAACACATTATTTATACAGTCAAAACTACTTAAGTTTTATGATATTGTTGATTTTTAGAACAGGAAAATTATGTTCAGAGCATATAATTACTTACTACAAATTCATATATATTTTAAAAAAAATCACTTATCAACAAGGTCATAATCTCAGAGTACAGATGAACTTTAAAAAACCTAAAATAAGTACAAGAAAATAAAGTTTCTGAAGCAGTGTTGAGACATTCATAAATTTAAAGCAATTTATAGACAAAATGTGCTTTCAAAGACATAGAAGAATGTACATAAGGAATCTGATAATGTAATTTATAATGTTGGTTTTCCTTGTGCAGAGGACTTGATTGCTCGGATGTTTTTTTTTTTTTTTTACAAAGATGCAACATTGCGTTAAATATAATGGAAGTGTTTTCTTTCTCTCTCTCATTATTTGGAGAGTTCTGAGTGAGAATGGAGGGGATTAAATAAGGTTGGACTTCTTCCCCTCCCATTGAGCATGTCTGTAGTGTAGGATAGTGTAGACGTGGTGTTGTGATTGTGTATATGTTTAAATATGTGTACTGTATATATGTAATGTGATATGCCTATACACTCGGCAACATAATCGTGTTCAATAAATGAATAAATCCAGTCAAACTGTTCCTCCTGTCAAGCACTAAATGCAAAGCTTCTCATTCCTTTATATTTTATTTATTGATGCCCATCCCTCAGGACCTCCTGTACAGACGAGCCCGGGCCTTAGCTGACTATGAGAACTCCAACAAGGCTTTGGATAAGGCTCGCCTGAAGAGCAAAGACATCCCTCAGGCAGAGGAGCACCAGCAGCAGTGTCTGCAGAAGTTTGACAAGCTCTCAGACTCTGGCAAGAAAGGTTTGTTTGTGCATCTGTGTGCGACACATGCTGAGTCATCCTGAGCACCGTTTTAAACTATGCAATGCGTGACCTCCACAGAGCTCACCATTTTCAAGGGCAGACGCGTCGTGGCCTTCAGAAAGAACCTCGTAGAGATGGCTGAGCTAGAGATAAAACATGCCAAGGTGAGAAATATTTCCAAAACCTCAGAAGGTCAAGTAGAATGATAATTTATTTGTAGAGCGAATTTCCTCAAACTTCGCGACATTTTCCAAATGTGTTGCTGTTTTTAAGCCAGCCAGGGAGTAGCAGTGCAATATAAGCCTTCATTTAAGATCGTATAGGCTCCTAATTCTGCATTCTTAGGCATTTTCAAATATTATATTGCTCCGTTATCCTTTAAATCAGTGGTTATCATCATACATTTTATTTTTCATTATTTCACCTGGATAGCAGCAACAATTGTTCCATATTTTCCGCCCTATAAGTCGCTATATTTTTCATTTAAGTTGATTGATTGATTATACTTTATTAATGTGGTCAATACAGCACACATTTGTACAGTGAAAATAGCTGTCAGGAGGTAGAACTGTGTAGTACTACAGACTGTAACACCTGGCGGGATTAATAAACTGGCACAGCTACTGGACTTCTATGAACTTTTCAAAAATGAGCTTCAGAAGTAGTGGGAACAGTGGATTCTCTCAGGCAGGTAGACGTCTATGCTCAGCCACTCACAGCTTCAGTAACTTGGGACGGTGCCTGTAGTGACTGCACAGGTCAGACAGTCGGGCTTCAACAAGCAGGATTGTGGCAGAACAAAAAGCCTAAAATAAAGTGTTTGCTTAAATAAAAAGACACATGCCATTAATAATTTGAAGTTTCTGGACCTGGTAGCAGTGCTGATGAATAAAGAGTGGAGCAGTGATAAAAACTGACCGTAACAAGTTTGGATGAACTATGGCCGGCCCCACGGAACGGCTCCACGCCGAATAGCATGTATTACGTTCCCGAGAATTCAGTTAAATGACTCGGTTCCACCGAGTAAAAAAAAAAAAAGGTCTCTGAGAGGTTCTTGACATCCACTCATAGAACATCCATGTGAAATTACTGCTCGATTCAATGAGCATTAGCGGAGGAGTAGTCAATTGAAAAAATGGGGCCCCCTGGCGCCACCGTGGCACATATGGAGTAATGGGCCTCATTCACATATTGGTATGTGTCAATGATTCGGTACCACCAACTGTCTCAATATTTGACTCACAAATAAATGAGAAAACGACTTTAATGGAAATTGCTGAAAAAAGGGGGGCCCCTAATCAAATTGTGCGAGGCATAATCGTAATCTACGTTGAATTACCTTTGAAACGATATATCACACGACTATGTTCCCATAAATTTGGATATTACTGGAAATACCAAACTGCATTCCGATCTAACAATCTTCATAGATTATAGATGTAGGGCCCACAATTTAAACAATTTCAAGTATTTATTTGTTATTTTTACATAATATGGGCTTCCAGCTCATAAAACCCACAAAAACAGGAATTCAAACAATTAAATTACTGTGATGAAATCACCATTTACTTTTCAGTTTTTGCAGAAAAAAAGAGGAGGAGAAAGACTGGACTGTTGGCCAGTGGTCCAAGGTCCTCTTTTCTGATGAAAGTAAAGTGTTCCTTTCATTTGGGAATCAAGGTCCAAGTGTTTGGAGGAAGACGGGTGAGGAACAGAACAGAACATTGCACCCTAAATCATGACTGACTGGATATTTCACACTGGACCTCAATCAGCTTGGGTTCTGTTCCTCACCCGTCTTCCTCCAAACCCTTGGACCTTGATTCCTGAATGAAAGGAACACTTAACTTTCATCAGAAAAGAGGACCTTGGACCACTGCCCAGCAGTCCTTCTTCTCCTCTTTTTTTTTTTCTCCAAAAACTGAGAAGTAAATGGTGATTTTTGTCACAGTATTCTAAAATTGTTTTTGTGGGTTTTATGAGCTGGAAGTCTAAATATATGTAAAAATAAACAAATAAATACTTCAAATAATCTAAATTGTTGGCCCTGAATCTATAATCTATGAAAGTTTACCTTTTTGAATGGAATTATGGAAATTAAACAACTTTTCCATGATATTTAAAATTTTTTGGAAAGGGTCTGTATATACAAATTCTATTAATAATTGAATTATGCAGTAGGTAAATAATTTTTCAAATACATAAGAGAGAGGGAGAAAAAAGTGAAAAGAAGATGATGAAATAAAAGCGCAGTCCTGTAGATACTATATGTTATGTTCTTTTTTCTTATTGGTGTAAGAAAAATGTATAACATGGATGTAATGCCATTGATGTGACCCCAGGACTGAGGTTTCAGATTCTAATGGGGATCTTAATAAAATGAGATTAAATGAAATTTCTTAAAAACCAGCCAATACAGCAGTGTGCTCTATACCCCAGATAATAGAGTGAGTAACTGAGACCATCTCCAAAGTATAACCATATACTTTCTGTCTCCACAGAACAATGCCACTCTATTGCAGGGATGCATTGAGCTGCTTAAGAGCAACTGACGTATTTTCCTAAATTCTGGGCCAACTGCCGTCACCAACTGACCAGACATTGAAAAAAAAGACCCCCAAGGCGTTATTGGGAACCCTCCAAGGACACAAACCTATTCTCCTTTTTCACTTCCACCTGAATCTGATGCCACTTTCACCCATTGTGCAAGGCTTCATTATTCTGTAAGCACAACGTTTTCATGGTAACACTCAATGTTTTTCATGGTTATGGAGGTCTTGCTCCAGAGAATGTGAGTACCAAATTTATACTTTTCCATGTGGTTGTATCACCACTAGCTGCAACTTCTCTTAATTTTTCACATGATTATGCACTTACACTTTTGTTTAGTTTTTTTTTTTTTTTTGCCCTATTTACATCCTATTTTCCTTTCTCATACACTCTAAGAATGGCATAGGTATAGAATTAGTATTTTACGTTAAGAACAACACTTAATGCTCCTTTTACAGGTTTCTGCTTTCCAATGAGAACTTTTTTTTTTTTTTTTTTTTTTTTTGCTATTGAGTCAGTTTTACAGAAGCTAAATGCGTTCTTAGAAAAACATCCTTTTTTTATTTCCAGGCTCTGAGAAGTGTGCACAGCCAAACTAACACTCTAGTTGCACAACTCATGACTGACTTATAGGACAAGATTAATGGAGTGCACAAAAATAGCAGCATTTTTTGTTTTTTTTTTTACCTCAGGAAGTAGACATGCTGGGTCAGCCCTCTCATAGGAGGCGTGGAATCCTAAAGGTAACAGAAATGCACATTCATTTGTAAATATGTAGTCAACCATTTAGGAACGAAGCCGATGTAAAGTTGAAGTCAATGAGCATATTAGGTGCTTTGGCTTATATTTGGAGAGCGTTTCTGCTACACACGGCTACGCTACATGCACTGTATTCACCTCAACCAGCTCAGCCTTTTCACTTTGCGTGTTACTCTAAATCTGTCCCTCGTTTCCTTGTTGTTACTGTTGCACCTGACTCCCTGTGTTTACCAGATCTTACAAAGAATTAGTTTACTTATTAAAAAAAAAAGCATTTGAAAAGATGCAATAAGTAGATATTTTTTAATAAATTACAATCATTACCAGGCTGGTTGGAGTGTTAAAAGGTGTTTTTTTTTTTTTTTTTTTTTAAGTAACTGAATGTATTTCTAATGGATTCCAGCTGCACGAATACCTTCACACAATGCTTTCATACAGAAAATAGCGTTTTATAAATTTGTGATAATGTCATTGAATAAAATCTACTTTCTCAAGAATGATCTGTTTTTTGTTGTTGTTGTTTTTTTTTTTTAAGTATTTGGCTTGTGCACACGAGAAATGTCATATAAATACGATAAGATCAGCCTTTATTCATCTCGCAAATGGAGAAATTTACAGTGTTACAGCAGCTAAGCAGGATAGCAGAAGAAAATCACTGTGCAAAATTTAATTAGATAAAAATTAAAAATATGTGCATCAAAAATAGTTGATAAGAGCCAGTAACTTCAAGATGCAAGTCTGTATACACTGTATGAACACTATCATAATCAAATGTAGCCATTGAGTATTTGTCCTGTAGTTCTAAATTCAAACACTAGGTGTCAGTGTATATCCTGCTTCCAATATAAGTCACAAAGGACCCATGAATTTAAACACAGCTGTGTATGCATGTTTGTGTTAAATCCATTGACCAACAGTGAATCCTGAAGCATGGGCAGTGTGATGCGTTAGTAAAGCGCACAGGAAATGCCATTGAAGCTCATGGGAGTCACAACTTGAACACACTGTTCATGAGTATCTCGGAAATTTAAGTTAAACCAATAACCTGTGGGGGAAACTAAACTGAAACTTGATGGGGTTTTTTTTTTTTGTTCAAGACAAACACCTTTTGTTTGCCTTAACATATTTATTTCTATCTTGGTAAACCTGTTTGTGTTTTAAAGTCTAACCAATGAAAACCTTTTTAAGGTTGTATTGTCTCGATCACTTCATATAGTGAATTAATATTTACGAGCTCCTCACCAGTGCCAAAGGACAAAGGTTGTACCTGAAGGATTATGTGACTCCTTTCTTGTGATAGTCCTGTATAAAGACAGGACACACCAAACGTGCCTGCCATGGATTTGTCAATATTGACCACTTCAGTCATCCCTGTCAGACTGACCTACCAAGCTGCAGTCTCTCATCTGATTGGACTGGACTAGAAACTACAGCCAACCAGGTTTTAACGAATTATCTGTACAAACAGAGGAGTTTGCCTTCTGTGCTCAGAGCAAATAAGTGTTTGCAGCAATGAACGCTTAGTTTTCTAAAAGGGCAAGAACTTTTATTTCATTTATTTTCATTCTGTCATGGTAAAGAGCACAATTTTTTTTTTTCCACAAGGAATATTGAACTTCATTACATTTCATATCCAGAAAGGAGCAGGGAGAAGGAAGACATTCTTATATTGCCTTACTCAATCACAATTATCAAACAATGGGTCTGCCAAGTTTTCACCAACTGGGTTTATGAAAATACAGCATTATTATTATAAAAAAGGAAAAAAAAATACATTTTACAAATTCAAGGAGGTCCTAATTATAAAAGATGTCTTTTATTTCTACAGAGCCAGTTTTACCCTTTACTTTGCAGATTTTTGACATACATAAGTTTAAAATGGAAAATCTTTCATCTGTCGTCAGTGTTATAAAAGAGTTCAGGTGTGTTTTTGATAGTTTCCACTGTCGAGTTTTGATTTAAGCAGCAAGGAAACAATTATTAGCTTGTTTTTTTTTTTTTTTTTATACTATTCAAAGCAGTAGTGTCTGAATTATTATTGTTACGTTCAGAAACATAGTGTTTGTTTAATTCTATTGTACTTTTTCTTCCTTTATTTCATTGTTTGATGCTGTTACTGTATATTTCCTGTTTCCTATTTCCTACATAGTGCGTATGCCTTGCATCATTTAATTCTATTGTATTTTTTCTTCCTTTATTTAGTTATTGATTGATGCTGTTATTTTTCCTGTTTCCCTGTTTTTTTTTTTGGAGCTGCTGCAACATCTAAATTCCCCCCATTGGGGATCTATAAAGTTTTATCTTATCTTAACTTAAACATAACCAATTTGATATTTAACATCAAATGATCAGTTTAGTCTGTGTACACTCTAGTAAACTTAGTGCTTACCAAGCAACTTCACCACTCGGCCTCATCTTATGTACATTACAATATAAAGATCATAGAGAGCATTAAAAAGCATTGTTTTCTTTACTCAATGAACTTCCTGAAATGTTTCCTCAGTGAAAATACCTCCCACGGGCTTGGATTGGATGATCTCATGGGTCAAATTTGACTCCTGCACCTTGAGTTTGACGCACTTAATCTGTTACATTTCCTAGGTTGCTCAGGCAGAAGCAAAAGAAAGATTATTTCAGAAAAAATGAATATGAATATTTAGATTGCAGACATGTACCATGTTTTATCCTGCACTGGGACATGACATACATACAGTACCTGATCTCCAGGCCTCCTAATCTCTAACTTTCCCTCCTGTGCTGAATAAACACTCCCCTTTTCTCAAGGATAGTTATATAAGTTTGATAACTCTTGCGATGGTATCTAAGAAATCTCCAATGGTGCATATTTTTGGCCAACCTTAGCATTCGTGAGATGTTTTATGAAAGATCTACAACAAATGGGGGGTTTTCACATTCCAATGAGTTGACCAGATTTGTCACCAATTCTGCCAATTCTGCTTATCTTTATGTTGTATAAGTTTAAAGCTGCTTATCAGGGCTATTCCCCTGAACAAATACTAGTTACAGCACTTTTTATCCCATGTTGAAAATGTGTACAAAGAAAGAAGAAGGCTAAAACGCCACGTCTATTGCCTAGAAGACACATACTAAGTCAAAACAAATAGCTGTAGAGTTTGACATCATTGCAGCCGGAAATGGTGCTGTTTGCTTATGCAAGTCTTTGTACAAGCTAAAGTGTAGCTGCAGGCAACTAAGTTTAAATTAAGAAGGCAGAAGAGACCAATAATGCACGTCTCCCAGTGGTGTCATTTTAAAAATGCAGAAAGTGCAGCACAAAGACAGAATCTCCAAGCAGCAAAAAGCGAATAAATCAGTTACATACTGTACATTATAGCCCGGCCGATTAATCAGCCAGGCTATTGGCTAGGGCTGGACTATATGGACCAAAACTCATAACTCGATATTTTTTTCTCAAAATGACATTATACAATAAAAATCTCGATCATTTTAATTCAAAGGAATCCATACCAGAAAGACAATTCACTTTTGGCTTTTTCTCCTATAAAGGACAGCATGTGTGAGTGAGTTCTGTAGTGTGGCTTAGTCAGTAGTAGTAGGACACAATAGGAATCCATCTAGCTGTGGTTATTTTCTTCAATTCTGAATTATTTTTTTTTTTTTACAATTATTAATTTTACACAGGTACACTACACAAGACAAATTCCTTGCACTGTCCTTAAAACTGTACATGGCCATTAAAAACATTTCTGATTCTGATTCTGAACCTAAACTTACCAATTTTTCAAAATGTAATTCATGTGCAATCTTGGGTCATGTTAAGGGTTTCAGAACCTTAGATTAGATTGAATATAATAATTTTATATTGTTTTTTCATTGTTATTCATTATTGTAACAGAACTCAGAAAGCACTTGTGGGTCAAATGTGTGTGACACTCTTTCTTTACATGAAAGGAACTAAAAAGCAAAGCATAACAATAGTAAACCTTGAACAATGTTACACTGAACGTTGAGAACTTGGCGGAATAGTCAAACTAATGCTTGTACCGCTACCAGCTTCAACAAGCGCCTTTTGTCTGACTTTTAAATGGCCTTACTGTGTGAAAGTGTTCCTACACTTGGGGAAAAACTACATCTCCCAGCAGCTTCATTTCCGGTACACGTCGCACTCAGCCAATCAGAGGGCTTGAGAATCTATGGTTTCTATGTGGGGCACGGGGCCAGCTCGGCTAGCCAGCTCGAAGTGCCACGACTTCACAGCGGAGCGAGAGCAGCGGAGTGAGGGGGGCAGACAGCAACTGGAAGAGCAAACAGCCACAGACAGCCTCACAGCAGCCTCTGCATCTGCCTGGAAAAGCTCCTCCACACTCAGACCATTCCCTCTGGAAAAACAGGGCTTATCATCAGCACTGTAAGTCCTGGAATCTTCTTCTTCTTCTTTCTTTTATTCATTGAGGAATCGTTAGCTAGCAGCTGCTAACTCTGCAGGAGTCCCACAGCCGGTTAAAGTTATCTTCATTAGTTTAGGACGGTTTTCACTGCTTTAAACTTAACATACACCTCACTGTGGGTATTTTAATGCTTTATTGGTTAAATATTGGATGTTGGAACTTGCCTAAATTCATTGCTTTAATGTTAATTCTATTCTAGCCGAAAACTAAATATAAATCACTTCAGATTTATTTGAATGTATTGTTTCCACAAGGACAGTGAGTCAATATCATCTGTTTTTATTTGATCCTAACGTGATATTAAATATTGAGTTTAGATTAAAGTGTTACATTGTAAAAAAAAAAAAAAAAAAAAGGGTACATTTTGTATGATTCCTATCCTCATGCACTGGTATTAAAGGATTTTTTTTAGATGAGTTCCACTCCTTTGTTTTCACTGATCCTCCTTTAATGTGGGTAATCCAGAGACCAGGAAAGAAAGCCTTCACTAGCTCTTCTTCACTGAGGAGGTGAGGTGTCTTTTTCTGCAAAGCTTCAGTGAATAAAGTGCTTCCACAGCTCTTGAAGAAGCTGAGATGAACTGAAGAACTTGATCACCCTGCCTTGGTTTTTTTTTTTTTTCTTTGCTGAGAGGAGATGCACTGACGTGTGAGGCAGTATGTTTTATAAAACCCTCCCCTTTCACACTAAAAGCTTTTCAGACCCTGGATTATACAGGAACTCTGGACTCGACTCTGGCAGCGTTGGCTTGGCTCAGCACTTTTCCTCCTACTCTTCTTAGGGTTATTATGAGACAATAACTATCCACTTTACTTCATGTCTAGTTTGCCTTTAAAATGTTATAGTTGGGACACTTTTCTTGGTGAAATAGCTTCTTTCAAGCAAACGTCTGGAGGTGTTTAAGTGTCCCAAAGCTATAAAGAATTCCCAGCCAAGTTTCCTGCCCTGCAGGCTAAACGTTCTTTGACAGGAGATTAAAAGAGAGAGAGAGATCCGTCTGTCTCTATACAAACCTTTACATATGTGAGAAGTTAAAGTGGAAGAAAAAATTGATTCGGTACTATATATCATGATATTTCACTACACGATAATGTTTTTTAACCAAAAAAAGAATTTTTTTTATTGGGCGAACATATGCATACATAAAAAAAAAAAAAAAAAAGAATCTGTTGAAGCAAAAGTTAACTTCTTGATTAACACACCACTTCTTTTAGATATTGATGCTTGAAGTAATTCAATTCAACTTTATTTATATAGCGCAAATTACAACAATAGTCATCTCGAAGCACTTACTTACATTTACTTGTTCTCACAAGTTTAAAAAAGAAAAAGAAATAAATTGTATTTCATACCATTGTGTACTCGTAAAGGTGAAATTTTTAATTATTGATTTTGTGATTTATATTGTATTGTTTAGTGTCGGGATATATTGCATTGTGAGATGTGTATCGTATTGTCAGATTCATGGCGGTGGACACCCCTATGGAGAACCATCCCTTTTATTTTATTCTATTCTTTTAGATCACCTATAATTCCTACAGTGCTTTTAAAATGTAATATTACTTTAGTAATGTGAATTCATCATTACTGTGCATTAGTAGTATTTCAGATTTACATTGGTAAATAACACTTGTTCATTTTGAATTAAAATTCAATAAAAAGTATATAATTTTTTAATCCCATCTTATTGCAGTTATTGTCCGATGGAGTGAAGAGACTTTAAAATGTACTAATACAAACCATGTGCTGACCCTGTGTATTACAGGCTGTGCACTCCCTGTACTCAGTGCTCCAGCAGTGCAGTGAGCTGTATGTACACGTCTGTTCTACCTGTGCTCACACATGTGTGCAGAGTGGGCCTGGAGCAGAGGCTTCAGTTTGCTGATAAGACTGACGGGCTGGCATTATGTAGCCAGCCTTGAGGTAGTTGTTGTTGGGTGACATCTTGAGGCCATTGAGCGTAAAAGCAGTGGATTGTATGCTCCACACTTAGAGGATCCTCCTCAGCTGCTCTTTTAATGTAGGAATTAAGCAAAAAGTTAGTAAGCAGGCAAAATTAGCAAATACATTTTGAGAAAATTAGAATTTTTGAATGTGTTTTGATCATTTGTCTCTCATTTTTGGTTCACAGAAACTGAAAAAAATGGACATCTATGACCCCCAGACCCTCGGTATTATGGTGTTTGGTGGATTCATGGTGATCTCAGCTGTTGGGATTGCTCTTGTCTCCACCTTTTCCATGAAGGAGACTTCCTACGAGGAGGCCCTAGCCAAACAGCGTAGAGATTTGGGTAAAATTCAAACGGTGCGCTCTGACAAAAAGAAAAAAGACAAAGTGTCTGAGAAAAAGAACCGTGGGAAGAAGAAGGAGGAGAAGGCAAACGGAAAGATTCCTGAGCAGGAGAAGAGTGACGAGGCCACTGAGGTGGAAGCTGAAGTGGTCCCAGTCGCTGAGTCATCTGTAGCTCCAGTTTCTGCTGCTGCTCCAGCTTCAGAACCCATCACTGCTCCTGAAACCAAAGCAGCTACAGCTCCAGTGGCTCCAGAAACGCTGCAAGAGGCTTCTGTGGTACCAAGCGCTGTAGTTGAGCCCAAACCTGCTTCATCTCCCAAAGATAAAAAGAAGAAGAAGGTGGCAAAGGTTGAGCCAGCCCCCACCCAGATGGCTGTGTCAGTTAAAACCTCTACAACCTCTGGTGCAGTACAGGCTGCGGCTGCTGCCCCGGCTAAGGCGGCGGCTACTGCCCCGACCAAAGCAGCTCCGGCTAAGGCGGTGGCTCCCCCGACCAAAGCAGCGGTAGCCCCAACTAAGGCGGCAGCACCCCCAACAAAAGCAACAGCCGCTCCAACTAAAGTGGCAGCTGCACCGACCAAATCTGCGGCTGCGCCGACTTCTGCACCCGTCACGGCCAAGGCCACTGCTCAACCCGCCAAGTCTGCCCCCGCTGCTGCAAAATCAGCCCCATCTGCTGCTCCTGCTACAGCTAAAGTGACCAACGTAACATCCAAATCTGCCCCAGCACCAACCAAGTCTACTGCAGCCCCAGTTAAGGCAGCACAGGCACCAAAAACCACCCCAGTGCTGGAGGCTGTGACCAAAGAAGTCCCAGTTATGGCTGTGCCCCCAGTGGGATCCCAGCAGCCTCCCGCTGCAGCACCTAAAGCACAGGAGCCAAAGAAGAAGGCATCAAAGAAGAAGACTGAGCCTGGTGAGCAGATCTGTGCAAAATAATAATAATATTATGTCTTGTTTTTGTGCTTAAAAAGAAAGACAAAGTTAAGTTTTTGTACAGTTTGTGTCTGCGCCTAAATGAGATGGAGATACTGTTACACATAACCAAAGAGTTAAATCACACTTATTTCTGACCTTTAAAATCCATTAGACACCATGTAATTTAAAACATAATCAACTAACTGCTATCGTTATTATTTAAACAAAAGGTCCACTGGTAACTAAAAAGAACCATAATTATTACTTGGTGTTAAATGGTGGTGGCTATGGATGCCCTGTTCTCATTGAGAGAATAACCTGTAAATGAACTATTTGGTGTGTGTTTGTGGAAAGCTGTGAAATGGACAAAGTCTGGCACTGGCCTCTGGAGGCCGTGAGTTCACCAGCTTGTCCAAACATCACTGGCCTGTTTCCTCACGGACAAAGCCTCTTAGTGCATCTGACAATGAGCTGAGAGGGAAGGCGATGTGTAGTGTTGGCCTTCTCTTTGCCTCAGGCTCGTCTCTGCCTGGTGTCACAATGTGCTCGTAGTAGTGCCAAGAGACCCAGACTCGGAGGATAAGACTTAACCTTGTCCTTTTCTTACGGTGGTCTGTTGATAAAGGAATGCTGACGCACTGAATGATTAAAACTGTCTGACAGTCTTTTATTTTTTGTATTAACTTCTGACCTTGTGCTGCTGTTCTCTTCTGTTTTCTTTTCTAGCAGCTGCAGTGGACACTGCTGATGCCCCTCTGTACCTACCCTACAAATCCCTGCTGTCCACCATCAGTAGCATGGTGTTCAGCGACGGAGAAGCTCATCGACTCATTGAAATCCTGTCGGAGAAAGCTGGCATCGTTCAAGATACCTGGCATACAGTAGGGTTTACTGACGTTAATTGAGAAGATGGAGAGTTTGGGGCCAAGGCCCCAACTCTCCATTTTTCTCCATTTTTCTTAGTTGATTTGATGTTTTTCTCTTCAGGCCACACAAAAAGGAGACCCAGTGACTCTGCTGAAGAAGCAACTGGAGGAGAGGGAGAAACAGCTGGCAGCAGAGCAAGAAGAAGGGTTAGCAGTGAAGAACCGTCTGAGAGAGCTCTCAAAGGTTTGCAAATTATTGAACCTACAATCAGGCCACACTGATAGAAACACCTATTTAGTGGGATTTCATAGTTTACTCCAATAGCAGCAGGGAAAATAAATTTGAAAAACAATTTCAAACATTTGAAAAAAAAATATGACTAAATAAATATTGAATATTTGCCATTTAATGTTGGTCTGACAGGGGGCGCCAGAGGAAAGGTAAAGATCTATGTAGCACACATAGTGCACCTTGTCAAGATCCTCAGATTACTTCCATGTTGTTGTGTAAATACGATGGCGTATTAGGACCATGTTAAAATAAAAAGAAATCTGACCACTACGAGATTAAAGTTGTAATATTTTGAGAATAGAGTCGGAATTTTTTTGTGAATAAAGCCTTATCTTTGAAAACTCGTTATGATATAACGCTCAGAAATCCCTGTGGAAGTGAACGCAACTAACACCGGTAACCCTAAAGTCGACTATTTCCAGCCGCTTCCTCCTCCACTAAAGAGGCTGTTTGCTCCAAATCAGTCTCGTTTATTAGTCGGAACAAATGTAAAAGTCTGCAAATTGGCTTTAAAGTCTTTAAACTGATAAGTGTGGTGGTGATGGGCCAAAAGGCTCAGCATTTCGCTGTGTGTGAAACCTAAGAAATATAATCTCACTAAATGTTCCACATTTTCCATAATGCACGAGTGACCGCAACACAGACAAGATACTGTTTGTATTTAAAATGTATTCTCATAAATTTACGACGTCATTCTTGAAATATTACGACTTTAATCTTGAAATATTACGACTTTAATCTCATAAAATTACGATTTTATTAGGATACGACTTTGTTCTCATAAAATAACAACTTTATTCTCGAAATATTACGACTTAAATCTCTTTTTTAAAATGTTAATGACCCTAATATGCCATTGTAAATAAGGAAATCAAGGTTTATGTTTGTGTTCTTATACTGTACACAGTAAGCTGTGTGAGTGTTGGTGGTGGTCGGAGGGGCTTATGGCGCTCTGTCAGTCTGCCCCAGGACAGCTGTGGCTACAATAGTAGCTTACCACCACTATGTGTGGCGGAAAAGAATAATGCACATTTGAGTGTCTATGAATAAGCGCTATATAAAATCTAATGCAATATTATTATTGGTCACTATGGCTTTATTCAACCAATAAAACATGTGCCTGCTTTACAGCTCATGTTTGCTTTTTGTTCTAAATTCAAGCCATTAAAATATGCTGATTCTACAGTTGCAGTTTTCTGTTGTGACTGTCGAGTGGGAGACTCATTGATGTGATCCGATGGGTTCTTTCTTGCTGTGCTGTGCTTTTCTCAGGAGTTATCTGCTGAAAAGTCAAAGGTAGCCAGTGTGGAGACCAGGCTGAGCTCTCAGCTCAGTAAGAGAGAACAAGAAATGATTGCTCTACAAGCTCGCATGCAGGCCAGCTACCAGGACCACATGGCCCAGACCCAGAGGCTCAATGCTACGGTGGGTCCAACAAAACCTTTCCTACATTCATATCAATATCGTTTTAGTCTACATTTTGCGGTGTGGATGTAGGTATTGCTGTTTTAGGAATATTTCAGTAACTGGTGTCTAACATCACTGCAGGTCCTCAGCCTCCAGGATCAGCTGGAGAAAGGCCCCAATGCCCAACTGGCGCGTCTTCAGCAGGAGAACTCCATCCTCCGTGATGCCCTGAACCAAGCAACCAGCCAAGCTGAGAGCAAGTGAGTTTGTTCCCCAACAGTAACATAGTACTGTTGTCATAATAAAGCCTTCATGTTCCTTCTACTGAGTGATTCAGTGTGTGCCGTTTCACACAAATGTGGAGCAGAACACTAAAGAGGACTAGCATGTTATAAGCTGTTGTAAAGTCTCATGTTTAATGTGTATCTGTGCTGCTCCACCTTATTTATTTTGTCTCAGACAAAACGCTGAGCTGGCCAAACTGCGTCAGGAATGTGCAAAGTTAACCAAGGATCTTGGTGAGAAGACGGAGAGTCTTGTTGCTGATGAGCACATCAGAAAGGGACTGGAGGCCAAAGTCTCCACGACTGAGAAGCAGCTTTCACTGCTGCAGGTTGGTGTTGCTTCTATAGTTTCTATAGTTCATCCTCTTCAAAAGTCTATTGTAGATCTCTGACTACTAAATCTCATCATTTTGTACAACTTAGTCCTTTCCTTTGGCTCAGCCTAATGTGAGTTTTAATTGCGTTGTAATCACAGAGCCCAGGGCGAGGCTGGAATGCTGCTCTTCATTAAAGCTGCAGGAAAAATAAACCTCTTAGCACCAGCTAGAACGTGCACAGTGTGTCCGAGTGTCTCTCCTCATCAGCTGGCTGTAGTCGTTTGTGAAAAGCATAGAAACAGCCCAATACACAATAATGCATGTGACTTTCAGAGACCAAATCGTTCATTTAGGCTTTTTTTGTTGATCTGGGATGCACGAGTCAGAAAATACATTTAAGTTCATCTTTATTCACGTTAACTTGCAACCCTTTGTGTTTATGTAGGAAAATACTCAGATGTCCACCTTTTGTCTTTTAATTTAACCATACTTGCGATTAAAATCTGTTTTTCAAGGCAGACCAGGCCATGACATCAAATTAATATTATAGTATAATAATTCTACCACAATAATAGGCTCCAGTGTTATTTGTGTAGACTAAAACTTTTTGTCATAGTTTTCAACTACAATAACTCAACTATGACTAATTGAAAAAAAACACGTGAACAAAAGCTATATCAAAATATATAGATATTCTCGTCAACTAATAAAAAGGAAAACATAATAACTCATGTGATTTTGTTTATTTACGCATTGATCACATCTGTGTATATTTACAAACATTAATTCCATCCCATATCTGCTTGATAAATGGTCATTGAATCTTTAAAAAAAATACAGAAACTCTTATCCTGAATATTTTAGTCGACTAAACTCTTTCTGTCATAGAGTTGACTGAAACTAGACTATAACTAAAATTCTCCTGATGACTAAGATTTGCCTCAAACTAAGTGTAATTTTAGTCAAAACACTTAAATGTATTGTCAAAATTACCACTGGAGGCTCAGGGTGTTTTATGTGAGTTGCTACTTTTTTAAATTTATTCACAGCCTCAAAAATGAGGTTACCATGTGGGGCGTTTGTCGTTTACAATGGTCATTAAATTATGCTGAGGACACTTTAGCTTATGGATTTTGTGTTAGAAATGCTATTTTTTAAAAAGGGGGTTTGAAACGTTTTAAAGGGTTAACTCTCCTAAAAGCTTCATTTAATTTAACATATTAGGTCAAATATACTGTCCTTGGATTCTCAGGGTTTGTTGCTGTTTTTCAGCCCCATTGCTGTCAGGCTTTATTATGTAGGAATATTAGCTGCCTCCTGGTATTACAAATATGATGAACTGTTTTCATCAGGCTAACCATGCAGAGAGTGAGCGTGCCCTGCAGAAGCGATTGGAGGAGGTGTGTGAGGAGCTCCGTACGACTCAGAGTAGAAACAACACCCTGCAGGCCTCCTTTGACCAGGCTCAACAGGACAGCAGCGCTCTGTCAGGTGTGAAACCACAAAGGTCAACCATGAGAAACATTCCATGTAAGGCATTAGTCTGAAGCCACTGTGTGTGTTGCAGATTATCAGGTGCGCATTGGGGCCCTGGAGGCTGACGTCCAGGACCGCTCGGCTCAGGTGGAGGCCCTCACCGCCAAACTGGAGGAGACGCAGGCAGAGAAAAACCAGCTCACACAACAAGTGACCACCATCAACGCACTACTGGAGGCTGGTCAGAACAAAAAGGAGGAGGAAGAACACAAAGAGGTGAAACATCTCGTATTCATCACTCTGAACACTGGCTTTACATGTTTCCATTCATGGATGTTTGTTCACTCTTATATTTCTAGGCAGAAGATGCTGAACTGGAACAATTTAAACTCGAGTAGGTGATGGATCCTTTTTTCTGACGTATAAACCAAATAAAATGTCTGACTGAGATTCTTCTCTCACTGTACAGCCTTCAGGAGAAAGAAACCCAGCTTAACACACTTCAGGAGGAGCTGAAGCAGCTGCAGATGAAGAAGGAAGAAGCTGTAAGAAGTTTCTCTCTTTTTTAATTGGGTGAATTTGTTTCATTTTTTTAATGACAAATTAAATAAATAAAAAAAATTTTTCTTCTATCTTTGTTTTTTTTTACAGGAAAAGATCAATTCAGAATTGGAGCAGAAAAAGAGGTAGTTTTCGATTGATCCATTGTCTTAATTCAAAGGTTGTGACTTCTGTTTTGTAATTTTTTAACTTTCTACATATGAATTGTGTATTCTTTTAGCGAGGATGCTAGTCTCATCACATCACTTGAAGATGATCTTAAAAACCTCAAAGAAGAGATGACACAACTTCAAAACGCACCAGTAATGAACTCGCTTCATATTCACAGAGGTTTATCACTATAAAACACCATGTATAATTATTTACATTTTTCCACTTTCAGCTTTCAGACGTCTCCGACAATCTGGAAACACTTAAAAACAGGTAATAGCTGCCTTGAAGGGGAGCTGTAGAGAATTTTGATTACAAGCTCTATTATAAGAACATAAATATCAATGCACAGATTTTGTTTATTTTTAATATATTAAATACATTTCATGTTTCACTACACATAGCTTTTAAAAAGCACACCATTAATGGGGTCTTTCTCTCTTGTTTTTATCAGTCTATCTGAGAAGGAAGCTCTCGTGGCATCACTGCAGGAGGAGCTGAAAAACACCAAAGACCAAACGGACGCCACAGATGTGAGAGCGCACTCTTGTTAGTGGTTTATCAATGAATCCTGATCTGCTGTAATCATTAATTCTGATTTCTTGCTGTATTAGACTAATTTAACACAGCTAGCCGCTGCTCTAGCTGAAAAAGAAGCTCTTGTGGAGTCACTACAGGAGGAGCTGAGACAAACTAAAGACCAGAGCAACGCTAACGAGGTGATGACACACGACGGTTGGTAGTTTATCACTTAGACCGCACATGTCAAACTCAAGGCCTGACGACCAAATCCGGCCTTTTAGTGCAACCAATTTGGTCTGCAACAAAAAAAGTTCATGAATTTTTTAACAGTGTCTATTTGTACGGTGGCCAGTACGAACAACCCCCGGTGCTATTGGTATGGTTACCGAAGTACACGTTCATAGCGTCTTAGGGTTATGGTTATAACCCAATATCGCAACAATTTTTAGGGTAAGGGCTAGATAGGATTGCTGCGAACAGATGGAATGTCGGTATATTGATACAGCAACTGTACGAAACTGCCATTTTTTAAACCAATTCAAACATCTCAGCTAGATTTCTCCAAAACAATGCACAAATTTAGTTAAACTCTGCAATGTTAGCAGGTGTCACATTTTCCCCATGCTTGTATCACATGATGGTTGTCATTTTTCATCTCAAATTGGTGAAAGAACTTTTTTCAAATAATGTCACAATTTCCCTAAATTATATAAAATTTGGCCACAAATACAATCAACCAATTGAAAGTAAAGATCCTGCAGAGACTGTACATAGTTTTTTTTATCATTTATTTATACGTGGAAATGCAAACTAGAGCACAATAATGATTCAATTTCTCATTTTCCTGCCTAAAGTCTTTGGCTTACTCAAGATAATCTCCTCCATATTCCTCCTGAACTAAATGAGTTTAACATCCCTGGCTTAGGCTGATGTGCTTATTAATGAAATGACTGATCATTGTTTGTTTGCATCCATCAGAGTTCTACAGCACAGCTAATGGCTTCTTTAGCTGAGAAGGAAACGCTCCTGGCGTCACTACAGGAGGAGCTGAAAGAAGCCAAAGACCAAACAGTCGCCAATGAAGTTAGTTTCATGCAGTTGTTGATGCATTAATGCCCCTCAGATATTAGAACGATCAGCATTAACTGATCTAATCATGTTTGTTGCTCCATCAGAGTTCTGTGGCTCAAATGACGGCGTCTCTCGCTGAAACCAAAGATAATCTAATGACGCTCTTCCCACATGTTTCTGTTGAGGCTGAGCAGGTAAAAACTTTGGCCAATCAGAACTCAGTCTTTCATTCTGGTGATTGTGTTGTTCATTTTTCGTTTGTTTTTTTCTGCTCACACAGTCAAACTGGCTCCAAGTGTTCCTGCTGGGAGTCCAGGAGACTCTAGTTCAGCAGAACCAGGAGTCCCAGTCCAGCAAAGATGTGCCAGTGAGCTTCAGCTTCACACACTGATCACACCAGTGTTTAGAACTGGCCTGAGGAAAGTCTGAGTGTCTGCTCTCTGTTTCAGGAGCTGCTTGAAAAACTAAAGGAGGCGGAAGAAAGCCATGGCACGCTGCAGGCTGAGTGTGACCAGTACAGGACAGTCCTGGCTGAAACTGTAAGTGATTAAAGCAATAATAAGGTGGTGGATTGTTTAAGTGATTGTACAACTTCATTAGGTCTTTATTCTCCTCCCAGGAAGGAATGCTGAAGCATCTGCAGAAGAGCGTGGAAGAGGAAGAGCTGGTATGGAAGTCCAAGATGGCCGACACTGAGGCTCAGCTAAAGGAGGCATGTACTCATTCCTTTACTTCCTCACCTTTTTTGGTTGATTTACTCCATTTGTAACACAATCTGTCCCAAATTCCACCATCAGGCTCAGCAGAAATTCAGTGAACTGGAGGCAGAAAACCAAAGTATAGCTCAGGTATGAAAACACTGTTCAGATCACTTCTATCTGTACCTCAGCCCTGCAGTTCTTTGACTTTCTGCTTGTTTCTGCAGTTGAAAGAGCAGCTAATGCTTGTGGAAGCTCAGCTGGAGAAACAGGCAGACAACCATGTGACCTCAGAGGAGATGGAGCAGGTATTGTAGTCACTTTTATTACAACACAAGTCTAAATAAGCTGTTTGACCACTGTGATTGATAAAATAAAGTAACAGGACGCGCTATGAGATGGGTTAATGCGGTGGTTCCCAACCTTGGGGTCGTGATCCCATGTGGGATTGCCTGGAATCAAAATGGGGTTACCGGAAATGTCTAGTAATGGGTAAAAAAAAAAAAAAAAAAAAAAAATTTTTTTTAATTATTATTTTTCAAATACACATCACACACAATAACTATCACGTAACTGTATCCTATACTTAAACATTCTCAAATATGTCTATTTCAAATGAAATGCAGTATAAAAATATGATTTGACGCACTAACCCTGGCTACTTTGTTTTTTTTTTGTAGCACACTTTAACTCATTCAGTGCCAATCATTTTCAGATTTTTCTACCCTCCTCAGTGCCAGCCGTTTTTTGAGCATTTTAACTGATTTTTAAAGACCCACAGAATATTTTGTGCTATGACAATCTGAAATCTGACACCTGATTCTGAAAGTGTAAAGTCTCTACTTTCATCAGAAAAAAATAGTTCGTAGCTTGTTTAGTTCTTTTGTAATCAGCCGTTGAATAGAGCAAGTTTTACACTCATCGCCAGTTTCAGAGCAAAAAGCTGAAAAATCAGGCTTTTTCCAAAAAAAAAATCTGTCAGTGACTTGGAAGCAATTTTTAATTTTGTTTTGAAAACGTTGATCATTTGATAACATCTGAACATTGGTTTCCTTTTAAAAAAAAAACATCAACAACAACACTGAAACAAGGCTTTTGATAGCAAAATTATTATTATTTTGCTATCTGGCTCACAGTTAAATGTCATTGTATTTTGTATCTGCTCCCCCCGTCAATCACACAGACGCAACTTTCTCCCGACACGCAGAAATGACCCGTTTGGCCCGGTTAGTTGATGGTTTTATCTCACGATTGCATTATCAATAATCCGTCACTGTGTATCCTAGCAACTTCCGTGAAAAAACGGGGTCAGGAACCACTGGGTTAATGTGTCTGTGTTTATGGAAACAATAACATGTCTTAGTTATTGTTGAGCCCAATTTGGAGCTAAGAAAATCTTTTCCATATTAGGGGAATCTCAGCCAAAGAGGGTAAATCAGTGCTGTGATGATGGGATGTACTGGTCTTTTTTTTAATATTCTGTTGAAAACTTCTGTTTTCCTGATATGAACAAAGCGTCTTCACATCTGTTTCTCTTTAGCTGAAGCAGCAGCTGTCTGAGAGCCAGAGCCAGCTGGAGTTGGTCCAGAAGGAGTCCCAGGCCCACAAGGAGGAGCTCTTACAGGTGACTAAACCACTCCAATGTCATGATCCACAGTCACGGGGTGTTATTTTAGAGCTAGGAGGGTGGCTGGGTGCTGTAATACATGTTATTATCATTGTGTGGAGTATTCTGTTCACACACACACACACACACACACACTGAGGTGTCATTGACACACTAATGTGGTTCACGGATGAGGATTGCATTCCATGTGATGAGCGACGGCTTCCTGTTTCCAGGTCAGGGAGCAGCTGAGTGAGATCACTGTGCGGGCTCAGCAGGAGCAGAATGGGCCGACTGAAGCTGAAGCCAGTCAGGTCAGGGTGCAAAGGTCACAGGGCACCCTTCTGCCTCTGTCAGAGAGCACTGGACAGTCCTGGAGAGATTAAACACATTTACATACAGCACTGATAAAAACACCTTTTAAAATGTTAAACGCTTGGGATATAACATCAAAATGTCTTTTATTCTTAAAATAGTTTTAAAAATGTATAATTGGCTATATTTTAAGTTTTTTTTTAAGTATGTTAAACTGAAAGATTTAAATGAACCAATCAGAAGCTGATTCCTGACATTCATGTTGGTTTAAAATTTTAATTAATTAAGTTTCAGGAAAAGCTACATTTTGTCACTTTTTTTTCCAATTCATCCTGGACGATATAAAACCAACATGTCACATAATCTGTCCAAGGATGTACAAAAGGTTTAATATGTGTGTCTGTTTAAATGTGTCATGTCAGCAGCACGGTGCAAGCACACAATATATACAGTAGGTCCAATACTAAACATGAGTGAGCATAAATAATGCCAGATATTGGTTATATTTCACCTACAATTAGAATATTTTTCATGCACTCTTTTTCCAAATGTCAAAATATTTTCATAAAAACATTTGACTTATTTGCGTTTCTTATAAGTTTTCAAATGCCTTTTAGTGTTTTGTGTTAAATTGGTTTTCTACCCCTCAAGTCTTTAATTAAATTAAATGAACTTTATTTTCTCTTGGTGCTATTTCTGGCTGTCAGGAGTTCAAGTTTGTGGTAAATATGCACATGAAACATTTGGGAATGTGTGTGGAAGTTTTTATGAGTTACTGAATAATTGAAGTGCAGCATTAATTTTTAAATTCTGGATGAAAAGACTGAGTTTAATCAAAGTCTGACCACTGGAGCGATGCGTCTCCACTATGTCCAGTGTTCCTCTGACAGGGCGACTCTTCACGCTAACCTGTCTTTGTTGCACTGATTACTAGTAAAAAAAGACTAACCACTGCAGTTCTTCTCCTTCGTCGGCATGTTCACCACTCCTTTGTTCACAGATGTTTGTGTAGCTCCTAACGACTCAGATCATGCAGTAGCGTGAGAGGAAACTAGGGCTGGGCAAAGAATCGATTCATCGAATTTGTAGATGAAAACAATTTTTATTTTTGCAAATTCAAGTTAAATTTATTTTTATTTTTTTTTCCACCACAGTTTTTTTTTTTTGGACTCTTTCGCGTTCCGATGCGAGCCACCCCCCTCTTTGTTTACATGTGTTTCCCCTTTGAGTAGGCTATATGTGTGCCACAGGCATGTTTCATTTTTTATTCACACTATGCTGAAATGCTAAGGGAAGACTTTAATTGTACTGTTATGTTATAAAATATGTAGTTATCTGATTTCTTAATCAGAAAATTTAAGCTACTGTGAAGTTACTGTTGCACTTTTGCTTAAACCTGGGTTAAAGCTTGATATTGTTGAATGACGGAGTCTCATTTACTTTTTTGGGGGGATTTTTCTATGTATTCTAACTCTTGAGGACAATCACAGCAATAAAGTTGCAATTTTGACAATATATTTGATGTCTGTGGTCATTTTTAAGTGCATTTAAAAAAAAAAAAAAAAATTGAGAATCAAAAAATTGAATTTTTCTTTAAAAAAAAATCTAAGATTTTTTCAGGCAAAATCGCCCAGCCCTAGAGGAAACTAACTTGGTGCACAGGTGGAGCGTCTGGTGTGCCTGCACCGTGCTAACCACGTGTCCATGCTAGATTGTGAGCCGTTCATTAGTGTCTGCGTGTGTGTTTGTGTTTGCGTCCCTCAGGCTCAGACTGAGTTGAGTCAAACATCAGAAAAGCTACAGGAGGAGTCGACTCAGAGGCAGCAGCTCTCAGAAGAGTTTGAGCAGGTAGTGGACATTTTTCTTCTCCTCCTCCTCACGACACGATGAGCAATAAAACTAACGTAGGTGTGTGCTGCTCATCCACCAGGCCCAGAAAACCATAACTGACCTTCAGACTCAACTGGATCTTTTGAAGGAGTCCGAAGATACTGAAGACATTAATCAACTCAAGGTGTGTGAGAATATCATTGTTTATTGTGCAGGTGAATAAAAATATTCGATCTGAGTGACGAAACACACAAATGTCACACAAAACTTCAGTTATGGCTTATACAGATGATGTAATGTAATTTTAATCACGCATCACAAACGGAGAATGCAAAAAGCAACAAAAATGATGTCGACACATAAATATGCACATGTTCAAGTCCCACAACTCACTCGATGAGGTCAGAAGGGTAACGAACCTTTTTGACTAGTTGCAGCAGATGTCAAAGTAACAAAAATACATACTTTGTATGGTGTTTATTAGATTATAGTCTGCAACAATGTGTGCTAACAAATATATATCACGGCTCATTATTAGTGTGTTGTGTAAAATCCTTAGGTCTGAAAATATTTGTTTAAAATATTCATGTATTTATTAAGGTTTAAGTACTCCCACACAGTCGGTGGCACTAAGTTGTGCTAATAGTCTTTAATTTGGTGTAAAACATACATGGGATATTATTTGAATTAGTAATAAATGTGTGTATTTAAATGGTAAGAAACATAAATTCATGCACTAACTAAAACGACCCCAATAAAGGGATGTTACATTAGGTTTTAGGGTTTGTTTCTTTATCAGTAGCCTTAATAATTCTGTGGCTGTGTTCAAAATCACATACTAACGTACTACTCATACTGTCTGACGTCAAAATTAGTATGTGGTGCGTTCACATACGTTAGGTAGTATGCAAAGATTGAGTACGCGAGAAATACCTGGATATATACTATGTTGAAACATTTTTGAAGCATGCACAGTGGGCACACTAGTCGTTCTTAACCGCCCCATGATGCATTGCGAGCGGAATGTAAAATCGTCCTGGGACCAGCTTCATGCTAAAAGTCAAACATCCCTTTTTCAAAACAAAAGCATCTCTTCTCATCTTCCATTATTTTTTAATGCTTTTGTAAATACGACTTTTATTTTGTGTCCAGAAGTTTAGTCAGTAGCACAATGGTGGGTCTCTGAAAATTTTCGAATGTCGGCTATGGATCAAATCACCACATGTTGATATTCTACTTGGTCACTTTCTCTCTTAAAATGTTTTCAGGACTTTTAAATGTGGTGAATTAACAGAGATATTCAGCCTCAGTGGGCTTCAGGTTTTTGTCATTGAAGGTTCAAAATGCATCTTGGGAAACTTGGAAGAATACTTTAGTGGGGATGGTCACCATCGTGATCATACTTATAGTATATAGTAGACATTATGTACTCATTGAGTGTGTAGTGTATAGTACAGAGTGTGCTGTTTCAAACACAGCCTGTAATTTGTCACACCAAATCCCAATTTAGCTGCAGATTACTTTAAAAACTGCAGCTGTCGCTTCCACGCTGAGCGTTAAACACTGGTGTTCATGGCGTTATTTGAAGCGGTGTGTGTTGCTGTTGTCCCAGGAGCGCCTGGAGAAGGAGAAGAAGCTTTCCAAAGACCTCGGCCAGGCTGCCACTAAACTCCAGCAGCTTCTCAAAGCCACTCAGGAGCAGCTGACCAAAGAGAGGGAGACCGTGAGAACAATGCAGGACCATCTGGAGGGCAAGGTGAACATCCCCCACACACACACACACACACACACACACCCTCCTCTGCTGATGTTTGACATGCCAGAACTTTTACGCTGAGTCACTGTTGTGCGTGTCTTTCAGGGAGAGTACGTGGAACTGAAGGAGGGAACGTCCGTCTGAAGAGACGCTACACAGACGCTACAATACAAAAACAGCCAATTATGCCTTATGATTACCATAGTTATGCATTCCAAATTATTTTTTTTCTTGTACTGTAGTTAATTGCCTTTGTTGCAACTGTATCTTGAAGTATTTGATATATTGACCATTTCAAAATAAGATTCAAGGAGGGAATCTTTGAAAGCCACATTCCATTATGAATTCTGGCTATGTCAGAAGTTTATCCCCCTCCCCCGCCTTATGTCCCAATATTTCCTCATAGCTCAGTGTTAAAAGGGAACATGAGTGTACGTCAAACGTGCATCAATCTGTGCAATTTACGTTTATGTCTTTTCTATGTTTGTCGGATGAGGGGAGCTTTTAACGGTCAATGGATGCAGTACCTTCAGAGCTGGCTGTCCTCTGAGGCCGGCTGCCAATAACACATTTCATGTGTGTGAATGAATAAACTACAGTCTAGCACTACCTGATTCTGCTCAATGTGTGCTGTGGTATCTGTGCATTTTATGTGTGTCTGGAATTAGGTTTGTGAAACAACAAATTCATACACGTTACATTTGAATTACGTTGTCACAATCACATAGTCCTGCTAAAGGACTGACTCATGGACAGATGGAAGTTGAGATCCATAGATTACATGATGATATAGTAGTGGCTAGTCTATAAAACTTTAAGGTTTAAGTTTTTAATCAACTGATTTTTGTTTACGGTCAAATTGCTTTTTTTTTTTGGTTGTTTCAGCAGTCGTGTATGTTTCCAAAGTCCTTTACAGCAGTGCTTCTCAACCTTTTAAGCCCCTGCCCCCCAAAATATAGGGTTTCAAATAGAAATAAAATGGGTTTCAAGTGACCAAAAACATGGTAGTGAAATGGGATTTTAAAAATCACAGAAACTGGTTAAAATTTGCAGATTAGAGTGGCCAAAAATGGACAGAAAAGGTGGTGAAAGGGGTTATAATTATCAATATTGGCTTGATTGGTTCAAATGGGCAAATAATGGGTATGACAAATTGTGAATGTGCTTACTGTAAGTTGGCAAAAATAACCATTGATTATAATAAGAGGTTAAAAAATGACAATATATGCAACATTAGGTGGGTAAAGTGGTGGAAAGGGTTTATAAGTGCAGGAAATGTCTTGAAATTGAAAAAAAAAAAAGGTGCAGAAAAGGAATTGCAATTTGAGAAATGGGGGCAATGTAGCAAAAAATACATTAAAAGAAGCTAAAAATGGGCTTGGATTGTTTAGAAAATACTCTTGAGTTTCTTGAAGGCGTCTGGAGAACCCCTCCTAGTGTCTAACAACCCCAAGGTTGAGCACCTCTGCTTTACATAACCATTACATTTCACTCTATTATATCAGTGGAGGTAAGCTACATCTTTAGACACACAAGCCCAGGGTCAGTATTATAGAAGCAATGGCTCCTCCCCCACCCAGCAGCCATTGAATAATTGTTATTCTCTATCACTAATTCAAAAACAGACCAAAGTCTAGTGGGAGAGAAAACCTGCATTGATTAGGGAGTAAACAGGCAACAAGTCAAACAATGAAGCCAAATATTGCATCAGAATTATTTTTAACCGTAACTCAGCATCAAAGTCCAGTGTGGAGCAGGATATTACAGGCCTTGTTTGGCCCCGCCCCCAAACCATAGGCCTACATATCCCAATGGATGATTGTGAACTAAACTCAGCCACTTTCATTGTGAATCCATATCTGTTGGTAAATCAATGCCTTTTGTTCATACATATAATGTCACCCATATGCATTTATGGCTAGAGTCAATTCTTTATTAAAAAAAGAGTAAACCTTTAATATCAAATGTTAAATACTTTAATTCACTTCAATTTCACACAGATTTAGAAAGACAATCAGACTTCTCCTTTTCGAGATAAGTTTATTTTATTTTTGTGGCTCCCACAGGCAGAAACCACAGTAATAAAAACTAGCTGCGTAATCCAATCAGATTATTGCTTTGTTTGTTTGGTCACTGATAAAAATGTACAGTAATAGAATGTAAGGCAGAGTTTATGTTGAGTTAAAGGGAAAACAGAGTGAGTCAGCAGCACATTCCAGACAAACACAACCCTGAACCACTCTGGGAAGGAAATGACTGCTGCATAACTCTCTCTGTGGGTTGAAAACTTAGAACCTGGCCACAGTCCAACCAGTGAAGAACACCGAGCAGCCCAGTGGTAAATGTAGACAGGCTGTGACATCTGATGGTAGTTCACTGGTAGTGATTGTCCAACATCAAACTAAAGACAACGAACAAACACGCTTGTTTATGACAAATCCCTATTTTCTTTTATTATATCAAGTTGTTTTTTTTAACAGCATTATGATTCACTTTTATTTTGAAAGTCTGTCCTCTAAGGCAGTGTTTTTTGTCTCATGTACCCCCCGAGTTCTCTCTTCAGATTAGGAGAACCCCTTCGTTACTCCAATTTAATAACCTTTCTTGTTTTATTTACATGTTAATAGCTTGAAACTGTACATTTAACGCACACTAAATAACAATTTTGTGCATTACAATTATTGTGTAGCATAGAATATATTGACTTCAATTTTTAATAATGTGCAGAACATATTAGTAACAATTTAGTAGAATAATAAGGCCACAATATTGTTTATTTCTGGACTATTTCATTAATGCAGTTTATTGTCAACAGGTGGAAAAGCTGTTGGATAAGCATGTACAGTGTCTGAAATAGGCTTAAAAATGACTCAGCATGTTGGAAATAGATTCATCAATGTTTCCAAGTACCCCCTACAATGTGTTCAAGTACCCCTAGGGGTACACGTACCCCTGATTTGGGAACCACTGCTCTATGGCAGTGTTTCTCAAATAAGGGTGCGCGATAGCACTACAGGGGGTACTTGGGAGAGAGAGAGAAGTTAACAAATGAAAACATTAAAATATGGGGTTTTATAATGTTTATTTTTTAGATAAAAAAACGATAATCACACTGAAAATTACCAGTAACTAACAAAACAAACAAAACAAAAACACACTAAATGAGAGAAAAATACAGAAGATCACAACAAAATACAGAAATAACAAATAAGAAACAACCTAAATACATTAAAAACACACACACTGTGAATAATTGATATAAAAACAAAAAATAAGAGAGAGAAATATACTGAATAAAAAAACAAACAGACAACAAAAAATGACACAAAATGATGATAGAAATGATCTTGATTAGAAATGAACTGAAAATACAAAGGTCAGTATTGGTCCCACATCAGGAGGCACATGACCGATAAAAACTATAAAAATACATCTATTCAGGAGGCATTAAATACTGTTTCATTTCACTTATTTACTAAATGAGATTCTTTAAAATGTGTGTTATCGCTCATTCATTCCATCATTATGATCTACAGGCGCTTTTTCAGAGAATTCTGAGCAAAATGTACTAGTTGGACATGAGGGGGAACTTGGATTCAAAAGTAAGAGAAATGGGGTACGTGAGCCATATAAGTTTGAGAAACACTGCTCTAGGTTTAGGCATTTCTATCTAAGAACCAAACAGATTACATTTTTTTCCCTTGTGTTTTCATTTTTGTTTGTATATTTAAAAAGATAACCTTTCGTGCTTCACAAATTTTATTTCATGCCGACAAACAGAAACACACTCAGACAATGATTAAAAAATGTATTACAAACACATTTTAACGTCGTTCTTCACACTGAATAGAAGCCATGTGAATGTGTACAAATGTAAAACTCTACCAGAACACATAAACACATAGTGCAGGCCTCATAGATCAATAAATCTGTTTATCTGTACGGTTGCCGTACGGACAACCCCCGGTGCTATTGGTACGGTTACCGAAGTACACGTGGAGTGTCTTAGGGTTAGGATTAGTCTTAGTCACGTGACCTAAACCGGCCAATGACTGTCCAATCAAGTGACCTAAACTGGACAAATAAGGGTGCTGCGTACGGATAGAATGTCGGTATATTGATAAGGCAACCGTACGGATAGCCACTGCTATAAATCAATGGTAATTCTTCTATAAATCAGGAGAGACTTTGGCTCGATGGCCAATCGGTTACTTTTTTTATAAAAAAATGTAACTGCTCTCTGTTCTGTCCCTCCGAATAGAGAAAAATTATTTATTTACAAATGTTGAAGGTTAAAATTGCTGCTCGCAAGATTGTTTTTGACTCCATCACAAACATTGAGTTTGTTGACAAATGGTCAAGCATGTAAGTTGAACTTCGGAGAATGCAAAGAATGGCGCAGAAGTGGAAAAGTTTACCGACAGATTTGGCCAAATCTGTGCAGACACAAAAGAAAGTATAGAATATTTTTATTTTTGTGGTTTGGCCACAAATGATATGATATTTTTCACAACGTCATGAAAAATGTACAACAGGACATTAGACTGCGATGATCAAAGTTTCATTTCTGATATTTAGGAAGTGTTTCTACGTGTGTTTGGAATGAACATGTATTTTTCATTGCTGTCTTCAGAACTGTGGTGGTCTAGTGGTTAAAGAAGCAGGTTTGTAATCACAGGGTCACCGTTTGAATTTCAGCAAACCTTAACTGCTGAATCATAACTGGGTTTAATGCAGAGAACACATTTCATGTATGTGACAATAAAGGTGAGCTATCACCCGTTCCTTGATTATTAGTGATGTTTCTGATCTTCTCGACATCCTCCTGCAGATCTTTGTTGTCAGGTTGGATCTTCAGAGCTGCTTCATAATCCTGAAGCCCTAAAAACAGAAAACATCAGCTGACTAACCGTGAAAACCCCTGAAAATGTTTCCAGATGATCTCCAGGTCTTAATGAAGATCAGGGTATCTCCTGGGTTCATGAAGCCTACCTTCAGCGTAGAGCTGCAGCTCACAGAAGGCTGTTCCTCGACGAATACTGGCTCGGACTCTCGACGCCGCGTTGGCAGGAACTGGAGGAGTCAGGAGACTGAGAGCCTGGAGAGGAGAAGGTTAGAAGGAATGGAACCTAAGAGATACCTCAGAGAATTTAAGAGAACCCAAGAGTTTCTCAGAGTTCCTGACCTGTGAAGCATCACTGATGGCCTTGTGCAGGTTCCTGAGCTTCAGGTGAGCGGCGGCTCTGTTGGAGAACACCTCGGGCAGCTTGTTGTTCAGACTGAGAGCAAAACTATAGGCGTTGACGGCTCCCAGGAAGTCCTCAGACAGGAAGCAGCCACTGAGACAGGAAGTACAGTCTGAGGTGGGCCGGTTTAGCAAAGGCTAGATGTTGGAGTTTACTCACTCTCCTTTGTCTTTAAGCCAAACAGGGTTCCTGTGGTTCTCCGGAAGATCCTCCAGAGCATGAAGGTCCATCGTAGCTGGTCTGCGAGCTTCAGCCTGACGGTGCAGCCACTGAGGACAGGACAGAAAGTTAGTGTGAGGAGACTCTGAACTTCTCTGTGATTTCTGTTCTGAACTTCTCCATCTTTCTGTCTCGTATTTCAATGTATTATTAAACTTCTTTCAGACCTATCAATGACTATGTTTAAGTTCTCATGGTTTTCCTGTTCTGACCTCCTGCTCTTGCTCCATCATAGACTCTCTGCAGGCTGTAGGAAATACTCGTGGAGTGAAGCTGACCATGATGTTCTTGCTCACTCTAACAGGAGGAAGTTTTCCTCCAGGGTTAGGATTCCTTCCATGACTTCCTGCTGTTGAAGAGAAGGTCAGACTGAGGATCATCTCACCTGGTTCCTCTCTAGGTTCCTCACCTGGTTTCTCCTTGTCTCTGCTCCCTGAGCCACTCCTCGTCTGCATCTTTGTCTTTTCCTGGTTCTTCTGCTTCCAAACTTTTAACTCGTCTGAAGTTCTCTGTCGTTCCTCGTCCTTTATCCTCTTAATGTTCTCACGTTCCTCCTCCTCGAGCTGAGGGAGACACAATGGCTCTCATGTATTAACCGTGCGTGAAAACGGGTTCAAATTTGTGTGAACATTTGTTCGTTCAACAGGACCAACGTGTGATTCATGAAACATTCGTATTTGACCTATCCCAGCGTACAAATGATCGGGTGTTGATAAATCTGTCCGTCATTAACATGTTACGTCCTACTGTTTTAGAGGCCCCGCCCACTGAAGTGAAACAAGAAAAGAAGCTTTTCCAAGATGAAAATCGGCATCCTTACATCTGAGGTGGAACAAAACAAAGATGTGTTTTTTGAAGATGTGAAAACTGGAATTAAAGAAGCGCAGCTGTGTGGAAGAGGATCAGCTATGAGCAGGTGACGTCCGTCCCCCTGTGTGCGCTGCGAGCAACTTCACAGTAGAGATCCGTTTGTATCGGCCTCAGTCCGCACGCTTTTTGTAATAAATATCACATCGTCGAACGCACGATTGATAAATGAGGGCTATTGAGATTCACAAGGAACAATATGACCACTTTTGCTTTGAGTATCTTATTCTGTCAGTGACTGGATACAACAGACAGATGTCTGTCAATCAGACTACTTCAAACAACGTTTCATTTTAAACTGATGAAACTCTGCTTCAGTAAAGCATTTCCGTGACGTCGTCTGAACAGTTTGTGGTAATTGACATCAAACTTATAAGAATTGTGTTGTTCCGATGTCCTTTTTTGGTCCCGATAGTATCGGCCGATACCGATACATGCCAATACCGCAGTGTTTAAAAAAAGATGTGACCTGTTTTTAACCATAAGTGTTTCTGAGATCAGGAGTCAGCTGCTAACCAGAGGTGTTTCTGGATCAAATAGTCTGAACCTCTCCATGTTTTTTACTTTTGATGAACTTCACTATGAATTTCTCACAGGGCTGTTTTCAACTAGTATATACTGTAAATATCAAATCTATGAACTTGAATATAAATGTTTTTAAAAGAGCTTTTCTGTGTGATGGGGGGGGAAGGGGTATCAAAAGTAGTTTGAAGAAGAGTTTGATGCTAAAAATGGTATCGGCGTGTTAATAGCTAGTACTTGCTGATACCGATCCAGCCTTTCTCGATACTAGTCTCGGTATCAGGACAACATTAATAACCCACCAAGCATTTTTAGGTCTATTATACGTCTAAATGTTCCTTAGACGTCTAGTCTAAAATTGGTCTACCAGGGGTACAGAAATGAATGTTTTTTAGACGTCTAAAAGTAGACTAGACTTTTTTAATAAATAGTTATCGAATAATGGATTAAAGTGCAATGTCTAAATTCAGTCTAAAAATAGACGGTTGAAATTAGGTCTAAAAAATATCTAGTCGTCTAATATCCGTCTATTGCTCAGTGGGAAGGACCCTTGCAGATATAGTTGTTGGCCTGTGTTATGGCTGGTGTCTCCTGGCCTCTCAGCATGCCCTCCCTCCCTCCCTCCCTCCCTCTCTCTCACCTGGCACACCTGATTCAAAGCAGTGAGTAATCAGGAGGAGAGGCAGGAGGAGCTGAGAGGACCACAGTAGAGGAGGCACAACATTCAACCAGTAGCAAACATGTGGGGAGAGTTTCTTCCCCACTCCACAGTTTTGGTAAGTTTGTTTTTTTTAGTTTGAACTGGAGATGTTCTGTAATCCTGTTTTCATGTTTATGTAGATTTAGTGTTTTGTACTTTTTATAGTCTAGAGGGTGGACACTGGGTGTGACGGCCCTGTATAGAGTTGGCCAAGGTCTCCAGTTCTTTTTTAGTTCTGTTGCTATTTTTAATACTTTAATACTTTGAAATAATGGCGTCATTTATGCTGCGGCCCCCCAAGCCTTCTGACATACCATCCTAGAGGGGGCCGTAACACCCTGTGATTGGTGAAAGCGTGGGCAGGGGAGGGCGGTACCTTCATTGCGCTCTGCAGAGCATACTTCCTGTCGGCCTGCTGTCGCTCTGCTTTGTGTTTGGACTCTGAGGAGAGTTTCTCCTGATGTTTCTGCAGCGCCTGCTGTCGGATCTCCTTCCTCCGCTCTTTATCGTCTGAAACGGAACCAACAGCTGCACTGAAGAACTGCTCACTCAATGAATTTGATTTCTCTATAACGAGCTTCAGACACGTGAGGAAGAAGCATCTGACCTGTGGAGATCATCAGCTGCTGCCACTCGGTGTTGTTCCTCTTAGGAAGTGTGAAAAGTGCAGATCCATCTCTGAACCTGACTGAGGTTCGATCTTCATCGATGGGCTCAAAGAAGAAGACTTCTAACAGGTAGGGAGGGAAGTGGACCTGTGCAGGACAACGAGAGAGAATGGAGTGACTTTATGTCTGCAAGAAGAACACACCAATGAAACTATGTTCACTCAGTTTGATCCAAAGCATTTTGCATCAGTAAAATAATTATAAATCACAACTATTAACTCCTCTTCCCATTTTTAGTCCAAAAAAAGGGATTTCTACACATTTACATTTATTTATTAAACTGTATTTTTGCCAAACATAATGAATAATAGGATATTTCTAAATAAAATGCATTACAAATTTGAGATCCAGTGGATCCACAAACATTTATTCACAGGGATCTGAACATTGCAGTATTCTACTTTATTTATGATTAAAGATGATTGAAATCTATTATTAAACATATATATATATATACACATCTACCTCTGTAGATGTAGATCATTTTTGTCAATTCTGCAGATTCATAAAACAAGATGTAGATTCATAAAGAAACCAACACTTTGGCTTCAGGATCATTAGTGGTGCTTTGTGTGTCCTGTCATTTCTATTGATCTCACTGAAGTGGAGGACCATATTAAATGAACAAGTGGACCAGTTTGGCCCGCAGGCCACATGTTGGACACCCCTAACCTAAACCCTTGATCACAGACTGAGACAATCTGGGTGAATAACTAAATATTTAACTATCACTAAATATTCAACTATAACTAAATATTTAACTATAACTAAATATTGAACTATAACTAAATATTGAACTATAACTAAATATTTAACTATAACTAAATATTTAACTATAACTAAATATTCAACTATAACTAAATATTCAACTATAACTAAATATTGAACTATAACTAAATATTGAACTATAACTAAATATTGAACTATAACTAAATATTGAACTATAACTAAATATTCAACTATAACTAACTAAATATTGAACTATAACTAAATATTCAACTATAACTAACTAAATATTGAACTCTAACTAACTAAATATTGAACTAACCGCTGACTGACCTTCAGGTACAGGTCCGTACACACCACGTCCACCCGCTGTGCTTTGTGTCCCTTTAACGGGACACTGATGTGGACCGAACAGTCCGTCTGAGACCAGCTGAACTCTGACACCTGCAGCGGCATCTCGACCCTTTAGAACCGGGAACAGAGCAGACAGAGGAGCGTGGGGAGGGTATTGCATCGCGTTACCATGGAGACTCGCTGCGTCGTGACATTTGTAATGTGTGTGTACATGGCACACAAAGACTCACTGAGGACACCTGCTGGTCAAAATGTACGGTGCGATTTAGGAGAAATCCTGTCGTTTCTGAGCTATGAAGGCTGTGTTCTAAGTCTGACGTCATAACTAGTATGTATGTATATAAAATAAACAGTCACTTTTAGCAACAAACCACATTTAAAAAAAAAAAATGTATGTGAATTATTATGTTTTTTTCACATTTGACCAGATTTACAGTAATATTTGTGATGCTTTTTTCTCATAACATACAATGCCAATATTAAATTCTAAATCTGAATGGTAAATATTAAATCTAAATGAAAATGCTAAATGCTAAATGTTGCATTTACACAAGTAGAAGAAAATTAGTATTTTTGCATACCTGCTTATTTGTAATTTATCGTTAAGCGTTACATTTAATTCTTGAATCGTCTTTTTCTAATTTGTTTATCTAAAGTTTTAAATTATTTTGTGAAGGTGTACAAGCATGACTAATGTACATTACAGTCTTTTCCTTTTGTGAAAGCAGCATTTATCACACTTTGATCAACATAATTCAATAAATATTTCTGTTTTATTTTGACATAATGTTCTGTTATTTCTTTACATTTTTGACTCTTTGCACTTTTGAAATTTTTTGCAAACCAAGACCAAATAAAATCTACCTAATGGTAAACTGCATTGACTGCCACTTGTATATTAATGCAAGACCACATCTCACACAAGGTCATAAAAATGCTAATGTAGTTGGTAATGGATGTGATAGATTTAGTGTAAATTATTGATAAAGCACATTAGTTTGTGCTTCAGTGTAAGTGGCGCTGCCCCAACATAAATATTACGCTTAGGGCTCCATAAAGGCTTGTGCTGGCCCAGGGGCTGCTTGTCTGCTTCCAGTCTTTTTCTGCAAGGAGTAAATGAACAAAACGATTGAAATTAAAGTTTCCAGTCATGTTTTAAAGTAATTTCTATTACCCATGATCAGGAAACTAATGTCAGGCCAAAATTACGGTTCTCACTGCAGAACAATATGCAAAAAAACTCTAATTAATTTTCTGTTCCTATTTATTGCTGTGTAAGGGTTACTTTCATTAGGCAGGATACACCCTGAACAGGATGCCAGTCTGTTGCAGGGCAAACACAGACGATGAGTCATTGTTAGCAGTAATTCCTTACATTTGTTCCACGTCAAATAAGTGACACGTATTTTTTCCAGTGTCCACTGCCTTTTAGAAAGTGGGAAGATATGTTAAACCGGTTGCCAAATGTAAAGCTAAATGCTTAGAAATGATAAAAACATTTAGCTTTACGCTCGGCGACTGATTTAACTTTACATTTAACATTTACATTTTGATTGATTTTCATGTGTACACATTTACAAATGATAGAACATGCTGTTTTACATGAATTTCTGTTTCAAATGAAAGAAAAATTAGCTAAATGTGAGCAAATTAAGCTAAATGTACTAAATGTCTCAAAAAGTGACCAAGTTTTTACACTTGACACCTTATAGGAGGAGTCCAGAGATATATTCAGCACATCAAACAGGACGATTGGAGACAAAAACAAATGTTTAATGTTTGCAGGAAATGAAACCATATACACTATACACAAAATGCGTTTCCCTTTTATTAACCATGCGTAAATGACACATCCTTAAGAGCTCAAATTGCAATCGACCAACAACTGTGGTCATCCTTTAACACAAAGCTTGACTTGACTCCTTTACAGCATCACAAGATCCAGCCACTGTGAATGAAAACACAATGAAAACACAACTTTCCATGGTTAACCACATTTTTTTTTCAACCTTGGGGTCAAGACCCCACGGGGGGGGTCACCTGGAATGTGTTAAAAAAATAATTACTGATTTAAAAATATAATTAAACACTTTTTTAATCAATATTTTTCAAATAAAAATATGCAATCTTAAACAACTGTATTCTATACTTTCAATTTCTCAAATATAAATAAAATGCAGTGTAAAGAAAAGATAAAAAGGAAGAAAGAAAAAAGAACAGTCTTGTCACTGTGTGCACTAATCCTGGCTACGCTGCATTTTTTGCACAGTATAACAAACAAACAAGACTCGTACCTCGTGAAGCTTCAGGTTCATTTTCCCAGTCCCTTTGTCTGCTACCTCCTTGAAGGCATCTGTTGAGAATAAACATGAAAACAGCTTTGTACGTGTGCGTGTGATTGAGACTCAATAATACGCTGAAAGGATGTTCTTATACCAAACAGGTACTCCAAGCGAATCAGACAGCACACAAAATTGTCGAAGTCGATGGTGAGGCTTGGTTCACTGTATCGGGCCACGATGATCTGATGCAAAGGGTTGTTCAGTGTGAAACCTGCAACAACAACAACAAAATATTACGTGACTTAAATCATGCCTTCAGACTTCTGGCACCTGCTGTTCAGGGCTGAAAATTTAGAAATTATTTTTAGGGTGTTATTAGTGTTTTTAATTATGTAATTCTAATTCGTTTATTTATTTTATTTTAAATATTGGTATGCTGTGTTTTTAATTATATTCTGTGTATTTTAGTTATTTGCTTTCAATTTATTTTGTAAATTTTGTTCATTTTATCCATATGGGTATGTGTATGTCTTATTTATACATGTTTACATTCTAATTTTGTGTGACCCTTTGTTTTGTTTTTTTCTTTATAATCTCATGGGTATCCAATAGCTACTGTTATTATTGTCAGTGGTTTATTCCTGATCCTGTTTGTTTTTATGCACATAAATACTGTACTAAATGTGGAAAATGTTAATTGAGTGCCAAAAATGTGTAATAAAGTTATTTTTAGAATGCAAGAAAAAAAAAAATCACATGATGTGACTAAATGTGATGTGTAGAGAAATGTCTCACCAGCATCCTCAACAGCCAGACGCATCTCAGAGGAGCTCATACAGCCACTGCCGTCACCATCTCTCTCTCTGTAAATATCCTAAAAGGGAAATAAACAAGCTCCAATATCTTCTTAGCTACGACATCAGGAAAGACGATTAAAAAAAATAAAAACTTACCAGGAACTTCTCAATCTTTGTCCACAAGATCTTGAATTCCACCAATCCTAGTTTTCCAGATCCATCTTTCTGTGATATAAATGTCTTGGAAAAGTGCAACCACAGCACAGCAATACAAGATCTGCCAATGACAGTTTTTCTGTCTCCAATCTTAAAGATGAACTCATACCATGAACATTGTTGTCTCCTTTTTAAAAGACTACTACTCTCTAAACATAAGCAAAGTGGAAAGTAGGTCATTTTGGCAAATTTATACCAATGCGTCGATAAAATGAATGATTAATATAACTGTAGAACATTAGAAAGGATACATCCACCATGCTGACCATGGCGCGACAAGTTGGTAGACTAAACCCGCTAGTTTTAATGTCATCACCTTTAAATTGAGTGAAACACATAGTGAAATCCCAGTATTAGCTACATGCTTTTACTGCACATATCAAAAAAAAAGGGAGAAGGAAAAGTTTTTCTTTTACGTTTCATCAGGACTCTGTTGAGGATCTTCCGCAGCTCAAAAGCAGAAATCTCCACATCCTAAGAAAATAAACCCACTTTATAAGAAACACATGTTGTGATTGTACGATACTAAAATGACCAACGCACATGTCCAGCAAGCTGTCCAAAGAGTCTTTTGAATCTGTCGTCGATGTCGTCTCTATCAATGTCAATCTAGAGACAACATGAATAACAATATCCACCCATACATTATTATATTTCTATTTCTGCTGCAGTAAAACTGGACAAACAGTAAGATCTTACCTTCTCAACGTGGCTGTCTACTGGATCATCAATCTCCCTGAAAGCAGCATAAGGCGATACTCATTAATCACTAATCAGCAAATGGATTACAAGTACCCATGTTACTGTAATTGAGTTGCTTTTATGAGTACTTATATAGTATATTTCTAAATCAGTAATTTTACTTGTACATTTATGCCCCAGCCACTTTTCTCCAAAAATCACATACCCATAACTAATAACGTTTTTCCAAGCTTCTGCATGGCCTACATGGCCAATTTTTATTCAGATTGATATACGACCCATAGTGGTTACAGATACAGATACATTTTGGAAACATATGATACTGAGTGACAATAAATTCTGTTTTAAATAAATACATTTGTAGTCCGCCCCCAAAAAAACTAGAGATTTACATCAAATATAAAGACAGTTCTCATTAGCGAAGGCTATAAAAGAAGATATAATTGAGCTAATGTATGGACATCAATTGCAGCAATTTTGATGAGAATAATAAACATTAGGCCAAAGATGTTTTTGTTCAAAAAAGTTTTCCACAAGCATGGGAACAAGTTAGTAACTGTAATATTTCCAATCATTATTAGTCTTATGTTTGACTACAAGATGTTGCAATTTGGCTTGAAATAAACACATCCATTTTTATTCAGGTTTCTGCCGTGCCATGCCTAATGCTATTTTCTGTTCCACTTTTTGATGTTGTTACACATGGGTGTTACTAGGCAATGCTTTGACCAATAAGAATGATTGACATAACGTTAGAAAGTTCCAGAGCCTGTAGAAATTGGTGATATCAAACACTATGGGACCGGAGCTGGATAAAGGAGGGACCGGCCATATTACGCACGAGCACTGTGTGCTCATTGGACGTAATTCTCGATTGTGAAATGGCTAGTTATCTGTAATGGTGGTGTTTATCTGACAATGGGGGAGAAAGTAACTAGTAACTTTTACTTTGAGTACTATTTAATTAAGCTACTTTTTACTTGTATTTGAATACATTTTCAATGAAGTAACAGTTCTTTTACTTGAGTAGGATATATCAGTACTCTATACACCTCTGTCTGTGTGGAGATGTGCGTTAAAAAGGAACCTACACAAAACTGGCAGGTTTCTCGGTGAACACCCTCACGTAGAAGTCTCCATTCTTGTTGGGTTCAAAGGTGGAGGGAATGATCAGGTATTCTCCAGGTGGAAGACTGAAGTGGTTGCACACCTCTCTGAGGTTTATGAAGGTCTCGGAGCGTGCAGCCGAACGGTTCCTCAGAAAGAAGTTTTGTTTAAGGTGCACTTGTTTTTGTCCAGAATACTGTAAATGAAGCACAGATATTACACTTACTGAGTAGACTCAGACGTTATTACAAGTGGTGATTAAATGACTGCTTTGAACACTTATCCATCACAAAAATAGTGGGTAGTGTCTTTGTCTACGAACCTCCTTCGGCAGCTACAAAAGAGACAACAGTAAAGGGTGAGAAAACGGATGAAATCTGTAGTTTCATTCTCTAAAAGTGGCTCCTTACGTCGTAAATGGCAAAGCCGATTGTTTCCATGTCCTCCCCCATTTTCCTCCTGCGACGCTTGTTCTTTTGCATGACGCCAACAATTACAGTACAACCATCCTCTCCATCATCTGGTTCCTCGTCCATCTCCTCCAGCTTGATGACAAACTGGGGATTAGTCCAGAATGATCCTGAGAAGGGAATCGATAATTGGCTGTAAGCTGAGTTATGGTTTTTAAAAATGATAATATTAATATTAATTTAAAAATCAATCAAAGCAAAGAGAGAATGAATGGTTACAAAATCCTGCACGTGAAGCTTGTACTTGATGAAAAATCTATGTTCTTATGAACCCTACTATTTACGCTATAAAAGGAGACATAATTCACTGACATGTACATTTATTGTACTTATACAATTCATGTAATCCACTATACAATCATCTGTCCAAACATACACATATACATATATATTTTTTTCCATTTAGCACTTAAGCTTTGAGAAGATACATTTTCTGTATTTTTGTTTAAATTGAGACTTTTTTTATTTCCACACACAACCTGGTAGCTCTGACTGACACACAAAAGCTTTTTTTTTTCGTTGTCCGTGCGTGCAGTGACTGAAAGTTCATCCAGGCTTTGGAAAGTGGAAGTACACGTTTGATGTTTTCCAGCCTTTTCACACAAATAAACTTGACAGAAATAAGCACAACGAATAATTTATCTCATAACCGGCCCAAGTAATACACCACTGGATGTTGTGATTGTAACATTCATTGAAAGATTTTTTTGTATGATGCCATTATTCAAAAATGAAAACAACGACAAAACTAATCCTTTGAAAAATAAATAAATAGGGTTTGTTGTGTAAAAGTGACTTTGTACATTATTGTTTTTTCTTTTAATCACCATCAGCATCAGTCTATTTTGTACGGAAACCAATTAGGGCCAATTTTGATGGAGAAAATAATTTTGCGCAAATCAAGAATAGAGTCAAAATGTCGAGATGAAAGTTGAAATTTAGAGAATAAAGTTGAAAATGAATGTTGAGATTAAGGACGAAAATACAATATTCTGATAAAAGTCGAAGTTTTGCTAATGAAGTCAAATCTAGGGAAGCTGACGAGGGCCAATCCACCATTTACGACAACAAACAGCAGATCGTGGCCGTCTACAAAATGCCGTGTAACGATCAACACGTTAAACTATACTTCAAAGTTGGGTTTAATAACAAAGAGATTATTTCTCTTTTAGCTCATGAACACAGTGTTGTAAATTATTTAAGGACTTTGAAGAGATATTGCCAAAAACTTAATCTCTTCAGAAGGAAAAGTTTGGAAGAGGTGGAAACATTCAGTCCATTCTGAGGAGCTACAGAAACAGATTAGGGCCAGTTTTGATGGAGAATGTTGTCGTATATGGCGAATTGGCCCTAGTCCAATATTATATTTTCAGTTCAATTTTGAAATTTGACTTTAATTTCATCTTTTTGATTTTATTCTCGATTTGCCCAAAATAATTTTCTCCGTCAAAAATAGCCCTAATCCGCTTCCGTAGTTTTGGTGCTTACTCGGGAAGTTCCTGCAGCCCCCAGCTGACACGCCCCTCCTCCAAGTGTCCTCAAACTCTGACTCCGCCCATTTCTTAATGTCCACTCCAGTGAGAGCATCTGGGGTGAGGTGGCAAATCTCCAGGCGGGAGTACTTCCTCTTGAACTCACTGAATGACATCCTGTGGAAAAAATGACACAATATCACAACATTTACAAGAAAAAACTAGAATCTGTGTCTTTATTTGATTTAACAAGTCATTCTGTGCAGCAACAATAATAAGAGGCCAAACAACAATTTCTCATCTCTGCTGGTAGCATTTTGTTAGGGGAAACTTTTTCATTAAAGATCGTGTTATTTGTGCTGCTTTGATGACTTCATCAGGGAAAATCTGAGCCAAAACAATGAAATTGAATCAAGTAAAATCAATTCTGTTGTATTGAAAAACATCTTTTTAGGCACATTTCAGAAAATGGTAAAATCGAAATTAAAAATTTCCAATTTCTACTTTAGAAAGAGTAGTAAAACAGCCTTTGTTGGAGAGAAAATGGGGCTTACATAGGCCTACAAGGAAAATTTTGTCAAATAATGTAATTTGTTTTACATTAGAAGATTGAAAAAGTAAAAGTTTTTATAATGTGTACAAAAATAATTAAGTGATTGTATATCAGATTGTGAAATAGGTTTTAAGGAGATCGTGTTGGGCTAATAAGCAGTTTCAGGCTAGGTTAAAGAAATGTATTACAGTTACCAAAACTCTCCATCCTCACAGCGATTGTGCAACCCTTCACTGACTTCCTTGTTGACGTATCTCCACTCAGAAGACCTACAGAAACACAGAATAATTAAACAAGTTGTGTGATGAATCCAAGTAAATGTCACGAAGAATACAGTTTGTCTGATACGTTTTGCTACACAACAGGAATTACCAGCTTTTCTTAAAGGTGTGTGACTAATAATTATATAATCCACTAAAGACTCATACATTAAACACCCTTTGTTGAACCTGAACAAGCAGTTGTTTTAAAGTAGGTGAGTTGTATTAATAATGAACACATGGAATGGAGATGAATAACTATACATACAATTGTGGGAAGTCACACTTATCTCCTCAGGTTTTTTTTTCCTTCTTACAGCTCTTTTAGGGTTATATTTTCTCATGCGTGTAAGTCCAAAAAGCCGCTCAGTGGCGCTGTTTTTGGCTGTGTGCTATTCTCCCCCTGTGCTTAAGTCAGTCGCTGCGCGCTTTCATCTCAGTTACACACTGTGGGTGGAGCGTCCCTGAAATGTGGGCGTTCCTATCAAATCTGCACTGCGCAGATCCGCGCGCATTCTCCGGTGTGCGTAAGACCTTTTCCTCTTACGCGCTTCTAATCCTGGAATAAGTGCAGCTCCCCGATAAGGTGAAACATTATATTGCACTAGAAATATGGACTTAGTTACATTTGAAGCCACACGGACTCGTGCGTCGTGCAGCAGCAGCTGTGACCACTCAGCTGCTGCTGCACGATTAATTCAAACTCTGACAGACGCAGACTTCTGTCCACGTTGGTCACAGTGATTCAACTATTTTCATACTACAATTTGTGTGAGTGTTGAAAAAAGGCATGTAGCAAGCAACAGAGTGTCAGGGCCAACCAAAGACAGACATTGAAATATGAAGAAATACGTTACAATACTTAATACTACAAGATGAATGACTTACTTATCGCTCCAGGCTCCGGTCCACTCCACTTGACCCCAAGGGTTTCTAATTCTGACAAGCTCCACTGGGCTTCCCCTGTACTCCACCTGACATGGACAGGGAACACGATGATAGCATGTGTTACAGAAACAGCCTTTTAATATCTTTTTAATATCTATTGTTCTTAAGGGGGGTCATGTTGAGCTAAACTGACTTTTCTGTGCTTTAAATATCATAAAAGTGCTATTAGGGCTTCATACACATGCTCAAAGTGTTTTTTCATTGATTCCCTCAATCATTAGTTAGAGGGTGATTTGCTCCTTTCTTACTGCAGGGTGAGCCCAAACACTTCGCTCCAATTTGATGACGCGTTCCCACTTTGATGACAAATTTGACGCGGCACTGAGCTGGAGAAGCCGCACCTCCAGGAAGTCAGTGTCCCATCTATAGACACGCCCACTCATGAATATGCATAAGCAGGACACAAATCAGCCTGTTTGTGTAGAGTTGCTCAGAAAGTGACTTTTCAGAGGCTAAAACTCTGGAAAACAGGCGAGTTTGGGAAAATAAACCTCAAATACTATGTTTTTAGGGTTCTTAGAACAAATGAAGATGGGTGAAAAATAGCATGATATGGGACCTTTAAATGTTCTACAAGGCCTCACCCGCTCTGCTCCTGTCACTGAGTAAGCATGTCCCTTCACCAGTTTCTGATGAGTTACGGCTTCTGAGTCAGATGCACTGGAAATCTACATTATAGAGGAAAAAGGAGAGAGATTACAAATCTAATATCAGAAAAGTGTTAAATGGTGGAGGAAAAAAACTGACATCTATGGAGCATCCCAGGAGAGAACCTCTTTTCAGAGCTTCCTTGATGATGTGAAAGAGATGAGGTTCAGATTCGCTCAGATCGTGCTGCTCTGCAATGCCTCCAGTGAAGTCCTCAAAGCCCTCAGTGGTGCTTCCTCCAGAAAGAGCCTCGTAGCATCCGTTTAATCTAAAGGAGGAAACACTTAGCGGGGGTATGAAATGATGAATAGGCGCCGTCGTGCTCCAGGTGTCCATACTTAGCATAGGCCTTCTCCAAGAGAGCACTCCAGAACTCTGACCTCTCCTCAGAGTGAACAAAGACCAGCTCGCCATCTTTGGTTGGCAGACGGTCATCAACAACCACATCCACCCACTCACCAAACTGCCAGAACTAGAAACCACAAATAGGAAGTTAAACTCACATCTGTTTGTTTGTTCTTCTGTTTTTTGGCTCTAAATGAGACAAAGATGAATACGGAGTGCACAGATGAGTCCATTCATGTCTGATTATTGTACCTCAAAGTGGAAGATACCAGCATACCAGTCCTTTTCAAAGTTTTGGTCTTGAGGCACAACGCGACACAAAACCTGTTTGTTGAGAGTCAAGGAGCCAATAGCGGCCAGCAGCCAGCAGTCACCTGAGCACAAATCAAATTCTCTTGTTAAATACGGTGTACGGCTTTAAGAAAATAAATCACAGTTTATGACACGTGTAAATACCACTTCAACCATGTGGCTAACAAGAAACCTAAATATTTCAAGTGGCTAATTCTCTTTCATCCCTCAGTAGGTGTAAAAGCCCTGCAGGCGTGGATCCAACCAGGGTGCAGACAGAGAAGACCAAAGGGATTACCAACCGTTGGAAGTTTTGTGCAGTGGATTTCAATGTATAAACATAAGACGAGGTAAGGTTGATGTTTCCCTTCAAACCTCAACCTCAACCAAGATTGAGGGCAAAAAACTTATGATTAAGGCAAAGGCAGAAAGACTGGTTTAGAGGACTCAACAAGTATTCAGGTAATACTGCATCTGTAAGAATAAAATCTAAGTAATTTCATTTAATATTTATTAAGAGGATTAAAAGAAAGATGGAAGTGTGTGTTTGCGGTATCCCTTACCAAGAGCTCCCTGACAAATATCAGTCCTGGAGGCATTTTTCTCTATAAACAGTGGATTGCTGCACAATTCCTGAAAGAACAGACAATATTTCAAATTATTCAACATTCCAAATTTTGAAATCTCTCATCAGGTACACAAATCACCCAACACATGTTCTAATTCAAGATTCAAAACAAGGTAATGTGTTTTTAGAACGAGGATATTCATTTAAACCAAGCCTGCATTCATACACATTTACTGCATAAAACATAAAAATTCAGATTCTACACATGAATAATAGTAATTCGACCATACTCATGGGTCAAAGAAATAACATCACAAGCCACAAATAGTTTCCATCTTGCTCAATCTAACAGCATGGAATATAAATCAGACTTTGGGAATTCAACTTAGATTATTAGCTTCAACGCTTACAACATGCAAATATCTGCAAGTTTAATAAAACAGGAGATACATTCACACTTTCTAGCGATAAAATAAGCAAAATGAGCTCATATCTCTGCACCCACCTGGGGTCTCTTCCACTGGATGCCTCGAGCTTTGTAGGATGTTGGTCCGAGTTCTTTGAAGCCCAAGGATGAGGGCAGAGCCTCAAAGAGGTCGTCCTCAAATAGTCTTCTTCTTTGTAGACATTCTTTCCTCAGCGCCTCAAAGTCCTGGTTCAGGTACTTCACCGCATGCGTGTTGGTTCCAATCCCGATTGCTTTATCTCGATTGTGCTTGATTTTAGTCACAATGCCAGTCATTTTCAGAGACTCTCAGATCTTGTGTCTAACACAGTCTGTGTGTGTGAGTGTGAGTGTGAGTGTGCAGCAGGACTGGTTTTTGTTGTCCATTCCAAAACTGCCTCCACACCCTTATTATCAAAGCCAGACGGCTGATTTGGCTCACCTGTTTGCATAAGGCTAAGAGCCTTGATGCTCAGGTTGCATTCAAATCTTTTCAACAGCAAACAACCACTGACAACAGAAACTCTTCCTCAGCTTGATTCAAGTGTGTGAATTCTATGAGGCATTCAAAACAAGCATTAAGGCAAACTGGGGTTTAATGATTTGACTTATAAATATATGTACATCATCTAAAAACAACAACAACAACCAGCGTTTCATGGTTTTTAATGATTCTTTTATTTTTCAATCAGCATAATGATAATTTGACATTACGCACTGTTTTTCTTTCTTGCACAATGATTTAAAGAAATAGCCATAAAGAAAAAAAAAGTAAACAAGTGGGTAAATGTTTTTTCTACGTGTATGAGGTGTCCCAAAGTGTTTTATTGTGATGGTCAAAGTATCTGATGGATTTCCACTTCCTGGTGACGTCAGAGGTCTTTTACTACACAATCGCCAAGCACAGCCACTGTAAGAGAAAACAAAGTTAGCGTCCATATCATGAATGACCCACATATTGCCAGCTTGAGTGTATTTCTCACACACCTGCTGCATATCCAGCTCAATCTTTCCCGAGTCAGCATTTTCCAGGACCTTGAACATTTCTGACACGAGATTTAAAAAAAAAAAAAAAAGAAGCGTGAGCATCCTTCAGATCTGAAACCAGTGTATGATGTAGGATATGATAGGAAACATTTAGCCAAAACTCACTGAAGAGCATCTCCAGTTTAATGAGGCAGGCAACAAAACTGTCAAAGTCAATGGCGTAGTTACGATCGGCATAACGATTTACTATAGCCTGCAGCACAAAACTGTTGACCTGTAAACCTGAAAGAGAAACCAAGAAAACAACACGAGGTCTTTATTTCAGTTTCCTTGGATTTGTCGCCATAGGATATTTTCACATCAAAATTCAGTTTGAAAAAGGTGTCAGATGGGTGGGGGTGGAATTATGTTACAGGGGTGTGTCCATGCTTGTGTTCTGCTTTTATGAAGAAGAATACTCATATGCAGAATGGGTGGTAGTCCTCTAACTGGTTTAGCTAGTCTGTCAGTAATAGCTTCATTATCACACAAAGGTACAAACAATGTCAGTGCGTTTCAATACTGGGCTCAGTAAACAAGCAAAAGAAGAAGAAAAAAAAATCAGAAAAACAGTTATAACTTATTATTATTTTAATCTTAAAATCAATCAAATATAACATAGTGGAATATCAGACGTTGATGATTGAATGAGACAATGGTTTAAAGGGGACATATCATGGTTTTAAATCCTTCCTTTTTTACATATAAATCATACAGTTGTGGTCTATATAAAGCGGAACTGCAATGCTTGGGTCTGAATTCCTCATTATTATAGCTCCACCCCTTTTCTACCCTTTTCTGATGTGCTTCTAAGAGCAACTTGTTTTGGTGCGGTCTCTTTAAATGCAAATGACACACTTCATACCCCGCCCCCTCTCCAGGTTGCAGAAGTGACACTCGGTTCAACTCCACCCTGTTCGGCCATTTTTGTAGTTTGATAGAAGAGATACGATTATTTAGCGGCGCATAAACTTTTTATTCAGAGGTTATTTACAAAATGTCACCAACAGAAGACTTGTCCATCCAGCCTTACATGTTCGAGCCAGAGTCGGACCCGGCGGAGCGAGATGAAAATGATGATGATGAACCTGCAGAACCCTAACAAGTGAGCTAACACAAGCACCGAGCAAACGCTAGCGCCAAGCTAACGTCACGAAATGCATTTTAATACAGTCTTTTCAGAGACAAAAACGACAAAATGAAATGACTAATGAAAACTTTAGACTTAAATTAAATCACGTAGGCCATATCATCAAGGATCTAAAACGAGCACACAGCGCTAACATATGAAGACGGTGCAACTGCTAATGCTAACAAAACAATGACAGGGACGTCTTACATCACACTTTTTAGCGTTATTTACAGCTTACCGAAGTGCTCTGTTCATCGCCTCCAAAGATAGAAGGAATTGAACCCTCAATCAGACAAAGTCTTTTATCAAATCCTTCTTTATACTGGCAGAGGTTGCTGAAGCAGTCATCCTTGAAGTGCTGCGCGCACACAAAAATGACCTTACCCACAGATGTGGGTACATTTCCGTGAAAAATAAAACTCAACCAGGCACTTCGAAAAGGTTCTGATGCTGGGAGACGGTGTAATGAAGCGTTTGGGTAACGACATCCAACAACCAAACATTTTGATTTCTCCTCTCGTAACTTCGGCATCCTTGAGCGTGGACTACAGAATCGCAGCGAGAAATAAAAATGGCGGATTGCTCGAAGTGAGTCGATGTCCTAATTTGGCAGTTCCGCTGCAAATACTGTGACATTATTGTTCAAAAAACATAATAGAGAATAGAAAAATCGAAACAGATTGAAAAATATGACCAAAACAGAATATAAAGATATCTACGGAGCACCTGAAGAGACTAATTGGAACTTTTCTGTACTTCTAAGCACTCTAAATATACAACAAAATGCATTTAAGGGCTAAAAAAGTGGATTTAGCATGATATGTCCCCTTTAGGGGACTGAGAGATGACCAGAGGCATTTTCCCCCATGTACCCCATAGCCTTTATTTCTTATCACAAGTACCCCTCAGATCATGTTATACATTAATTTGTGTCCGCAGGCTCTTCTAAACTCTTTCTTGTGTCTAGTCCAACATTAACTTCCAATTTAGGCCTTTTTTTAATTATTTATTTATGATGATTTAGAAATGTAACTTCACCTTTTGGTGTATTTTAAAGAGTTGTGCCACAAATTATTATTGATGGATGAGAAAAAAGTCTGTGTGCATGTTTATGTGTACCTACTGAAAGGTGTTCAAGTATCCCGAGGGGTACACGTACCTCGGTTTGGGAACCACTGGCCTAATACAATATGAGAGTGGTTCCCAAACTGGTTGGTGTGACATCATGACAAGGGGGCGCTAGAATGGCCTTGCTGAACCTTGAGCATGAAAATTAGAAAAAAAATCCTTCTTTGCACTTGATTAATACATAGATTTATTACTGTTCTAAAATATGTAATATTGATTTAAATGTTCTGTTATTTTTATGAGATTTGAAGAATAATTCATAATAATCCTTTCTTTATTTATTTATTTCATTTTTCTGCAATTCGGGGACCCTGAGAGTTTTCTATTCTTCAAAGAGGCTGGACGCAGACATTTTTTGGGAACCACTGCTGTATGCTGTCTTTTAAATTAATTGTACAATAACAGCAAATATCAGACTGACCCAGGACAGATGTTGCTATGGGTGCATCTTACTTCAACCTGTGTGAATGTGGTGTGAATTAATGTTGTTCTGAGCTTTGAGTTTCGATCAAATGTGCCTGAATGGATTATATCTGAATCCTCCCCACAGTCTCTTTCCACTGTCCATGTGTCCTAGATTAAACTGTGCTCTTTGTGTGTTGGCAGTGTTAAACACTGGCTGCTTCTTCAAACAAAACCCCACCTTGTAGAATGTGCGATTTGCTCCACAGCATCGCAAGCTTAGTGTTTTTAATAAAGTGGATGTGAAAGAACCCTTGTGTGCATGTGGATGTGCACTGGTTTACTCAGGGGATTATGGTACTTTCATTACCTGCTTCACTTGCAGCTCCTCTCATCTCATGGGAGCTCATGGTGCCAGAGTTGTCGTTATCATGATTCTTGAAGATCGCCTGTATGAGCATTGCAGTCAGGTGTTAAGACTAGAAATACAGCCAAAAGTCTTAAACTGTCATCATTCCCTCTATAGCGTGAACATCTCATCTCACCAGGTATTTCTGGATTTTGTTCCACAGCAAATGGAATTCCAGGAGTCCCAGTTTGGCACTTTCATCTTTCTGGAGATTGTTGAGGCTCAATATATACATATATTAAAAAAATTCACAAAAGATTATTTTACATGCAACTGGGTGGTTGTGACAAATGGGTGATATTTTGTAGTTTCATAAGGATACGTCCAGTAGACTGACAATAAGACGACCGGTCTCCAGGCTGAATCCGTCTGTTTTAAGATCAGCCCCTAAAAGACAGAAAACAAACCCACACATCTTACTTTAACTCTTATAGAAAGAAAAGTCATCAATCTTAACATAAACGGCTCAAAGATTGGATAAACTTACGGTGGGAGACAATGTTGTTCAAAATCTTAAGAAGTTCAAAGACAGACACTTCCATATCCTGCAGAAGGAGACGTGTTAATAAAGTTATATTCAAACTGCAGCTCATTCGGTTAAATTGTTGTCCAAACTTACATCGCCAGCAATTTGCTTGAAGATGTCCCTGAAATGAGGATCCACTTCATTCTCAGTTATTTCCGGCTGTAAAAGAGAGACAGATTCCCAAAGTTGGGTTTAGATAAAACATAACTTTGTTTTCTTTTTTAAATGTTAAGTCGTTTCTACTTTGGTGCATATTCCTAATTTACAGCTGCCTAAATATAAGTTATGGATATGCTGCATTTTTTTTTTTTTTTGGAGTGAACTGTTCACCAAACATCAGCAACATTTACAGCAGCTCCCCTTTTTATTCACAAGGTTCAGAAGAAACAATATGCTTTAAACCATTGATTCTCAACTGGTGGGTCGCGGACCTGTGCTGAGTGGGTCAAAAATAAATAAATACTTAATGTCCCTCGTATTGGACTTTGTGTTTTATTTTGAAAGAAACTTTTCTTTTGACATAAATGCTGTGAAATGCATGTTGTATAATAACATTTATAGATGTATGTTTGAAAAAGATGATATATGTGTGTTTTCAACAGCTATTTTTGAAAAACTAAATTTAGTTGGTTGAATTCTAAAAAAAAGAAAAAGAAAAATTTGTCGCGATTTAATTATCATGGCAAAATGTGGGTCCTAGGCTGAGACCAGTTGAGAACCTCTGCTTTAAACTATGAATGTATTTATTTATTTAAATTGAGAAACTCAAGTTCACTTGAGCGGATTTTCATACCTCATCCAGTTTAGCATCAATGTCCTCTTCCAGTGCGCTGAAGCAAAAGGAGTAAACGTACAGACATTTAGATGATACAGAATTTCAAACTGATGTAGTTATTAATATCTTCGTATTTCTGCTGACATAGAGAATATGTTGAAATAGCATTTTAATCTGACGCTTTAGCTCTTAGTCAAGAGTCATCCAGTTCTTTGGACATTATGACGTCCCGCAGAACAAGGAAAAAGGCCTTAAAACAGGTACGTCTACGCTACAATGGGAACCATCGGCTGTCTTTAACTTAATAAAACCAGTGTGAGTTGCGTGAATGGAGCATTCAGTGGAGTAATAACTACATCACAGTTGGAAACCAGTTTTGTGACCTATAAGACTGTGCATCCCTAAACTCTGAGGTGGTGAGCACTGGGAGGTGCCACACATACCTGGTTGCAGCCTTTTTCTCCGAGAACACTCTGAGGACAAAGGAGCCGTTCCTGTGGGCTTTGAAGGTTGACGGGACAACGACGTACTCCCCAGGTGGGAGCTTGAAGCGGTCGCACACTTCACGTGTGTTGACGAAAGTGTGGCTCATGGCTACATGCCTCTGACGCAGCAGAACCTCAGGGCCGAGGTGGACATCGCTGCGACCTTTGTACTGAAGATCAGCGTGTTATATTATTACAAGGAAAACAAAGGGATTTGTTTGTGATTTGAGTGTCTGATATAGAAAAGTAGAAATGATCACCTCATCTGGGACCTGTAAGGAAGCAGAAAATAAAAGAAAATACATTTTTGTATTCAGCCACTTGTTTTACTTTAGGGAATTTTGTATTGATCAAGCTAGGCTACCTCATAAATGGCAAAACCAATGGTCTCAAGGCTGCGGGCATTAAACCTCTGTTTCCTTCCATCTTTTTGCATCAGCCCCACCAGAAAAGTGCATCCATCCTCTCCATCCACTGGGTCATCATCCACAACCTCCAAACGCACCGCAAACTGGGGGTTGGAGGAGAAAGTGGCTGGAAGGACAAAGTGTTAACAGTTATTCACACTGCAGCTGGACTTCTTCCTCTTATATATTGATCTCGCATACAAACCTGCATTATTGCGGCAGCCGCCTGCAGTGGAGCCGACCCGCCACATCCCATCAAACTGGTAATGATTCCAGTGACGCAGGTTGTCACTTTCAAGGGTGTCCGGGGTCAAATTACAAATCTCCAGCCTGGAGAAGTGTCTGATGAAGTCTAAATATGACATCCTTGAGAGAAGAACATACAGATGGGACTTATTTTGGATTTAGTTACAGTTTCATACATTTTGAGGAAATAATTACCAGAATTCTCCATCTTCAGAGATGTGATTTAACTTTGTTTTCTCATCCTGGCTGATGTATCTCCACTCGCTGGATCTATTTAGATGGACAGATCAGACTTTTGAGAAAGGTTCAAATTCACCCAACAGCAAATGTAAAGTTTTTTACCCATCACTCCAGGGTCCTGTCCACTCCAACTGACCCCAAGGGTTTCGGATTCGGACTAACTGAACCTTTCGGCCTCGATAGTTAACCTCCAAGAGAAAAAAGTTTGTTTTCAAATGATTCGGTGAAAAATTAGCATCATTCTTGATCCCTTTAACTACTCAGGTGAAAGATTTACCTCTTCGGCCCCGGTCACTGAATACGCGTGTCCTTTTACAAGTTTGTGAGATGTCACTGCTTCTGATTCATATGAATTGGTAATCTGTAAGCACCAGTGGTAAACAAACACAACATCACAAATTTGTCTTTAACAGTGGGCGCGTAGAGTATTTGTGTTCCAAATTTGGACTGAAAGCGAGACTTGCATCAATAGAGCAGCCCATCAGAGAGCCCAGGCTGAGAGCTCGTTGGATGAGCTGAAAGAGGTTGGGAGGAGCTTTTTCTAAACTGTAAATTTCGGCAATTCCTCCAGTGAAATCCTCAAAGCCCTCGATGGTGTTTCCCCCAGACAGAGCCTCATAGCAGCCGTTCAGCCTGTAGACACAAAGGGACGTTACGCATTGGCATCTGTTTTAATGCACATGAGCATGAAGGGTTAGCTCATACTTAGCGTAGGCCTTCTCCAGCAACGCACTCCAAAACTCTGAGCCCTCAGCTGAGTGAACGAACGACAGCTTTCCATCTTTTGTGGGCAAACGATCATCAATCACTACGTCCACCCACTCACCAAATTGCCAGAACTGAAGAGAAGATCATAGAGAAGTGCTTGTGTTTGGCTGATAGGTTTCTAATTTACAATTACAACAGGAAATGTTGTATAAAGGATAAATAAAGGCATAATAACTGAAATATATTATCCAAGTAAAGTGAGACAGCCATGTGTCTAACCTGAAAGTGAAAGATTCCAGCATAATCTTCGGTAAAACTTTGATCTTGAGGCACCACGCGACTCAAGATCCTCTGATCCAGAGTCAGAGAGGCTATGGCAGCCAGAAGCCAGCAGTCACCTGTAAGACCACAGGTGGGAGTTACTCATCAATTCTGCCTAAATGCATATAAATACATTTACACTAGTGCACACTTGGCAACCGGCCCTCATGATTAAACACACAAAATGACTCCAAGAACATGCAAAATGACAGAAAAATACACAAAACAACAACAAAAATACACAAACTGACTACAATAAATGTTCAATAGTGCAAAAAAAAACAAAAAAGAAAACAAACAAACCTAAAAACACAGAAAACAACAACAAATATATAAAAAAACATAACGACAACACAAATGCTCAAAATGACTCCAAAAACATACATGTCAATAAAATTGCAAAAACACATAAAACAGCAAAAGAAGTAATTACATAACAACAAGAAAATCTGACTAAACCCTTTGTTTCATTTCTGTATTGATGCTCTAATTAATCATTATTCTAAATATGTTCATGAATGTTGTTAATGTGGCCACTGTGATATAATTTGTCCATCTCTGCATTACTAATACAGTCACCAAGGGATCCAACACATAAAAAAGGTGTAAAGCTTATTTAATACATGTTTACATCTTCTAAAGTTTTAAAACTCTACCTGTAAAATAAGGCCTGTGTATCAGAGGACGTTTAATGCACAGAAGCAGAAAGTTGTATTATTAATAATTATTGTTTTGCTGTAGGTGCAGAGGTGTGACCTTAACCTCAGAGCAGCAACACTGTCAACAATATGTGCCAACAGACTTCTTGCTTAACAAGAGGATGGGTGGAGTGTTCATGACAGATGTGTCTGTGATGTCCTCCCTAATTGCACCACATTTGCTCCTCCCTCTTGCCTCATACTCACCCAAAGCACCCTGACAAATGTCTGTCCTTGTGGCGCCATCGTCAGTAAACTTTGGGTTAGAACACAGCTCCTGCACAGCAAACAAATGAGGAAAGTGTTTTGAATCATCTTGAGCATAAACAACCACAACATAAGCACATTTTGAAACAACAGTGGATCAGTCACCAAATAAAACGTTCCAGAGGGAAATAAAACAATAATCAAATTCTGCCTTTTCAACAGATTGAATAGAGAAAATAAAAACAGCATTTTGAAAGGCAATATAGTGACATTTATGATTAAACCAAGTCAACAAAACTGAGTTTAGGTTAAGGTATTTCAAATGTTAAGTGCACAGAGGATTATTGATCATTATTAAAACCTTTACCCGTTTCTATATTTGATCATTACCTCCCTCTATCCATTTATGCATGGCACATGTTTAGTATAGATCTAACATTATATAGATCCATTACCCTTGCTGTATGTATTTTTTTTTTACAAAATACACACATTAGCCTGGTAGATATGTTAGAAAGATCCAATTATGTTCGCCATCCATATTGGATCTGGTTTTACAGTATTTTATATAAATGTATAATTTGCCACTGAGATCATGCTTCTATGTCAAATAAATCCAAAGTTATGACAAAATGTCCATAATGGCAATACTGGTGGCCAACTTGGATTTTCATGATTTTGAGTGGTTCCCTTTAAAAAATTAATTCAGCATACTCAAAAACCTCCATGTACAAATGTTCATGCTTTCTTCCAGAAGTGAACCTCTTAGCCTAAAATTGCTACATATCTGCTGGGCTACGTGATATCCAGCATGTCAGTGTCTCATTCGCTATCTTCTTGCAGTATGCATGAAGATTATTAGTCCTTGTTCTCCTGAATAGTCCGTTTCAGAGCTGAAGAAGCCTCTAAGATGAGAGGTGAAATATATGTGATACTAACACTGGGCTAGGATACATAAAAACATGAACTGGATGACTGAAACCTTCACAGACACTTTTATAGACACTCAATTATTATCTTCCTATATTTCTATGCACTGATTCATTAACATGTTGTTGGAGTGTGGGAAACCAAAGGAAAAACCAGGAGGAGAACATGTAGTTCCACATAGAGGAGACACTGGGTTTCCATCTCATCAGTCTAATTTTCACAGTGAGACGGAAGTGCGAAAGACTAAAGGATAGATGCCCTAATTCCACACAATACGTTCATAATGGTATGACACATGTACAGCACGGATGGGTTTCTCACCGTTGGTCTCTTCCAAACAATGCCCCTGGTCTTTGGTGAGTACGGCCCCAGCTCTTTGAAGCCCAGGGATTTGCTTTCAGCTGGAAAGCTGCTGTCCTCAAACAAACGTCCATTTTTCAGACACTGCTCTTTCAGACTCTCATAATCCTGGTTGCAGAACTTCACAGCTTGTTGTTTGGTTCCAATGCCCTGTTGCCTCTTCTGCTGATGGGCTAGTCGACCTGCTGTGGATGTCATCCTTGACTCTTATAGGTGAACCGTTGTATATCGACCTCTGGGATGGTGAGACCGGATATCTCTCTGCGTGTTTGGTTAATGGTGTTTGCCTTGCACTCTTTAATAGCTGCTGCTACTGCAGGTGAAAAGATGGGGCCGGACCACAGACAGGGAGGGGCCTCATTGGCCAGGTGAGATGAACAAAGCAGACAGCAGCAACAGCCCTAAGCAAATCTTTACTGAGAGGGTTGTAACTACAACGAGAAAACAAACATGGACACACCTTGTGTCAAGATGAACCTCTGTGATCATCGTTCTGATGTGTAGTATATGCTATATCTATTACTTTATCTAAATAAATCCAGGTCTCCTGAGTTACACAAATAACCCTGATGATGAAAACCAAAATAATTTAGATTTGTGAAAGAGAGGATTTCAAATGTAGAATGAAGAAAGAGTACATGAAGCTTAAGTCATCTTGGGTTTTTAAATACTTGCAACACTCAGGTCAGACATACCTACACCCAATCAGTCATACCTACACCTGTATCCTGTGGGATTCCATATGTAGAGCATAAGGAACACAGAAAAGCAATCTGAAGTTACACAAAGAAGATAAATGATCTTTAAGCACCAGTCCAAATACAGTCAGACTTACGATAAAGACATACATTAACATCTAACATCCTCTTTGCTTTACACATTGGTTACATTTGCAGGGTTGCCCTCTGTCTCCCCTCCTCTTTGCTTTGGCCATTGAGCCTCTTGCTGAGGCCATCAGGACAGCACCGAGAACAAGCAGTTTACAAATTGGACCATTGTGTCATAAAATAACCTTGTACGCAGACGATATTCTGATTCTTTTGACTAACCTGGAAACGTCAGTACCGGCTCTTATAGATGTAATCAACAGTTTGAGTTACTTTTCTGGCTATAAAGTAAATATGGCCAAATCAGAGGCTACAGTATGCCTCTTGGTACTCTCTCAACAATACCAAATGGTCTCCCAATGGGTTTGTGTATTTGGATATTTCTATTACTCCTTCTTTTGACCAGCTATACAATGCCAATTTTGTGCCAATATTTAATCAAATAAAAAAGGATCTAGAACGCTGGGCCACTCTCCCTATTTCTTGGTTCGGTCATATATCTCTGGTTAAAATGAATATATTACCTAGGCTTTTATATGCTATTCAAATTATTCCGGTTCTATTCTCTAAAAGGGTGTTAAAGGATATAAATCGATGGCTTAGCTCTTTTATTTGGAATAAGCGTCAACCTTGGCTTAAGATCGCAGTTTTACATTTACCAAGTTCAAAGGGTGGCTTAGACATGCCCAATAATAAAATATACCAACTTTGTGCACATTTAAGATTTGTAAATGAATGGGTTAAAGGTAAAACTTTGATTTGGATGGATGTTGAGGAGGCATTGTCGCAGCGCAGGCTTCGTGATTTGTTATTTTTTACTACCTATAAAGAAACTGAAGTTTACTGTACAAATCCCATAACCATCAATACCCTAAAAGCATGGCGGCTTGTACGCCAGCTTGAGGGCAGATCAAATATAACATCCATGTTCACCCCAAAAAATAAACAACCCTGCCCTTCCCCCGGGCTCTTCAGATCCTGGGTTTCAACAGTGGTTTAGCAAAAATATTAAATTACTCATTGACCTTTTCTCAAACAATAGACTTATGTCATTTGAACAGCTTACTAACACTTACAACCTGACCAAACAAGAATTTTGTCGCTTTCTGCAAAGAAGACATTACATTACCCACAGTACACCCCTTAGTGATCACCCTGAAATATCTGCTGCTGAGAAAATGTATCCATGAGCTCATTTTACCGTGTTCTGAACGGACTATCTACTTCTGACACCAGGTGGTCAGGGGTGTGTGGGAGAAGGAATTGTCTGTCACTATAGGTGAAGAAACATGGGATTCTATCTGGTCTAATGCAAAAAAGATTTTAATTTGTACTCGGACAAGAGAAATGCAACTAAAAATTATACATAGAGTACATATATCTCCTCACAGACGGCATCTTTTTAACTGCTCTTTCTCCCTTCTGGTCTTGTCAGAGATATTGGACTCAAATCCTACTTGAAATTCAAACTATTTTTCATATTAATATTAGGGCTGGGCGATTTTGCCTTAAAAAAAAATCTTTTTGATTTTTTTGAAGAGAAATTTGACTTTCAATTAATTTTTTTTTTTTTAAATGCACTTAAAAATGACTGCAGACATCAGATACTGTATATTGTCATATATTTGAGTAGGCTATATTGACATATAGCCTACTCAAAGGGTAAACAAATGTAAACCAAGAGTGGGCTGACTCGTATCAGAACGCAAAAAAGTCCAAAAAAACTGTGGTGGGAAAATTTATTTATTTATTTATTTTTTTTTTTTATTTAAAAATTTTTTTACTCGAATTTACAAAATAAAAGTCATTTTTATCTACAAATTCGATTAATCGATTAAATCGATTTTTTTTTGCCCAGCCCTAATTAATATAGAGATGGACCGTGTATCTTTGATCCTTTCATGCACAAAACGTGAAAACAACTGTTTAATATTCTAAAATTCACAGCCAGGAAAAATATCCTTTTTCACTGGATCACTGACAAAGTTACATCTGTCGGCAGTTGTCGCAAAATAATTTCTGAACTGATCCCCTTAGAATTCCTGACCAGTATCATACACACCAACATAGACCAGTTTTACAGAGTGTGATGCCAGTACTTGGACTATATTGGACCAAACCTTTCATCCATCTTTTAAAAAGGATTCCTGTACAATTGAATTGTATTGGTAAATGCTGTATATACTGTAAATCTCATGCACCACCTCCTATATTTTGTACATTCATTATATCCAGAGCTGTTGTTTTGCTTGATGCCTGTCGTAGGCACCGTCTTGTTTTGTTTAATGATGATCTAAGATTGCAATAAAAATAATTTTAAAAAAAAACAAAAAAACATCTAAAAGGTTAGCATTAGATTTTCCAACAGCCAAGCTGTCAACAAACACCCTCCGTATTGTTTTTAAAGCAGACTTCTATACTTTTTAAACACTGACACACTGAATCTACAGTACAATCATATAACACTAACCCACAATGCAGCAAAATCCTCATCATTAATGTTAGAAGATAGGTGTACCATCAAACCAGAGGTTCATATTTGTAAAATATTATATTTTTGAAGAAAGTGTGACAAATGAGCATCAGCATCATCTCAGCCAAGTATTAGAATAAATGATTGTGGAGTTTTAAAGTAAGTACTGTTTCCTTTTGTAATGACTGTAAAAAAAAAAAAAAAACAACAAAAAAAAAAAAAACATTCTGCTGATTTGATGAAAAGGACAGATTTGGTTCTTTGATATGATTTCATTCTGTTTTTACACCATTTTTCCACAATCTCTCAAACACTAATGACAATAATTATTAAAAGACTATTATAATTCAAATCTGCCAATAACAAACCAATAAGTAAACAGGTATTATCATTGATAGCTAAAGTCCATGTTTGATTTAAGCAGGACCTAAAATAAAAGTGATTAAATATAAATGCACTTTAAAGATACTGGCCTTGGCATGTTCTTATAAACTGATATAATAGTGCTTTAACAGCTAGAAAAGTGTATTAAAAAAGATCAGCACACTGATATTACTTTATTACATTGGATACATTTTCAGGTAAAACATTCAGAATGTTAATTTATTAAAGGATTTTGTCCAGTTCATCAGAAAGTAGTGTTTTTAAATCACATCACAAACTGCTGAGGTGATGTGATTTTGGTAAATAGCGTTGCTTAATTTAAACCACATGGGGGCAGTGAAAAGTAACTTTATTAATAACACCTTTCCAAAATGTAACATTGCAGCTTTATTAGAATTAAAAACTATTCAAATTCAATCTAATTAGAATTGAAATTTAAAAAAAGCAATTACAGACACTTGGGCGTGGCTTGATTTTCACATTAAAGCAACAAAACAGGACTTAATTGTACATAATATTGTCCAAATATTATGCACACATACTGCTACTATCATCTGTAGTGTAAATGAAACAAAATGCACTCATGACTGCATTCTAAGTTTACATTAAAAAAAGTGAATATTGCAACCAAGTAGCAATAGATTTAAGCTAATACACAGCAACTATAAGAAAGGATGTAAAAGGTATTTCATGTAATGACACATTTAAATGACTTGTTCACGCATTGCTTTTATGTTTATTTTTTTTTTAGAAAGTTTGACAATAATAAAATAAAAATAAATAAAACAATTTTCCACATTCATACTTCCTGACAAACTCCACTCTTGGTTCTTGACTCCCAGTTCCTCATTGTTTGGTTACTGATTTTTGAAGAGTTTGCATTTCTGGGCACAGATTCATCTGACTAAACATGAAATATATGAGCTACAGTGGTTTTTCTGTTTCTTTCTCACTGTTACTGTCTTTTTGTCGTCGCTCCCTCAAACAAACTTAGCTCTGAAAGGCCTGAGTTTTTGTGTAATAATGGTCCTCTTAAAAAAGTCAATAAATCCACGTGCAGAGAACAGAAATTTACAAGAGTAAAAATGTCTGCATGCTCTCTTCAGAAATAGATCCAGTTTTCTCCTGTTGCACCTACTTTTATCCTACAGTAGTATTCACGTATTTTATGCTATTGTATATGAAACTATATAGTTTACAGTATATGTAGTATATATCATAAGCATAACTCATATCTTTTGTTCTGTAACAATATGCAGTCACTTTGAATTTTAAAGCAAAGAGCACAGAAAGAAAAAAAATATATAATTTACAGTACAATGTTATCGCCTTCTTTACTATTTTGTACACCTATTTTGGGGTTCTCTACTTCCTTTTTTAAGGTTTATCCTGTTTCGCCAACTCTCACGCTATTCACACAGGGTTCTTCTATTACAATGCAAGCCCCTGATAAAAGATTTACACTTGTAATCAACAGAAAAACAGTCATTAAAGTAACTTACAAAACATGCATTATCATTTGCTAAATTATCTTTGTTTGATTGCTTGCGAACTGGTTCCTTTTCTTTAACTCGAACACTCAAAAACATGTGGTCTGAGGTTTACAGATTGACTGGAAGTGTTTCCACATTCCTCACATCTACTATATATGGTTTTAATTCCCTTTATGAGTTTACTTTACTTTATGAGTTACTGGTTGGTAAAGTCAACATTGGAGCTTAACTTTAGACACACGTATCCCAACTAATAGCTCTATAACAAGTGTAAGCACCCACCCTTTCACATTCATTATACCTAAGCAGTGTCATGTTTCACTGTCTTTAATCACTCTATGTATATCAGTAGACTGGTACAGTAAATTACACCCCATAGCACATTATGCACAATAGTAACATCACATTATACTTTCAGCTCAACCAAAATAACACAATAATCTTGCCTTTTAATGTCCCCCCTAACTCTTTCTCCCTTGTTCGCCTCCCCCCATTAGGGTCTAACATGGCCCTCTCTTTTAACATTTTTCCCTCTGATAAAGTTTGGCTCACAATTCCTTATAGGGCTGATAGTCATGAGCAATAACATAAAAGTGTTTTTTTTTGTTTTCAATAATAAATAGTGCATAAAGATTACCCTACACATGGTAATAATCTTGGATTGCATCCATTCTGCAACAAAGGCTTTTCTGAATTAAGTTGTAATATGTCTTTTAATTGAACTGTTTTGAGGTGAGATGACAAGAGTAAATCTATTTGTCAGGGTAGTTTATTCTAAGTTAGTCACATGTAAAATTTTGTAAACAGAACAGCTCACACACAGGCAAGTATCAGAAGCATTCATTGGGGTTTTTTTTAATTTATTTTTATTTATTATTTATTAAAAAAAAAAAAAAAAAAAAATTTACATGTTGACAAACCTTTTATTTTATACAGATGCCTTTGTGACAAATACAATTAACTTCCAAATGTGCAAGATTTGGTGTCTTTCTTTTTAAATTTATACATGAGATGTTTACTGTATGCAAGGGAACCGTGAGAAGATTTATTACCAAAATAAACGTGGGGGTAACTTAAATAGTACTTTGAGTACTACTTGATTGAGCTACTTTTTACTTGTACTTGAGTATTTTATGTATGACTTACTTGTACTTGTACTCGAGTACAATTCCAATCAAGTAACAGCTACTTCTACTTGACTAGGATATATCAGTACACTTTACACTTCTGCAAATAACTGGGATTGTTGCATTTGAAATAAATATTTACCTCTCTAAATGAAAAGATGCGTCTAATTTTGTTTTGTATTTTGCATGTATAAGGAAGTATACAGTTTAAATATATATATAAAAACTAATCTGATTCTGAGTTGAATGTTTGGGTACCTCTGGTGGTTGAAAGGGGTACTGCAGCTAAGTAGCAGCCCCTCCCCTTAACTCTACCCTGCAGTGTATGTATGATAATTACCAGTCGAGTAGGAGAGACAGACAGAGAGTGTATTGTAATTGTGCGTGAATATTTCGTTGCAAAGGACTGGACCAGGACCAGGACCAGGACCCGCACCCTAACCGCTAGTGACAGCCGTGGACGCCCAGAGTCGCTTATCGCTGAGCTGTGGTGAGTTCCGCCTCCTCCGTCCTTTACAAAGCTAAGGTAACGGTTCTCCATAATCACTCCTTATTCCTCCGTGCGGCCGCTATGAGTCCACACACCGTGGACTGAGGCCCTTATATCGGCCATAGTAGACGGGATATCCGGGCTTGAGTGCGGGTTCGGTTTGAGTTTTACTTCGGTCGAAGGCAGTGATTGTTGTAGAGGTGTTTCCATCCAACAGAGGCCTGATTCTGAACAGGTGCAGGAAACACAGTCAGCCATGATAGTAACAAGTCAATGAAGTCACTAAGGAATACACTAAGTGGCACAAACATATACATATATATATAAATATATAAATGGGTTTGTGTAACAGCTGCTGTGTATTTTTTAAATAAGCGTTGGCGTCAAAGTGACGGAAAGCTAACATAAAGAAAATTAAGCAGTAAAGTTAAAGTTTAACTAATGTTCCTGGTAATTTGTTTAGATATGCTTGGGTAATATTTGGAGTTTTTTTAATTTTTAATTTTAACCTGCATTACATTATTAAAACTAGGGCTGGGCAATATGCCTTTAAAATGTATCACGGTATACGTTTTTCATATCAGTCATATTGATAATTATTGATTTTTTTAAAAAAAAAAAAAAGGTTTTTTAACCTATTCAAAATAAGGACCAGAAGAATAAAGGGGGAACAAAATTAAATACTCTTATTTTGAATGTAATATTTAACATTTAAAAAGAGGTCAACACAACTATGGACATAAACTGAAAAACCTGAATTAAATGAACAAACAAAGCGGTCAATGTGCAAATATAGACGTTAAATAAATGCTTAATCAAAAGAAATGTGCAGCCGTTCCTCTGCCTAGTGCCTACAACACCCAGAATGCCTTGCGGTTATTGATTTTGAATGTTTTCTGCTGCACTTTTTGATCATGTAAAGCACATTGAGTGGCCTCGTGTATGAAATGAGCCATGCAAATAAATTTCCCTTGCGGTTCTGAGTCGGAGACGGTTTCCGTATTTTTTTTTTAAACAGAGTTCAGTGAATTTATTGTACATATTTTCTATTGATATTGATCACATCTCTATCGCAATATATATCGTTTTTTATTGTTCAGGCCTAATTAAAACTACAATTGAAAAATTAAATATGTATTAAAGTAATTTTCATGTTATTATCTATGCATTGACTGTATGTGCTTCTAAATAAGTTGTCAAACACTCTCAACACTAGGGATTTCCCAATATAACTCTTCACTTCCGATACAATACCGATATTTCAGTCTTGTGTATTTGCTTCACTGATACCGATACAGTTCCGATACTATATCGGCACAAGTCATAATACATTTATTACTTATTTTGTTGTGTGCAATGTTAGAAAAGGCTTGATTAAGTGATATTATTAAAACGGAACAACAGTAACATTAGTGTGAGAAAAATTGCCTGCTAATCATTTATTATTATACTAAAGCGCGATATAAATCAAGTTCAATTTCAGTGCCATTTTTACCATTTAACCAAAGATTTACATACATTTTAATTCTAAATATTAAAATATTCAACAATTACATACAATAAATGAAAAAAAACAAACAAATTATTAGACCCTGGAAAAAAAAAGTCAATAAATCCAATAAGAACAGTATATAATATATCAGAGATTTTAGATGCAGGTCAATATAATTTAATACTTCTTTTCCTTGTTTTCTTTGGCTGATATCGGACTAATATTGAAATCGGATAGAGACACTCTTATTAAACACACTTTCAAAACCTCATGCAATGCTTTTCTAAACAGTACAAAAATTTGATTTATCTGAATAAATGTGGAGAAAAAAGCTGTGTATGTGGTAATATTCATGAATTATTGTTTTATTATTTCCCTTGGTTAGCCATCTAGTTGATAAATGACAGGGATTAGCTATTCTGACAGAGAGGATGTTGGTTTAAGAGCCGTTCTTATGTTCACAGTCCTCTGAGTGTCTTTATCATCAAAGAACAGCACCAGCTAGTTTTTATCTGGGGGTCTGTACTTTTTGGGCAGCTGTAGGGTCTCTGTGTGTGTGACAGAGGAGCAGCATTCCTGCACACCTACTGGCATGTGGGGCCTCAGTATGAGAGCGGCTCTTACTACACAATGAGTTCAGAGTGGATTCTGACCGGTTTTGCACACCAACACATTCTCTATTTGAATAGTTTTATAGTCGGGTGGATTTCCTGGTTTCTCTCGTGTGGACTTTAAGTTCCTCCGCTGTTTATTTAGCGCAGCTCATTACGATTCCCACTGAGTGGAGCAGAGCTGCAGGACACTTCCCACTGAGTAGAAAACATATCCCTGTTCTGTAAACACTAAACAGTCATAGCTCTGTAGTTTAATCCAGATCAGACCAGAGTACTTTCACTGGGGGGGAAGTGAATAACCATTCTCTGTCTTTTGTCTCGTTCTTTCTCAGCCTGCCCATACAGACCAGGTATCACATTTCTAAGCTCTTGTGATTTGTGCTTGAGGTGGTTGTGCCTCACTTTTCACACACTTTTCTGTCTTGTTATTACTCTCTTATAGTTTCTCTGTATTTGTTGTGCGTTTTTTTTTTTTTTTTCAGCACATTTATCTAACAAAATATTGTTGTTCTTTACCAGTGTATTTATCTTGACTACAGTATATACTTTAATTACAAATGTGGTGCGAGCGTAAAACAAAATGGCATACATATTTAAAGTATTGATTGGAATCAAAGTGATGCATCACGTTGTGAGTGACTTGTCTTTACAGCAGAGCAGTAGGTATCCTGCATCACTATCAGGCTTAATCCAGGTTATAGTTGTTGTCTGATATTAAGGTAAATAAGAAAAAAGAGGTTGTTTCAAGCTGCTGGATGGTTTGTGTCGCTGCCTCACAGTGCAGAGACTACAGCTTGGAGTCTTAGTGCAGGGTTTACATGTTCTCCCAGAGCCTGCATGGATTAACTGTATTCTATGATTCCACCCCATCTTAAAGCTCTGAAGTATAATTAAAAGTACACATCTGTAAAATAAACATTTAAGTCCCAAAAAACATAATATATTATAAAATATTACAATATGATATAATACAATATAGAATACACACATTTGTTGCTGCAAATGTCACTTTCCCTTTTGGGGATCAAAAAAGATGTATTCTATACTATTCTTCTATTTTAATATAATGTAATAAAATGCAATATAATACAATATGTTGTAATATAATATATTATTTTGAAAATCTCTGTTATTGGTAATTTAGTAAAGGAAACAATAAGCAAATTATTGTTTTAAAGAAAATAAAAACACAACTTTTTTTTGTTTAAACAGGCCTGTAGTTGGTATTCAGTAAAACATATTAATAACCCATCTAGAAATACAGATAGCAGTAAACACGTCATGATTAATCTCAGAACAATGATGGAGTCTTTCGTGTAAACTGTTCTGAGAGTTTTGATAAAAAAATGTTTGTTAAATTCCCTTCAACATGTTTTTTCCAGCAAGATTCTTTTTGTCTTCTTTTTAAATAATATGTTAAGGTTTCATTTATTCAGACAACTGTTCCTTAGGAAATCCAAACTTCAAAGGAAACATCAAAGTAATCAGCTGACATGTCATGAGATCAAAGCGGATTTCCCAAGGAACAGTTGTCTGAATAAATGAAACCTTAACATACTGTATCTCTTTAACATAATTAATGATTTCACACTCTGAGATTAGAATACAAGATACTTGATAGCTTAGCTTCCCCCAGCAACCCAAGCTTTGATTTTGTGCTGCTTGCAGGCTAACGCCACATTAAATGTTTGTCGTATTATTTTGAGTTCTTTTTTTTGTTTTTAAAACAAAACCTTTATTTCTGATTGCTGTGCTATAACTCCTAGCCCAGTGTGCTGCTGAGTAGCTAACAGCTGCTATATATAGACGGCCCAATGTACGACCGCTCGCCAAGGCAATATTTTTATCCTGTGCCAGGATGTATGCTGTTGGAGGGATATCTGCTAGCATATACGCTAACCGGCTGCGTGCAGAAGGCATGGGCTCCAACGACCAGGCTGTGCCCTTTGCTAACCAGACCTACGACGCACTGAAGCAGGAATGCCTGGAGTCGGGCACCCTATTTGAAGACCCCTGTTTCCCAGCTGAGCCCCCGTCGCTGGGCTTTAAGGAGCTCGCACCATTTTCCGCTAAAACCAGAGATGTGGAGTGGATGAGACCCACGGTGAGCATAACATCAGGAAGTCCAGTTCAAACTGTTTATTCTGACACACATTTTGCTTATTTACACCCTGAAAACATTACACACATTACCTTTGAGTGCTTCTTCATGGTGTGTTTCACAACTCGCTTATGGACCACTTGTGGTGATGAGTAGGCTCGACATAAACAAACATATCAGTGACACTGTCTCATTTCATGTATGCAGACCCAGACAGAATAGGACAAGTAGCAACAGGAACTTTGTCAGGCCGCTGCAGCTGTCAGGCACTTGAGGCATTCACTGACCGCTCCCTCATTGGGACATTTGTTTACAGAGCCGCAATAAAACACTGGAAGTTGGCACCGTGTGGCTTGGAAAAGATGACCTTTAATAGTGGATTGTAAAATGTCTCGATAAGTGTGTATTCAATGTTGTTTGATTTGATTTTCTCCACAGGAACTGTCGAGTGACCCACAGTTTATTGTGGGTGGTGCTACCCGCACAGACATCTGTCAGGGAGCACTGGGTGAGACATTTGTATCAGATATGCTTGTAAGAATAACACAAAACTACAACTTCAAACTGAGTTAATTTCTTTGGCAGGTGACTGCTGGCTGTTAGCGGCCATCGCCTCACTCACCCTCAATGAAAGGCTTCTTCATCGAGTCGTACCACACGGCCAATCCTTTCAAGACGAATATGCTGGAATATTCCACTTTCAGGTATTTTCTAGATAATTTACTACTCTTGTAAACCTGCTGGAGACAATCTTCTTTCATCAGATAAAGACATTGTAGGCCTTCTAGATCAATACAGTATACAGGAGTGGTGGCCTAGTGGTTAAAAACACAGAAAGGGTTAACAGTCTGAAATGTAATGTCATGTAGAGGTGATAATACGGGGAATACCTGGAACAAACTATAACAAAAATGGTGTCAATCCAATCACTGTCCTCCTTGTCTGATGAAGAAATACAGGGAAATCATGGTAAGAATGAAGGAAAAACACTTCTCTGCATCCGTCTGTGGGATTCCACATCCCACAATGCAATGCGCAAAACTTTTCTGACAATTGGGTTATTTCATCAAACCCAGCTCAGGGTCATTTTCAAGTTTAACTTGAGAGTGGGGCTCAGTTAAACCTGGATCTAACTGGAACAACTTAGTTGCCACGGAAACACAGTCTGTGTCGCAAACCTGCTCTCAACCAGGTTTAAGCAGCAGGCTTGGTTTACCTGCTGCTTAAACCACGTCAACATTTTGAAAAAAGTTATATTGTGGTGCTTTAAAACACTTAACAAAGATATATGAATGAAAAAAAGAGTCAAAAACACTTGTTATGCATTTTATCACCATCTCTGGCTTTAATGTGGTATTTAAAAGGAAATCAAAAAGAATATCATGGTAAATGTTTAATTATGATTTAAAATCACTACAAATGACGATAGAATCATTGTCTTATTACGTGTTTAATGTGTTCTGCACTTTTTATTAAAATGATCACAGCCTCCATGTGTTAAAACCATCAGTAATATGTCTCTGAAAGGATTGGTGTGTATCTATCTCCTCCCGTTTACCATGGCAGATCCATTCATTGAGCAACTGATCATGAGAAAGCTCTTAATATACAGTGAGGTAGAGGGTGTTTAAGGACAGTCACAGGGCAGAGCACTAAGGACCCTGATGCCAAAATCCATAAACACTACAGTATCATTTTTCTGCACGGTGGGAGCGGCTGCATTGTTGAATGTGACATAAAGCAGCGTAACATTCAACGTCGCACACAACACAGCTGTTCCCTCCGTTCATTTGAATTTCATGTTTCTGCTGAGTTTCAAGAAACTATTTACTAATCAAAACACACACAAGTCTAAAAAATTACATATTATTTCATTGTGAGTAACTGCATCATCTTTTTAAAACGCTGACCGGTTAAAATAGAAACACAGTAAACCCAGCAAACTCACATGGATCAGTGTTTGGTCATGCATGTTTCTGTTTGTCTCTTTGATAAATTTACTAGATAACACTAGCTTTAACGGTTTACTACTTTTAAATGAAGACAAACTTTTGAACGGCAATTTCCACCTTTTACGCCCAATTATTAGAGTAAATGATGTTTGATTTATTGATCTATGAAGCCTGCTCTATGGATTTATCTGATTTAAAAATAAATTAAAAAAAAGATTGTATAGAGAAGCTTTAAGTTAATTAATGCAGTTCTAATCAGTATTTTGCTTGTTGTTTTGTGCAGTTCTGGCAGTTTGGTGAATGGGTGGACGTGGTGATTGATGACAGATTGCCTGTCAAGGACGGTGAGCTGATGTTTGTCCATTCAGCAGAAGGCAATGAGTTCTGGAGTGCACTCTTAGAGAAAGCTTACGCCAAGTGGGTTTTTGGACGTGCAACCACACGTGTTCCATAATTTAGTATGTGTGTGTTCAGTGGGAAGGGGGAATCTGAAGTGCTGCTTTTTGGGGTCTGTGATGTCACTCAGGCTGAACGGCTCCTACGAGGCCTTGTCTGGAGGAAGTACCACAGAAGGCTTCGAGGACTTCACAGGCGGCGTGTCAGAGATGTATGAGCTCCAAAAAGCTCCCAAAGATCTGTATAGGATCATTGGAAAAGCTTTGGAAAGAGGATCCCTGCTGGGCTGCTCTATCGATGTAAGTGCTGACCATGCTGGTGCCTGCCTAAAACCCACAGACCACAACATCATGCATTAATGGCATTTGTTGGAGGAATAATAATTATGATCATTGCAGATCACAAGTGCTTTTGACATGGAGGCTGTTACGTTCAAGAAGCTGGTGAAGGGCCACGCCTACTCAGTCACGGGACTAAAGCAGGTTAGTGTGTGTCTTTATCTTTGCTCAGCTGTCATTAAAAATGATAACACATTATTTGAATCTGCCTCTTCTTCTTTGGTGTGATGTAGGTGAATTTCCGTGGTGATTCGGTACGTCTGATTAGGGTACGCAATCCTTGGGGCCAGGTAGAGTGGACTGGAGCCTGGAGTGACAAGTAAGAGTTCCCAAGCGTTGATGTTTTTAACCAATGAATCATTGATTGATTAATTGTTCATATTTGTCTCCTTGGTAATAGTTCTCCTGAATGGGATCAGATTGACCCGTCCGAGCGGGAGGATTTGCATCAGAAGATGGAAGACGGGGAGTTTTGGTAAGAAGTTTCAGTCAGGAACTTAAGTTAAATAAGCCGTTTCTAAAAAACTGTAGTAAAATTTGGTTTAGAACTGATTCATTTAGTGTGAATGAAAGGAAAGTGTTGAGAAAGTGAAGCATTTAGAGAATGTTTTGTGTTGTACAAATCTTACTTTTTCTGCACAAACTGGACTTGGTCGTCCCCTCAGCAGCAGCAGCTTCAATGATAACAGACAGACATTAAATTATTAGTTTTTGTAGTTAATGTTTATAATGTATACATCACGATTCCTCTCATCTCCATCAGGATGTCTTTTAATGAATTCACCCGACAATTTAATCGACTAGAAATCTGCAACCTGACCCCTGACGCTCTGAGCAATGATGCTCTCAGCCACTGGAACACCATCAAGTTTTATGGGACGTGGAGGAGAGGCAGCACTGCTGGGGGCTGCAGGAACAATCCCAGTAAGTCTGAGACACAATGAAGGCGACTTTAAGTAGTTACTTTACTTCAACTATTAATAATGTTTTTAAGTGTGTGGTTTGATTTTAGATTTTCCAAAAATTCAGATTTTTGCTGAAATATGCTGCAGCTATGGATTTCTGTTGTCAGCTTTGCTTCCAGAATCTACAGCAGACATGGGAAATTGGTGGCCCAGGGCCTAAATGCAGCCCTCACCCAAAGTGAATGTATAAAATGACTCAAAAAACATACAAAAATGACAGACAAATACTTAAAAGGGCAAGAAAACTATACAAAAATGACTAAAACCCCACAAAAGGGCTCCAAAAACACATAAAATGACGAAGATTTAAATAAATACACAGTTACTCCAAAAACACACAAAATTACAGAAATACAGAAAAAGACAACAAAAATGACTTCAAAAATATAATTCAATTCAATTCAACTTTATCAGAATCAGAAATGTTTTTAATGGCCATGTACAGTTTGAAGGACAGTACAAGGAATTTGTCTTGGTAGTTGGTGCACAAAACAAACAACAAAAAAAAATAAAAAAAACAAAGAACAACCCAGCAACAATAATAATAATAATGATCCTGGAGGCGTACAGGTCCTGGAGGGAGGGCAGATTGCAGCCGATGACCTTCTCTGTAGAGTGGATGATACGCTGCAGTCTGGCCTTGTCCTTGGCTGTAGCTGCAGCTACGGCCTTATATAGTGCAAATTACAACAATAGTCATCTCAAAGCACTATCAAAATATAAAATTCTTAAGAAAAAAACCTAACAAATCCAATCATGACAACAAAACTACACAAAAACACACAAAATGACTCCAAAAACACACATAAGCCCTTTGTTGTTTCCTATGTTAATGCTCAGATTGGTAATTTTTCTAAATCCTGACACGAATGTTGATAATGTGGCCCTTGAATCAGACAATCACATTTTCATATCCTTGCAGTGATAAACAATTGCCATGTTTGGTATACAGAGTTAGACTATAGGTATCTTTAAATCTGATGAACTTTAGTGGAGCGTGTATCTATAAAACTAACACAAATGCGTATTTTTAGACACGTTCTGGATCAATCCTCAATACAAGATCACGCTCCTGGAGGAGGACGATGATCCAGAGGATGATGAGGTGGCGTGCAGTTTCCTAGTGGCGCTGATGCAGAAGGACCGCCGCAGATACCGGCGTCAGGGTCAGGACATGCACACTATTGGCTTTGCTCTCTATGAGGTGAGAGCAGAGTGTGGTGTACACATTTGATTTATTACTGAGCTTTGTTTTGAAATTCTAATCATTTCTTCGCCTTTTTTTCTCAGATTCCTGAAGAGGTAGGCAGAGTTTCTATGTTTCTTTATCCAAGAAGCTATTTGAGCTATAAAATCATGTTTGTTATTAAAGATTGTGTTCCTGGTAAAGGTTTTAGAATCATTTTTTGTCTTTGTTTTTGTATTGAATCAATCGTGTCTTGCTGTTTTCAGTATAGAGGCTGTCAGAACGTCCACCTAAAGAAGAACTTCTTTCTGAGTCACTCGTCGTGCGCTCGCTCAGAGACCTTCATTAACCTGCGTGAGGTGAGCACCCGGCTGCGTCTCCCCCCTGGGGAGTACCTCGTCGTCCCCTCCACCTTCGAGTCTGGCAAAGAGGCTGATTTCGTCCTGAGAGTTTTCACTGAAAAGCAGTCTGAGACCGAGTACGTGTATTCTACTATTGTGTTGCAACAATTCTTTCTGACTTGTGGAAATGTACAATAACTGAGTGAAGCGTGTTGCTTTTTGTAGAGAGCTGGATGATGAAATATCTGCGGATCTGGAGGATGAAGTAAGTAGGAGTGATGTTTGATCCACATTGTGGGGACATTTCATTTTCAGCCTGAAAATAAAAGAACTCAATTATCTGCATTGCTACCAGCGTCATGTCTTCGTTTCTTTGTTTCCTGCAGGAGGAAATATCTGAAGACAGCATTGATGACTCTTTTAAGTCCATGTTTTCTCAGCTCGCTGGAGAGGTAGTTTAATCCCTCCATGAATACATGTTAACTCACTCACTCAAACTACAAACATCTCTTTTTCTCCTTTTTTTTTTTTTAGGACATGGAGATTTCTATTTACGAGCTCAGGACAATTCTAAACCGGGTCATCTCCCGGCGTGAGTTATAGTTTATTGTCACAACAAATAGAAACTGTACACCTGTTATTACTGTATCAGATTCCACTGCAGATTGTGTTTTTTTCACTTACTTTTTGCTTCTTTTTTTTTTTTAGATAAAGATTTGAAGACTGACGGCTTCAGTTTGGAATCATGCAGGACCATGGTCAACCTCATGGACGTATCCTGAGTGGAAGAAGCTCCCAAAGTTTTTAAATACAACTATTACAAATTTCACAAGAGAAACATGATGTTAAAAAACATCATCATTTAATCTGTTCTGAAATGATAAGACAACGTAAACAAACAAAATGAGGTTCCTCCACAGGATGTGCTTCAAGCTAAACTTTAATTTGGATCGAATGCAAAGGATACAACTGGTACAACTCAAACTGTTGAAACCCAGTTAGCTTTTCCAGTAGGGCTGGATGATATATCGGGAACTAAAAAATAAATCAAGTTTTCTATTTTGGCTATCTATCTATAAAAGTTATGAACAGATTTTGATGAAATTTTGAGGAAATGTTGATAATGGGTCAAGGAAGAGCTGATTGAATTTTATTGATGTTCTGACTACCAAAAGAAAATATATAGAGATATATATCTATATCCCATAATTTTCCCATCCACACTGTGGAACTCCTGTTAATGTCAATATGAACACATACCTCTGACAGGCAATGTACTAGTATAGAAAATTACAATATCCCCTATATCGATATATAGATTTTTTTATAGCTTAATTTGTTTTAAAATACTTTTTTTTTAGGAGTTGCTGCTTTCTCTACTTCTCAGGATAGCATAAAAAACACAGTTTGAAGGATTGCAGAGTTCGTCGTAAACCAGACCTATATCTAAACAAGCTACTCTACAGAACTCACTCACACGTGCTGTCCCTTAAAGGAGAAAATGCCATAAGTGGCACATACGTATTGTGCAACTGTTTGTTAATACATGTCTGTGTGGCATTTTGTTTATCAGTAAATGTAACCCTGAGTTGTCTTTCTGGTCAGGCTTCATGTGCGTTCAAATGATCAAGATTTAAATCGCATATTGCTATTTTGAGAAAAAAAATAGATTTGAGTTTTGATTCATATCGCCCAGCCCTGTTTTACAGTTATTAAAAATATAAATCATGTGATCAAATGTAGCAAATATAATATCATTTTGTCCCAAATGTGATCAGTAGTTTTATACAATGCACATATTTTCTCCTAACTTAGTTTGAATTATTTTATAGGATGAAAATGGTGGTTTTTCCTGCTTTCGTTGATAATTGATAGTTTATCAATGTGAACCTTGACTCAGTCCTGCATAGAAAGACGGCAGTGCTCGTTTAGGTCTGGTGGAGTTTCAGATCCTCTGGAATAAGATCAGAAAGTGGCTGGTATGAAAGAAGACAGTGTCCATGGACTTTGCTCAGTTTTTTTCATCCTGTGTTGTGCTGATGTTTGTGTTCCCCTCCTGCAGATCATTTTCAGACAGTTCGACCTGGACAAGTCGGGCGCCATGAGCTCGTACGAGATGCGTCTCGCTGTAGAATCAGCAGGTGTGACGCACAACCATTAATTTTTTTTTTATTGACACTTACTTTTTCTGGATTTATAGTAAAAACTAATATTCAGCTTCCCAAAATCCTTTGCAGGTTTTAAACTGAACAACAAACTGCACCAGATCCTGGTGGCTCGCTACGCAGAAAACGAGATGATCGACTTTGACAACTTCATCTGCTGCTTGGTCAAGCTGGAAGCCATGTTCAGTGAGTTACAGTTAGTTACAGTATGCAGTGGAGCTCACATTTAAGTATTTCTATTACATGAAATATTTTTTTTTAAATAGCAGGTTTTTTTTAGTTTTTTCAGCATAAAGAAAATATGTGTTGGAACCAGGGTTGGGATCAATGAAATTTTTCAAATACTTCTTCAATTATCTATGTTTGGTTTCAACTCAATTACAATTACGTTGACTGGCCTTTTTTTTTTTTTTCAATTACGATTATAATTTTCTACTAAAAGTCAATTACATTTACATTCTCAGTTACAACAATCATCATAATGACTGAGCATTTAATAAATAACCCCATAAAACGTAACCTTTCCTAGCTGTTAGCATCTCTTATGATCATGGGTCGGTTTTTACCCATGTTTATAGTCAGTTGTATAATACACTGAAAAATATTATCCATTGTCTCTTGGTTACCTTACGAGGCTTCCTAATCAATGAAAATATAGTTAATAATTTAGGTGTGGGGGTCAAGCCTTTTTTCTGTCTGTATACCCCTGGTTTTTAATTATTTTAAAAATGGTAAAATGACCCTCACAAGAACTGACAGATCTGAAACATATTTTAATAATTAACTACGTATGTATAAGCCATGGAACTGTAACATGGTTCCCCAGTTTTGCATTCAATTAAATTGTAATTTCAAGTTAATTATCTGAACTTAATTACAATTAAATTGTGATTACAACAGAAACAGATATGTCATATTGTAATTAATTATCAATTACATTTATTATTGATCCCAACCCTGGTTGGGACACACTAGTATCCATTAAAAGATGATTAGCTAATGATAAACATTTTTTTTTTAAACAGGGTCATTCCAGCAAATCGACAAAGAAGGCTCAGGAATGGCTGAGATGAATCTCACAGAGGTAGTTTACTAGTTCTGCTTCCACCAACTTCTACGTTTGACTATTTTCTAAATGTATCTGTATGTGTGCGTTTTCCAGTGGCTGTACCTGACAATGTGCGGCTGAGGAGGAGCATCATGAATAGTGGCGGTCTTATAGTGTTATGAACCCCGAGCTGCAGAGACTTCCGTTAACCCTTTGATTCACCCCGCCGAGACATAAGTAAAGAGTGATGTTCTAGTGTTTAACACACAACTAGAGTTCTACTAAGCAAAGTCAGTCCTGGATATATTTTACAATCTATGCAAACTAACAGAGTCACAGAAGCCCATAATCTCACAGAGTAGCATGATCTAGTGCATGAGTCACTCCCTGTAATGCACATTGTAGGCCATTGAAGCTTGCTGCTGCTGTTTGTATGCTAGCTACGTTGATGCCATTAATTAGATTTTAGAATGTACCTTAAAAACAGTTAAGGTACTGAATCTATTAAGTATTTTTTTTAAAAAAGGTTAACTTGTGAATCTGCCTTTATTTTTCTTAACCTGATTTTAGAACAGAACAAAGGAAGTCATGGCATCAGCATAAATTGGCTTTTTATCCTTGCTCCTGTAGGGGGCAGAAGAGAACAGGAAAATTGACAGGTTTTCAAATATTGGAATTAAGAAGTATTCATATTTTTCTGTAGTTGACGCAAAGTAGACATTTGTTCAAACTGATTTTTTAATTATTTTTTTTAACGTATTTTGCACTGGGATTGTTTTAGTTTACTGAAGTTGCCTCTTATTAATATCAAATATTTCACCCAAGTGACAGTTACATTAAACTACACAATACTGAACATCTTACTCATCAGAAAGTGTAAGTTGTTCACATGTGTTTTAAATGTGCCAGTCTGTCATGTCTTTTGTGTTGTGAATGTATATTGTGCCTTTAATAAACCCTTCATCCCAGGTTTGTGTTTTTTTTTAATATTTATATTGTATAATACACTAACTCGACCCACATTGGAAGCAGCAGACGTAGCAGCTTTGGTTTATTTCTAATGTAAACATAAAGTGACCTCCGAAGAATGTCAGACATGTTGACAAAGAAAGAATTCTACCACTCGTGAAAAAGATGTAGTTCTTTAACTTTACTGATGTGTCAGAATTAAATGTAATTAATGTTGAAGAACACGTGGAAGATGTTCTGAATGTGGAGTCATACAAATGTGGTAGCAATGGCCAGCACTTTGGTGTAATCCCCGTCCATGTTGCGTAGATTTGTTGGTAGAGGGACCTTGATGCGCGTTCCTGTTGGGTTTCCATTGTCCTCGATCAGAACCACGTTGTTAGAATCAAAGCGTGGAGTCATGCGATCCCCGGGCATCTTGTGTCCAACGATGAGTGCTTTCTTCTTCTCTCCTTTGATGGCGAGCAACACCCGATCACCAACTTTTCCTACGCCGTTCTTAGTGTAGACATGGATGACTCTGGGTGGGCGGTGATAAGGAGTATTTCCAAGTGAGCTGTTGTCCACCACACGCACCCTGGTCATTTTCTGGATAGCTGCTGACACAGCAGAAAGGCTGCACAGACAGGAAGTAAACACAGGGTCAAATGGAAGGTCTTTCACCTAAAGGTTCTCTGTTTATAACAGCGATGACATCGTCTAGTGTAGTGGTTTCTGTAAGGTTTTCTCTTAAATTTTTTGGCTCATGACCCCCATTTTATATCACAATATTCTGGAATATTGTGACATTAAAAAATCCCAATATCCCACGAGTAATGACCCCAAGGTTGAAAAACACTGGTTTTGTGAATCCTTTAACACTTTCACATGTGTAATAGAGGTTTTTTAATAGGAAATACATTGCTTTGCATCTTGAACTTTAAAAAATTAAAAAGCACACATTGCTCCTCAAACATACTGGCTTGTTTTTTTTTGTTTTGCCGTTAATTTTAAAAAGCTTTTATAATTGATGCTGGGGCACAACTAAAGATAGATTTAGCTGAAGTTAATAACACACACTACTACTACTATTATAAATAATGTCTTCAAGCTAGTATAATGGGACAAAAGAAACCTTAGTGTAACAGGATAAATGAATAACCACATGTGTTTACAGTACACTAGAGATCTGTGACCTCTTAGATTAAGGCCAATGAATCAATTTTGAGATGTCTATTTCTAGACACAAATAGATCAAATACGACAACAGTGATCAATATCAAATTAGAACATGATGTACATGGAACAGTGTGGTGGAGCACTCCATTAACTTTCATATTACTAAATGGAATCTCTGAAATAAGATACATTATAGGCTTGTTAAGGAAATACAACGTAATCCTTTTATTTCTAGCTTTAGACACATTCCCTTACAGTTGATATATTCACCTTAAAAAAATGTAAATAAATGTTAAAGCCAACATTTATAATTATGTACAGATTATTTAACACTGAGATATGTCAATTACCAGTTTTTCTATATTACACAATACATAATAGCAGTAGCACATAACAGCAACTATTAATCTAAGCCATATATTTGTGTATTATTTAATATTTTTAGCTTTTATTTGTTATTTGTAACATTTCAGCTTTTGATTTTAAAGATTTAAACAATGACCTAGTGTGACATTATTAAATTAACTATGTTTAACAATAAATGATTACATGCCATGAGAACAGGATATGTTATTAATCATGTATTTGCTCTGTCTATAGATTTAGGGGATTTTCTTTGATAAGTATGTGACTGTGAGAAGGTGGAAGTTATGTGGTCAGAATTGATGATTAAATAAACTTTAATTCTCAGTTGTTTTTCTTACCTAAACGTCCGCTGATGGATTGCAGTGGTTTCCATGTGTAGAGCAGTGAGAGACGCAGAGATTCGGAGCAGAGCCATGTTTTATAGTTCACAGCAAACACTGCAGCAGCCACACAAACACGTTACAATGTGTTGTTAGCATCTAGCTCGATAGCTAGCTGAAGATTTGACAGAAAGACACTTCTACCAGGACAAAGAGTTAGACACAGAGCTGCTAGAAAACCACAGTGTAACACTGTGTCAGTCAATAAATCAACAGCTGAGTCTGAGACCGTTAAATATGACTCCGTTCACAGTGTAGAGAAGCTAAAATGTTACCTTGCTCTTAACACGCCATGCCAATGTCAAACACTACGTCATCAACATGCGACATAGTTTAATTCCCAAGCTACAAAACGTCAAATAAACCATAAAAATTGGGTTTGAGTGGATTGTTTAACATGCACATGTCTTTATACAAACACAAGATTGTACAACACTGTTCAAAAATAAATAACAATAATCTGGAATCCGCCCAAGTTTTCTGGTCGTCAGTGTGTTTACCGTCACCATGACGGGCTAAGTAAGATGTAGACATATTGAACATAGAAGCGACACATCACATTCACATAAAAGTCAACGTTGAAAGGAAGAAAAGAAAAAGAAAAGGTATTGAAGGGAAGAACATCATTACCTATTTTAAATTAAATGAACTATGAACTATTGTTCTTTTTTTAATTTTATTTGTGAAGTTTCAGATTCATAAATGTAAATTTCAAAACTCAACTCCCATATTCAAGATGTACCTGATGTTGATTCTTATTTCTAAGTCTCTTAAATTAATTGCAAATAAGAAATGCACAATAATGATCGATAACCATGCAGTGGTATTCAACTTATAAGCTGCCACAGATATTATTAGTTAGTATTACCGTCATTGAGCTTTATTACCTCACCATGTAATTGTAAATCTTGTTGATGCATCTGCAGTTCAGATTATGAATTGGTATGACTGTTCCTTTAATGTCTATACACTGCAAACTTGTATCTTGTATCCTGTATCTGTAATAATTTTAGGTCATGCATTAAAATCAACAGAAAGGAGGGAATCAAAACACATTTTGTTGATGCAAGTTTTTAAACATTTCTTTTTTTTTTTAAATCATTATTTATGTCTCTTTATATTTACCTACTCCATCAGAATATTGTCATCATCATCATGATCCTTACACTTTCTTGTTTCCAATGTTAAGGTTAATACTACGGTGGTGGAGAAGTGAAAAACACTTTCATAAAGCTTTAAACAAATTGACATTGCATATGACAAATATAACAATACACTTTGATATGTGCTGAAACAACTTTCACAAATAGTAAAAAAAAAAAAAAAAAAAGTATTTACGAAGGTGTGTTTGTAAACATGAAAGACAACCATTTGGAAATGTGTTTCCTATAATGCTGTTTTTTGTTATGTTTTGTTGTTTTTTTAAAAAAAAATTAAATTTAGATACATCTTACAATGCAGTAGTTTTTATTATGAACATTAAAATAATAATAATAATAATAATAATATTTTTATAATTGTTGTTATGCAGATCACGTGGTTCCCTTTCACACGACTTATTGCTATCAAACTGAAAAAAATGATTATTTGTTGCACAAGCATTAAAAGTGTCAGTTTTCTGGCAATAAATGTAAAAGAAAAAGGCAGAGTAGCATGCACCAATCTGTAGAAACTATGTTACCGCTCTATGTGTTATTCGTTTGTTTGATGTGACGTCACGCTGACTCGCTATTAGCTGTAGTTCATCGACCGGCTGACAGACAGACGAGACCGCGGCAGCTTACGTTGATACACTGACAGCTAACGAGGCCGTGTGCTTATCCCACAGCACGGTAGGCCCAGCTCCAGAGTGCTTAATCTGCTATAGATCTGTAAAATTCAACGGCGGTGGTTGAATAAGCCTCCACCTGTTATTGTCGACGTCGAGTGGCCAATTTAGCTAGCATCCCCGTCACTGTGGATTGCTAGCTCACGTTAGCATTGTGATTATCTGCGCTCCTGCTGTCAAGTTAACAAGGTAAGGCTTAAAACAACATTTATCTTTGATTTTAGGGGTATTAGAACACTGTTATGAGCTGCCTTTTATTGGATGGGTGTCAGCACCCTGTTAGCTGTCTACGGCTCACCGAAAGGATGCTGTTCCCCGGTTAAGAGGCATTCCGCTACCCTTAGCATCAGGCTAACGGGAACCTGTAACAGGATCTGATCTCTTCATTATCAATACATCTTATGAGCTTTATTTTATCTCCGGATTTTCAAATTACAGTAATAAATAGTATTACTGTAATACTGTATCAACTGTAAAACAGTTGACACAACATTAGGACTCCCAACTAATATTAGGTATGTTCCCAACCAACTCTTTGTTCACTGTCTTTAACAATAACATGTTATTTAATAACTACCTGACAACATCCTCTTTATACCAAGTTATTAGTAGAAATATTGTGATCTGAGATCATTGTGCGAAAAAGGATGATTTGAGCACTGCTGAGCATCAAATTATCTCCACAGAGATGGAAAAAAAAAGTAAATGAATCAACATTTTGCATTTTCAAACCTTTTAATTAGTTTAAAGCACTGAACAACAAACATATGGACAACAAACGCTATAACAGGCAGTGATATTATCACTGATCAGTGTGATGAACTACTAAGGCAAGTCACTATGCAAAATGTTACAAAATTAAGTACTAAATCAGTGGTAAGAATAGCTGTTCAATAGGGATGTAACAATTCACTCAACTTCCGATACGATACTGGATTCACGATACGATTCTCTCAAGATTTATTTTACAAAATGAGACTGTAGACAAATTATGACTGAAAAATATTAAATTTTTTATTTGAAAATAAAAAGTACTGTACTTTTTATTTTATCTTTCATTGTCAAAAGAATCCCTTGATAAACTATGCAAAACAATGCAATTTAAATAAAAATAAATCCTAAATGAAATAAATAAATAGTGCAAATGAAGAAGAATCCTATTCATTTAAATTCTGGCTCTACAGTAAACTATGCAAAACTGCATAATAGTTACTTTTCTTTTTAAAAATGCAACTAAAAATGTATTTTGTGCCTTAACAATTGGACTTTAAAACAAATCCGATATTAAAGAAATAATATAATTAAACAAACTATGGCTTTCATTCTCTCTCTCTTGTTTCTCCCTTTCCTCTCTGTGCCTCTCTTACCTTGGATTTCACATGTTCTTTCTTTCTCACTTCTTTCATTTTGTCTTGGGGAAGCCAAAATGCTCCCACACTTTTGATTTAAAACACGGTAGTGCACACCGAATTTCAAATTATATATATATATATATATATATATATATTTTTTTTTTTAAGAAGTACTACGATTCAATTTCAGAGTATCGATGTGAACCGTGACACATTTGAATCGATTTTTAACTGCCTCACGATTAATCTTTACATCCCTACTGTTAAATAACACATTCGGTCGTCACATTAAACATCAACCAGTTGAGTAAACAGAGAAATGGATAAAGAGATATAGTGGTAAGTGAGGGATATTCAACTATAATGAAATACAATGTAGGGAAGCTTTGACTAAATTATATACAAACAAAACAACCATGTAATTATTGGCGGATGGGCATGCACCCACAGCTGGTGGCAGATAGCATTCAAATGCAACATCGTTTCTGCGTTTCCTGAACATTGATCATTTAGAAAATCTATAGTATCGCATAGTTGAAATATGTTGCACTTTAGTTAATAACTCACACAGCTGTTAGATTTATTATGTGACTGAAAAACAAACAAAACGTTTTTTTTTAATACTTTTTATTTACAATTTTATATTACATGGACAACAAAGAGAAAGAAAAACACACACAAAAAAATGATGAATAAAGAAAGAAAGAAAAAGAAAAAATAATAATTTTAGGGGGGGTAGTGCTCCTTGTGAATATTCAGTCTTTTATCTTGTAATCAGTCCATTTTGTCCAGTGTTTCCCAAAATTTCTCGACTGGGTTCTCAGGTAATGAGTCCATTTCTCCATTACGTATATTTCCTCCAGTGTATTTGTCCATTGAGTCACCGTTGGTGGGTCAACTTTCGTCCAATTTTTTGTGACGCTCTTTCTCGCTGCAATTGTCATTATTTTAAAAAGATAGGTATCACTTTTGGAGATGACTTCAACCGGTACAAGGCCAAGGTAAACAACAGGGTCTACAGGTATAGTACAACACAGTACATCTCCCATTACTTGTATGACCTCCCTCCAAAAGGCTTTTATTTTTGGACATAACCAGAAGATGTGTGAGTGGTCAGCATCCTCCTGCCCACAGCCCCTTCAGCACAGCTGTTCACATTTCAGTGTTTTCTTTAAAATTTGTGGTGTTATAAAGAAACGTACCAGGTTCTTCCAGCCAAATTCCCGCCATCTCCTTGAGCTGGTGGAGGTGTGCTGCGTGCCGCACATGCTGTACCACTCATCCTCAGATATCGTCATATTTAACTCCCTTTCCCACTTTTGTTTTATATAACAAGTGTTGGTTCCATTTTGTTTTAGGCTTTTATACAGTTTTGAGACCACCTTAGAGGGAGTGGCTTTGTATGCTTCTATTATGATTTCTACTAAATCGTTTCCTGCTGAGAGTTCTTTTCTGATTTCAGTGTCAAAAAAAGTTCCTTATCTGTAGATATCTATAAAAATCACCATTTTGCAAATCAAATTCTTTTTTAAGTTTGTCAAATGATTTTAATGTTTTAGGTGTTCTATCTTCCATCATTGTGCATAACGCAATCATCCCTTTGTCTCTCCATTTATTGAAAGTGTCGTCTATTTTTACTGGTGTGAATCGAGGTGTTTGGGAAGGCCAGATTAGTAGTTTAGAGTCATTTTCCAAGTTATATTTTTTTCCCTATCATTTTCCATAGTTTTAGTGTGTGCTCTACCATTAGCACCCATTAATTTTATTTCTGTCTCACCTATCAGGGTTTGTGGTTGGGATTGGCCCGTGTTTAACTCAATTTGTTTCCATTTAGCCTGATAATCTGGAGAACACCAGCAGACAGTGTCATCTGATCAGCTAAATAATACTCCCTTCAGATTTGGTAGTGCCAGCCCGCCCCATCTTTGTTCAGATGTAAAGTCTTAAATTTAAGCCTTGGTTTCTTTCTTTCCCAAATAAATTTTTTAATTTGTTTATTCCAGGCTAAAAATTGAGATTGTGGTATCTTGATTGATAATGCTGAAAAAAGAAACAGTAACTTTGGCAACACATTCATATTTATAGTTTCAATTCTAGCACTGAAATCTAAGGATAGTGCCGTCCATTGTGATAAGTCATTTTGTGTTTTGTCATTTATTTTAGTGTAGTTTGTTTCATAAAGTTTGTGTCTTGTGTAATCCAAGTTCCCAGATATTTAATTGAGTTTGTTTCTTCTTTCAGTCTGTATTCTTTCCGGATCGCCTTCTTTATAGAGGTGTTGATTGAGAGTATTTGTGTTTTAGAGATATTTAGAGAATAACCTGAGAGGGAGCCGAAATCATTTAACGTTTCCATCACTTTAGGGAGTGTCTCATTAGGGTTTTGGAGGTATAAAATTACGTCATCAGCAAAAAGTCCAATTTTGTGTCTAATCAATCCCTCTTTAGCTAAATTGATTCCATTTATATCTTTATGTTGTCTAATGGCCTGAGCCAGGGGCTCTATGAATATTGCGAAAAGAGTAGGACTTAAGCAACAACCCTGGCGAGTGCCTCTGTACAGTCTAAAACTATTTGTAAGGTGTCCATTTATTTTAATTCTAGCAGTTGGTTCACTATACAGCACCTGAATGCACTTGTTGAATTTGGTGTTGAAGCCTATTTTTTCTTGTACGTTGCTTAAAAATTTCCAGCTCACTTTATCGAAGGCTTTTTCAGCGTCTAGACTCATCACTGCTGCACTGATTTGTTCTTTGTTAATATGTTCTATTATATTTAGAGTTTGTCTTATATTGTCTTGAGTTTGGCGCCCTTTAATAAAGCCTGCCTGGTCTTCCTCTATTAAATCAGGTAGAAAGTGTTCTAATCTTTTTGATAAAATTGATGTAAATATTTTATAGTCAACATTCAACATTGATATTGGGCGGTAAGATTCACAGTATTCCTTATCTTTGCCCTCCTTGGGAATAACAGAGATGGTAGCCTCTTTCCAAGATGGTGGAATTTCTGCCTTATCTAGTGTCCAGTTGAAGGATTTCAACATAACCTGTGCAAGGGTCTCCTTAAAGATTTTATACCACTCGTTTGGAAAACCGTCACTCCCAGGGGTTTTGTTGTTTTTCAAATGTGTGATAGTTCTATGTATTTCCTTTAATGTTATGGGGGCTAATAATTTGTTGTTTTGCAAAGTTCCCAGTGAAGGGAGGTCAAGAGCGGATAGGTATTTCTTTATTTCCATTTCATCCACTTGTTTTCCCTTCGAATATAGAGATTTGTAGTAATTTCTGAATATTTCATTAATTTCTCGTGGATCAAATAATTCATTTTTAGTTTCGAGTTCTCTAATTTTATGTATTGAGTTCCGTATGTGTTTTGCTCTAAGTTGTTTTGCCAGGATCTTGCTCGCCTTTGGCCCTCATTCATAAAAGGTTTGCTTTATATATCTCAGTTTTTTTTCTGTCTTCATTCTGAATGTCCTCAAATTGTTTTTTTAATTTCCCTTATCTGTATGTCTCGTTCTTTATTAGGACTTTCCTGCTGTCGTCTTTCCTTATTTCTTAGAGTAATCTGTAGTTCATCATATTTTTCCTTTTTTTTTTTTTCATTTTAAAAATACAGTTTTTGCTGTAAGTTTTCCTCTCATTACTGCTTTAACTGTGTCCCACATTATAGTAGGTTTGGGGCTACCTTTCATGTTGTTTTCCATACAGTCAGAAATGTCTTTTTGGATTTTCATCATTACATCTTCACTGTTCAGAATACCGAGATTTAATCTCCATAAAGTGGTCTTAGGCTGATTTGTTCGATGTAATTTTAAATATATTATGTTGTGATCAGAGATATCTGCTGTTCCTATTGAGATTCTTTCACCCGGTGTCTGTCTGTGAGATTAATCAGGAAGAAGTCAACCCTGGAATGTACTCGATGAGTGGCTGAGTAGTGTGTAAAGTCTCTTTCTTGTTCATGCATATTTCTCCAAATATCACACAATCCCATCCCCTTTACAAATATATTGAGCAATTTTGATCTTGCCACTTTTTGTTTTTTTGAACTCGTAGTATCCAATAGAGGATTTAATATGGTGTTCCAGTCCCCCCCACAGATTAATATGCCTTCACTTTTTGTTAATATCAGATCAAACAAGTATCTTATAAAATATTTGTTACATTCTGGTGGAGCATATACATTTACCAATGTAACCAAGGAGTTATTGGTCTTCCCTTTCATTAGTGTATACCTGCCCTCTTTATCTCTGTTTTCTGAAATCAGCTCAAAATTGATCAAATTAGTGATCAGTATTGCCACGCCCCATTTACGGTTGTCTATTGGAGAGAGCACAGTTGACCGAGTCAAATTCCTCGTGTGTACAACATACACTTGGCCAATAAAGATGATTCTGATTCTGATTCTGATTCTGGGTTATGGCAGGAGCTAGAAAAAGTATTTTGATAACCAATTTTTTTTAAAAAAAAAAAGAAAAAAAAATGTACACACCTTTTAAACAAAAGATAAAAGAGGTCAATTTATCTCCTGTCTGAATGCAAATGCTGTTTAAAAAAAAACCCCATAAAAAACCCCAATTTATCAGTGGTAACGGTGAGAAACACAGAAATGCTGTGAAAAAGTGTATCAAGATTCATCGATTCATAATTGAATCGCAAACCTAAATATTCCCAAACCTGCCCAAGATCTAATAGTGAAACCAGGTCAACAATTCCTGACATTCTCCAGCCATTTATCAGATGAGCTGTATTTTATAGAGAGGAATATTAGGTATCAGATAAGTAAGTTGCAACATTTTCATAGTTTTATATGGACTTCATCACAAACATATAACAGTCAAAAGATTAGCTGTGATAGTTGTGGAATGTTTCTTCCTGGTTAATGAAAAGAACAGCCATGTAGTAGCTTGTAATCTTAATATAATGCCTCTGGGTCATACTGAGGTTATTTGTTGAAAAGATGAGATGGAATATACAAAACAAACGCTATGAACAATCACTTTGATTATAAACCATGTTTTTAACATTTTTGAGATTTTACTGCAGTTATCGGTTAATATAAAAATAACTTCTTCCACTAAATCTACAGGTGTGATTCAAAACTCTGTTTAGTGCAACTTGATAACAATGAAATCCCTGGTTTGACGAATCTTTTACCCACTGGACTTTCAATCATTGAAAGAACTTTTCTTTGGTTTGATCAAAAGTCATTTGTTGTCGCTCTAATCAGGTTTTCTCACCAAAGTTAACCTTAGAAAATTCTGTCCCATCTATGACTATTTCCCAATAGAAAAGCAGCAGGAAGTTATGTATTCATTGCAACACTGTTTAAGCACCAAAGTGCTGTAAGGGCGAGGACTAGTTTCACTGCTTTGCATTACATTGTCACCGCTGTGCAGCAGGATAAGGAAGCTATAGCTGTATCTGTGTGGTGTTTGGGGGAATGTAGCAGCTGTCAGCTGAGATTCAGTTTGACCAACGTTTATGACATCCAGGGCATGCAGCGTAGCATTCCACACAACTGAAAGCAGTATGCGCCGCACTGCTGTTTTCACACTCATGACTTATTTTAGGTTAGCCAAATTGAGTCAACCTATTTTGAATTATGTTATTTGAACTTGTTCATTAAAACTTCACATGACTTCCCTGTTGTTTTTGAATCAAACATCAAAAGCACCTTCCAGGCACTGCATGTTCTTATCCTGAACAGGGTCATGGACTACTGGAGCGTATCTTAGCTGACTTGGCTCAGGGTACAAGTCCATTCTGGGCAGATGACCAATCAATTGTGAGACAGATAAACAAATATGAATCTCATCATTAGACTGTATGAATTACGCTTCATCATACTTGTATTTTTGTTATTCTTATTTTAAATTCTGCTCATAAAAAAGAGCGGTGCTCTGAGCCCCTGACTGTATATCTGCCCTATCTAGTTTTGCTTATGACTTTGACGTATTTATCAGACCATCTTCTGACATAATCACAATCTGTGATAGCCCTCACCCATCCACTCAGCAGTCATCAATGATTTACAGGCTAATTCCAACAAGGCTATTAATGTATGAGCAAATGTTTATCAGCCATCAGCGCCGTTCTTCTAAAGCACAAAAGGAATGTTGTTCTGAAGCAAACCAAACAATGACCCTAATGGATGTCTAAATGCAGAATTATCTCTGTGTATTATTTGACACCCTCTTTAAACACTAATCCTGTTTCGTATTTTTTGTGTCTGAAATATTTATCACCAAGCTTGATTAAGGACACATGTGACATTTTGTTCTTTACATTAGTCGTCTTTATTATGTGTTGTAAATACAAGGTGGTGACTTGAGTGCCCGGAGCCATGTCGTGTAAATACTTGTCACAGGTTGTTTCTTTTTTTTTTTTTTTTTTTTTTTCCCAAGTTCCAACCTTTCGACTGTTTTTCAACAGCTAAGCTAACTAAACCCAGCATAAACATTTAATACTAATAATACTAATGGCACGATACATTTTCATTGCCTTGTGTAGTCCATATAGACTTGCCTGCTCATGTCTGAAATGTGCTTTTCATTTGATGCCATTAGGCGTCTGTATTTTGCTTTGTCCTGTCATGCATTCAGCTGGAAAAGCACAGAACAATTAAATGTTAGCATGCACCTGCCTGCACTGAATTAAATGATACACAGTATTGTCATGGTTTTTTAGTTGATTGGCTCTAGTGTTTGTATGTTGTTTGTCCAAATAAATGAGTTATTATCTCAAATCATTAACGCAGCCGTACAGTATTGTGTAGTTGACAGTAAACAAGAGTCCACCTCCAGGGCAAGTCTCGACTGGATAAGCTTCGGATGCTCTGTGTTTATTTGTATTTTAGGATGTGTGCTAGACCTTTGGTTACCATAGCAACCGTCATGTGCTTGTGAGTCACTGTGATGTACAATAATAGTCTAGTTGAATGTCTTTTAAGTGACAGAGAAAATCCAAATAGTTTTTATTCAAAAAAGTTGGCAATGGATAAAATTATGATGAAGTAATTTCAGATCATAACACTTTATGAATGTTGAATATTATTATTATTTTTGTTACTATTTATGCAGTAATGAGTGGAGGAAGCACATGTATACGGTACATTTTAGTTAAGTAAAATGCTGTGGACTGACTTCCATAGAATTTCTTTGACCTTGGCCACCAACCAAAATTGTGGATGTTTTATGACAATAAAAATTACATTATAGCGCCAAATCCAACTAAGTCATCTGCAATTTACATCAAATTTAAAGTTGCACATTTTGGCATGCAGCAGCAAAATCACATTCAAAGTGACGTTGATGCTGGTTTTGTTTGACTTTGTTACAATATTTCTGTTAGGGTTGGAAGTCAATGTAATGCCATCAGTTGAAGAAAATTTAACCATCCCATTATATACATTTATAGCAAAGAAAGCGTACTGTAAACCCTACACAGTTATGTTGGCTAATGCTGCAGTAATCGATTAATAATGTAAGAGAAATCACTTTTTGCAGTCTTTATGCTTCTTCTACTTATTCCACAAAAACATGGAAGAATTGAAAGAAAATAAACACAGCTGTTAAACAGGCAGTACTGCAATAAAGGCCTAATAAGAAACATTGCTCAAATAAACACTACACTGTTTCACTAAATGGTGCAAAATCATTATCAAAATTAAGGTAGAACAAAACTTTTTCCCCAAAGTTCAACTAACAATAACATTTTAGTATTTAACTTAAAAAGTAAGACAAAACAAATTCAATTTTACAACAAATGCAGCTTTCTTAAATATGAAGCAAAAAAGCAGAACATCACTGTATTTTTTAACAAAAATATTGCTGTGTATATATGTTATTTATATTTATGCAATTTGTTCTGTTTTTCTGTTTCCATTATTAATGATTTTCGTACATCAATGTGAATTTTTAAATGATTAAAATTACAAGGAGGAACAGGTGATGTCAAATCTTTAATCATGGTCGCTTTAGTTTTATATGGAATTAAACTGAAAAAATTAAGGTTTTAGGCCCATATTTACATATCTGCCTTAACTAAATATAAGTGTTTTGCAACAAAGTCCACTGTGTTAAATAGACCCCATAAAGTGCTGCTAAGAAATGCTAAAACTGATTTACAATAAACACACCGCACATTGCTATCTTTTTGTTCAGTGTGTAATGATCCAACATTTTAGGTCGCTGTCTTTTTTTTTTTTAAGTAAACAGTGATTTTTGCAGCTTTTTCAGCCAAACACTGCTGCCCATGGAAGTATGTAGCAGAAGTGGAGCTGCAGTGTTTAATTAAAAGCGAGTCGTGCGGGTGGATCACACCAAGTCTCATTTTCTGAATCGATTTAGTCGGTTTAGTCACTGAATCGTTTCAGGCTTAATGTTGGCGAAAAAGTCTTTTAAACAGAAATTTGAAGTTGATAATTTAATCTGAAATCTACTCTTCATTTCTGGAGGTTAGTGTTGAATGTTAAGAGGCCTCCATTGGGTCGATGGTTCCATGATGCATCTGAAGGCACAGGGGGTTGTTGTTTCCTGCTTGGGTTGAGGCAGGTCCATTTGAACTCTGTGGTCTATCAGCTTATTGTCCAGCTCCGGCTGCGTCTCTCGTCAGTGATGTCACAGCATACCAGAGAGCAGATAAATGAGTTAGTGTTAGGGCAGATGAGCAGCATTGTGGATACTGCTGGTAATAGTGGGTAGAAGGGCACAAGGAAAGCACTTCAAGTGTGAAAAAACAAAGCATTTGTCAACTTTTGCCAAAAGACTTGCAAATGCATGCTGGTTCCACGTTGACTAAAGCTTGTTCAACGCTGTCGGCCTTTTTTTTGGTATGTAATGTTAAAAATGTTTAAAATACTAATAAAATATGATCATTTAATAACAAAAAAAGCAGCATTTGATAATATACTAATCCCAGTTTTACACAAGTGTAAATGTAGATCTCTCATTTTTTTTTTTAGAAAAAACTACAAAAAACCTTTGTTTTGGACTTTGTTTATATGACTGAGGATTAAAAATCTTATATTTATATATATATATAGATTATAAATTTTATTACTAATGTGGCCCCAGTTAGGAAAATGTTAATATATTGATGATGGCATCTTTGATCATTAGAAACATCTACTTGACTTTCCACAATTCTCTTTGTATTTGATGCTAAGGTTATTGTATGTCATTTAACATCCTGACCATAAATGAGGAACCGAAAATGTTTGTTTCAAAGCGAGCACATTTCAAATGCCCATGCGGTCAAATACGACCCTATAGCATGTGACTAATGATGGAATCTGAGTAGTTGACAATGTGACATTAACCCTACTCAGCTTATATAAACGTTCCAGGTTATAGTCTCACTGTTCTCATCACATGCATTTTGACCATTGACACTGAACTCTTATTTATTCATCTGGAGAATCTTTCTTTCTTTTTTTTTTGTTGCTGAAAGGTTGGAAACATAATGCAGTGAGCGATGTACCTTATACTGATTGTAATGATGGCCGTTTGGGGCGCACAAGGATGCTCCGGTGCAACACCGACCCCCAACTCCACTTCCAAAGACTTCTACTACTGTTATTCGGCTCGAATCCGCAGCACCGTGCTTCAGGGCTTGCCCTTCGGTGGCATCCCAACAGTTCTTGCCCTGGATTTTATGTTCTTTCTGGTGAGTATTTCTTTCTTGGATCTGGTTTGAAGAGATACTCAACATGTCCTAATTACTCTGGAAAAGCCCTTTAGCGTTGTGTTTAGGTGTTTCACCATAATGGTGTTTTTGTATACCTTAGTTTCAAACCAAAGATCAGAAGTTGTTAACAACCACTGTTACCTTTTTTTTCTCTAGATGTTGCTGGTGGTTTTCTCCATCCTGAGGAAAGTAGCATGGGACTATGGACGGCTGGCTCTGGTGACGGATGCTGACAGGTATAAAACAATATTTCAAAACACAGTCGATACAAATTTGTGTTTGGGTTCAACGCTGACAATGTGAATAGATTTCAACATTTGGTAACCTTTTAAAAGATACTGAACTCTCATTTACTAAGGCTGTTTGAGCTTTCTTTGGTACCAACTGTCTTTGAAAAATGTTGAATAACAAACTTATTTCTCATTTCAGGGTGTTGTTTTTATATTGGTTTAACCCAAGGGTCCACAAACAACTGAGCAAATCTAGCTGACTTTTGTTTTTTGCTTTGCATTTAAAGCAATGGGTAGAGTAGAGTTTAGCACTGTTTTGTTTGTCCTAAAAATGTAAAATCCTACCAATGTTTGCTCATTGCTTTGAATAATATAAGCAGCTAAACAAGTAAGGTTCCTTTACACGACACGTGTCAAACTCAAGAAGGGGCTAGAGCACATTTGTCAAACTCATGGTCCTTTGGAGCATCCAATTTGGCCCGCAGGAGAAACTTAAAATGACAGAGAGAACATGAATCATTGTGTAAATGAAAGTTAACACTCTTGGTGCTTATATCGCATGATCAGTCATTTTTAGTGTTAAACTGTTGAAAAAAAAATTCAAAATTCTCCCAAAATCCTTCAATTTCCCTCAAAATATGACATATTTGCTTTAATTAAATAGATATCTGTCACAAAATCTAAGACATTTAAAGTGAATATCCTGTTGTCACTGATATCTATCACTTATTGCTTGGATATAATTGATTTCTTACACATTTAGTATTTTATGTATACGTAGAAGTGCAAACTAGGGCACATTAATGTTGAAATTACTCGTTTTCCCGCTTAAAATCCGTGGCCCACTTGAGATCAAACTGCTCCGTATTTGGCCCCTGAACTAAAATGAGTATGACACCCCTGTGCTAGAGCATCCAATCTGACTTTCAGAATGGATCAATTAAAATGGCAAAAAATCTATTGTTACAGAAAACACCTACTATTTACTTTTAAATATTTGTTAAATATGCATACTGGGTTGCCAAGATTGTTGCGTTTTTTTTTTAAATCAGGCCGGTTTGAGAATAAATCAAACCTGATGTGAGCTTTTAAATGAAGTGAACAGAGCTGTGTATGAGGTGGCTTCAGCCCTCTTTGCCTGTGAACCCTGGAAAGTACAGAGCTCCATTACCTTCATCCTCCTGCTGTTTGTGCTTTGTTGTAGCTACACTATTTTTGCAGCTGGATGCGACCAAAGAATTGGGTTGCAGTGTGTTGGGAGGAGGAGGTGGCGGCCTGGGACACTTTTCCTGCAAGCAGGAAATGTGTTGTGACTTTAGTTCTTTGTCTTATGTGTTTTTTTTTTTTTTTTTTTTATCACAATTAAAAAAGGGATTGATATTTGAACAATCCAAGTGATTTACATCAGGGATGTTTATGTTGTTATGACTGCTATAATGGATTTTCCATATAAGGAGGATGTGTACCAGTCTGTACAGAGACATTTAAGGCTGTGCGTCCAGCTGAGTTTCTATAGACTGTCTTTATTTTATTTTTTTAACTAAGAAATTTGGTTTTGTTTTGCATTTTCCCTCCACCAGAAGAATGGATCAACGTTACAGTCGCCTGGATGATCGGGAATAGTATGTTGTCGCCATATCGACGATTTACTTGCTTCTTCTGTCCTTGACCTTTTTTCGTTTTTAACCTAACACGTACCCCTCCCCCCACACACACACACACACACACGCACATACACGCACGCACACACACACACACACACACACACACACACACTGGACATCAACGTGTTTCCGTTGTTGATCAAACTTTTCCACCTCCAGGCTTTTCCTTGTGCCAGACTCCTAACGCCTTCCTTCTCTTAATCACTGTTGTACTTGGGTTTCCCTGTCCTCTTTGTCTTCACTAATCAGATTTGTAAGGCACTAATCTGTGTATTGACCTCTTTATGAATGCACCAGCTTCTCCTGTATGAGCGCAGCACATCTGCCACACATTCAGGATGCGTACAGGGAAAGGTAATGCTTCCCTGTGCAGTGGTTGCCCATAGACGCGCCCTAACTCCGTACACCTACACTGCTTCCTGTCTTTTAGAGAAGAGATGAGTGATTCCTCCTCTTCCTCCTCCTCACAGGAATGTGGGGGTGGTGAGGACTCACCATTACTGCCGCAGCTTTCTCCTCATTCCATTAGAGATCTTTTAGCCCTGCGTGATGTCATCCTCTCATGTAAACAAACTAATGATGAAATTCTGGCAAAGCTCAGGTCATCGTCATAACTCTTGATTATTTGATTGGATTCCTAGGTTCTTGAAAAGGAGTGTTTTAAATTTTAGCGAGTATGAAATGGCATACAGTAAAAAGGGACTTGTGGTAGGATTCATACTCTGAATGCTGCAGAGCACCAGTCTGTACCAGCCTGTTAGGCCCACACAGCTTAACCAGTGAATCTCTAAAGCTTAATTCTGGGTGTGTTTGTTTACACTTTACTGTACTTGTGTGTGCTTTGTGTTCTCAACTTTCCCCTACTCACTGTTTGTAGAGTAGACACTATGCTAATCTACCTCAGTGAGGGTAGAGGATGTCTGTTAGCACCGTGCTAATGCTATGTTCTTTGTTTTGCAACAGTGTGGCCTCGGCCTTGACAGAAACAGCTGAGCGCTATGAGCGCCTCACTTCAGTTTCCAGCTCTGTGGACATAGAGCAGAGAGACACGGTCAGTCTGTTTTTATTATTGGAGTGAGAAAAGTCATATTTTGTTTGTTTGCGTGTGAGAAACACCACAACACCTTCTAAATGGAGATGATCTCTTTCAGGGCTTCTGCTCTTGGCTAACTGCCATCTTCCGGATCAAGTGAGTCAGACTACACTAATTTTTTTACATAATAAAGCCTTGTTAAAGATTTATAAACAAAATTAAATTGTTTTTTGTTTTTTTAAGGGATGAGGAGATTCGTGAGAAGTGTGGCGAGGATGCAGTGCACTACTTGTCCTTTCAGCGCCACATCATTGGCCTGCTGGTAGTGGTGGGCGTGCTTTCTGTGGGCATCATTTTGCCTGTTAACTTCTCGGGAAACCTACTAGGTGAGATGATTAGTGTTTCCAATTACCTTAATTTCCGGGCTATAATGCGCACTGTTTTATTGGCCGCATTACAATAATTTAGCAATTTTCTAAGAAACATCCACATAAATGCAGCAGCCTAACATAAGCCGCACTCTATTGGCTGATGGCGGAGCCCTTCAGACAACTCAGCCAATCAGAACGGGCAGGTAGGCTGGCTGCTGTACTCAAGTTAGGTTTCACAGAAATTTCCGTATTTCAACTGATGAGTTTCCTTTACTACATGAAGTCTCCTCCTCACTGCCCCACGTCTACATATCAGTCCATTTATAGCCTTTTATGGTCACTTTTTACTGGAACCAGACTGATACACCGCTTCATCCGCTCTTATCGTGAACTACCGCGGAGCGATCACAGTGAGTCGGATTCTGAACAAATCCAACGTGGTGATTTGGCAACTTCATGCTGTTATGCTACTATTACAACTTATTGAGTAGTGTTAATGTCACATTGTCAACCTCTCAGATTCTGTCATTAGTCACACGCTGTAGGGTCGCATTTGACCACATGGACATTAGACGTGCTTGTGCTCGCTTTGAAACCAACATTTTTTGGTTCCTCGTTTATGGTCAGGATGTTAAATGACATGGATATCGCTGGGGTTTTACCGTTTTATGTCGTTTCACTGAAGTAATCCACATTTATCCACTGTGGATGTAAAAAAAAAATACAAAAATATTAATACTAATAAAAATTGTCTTATAAAATGAAAAAAAGATTATTAATGTCTTTACATTTTCCCTGCAATGTGGACACAGACCCAGAGGAGTATTTGTTCCCCTGGTTGGGAATCCTTAAGTTTGCTACATTGTTTGCATTTTTTCATCCACGTTTATGAAACACATATTTAACTCATTTCTTATCTAACAGGTTATCAAGGCAATTTATTGCAACCAGCATTACAGACTTTGTTAGCTGGATACCAATTGAAAGTTTATTTCACTCTTTGTGTATCCTGTGCGCTAATTATGTCCGACACTTAACATTTATTTGTACCCTAGTGTTTAAATCTTTTTCTGAGACATAAACGGGTGGACTTCAGGTTTCCATTTAAATAATGCAGTTTATTTTTTTCTGTCTTCGTAATTTATCTTTTCTAGCTTAAAAAAAGTATTTTAATTAACACTTTCTCCTCTTTTCACACACAGAAAATAATGCCTATAGTTTTGGGCGAACCACGATAGCAAATCTTGATACAGAGTGAGTATTTCTTGTCATTTCCCTTTTCGCTGCATTTCTTTTAAATGCTGACTTGGAGTTTTTTTTTTTACCTTTACTTGTTTCTTTTTCTTTAGTAATACACTTCTGTGGCTGCACACCACCTTTGCATTTTTCTACCTGTTACTGACGGTTTACAGCATGAGACGGCACACATCCAAAATGCACTACAAGGAGGATGACTTGGTGCGTGGCTTGAGACGAATGTTTGCACAAAATAGTTTTTCCTTACATAAATATTTGTGTGTGTTGGTGCTGAATGCTTCTCTCTGTTGTTTCATCTCTATCGTGCAGGTGAAACGCACTTTATTTATTAATGGAGTCTCCAAATACGCAGAGGAGACGGACATAAAGCAGCACTTTGAGTAAGTATTTATCCCCTGATCAAAAGTTAAATTGGGCTTCTCGTATATACGGTACAATTCTCGTGTCGACTGGGGCAGTAACTGTGTTACCGTATATGAGATCCAAGCCCTCTCCTGTTAGAGCATCTGTCATGTACTGGGATTGGACAATGCCAAGCCTGTAGTTGTAATTGGCCTTAATGGAAACCAGATGAATAGCATTAGGCAGGTCATGTGTCTAAAAGGTCCAAAAGTGCTACATTTCAACTTGGGCCAAAGTACCATGAAGCCTGTTTTTTTTGTATGTACTTATTACATCATTTAAATATAGAAGAACTCGCACAATAGCTACAGAAAACACACTTGCAAGGTTTTTAAAATAATACATGTTTTCTCTGTTACATTGTCCCTCAAACAATTCTGTTTTTGTTTTCTAGGCAAGCGTATGACAACTGCGTCGTACTTGAAGCTCGTATCTGTTACAATGTGGCCAAACTGATGTATTTAAACTCTGAAAGGTAAGTGATTTCTAAATGTTCAGCACTGTGTATTTAAAATGTTTTGTTTCAATCCTGACACAGTTTCTGTGTTTGCAGAAAAAAGGCTGAACGCAGTAAGAAATTCTACCTCGACCAGCATGCTAAAGAGCACGTTACCACCATGATCAACCCAAAGCGCTGTGGCCACCTCTGCTGTTGTGTTATCAAAGGCTGTGAGCAGGTCAGAGGAGCATGTTGGGACTTTATCCTGAATAGAAGTAGACAGACCCACTTAATGACAAGTTTATATTTGGAGCTAGGGGTGTGCTTTGCCGTGATACGATTAACGATTTGCATGTTTCTATACAATATATACTGATATGAAACAATACGATATATATCGGGGTATCAATAATTACAAATTTCACCTTTACAAGTCCAATATAATATGAAATACAATTTACTTCTTTTTTCCTTTTTTAAACTTGTGATAACAAGTACCTGGTAACTAACTAATTCAATTACTAATATCAAAAACAAGTGGTATGTTTATCAAACTGCCAAATAATTTTTTTTTTGTAACTAAACTCATGTCAAGTTTAAGTTTAACTTTTGCTTCTCCAACAGATTCTGATTCTGTTAAGTTCTTAAATTGTTAAAAAAGTAACCACATCTATAAATGTACCCAGTATGTTTTGTCAACTTCCAAGCTAAAATGCATTGAGGAGTCAGGTAGTTAAACGAGGTCTGATGTGGTTCACTGACACCTAGTGACCGTGTGTTGGCGCAATGAAAGGTTTTTTTTTCGTTAAAACGCTTTTTTTAATTTTTTTACACAATTTCTTGGAGCTTTTTTGACGATCATTCAAAGTGATTGATCTATAATTTTGTTTGAAAAAACCAATTTAGTGTTTGTGCTGTTTAAACTCAAACCGTTTATAGCTGCCTGTGTAGTTGACGTTGGTTGCAGGGGTATTTGTAATTTAGAGTCAAGTGTGTAAGACTGAAAATGTTTCTATGGCCAGTCAAAAAGAATATAAATACCAGCTGATTGTTTTGATTTGGTGGCATGCTGATTATTTTGTTTCAGGTAAATCTGTTGTTTTAAGTGTAGCGAAAAATACTGCCCGGTTTTACAATATTTTAATCAAAAAATTAATCTGAATCTGTCACTACAGTTAGAAACTGGAAAAAAGGAATAGTTGTGGTGAGGTTGTAGGCCTCGTATGAATTTGGAGAGGAGTTTGTATATTGCTGTAAGAACAGCAGATCCTGATTAATGGTGCCTTGATGCTGGAGCTGGCAGTTCCTGGTTGATGTTTCATCTAGTCGGGGACACCGATGGCCTATTCCTCTATACTGTTCTGTTCGTCCTTCTGTTCACTAACCCCAACCAGTGGAGGCAGATGACCGTCACCTCTGAACCTGGTTTTGCCGGGGATTTCTTCCTGTTTTATTTTTTTTTTTTTTTTTAAAAAAAGGAGTTTTTTCTTCCCACTGCACGGTCGCTAAATGCTTGTTCATGTGGATCTTGTTGGGTTCTTTTTTTCTTACTTTGAATTTTATATTGTTAAGCACTTTGAGATGACTTTGTTGTAGTTTGTGCTATATAAATAAAGTTGAACTACATCAAATCCTTTTTGGGTTTAATATAACCCATTTATTCTTGGCAGGAGGAGGCAGTGAAGTACTATACTGAGCTGGAGACACGATTAAAAGACGACTACCGGAAGGAGAGAGAAAAGATTAACAGGAAACCTTTAGGAATGGCCTTTGTCACCTTCCAGAATGAGGCGATGACTGCCATGTATGTACATTTAAGTTTCACAAAAATTAGTTCACGTGCTTGTGATTGCTTTCAGTAGTCCTCACTCTGGGGCCTTATATATATTTATATCCATTTGATTTTGGGCTGAATGTCTTTTCACAGAATTTTAAAGGACTTTAATGCTTGCAAGTGTCAGGGATGTTACTGCAGGCGGGAGCCCAAAATCTCCCTGTTTAGCTCCAAACTACGCACGCACAACTGGAGTGTGGGCTACGCACCTGATCCACAAAACGTCTACTGGTAAGAAACCAGTTAGCTCTCATTTTAATAAGCTTGGTGACACAATTACAGAACATCAAGGTTGAAATTATTCATTATTCAGTGTCACTTTTAAAGTTGTAAAACCTTTTTCCACACAGGGAGCATCTTTCAGTGGGAGGAATGACCTGGTGGCTCCGCTGCTTCATCATCAACAGTATCCTCTTTCTTCTGCTCTTCTTCCTCACCACGCCAGCCATCATCATCTCCAACATGGACAAGTTTAATGTCACCAAACCAGTGGAGTACCTAAACGTAAGGCTGCATGAATGCATGCATCTGTATACTGTAGTCGGCCAACTGTTTTTGTCGGTTATTACTAAAAAGATAAAAGTGGAAGTAATACGAGATAAGTTCAGTGGAAAAAGAGTTATTTCCCACATTGCTAATGTTTCCATCTGTGTGTCCCACAGAATCCAATTATCACCCAGTTCTTCCCCACTCTCCTCCTGTGGTCTTTCTCTGCTTTACTCCCCACCATTGTCTACTACTCAGGCTTCTTTGAAGCCCACTGGACCCGGTAGGTTGACTTAAGATTTTAAATGTATTGTAAAGACAGTTTAGATCATGAGTGGATGAATATACCAATAATCCACCAGTTCTGCTCCATCCTTCCTAACCGCCAGAGGCGGTGCTTTAAGCACTGAATGATACCATATTAAAGTCACGTGTGACCCCTGATGACCCTGCAGGTCTATATCATCCGGTGTCATCAGAGGATCTGTTCCTTTACATCTTCTCGCTCGCGGATGTTGGACTATCAAAGTAGCTTTGAAAATTGAGCTTGTTGATAGTAGCCTTGTGACTGTTGTCAGCTGCGTCTCTAAGGTCGCCCTCCAAAGGCTGTGACGAGTTTGGCATTTGTCGTTTCTCCTTGGATCGTAATCACTAAGGTTACTATCCGCCTCAATTTTGATTATTACGGTTTTCTGTTGTTGCTGACGATAATGTGTTTCCGCCACATCCAGCATAATTAGGTCTGTTGTGTTACGTTAGCGCGGTGTGGGGTAGGAACTCTTTTGACAGCACTTAGTGTTTGGCTGTGGCGTTTTTGCTGGAGCCAGCTTATATTACCGATACGATAGCACACGTTTTCTGTTGGTGGCTGCCTCTTTTTTTTCTCAGGGTGTGTGCGCTTACTCCCCATTTAACTGTTAGCCAGATTAGTGCCGGGTACAGCGCTTCTGCTTATAGCAAGCTAGTAGTAGCCACGGTGGTTGTACCGGTTTATTTTTGATAAGACCCTTTGTTTGTGACAACAGTGTGTGTGCTCCCTCTCCCCTCATAGGGACGTCTCGTTTAGTAGTCTGGTGAGGGAGTGTTTGCTCAAAGCCAGCTTGTAAGCAGCGCATTTGATTACCCTGTAGGGGAGTTAGTGTCGCCGATCTTACCTCAGCAGTGGTGCGTGCCACATTTCACCTCGTCCAGCAATAGTGCTCCCGCTAGTGCCTGGTCACTGCATTGCAGATAAATTGGTTGGTGAAGGCAGTGCTTCCTCACTCTCAGCTTGTTGTTGTTTCCTCGTTCAGTGTTGGCTATGTTGGCCAATCACTGCTGTGCTGCCTGTATGGCTATCATGCAACCTGAGAACGTTCATGATCTCTGTCCCTCCTGCCTGGGCCTTGAACATCTGAAGGAGGGCCTGTCTGAAGATCCCTTCATGAACTGCAGCTACATGCCTCAAACCATGAGGGCTGCTCGACTGGCACAGGTGGAGGAACTTCTGGGGGGAGGGGTTGAGCTCACCAGGGTGTTTATCTCCTCCTCATCTAATCCCAGCTCAGGGGCTGACCCCTCCTGGCCGATTGAAGCGTAGAGAGGCTGAGACCAGGGGTGCTTCTACCCGGAAGAGTGCCAGGAAGTCATGCTTGCATCCCGGGTGGACCAGCTTACGGCGGAGCTTAATCAGATGAAGGCTGTTTTTTTCATGAAACAAACTGAGACAGTTAGGGGGCAGTGTGGCCTCGCCTGCTCCTCCTGATGCTACTGCAGTTATCGAGGAGGACATTCTCTCAATGGCGGCAATCGCCACAGAGTATGGGGGGGATGCACTACCTCAGGGGAGAGTTTCTCTGGCCTCAATGTCTGGCTCAAGTTCCTCTGCCCTCAGCTCGGGGTGGGGCTCGATGAATCGCTCCATGGGGTCCCTCATTTGTGGGGCCTTACTGCATCTGCAGCTGGACCCTCCTCAGCCAGAGCTGCCCCCGGCGAGTGCCTTTTTTCAGTGCAGCTCGGCGTCAGCAACCTTCATGGTGCCTCCCACTGAGGAGTACCTGAAAGAGTTGCATGCATGCTGGAGATATTTAAGAGCCCTCTTCCACGCTACCTCTGATGGCCGTGCACTTGCTGCTATGCAGGATGCCGTCAAGTTTGGGTTGGAATGCATGCCACCAATAGAGCTAACCATTGCTGCTCTAATTGTGTCTCCTGACAAGGCCCTTAGGCAGGATGCAAGGTGTCCTCCAGCTGGCTCTCTCAGCCTTCCTGCCAGAGGCTTCACCGAATGAATCGTTGCACGGTCTTAGCGATGCGTCCCTCCAGGCTTTAGTGCTGATGACTAAGGAGCTGGGGTTGGTGATGTACACACTCGTCCAGGTTCGCCGCCAGGTTTGGCTAGTGCAGTCGCCCCTCACTAATGTCAGCAGGAGGGTCCTTTGCAGTGTTCCAGTGGAGCCGGGAGAGCTGTTTGGATCAGCACCTCTGGAGGCTCTTGAATGGACTATTCAGGCTAGACAGACCAGGCAGCAGCTCTCTGGTCTAAGTAGGAGCCTTCCTTCCCATAATAGGCCTAGGGTACTTTGGTCCCTTTCGGTCCTCAGCTGGCGCCAGTGGTCACCAACAGCATCAGCGCCCGGCACGGAATCCAGGCCCTGAGACCTTAAGGCCGGCTGTTTTTTCCAGAAGTAGCTCAGTTATTGGGCTAGTTTAGCACCGGACGCTTGGGTGGTTTCCACCTTGGCACAGGAATACAGACTACATTTCAGACGCCAGGTCAAGATAACCATCATAGGTGACCCAGTGAAAGCCCTTGCTCTCGACCAGGAGCTGTTTGCCCTCTTGGTCAAGGGTGCCATCGAGCCAGTAGACCCCGTGGCTTAGCCCGGGGGTTACTAGTGAACGTACTTTCTTGTGACAAAGGACAGCAAACTTCGCCCTATTTTAGATCTGCGGGGTTTCAACAGGTTCCTAAGAGTTTTGCCTTTCCATTTGCTCAGTACGGACGAGGTTCTGTGTGCTGTGGACAGGGGAGAGTGGTTTACGTCTATCGACCTAAAGGATGCTTACTTTCACATCCCTGTCTTTCCCCGACAGGGATGTCATTTCCAGTTCAGGGTTCTTCCGTTTGGCCTGAAATGAGGTTAGTATGTGGGGATTCCTCGTGACTGTGTTGGTATGAGTCATCCAGTGCTTAATGGCCGGCAGGGTCATCAGGGGTCACGCGTGACTTTGTTGGTATAGCTACTTGATCTGCGCATGCGCGATATGGTATCATTCAGTGCTTAAAGCACAGCCTCTGGCGGTCATCCAGGAGTCATAGAACCATAGTTACATAGGTAACTTTCATTTAACATGTTAAGTTTTCTCTTGTTCCAACAGATCTGGTGAAAACAGAACCACAATGCATAAATGCTACACTTTCTTGATCTTCATGGTCCTTTTGCTGCCCTCCCTTGGGCTCAGCAGGTACTTCCTTTTTTTAAAGTTCACCATGATCATGAAACTAGAACCTCAGCAACATCAAACTTCTTTCAACTTGTGCGATCTCTCTTTTTGCTTGTTTTTCTACAGCTTGGATGTTTTTTTCCGATGGCTTTTTGACAGACGATTTCTGGCAGATGCTAAAGTGAGATTTGAGTAAGTAAGACACTAATGTTGCATGGAATGTAAAATAAAACACAATAGGGCTGGGTATCGATTTAAATTGATTATCACGATTCGATTTGATATTGATTTGGGTTTTTTGGAACTGTTACCTGAATTACATGACTGAATAGTTATGCAACATATTAATACTAGTATTATACTGACATTCAACAGTAAATTAATGAAGTATTGGTAATTAATGATGGCTGTAAGGGCCAATCCCCCTCCCAGAATGTTGATACAATTGCTTCAACTCTTTATCTCTCTCACACACACGGCATAGGCCTACCTTGTGCTTCGCTCTACCAAGCAGGCGTACAATATTCGGAACTTTGAGATAGGCTTGTATCCCAGCCACATTGTCAGTCACAATGACTGGGTCTTTTCTCATCAGCCCCCACTATTCCCCTATCGCCACCGTCAACATCTCAGCTAGGCTGGCGGAACGACAGTCAGTTTCATCTTCTGTGGTCTGTAGCACTCCTCGGCTTGGCTAACTTTACGTCTGTCCGACACCTGAGAACTACTTCTTCTTTTTTTGGGGGGGGGTTATGGTGGTTGGCAAACTACGATTTAGTGCATTTCCGCCACCCACTGGATTATAAGTGAACAAGGATTTGAACTTCATGTTCACCGGAAGAAAATGCTTTTTTTTTTTTTTTTTTTTTAAGCGATCATTCTACATACTAATCCATTTTTACTAATTAATATGAGAATCGCTTTTTTTCAACACACCGCAAAAACACAATTTGTCTAGAGGTTTGTTTTTGTACAGCAAAAAGTTTGCACAACGGACTCGGCATGGACTGTCCACTTTCTTCAGAGCTTACATACTTGGGTGCACCGCCCTGTAGTAGTTTCCATTAAAATCATCCATGTCCCATTATTCTTAGTTCTTCTCTGTAGGTCTTGTACTCCTGGGACGTGTTTTTAAGTTGTCGTTACTGTCGTAGCTCGTCTGCCAGTCTCTCTAAGCTCGTGTTCATCTCTCCTGCTCTGTTTCACTAGGAGGGTGAAATACAAGTCGGTGTTACATTTAATTTGGGTCAGTACAATGCTGAGCAGTGTTTTGTGTGATATCAACTATGCGGAGAAATTCTTGTGGTAGTAAAATGTTAGCTTTACATGTAATTGGTCCCCGGACTCTGCTTTGCGGGGGTCGGCCCGACTATGCTTGAGCCTTTACTCCCAGTAAAAAAATTAATCTTCTGCCATGAAACACTTTTAAGATTGAGCCCAAATTCTGTTCTTGCTCTAAGGGACTGTCTTTGCTTTCTAGGTGTGTTTTTCTGCCAGACAATGGGGCCTTCTTTGTCAACTATGTCATTGCGTCTGCATTCATCGGTAATGCCATGGACTTGCTAAGGATTCCAGGTTTACTGATGTACATGATCAGACTTTGTTTGGCTCGATCTGCGTCTGAACGCCGGAACGTCAAAAGGGTAAGAGTAACGAATCACTTTGAAGTGTTGTGCATGAAACATAAGCTGAGGGTATGTGAGGCCTTGTCTCTGTTGATAGAAATTTTAAAGATGAACTCGAGGAGGTTCATTTTGTCTTGTTTTTGAATAAGATGTTAAGGTTTAATTTATCCAGACAACTCTTTTTCAGGAAATTTACTTTGGTCTCCTGACATGTTACTTTCTTTTTGAAGAAGACTGGCAGTTGATAGTCAAAACATGTAAGGACATCAAAGTAAATTTCCTGAAAAAGAGTTGTTTGAATAAATTAAACCTTAACATATTATTCAAAAAGAAGACAAAATGAACTTGCTGGAATTATTACGCAAATTCAAAAACACATCAAAGCGATCAGCAGACGCCTCTGAAGAAGACTTGCAGTTGACAGTCGAAATATGTTGGGAGATCAAAGTAAATTTCCTGAGAAAAGTTGTCTGAATAAATAAAACCTTAACATATAACTTAAAGATTAGTTTTTGCATGATTTGAAGTTGGAGTGTTATACTTTTTTTTTTTTTTAAGCAACAGTTGGGAACAAAGAGTTTTTCTTTTTTTTTTTTTTTCTTTATCAGTGAAATGCAATGTTTTTTCATTCATCTACAGCACCAAGCCTATGAGTTTCAGTTTGGATCAGCATACGCCTGGATGATGTGTGTGTTCACAGTGGTTATGACCTACAGCATCACCTGCCCCATCATCGTCCCCTTTGGTTAGTTTGGTCATTCATTCTGTACAGTAAGCTTTATCTCGCTGCTGGTTCTCATCAAATCAGTATGTTGATCAAATAATGGAGGAGGGACACCCTGCGGGGGTTCTGTTGCTCACACAGAGGCTTATCACCATGCTTTATTGGATTATTGCCACTCATTTTCTGATCTGTTGCAGGCCTCATGTACATGCTGCTCAAGCACCTGGCTGACAGGTACAACATGTACTACGCTTACCTGCCCTCCAAACTAGACAAGAAGATCCACTCTGGAGCTGTTAACCAAGTGGTGGCTGCTCCCATTCTCTGTCTGTTCTGGCTCCTGTTTTTCTCCACTGTTCGCTCTGGTAAGAGGAAGAAAGACTCCACCTTCTGGCCAATCATGTTTTTGCACATACTTGGATTTCTCTGACCATCTGTAATTTTCTGCCTCTGCTCACAGGATTCTCAGCAGCAACATCCATGTTTACATTTGTGGTTTTGATCATCACTATAATCATTTGCCTCTCTCATGTCTGCTTTGGACACTTTAAGTATCTCAGTGCGCACAACTACAAGGTGACGGCATACTGCTTTTTCCCATCAATTGCATTTATTTGGGTTTTTAATGCTGCATTTCTGACTTATCTGATTGTAATGACACTATTTTCTGTATTAGATTGACTCACAGGAGATTGATGGAATGGAGAACGGACGTCCAGTGTGCACAAGTGCTGCAAACAAGGCAGCGGTATGTATTTTGTCATTGATTGCATTGATTGCTATGAATTTGAGTTTCTTTGTGGGAAACTACTTAACCCTCCTATTATCTGGTCAATCTGACCCCAGGGATATTTGCCTCCAGAAAATGATTTTCCAAAAATTGTTGATCATGTTTTTGTGTAATACATAAATAACCCCTTGATAATGACAATGTTCAGCACAAATGAAAAATATTATCATGGTAATTTTTTACTTAATCAATTGTACCCATCAAATTATAAAAAGTAATGATATATGAAGCAAAAAAAAGGTGAACGATTATTTTTTTGAATGATAAACATTGAATGGGATCAAACTGACCATTAGGATACGAGGAGGGTTTAAAGAATAACAAATGAGGCATTCAAACAAGTCATTGAAACCAAGTGGGAATTAAAGTGAGTGGAAGCAAAGCAGTATACATGTTTTACAGTAGATGAGACGAGTTTAAAAAGTGAAAATATAAGGAGTATAAATTGAAGGAAAATGACTTTATGTACCTGCAGATGGAGAAATGTTTAACTTATAATGTTTGGATCAGATATTAACGCAGTTGTTTCCCCTTGCACAGCAAATGTATATAGCTCAGGTACTTCAAGACCCAAACTCGGAGGAGGGTGGCTCAGGCAGTGGCGAGGACGATGGCCAGGGGTCCTCGCAGGACGAGGAGATAATCAATGTGCAAAATGGCCTAACTGAGGACTTCCAGTCCGTGGAGGACAGCCTCATTGAAAATGAAGTGCGGCATTGATACTGCAATTAAATTTAAAAAAAGATACAAATAAATTTAAAAAAACAAGTGCACTGAAGGATGTGAAATACACAAAGAGCTGAACGCGCAATTCTCCAAAGCATCTCAACCTTCATCGAGGGGCGTCACACTAACATATGCACACCATCTGCGAAGGATTACGTTGATAGTCGTCGAAGGACTCCTCCTCCCTCTCTGCCATCAGGACTGCAGTGGGAAAATACACTGAGAATGCAGGAGCAGTGATATCAACCTGCTAAAGACAAGGCAAGCCCCTCCCACTAATGAAAATAATGCACATGGACCAATAAAAGACACTAATGCACAAATGAAGAATCCCTTGTCTTGCCTTGCGAGGGGGATAATATGATGTTCTGTCTGTATTTGCACTTGATCAGGAGGGCTCAGGATTCTCCAAGTTACTTTTCAGTATGTCAGGCAAGTGTAAAGGATGGAGGGACCATCCCATAATCCTTTGCCAGCTTCTCTAATCGTCTGCACCTGATGCTTCCCCTGAGTTTAAAGACATGCACAAGGGAGGAACTTTCCTGCCAGCAGAGTAGTGGAACTTTGCAGAGGTGATGTTCTCTAATGGTTTTTCCAACGGCATTAAAGCCTTTAGATAATGTAAAGAGAAAAAAATAACACGTCTGGAAGGTTTGAAAATGTACAGTTGCACAACACCAATGTTGTAAGATAGCTTTTTTTTTTGGTCATCTATTTATTTGCAAACGTGGAACTTTAAAACCTAACCAACTTCCAATGTTGTTTAACCACAGAAACTGATCCCTAACACGTCACACTACACTGATTTTTTTTTTTTTTTTTTTTTGTAACACTTGTTCTCTGAGCCTGTGATGGGAATGCTAATGCTGTTGGACTGCTGCTAGTGATGCTAGTCATGTTGCGTCTTTGCACGGCTGCAGACTGGAGACCGAGGGCCTGTGCAATCCACTTGTGATGCTTAGAGGGAGGAGGCAAAGTGTTTTTTTTTTTTTTTGTTTTTTTTTCTTTTGGGTCAGCTTCACATGATATTCATTGTGAACAGTTTGGTTTTTGTTGTTAGTATCATGTCTAAAGATGTTTACATATTAATGTACAGAGTTTCAAATTGGTAGTCGACCTAGTTGACTACTGGTAGCTTTGTGTGTTATCTATTTTACATCTTCTTCTTCCAGCCATCTCTGGCTCTCTTTTTGTACATCATGTGGGTAGCATATTGTTGGCCCCCAGTGGTTATTCAACATTGTTACAGTTACCCTTTATTAAAGATCATGTTCTTAATGCTAATCAAGGTATTTTGACAATAAGTTAAGGCTTGAGCTCGAACTAAATCGTAGTGTAAGGAAGGCTAGCTTATGTGTAATAGAAAAGAAGAATGTATTCATTTTGATGCATTATCTGTTGTAGAGAATTATTTTAAGAACAATTCCATGGTTTACATTCCCCTGCTGCACATGAACCTATCATGTCAGTAGACATGTAATCACACTCCACACTGCATAGCAGATTCTGCCTCAGCCTCACAGTGTTTGGTGAAAACTGTTTGACTACTACAAAGTTAAAGACGTGAAATGTCTCTCTTCCTCTTTTTCTGCTCTATTGATTATAATCATGGTAAACGCATTAAACCTGACTTTCCCAATTTAATTTGGTCAAACGAAGGTAAATAAATCTCACTGGATGATTTTTTTTTTTTTTTTAAATGGCTTTTGACCGCAGCAGGAGAGTTGTATTGTCTTACCGCTCAGGAGAAATGTGGGAAATGTGCACTAGTTTAATAATAATTGTCACCTATATGACTGATTGAGAAGAGTTCCAGCATTTGTTAATCAATCCTGTGTCCATTCCGCTTTGGTGTATTAGCACTAGATGTGGGTGTATCAATGTGATTAAGTGAATGTTGGACATTCGTCTGGTCCTCTCCTGTTCATGATGAGGTGATTTTTATTTGTTACATACACCTTTACACTTTTCCCTCCCCCATGATCGATTTAAAAATCTCTGAATGTGTCATAATAAAGCCTCCAGTCCAGTGGAGGACTAAACGGATCTGATTGTCTAACCAATCCAGTTCATTAAGCACTGAATGTATTTTAATTCCATATCTTTTGTTAAGCTAAATGTGGCCTAAGTGTGATCACTGTATGTAAACAGCCTCAAAAAAAGGCCCTGCTTAGTTCTCCAAAAAAAAAAAACAACAGTTTTCTACTGTAACTAAACTTATTGTGGCCTAGTACAGTGTCGTAGCATTTCATTTAAGATTAGGTCTTCATTAGTCAATCTCAAGGTTGCAATGTTTAGTCGTATTTTGCTAAATCCAAATCTTCAATAAGATTGTTTTAGATCACAAGGTCTGTATAAACACTTTTAGTCAATGGAAATAAAGACATTTTTGTGAACAGTAAAAGCTCTAACAGAGTTTTTCAGCTTGTTTGTGTTGTGAAAGGTTTATAATGTAGATAAGGACAGTAACAAAAAATGGATTAAACAGTCTGACCATGTGCTTTTCATTCTCTAGGTACGCCTGTTCTGCTCTGTAGATACAGCTGATCCTCTTTTAACAATAAATCGATTTAAAATCATTTGGGTTTTCTTTGTTTTTGTTTCTGTAGACATTTAAAATTAACGAAAATAACAGTTGTTGGCTTAGAAAGAAAAACATTACCTCACTCAGTCAGCAAGGCATACATTTGCAGTATTACACATGATTCAACCAAATTGTAGAGGAAAGAAGACAAAAATACAGTCAAAAAATGTAAGTTTGTCCAAAAAAAATGTAATTGAAATGTTTTCAGGAAATGTAGCCCATTTAGTTTGTCCACAGTTATTGTATTTATTAAAGTATTGTATTTAAATTCAAGTAATGAGATAAACAGGCTTTACATGAAATATCATGGAAAATATGCACGACATGACAATGTGCTGACTAAAACGACTTAGACAATACAGTTCACAATATGTTGTAAGATAGCCATGTTGGATTCATTACAATAACAGTCATGTTATTCCCATTTGTTTGAACGTCCAGTGTAGTGTGTTATTGTTCACAGATATTTCTTGGTCAGTAAAATGCTGCCCCTTAGTGGTAAAACTGAATAATTGTATATAATACTCCTTTCATACCATTTCACATAGTTCTCAGAAGCCAAACAACAATAGTATTTGAAGTGTATTGCCCCAAACGCACCAGTCTCTTTTGAGTGTTTTTGATGGCCATGTTCTCAGAAAAAAAAGGTTCCTTCTATTGCTATTGTAAGTTGTTGTAAAATGAGATTTATGACTTTTCAAATGGAGCTGGATCTTGGAGATGATTTTTCCATATTTGTTTATATTTAAGAAGCCAGCCTCGGTCACTAATTTTATCCAGGAATCACTGCGAGGATAATTTAAAATAATGATCCGAATTATTCAAACTCAGATATCCCACTGATTTTGAGTTATTCTGAAAAATTGATTAAAACTTTATTTGACATGTGTGAACTAATTGTAAATGACTGACCTGCATTCATTATAAACATTCCACAAGGTGACATTATATCCCTCTGCTTTACAGTGAGATCACCATTTTGTATTTACCCCTTGTATAAAATATGTGCGCGTGTGTGTGCGTGCGTAAATAAAGCGACTTTGACTTGCTTTATTCATGCATCAACTAAAAGAAAAGCACACTTTTAGTTTTTCTCATTAAAATAAAGATTTTATGACCAAAAAGGTCATAAAAACACCCCCCCCCCCTCCCCCCCAAAGTGAAATATAATGAAAATTATATATGTATGGTTAGGTCTGAATATGTTGAAAAGATCTTAGGTGAAAAAAGGGGGGAAAAAATATATTTATATACGACATTTTTATGAGAGTTTCATGAAGGGGGTGCATTTCACAGCACAACATCGGTGTCGCGTACTGAGTTTACCTCCGTACTGAGATTATAACCCTAACCGTAACATAATCCAATAAACAAATAAAACACGTGTCCGTTCACTTTGAAAAAAAAAACAAAAATTAATTATTTATTTTATTTTTTACCAAAATAAATAAATAAATAAAAACATGTTTCGGTAGTGCGCATGCGCATATACAATCTCAGTACGACGTGAACGCAATACATGACACCGGCAGCGTGGACGAGACAACTAGCCTTTATTATATATGTCTATGTTAGAAACTCCGCCCTAATATATCTAGCCTTTGTTATAAATACGATGTCTATGCCATTAACAGTAAACACTGAATTTGGCACACGGCAGTATTCTTCACAACAACTCCCGGCAAACCGGAAACCGCGAGCTGCTGTTAGCTAGTCCGTGCTAAGCTATGAAAACAAAGGTCATGTGTGTTGTCATACGTCAGCATCACGTGTCTGAGTGCAGCCTGTCTGTAGGAGCTCGCGCTGACGGCCAGAGAGAGAAGACGTGAGCCGACGTGGAAAGGCGGTCTGTCTGTCTATCTGTCTGTCTGTCTGTCTGTGTCCGGAGGAGAGCAGCTCTCTGCCGGATAAAGCAGCGGAATGCATCCCCTTGGACGGAGCTGATCATCAGCTGTGTTAAACAACCTGCCGCCATGGACGGAGGTGTAACTATTACTTTAATATCGGTGGCGATGTTTTTAGGCACTTTTATACTTGGATTCATTCCGTTGTTGTTCACGCTATCAGAAGTAAGTCGACTATTAATGAACTGTTGGATGAAGTAGATGTGCGTAAACAGTGATGTTTTCATGACACTGTGTTTACTGTGTGATTTTTACAGAAAAGCTTGCAGCTGGTGTCCATCCTGGGGGCAGGTCTCCTCTGTGGGACGGCTTTGTCCATTACCGTCCCTGAAGGTGTGGGTCTGTTGGAGGACTCATGGAAAGGTGAACTTTATGGAGGCAAAGGTTATTTATCACGTTTCTTTTTATTTTACACTCTTGGAAGGAATTGGCCAACAGAGGCTGTGTTTCCATTACCCTTGGAAATGAGCAAAATCTCAATAAAAATTGGCAGTGGCTATCCGTACGGTTAACTCTAACCCTGAAAATTGTTGCGATATTGGGTTATAACCTAACCCTAAACCAAACTTTAAACCTAACCCTAAGACACTACGTGCGTAGACTTCGGTAACCGTATCAATAGCACTGGGGTTGCAGTGGCTATTCATGCGGTTGCCGTATCAATATACCGACATTCTATCCGTACGCAGCGCCCCTCATTGGCCAGTTTCAGTCACGTGACTAAGACTAAACCTCACCCTAAAAATTGTTGCGATATAGGGTTATAACCTAAACCTCACCGTAACCCTAAGATGCTGTGTACGTGTACTTCGGTAACAGTACTAATAGCACGGGGGGCTGTCCGTACGGCAACCGCACAAATAGACACTTTTATTGAAATATGTCGCATAAGCACTTTTTCCGCAAATACACGTCACAGAACGTGAGGTACATGGTCACATGACACATTCTCTCCGAGAAAACATGACGCGGTACATGTAAACAGAAGAAGAGACCTGGCACATTTCTTAGCATTATACTTAAAAATGATTACGGCCACGTTAGACGTGAAACAATAAAGGAATACAGAGTGATATAAGGAGGATTTGAGTGTCCATCTTCCTGCAGCGAAGTTTCCCAGGTATGCGATTTCACGGGAGTTACGAGGCGCCAGCCCAAAACAACTTTCAATGGAAACACGTTCAAAGCGCAATTATACTTTTTCGACATTTAGAAATATCACTTTTATCAAATAGACTGAAGAGCAGAACTTCAAAGGAAGTGGTCAAAGACCAGAACTTCCTAGGGAGAAAAAATAACACAGGGAACAGACCTCATGTGAGGCCTAAAGCTGCAGATAGGAGAGAGTGGGAAACAGTTATGGGATCAAGCTCAGGCTCGATCACCCTGTAGCTGGCCACCTTTGATGAAGGTGTCTAGTGTTAAAAAGGCCAAAACACCCTCTGATTCAAAGGAACACTACTGATGATGCGTCCTAAATTTAAATCTTTACCATATGTAAGACAAAGCTCCCACACCACTCTCAAATGGTAAACCTCATGTTACTACTATCTTTTGGCACAAAGGACAATTTAACATCAAATCCTGTGTTTAATGATTCTGATTCTACCCCCAACCAAAAAATATTCCTCTACATCCTGGTTATGGGTGCCACTTCCTGTGTAATATCAACAGATAAAGTGGAACTTAAATATCTCAGCGTAAACATAGTCGGATGCTGCAAACACAGAACACCAACTTCAATGTAAAGCCTCTAACAACAGGTTTTTAGAACCAGTTATTAAGAATAAACTGAATAATAAGCTTCTTCTCCAGCTTACCGTTTTAGCTTTAACAAATGCATACATTTATGTTAATGAGCTTAGCTACTTTCAAACTAATTCTAGAAACACCTGCTGTTGTTCAGCACTCACTAACAGGCCAGCCAACTCGTCTATTACACTCAAGAAATAAGGTGGATTATTGTAATTAATTAATTAAAATTAAATAAATGTCTTTTAAATGTTGTTTTTGTATCACTCATAACTGTAATGTTCAGGGTTTTCTCAGTAATTGTGCTAACCATACAACTATGAATAATTAAATAGCTTACATTACTCTCATTGAAGAAAGAAAAAAATACCTGAGAAAAGTAGGAAAACAGATGATAGAATATTTAATTTAAGTGTCAAAGTATCAGAATGTGAATGAATAAATGTAGCTGATTTAATGTGTTACTTTTATTGTTGATTGAAGTGCTTTGAGACAGAAATTGACCATAAACACTGTACTTTCCTCTGATTGGCCGCAACGACCTTCTGCTAAAAGCCATCAAACACTGGTTGCCCTGACAACAGATTGAAAAACACAATCTCACCACCATAATTTGCACAAGTGTTTGATTGCGGCCCATTTCAGAGGGAGAGGGGAGGCAGCTGGAGATGAAAGAGGCGTTCTAGTCCCAGCTTTGTCTTTTAATGTGGATTTAATGAAAAGCTTGTTTTGTTCTGTTGTTTTTCCCTCCAGCTTCTTCCTCCTCATCTGATGTTCCACCAGGTCTGAACAGCAGTGAGAGGAGCTCAGCAGCAGCCGGATCTCCACCTCGCTTCTTCATCGGGGTGGCTTTAACTATCGGCTTCACCTTTATGTTTATTGTAGATCAGATAGGAAACTACTTTTTCACAAGTGAGCACACCTTCAACAGTAGCGTTGCTTCGTTTTTACCGGATATCATGGTAATGTTTACCTTTGTACGTCTCATTTCAGATCAGAACTCCCGTCGCGCCCACAAAGCACACATCACAGCCACACTGGGGCTGGTTATTCATGCTGCCGGTATGAAGCACACCCTCATCATGGGACACAACTTGTGATTCTGCTTTGTTTTCTTAAGGCTGTTAGAAAATTTACATTTCAAAATTTCCCAACTTCCGTTTCAGGGTTTACCCAGTCCATTACCACAGTGATTCCCAACCCTTTTTGGATCGTGACCCCATTCTGATATCGCAAATTGACTTTTTTCTTTTCTAGAATTAGTTTTTCATTAGTTTGTTATACTGTGTGACTGTGTGTAGCCAGGATTAGTGACAAGTTACTCCAGCTAGCTAAGATATTTTTATACTGCATTTTAGGGGTGTCCCGATCGATATCAATATCTGATATCCGTCCGATATCAGACTGACAACAAATATCGGATATCGAATTCAAATTTCCGATTTTTCTTTTTTTCAATTAATTTTTTATTTTATTCAATTATAGAATATGTTGAAGGTTAAAATCATGTAACCAATTGGTTAATAATAAATGGGTCAGTTTTTCTCATACCTACTGTTGCTGACTATTGTTCTCTGTTTGATTAACATCATGATCAAGCCTTTTCTGACATTCCAAACTACAAAATAAGTCAAACAAAAATTTTATGAAAGAAAAAAAAAATATGTATGATTCATGCTGATATCAGATCAATATCGGTATTGGCCGATACGCAAGGCTGCAATATCGGTATCGTATCGGAAATGAAAAAGTTGTATTGGGACATCCCTACTGCATTTTACTTCAACTAGATTAATATTTGAGAAAGTGAAAACATGTAATACAGTTGTTTAAGATTGTGTGTTGTGTTTTAATTTTGGAAAAGAAGAATTTTAAAAACACATTTTCAAACAGTATTTTTATTTTTTTTTAATCAATTACTAGACATTTCAGGTAACCCCCTTTAAATTCCAGGCGACCCTACATTGGGGGTGACGACCCCAAGGTTGAAAAACAACGTAGATTATGATTTTACGTCGCACAGTTTCATTAGTTTTACTCGGTGGAACCGAGTCATTTCACTGAATTCTCTGGAACGTGGTACGTGTTATTCAGCGTGGAGATGTTTTTACTCTGTTGGAGGTATCTTCAAAGGAGACAGCTTTTCTGAGAAACCGTTTAAGATAGTTAGTCATTTTATATTCTGATGTGATAATATTTTCTTACGTATACATCTAAGTTCTTAGATTTAGGACATTTAGGAAAAGGTTGTGAGTTATAATGAGAACCAATTTGGCGGGGGATGTTGATGACTATGTGTTCTTGTTATGTCTGGATATCACACTTTCGTTTTCTGGTAAACAAATAGCCTTTATATGTGTGATATTGTCTCAAAACATGTCATATTGGAGCCTGAATTTAAATGGAGAGAAATAAAACTGGGAGGAAAATTGGAGGCTCTACAACAGTGTTTTTCAACCTTGGGGTCACCTGAATTGTCAAGTAATAATAAAATAAAAAGCAATTACTGATTAAAATTCTTTAAGAAAAAATTGTACTTCTTTACCACACAATGTCAAACAAAGGTATTCTATACTTTTGCTTTCTCTCTCTCATTCAAATAAAACATAGTATAAAAATATCTGAGCTGGCACATCTACTCTGTATTTGTAGCACAATATATCAAACATGAATTCTAAAGAAAAAATGTTTCCGGGGTCGCCAGAAATTTGATATAAAAAGGGTCATGACCTGAAAAAGGTTTGGAACCTCTGCTCAACATAATTAATGTTATCACATCTAATGTGTAGGCACTCACTTCGAGGGTCATTGTTTGAATAGTTCCATGGGCTTTTTGTGTGCCTGCAGCTGATGGATTTGCTCTGGGTGCGGCCGTGGCCACAGCTCAGGTGACCGTGCAGATCATTATATTTCTTGCTGTGATCCTACACAAGGTAAGAGGCAACTTGCAGGGTTGACGTGAAATAAATCTGACTCATTCCTGCTCATGTTTCCTGTCTCTAAGGCACCTGCAGCTTTCGGCTTGGTTTCCTTCCTGATGCACGGAGGCCTGGAGAAGAAATACGTCCAGGGACATTTACTGGCCTTTGCTGCTGCAGCACCTGTTGTAGCCATCGTCACCTACTTCATCCTCCGTGTTGTAAGAAAACACAGAATAATCCTCTGAGTCTAAGAAAAGATGCGTGAGCTGCAGGGTTGGAGTCAATTAGAATTACGTTTTAAAATGTATTATGGTAACCGCCTTTTTTTCCATCAACAAATAAATTATAACTATGTTTCTCCTGAAACTCAGTTACAATTACAGTACGTTCTCAGTTTTACTAATTTTATTCAGTTGTGATGATTTAATGTATGTTTTTACATTTACATTTTAGCACATGTATTATATCTTATGTATAAGCCCAACAAGGGACAAGAGTTTGAAATTAGCAATAGCTCTAAACTCTTTGTACAAAACATCAGTTACATTCACAGTATTGTTACTCTGTGTATCGTCCCTATAGAAAATATATATATATTATATCCTAACGCTAACCCACTAACTAACTCTTACCACCTATATGAGTGTGAAGATTCACTAACGGGTAGTGGGAAAACTTGATATGAAACATATTTTAATAATTGTTAAACACATGTGTAAGCCATAGAACTGTTTTGCGTTTAATGAAATTGTAGTTTCAGTTTAACAAAAAATAAATAAATATTCAATTTAAATAGCATTAAGTATAAAATAAGGCTGAAACAGGCAGAAACAAAAATGCTTATATGCCCAACATAAATCATAACATATAATATATATATTATATATATAACATTTAACAAAGAACACAAACGTATTTCTACCTTCTTTTTGGAAAATAAATGTGTGTCACTTATTTTTATTTCTTCATCAACATTATTCCACAAATCAACCCCCAGAAAACACAAATGACAATTTTAACAGAATTTCCATGGTAATTACAATTACAAAGTCATTTATCTGAACTCAATTACAATTACATTACAACAGCAACAGATTTTTAACATTAACACAATTACAATTATAATTGACCCAAACCCTGGTGAGATCTGCAGCTTGTGACTTTACTCTGCATTGTGATTCCCAGTCTGGCAGTTCGCCTCAGAACCAGCTGAGTGCTACAGGTGTGGGGATGCTGTTCTCAGGTGGAACGTTCCTCTACGTGGCCACGGTCCACGTTCTCCCAGAGGTCAGCAGCCGCAGCAGGAACCCACCCTGCTCTCACCTCCTGGAGGAAGACGGTGTATTGGAGATCCAGCACCACCAACACCAGCAGCAGCACATGGGGCTACTGGAGAGCATCACGCTCATCCTTGGTGTGGGTCTGCCAATGATGCTGGCTCTGGGACTGCATGATGACTAGAAAGGGAAAGACGATGTTCAGCTCCTTCAGCTGGACTGTCCTATGTGGACTACTTGTTGAATTCAAAATGTGCCTTGTAGCAGAGCTGAAACTTACACTTGAGACTTGTTATTGTTGGCTTTTCACAAATCCATTCCACACCTACAATAGTGCGTAACACCATCTGTCACGGTCTGGTATTAATTACTAGATGTAATCTATTTGAGAAGGTCCTCATTTTTCATTTCTTTGTGTAAGAGTACAAAATATAGGACACAGGAAGTAGCCTCAATGCTACGGTGTAATTAGCTATAAATCTTCAAAGACAAACCTTAGATTTGCACAGCTGGCTTTATGATTTTCATAAACCACATTCAGTCAGTTCTTTATTCACTTTGTAGTGTCGCTTTTAGTGCTGGAAACAGCAGAAAGTGAGACGTTATGGTTACTGTCCATGTGGTGTGAAGGGCCAGTCTCATCATGGCACGTTTGCACATCAAAGAGAGTTTGTCCAAATGAATGTGTTTTATAAACTGAGGAGATAAGTTAAAAACTACAGAGGATGTTTCTGTGTCGTTTGCATGTTCACCCACTAGATCTAGCTCCTTTAGGTTCCTTTTAGTTGTTTGGCAGATGTAACCAAACTATGCTGGAAGGCTGCGTCCTTGCGTCAAATCTTTACATGAATCATGAGTCTCTCATTCGTCCACACAACTTAAACTTGCCAGCTATTCCAACCATCATGTGTCATTCACTATTGACTAAACGCAAACAAAAGCAGGATGATTGAAATGAGAAAATAAAATCACATTTTATCAATAAATAAAAATGAGTTAAAAAGGCTCTTATTAACAACAGTGTGAAACATTGTACTTGGGTGGTGGTGATGTGCTCTTCTACACATTGAAGTCCATAAACCATCCATCTGTATCATTGCACAACTGAAAGTACAAATCTCATGTTCGCCATCTCTAATGTATCATCCTTCAAAGTCAAAACGTCAACATACAGCACAGCACCACAGTAGGAACATAACTCCAGCAACACCTTTTTTTCTTATTTTAAAATAGTCTGTTAAGGTTGCATTTATTCATAAAACTGTTCCTTAGGAAATCCACTTTGATCTCCGGACATGTTTTGACTGAAAATTGCCAGTCTTTGTCAGAGTTCTCTGCTCATCACTTTGATATTTCCATTGAAGTTTCCTTGACTTTCGCGTAGTAATTACTGTTTCCTTGACTTCCGTGTAGTAATTACTATGTTTCCTTTGAAGTTTCCTTGACTTCCGCATAGTAATTACTATGTTTCCTTGATTTCCGAGTCGTAAATATTATGTTTCCTTGACTTCCGCATAGTAATTTCTATGTTTCCTTGACTTACGCGTAGTAATTATTATGTTTCCTTGACTTACGCGTAGTAATTATTATGTTTCCTTGACTTCCGAGTAGTAATTATTATGTTTCCTTCGAAGTGTCCTTGAATTCCGCGCAGTAATTACTAGGTCTCCTTTGACGTTTTTTTGATTTGAAGTCAAGGAAACATCATCTCTCACATCAAGGAAATATCAAGGTTTACTTCTGCGAAGTGAAGGAAACTTCAAAGGAAACTCCAAAGCGATTATCAGAGGTCTCTGACAAAGACTGTCAATTGTCAGTCGAAACATGTCAGGAGATCAAAGTGGATTTCCTAAGGAACAGTTGCCTGAATAAATTAAACCTTAACATACTGTAGGAACATCCATGTCTTAATTACACGTTCATCAAAGCAGCTCTCGATCCATGTTTAAAAAGCAGAAAGTGATTTGATGTGTTTCATAGTTTGATGCGGCTGATGGAGGAGCTGAGCTGAGCTTCCAGAACCATCTGATCAAAGGTGCGTCTGTGTATCTGCTGCTTCACTCTGTCCCTCATGTGGAAGGAGGCTCTAACCAGCCTCTGCGTCTCCTCTTGGACCTGCTGCCTCTGTCTCTGTAGCTCCTCCCTCTTCAAATCCTTCTTGTAGATGCAGCTCTGTGTGAGTCTGCCGATGGTCTCCTCCTTCATCTGGACCTGCTCCCTGAGCCTCTGATGGCAGAGCTGCCTACGCTGGTTGCTCAGCCGTGTCTGCTCAGCTCTACTCCTCTGCTGCTGCTCTATGTGCACGGTGGCTCGTTGGATGCGTCGCTGGCTCAGTTGGACCAGGTTGCGTTTGTGCCTGAGCTCCTGGATGTTCTGCAGCTTGGCTCTCAGCTGGACTTTCTGGATCTGCTGCTGTTCTCTAGCAGCGTGCTCCTGCAGCTCCTCTAAACGGGCCTTCACAGCCTGACAGTGCTTCTCCCAAGAGAGCTGCTGCCTCCTCTCTATAGAGCTCCTCATGCGGGCCTCCTCCTCCTCCAGATGTTGCTCCAGCTGCTGTTTCAGCAGGACGTGACGTAGCTGCTGCTTTTGGTTTTCTTCGCGCACCTTCTTCCTCTGCCACCTTTCCCTTAACAACCTCCTTCTCCTCACCTTCTCCTCCCTCTCTGATGCCACTTGCATCTCATTCTCACTCTGCCTCATCTCCACCTCCTCCTTCTCTCTCAGAAGCTTCTCCTGATTATGTTTACGCTCATCTACATCTTTGTGTGAGGCTTCCATCTTCTCCCTACGGCGAGCCTCCACCTTCTGCTTCAACCTCCTCCAGCGGTTTTCCTGCAGCACTATCTCCTGCTCCAGCTGAGCTGCTCTCTCCTCATCCTCACACACTCTCAGCCTCCTCTGGGCTTCCAGCATCTCATTCCATCTTCTCATCCTCTGTTTCATCCTCTTGTTTTTGATTATTTTAGCATGAGCACGCTGCACCTCCTCCTCCACACGTTCATCCCGTCTCCTCTGCTCCTCCTTCTGACGTAGGTTCAGTCTGGCCTCATCCTCCTCGTGCTTCGCCAGCATCAGAGCAGCTATTTTACAGTCTCTGTCTGATACTGTGACACCAATCTCCTTCCGGATGTCACTGGTGATCTTCTGTAGCTTGAGGCTAGTATTAGGGGTGTATCGGAGGTCCCCCAAACTGAGGCTGGACACTGTGTGAGTGTCTGGGGTCCTGCTGCAGGTCTTTCCTTGTATACAAAGATCAGCATAGAGCAGAGGTTCTGATGGACCAGGTGCCTCAGGAGGTTTTTCCCAGCGTGCACCTCCCTCTGCTGCCTCATGGATAATCCTCTCACGCTCTCCACGACACATTTGCACAAGCTTCAGTCTCTCCTTTTCATATGTGTCATGTAAAACTTTCATCACCTCAACAGGAACACCTCGACGTTCAGCCATTAACTCACCCAGCGACTTAATCAGAAGTTGAACCGGTTTGACACCGAGTCGAGCACAGGACTCAAGAGAGCGAGGACTCGTTAGGACGAACCGACTCTTTTCAGCTCCAGGCGAATTAAAGTTGTTCAGGTCCAAACGGGGAAGAACGGAACCGGAACCGGACCTAAGCTTTTCCATACCGACACAACCAGCGACTACGCACAGAAGAGGAGCAGGACGTCAGCTGTTCAGTCTGCACAGGTGGATTAGATTAGTGCGACTTTAATACACATCCACCACCGGCCTGTCCTGTGACCGAGGGCACGAGCGAGGTTGCCTGGCAAAATTAAAAATAAATGAATTACTGAATAAACGTGAAAGATAACAAAAGGGACAATTGAAAATTTCATACAAATAAATGAATATAAAGTGGAAAAAAAGTGCAAAAGTTTAAAAACGCAAAAATTAAATTGATAAATAAAAAATAAAATACAAATATAATTAATTTATATTTTATACTTTTATTTATTTAATTTTTGATTTTTTACATATAAAATTTTTTGTTTTGTTTCTATTGTTTTTTTTAGTTTTTTTTTTTTTTTTTTTTTTACCTTTTTTGTTTTATCATTTATTTTTAGGTTTTGGTCGTAACAAAGAAAAAATAATGTAAATAAGGGGGCTGTCCAAAGCAGTGTTGGGTAAGTTACTCTAAACTTGAAATATATTTATATTACTAGTTACTGCTATAAAAATGTAATATATTTGTATTACAATATTACTGTTTTTTTTATTTTAATGTAACTGAGTTACACTACTTTGAGTTAGTTTTGGTCCAGAACACTAATTATATCGCACTGATAGTGTTCGAACAACATCGGTTTTGTTAACACAAGTTTTGTTTCAAATACTTCTGCTGTTTCAGCAGAAAGCTCTTTTTTGTTCCCCATAAGTTATATTTAACTATAATGATCATCTTTTTTTCCCTTAAGTAAATGCAGTGAGAAAACAAAGCAAATACGCACTTAAATTAAATATGCATGTAACTTGAGTTACTTTAATTGTAACTAGTAATATATTACCACTTTTCACTTTTGTAATGCGTTACACTATGAGTTACTTCCAAAAGGAATATATTACAAAAATAACTAGTTACTCCCAACACTGGTCCTAAGTGTGTCTCAGATGTACGCATGGTCCGAATTTTTACAGTTTTAACGGAGGAAAAACCACCCAACCTGGCAACTGTGAACGGGCGCTCAAAGCCTGAGACAATGACAAAACAAAAACCAACCACTGAAATAATGGCTTTGATAACAAAATATGAACGAAATTACATTATACCGTATTACGTAGTCTATGTGATGGACGAGGACACTTAAAGTTGCTACCCCTGGTAATCTTTTTTTTTTTTTATTAGATAAAATAATGTATGCCTTATACATCAATTAATCGAACATTATTTACACCAAAAAGAAAAGAAAAATGTCAATCCCAAAATGCATTGCGTGAAAATAAATATATTTTCTTTTTTTTTTTTTTTTGGAGAAAATCGATTAATGAATCTATGAGGCATACACTATGGTTTTATTCAATAAAACAAACCACTAGGGTCGCAATTTTAAAGCAAAAAGTACGCAAAAAAAGTAAAATAATTGTTTATTTGTGGTGGGATCGATACAAAACCCAACCCCTAAGACCCTATTTCCCCCAATCAGATGCTCTACGTCATTGCGTCACCGTTAAACGTAGTTACGTCACCGCATACGGCGCGCGTGTTTACCCATGAACGCTCTTGCTACAGTTTCAGAAGCTCATGATGGATATCGCGTGTTTACAAGTCTTGATCCTGGCTTTACAAGCCTACATAAAGATACAGGGACAAACTACACTTCTGTTACAGGCTATTCGTCTTCGTCGTATGCACCGGGAACGGCGACTACGTTTGAGAAGACAGGTAATTATTGTCAAAGACGTTTTCATTCTTAATGTTAGTGTTAGCCTCTGCTTGCCTACTTAGCTTACACGACGCTTACATTCGAGTACTCAGCAGGTAAACAAATGCATTAAGTTGACGATGATACAGAGGTGTAAAGAGTACTGATATATTCTACTCAAGTAGAAGTACTGTTACTTGATTGAAATTGTACTCAGTTCAAGTAAGTCATACATGAAATACACAAGTATTAGTAAAGGTAGATACACGGTTCCCTTGTATACAGTAAACTACACGCTAACTGCCGGGATTTACTACGAAGCTCTCTAATCGTTTTACGGAGCTAAATCACCATGGTAACTTAGGCTGAACGACTAACCTGGTCGGGAGCAGGTTTTGTCCGGCTAGGATCTGAGCGAGCGCTAAATTTCCACCTCCTGAGAGTCCTGACCAATAAGTTTGTTGAGAAAGTGAGCTGTCCAATAAAAGGTGATGTGTGAACACTTCATGGTGTGGATCTGAGCTGACAGGAGAGAGAATATTTAGACATCGATGCAATCCTTTTATTTACCAAAGAATCCTTTAGGAAAGATATAGATTTATGTCTGATGGATTGATCTATAGTCAGCTGATGAATCCTGTATCTTCATATGCACAGACGGGTGAAGTCATTAATTAATTAATTCATACGCTATAATGAGGCTGACCGCATCAGCAGGGACATACTACAGACGCTGAAACATTGTGCTGAGTGCTTTAATTTCAGTGTGTGTGGTAACTAAATTTCAACTCTTGTAAGATGTTATCATGAACATTAACACCTCAGTTACTAAACTGGAATCCTTGTCTGCTGTACCTCTTTAAAAGTGAGTTAAATCAGAAACTTATTTTAACAGTTAATGCCTCTTTTTAGTCCTGTCTTTTATTATATGTTGGGTTGTATTGTTTTAAACCTGTAGCACTTTGAGGTTTGGCATCAAATGTAAAGTGCACTACAAATGAAATTTATTATTATTGATGTCGCTCAGGATTGGCTGTTATTTTCAATAGGTGTGAATTGCTCTGGTGCCCTACTGAATGAAACCTATAGTGAATCTTCACACTCATACAGGTAGTAGGTATTAGAGTTGTTCAGACGTATTGTTGACCCACGTTAATCAGGGTTTCTCGTTCCCTTCTATAGAGTCGCTCTGGTGGTGCACAAAACCCATTGTCAGGTTTCACAACAAACTTTTATTTTATATGACTCTTTTGAGGATAATTTTACCAATATATATATATATTTTTTAAAATGAAATCGAGGAGGCACCATAGTCATAATTGAATTGTAATTGAACATGGATAATTGAAAGCGTATTGGTAATTTTGAAATGTAATTGACCCCAACCCTGGCTTTAAGTATAGCTACATTCATATACTTTAAAACAGTGCTATGTGGGTAACAACATAATAAGGTAGAAACCCGAACCTGAACCCAACAACTAAAAACATATGGATTATGTTTAATATGCCATGAAAGAGAAATTAAAAAAAAATAAAAATTATTCAGTAAAGGTTGGGTGTAGAAATGTAACAAATTACTATACTCAAAGTATAAGTACACATAAAATCAACTAAATTACAGTAACGTGAGTACTTGTAATCCTTACTTTCACCTCTGTTTGTTTATAATTATAGGTGGTCTTAAGGCTGATTGCGAGGCGGAGCTCATGTGTTTCCCTGAAACATCCACGATCGGGCACCTGGTGGGACTGCGTAGTTCCAGGTTTGAGTGCGCAGGAGTTTGTGCAGAGCTTCCACATGTCCCGGGAGTCTTTCAAGTACATCTGCGATCGGACCGAGGACCTACTGGCCAAAGATGACCGCTTGTGTGTCCCGGTCCAAAAGCTGATTGCAATTGCCATCAGGAAACTGGCAACAGGCAGTAACTACATGGCCACTAGCCAGCAGTTTGGTGTTGGTCTGAGCACTGTGTTCAACTGTGTCCAGGAGTTTTGTAAGGCAGTCCTCAAGGGGCTCCTCCCGGTACACATCAGGACTCCTGATTCTGCTCAGCTGATCGAGAAGGCCACGTTTTTTAAAAACCATTGGGAGGTCCCACAGTGTGTGGGTGTAATAGATGCAAGACACATTCCAGTAAATGTACCAGAGAAATATCTTAGGGACTATTGTAACCGCAGAGGATGGCATTCAATGGTTCTGCAGGCAGTTGTGGATGGAAAAGGACTTTTCTGGGACGTGTGTGTTGGTTTTCCTGGAAGTGTGCGCTATGAAAGAGTCCTTCGTCAGTCACAGTTTTGGAAAGATTTTGGTGACGGACAGTTACTGGGACAAAACAAAGTAACCGAATCTGGCTGTGATGTCGGACATTACCTGATTGGTGACGCAGCCTATCCCATGCACGAGTGGCTCATGAAGCCATTTTTAGACACCGGTAGTTTGACCCCTGAACAGAAGATGTACAACTCCAGGCTGAAATATGCACGATCTGTTGCAGAAACAGCTTTTAGAAGATTAAAAGGACGATGGAGATGCCTCCTGAAAAAACATGGCTGCAAGCTGGAGCTGAGTAAGAAAATAGCGCTGACCTGCTGTGTGCTTCATAATATTTGCGAAGATCATGGTGATATCTTCATCGAGGAGTTCCCAGAGGGACATGTGCTATATGCACAGCCTCCAGTCACACCATTACCTGACAAAGATCCAAAGGGGACTGACATTAGGGCAGCTTTGATGGAGTGTTTTAACCATCAGTGATTCTGTTGACGTTCACATTTTTATACCCGCTGCTGCTGCTGTTTTGTTTCAATAAAGTGTTTAAGATGAGGAAATCACAATTGCATTCTTTTATTTAAATGCCCTAATTTTCATGTCTGTGTTTACTGTAAATGTATATTCAACAATACAAATATGTAATTACAAATCAACTAAAAATTAAAAGAATTTGTTTTTTTTTTTTTTTTTTTTTACAAATGGCAAAAGCTTGTTACATAAATCCCACCAGGCCATTTTCATATGTGGTCATAAATGAGAGACATTGAAATTAAATAAACCTTGAACAAAATATACAAAGACCAATCAAAACACACAACACTGACAGTCAAGAACCAAACCGAGAATATAAAAACTATAACCAAAATATATCAGAAGTGACTCAGACACATTTTCAACAATTTGGGAAATCTTAACGCAGGTTTTTTTTTTTGCCTAAGTTAAAATTGAGTTGTGCTAAAAAAAAAAAAAAAAAAAAAACTTTTCTCCTTAATTTTTAAACCAAATTTAAATTGACCAAACAAGTGATGGAAAACCAGAATCCTGACCAAAGCTGTTCTTTAATTAAATCCAAAAATGCCTTTGTGTTCACATGTTTAATTTAAAAAAAAAAAATGCTCAACGGTCTCACAATGAATATCACAATATTTACATACGTCGATATTAAACTTTTGATTAAGAAAATATAATTATTACACAGGTAGATATTAATTAACATGTTAAAATACAATTTTGCCACAAATGTTTCTTCTGTAAACAGCGCGTCACTGCCTGCACTTATTACCTCAGGACCTCTTTTGCGCATGCGGGTCACTTCAGGGTTGTCTTTTATGGAGGTAGATTTGTGTCTTTATTATTATTATTTTAATTCTATACTTTATAAAACCCTTTGGTGTCTAATGAAGTATTTTCTGATTAAGTGAAACAGCACTGATCAGCAGATTCATATTTACAAAAACTGACTATCACCTGGGTCACTGTTGAAACGTCAGGCAAAACCTGAATTTTCAGCTCGTGCACAGCATTAGCTTTAGCAGCTAACTAACGCCTTGGAGACTGATGCCACGTTTGGGCAAAACATATTTTAAGGAATCAAAGCTTCAACGGCAAAAAAAATGATCAAAATCTCGGTCATACTCCTTTCTTACACCGTCAGCCATGGCGAGTTTATCCCTCCTGACCTTTGACCTAATGCGGAAGTACTGAACCAGAACGAGAGCGTGAAAAGGCTTTATAAGTGACGCAATAGATCTTCATGGTAACATGCAAAATAGTTCAGTCGAGCGGGAAAACCCTACGTCATCTTAAGACCGCCTACTGCAGGATGCGGAAGTCAGCTTCTCACTCATGAGCGTGACCACACAGCGTGACAAATAGGTAAAACCAAAACACACAACATAGTTCAGTCGTTGGTAATGTACAATTGCTGGGCTCATGAGCTTATTAATTTTTTTTATAAGAGTGAGCCAGCAGGACGTGATTTGTAGGATTTAAAATATTCTTTGATAACGGAACCAACTTCATGCAGCATCAGCGCAAAGCTTGTGTCGCGGGTTGTGATCGTCGACGTAATTTGTTTTCATGACAACTGTTTATGGCATCGATTATTTATACAGCGTATGGATTTTAACGGACTGTGACTGTTATCCAGGGACAGGTCAGCCAAGCTATTGCACGGTGTGTTGTTGTAAAAAAGCAGCCTGTCACTTCTGCTGAGTCACTGCTAACAGCAGCTCGTTAGACTGATATGTTGTGCATTTGTTTTTCCACCTTTATTTTTTATAAGCATTTCCAACAGCAGAATGTGCACCTGGAACATGCACAGCTTACATCACATTACTGTGCTGAGGCTGAAAAATGACTGTTTTATTTTTTGAGCAGCTGTTTTGTGCTTTATATGCACATCATTTATGGTTGTTTTACAGCAGTTTTTGTTATTTATTTCACAATTACTTGTAACATTTTCAGTTTCTGCCGGTCTCAGGTAAATAAACTGGTATTAAAAGAATACTTAGTGTTTCAGTCAGATTGGTGTTTGTAAAGACTAATACTGAGCAGAGTTTAGTACAGTGAATGTAAATGATTAGACACTGTAGGGTTGGACACTAACATTTCATTTATCAGAGGCTTTTATCCAAAGCAATGTTAATACAGGGGCACAGTTGATCAACAGTCGATTATTATATATTATTACAGCACTGATATGAAGCTGTATGGACACAAATGACCCAAAAAACAAAAATACATTCTTTAATTCTAAGTAACTCAAAAGTTACTTTTTCCAGTAACTCATTACTTTTTGGTGTAAGTGATCAAAATAGTAACTGAGTTAATTTGTGAATGAAGTAACTACTTTTTTTTCAGTAACTAGCACAACACTGGGGATAAGTCAGTCATTGGCCAGTTCAGGTCATGTGACTAAACCTAACTGTAAACCTCATCCTAACCTTGAAAATTGTCAAAACCTTATCCTAACACTAAGATGCTACATATGTGTACTTCGGTAAATGTACCAATAGCACCGGGGTTGTCCGTACGGCAACCGTACGAATAGACACTTTCTACATTTATAGTGTTCACTAACACAGCTTTTCTTGATAACAAAGCTGTGTTTTCTAAATCCACTAAAATTACAGAGGTATCAAACCTTTTCATCTGTTGTGCTTCTTTTTTATTAGAACATACTGTATATTATATTGTGTTATAATATGTGTATTATAAGGGATTATAGGTAATGTTTTTTTTCATTGGTCGAGCTAAGCAGTGTGCTTGAACAGTGTATGTGATTAAAATAGATTATCTTGTCATTTTATTTTTTCCTTTAAATCGGTAACATGTTTTGTTCCATTAGGTAACACCCTTAACTAAGCTCAAAATGAACTTGCTGCACTTGTTTTTGTAACTGTGAAGTTGATCCTATTTTTGTGCTGTTCTTGACTTGAAAATAACTTCTCTTCACTGGATGTGTTAAGGTTTCCCTCTTCAAATCTTAATCAATTACATTAAATTATAGTTTTTTTTATTTGCATTATAGAATTTATAAAGTCCTAGCAAAGGATCGGATCAAATATTTATAATCATCATTTTTTTCAGATTGTTAAAAGTAATTTAACTGAATATACTTTAACTCAGGTATTCTTAAACAGTTTTAAACCACAGCATTTTAAGCAGTGTAGATCATTCAAAACTACTATTTAAACAACTCATTTTTATCATTTTAATATTTGTATTACACATTAACCAAATCTAGTTTTAACTAAACACCTGAAATGAGCTGAATAAATCTTTAAATTAACTGTGTACATCAAACTCAATAAACATTCCAAGTTGAAATGCCTATCAAACAGTACAAAAAGTGTCAAAACTTTACAAATAAATGAACAAGAAATGCATTCAACTTAAGCCCATGTTAAACAATGTTTAATTCAAACAAAGCTGTTGTTTATTGCTTTCTCACAGAAACAAAATGAGGAAATCCAAAGGTCCTGGGCCCGACACTGGGGATGATGCTGAAGTGGAGCCTGATGAGCAGCAGGACGGGGACTCCGACCCAGGCCAAAGAAGAGAAATACGCAGCAAGTACAGGGAACTCATCTGCTCCGTGCAACGTGAGTGCTCTGCTTCAACTGAGTGCTACACAACATTCTGCTTTTAATCGTTCTCTTAAATCTTGTATCTGCATTGTTCCTTTTTTTTATTTTTCCAGAGAACCGGGAAGATCTATTGAGTCCCCAAAACAACCACCTCACAGAGGTTTTAGAAAAGGCTAACAGACTTTTCAAAGATGGTACGTGTGATCCTGATATTTAGGACATTTTCTTTGCATCTTCTACAGAACACATTAGAAATGGCAGCATTTTCATGTATTTTAATAAACGGAGTTGAAACTTGACTTTGATCCTACCACTTGCTTTGATTAGTCGCCTCTTCAATATTTACTTTTACCAATCTCTTGAGATTTTTTTATTATTATTATTATTTGTGTTCAACTCCACCATGATGAACTCTTTTGATTCTATTTTTGGCAGTTCAACAGACAAGAGAAGCAGTTCTGGATAGCCAGCTGCTAGTTGTTACCACAGACCTTGGGAAGGAGAAAGCCAGCCAGATGCTTTCTGACGGCACCGCTTTTGATCACATTGTTTTTGCTGAGAATCTTGTAAGTGCCGTTACAACTCCGTAATGTTGTGTTTTGTCTATTTATCCCAATAGAATTAGGTGCCTAATCTGAGATGGTAGGAGGGCTACTACTCTATTTAGCCTATCTTTCAAACCTTTGTGGAAACCTTTATCTCTTTCAACATTACACTTAGTTTTTGAGGCATTATGTTGAAAAGCAAAGCAAACATCCATTGTTGGGAAATGCACTAATCTTCATGAATTGTTTACTTTTATTTAATAGTAACACAACACCAAACATTTTTCCCAGTATAAACATTTCATACCATATCAATAGTCATATGTTGAGTAATGAATGAAAGTGTGTAGGCAGAGAAGCTTATAACTGCTTATTAAAGCCTATCCTACAATTATCAACTTCCAGAAATGCAAAGAAACAACTGAGTTACACGTATAAGCTTCAGAGATAAATTTACAAACCATTTTTATGACAAGTTTTTACATTTAAATTGCTAACAATAATAATTAATATTTATTTTTATTTTTTAGCTTTTTGTACAGTAAATTTACAAACACTTCTAAAATGATACGATTTCTCCTGAATTGAAAAAGAACATCTGTACTTGGATCTGAACATCATCTACATTATTTTAGTAAAACAAATAATAGAATTTCATAACATGAGGGAAACAAATTGTAAAGCACAAGTTGAGCTAACTTATAAAATGTTCAAACTGGAAGGCTCCAAGAAAAATGGCATTAATCATATTGTTCTCATTTAAAGCAGCTTGGGGCGATAAAATCACATTTCTTAAATTGCATGTTATCCAAAAGTTGTTCTCATCCACAATTGATGCCACCGTGCCTAAAACAAATGGCAGACGTTGATATTTTAGCTTAATGGAAACACCCAAATACGACTGAAATCGGTGTGATCATATCACAGTGAAACTCAATAAACAAAGCCAAACAAAAATGACGTCACTTTCTTGTCTGGCGAAGATAAACCAGGAAAACACTTTTTAAAGTAACTTTTCCACTTTGTCTTTGCATTCTTCAATGTGACTTCAAATCCTACAATGCAATGTGTAAATCTTGTCCAAAGTTCAAGTTGCATGAACATTTCACAACCAACCTATTATTATTAGTGGAATCAATAACAAACTTGCGAGTGGCAATTTCAACCTCAGTCATTTGAGAGTTAATTCTCTTGTTTTTTGGAAGAAATATTGTCGATTTATTGAGGCCTACACTAAGTCTTAATCAGTGTTAGTTATTGTCTCCGTCAGCTATAATGTAGCGCTAAAGGTTTATATTAGCTATCAAACATTTTTCTCATTCATTTATGTAAATAATAGACATGCAATATACGGTATATGTTTTTTTTTTCTTATAGAAATGGAGGGTCTTGTTTGTTGGAAACTACTTTGTGTCAAATTAAGCACCAGTAGATTTGTGTTTTGGCGTATCTCACAGCTGTCCTTCATGGGCCTGAACCGACTGGAAGAAGGGGAGGAGGAGCAGCAGAACGGAGGTGCTGTCGATGGCTACCTGCCTCAGGACGCCTGGCAGAGAGTGGCCCAGTGGTCCCAGTGTTGTTTCAAGACAGCGCCCACTTTCCATTACATGTATGATGTATAATATGTTACATTGTTCTAATATTTTTGCCATATTTGTGTTGAAGTGTGGGGTAACACATATACCAGCAATATTTTAAAGCTAGGGAGGGGGATTTTCTCCAGATACACCTTTTAAGTTTTTGGTTGAAATTTTCTATGTCCTGACAGAAATTAAGATCTTATGTTCTCTGAAAAAATAACGAAGAAAATCCATCAACTGTAGCAGCTGTAAACCTGTAATAACTTCGACCATCGGAAAAAACAAACCGTTTTTTTTTTTTTTTGTATCCAATCACGTCTTCCTGCTCATTTTTGACCTCTCGCATACACAAGCTCACACTGAAAGTGCGTCGCTGACAGTTAAAACAGAGTTTTTGGTCACGTTTTTAACATATATAATGATAAAGTTAATTGTTTACTTACTGCCGAATGAGACATGAGACAACGAAGTTTCTTCACAATACAAGCAATGAGCTGAGCTCCTCTTCTGCAGCAGCTGTGCGCATGCAGGTGAGTGAGACGGAGCACAGAGGGGAGGGGGGGAGAGGAGTAAAGGCAAAGCCGTCGGGGAAGCTACATTCAAAATCATGCTAGCTTTGAAAAATCGACTATCCAACCTTTAACATTGATTTTGTTCCAAAAAAAGAATGATCAGAATTATTTACAAAGTTGGTTTCAGACATCATACAAATTCTTTATTTTTTAAAGTCATAGTTATTAAAATGTATAGATTTGAACTGCAAACATGAATTTTTATGTTTAAAGCCAAAAGCAGAACACTGCCAGTGTGCGTTCAAAGATTATTTGCGAGTGCATCTGAGAATGGTGATCACAGGAGGAAATTATGTGCTTGTCTGTTGTCGGTGTAAGGTAATGGAATGCTCAACAAAATGATTTGAAGGTTTGTACTCATATTTGTCAAAAAATGTACAGGGCAAAAAAAAAAAAAAAACTGATATGCTTTAGGAAGTTCACTTTGGGTGTGATTTGTAAATTTTGATTTGTCATTTTTATCTTATTAAAAAAAAAAATATATATATATATATATATAAATGTATAATAGCTTAGAGGGAAATGGAAGGATACGTGTCTATACTGCTGACAGGACTGATAGTCATGTGTGAAAATGTTTCTGGCACTTGTACAATTAACTAAATCATATATTTTTGGCCTTTTTTCAGGATGGGTTCATTTCACACAGAGCCGCCACCTCCTAAACAAAAGGTGGAGCGACAACGCAAAGCTCCTACCAAAGAGGTCAAAAGGATAATGCCAACTCAGGTAATAACAGCTCATGTTCTTCTGTCCAATAACTCGTTAGTGAAAAAAAATGTACTGTTCATGATTAGAATTTGGTTTGTGTATTATATATTCATACATTTTCATCTGTTATTTGCAACAGTGGTTTATCAGTTTCCTGCTTTTTTTCTTTTGTCAATAAGCTGAAGAAAATGGAAGAGTCCCAGCACGAAGCCACAGAAAAAGAGGTGGAAAGGATTCTGGGATACTTGAAGAGTTATCATCACGATGACCGTGAGTTCAAAATCACAATCACATTATTAATAGTAATCTTTATGTAAGCTCTCAGATGCTCATGTGTGTCCTTCCTTTTTGCAGCAACTTCTCCCATTTCATATTACGAGTTTGTCATCGACCCTGACTCATTTTCTCGGACAGTGGAGAACATTTTCCATACCTCTTTTCTGATACGGGTGAGTCTTCTGTTAAATTTTCTTTATTTTGGGGGAGTTTATTGTCACTAAGGGTGCTGATTTAAGAGCAGTATTACTTATTAATTGCAATAATTCATGGGAGCATTATTTAAAATAGGCTGTATCATTAATTTCTATTGTTTTAGAGAAGCCCGGTGTGCTTGCTGCTCAGATTTGTGTGTGAAAAGTGAATTTATTTAGAAATATCGTTTGTGATCTCCAGCAAAATGTGTAGATCTCCCTGAGTTTCATGTTTATTAGTTTGTAAATATCAAGAAACTAATCAGCTGATATATTAAATAAGGACATTGATAAACGCAGGACATACAGTATGCTGTACATTCAATAAACTGTAAATGTAAACATTCAGGTGCTTATTAAGGCAGCAGTTGTTTCCTTTTGTTTTTCCTTTTCCAAATAATACTTAACTTTACATGCGTCCTGATCAGTAAATCTGTTATCCTGTTATCCTGGATGTACTAATTCTGCTTTTGTAAATGATCCCTTGGCCTGTTTGACCAGAGCTGCTCCAGCTCCGATTAAGACAAATTACCATATATGGCAGCTGATCAGCTGCTACTTGAAGGTTCTTCAATAACACATTTTAATCTTACGTATTTATGATTTTATTTTCAGTGTTTTGAATCATATTTGATGTTGAGAGAGTAATACGATGGCAAAACTGCTTTAAGGGAACTCTTGGCAGATCTAAAGTGCATTTGCCTTTTTAGCACTGCACCATTGGTTGTGCCTGATCATAACAGGTTTTCAGGTCAGCATCCAGAATAGTACTGGAGGAGTTTTCCATGAAGGAAAACCTGACATCAATCTAGCACTACACTACGCTCTGCTCTGTACCGGGCCGTCAAATCAGTGACTCCCCAGTCCTGTAGTGAAATTACAAACTGTGTTTCAGGATGGTTTGGCACAGATGTACCTGGACGATGAAAAACTCCCCTGTATTGGTAAGCAGTTAGTTTTTGTTTTTTGTAAATTTTGCAGGAAATGCAATGAAAATGGTGGGCAAGAAGTGCAATGTTTTGTATTTTTGTGCTTTAGCGCCTTCAGAGGATGTTGAGGGAGCAACTGCAGATTCACAAAGTCGTCAACAGTGTATCGTGTCCATCAACTACAAAGAATGGAAGGTTAGAATAACCTTAATCCAACATTAATACAAGTCACATTAATGTTTGTTGTTTCAACTTCTCATTTGTGACTTTTGTACTTTCTCAGGATCTCATAGAAGTCTTTGAAATCAAAAACGGGATGATCCAGCCTGCAAACACTCTTATTGAATAATGCATCACCCCAATGTTTTTTACTGTGTTTAACAAACTTACATACTTGTTTTAAGCATTTTATTAGTTCTGTTTTCATGTTCAAATTTTACATTTTGATTAATAAAATAACAAGACATTGTCAGTTTCAATTGTGCTGTGTCATGTTTGTGAGTCTTGGTAATCCCTTGTGTATATCTTTGCAAATGGAGCGATGTATTTGTCTGATTTTGGCTTTTTCCGATATTTAAATACGTTAGGGTTTGATCGTGATTAGTCATCATTGTGTGACTTCATAGTCACATGAAACTGTTAACAGTATGGTGCCTGCAAACAGCCCTGAAAATATTCTTCAAACTTGTCCAAATATAACCCCCATTTTAGGGGTAGATCAGTTATTCTCGCCCCCTTTTTTTTCTCTTGCATAATCTTCTAACCCTGTTGGAGACCAAATGAATGATAGAGCTGTGAAGGACACGATAATGCAGTTTGAAGATGAGTATTTGCATGCAAATCAGACTTTTGGAATCCTATTAATATTCACAATGTATGAATGAGCTTCATGAGATCTTGTTTGTTTGACACTAGCATCATCGTGCCTCCTCCTCATGACTATCACCATCATCACTGTGCACTTTTGGCTCTTTTTAAAGAGACAGGCACTCTGCTGCCTCCCATCCTCTCATCTGAGCATTCTCTCTGTGCTTTGAAGCTCTGCACGGGAGAGAGGCTACAATTCAGTGTGGTTGTTATATAACAATGGCTTGATAGTAGATGTGTAGGGAGCTCCACTGGCATCAGTCACTGAGGCACAGAGGCGTTCACAGACGAACAGCCGTTCAGAGATTCTTCAGCTCTGGCGATGCTGAGTCTGACTGGGAACGATGCAGTTCTGCAGGAAGGTTCTCTGCCAGCCGTGTAGTGCCAGAGTCACTTCACCAGAGGAGGATATGGAATACAAAATGGGGAGCTGCATTGGAATCTCACTCAAAAAGGTAAACAGTGAAAAGGTGGCGTGCTTGACAGAGGCTGCCTGTTATGTGACATGTCTGAATGTGAGCTGGAGGAGAACAGCCAAGTCTTCTCTCAGCTGTAAGGATGGATGGAGATGCTGCATCCTTGCATTCGAGGAGGAGGGGGTGGGGAGGGGGGGGGATGGCATCAGCTGTGAAAGGGAGCATTGGAAGCAGACGAGGGAGAGAAGGAAGGGGGAGCTGAGTAGGAAAGAAATTGCTGCTGATGGTAGTGGCAGAAGACGAAAGCTTAGAGAGAACTCTGCAATGCAGTAAATAATACTTTCATAAATCAGCTGACTGAACACTGGCAATACGACTTAAACATTGTTGAATCCTGAGAAAAAAGGCAGACAGCAAAAACATTTATCCTTCCAGAAGCCTTTCACTTCAGGGTCCTAGTTAGAATGTCCCTCTTACCCCAAATAGCAGAATGTAAAAGCCATAAACATAGAAATGCTACAGGTGGTATTAATAACTAACTGACTGAGGGCCAAAATAAAGACCTAAATGTCACACACATACTGTAATTGCACCAAATTGTAAAGCCAATAAGCCAACGTCGCTAGCATCGTGTGTGTTTGTGTGTAAACAAAAGTTGAAATTTTCTACTAACCACAAGAAACTTCTCTGCAGGGACTTTGTGTGATTACATAAAATATACACAATCAAGTGTTTTGAAAATATGTTTTATTACCTAATGAAGCCTTTTTCTGTTTATAAAACAGGAAGTGGCACCCATAATGAAGAAGCAGTTGCCATGGCAATAAAGTAGATATTCTTGAGTCATACCAGATATGACCACTCGGTTGCTTTTGACATAGAATGGGTGATACTTCTTAGACTTACTGTATCTTAGGGTTTGTTTTTTTTACTGTGTTGTGTGTGGTGAAATCCATCAGATGTGTTGTGTCAAATTGAGATTTGATTTGGTCCTTTGGTGTGTTATTGCTGTTTCTGATTATTGCTAAAACAGGCTGTCTGACTTGGTACTGTCAAGTGTAATTACGAACCTATTCATGGCAATAGGTGATGCTATAGCACAACATGGTTGCATTGTGGTTTGATTGTGCTGCAGGAACATTTATTTTTCCATGCATGAGGTGTGCTGTGGCTGTACAAGGCTAGAAACCATAAACCTGGTGATGTTTCGTTTTTTGAACATTCTCAATCCATCCTTGGGCGTCACCAACGCTTGTTTGTTTACAATCTCACTCACCCACCACATATGGCTTCCCCAGCTCCAGTTTGACCTCCCTCACTCAAATGACTCCTGTTGATCTTGGCCTGGCTTCTAGCCTCCATCCCGGGACCAGTGTAAATATAGCAACCTAGAAACCGGGGCTCCTCAGAAGAAAGAAGAGACACATCGGCCTTGATTGTGGCGGTAAACACAGAGTGGGAGGTTTGTCAAAGGTGGCATTGTGTTTGGAATAATCTTTGTGTTCCATCGGTGAGTAGTTTGGTGTTGGTGAGTTGTAGTATTTTCAAGTATTGGAGCATTGAGAAGAAAAAGATTCATGGTAGAATACTGAAGGTTGCATTGTGACTAATTTGTTTTATGAATGTATTTGTAAGGAACATTCTTTTTTTCAAATATCTACAGTTCAATCTGTCAGGTGATTAGAATTACCAGTAGTTTAAATCCTAATCTATTCTGCTTCATTCTTGAACCATTCTGTAACCTCAAAGGGATCTATTTTTTTTAAATTATTTTTTATTGTGAGCATTATCTTTATCTGAGGAAAGCCAATGTTATATAGTTTTTTGTTTGGACTTCTTGTTTTGTTTGCTCTTTGCTGTATATTTAGTTTAACGGCAGGTCACAGTCAGGGCAGGGGAACATAAAACCCTTGTGACGTCCGTCCAAGTAGTTGTCTCATGTTACCAGATTGACAGGTCATGATGAGGTGATTATCAGTCAAATCACATGATCATGTGATTTCCCCCGGTGCTTTCCATGTGGTTAGACTGCCCAGAAACACTTGTGTTAAATCAGTCTGAGAGCTGAAATTATACCCCATTCACGCAAACTATCAAACACAGGGAGCAAGGTGTCTCACTGAGGAATAAATACATCAATCTGATGAGAGAAACGGCCAAATATTCAAAGGGAAAACTGACCTACTGTCAGAATAAATCCTCCTTAGGGATTTGGTGTGCATGACTAATTGTGCACGGGCATGGAATAAAGGCTAACTGCAGTGAACAGGGCAGAACTCTATTTTTAAAGTGTTGCATATTCAGGTCAATGCTTTCTGAGTGAACACAGTGTTACCAACGCATGGCCTGCAGACACACAAGGAATGCACCAACAACCTTTCTGTGACACACGTTCACTACTGAGCTGCAGAATAGGCATTAAAGACAGATGTGCTAAAAAGTTCAATCATTAATATGAAAGGGTTCAAATTAAAAGTGTAATAGCGACCATTTTGGCTCTAACTTTGAACCCATTTGTAAGCTATTTGGCAGCACATCGCCATTGTATACCAAATCAGTATGAATTAGCAGAGGTGTGGACTCAAGTCTCAAATTTGATGACTTTAGACTCGACAAAATCCCAAAGGACTTGCAACTCGACTTAATGATCAATAAGTCGGCTCAATCCCCTGCTGTCACCCGAAGGTCCACCTATAAACAAACTGACAGCCAATCAGGAAGCAGCTGAAAATGTCAAGCTGAGCTGAGACGTGCACACACTAGCAGAGAAAATGATTTTAAGATTACACAGTGATTAGCAATTGATTTAGAAAATGTACACCTGGTTCTACATCCCAGTATGATTATTGTTTGTGAGCTTGTGGCGTGGACGAGCTGATGGCGGCAGCTGCGGCTCGGGGCAGTAACTACAGAGTGATACGTGCATTCATGTTAGACGCTCTAGAACACCAGAAAATGCTCCAATAACACAAGATAAAGTCCCTACATTTGTCCCTAGTCTCTTTTGAGCATTGACAAAAGATACTGGTAAGGGAGGCTATAGTTTTGGTTTTGAAACGGAGGTAGTATTTTACATACTGTAGCTTTAACAGAGGAACTGTGAGAATTGGAAAATATAAAAAACTGGATTTTTTTTTTTATTTTTAACGAAAGCAGTGTCAGATTACATCACTATTATTCGACAAATATCTACTCTGTTCAAGTACTCTAACTCATTGTTTATTTATATCAGTTGAATAAACTTGTTCTGTAAAATGGCACTAGCTAAATGTCCATCCTTTCCACCTTATTCATGGGGACGCTACCTTTTGATATGCAAAACTTCTGATATGACAAATAGATAAAACACTAATAAAAAAAAAATACTGCTTAACTCTCACCAAAAACACAAACTTGCCTTTCACAATAAGAGTTAGCTATTGTTAGTTATTAATAACTCTAAAGTAATCTTAAGAAGCACCTCTTTATTGATTAACCAATTCCTAACAACTGCCTCTTCTTTTGCACAGGTTTAGCCAATGAACATTTTTAACAGTAGCGCCTCCAAGAATAAGGCAAATACAAAAGTACAGCATTTTAGAAAAGGGAACCCACGTTGTCCAATTCATTCAGATGCAGAGGTGACAAGTAACGACGTACAAATACATGGTTTTTATTGTAGTATTTCTTTATTTGGTGACTTTTTTTTAACTTTTACTCCTTACTATTTTAGACAAATACCTGCACTTTCTACTCCTTACGTTTTAAAAATGAGCTTGTTATTTTTAAGACCTTTGAAGATGACGTCACAACAAAAAGTAAAAGTAAAAAGACGTAAACCAATAAAAATGTTAAACTCATAGCTGCTCAGGAAACATATTTAGTTTAGTTCATTGTACCAGTTTTCCACTAGTTCTTAAAAAGATAAAAGATATGGAATTTGCTGGTTTGAAAAACCAGTCTTATTACTGAAGGTGGATTTGTTTTACATTTTAATTTTTTAACTTAAGTACATTTAGTAGCACGTACCTTTTTACTTTAACTCAAGTAAGGGAGCAACTTCAATACTTTTACTTTTATCAGAGTCATTTTTTTTATTCAAGTATCTATATTTTTATTTGAGTACTGAAGTACTTTTTCTACCTCTGTTAAGAGGATACTGATTTGAGCTTTTTCCTCAACATATATATTGGTCAGTAAAGTTTTCCACTTAAGCAAAAGGAAGGACCTTGGGTTCCTAATCCCTGAAACCACTCACATGTTCCCCTTTCCCGTCATGCTCCTTTTACTTCATACCAAAGTCCTCTAATCCCAGTGAAGCACAGCTCTGTGAGTACTGGGAGAACACAGATTCAGTCTGGATTCTCTGTGTTCATCACTGGCTGACGACTTTTCTGTCATTAGTTTGTTTGCAGCCAGCTGATGTGGGAGGCTGCTGTGGTCAGTTGTGGCCCTACAGCTGGTTGAACCATGGGGAACGAGAGCAGCACTACTGAAGCCTTGGTAAGGGTCAACATGCTGACACTGAGTGGGTATGGCTGCGTCCTGCTGATGCTTCTGTAGTTATGAAACCTTTAAGGCACAGACTAAACTAACATGCACTTGCATGGCCTGCTTATTGCCGGTTCTATTTCAATACAAAAGAGCATTTATGTGTTTCTAAAGTGATCATATCCAGTAGTCTATTGATTCTAAATGTCAATAGACAAAAACAAACAAAACTACCAAAAATGCTATATATGTGTGGCAAAGTAAACTCTACCCAACCGAGCAATTTGAAGCCTCATTTCCATCAGCAAATCACATCCATCACTAAAATTACATGACAAATGTACATTGTAAATTTTATTATTGATTGCATGTTTTATTTATACAGCACTTTGTACTTTTTTTTTTTTTTTTGATAAGTGCTCTATAAATAAAGTTTAAGATTATATTATTATTATCACCAGGGTAAGCAATACAGTAGGAGACTTAAGTGCACATATAAATACATGCTTGTGCTTTTTATTTTTCTGAGAGGCACATTTCAAATATTTTTGAGATGAGAAATAATAGCTATATCCCTACTTGAGCTATGACAGTACATAAAACCTAAAATATGATTATTAATTCACTATAGTGTTGATTTTAATTGGCTTAAAGTGTACGTTTTTTAGTATTCTTAAAATAAATGTTTTTGTTTTGCTTTAAATTGCCTGCCAACAATTGAAATGTTTAATTTCCTATTCTCTTAGCAAGTGTTTAAAGAAAGACTGCATTCATTTATTCTGAATGTGGTGTCGAGCTGCAGACAGAATTTTCAACTGAGCAATTTAGGATTACCTTAATAGGATTATCACCAACTTTAGCCTCCGTATGTACAATGGTGTGCTTTTTGTATGAACTATATGCTTCAACGGAATTAACAGCATGTTGTTCATGCTCTGAGACATTGGTGCTTTGTTTTTATTGTGCTGATGCTGATTCCAAGCAACAGCAAAGATCAGTGGTGTCAAACTCATTTTAGTTCAGGGGCCAAATACAGTTTGATCTGAAGTAGGATCCAGAGTTTGCACCTTTGTCAGATCAGGTCTCTTCATATTTTAAGTATCCCCTCCATAATTTTATATACTGTTTAATTTGTGTATCAGTGGGATTTCCTAAACTTCTGTGACTTGAGCATGGTTCCCTTAAAGGCATAAATTAATTAAAAAAAAAAAAAAAAAAAACATATATATGTATGAGAAAAAGGTTCATGTGATTACTTCATTAGTAAGTAAATACTGTCTTCTTTATAAAATATAGCTAACTAATAATTGTATCTCAATGTCAGAAGCATGATTAAATGGCCTCTACAGCATAAATTAATGCGGTTTCAATAAATTATTAAAAAAAGACAGTATATTATTGAACAACAGTATTGCTAATTTGTGGTCGATTTGTCCAAAATGAAAAAAAGAAGCATAAAAACAAGCAGCTAAATGGTCCTATTATTGTGAAATTGATTGATAAATGTTTCTGAGTACCTCCTGTAATGTGCTCTTGTACCCTTAGGGGTACACGTACCCATGGTTGGGAATCACTGCTCTAAAGGGATCAGATTTGGCCCCCAGGACTAAACCTTCCAAAATAATAATAATAATACAAAAAATTAATAAACAAACGTGAAAAATTAAAATAAAATACATGTAAAAAAAATGTAAGTTGGAAAAAGTACATTTAAATACTTAATTAAATAAATAAATACATGCAAAAGTATTGTCAAAAAAAAAAAAAAAAAAAATATATATACATATATAAGAAATATATGTAGAAATAAAATATGGAAAATACAAACATAATTTATTTTATTTTTTCTACTTGTATTTATTTAATTATTTATTCCATACATTTTGTTTTTTGCTTTTATTTTTTACTTGCATTTATTTATTTAAGTAACGAGCTTTACCATTTCATTTCCGGTTTCAGCCAGAAGGGGGCGCTCCTGACAATGTTGTTCTGTTTCCACCTATGGACGACCCCCCTGAGTCCTGTCAGGTATCACTCCTCCATTGTCCTTTCTTGCATGAATGAAAGCTTTTAGGCTTGTGACGTCACTTCACGTGGTGACACTTCATTATAGGAATAGTTTTTAAAAAGCTGTCAGTCAGTGTTGGGGTTAGAGAAGCTAAAGTCACACTTTGGCCTTTGAAATGTAGGTCAATGCAGGGAAAGGGAGGTGTGTGTGTGTGTGTGTTTGAGTTGTTTGTAACCAAAGCTCTTTGAGTGTAACCTGATCCTCTCTAAGGGGTTATTTAGTACATCATGCCCAACCCTTGGCCCAGTTCCCATCCTTCACCTGCAGAGGCAGTCAGGATACACAGCAGCACACAGAGGAGGAGGAGGAGGAGGAGGAGGAGGAGGAGTCTGGAGTACAGTTTACTGTGTAGGGGGAGGAGAGTGTTCAGTGCTCAGCCTTCTGTTGGTGTGTGTGAGGTGGTGGACTCAGGGTTTTTAGGGTCCACAACATGCTGCAGAGTCAGCAGCCCAGGAGACAGCTTTAAGGAGGAAGTCTAGCATGTTTGTAGCATCCTCAGCCTGCTTTCACAGCCTCAGCCCTGCACTGTGAGCTGTGTCTACAGCATCCACACTCACAGTCACCTTCAGCACTGCTGGGTAAGTGTAAAACCCTGAGAGGAAACTAAGGAAGGATGGAGGGCAGTGGATGTGTTTTTGTTTTTAAATGTTTTGTTGCAGCAGCAGCAGTAGACCTCCTTACTCTTGTTTACAACAGTCGTGTAAATAATTACAGTTAAGTTTGCACATGGGCACTGACATGTTGGATTTTAACACCCTCTGCTTGTTTTCTTTTGGTGAATTAATAACAGAGGGATTGTGAATGTGTTCAAACTAACAGAAACAAGGGCTGTGATTGTCATTGAGCTTCCACATGCTCCTCAAGAGCCAATGACAATACATACAGTACGACTCATTACTGTAAGTTTAGATAAACAACTGTAGCTCTTTTCTTTCCTTATGTTTGCAACTTACAGCAGAGGTTCCCAACCATTTTCTAGTCGTGGCCCCATTTTGATATCACAAATGTTTTTTTTCTTCCTCTCTTTTTCTAGAATTAGTTTTTGATCTTGTTTGTTATGAATTTTATTTGAACTGGATTTATGTTTGAAAAAGTTTAATTACGTATGTTTGATATTGTGTGTGTGTGTGTGTGATGTGTTTATTAAGATAAATCTTCTTTTTTTTATCTAAAAGTATACATATATGTATATATAATTAGTTGTCCCCACATGGGGTCACTACCCCATGGTTGAAGAAACACTGACTTAGAACATTGTGTTTTCTATAATTCAGGCATTAAACCCAACAGTTGAGAACAAACTGCAGCCTTATAATAATTTATATTCAGGTGTGATGCTTTTGTAGATTTGGAATATAAAAATGTTCCATATTTCATATGACTGATTGTAACTGTTTATGTAAGATGATCATCTGTAACACGGGGACATTTGTCATGTCACTGACTCACGTTGGTCTGTCTGTAAATCCCTGAAGGTGGAACCAGGGCCACACGTGATGTTTGTGTTGTCATGCAAACACTCATTTGGCCTGAGATTGTTTTGTTTGCTAACATTAAAGTAAGGGTTGGCTGAGAGTCACCAGTTGGTCGAAATATAGATAAAGTCTTTCACTCCTTGATTGAGGGATACAACACCCTAACAAACCTAAATCTCAATATACACTGAACAAAAACATAAACTCTAAAACATTTTCTATGAACACAAAATACCTATTTCGCACAAATATTGTTCACAAATGTGTCTAAAGCTGTGCTAGTGAGCACTTCTCCTTTGCAGAGATAATCCATCCCACCTCACAGGTGCTGCATATGAAGATGCTGATTAGACAGCATGATCATTGCACAGGTGTGCCTCAGGGTGACCACAATAAAAGGCCACTCTAAAAATGTTCAGTTTTATCACAAGTTCTGAGAATTGAATGTTCATTTCTCTACCATAAGACGTCTCCAAAGGCGTTTCAGAGAATTTGGCAGTACATCCAACCAGCCTCACGACCGCAGACCACGTGTAACCACACCAGCCCAGGACGTCCACATCCAGCATGTTCACCTCCATGATTGTCTGAGACCACCCACTCGGACAACTGCTACAACAATGGGTTTGCATAACCAAAGAATTTCTGCACAAACTGTCAGAAACCGTCTCAGGGAAGCTCCTCTACATGCTTGTCGTCCTCATCGAGGTCTCGACTTGACTGCAGTTTGTTGTCGCAACCGACTTCAGTGGGCAAATGCTCTTATCTCTGCAAAGTGCCCACTAACACAGAGTTAGACAGATTTGTGAACAATATTTGTGAGAAAGTAAAAACAAAAGTCTTGTGTTTATATTTTTGTTCAGTGTATGTTGTATTTTGAAATTAAAGTTAATTTTGCCTCTTTAAAATAAATAAATTTAAAAAAAATAATGTTTTTTCTTTCAAATTCAAGCATCTAGGTGCTGAGATCAGAACACATTACTCCAGGTTTAAAGTCTTTACACTGGCTCCCATTCAGCCTCAGAATAGACTAGAAAGTTCTGCTTCTGGTGTATAAACCTGTGAATGGTTTGGTCCAGAATACATCATTGAGATGTTAGTCAGGTATGAACCCAGCAGGTCTCTCAGATCTATGGACACATTTTTGGTTGGGCAGGTTGTTATTTTATCAAACCCACATGGGATTTAACATTCTTTGTTGAAGCTTTGCAGTTGCACTTTATTCCCAATATTGACATTTGTTTTCACTTTTTTAATTAAAAGAAAATACTTGCAATAATTAAATCCAGTGTCTTTTTTTTTAAAGGGGAAAAATGTAGTTCTCAAAGTAAAAAAAAATCGGGATTTTGTTTTGAGCTGAAATCGTGCCTTCGTCTATCCAACGATTTATGTCAATCATAAAACTATCTAGTAAGACTGGTTTGATGATAACTACTTTTGAGCCAAAGTCATTTTTTTTAAAATGCTGTGAGAAAAAAAACCCTAGATCCAACACCCATATGAGGTGTGTCTAAGATAGAAAAGTTTAGATGTCTTTCAACCATTCCTTTGACCTGTTAGTTGTTTCCTGCTATGTTACTGAGGAGCCGTGCACATTGCTCTGTGATCCTTTAAGCAAAGAAATGCCTGTGGTGAAGGTAAGAAGTGCTCGGACTCACTATGCAAATAATAGTTTACCAAAGGTTGTTTGTTCACGTGGAGTTCGTCTTTGAGCGTCAACTCCAGGCTGTTCATATTTGCTCACATTTGTTTATGTACACAGTGTTTTCTTCTATTAGAGTCTCCAGCATATTCTTACTGTTGATCTCCTTCCTCCACAGGCGGAAGGACGCTCTGAGAGTGTGACCCAGAGCAACAATAGAGCATCACTGACGGGATCCTCCAGCTACCAGCACGGTGTCCACTCCCAGCCACTGGTCCCAGACGTGCCGGTCATCACCGGAGTGGAAGAGAGCAGATGTTCATCTGCAGACCAGGATGACAAGGAGGAACTGGAGTTTCCTCATGACCTGCTGCCCAGTTTAGACTTCAGCAGTGAGCTCAACATATGGGAGTCCTCACTGGGGTGAGTACACAAAAATAAAAAGACCCACACACTTGTACATTGTGATGTAATAACATCAGGGGAAGCGTTCTGTTAAAAGAAACCGTTCTACCTGCACGAAAACCACCAATGACCACCATGAGGCTAAAAGGTTTTTGACCCACGACTCTCCTCAGTATGTACCAGGAAGTGTTTTGGTGTGTGTGCTGCAGTGTTTATTTTTGAACTGTTAAATGTGTGAGTCATAAATACACACCCCTGTTCAAATGCCAGGTTTTGTGATTTAAAAAAATGTTTTCCACCTTTAATGTGACCTATAACCTGCACAATGCAATTGAGAAACAAACTGAAACCTTTAAAGGGGAAAAATACAAAAAAAAACTTAAGATAACCTGGTCGCATCAACATGTACACCCTTACACTAATATTTTGTTGCAGCACCTTTTGCTTTTATCACATCACTCAGTCTTTTTGGGTGAAAGTCTATCAGTGTGGCACATCTTGATGAGGCAATATTTGCCCACTTTTCTTTACAAAACTGCTCCAAAGCTGACAGATTGCAAGGGCATATCCTGTGCACAGCCCTCTTCAGATCACCCCACAGATTTTCAATCGGATTCAGGTCTGGACTCTGGCTGGGCCATTCCAAAACATCAATCTTATTCTGGTGAAGCCATTCTTTTGTTGATTTGGCTGTGTACTTAAGGTCACTGTCATGTTGAAAGATTAAGTTCCTCTTCATCTTCAGCTTTCTAACAGAAGCCCAAAAGGTTTGTGCCAAAATTATGGCCAAAAAGTTCAACCTTGGTTTCATCGGACCATAACACATTTTCACACATGCGTTTGGGGGACTTCAAATGTGTTTTTGCAAAATGAAGCCGGGCTTGGATGTTATTCTTTGTAAAATAAGGCTTCCTTCTTGCCACCCTACCCCATAGCCCAGGCATATGAAGAAGACAGGAGATTGTTGTCACATGTACTACACAGCCAGTACTTGCCAGAAATTTCTGCAGTTCCTTCAATGTTGCTGTCGGCCTCTTGGAAGCCTCCGTGACCAATTTTCTTCTCATCTTGTCATCAATTTTGGACGAACGTCCTGTTTTTGGTAAAGTCACTGTTGTGCCATATTTTCTCTACTTGATGATGGCTGTCTTCACTGTTTTCCATGTTATATTTAATTCCTTGGAAATTATTTTGTACCCTTCACCTGACTGATATCTTTGAACAATGAGATCCCTCAGATGCTTTGGAAGCTCTCTGCGGACCATGGCTTGTGCTGGAAGATGTGGCTACAAAAATATCAGGAAAAGCCTACTGGAAGAGCTGAACTTGATTTGGGGTTAATCAGAGTCACTTTAAATGGTGACAGTGTGCTGACTCCAATTTAACATGAGTTTGAATGTAATTGGTTAAATCTGAACACAGCCTTGTCCCCAGTTATAAGAGGGTGTGCACACTTTTGCAACCTCATTCTCTCAGTTTTTTTATTTTGACTTCACCTCCCTGAAAAGTTTCAGTTTGTTTTTCAAATGCATTGAACAGGGGTGTGTAGACTTTTTATATCCACCGTACATCAAGAAGGTAATATTTTCAGTGGCGTCTGTTAGCAGGATTACATCAAAAGTACTTAACGGATACATTTTGGAAGAGATCTAGATCAATATACTGGTTCTGGATCAGTTTAAAAAGACTTTTCAAAAAATGAGGGATACCTATTGTATCGTTATTAATGGGTTTAGAAATTTCTTCCAAACCATACCATGATTAGGATCACTGATCCAGATAACTGCCAGTATCTGGCAAAGAAGATATTTGGCGCTAGGCAGAGGTTTGCGCTCTGAGAGGAAATGAAATGGCTCCTAAATGCCATTAGCACTGACAGTGTTGACTCTCACTTTTGTTGTGTTTGTTAGCCTTTTGTTGCCAAAACAGGACAGAACTTTGGCATTGACTACACCTAACACGTGAGGAGAGTCCTGCTGGTTCTACCAGCTAGAAGGTAGCATCATATCCTGTAAGTCCTGGAAGTCACAGCATGATTCTTCCAATAAACTAACAAGTTTCCATCCCAGAGACGCCCCGTTGTTTAGAAATTTGAAAGACAATTCAAACACCTGTACCTTGTTATTTGGTTCCTCTATACCATTCCTGAACCACTTCTGCTGATTTAGTCGGGCATGCTTGGTCTCAGCAAATTTTTTTCACTAGTAAAGCAAACTCTTGTTCAACATATTAGATTTGACAGATTTTCCATTACACCTCAATGCATTTGGGTGTGTAAATTATTACTTTTGTTTGCAGCGCATTACTCTTTATTGTCCTGTTAGGTAACATTCTGTGGAAAGTACTATTATCAGGCGTCTGGTGGTTCTTTTTGCAGCAGAAGGAACAAATACCAGCATCTATCTGTGAATGACGTGCTTACATGTGTGTAGGCAGTGGATGATTGTAAACCTACACACATTCACCCAGTGACTCATGGGAAACACTAGTGCTACATGTTTAATAGGAATTGTTGTCCAAAGCCTCCCACTGCCTTTGTTGTTAATGTTGCATTGTAAATCTTGGTGCTTTTTGTGGTAAAAAATAATTTAATGATTGAATCACACTACTTATGTCCAAATGTGTGTGTGTGTGTGTGTGTGTGTGTGTATGTCAGCAGAGCACACTGTAGCTCAGGTGAGAGGAAAGTGAAGCATCACGTTGAAGTCTATCATCCAGCAGAGGCTTTAGATTCCAGGTACTGCGATCTGCGAAGACTCAGCATGACGGGAGACAGAAAGTCTGTCTTTTTTGGGGGTGTGTTGAGCATTTGATGGGAAATGAAGACGCATGGAGTGAAACAACCAGCTGACAGATTGATGTGACTAATGCTGGAGTGTGTGGTAGACGTGTCCTGACATGTGATGATAACCATTTTAACCTTCTTGCTTAAGTTAATTACCTGTTGCTTCAACGAATGCTCTGCCTCTAGCGCAGGATGGTGTGTGTTATTTAAACAAGTGCCAGGTTTTTCCTGTGCAGAGTTTGCATGTTCTCCCAGAGTGTAGGCTGGTTTCCTCTTGGTTCACTTTTTTACCCCTACATTTCTAAAACTCTACAGGTTAACTGGATTTTTTAAATTGACAGTGGGAGTGAAATTGTGTGAATATGCGTGTGATTGTTTATTTGACCTGTTGAGGATAGAAAGTGGAGTCTTACACATTTACACTTTTTAAAAATATATATGCAGTATCTTTAATACAAAATGGGAGCTAATCCTTACATAGGACTACTTACATCTCAAATAAAGAAACAGCGTGCTCGTAAATACTGGGTATATTTCACTTGAGGTGAAGGCAGGCAACAGCGTGCTGGATGGAAAAATTTAACAAGCTTCAAATGGTGAAGTTTGTTTTGCTCCCTCTCCCTTTAGCTGGGTGTGTCAAGTGAATCCGATCCAGGTTCAAGTGGTAGGTTGGCAAAGGCAGCGAGTGGCACGCTGTCAGGTCAGAGATTATAGTATATTTACAACCGACAAAGCCTTTGTGTTACAATTACAGGGGCCGGTAGCCACTATTAGGAGTCATGATGGTGGGAGCAGTAAATCAAACCCTTTTCCTTAAAACTGAAAATAGACAAAATGTTGACTGGGAAGCACATGCTAAAGATGCAGTTATTGCATTTTTAATTTTCATCAAAAACAAAGCAGGGATTTAACAACTATTGGATGCTACAATAAATCAACAGACACTAGACAACGAATATATATTTTTCCTTTTTTCTAGTTCTGTTCCTCTTTGTATTCTAATTAGAAAAAAATTATTTCCCTACTCAAATAAAAGAAGACTGAAATAATTTATTCATTTATATAGATTAAAATTAATCGCTTTTGTAAAAAGACTAAATGTTCAATTTCAACATTTGTTTATTATTAACACTCACATGCTTAGAAACTTTAAAACCAAGCATGAAGGCATCCTAAAAAATGCTGAACGTGTGCATGAGCTTCTACTATGACAATCAGTGCCTGGTGTGGCCTCGTGGAATTAGCAGCTGTGCGTCTGCTCCATCCTAACTGTCACTCTACCCCTGCTTCAGGCCTCATGGCTGTGACCCACTTATCACAGATGTCCAACCTACACCTCAGCCTGTTGCCTCACCTCAGCCTGGTAGCCCAGCCCTGAACCGGTCTCAGTCCATGTTCATAGACCAGGAACTCCAAGAGGCCATCCAGGAATGCGAGGAGCAGATGGCGTCACTGGGCATGCTCACTCCCACTCCTTCCCAGCCCTCAATGTCTGAAAAAGTTAACAGTATCAAGCAAAAAACTGGGAGCGTGAAAGAGTCAAATGAATTACCGCCGCCACCACCAGTTATTGTCCAGCCAGGAGCTAGCAACAAGAGCCATGGAAAAATGAGTACACATGGAAACAGTGAGGGTGAAAACAGTCAGAAAGACACAGTTGTGTTTAGTTTCAGGGATTACATACTGGGCATGGGGAATAGTGCTGAAAGTGAAACAAAAGCAGCCCAGGGTCTGAGTACATCTTCAGAAATTAGGACAGAAAAAGGAATAAAGTCAGATGAACTGGAAGAAACTTCCCAACAGACAACAGATTTATTTGTGGAAACCACAAGAGAATCTGCTCTCAATGAGCACAGGGATGTTTTCGGGGTTGGAAATGTCTTAAAGGCCATAATGGAGGAAAATGACCCATTGATTTACAGTGCAGCAGTTAATGATAATAACACAGACACAATAACCGCATCTCTAGACATAGAAAAAGAATGTCAGAATGATGACTTCAGATTAAACTCGTGCAAAGTACAAAATGAAAGGGAGATTTCAGAAAATGAATCACCAGAGGGTAAAAACTCTACAGTGGATTCATTTATATTATCAGAACAGCCATTAGAAGCAAAGACAGGGAGAAACACAGAGTTCAGCACATACCAGCACACAACTCCAGCAAGTGACAAAACAATCGGACTCAGCAAAGAGACAAAGAAACGTAAACGTAAGAAGAAGAAAAAAAGTGAAAAGGACACAGAGCTTGAACTGAAATCCAAAACGACACGAGAGTCTAGTAATGGAACAGATGCTGGGTCCCTCATTAAAGCAGAAAATCACACAGATTCACCAGCGAACGAATGGTTAGTGTTAGAGGCAGATTCTCAGTCTGTGATTAGTGTGGATGAGCAGGATAATAAGTATGATCATGAACAGGGAAAACTCTTTAGCCCAAAATCGTCATCCTCTAGTATGCAGGATCCTCTTCTTGTATTCTGCACACCTGAGTCCAACCAGAAACACCATCAATCTGATAACCACAGCCACATGAAAAGTCTGAGCCCACAGATGGAGCTACATGTAAATTTAACTAAAACCGGGAGCCTAAGTGTCCCGATTCATACTACAGTTATTGAAACAGTTCCTTCTACTGACAGTAGTTCAGATACGTTAACAGACAAAGCTACAGATATAGAAGCAAAAGTATTCACACGAGAAAATCAGAGCCTTCTTTCTCACAACCAAACATGTGTGGGAGCAATTTGCCTGGAGAGTGCTTCTGAACAGGTTTTATTGGTGGGCTCTGCGTTGCCACTGGCAACACTCGTGATGCCAGAAGTGATAGAAACCAAGGGAGAGCGAGTGAGCGAGATGTGTGATTCAGTGGAGAGAGAGGCCACTGTATCAGTAGCAGAGAGTGAGAAGAGAGAAGAAAAGAACAAACAGGAAGGCAGAGAGGACTGCAAACTCCTGGGCAGCCCACCTCAGCTTCCAATAATCTGTTTACAGGAGAAATACTCACTCGCATCTTTAGCCAAAGAGGGAGAGGCTGATTTTGTGGAAAGCTACAGCAGCAAAATGCCACACAGCTCGACAGAGAACGAGATTAAGGGACTGAAGGACACGGATGTTCGCACTTTTGATGCGGAGCTCTCACGTAATGAAGAAGGAGACATAGAAAAGGAGTCTCTCCGGACAGAGGACTTTAAAGACATCTATCCTCTTGGGCTCCAGCCTGCTTCTGATGCTACATATCATCATGTTACAGGATCAGAAAGAATAGAGGCAGGAAGCAGAGGCGAACAAGAAGTGGATGAGATAAAAGCAGTGCTTGAAGAGCACAGTTCTTGTAACCAACCAGAAGGATCAGCTGGAGGACTGTCATCAGTCGAGACTGAGGTGTGTCCATCGATAAATGTTGCAGAGTCACAGTTCAGGTCACAAGACTGGAGTGAACGACTCGTTACCACAGCCGATCAGTTTCTTTTTCTGCCCTGCCAGGAGCAGCATAACGCACCTCGACCTGCTGTTAGTGAGGACAGCTCCAGCAATACAAAAAGACGGATAACAGCAAAGATGAAAGAGATGGGCTCTTTAAATAAAGAGCAGTCTTTAGGACAAGCTTCTGCAGAGTTGCCCATCACGGAGGTAACCCACAGCCAAGTTTGCCTGCCAAACACTTTGACTTCTTCACGGAAAATCCCACCCATGCACCAGGCAAGTGGTTATGTTCAAGTCCAGCCTGGTAGTTCTATTGAAGCAGGAACATTTGAAATTCCAGCTGAAATTCAAGGCAAATCTAATAGTCAAAGCAGCAGCACTCCATCTTCATTGGGTGTGCGCGAGAGGAACAGAGTTCACTTTGCTGACAATGTGATGGACAAAAGGATTTCAGTGGATTTAACTCACATGTTAAAACCAGCTCTGAACTTTGCATCTCTGCCCCCACTGACTGTTTATGAGAGTTTACAATACCCTATTGTTGAGGCGAGCTACACTTTCCCTGAGGTTCTAAGCTTGAAAAAGAAAGAAGTCCCAACAATTGAAGCTCTTATAAAAGATAAGGAAGCTGACCCTCCAAAGCCTCAGGAGGATTTCCAGCTGAAAGAGATAGATACAAAGACTGGCGATAGCAAAGAGAAAAGTGTCATAGATTCACCAGAAAACAACAGCTTGGAGAGAACCATTTTAGATGTGCAGTCCATGACGGAGGCTTGCTCGAAACAGCCTCCGCACCCTGAAAATAAAAACCAGACTAATTTTATCTTTTCACAAACCACAGAATGTGCCGACCCTGATGTCCTTCCAGTTGTTCAGAGTGACTTGCATGAAGGAGTTGAAAAACATAATCAATCCAATAGTGATGTGTTACAAGCTGATTTTAAAGTTGCTGGTAAAGCTGACCAGTCCACAGAGTCACCTTTAACAAAGATGGATACCATTAAAGAAGAAGAGAATAACCAATTCCATCCCTCCAACTCTATGACTTCAATCAGTGCCTGCAAGCCATCAAGTGACATCTCTACTGGTTTTCCTGCTAGTGATACTGAACACAAATTCAAACAAGATCCTAACTTGAACTGCCCAGGCTTTTTCCTGACACAACCATATGAGCCCTGTCATCAGCCCATGTCTCCTGATTGTGAACTAAACAATGAAGATCTCAATAAAGTTTTACACGAACAAACCATCGAAGAAATAGTGACTGCACTGACTCGTAGGGAACCGTGCGTCAGAGAATTTCATCCTCTCAGTCCCATTTTGGAGGATATTACCAACTGTGATACTTCTCTCCATAAGCAAATAGAGTGTAACACTGATGGTAATGACAATGATGTCACTGTCAAGGTTGTGAGCCATACAAACGTGGAAACAACGCAGGTATCTTTACCACAGGATCTGGCATGCAGTGTATTTGGTTCTGAAATGGATAGTTGTCGGACAACGAGATCTAGAAATGAGGGTAAGAGTTGCGATGTTCACGTTGGCTACTTTTCTTTTACACAAGAGGAAAATCAATCTCTGATATCACATCCTCTAGATGCTGTTGGATTATCAGACAAAAGGGAAAATATTTGTGAAATTTCCCAACATCAATCTGAGCTAGACCTTAATGACAATAAATGTATCATCAGTAAGAAATCCATTAGCACTGATGTTGTTAACTCACCATTCGAAGCAAACAAGGACTATAAGGAAACTAAAGATGACATCAATGACAAACTAAATGCAATTGGCCAGAGCTTAGTTGTTTTGTTTAAAGGAAAGAAAGAAGCTGAAGAGCCCATAATGAATAAACAAATGGAATCAGCTGACAGTGGCATTACAGAAAAGATAAGCATCATGATTCGAGGAAGTAATAAATCCGATAAGGAAGCTGTGGAGGAATTTAAAGACTTACAGGTACTACATCATCACAATATCAAAATGACTGAATCGCCCTTAAGAAATGTTAAAAAACAAGAACACGAAGAGGTTGAATCTCAAAGTGAAGTAGAAACAACTTTGTTTTCAAGCAGAACTTTAGATTCACTGAAGGACAATTTACAGGCTGAGGTAAAGTTAAGCCTTGAGCCTAAAACTGTGACAACAACATCAGAAAGTAATTGTAACAACACAAAATCGGATTTGGCTGCAGAAATAGGCCAATTACATACTGCACTGGAACTGAAATGTGTGGTTCAGCAACAGGAGCAACAGCAACACGGTCTGGGATCAAGTCATTATACGGAACAAATGTCCCTTTGCCTTCTGGAGGAGAAAGGTGGGATTGACAAAGAAACCCAAGCACTTGTTCAAGGGGCAACAAGCAAGGATAAGGTCTCAGCTGTTGACCTAAATTACAGGGAAGGAGTGGTACTTTCAGAGAAAAATGAATTTGTACAAGAAATTTCAGGTGTCATTGGGTCAAATGTTCAATCAAAGCTTTCCTGTACATCAACTGAAAGAGGAGGGACAGATGAAAGTAATACCTTAGATGACAGAGCCATATTTGATGAAGGCTCTCAGGTAGGTGAGACCAGGGAAGAACTAAATGAGAAGAAAAGCAGTGATGTAGGAGGGGCTGAGTCACATACAGATGCAATGGCAAACACAGGGTTTATGACCACCATTGATGATAAAAGTCAGCAAAAAAACTATCAATCAGGCAACTGTCAATCTCTTTTTAGAAAGGCAGAGACATCAACAAGTCCTGCTGTATTTGCTGAGACTACCTCACAGATGTGTGAGAATTCTCAAACATGTGGTTTGTCACAAGACCACACAAAGCCGAATCAAACTTGTACAGGCAATAGTCAAAATATAAACCTGTCAGAAGAAATTTCTTCCCTAGATCATGTCAAGAAACCAGAAACTATTGGCAATGATGGGAGCAAAACCACAGCTCGGCAAAGTAACATCAGTGAAATTAAAGAGCCTGGAATTCAGGATACATTGAACACGTTTCCTGGACAACAGAACTGCAATAAAACCCCTGTTCCACAAAACAGCCCAGACATTCAACCACTCCTACAAGGGTTAGACATAAAGGAAGTTAATGGAAAAGGAGTGGATCTAAGGCAGACTGAAGTAATAGACAATGACGCAACAGAAAAGCAGGGCAGTACACATTTAAATAGAGATTTAAAAACCAATAGCTTAGAATCCATTGAGGTATTCGACCACTTTCAAAGTGCTGTGTCACACATTAGCACTGAGGCTGCAGCTATCCACACGGAGGATGGGCTTTCTAATGCAGCAGAAGAAGACAAAGAGAACACTAATACTACCAATGTAGTCCCTGCCCCATCTGCTAGTTTGTGCCAAAGTGATATTTTGTCAACACTTAAATCGACGGTTCAGCCAGAAGTGAAAGCTCAAAAGGAGTTATTACCAAAGCTGCACCGTGATATGGCCGTAAACCTTCATGCTTGCCACACTGCTGTTGAACAACGAGCTGTGAACCGAGAAGTTACTAATGACTCAAAAAGTCCTACTGTGGGACAAAATGCTTCTACAACAGATACAAACTGGATTACGACCCTAAGAGAAGCTCAGACTGAGCAGCAGAACCCAGTGGATACATCAAGGTAAACACTGCAAGCATGTGTCTGGTGAGCTAAGTATTGTCTGACCTAACATGGTAAAAGCATGTTAAACAGGCACTCCTTTATTGTGTTAAAGTGACAGCTTTTCTGTTCTGTACGAGAGAACAGACAGCGAGAGTGAACTATATGGGTTGAGTTGTAAAATGATCCTTATTACCTACAATCACTTACGCACAACCACAAGATATAAGTTCATCAACTCCTGCTTTGTATTATTGTCACAATTTGTATAAATGATTTTCTTAACATTGCATTCTTGGTGTGGAGTGAGAATGGGGAAAGCTTTGAGACAATGAATATGAATGAGGAGGTAAACACAGAGATGTACATTGTTTTAGCTGGAGCTCCAGTCACATGACCTTTTTATATTCAAAGGGTGACATCAGCGGTGACACTGTTTCCAGTCTCCAGAACAGGAATCAACTTTTACTCAACACAAGACAATAACAGCACTAACATACTTACACACACACGCACACACACACACACATCTACAAACATATAGACTCACACTTGTGACCTGTCAGCCGTTCAATCATGTGATGGAAAACATACGTCTCTTCTTGGTTTGTGTTTTTCAGACCCTTCCCATCTTTGGAGTCGCCTCAGCTAGACTTTCTAACTCCGACTGAGGAGGTAGCTGCCCCTCAGAGCCTGGAGGTGGTACCAACACCACCAGCACCACCTGAGCAAGCTGTAGAAAAGACCTCAGAGAAAGAAAATCCTGTGAAGAGGCCTGTAGATCTTCCTGAACCTCTAAAAAAGGCAGCAGACCTTCCTGAACCAACACAGCACAGGGTTGACCATTACGGCCCGAAAGTAAGTGCCAAAGTCGAGCTGCTAAAAAGAGAAAGAGAAGAACCAACCAAGACAAAAGAGGAACGACCAGATGAGATTCCTGAGGCTGACAGGAATGTAGAAAATCTGATAAAAGTATCAGAAGAACCAGATAAAAACGCATTAACAAAGAGAAATGAAGAAGAAGAGATTGTAGCAAAAAATGAAAAACCTGAACAACCAAAGACACCAGCAGAGGATTTGCAACCAGAGAAAAAGCTTGCCAGTGAAGAAGAGCTAGTGGGAAAGCCAGGAACGTTCCCACCTGTGCAGTCATTTACAGCCCCAGCTGGGATAACTGCTGCCACAGAAACAGTGAGAGAATCTGTTTCACAGCTCAAGCACACTGGGTAAGTGTCTGAACACAGTGTCTGTATGTCAAATCACTCTGTAAATCAAACAAATAACCTAAATAAATCAAGAAATTAGCTTTTTAACATGCGTTCAGGAATGAACTGTTAACTCTAACTCAACCACTATTGTTTATATACATATATAAAGGAAAAATATGCTTTACAGCTCAGTGACTCACACTTGTATTTTCTCTGTTACACTTTTAACGTTAAATTCTGTGCATTCATTGATGGCTTTTTTGGCTTCTTAACACCATGAAATTGTTTTTGTGGATGGTTCTGTCTACAGCAGTTTAACAGTGCAAATTGTGTCAATAATAGGACTTATTTAATTGACAACACCGAGTCTCCATTTTCAGTAAAATTTCCCACTTGCAATATCAATCCCTTATTCAGTTTGACCTCATGGTAGTTTTTATTTGGAGTGTTTAATCTCAATCTTTTACAAGCAAGAAAGCCTCTCGCTGAATTATTCCATTTCATGTCTTTCTTTAGTTTATTTTAGTTATTTGAGCAATTTACATTCCTATTTTTTACTAAACACAACATACATTATTACACGGTAACGAAAGCTCAAAAGGAGTAGGCCGAAGCAAGAAAGCTTATAGGCGCCAACCCCATATTCAATTATCTATACAAATGGCAACATCAACAAGAGAAAAGCCATTAAGTACATTTTGACATCACATAGTTTTATCACAATCTACACAATTATATACATACATTATATTGGTGTTTATGATATTGCATTTATATGAATTCCTTTCTGACAATTACTAGTACTAGTATAATCACAAAGTACTCAATCCCTTCACATTATTTGTACTATTTATGGAGATTATTTACTGAGTTATTATTATTGTAATTATATTATAATAGATTTACAGCTTCAATACTTGTGGAGTATTTAAATATCTAAAATTCCAAATAACCCTTTAAAGCGCTGTCAGTCATTTAGTCTGCCTTGTTCCTGCATTCTGAGGAGCCATCCCACATGCTCATGTAGCACTTGCCGCCTGTCAGTCTCTAACACTTGTCGCATCACTGCTATTGGTGGCATTAAGCTTTGTCCAAAGTTAGATAGAGGAAGAATGGCTGTGAAATTTATAGATGAAGTTACTTGTGCTTGCATGTGGCCCAGACAGAAATGTAGCAGCGTGGTGAATGATAAGTCTGCGTACATGTGCTAGTTTTCCTCCGCCCACAAAGGCAGTACTGGTTGTCATTCCTGCTCAGTCTATGCAGCTTTGTCAAGTGAAGCCTTTAGTGGGAGGACTTTGGGCAGACACTCGGCACCACTGAAGTCATTCTCACAGAGCAGCACAAAAGCCAGGGTTCAGGGAAACCTTTAGTACTGGTGTGAATAACCCAATCAAACATGGATAAGTGAGGGACTTTCGTGTATCATCATCAACTCTTGTGTTTCGGACTGATGCAGCCTCTCAGCAGGGCGCAGACCACTGACTGCTTGTCATTACCTCTCAGGTCATGTGATGGATTAATTCTCAGCTGAAATCCGGGTGAGTGAACAGAAAATAGCTACCCAGGTTTGTTGTGTCTTCCTGGTGGATTTAACAGATGGTCAGTAGGTCATGACTAGTGCTTGGTTACAGTCTGGCCCTGTTGACCTCACCAGATGGGAGACAAATGAGACAAGGAGACAAATAGAGAGACAATGAGACGTGAGGCGTTTTCCAGGTGTTTTGGAGCGTACCTCCATTCATTGAAAAAAAATGCTGCAGGTTCAAACAGGTTGATCTTTTTGCTACTGTTGACTGCACTCAAGCAGTCTGCTAACAGTAAAGAAGAATGAAACCGACTAACTTCTGAGACTTGAATATGACTTTTGTGTTAATGTATCTTACTCGTTAGAAGAAAATGATATAGTTAATATTTCAACACAAGCAGTGGTTCATTTATTTGTACAAACGTGTGTGTGTCATGTTTTTATCAAGTGAAAAGGCAGGACAATATTCCAATAGCCCACATAGTACTGTAAATAGACACGTTGACATGGTAACGCTACTTTTATGTGTCTTTTCTAGCAGGTGAAGTGATTAAGCTAGCCTCTGTCTTACATTCGCACAAGGAAATGGTTTATTCATAACATATTGAGTTAAGATTCAAGTGAGTGTACTCCACAACCATCTAAATATATGTATGTAGAGGCTTTCTGTACATCCACCAGTTAGCCACTTTACTGGGTCAGATGACAGAAGAGAAACCACATGAAAGTGAACACCCCTCACTCTTCCAGTTGTCTCATTATTCAAACAGAAGTGGCATTTACAACTGTTCTAGTCTTTTTTAAGGAAATCTCAAAACTCGACGTGTCTATTTGATGACTTGGCCACAGATGCTGCCACTCGTATCTATGTATAACATTGGCATTCCTTTATACTCCCAGTCTACATCCTTTAGGACAATAAGTGCTTTTATAACAGAATGAGAAGAAAAGCAACATTTGTAAAGTGTAAACCACAGGTAGCTACGAGCCAATGAAAAGCTAATGAAATGTCTTTACAGGAGAGAGGTGGAGAATAGCCGAGATGTGTTCCTGTTTGAAATGCTTCAGTAGACGCTGAAAAAGTGCAGCTCAGCAGACTGTCGACTCCAAACGTGAGGGCTGTCAGTGTGTTTTAGTGGATGGATGTATTGTGGAGTGCTACTGGGATATTTTTAGAGCTAAACAGGAGGCATGCCCCAAGTGGGGAACAGCTGCATGGGCGTCCGTCGCATTGCCTGTCAGATTAGAGAGCCTTCCACTTGTGATAAGATGGGCCGGGATCAGGGCCAAATCCACTCCACCAGGTGGCCTGTGATGACAGAGCCAGACTCCCCCAAACAGGGCAGATCTTAGAGACTGTGTAGAGCAGGCATGGACCATCCTGTAAAGTAACTGATAGAAGGAGTTAACATTCCCTGTGTGAGAATGACAACATGTCCCGAGGATGGTGGGAGTGAACTTGTCATTCTTTAAATCTCTGCTAGGTTTAGGTTACGGCACTGATCAAAGTGCTACAGCTTGGACTTATTTCAGGTAGGTTCCCTTCATGCATATGTTGATGTTTTGTGTTCCCTCCCTTTAGACCCCCCTTCATTGAGCAGTCAGACCAAGAGCCCCCTGCTCCTGCCATTACCTCACCTCCTACGTCTGAACCCGACCCACTACCTGACCCTCCTCACCTTCACCGTACGACAGACATCCTCACAGCTTCCCCCGCACCTGCAGAGACTTGCACACCTGAAGATCTACCGAGCCCACCTGACTCCTCCTGCCACCCCCTACCCTGTGATCTCCAACCTGCTTCCCCTCCTGCTCCTTGTGCTCCTGAATCCTGTCCTGTACTGCTAAGGTATGAGCATGAATCGATGGTATCCAGGGGTGTAAAGAGTAGTACTGTTACTTGTTTGAAAGAAAGTAAGTTATACATAAAATAATCAAGTACAAGTACAAAGTAGCTCAGTTAAATAGTACCCATAATAAAAGTTACTAGTTTCTTTCACCCCACATGTATTTATGGTAATAAATCTTGCCACAGTTCTCTTGTATACAGTAAACATCTCATGTATAAACTTTTAAAAGAAGAGACCAAATATTTCACAATTGGAACTTAATAATATATTTTCCACAAAGGCATCTGTATAAAATAAAACGTTTGTCAAAATGTGCTATAAAAATAAATAACATCAATGAATTCACTTCAAAATAAAAAGAACTTTCTCAGGCTCTAAGTAGATACATTTATTAACTCTAAAACTGAGGAAGTATCCGGCTTTCAATACTGTTTTGGCGGCGTGCATTACTTCTAATCTGGTTGGTCGGCTATGATTGTTGTCTGGTCATTTAATTGTTTGCAGTTTCACAATGTCCGGTGATCATTTGAAAACAAAAAAATTATAATTTACTCAGTAACGGTTGGGTGTAGAAATGTAACTAATTATTTTACTTCTTTTAAAACGTACTTAAGTACAAGTAACATTACTCATTTATCCAAGTACCCAATTACTCAGTTACAGTAATGTGAGTACTTGTAATATTTAACTTTCACCTATGATGGCTTTGAATTAGGTGCGATTACGTCTCTTCGTAAAGTAAATAGACACTTTTTTACACTGTGTTTTGACGCCACAACATCACCAAAGTAGTGTCTCAATATAATTATGTTATTATAATGTTAGCTTAAGTGTTTAAATCACTTTATCTGAAGTTATTGTTGTTTTGTGATAAGTGGTGTCTATGTTGGCATGTTTGTGTAGACTTAACATTTGATCTGTTCAGGACTGACACGAGTCCCTTTAGCCTACTTCATGTAAAGTAGCTCTATCCTTAACCATACAGTGTCACAGTACAAGACAATTAGAGCATTAAAGGCCCATCTGGTGCTTTGACCTAGATATAGTAAAAGTTGCTATCCATACTCAGACTTAATGCTTCCTTTGGGTGGTGGGCATTCATTATTTATGTGTCTGAATGTATGGTGTGAAAAAGCTCAGCCCTCAGGCTCTACCTGGGTCAAGCATGTACAGACACACAAGAGTAGACGCTATAGGAGCATTTTATCTCTCATATTTCTTTGTGCTGGCCTGTTAAATTTTTTTATTAAATATAGCTTATAATTGTGTTCATGGTTCAGTTGCATTGTGGTGCTGCTTCCTTCTTTAGATTAAATTAGTAACAATTACTGCACCATGGAGTCTGAATGCATACTTATAATACAAGTGTTTTTATAGCTTATTTTTTTCTTTACTACTTTGTCATAATAAAACAACATCTGTTATTGTATTGTAGTGAATGACTCAGCCTCTTTGACAGTGCAGTGATATGTTTAACCAGTAGAGGGCGTGTTTTCTCCCTCTTTGTGTCACAGTGGCTGTTCTCTGGTGTCTCTTACGCCCCCTTTTTTTTTTTTTTTTTACCATTACATCATCTGTGTTTAGCTTCTGAAGAACATGTCTTGCATGAAAAATAACTTTTTAAATAGCTAAGACCAAAATATTTGTATTGTTTTTATTTTCTGTCTGAGAAACTTGTGTCATATCAATTGAAAAGGAGGGAGCTAAACACTTTATATCTGTAATAGAGATTAATAAGGCATTTTTCAATGCATGAAAAAACTATATATATATATATAACAACTGTTGTGTTTTCTAGACAATCAAGCTCCTTAAACCCTGAGTTTTACATTTGCTACAACAAAACCCAGTCTGATGACCAATGAATAAAATAAAATATAATTTTTCAACGTTATAAAAGCACTTAGAAACACATCCTAAAGATATGCCTTCTAGGTTTATCATATTAATATCATAACTAAAGTGTACCAAAAAGGTTTACATAATTAATTCATCACAGTTTAGAATTAAACTAGTAATAAAATGTAAATAGAAAACATTTATTTGACGTGCTTGATTCTCAAAAATTGGATATGTACTGTATAAAGTTTAAATGAGGTTTGTTTGGTTTCTTCTAACAGAAGAAATTTATTTTGATGTCGTACTCTTATAAGCAGTATAACATTAACAGATTGTTTTACATGTCTAACAAAAACATTTATTTACACGGCAAAATTTTCAAGAAATGTAGTATTCTCTTTAACATGTAACACTACAAATTCATCAAAACTGGCTGCACTGGATCTTATATTGGCCAATTATTTTCCCACGACTTTTGTTTTGTAAACCACTGTTATGGTTCTTTCTGACATTTTTCATTGGCTTGTGATGATTTATTAAATGTAAAAGTATATACAAGACGTAATATGTTTTTAAACTGACAAATTACACTAGATTTGAATGTATCAAGGAGTCCTTTTTATTTCTAATTTCTCTTGCACCAATCATATTCTATACCCAAAACATTAACACTAATAGAAATGAAACCAGTTTGTTGTCAGCTCATTAGTTGCGTCGCTTACACAAGCTATAGGTCGCACCTTTTAAATCAATGCTTTTATACTCGCTCAGAGGGAGTATTGCACTAAAGTCGGATAAATACGTCCAGGATAAAGGAGAATGCGTGGTTAGACTAAGTCTGGTTGGTGCTACCTTGGATAAATTGGTTGCACGTTTGCTAAGGCAGGATAAAGAGACGAGACTTAGTGAAGCCGACTGTGGATGTTTGAGATAATGAATTCGATCACAGAATTACTGATGAAAGTATGGCTCACGGATGTGCGGCTTTGTTTACACCTGCAAACAACTGATGCTTCTGCAGCAGGATGAAGAAATAAAAGATATGATAAGGAAAAATGGAACAGCAGCGCTGCTAAAAAGGAGAAAGAGAAAGGCCGGCAGACAATAGCCGACCACCTTAATGCATAAATAGGCCAAACATGTAGAATTAATAAAGTGAACTCATATACTGTAGTTACAGTAAGAGGAGGTGGAGCTGATCACCTTTCTAAATCACTGATTATTAAATTTATATATATATATTTAGGGTTATATGGAATATAATATAATAGAATAGACCTTTATTGATCTCCCAGAAGGGAAATTCACAAAAAAAGTACAGTGTATAAGCCAAGATTTGAACTCAGGTCTCCCACATGGGAGGTAAGAAAGCATTACAACAAAACTACAAGACTATAATTTAACAAAACAAATAATAAGAATTCCAATAATCATTTTAAATCAAACGTCTGACAGCAATTCCACAAGCATGATTTATCAGTATTACAAAATATCCAGAGGCCTGACAGAGTTAAAAAGTGAAGTGAAAATAATGTGAAACCCTTCAGATCCAACAGTACAATATCAATTTTCTTATTTTTAGGACACACTGGAAAAAATATCGTCTATTCTCTTAGTTACATTACAGTCATAATGAGTAAAATCAGATTATTCTGTATCTTTTCTAACTTTTCAGTGTTGGTGTTTTATTAATAAGGAAAATATTCCTGCCTTCTCACTGTAATTGCTCAAACCTTGTCTTTTTATGTGTTCTTTTCATCTTCATATAAAACTATGATAATAAAAAATATTTAAACAAAAGTCAACGGACATGTTAAATGACTATAATATTTGGCTAAAGAAACATGTAGAAAAACCATGGACATTCTGTAAAACCCTAATTTCTCAGGGATAACTTTATCCTGGTTGCTAACCTGCTCTGCAGCATGTAAGCCGTAGAGATTTAATCACCATGGTTACTTGTCCAGGATAAACTTGGCCGGCTTTCGTTTAACCGATGTGGGGATACGTTTATCCAGGATAGCCGATTTTTTTCAGGCTTTATCCCCAATCCTGGTTTTGTGCAATACCCCCCTGGTCCTGACCAGGTAAGCCTTTCAGCATAAGTTGCCATGGTGATTCACCCCAGTAAGAAGTTACCAGCGTTGTAGTACAGCACACACAGAATAAATCTCGGAAGTTAGCGCGATAATAGTACAGGCAAGTGATGACTAGAAAAATACACAAAAATAACAGAAAAATATACAAAACAACAAGAAAAATACAGAAAATGACAATACATTATACAAAATGGCAACAATATGAGAAAAAAATGCTGAAAACGAAATATAAATATCACGAAAATATACAAAAACCCTTATTTCTTTCCTGTGTTATTGCTCGGATTGGTTATTATTCTAAATGCTGACATGAATGTTAATAATGTGCCTTAAATGTGAACCTATTAATAATCTATTTTAGATATTATTTAGTCCCTATGATGAATTAATACCTTAGTTAGGATTACAAAATAACAAAATCCTTATTTAGCATAATGTTGGTCTTGAGATAAACCTGCCCCGTTGGTAAAAACGTATGTACGGTAATACTGACTTCACAGTGCGTTACTGTTTTCTTACAGACTCACAGGCAGGTCACATGTGTAGCACTGACACAACAACATTTGTGAGGTCCTCAAAAGTTCCATTATATTTGTCTAAACTAAAGGCCAGGAAACATTTTGAATGTGTCACAGATATCTCCTCAGCTTCCTGTTGTGCATTCACTTAAAACCTTGAACAGACTCTAAGTGGAGACTGTGATTCTTAGCGCTGCTATGAATCTTTAACCAAACTGTCCACATTCATATTTTCCACTCCATGACTTTGTTGAATATTTTATTCCTTCACTTTCTGCAGCTGAAGTTCAAACTCCGGCTCTTCTCTTAAAGCTACAACACAGGGAGTGTGTTTACTGTTAGCTATGCAGTGTCCTAAATCCTCCATAGGCTCTGGTGGCCTACATACATGTATGGATTTGTGTTGGGGGGTGCAGGTTTGGACGGATGGATGACATTAGCAGTCAATATATTTCCTCTAGCAGTGTCCTGTGGGACGATGTGATTGGGGGAGTAGATTTGACTTTTCCCTTTGGGTTACGAAGCATTGACCATCAATGTCGTCTGTCAGCATCTAATGGATCTTTATGTTTACGCGCAAGCAGCCCAAATTTAAGACAAGGTGTTGGGTTGCACATGAACACCCGTGTTTAGTGTTGAGCGATGTCCTCATTAGCAGAAATCGGACACCTCAATTCACGAAATCTATGAGAAAGAGTCCTGAAGGCTCAGGTTGTGGTTCGTCCCTAACTTTCCCATGAGTCTACAATGCATTTACTCTTCTCATATTTCCATTTAGTCGTTTTTTCCACCAATGAAAACGTGTGTGAAGTCTTGCTCCTCATGTTGCCCCCCACAGGGCACATTGATCTATGCAGTTGACTAAAAGATGGAGATTCTTTTTTTTAAATGTGGCCACATATGGCCCTTGGTCTATTTTTTTTGTGGCCCCCAAAGCAAATCCCCAAAAATGGGAATTCAAAAGTTGGAAGGAATGTGAAGCCCAACATAGTAAACAAAGTACACAAATGCACAGACAATTCCATAAAATACACAAAATGACTTTATTATAAAACATAAAATGACAACAAAGACAGACACAACAACCACTTAAACCAACAAAAGGACAACAAAAACACACAAAACAACAACACATTACAGAATAGCTCCAAAGACACACAAACTGTTAACAAAATTACACAAAATGACTGGAATAAAAAGAAAACAACAAAAATACAGAAAGTGACCCCAAAAATGCACAGAAAATGACAGAAAATTCACAAAATTACACCAATGACATAAAAAACCCCCACAAAAACACACAAAGTGTGAAATCTCATGCTCCTTATTTTTCACAATTGAAAGAAATCTGTTTGGATAGACATTAGTAGTGTGGCTGAAAGAAGATTCCCAGTAGAAGGATCAGATTTGCTGTTCCTCACACTCCATTGTTTACCACAGGCTCCCCTCTGGTTGGCTAATCTGAACACTGGAAGCTTCCATCGTGTGAAAAGGAGGCACAATCAGACATTCTTTAGTGTGCTACCGATGGTGTGAGGTATATTCATAGAGAAGAAACAGAAGAAGGCTCATTGGCTGAAATCGTTCAGAGGTCTGCCATTGTTTGGCTCCCCGTGCATAGTGGCAGTGGAAGGCAAAAAAAACGTCAGCGTGTGTTTTTAAAGGCGCAGGAAGCTGGTGTTGGAGAGAGTGGAGGAGAGAGGGGGAGGAGGCAGAGAGAGCTCAGTGATATCAGTCAACCAACCAAACACAGAGAGGAACATGCAGTGCAGCACACACACAGGGTTATGATCATTCTCTGCTCCTTGCTTCGGGATATTCTTTTGTTTACATTTTATTCTTGGATCTTTGGTTCATCACTTATACCACTTTAGGAGATGTTGGTGCTTTTTTTTTACATTTCTGGGGATGCTGGGATGTAAAGTGAGGAGTCGTAGCTCCTGATGAGAACACGAACCTGCTCACGCTCTGCGCTGCATTCCAGTAAACTCGGCTTCATCTCGTCTCCTTCAAACACCTGCCTGAGGACCGCTGTGAAAAACGAGAAGCAGTAACGGATTTACAGGTTGGATGGAGAGCATCAGCAGTTAGGGGGTGCAGAGGGGGGGGGGGCAGAACTAGACAAGGATGGGTGCCAACGAGTCCATGGAGCAAGGACAGTACCCCTGTCCATCTCAGGAACACATGTGAGTCTGAGTCTCGTGGTTTATTCTGACAAAGAAAATTCAAAATGAAAGAACACTGTTTATTGTTTATCTTCTGTATCATGGCTGTTGACTGAGTGACTTCATAGCTCTTAGTCAGATCACAATCATGATGTCACTGTTACTAGAAGTTTTTTTTTTCCTTTATTTTTTATTTTATTTTTACTGCACAAAAGATGGAATTGAACTGCTTTTGTGCTGTGAATAGGGATGCCAGACGTCTGAGCACGTGCACAAGCACATGTGCTTTGTTGTTGTGTCTAAACAGTTTAGCTCAGAAGCACCAATAGTACTCCAGTAGAAGATGAAGGAGCCCAAAATATTAGTGTGTGTGCAGAGGACATGAACCCTGTGCTGGAGGCGAGTGTGTTGGTTTGGATTCAGGGGAAAAAATGAGAGACGGGGCTGGAGTAGGAGTGCTCCACTTTGACTTTGTTTTATTTATATGTGCTGCATGAGGAGGCAGAGGAACAGCAGCGAGGGATTAGGGAAATGGGGTGAACACAGAGTGTGTGGGCTGAGTGAGATGTAGGGATGAATCATTTATAGTTTATTACAGTCTGATTTTTTTCATGTCCAAACTGCTGTAAACGTGCGCACAAGAAGAGGCCGATGACTGACTTTTTTTTAGTTTTAAAAAACAAAGCTGCAACAACAACAGAAAAATAATATTAACACTGATTTATTATGTATTGTACTATAGGAATTAATTGTGAAATGTCTGTTGTTTTGGGCTATGGGGAGTTGGGATGTATGTCACTGTCATCTGCTGAGCACAGCATCTGATCTCATTATCAGAATGGAGAGATGTTTCACCCCCACCCCCATCTCTCTCTCTCTCTCTCTCTGTATGTGGATGGATGGTCTCCCTCAGAGGTCTAAACCTGCAGTGTTGTACCGTCTGCTTTGAGTCGGTGTCTGAGATTAGGCTGCCAAAGGTATTACAGAAGGGATTATCTTTGTTGTCACCCCTTTTGTTTTATTGCTTTATGTTTTTGGGGGGGTGGGGGTTTGAGTAGATTACTCACTACGTAAGACGTCTTTGCTAATTAAAGCGCTCATCAGTCAAACTGGAGACAGAGACAGAAAATGATTGCGTGTCCTTAATGGGGTTTTTATACTTGTGCTTCTCAGTGGTGAGCTTATTATGTCTGATGTCTGCACTTAATGTAGGGGTTCTTTCTAAATAAGTAGGTTGTGTGCAGTGGTTATGATGTAATAGTTCATACCCAATCATTGTGTTTATAATGATAAGCATTGGAGCTCCCTCTGTTGGCCTAAAAGCAAGGAAAGACAACATATTATAGCCTTATACAAATGCATTTATTTTACTGCATTATCTTAATTTATTTAATAAAACATTGTATTTTTCTTTTCTTTCTGTGGTGTCTATATATTGTCTGTTTATAATATGGACTATTAAATGTCTGTCTGTCTGTCTGTCTAATAGTCCTTTCTTGGTCCATTATTATTACTATATACTGTATACGATTGGTTTTCATCATTATTTTTCCCTTTACAGAATAGGTTGAGACAAACAATTAAAGCTGACCCTATACATTTCTTTAATTTATTTATACAATTTAACCATAAAATCACAAAATTTGAAAACGCAGACCGTTTAAACATCTTGGAATAAGATTTATTTATTTTTTTTAATGTGACGAGAATTTTAAAACATTTTTAAATTCCCACTCTCAAACAACAAAAAGTCAAGAAAATCTATATATGTATTGTTAAAGATTTTCTGACATTAATTACTATGTCAGTTGTGTTAAATAGTTTAAATCTGATTAGTTCTGTGTTTAACCTAAAATCAGGTTAAACTGTTTTCTATTTTACATTTTAAAGCTTAGAAACCATGTTTGAACTCATTTTTACAGTGAACACCATTGTGTGTGCGTGTTTGCATTACACGTCTGATTTTAAGAGGTGACATTGCATTGTGTTGCTCTTAGTCCTTTAAAGCTAATGTTGCAGCTTTTTGGAGATCAACAGATTTTTCTCTCCCTCTTTATGTTTTACTGTTAAAATATTGCCTTTTTTCCTCCACGTTGCTGTGGGGGATGGTTTGTTTACATTTCCCTTTCCTTCCATAGGCTGTTTGACCTTCAAACATGCTGTTCAGAATTACATTTTTGAATAAAGCGATTCTGATTTACTTAAAAGCCGAGACACATTACTGACTCGAATACGTCGTGCTGCAGAGTCTGTCTCCAAGGAGTCTTCTGAACCTGCAGGTTGCTAATTATGGCTCATCTCTTTGTTTCGGTCCGCCCCCATAAATAACTGCTGACCCACTCTGCCTTTCCTCTTTCTATATTTATCTGTCTACTCTCCACCTCTTCATGACGATCACACCACACACATTTTCACAGTTTAAACTTAGATTTCACCAATAAGTCAATATAATTCTTTTATGTTTTAGCATCTGAGCTAGCTGTTTCTACTGCACCGTGCTCTTTTTGCATCTCTATCATGGTGCACACTACACCAAACTATGATGGATAATAAGCGATAAGCGAGTGCTTCGTGGTGCATTCACTCATGAACATATGGTACAAACAGCCAGTTACCATGGAAACGCAGTGTTTTCAGTGGCACGCAACGGTTTTACTATAAACACCAACACAGTGCATTTAATTGCTCTTTTATGACCGAGATTTTAAACTTTTATTTTCAGTAAATATTTAATCTGTTTAAGGGTTTTCCTTGAATCGATCCACAACCCGGTCAATATTATCACGTTCCCAGCAACTGATATGAATGTTCATAATGATACTTGTCCCACTGCTTTTGTTGCATTAGTAAAAACAGATCCACACCTGCTATGTAGAATACAGTAGTTCTTTATTATCAGTTATTAGGAAAAAGTGAAGCAATGACATTTTTACTACCAGCCAATGATGACTTTTAATGGCCTTATTGACATCAATCTTTAATGCTATAGATTTATTTTCCTTTTTTGTTATTTAAGTCCAGGGCAGTACAGCAAAGACATACAATATATTTGTTTTAAGAAAATGGTGCATTTAATAAAGCATAAAAGTGACCATTTTAATTTGATTGGTTTATTTAACAGGGACAGTTTACATTAAGATCAATACTGAAAATATACCAGAGTAAGCCATAATGCTATTTTTCATCTGCAGCCCCTGGATAGAATATGTTCAATTGTCGCCCTAAAAGTGTCCCAATTACACACATTACAGGAAATACACAATAAAACATACACTGAAAACACGCAGCTATACAGTAATAATATATAACACTTCCATTTACATATAGAAAAAAATAAAATATTTGATCAGCTTCTTCTGGCGTGTGACCTTCCTCCTTTAAGTTTTGCAAGCAAAGGAGAGAAAGGAATAGTGAAGGAGGGGGGAGAGAGAGAGAGAGAGAGAGACCACTGTGATGCTCCAGCCAGTCTCATTTTTACTGGGAGACACCACTTTCTACTGGGGAGGAGTGGATCACACTGATGCTGCTGCAGATGACAAATAATACCATCGTGTTTAGACAAAGGCAGCTGCACATTGTAGAGAGAAAGAGAACCACAAATAGAAGAAACGTCCGAACCAGTGGTTTTATCCATCACCTCGGGGGGTGAGGCTGTGTGCGTCTACCTGAGTGTCACAGCGTTGTGGTGCAGGGAGGTGTAGCCCACCAGCACAGGCAGCCATGGCAGTGAGTACGTGGCAGGCTCTGTCTCCGTTGCAGTGGGCTCGCTGGGGCTGGGATTCGCTGCTAGGAGGGGCTGGAGATGCTGAGAGTCCCGACTCTGATCCAGCTCTGGGGCTCCTGAGGCGTCTCTCCTGGGGCTCACAGCAGCACAGTATGATCAGTGCTGCTGGACACGCTCTCAGACTGAGGTGAGACGGGATGGGCGGCTCAGGCCACAGCACGCATTGATCAGGATGGCAAGTTTGGTCTTTATGGTGTTTGTTAATCTCTCCCTACATGATGATAAAAAGCCTTTTCAGATTATTTTTTCGTAGAATAAAGAAAGTTATTGATTTTATTAGAAGCAAATGTCAAATATAACCTGGTAACCTCTCAGTTATTGGCTTTACCACTCGTTCGGTGTCTGTTCCTGGCTTTAAATACCATTAGATCTTGATGTTTTTTTTTTTTTGTGCATTGGTGATGGTGGTGTTTTATTTGTGTTGGGTTGCTGCTGAGGTGTGTCCATGTGTCGCTTCACTGCACATTCAGCTTTTTTCAATTCAGTCAATAAAGGAGACAGCAGCAGAGAACATTTTCTTCTCTATGTACTATGACGACGATTTACGCATTTATTATTGATGAACTCCTGAGGACTATTTATTATAACAGACCAACATTTGTAGCAGGTTTAATGAATGTAGGAATGAATAAATGTCTGAGATTTGGTCAAGTGGAAAATATTTGTCTCCTCCAGTGTGATTCTGCTCACACTAACTTGATTGATATGAGTTCAGGATACAGTATTTATTGATTATGAATGTTTGTTAACCTGATTCAGCTGCTGCAATCACACAGGGTTGGGGTGAATTTTAATTGTAATTGCATAATTGATGACATAATTAATTACAATTATGCTGTAATTATAATTGTAATTGTAAGTTAAGGAATATGTTGCTGTTGTAATAGTAATTAAATTGTAATTGAGTTTAGATAATTCACTATGTAATCATAATTGCTATGAAAATGATTAATTGTGAAAATATTTGTAGTAGTTTGATATCGCTTTCCCACATTTTACCATTTAAATTTTTTTAATTGATTTAAAAAAAAAATATTAAAACCTATATTTTCATTGATTAGGAAGCCTAACAAGGTAACCAATAGATAGGAAAGAAATTAGATGATAGATATTTGTTTTTTAGTGTATTTTATAACTAATTTAGGACCTGTATCATAAGATGCTATCAGAAAGCTAACACAAGGGGAAGTTTTATTAGTTTATTTATTTCAGACTCAGTAATTGTGATTAATTGTAATTAAGAACATAATTGTAATTGACTTTCTCAATTGTAATTGAAAAAAATGGTGGTCACTGTCATCGTAATTGAATTGTAATTGAAGACGGATAATTGAAGATGTAATTGTAACTGAAAAATGTAATTGACCCCAGCCCTGCGATCAGAAGCCTCGATCCCATCATGTGTGCTTTTCTTTTGTGGCAGGAGCTCAGACTCAGATGGAGCTTTCGAGACCCCTGAATCTACAACCCCAGTGAAAGCGTCTTCTCCCACAGAACCCCAGAGAGAGCGGCTATCGTCTGACAGTAAAGGTACAGCTCCAGATCTATGTTTTGTGAATGGCACCAATTAAAAAAAAAAGTCTGAATCAAGCACTACAATGTTAAAAATAAGCACAAGAAAAAAAGAAAAGAATAAAAATAGATTTTCCCAAGCTGTGTCGTTGCACCACCTAGTGGGGAACGAGACATTGAGCATCTCCTGTTTTCTTGTCTCTAGTGCACATGTATCAAACTCCGTCCCTTTAGAGCATCCAATTTGGCCCACAGGAGAAAGTAAAATGACAAAAAAGTATTGCGTAAATTACCAAATAATCCAGTTGTCCAGATATCTCAAATTCACCAACAATACTTTTAGGGGCTTGCGTTTTTCCTTTGTTTATATCATATGAATGCAGTCATTTATAATTACAAATTGTGGAAATAACTCGCAATTTTTCCACAAATCTTATAATTTATCATAAACAATTCCACAAAAAGAAATTGAACTGCTATTAAAAACTAGAACCCAATAATGTTAGTTATTTTCCCCTCATACAATCTATGGCCCACTTGAGGTCAAACTGGTCCATATTTGGCCCCTGAACTATGAGTTTGACACCTCTGCTCTAGTGTAATGAATGGATTTTTTTATATAAGATAGGAATTCAAATGCATTCTGGGTATTTTTTTAACAGACCATTAACAAACCTGTCAGAATCTATCATTTATTAAATGTTATCTATTTTTATTTTATTTTTTTCGCAGGTGTCATGTAAAATCTTCTCACTTTCACTCTGTTTTCTTTGCAGTTTCAGATGCTTTCAGTGATCCAACCAGGGACTCAACTTCACCTCCTCCACCCAGTGATTCCTTCTCTGGTTCCTTTGATGAGAACAGGCCCATTGCAGCCAGCGGGACCTACAACATTGACTTTTCTGCTACAGGAGCCGTCGGTCAGGTTCTGACTCGTTCTCTTAGTCTCCAGGGAGGAGATTTAGGCACGTCTAATTTTTTGGAGGGCTCAGCCCCTGGAGGTTTAAATGCACCCTCAGAATCTTTTAGTGTAGGCACAGAGAGTGCCCCTGGAACACTGCACAGGACGAAAAAGGTTCGCTCTGGGTCTTTAAAGAAGAAAACGCTCCTCAGACAGAACTCAAATCCAGAAAGTCCAAGGCCTGCTTTGTCTAGCAGCACACCTGAGGTCAAGAAAAGGGCGAAGCCCAGAACTGCCAGTCCTCTGCAGGCGCAGGAGGAAAGCGAAGGAGGCTCTGCCACTCAGAGCCCAGGAGGAACTCTTCGAAGAACCAGGAGGAACCGCGTTGAGTCTCCCCCTCCTCTTCCAGAAGAAACCAGTCAAACTAGCCAAGTCGTGCCCACTTTGCCTCTCTGTCAGGAGGAGTTACCACTTCCTGGTGTTTCAGTAGACAGAGACAACTCTCCGATCCCCCCCAGTGGCTCTTACAAATGGGATCCAGAGAATTTTGACAAAATTAACCCTTTTCAGACAGGAGGCAGTAAAATTGCCAACTCTCCCATTCTAGGTCGTAAAGACATTGTGTGTCCCCCTCTTAGCACTGGCCCAGAGAGCCCCCCGGGTCCTTCTGAGGAGCCTCCTCACCCGGCCCATTTTAAGGAGCCAATTACCAACCCAGAGGAACAACCAATATTACCCAAGAGGGAGCCGGTAAGACTGGAGTTTGACTATTCAGAGGAGAGCTGTGAGGCATCCCAACAGGCCTCTCCTCTACCTAAAAAAGTTGGGAAAAAGCCCAGCACTAAGATGCCTCTGAGGAAACCAAAGCTCGGGCTGAAAAAGGCTCATCGGCCTCAAACAGATCAACTGGACAACAATCCACAAACAACTTACAACGGCATCGAGGACGTGATTACTGTTCCTCAAGCAACATACAACTTAGAACATGACAAGTGGGAAGATCAAAATTTCAACCCGTTTATCTCTAAGAAAGGAATTGGAAACTCACCCAGACTGTCCAGGCCGTCGTATGACCCGAATAACTTTGATGACTCTATAGACCCTTTTAAATCCTCCAACAAGATGTCCACTTCCCCTCCAGTGGCATCTTCCTCCTTTGAAATGTCATCCAATGACTATGATAATGAAAATGACAACATTGGGGAACTGGGGGACCAAAACCAAAACAAACCTACGAAGAAGAAAAAAACTCCTATTAAATCGTAAGTGCACTCGTCTTTATCTCAAAAAATGACACATTTGTTGACTCGCATTATCTGTTTGAGAATGTTGCAAAATCTGGCCCTGTTAAGAGAGTAGTTTATTGTTTGTGGTCCAAATGTCTGTTACATCTATGTCTTTCTGTCACCTTTTTGTGCGTTTTCATATGTCACAGGAAGTCCAAAGGTGTGTCCTCTCTATGTTGCATGTTGTAAGTACAGGGACAGATTACCAAAACATCTGCCTCTTAAACCCATTTTCTAGCAACATGCCATCCCTTTTAACGAGAACATCACACGTGTTACAGGAATCCACGTTATTACATTAATCCCTGTTCATTCTAACCAGAAGGATACTCGTCATTTGCCTCTTACTGATAAAAAAAGATAAAGAAAGGCCTAGGCTACAAGCACATGTGAGAATGATCTTACTTTGTATGTACACAAACAAGTAAACCCAGTTGAGGAAACCTCTTTTGGTATACAAAACATACACGTCAGTGTAATTATGAAATTGTGAGAGTATGAGTTTTTTTTTAAGACAACAATGCTAGCTAGTAGGGTGTGTTTGTTACTCAAGAATTATACGTTTTCTTTCAGCCTTTGATGATTACAGATAAAAGTGGTTGCGGTAGTTTTTAAAGGTGAAATTACACCACACCTGTCATTAAAGGGCCAAACGTGGACATAATATTGTTTTTCGTGGGCAATGTTGAAACTTTACTAGCTGCCACTGCTTCAAATGTGGTGCATAGGCGCCCCCTGGTGATTTAATACAGATAAAACCTTTAATGGTTGGTGATGCGATTAGTTTTGATTAGTTTTTTAAATTTTTTTTTAATTTATTAACAAAAAATAAGAAATAAATGTCTCAGGATTGAATTGGACTTTTGCAGACTGTTTACAGTTATCCATTTATGCAGACCTGATTTTTTTTTGTTTGGTTGTACAGTACACAATAACAAAAATACTAATTTCATCGCTCTGCAGCCACTAATTAAACTGTCACACATTTCATTATTGTGTTTAACTCATCCACATCCTTTGGTTTTGTACTTAGCAGTTACATCTGTTTTTGAAACCAATTTCTGCAATGGACATTGTTGTACACAACCAAGAACAAGGTAAACCAGGAGATGGGCTTGGATGTTTGTTACTCACGATTGTTTCATTTCCTCAGTAATACTTTCAGAGTAAAGCGGTCGCCAAAGAAATCTCCCCAGTCCGACCCCTCCGAGGTGAGTAATCACCACTTCAGACTCGTCTCATTGGCTTTCATTTCCTGATCCTCCACTCTATTGCTTGTGTGCTGCAGGAGGCCACAGACGAAGCTAACCCCCTGAATTCACAAGATGACCATGCCACGGATGAGGAGAAGCTGGCCTCCTCAACCAGCCACAAGTGGGCAGCCCTGCACAACATGGACGCAGAGCTAAATTCTGACAAACAAGACTTCCCTGAACCATGTGACCTCACATCCTTTGTTAATGAGAACAGTCTTCCTCAAGAGACGCCAGGTGAGATCCAAAAATAAAATCCTCCAGCATACCTTGGTTCTTCCAGCTACTGTCACCCAACAGCTGACATGAATCATACTCCAGATGCATGTGGCTAAGAGGCACTTTGGAGTTTAGCTAAATATTTTTTTTAAGCCTTCTGCTTTTCATCTATTCATTCCGAACACAGTCGGAACAAATAACTAATGCTTCATTACACTTTGCTGTGACTATTTAATACATCATTTTAGCCTTTCGTCTTTCATGCATAGCTATTGGTTTGGATTTAGTTACGCATATTTATGATTAAACGGGTTATTATGCGATCATAGTGCAATCATCATGTATCTCCAGTATCAAAGGAGTGCAGCCTGGAATAAACAACAATTAAACACTTGCTTAAACCAATCACATAAAGTATAATTTATGTGATTATAATATCAAAACACTGAAAAATTAGAGAGAACCATGTAGATTTCAAAGGTTTGGGCTTTGTTACTGGCCAGTCTGCTATTATACAAAATATTACTTTAACAAAAAAAAAACAAACAAGATGAAACAAAAAAAAAAAAAAAAATTTCAATAAAGAATCTAACTTATAGGTTTAGAAAATCCCTGTGTCAATAAGAGAGAAGCGCTGAATACATTTTAAACTTGAGCATTCATATCTGTTCAGACCCATTTCTCTTTTACATTCAGCTGCTGAGGCACAGCATTACATGAAGAAAGAGCAACTCTTGTTTTCTGAACTACTATCACTACTACTTTTTATTAATATTATTATTAATTTTGATACCGCTGCTACTACTACTATTAATAATGATATAGTCTGGTAGTTTTGTGCACAGGCCTCTGAATAGTGAATAGAAGATAAATGAAAAAAATACTGTTATCACTCAATCCTTGTTATTTTGAATTGCTAAAAAACCTATAACTCTGTGTGCATGTGTGTGTGTGTGTGTGTATTGCATGTAGGCTCGCTCTGCAATTCAAAATTCCCAGTATTTTTCTAGTTTCACTGTATGGTACATTTTTTAATAAATAAAAAACGTAAAAAACTACATTTTTTCTTAATGAATGCACAGCCCATGACTGTGTATGGGTATGAAACATATAGAACATGCAGTTCTACTTCAGAACGCTGTTCTGACTGAGTCACCTTATACTTTGTTTTAACTTTCCACCTCAGTTCAAGACTATGAAATCGCGTACATGGAGAAGATTGGTTCGTCTTCCCCGGTAAATATTTAGGCTTAAGATAAGACTTTGCTGATCACTTCATTTTTTTTATTTTCAAATGTATGTATTGTGTTAAAATTGATAATTTGGTGTGATCTTGTTGTTTTTGTAGCCGATCTCTGTCAATAAACCTTCACTCTACTTGAAATTGGACTCTGTGTCCGACAACCTAACCAAAAATACAAATACACATGGATCCGAGCCCAACTCTCCCTGTACAGGGTAAGACATACTTTACATTGTTTACACTATTTTTGTTTCCTTGCTAGTGTTGACTATTATGTTTACCTACGTGAATTTGGAACACTGTGAACTTTGTGTGTATGTTACATACACTCATCTCATTACTCCCCCATAATCCCAATAAGATCTCAGTGCCTTCATTACACATTCATCAACAATGTTTTAATTAACACTCTCATCCATCATATGCACTACATAACATGGCATTGCCCTGCTCTCCCCCCACAACCGCTGGCTCTGTCATCCTGTGCAGGAGCTTTGAGGAGATGGAAGCTCAGATAACGGCGGGCATGAAGACACCGGTGCTGAGCTCACGGCCTGGACCCGAAGGCTCCGCTGGGGATAAGGGAAGAAAACGAGAATCTGAAGCCCTCAGCAGAACACAAAGCATAGAGAGGGATGAGCAGGTATGACAACTATCTGTAATTAAAAACCCACAGCTGTCACATTGTGTGTGATTTGAAAGATTTAGCCACATACACTTTGTTATACAGCTACAGGGGGGGGGGGTGACAGAATCAGAATTAACACGTGTGCCTCACTGGATGCCCAGCTTGATCTTATAGTCAGTCTGCTCCCCTTGCTACCAACTGGAAACACTCAGCTCTTGCTTTGCCATGCTGTCCCCTGCCCACCCTTTGCCTACTCTTCCTGGTGCCCCTTTGTAGCCCTATAGCGAGGGCCCCATGGAGACCCCTGCTCCAGCCTTGGCCATGTTAGACAGGCTGTCAGAGTGTGATGACCTCCTGCAGTACCTGGAGCCTGACCTGGCTGAGACCAACCCCACTGCATTCGCCCAAAAACTGCAGGTTGGTTACCAGAGCACACATGACCCCATGTGAAAGCCATCATTGGTCTGTGGCTGCCCAGTTGGACCTTGTATCTCTGTGTGTGTTTGTATGTTTGTACAGACATTTGTGTCATTGTACCCTGTTACACATAGGGCTGGGCGATATGGATCAGAACTTATATCTTGATGTTTTTTTCTCTAAATGGCAGTATACAATATAAACTTTGATATTTTTAACTCAATAAAGTCTTACCAGAAAGACAATTTTGGGTTAAATTTGCTGCACAGGCACATTTATTAACAAACAGCTGCACAATATGTTCCACATTTGTCTTATTCTCCTCTAAGGGACAGCATGTGTGAGTGAGTTCTGTAGTGTGGCTTGTTTAGGTGAAGGTCTGGGTTAGGATGCTCTCAGTGATCATCTGTGTTTTTCATGCTGTTCTGAGAAGAGGCAAAAACATTGACTCCTAAAATTAGTATTTTGATAAAAAAAAAAAATGCAATGTTGTAATTTTCCCCATTTCGCCAAAATAGAAAACTCAATATATCTTGACTCTCGACATATTGCCCAGGCCTAGTTACACCCCCCCCCCTTTTGTTTTGTTGTCCCTTTACCTTGAGTGACAGTTTGATGAACCTGATGGGTGAAACAGACAATGCAGACAGCTGCGAGAGTGTGTCTGTGTGTGTGCGCTCAATTAAAGTCTCTACATGTTTTCCTTTGCTCTTTCACCCTGGGGCCTCGACCCTCCTCCTCTATCACTGAAATTTGGGCCCCCCTTGTGTGCGTCTAAGGAGGAGCTGGTGCTTGCTGCTCTGAGGATAGAGGCTCTGCAGGTAGCCAAAAACATCTCTCAGTGCACCTCCCTCTCCACTGTAACCCCCCAGGTACTGCGCTGAGTCAGCCTGCCCTGCTGTGCACAAGTGTGTGAGATAGGATGCTTTTTGAGTGATGGATCATGGAAACGCTAGTGTGTGTGTGTGGGAGCTGCACATGTGTGTGCATGAGTGTGCCTTAGCCTGTAGATCCTTCCCAGAGCGTGAGTGAGAATCCCATTGCCTTTTCCACATGGTGGCTGTCTCACTACATCCCCCAGTCCTCTCCTGTCCCCACATGTTTAGGCTCTAACATGGCTTACTGCATCCAGCTTCAACCCCTGACAAGCAAAAGCTCCTCCAGGCCAACGTTTCAGGGACATTGAAATGTGCTTCTCTAGAACCTTGTTTTTGTGATGCATGTTGGGCAACATACATGCACGTTGCCTCTTCATGAGGAGCCTACATCAGCATGAATGTGACTGGGAACGTCCCTCAGCCACCAGCAGCAGAGTGACTATGTGGTTACTACAATTGTATCAGGTTTTATTTTGCAGTTCTAGTCCCAGTCACATTTGTGATTTGTGCTTTGCTCCTTTAACTAACGACACTAACACACGATCAGGGGTCCGGACTTCAGTTTGGGCAAAGTTTGATCATATGCTTGGTGAATTGGGGAGGTAGTGACATCATCACCAGAAGCGTTACCCTAAGAAGTAAGGGTGGAAACAGTTCTGGCAAATCGTGGTCCCCTTTCCTTCCATGCCTCACGCTGTCCCACACATTTTCCAGTCTCGGCTAAAGAAGCCCAGCTCTCGGCGGTGGAATATCAACGGTTCACCCTTATTGAAAGTAAGATGAACAATATACCCCATAATATGTTGTTGATTAAACCCTCCCATAGCGTAGTACAGTGCAAGTATTTGGCCAAAGACAATTTTCATCAATTTATGGACTCAGCATTATTATTTTTGCTGCCATTTACCATAAATATGAATGAAAAGCCTCTGCTAAGGATACATATTTAATAATAACATATTCAAATTCAGCCAACAGTTAGGGGGGGCTCACCCCAAGGATGAGTGCAGTTTTCCATGGATGCAAAATATTGTGAATTGTTAATAGAAACCACTTCAAGTTCAAAACATTTGTCCAAATACTTCTAGAATGCCCTTCATACCCTAGTTTGAGTAGAACCTAAAAACCCAACAACCAGTTAGTTTGTGAGAGTTGTGTTTCTACAGGGAATGTCTTTATCCCTCTGTATTGGATTGTGTCAGTTTTCTGAGTGTTTTGTATTAACTATTTAAGAGTCAAGTTTGTCTCTTTTTAACTTACCCTTTTGTGTCTACTAGTTCTTCCACCTTTGCACCAAAAATTCACAATTGTATTAATAGTCGTGATTACATGGATTTGTTTTGTCATTTAGTTTGAATGAGAGGGATTAGCATAGATATCACAGTGTATCGTAAGTAAACATTAAATATTAGGATTAGACTGTTTATTTTAAATGGATGGGCTCTGTTTATTTAAATGTAAAGATGGTAAATAGACATTTGATTGGATTACTTGTGTTGCATGTAACTGCAGCTAAACTGAATTCCAATGTAGGCATTGTTTAGACTCTTTTATTGTTTGATTTTTAATAGTAAATTATATCCTTCAAGGACTAGAGCAGAGACTGCTTGATAGTTTGTTCAAAGACAAAATATTTCACAATAAAAGCAATCAAAGAGTTCAAACATCCGCAAAGTGCCACATATCATCTTTGCCAGATATTTGCCATACTTTAGAGGCTTAGAAGAAATTGTATGTATATCCCATTAATAGCGATACAGTAGGTCCAGATGTATAGGCACCCCCATTTTTTTTCTTGAAAGATTGTGATGAATGGATTCAATCCAGATTAAAGTCTGTGGGGTAATTGAGGAACCAATCTGACAATAACTGAGTCAAATTTCATAAAGATCGGATTATGAATCAATCAATTTCACCAATGATTAGAGATAGAGATTTTTGATTTTTTGAAACTGATACAGAATTACGTTATTCATACGAATCCCATCCAAAAATGACTGGAATAGGTCTATCTTTGGTTAAATTTTTGTCAAAATCCGTTAAGTACTTTTTAAGTAATCCTGTTAATAGCCAAACAGTGGTGAAATGTTTCCTCCAGTTGGCGGAGGGAATAAAATATTGTCCAAAAAAATGGTATTTCATGCACCTGAATGTAGCATGTAATTGAGGTTTTAGCACTTTGCTTGTATTAGAAGATTTGGCTCATATTCATCTCTGTGAGCTTCCAACAGTCATCAAATCCTCATGTAATCCAGCTCTATTAAGGAATTATTACTTTCAGAGCACAAATGTTCTTAAAGGACAAAAGTGTCCAAAAATCATGTTTGTTTTTGACAAAAACGTGTGATATTGATTGTATCATGAACAAAGATATATTTCACTGTACTATTGGCTGTGCAAACATCGCTTAGCACAAAGAAGGAAAGGGACTTTCTATTAACATCTTTAGCCACAACACGTTTAATAGATTTAGTGTCATGCAGTAACAATGGACTAACCTACCGGTATACAGTGTTTCCCTTAATGCTGCGTTCGCTCTCCTCTCCTCCTTCCTCTGTTAATACTCAGCTGCTGCCCTCCTTGCACTTTGCATTGCCTGTGCCCAATCCCATTCAAGCTACTGTAATGAGCAGGTGATAATTACCTCTCAGCTGGGGCCAGCATCAGCCAATTACATGGCTAATACTGTAGCAATGAAGACCCTCTCATCCAATCATACGGCAGCTGACGGAGTCTTCATCCCTGACTCGCCTCATTTACATATTAGGTTTTTTTTTTTTTTTTTTTTGCTGTGTGGAACTTTTGATACAGTTTGATGCTGCTTTGGGGGTTTTGGGTTGGGGGATGTGTGTGAGGACCCAAGGCTGAGGGTCTCCTTTCTGTGGCTCAGTTTGCTGTGTAATCAGCGATGTTTCCGTTTCTCTCCCTTCTCTCCTTTGGCTTTTTAAAGCAGCAGAGAGATTTGACGCCTTCGGGAGAGAGTGCTGTGGCCAAGAATTCACTCTACGCCAGGACCACCATCACTGCTGCCAGCATCAATAACTACATCGAAGGAGAGAGTCCCCACCTTCCCAAAGACCTGGATCACTCTTTAGGGATCGCACGTGAAGAGGTAACTCGTAGCGCTTACGTGTTAAATTTGTGTGTAGGATCTCTAACTTTACTTCATGTCATCATTTCCTCAATTTGTCAGATTGTCTCCAAGGAAAAAGAAGTGCTGGAGTGGCAGAGGAAGTATGAAGACAGTCGTCAGGAAGTGGTGGAGATGAGGTTAGCACTTGTAATATTACTTGAATATCTGTAAAAGTCACGTTTTTCTATTAGCTCTGTCTGCTAGCATAGCTTCTCTTCTTCACTGCAAGATAGCTGCATGCCAACCGACCACTGTATTACCAGCGCCCTCTGCTGGTCCAAACAAATATGACGTAAATTATTGCAATCACGGTTTTTTTTTTTTTAAAGTCCAATTGTTAAGGCACAAAATACATTTTCAGTTGCACTTTTAAAAAGAAAAAGAACTATTATGCAGTTTTGCATTGTTTATTATAGAACCAGAATTTAAATTAATAGGCTTCATTTTCATTTGTATTATTCCTTTATTTATTTCATTCAAGATTTATTTTTTGTTAAATTGCATTGTTTTGAATAGTTTATCAAGGAATTCTTTTGACAATGAAAAATAAAAGGAAAATAGTACAGTATTTTCTAGTTTTTTTCCCCAAAAAAAAAATTGTCGACAGTCCCATTTTGTAAAATAAATCGTGAGAGAATCGTATCGTGAACCCAGTATTGTGAATCGAATCGTATCGGGAGTTGAGTGAATCGTTACATCCCTAGTCACGACACTAAGTGTTATCCACATTGCCCATTAACCTGCTGACTGGTTTAGCTCCTTTAACTTGTCAAACTTAGTCACAGCTACCAGTGGAAGAGAGACTTAAGGAATTTATTCCAAATCTTAGGAAACACACCAGGACACAACAACAGTATAGTAATGTGTGTAAACAGGGATAGATTTATAGTTTTGAAATATCTACATGAATGTAGAATAACGTTTTCCGTTTACTGAAGTATTAACTACTCACGTTTGCATACGGTCCAGCTAAATTCAACAAATGGCTCCCCCGTTGGGTTTGAAGTAATGGAGCCCTGCTCTCTGTCAGCAGGTGGTGGTTGTGAGTCCAGCTGGCCTCTGCTCAGTGTGCTACAAACACAGATTACTTCATTTGACTGATTGGACTGTGGATAAGGGGGAGCTAAGAGGCTAAGGCTAATCAATCCTCTTACTGCTAGCATCCTGCTCTTAAGAGTGGAAACATCCAACAAATGCAGACTGATTGGAAAACAAATCCCAAAGCTAATTATTGTAAAGGCGTTGTTTTCTGTCACCATCACTTTGCTCATTAATAATTCTAACATCATCGGTTATGTTGAGGTCATACTGTGCTACCTTTAGCCATCCACTTATTGTGCAATAGCGTGTTAGTTAAAGATTACATTGAATTTTGATTCAACTTGAAAAAAACAATAATAATAATCGGCCTATTGAAGTAATCATTTGATCAACTAATGATCATATTTTAATAATATCAACAAACTGCGCATGCGCGACCTGGGGGGGGTCATAGGTCGAGAGGGATAAAAACATAAACAAGCTGTTGATATTTCCAACCTAACAGCGTTTGTAATGTTATTCCAGAGATCGTTAGTGTTTTAATAGTGTTCATATTATTAATATTACACATATTGGGACTTGAGGAGGTGTCCAGGGTTTTCCGCTGATCCGAGCACTTCTAAAAACTGATGGGAGCAGCTAAGCTAGGGCATATCCCCTCGGACTCTTCCCAGGAATGATGCACATATTCAAGCACTTTAGTAAAACCAATGAGAGAAACCGTATCAAAGCTACAGACGCCCTCTGTTTCCACAAGCTTTCAACTTTTGATTGTTATGTATTTTCTGTATTTACTTTATTGTTGTTGTTTTGTTTTTTTTTGTGACTTTGACAGGTCGATAAGTGAACTGGAGTAATGCCATCAGCTGAAACTGTTTGAAAAGTCAGGAAAAAAATTAATTTTTAGCTCGTGTGCAACATCAGCTTTAGCAGCTAATTCAGTCATTCTGCCTCGGAGATTGATGCCATGTTTACGCAAAAAATCTTTCAAGAAATCAACGCTCAATCGAGTAAAATAATCTAAATATCTGTCAGACTCGCTTCCTACACCGTCAGCCATGGCGAGTTTATTCCTCTTGACCTTTGACCTATTGTGTGAAAAAGCTTATTGTCAGCATATTTTTTTAAAGGGGTATCGTCTACATGAAATTACAGAAATAACTAAACCCTGAGATTTTGGATTCACCAGGCATTTGATTGTTCATCCACTAATAGGGAACGTGAGCTGGGTTTAGACCGTCGTGAGACAGGTTAGTTTTACTTAGTTTTACCCTACTGATGATGTGTTGTTGCAATAGTAATTCTGCTGGAAATTCAAAACATGTCTTGATTAGGGGCGGGGCTTCTTCTATAAAATCTCTAAAGAACATTCTATGCTATGCTAACTACCTATTCAATACTCACTAGACACACACTCTATTCACAATTCTCTCAGTGCAACCCACTCACCACATTGGTGGTTTGTGATGTAAGAAGCCACTAAAATGTCACAAACCACCATTTTCAGCCGATAGAAAACTTTTATTGTATTGGACGGGTTTTAACCCATAGAGGGCAGTCACTCTTACATTTTTACAACAAAATATGCCAAGTTGCATTTTAACAAATAGAGTTTTTGATAAATGTGAGAAACATGTGGTTTACTATTATCTTTTTAAGTACATTATGCAAACAGGCTGTGTTTACAGGGGGTCGCTTTACACTGTGAAAAAAAATAAAAAAAATCACTTTTTTCCCACAGGAGGATTGTTGCAGAATATGAAAAGACGATCGCTCAAATGATAGGTGAGTTCTGTTTGTTACCTGCATATAAAATCCAAGCATTGTTTTATTTTCATTAATCTATTTGTACTTTTAATATACAATCCTAAACAAAAAAGGCTTTTTATTCCTGCTTCATTTGTATTCTTTTTTTCCCCCCTCTGGACACTCTTGAAGATTTAATTTTTGCTTGTGTCTAAGTTCGCCTCTTGCTTTCATCAAAGCACTGCCACATAAAAGAAGACCAGTCTGCCTCTGCTCATGTCTAACACTGAGGTCACTCACATGATTTGCTCCCCCCACAAGCTTGACTTAACACAGTCCCTTTGTTTTTCTGTTCTGCTCCCATCTTTGCCCCTATCTTTCTATTTGATAACCCTGACAGGCATGCCAGGTAAGTAACGCGGGAACGTCCTTCACTTCTGTATGTCGGCTCACATCCTTCCATTTGTCCGTCAGGGAGTGAAGCAGATGCTCACTTTTTCCATCTCATCCACTGATGACTGTTTGTTCATATGTGTTGTGTTGTTTACTGCAAGATGAGCTTTGCTTCTCTTTGTTGACAAGTTAAGAAAGTTATCATCTTCTAAGATTCTGTTGTAAAATGTTACATCAGGATGACCTTACAAAAGGTTTCAAATTAACTCTGTTATATACTGTTTTGTTGTTGGTGTTCCCATTGTCCATTGCCTTTGTTTGCATGCTACTGTGAAATAACACAAGAACTCATGTAGTAGGACATCCTGACTCATTCATACTAATCTTATCTAACTAATGTGTATTCCCACTTTAGGTTTTAAACTGATTTTGATCATTTTTCCTTGTCTATGTCTCCCAGAAGATGACCAGAAAGAGAAGTCCCTCTCCCACCACACCATTCAGCAGCTGATCGGCGAGAAGGACCAAGCACTGGCTGACCTCAACTCTGTGGAAAAGTCCCTGGCCGACCTTTTCCGCCGTTACGAGAAAATGAAAGATGTACTGGATGGCTTCCGCAAGGTAAGCAACTCACCACTAATGAATCTTTGAATTTTATTTATTTGTTTCTCAAATTTCACCACACCCTGATGAAAATAAATCAAATGTTTCTGTGTTCAGAATGAGGAGGTCTTGAAGAGATGCGCGCAGGAGTATCTATCCAGGGTCCGAAAGGAGGAACAGAGATATCAAGCCCTGAAGATCCATGCAGAGGAGAAACTGGACAAGTCAGTCTTTTACTGAAGATTTTTGTTTCATCTTTTGTCATCATTAATATACAATTCATCTGTTGAGAATGAACGTGACTGATCAGGTTCCAGTATTGTCCAGTCTTAAATAAAAGAGGATTTGCTATAAAATATATCACAGACTAACTGTATATACAGGGTCCCCACGGTCATGAAATTCCTGGAAAAGTCTTGGAATTTGAAAGAAACAATTTTCCAGTCTTGAAAAGTCATGGAACTGTTTTATTTTAATGTTTGAAATATGTTAAACCCCAAAGATGGTAACGTTATCTCAAAGTGAAAGTGCTGCATTACTGAGCGAGATCTCACAAATTCACGCAGATTCACTCTCAGCCTCATTTATAAAACTGTGCGTAGGTAAGATCACTTCAGCTGGCGTATGCTAAAAACCAGGAAATGCATACGCAAAAAATGATCTTAGTGCTTCAGGTCTAAGTCATGGGAATTTGGTAAAATATTTTGGAAAAGTTTTGAAAAATCATTGTGAAAAAAATGTGGGAATCGTAATCTGTGTATCATTCGCTCATTTGTTTTTCATTATGCAACAAAAACATGAAAAATGAAAAAAACACTAATTATTTGTTTCCAAAACCAAAATGAAAAAAACAGAAAATGCCATGTTTTTCAAATTCAAGCTCTTTTGCTTCGGCACAGAAAATGAAAAACGGAAAACGAACACTTTTATTTGTTTTCTCCATTACCAATTGGCCAGAGTACGTGACTCGGAAGTGTACTCTCATCCGACGCTAACGGCTATGCTAACGGCAGTTCGGCATGACAAGATCGCTGCTTCCAACTGTGCATCCGAAACGTGTCCTTTTTGCTTTAGCTGGTGTTGGGCACAGAATCTCCTCACGGACATTTTGGAGGATTTAGAGACTTCTAAGTGTTGCAGAGCTAACGATATCGCGGAATGTGTAACGCTTCACTTCCGGGTCACGTACTTTGGCCAATCGGTAATGGAGAAAATGGATAGAGGTGTTTGTTTTCCGTTTTTCGTTTTCTGTACCGAAGCAAAAGAGCTTGAATTTGAAAAACAAGGCATTTTCTGTTTTTTCATTTTGGTTTTGGAAACAAATATCAAATAATGAGTGTTTTTTTCGTTTTTCATGTTTTTGTTACATAATAAAAAACGAATGAACGAATGATACACGGATTGAGCCGTGTATATAGTAATGGGTGATGGTTTTCTCACTGTTGTACCTGTGCTTTGTCTCTAGGGCCAACTCAGAGATAGCTCAGGTCCGGCTCAAGGCCAAGCAGGAACAAGCTGCTTACCAGGCCAGTATGAGGAAAGAGCAGATGAAGGTGGACTCTCTGGAGCGCACTTTAGAGCAGAAGGTTAGCAGCAGGAAAAACAATAAAATGATAAAGAAGTAGTAGGAAACGTCAGTTCACAGTCAAATGTATATTCACTGTTGTTTTACAGAACAAGGAGATTGAGGAGTTGACAAAGATCTGCGATGAACTTATTGCCAAGATGGGGAAAAGTTAGCGGCTACGCTTCAACAAAAAGATCACAGAAACAGTGAGGAGGAGGATGATGATGTAATGATGAAGGATTCAAGATGATCTAAGAACTGTTGAACATCTGAGACTGACGTGATCTTTGGTTTTTTTTTTTTTTTTTTTTTTGGCTGCCCTCGCATACAGGATCAACAGATGTGGTTTAACTATTCTGTACATTTTTGGTGTTTGTTGTGATGTATCTGTTGTCTGGTTTAAAGTTTTGGAAGGTGTCCCTTAAGACTAACCAGTGTGCGTGAGTGGGCGTCTGATGATAGGAAAGTGAAAGTGTCTTTTTTGTGTGTGTAAATTATCTATTTTGATGTTGCCATGACAGCCGCTGAGGAAGAAGACTGTTTAATATCTCCTGTTACTAGCGCTGTTTGTTGCAATATACATTAGAAACACAATTCTTTGATTTTTTCTTAAGATGTTTGTATACTCAGAATACCCAGTATATCATAAAGGCTACCTGCATGTGAGAGAAGAGTAGAATTGGATGTTTATGTTTTGTACATAGTATAGGAAATATTACACCTCCTGTCATCTTCAGCCACCTTTTCCTTTAACTCTGTAGATATTTGTCATAGCTTTTTCAATGGAATTTTATTTTTTGGGATTTTATTTTGATATAAAGCAAACTAATTGTGACCGTGTTCAGTCCTGACCTGGAGTAGCGGTAATTTGATTTTAAATGGCTATTTGTCCTGTTCCTGCAATTGTTCTTCGTCGCACAGGAATAACTTGTCTGCACAGCTACTGTACAACATCTGCTTACAAAGTGCAATAAAAGATGGCAATACAACTTATTCTCTTTCGTCACTGTTGTTTTTTTTTGGTCTCCCTGCTTTTACAAAACACCTGCGCATTCTTTCTGAATTTGAGTTTGGGTAATATTTTCTTTATTTGCTTCACCACGGCACATGCAGGTGGGTCATTCCATGTAATTGCAACAAATTTTCATAACTTCCCAAGCACTTCGGTCTAAAAAAATATGTAATTTTTTTCTGGAAATGTTTAGTTTAATACTTTTTGAGATATTGCCAATTTAGTGAGGGGGGGGGTATGTGTCAATTTTCATGTGTCCTTATTTTTCTTCTTTTGTCAGCTTCCAATATCTCAGGAACTACATCACATAGGAAACAGAAATTTGGTATACTGATACAGCTTAACTTTACTACACGATGGCTTTGTGGTGTAGTTCCTTAAATAAATAAATAAATAAAAAAATCCAATCAAACTAAAATTGACAGTGTGCCTATTGAATAATTAAGGAACAATTGGTAAAACAATTGGCCCATTTGTTGAAATGATATGGATGATGTATTTTTGTGTAGAAATGAGTTTGACTAACATTGGCGATATAGTGAAACGTGTCTATCGGTACACAATAATTTGTCTTAAAGAGCAGTGACATCTATTGATTTTAATTTCAGGTTACAGGAGAAAACCGTAGATTTAAACCAGTGTGCTCAGCACTGTCCCCTACAGGGAGGCAGAGGGACTGACATTTTCCTCAGTAATATATACACACAATCAATGTTGAAAATGGCATGGATTTGATTTCAAGGGAACTGTATAAGTATTAAAACTGTTCAATTATAAATATTTAGTTTTTATTCACTGGTTGGCTCAGGATTATTACATCAACAAATCCACTAGTGAACTATTTATAATAAATGCAGATAGCATATTTGCATTTTCTCAATAAACTATGAAAAAAATTAAAGTAAGATCATGGATGAAATACAATTGAACGAAGAGACGAGGGCTGGATGATGATAAAACAACTGAATTGATCAAAATCTTGCCAATATTTGTCAAAATGCAGCACTTCGCCACTCGCAGATCTTCTAATCTTTCTAATCTTGACCCTGGCCAGACTGTCGGTCTATTACAAAACAAGCATACGGATGGTCATTAGCTCACACATGATCACTCCTGTGGTGTTTTTATTGACCCAAGTTGGACTAATAAATATGTTTTAGATTAGGAGAGAAGAGGAAGCATCACCAAAACATTTTATCATTTAGGCAACATTGATAACCAACACTTGGCCCGTTTTGCCATACATGGTCATTTAAAGATTATCTCTGTTTATCCTGAAGTAGCTGTAACATGTAATGAAATACATTGTTCTTCACCTCTTCAAATAATTATACACCAAATGCAAACCATTTGGAGACAAATTTTGTGAACTTAGCCATTGATCTTGATCCCTCCTGATGTGCATGGTAACGTAAAGCGTCAGGTTCGGACAGGGACAAGAAAGGGTGGACACAGGATGGGTGTGGCCAGAACAGAGAGTAAGGTGAAAGGTTCAGGATGAATCCCTGTAATGTGTCTTCTGTCCATTCAGGCAGAAAAGGTAACTATTGGCACTCAGCAGTTGTGGACCCCCAGTGGAGGGGCCGGTAGCTCTGTGCACAGTGCAGGAGGAGATACTGGCACAGATTAAGACCTGGGGGCTTTAGGAGCAAACAACCTGCTTTTCTTATTGTGACCAGGACGAGTGAGGACCACCAGCACCATGAGAGCTGTCCAGTGTTGTCTGCTGCTGCTTCACTCTGTGATTCTGCTTTCAATGCACAGTAAGAACTGACTTTTTCTGCATCTGTCAAACTTTACTGGAATTATTTAGATCTCTGTTGAACATCCTGTTTAATGGTCAAATTAACCTTTTTGAGCTCGTCTTCCTGCTACTTCTCATTCTAGTCACTCTTGAATTCCCAGGAGTAGATTTTATTTCTTAAATATTAATTATTCTTGAGAGGCAGCATCCTGATGAGGTGAAACCTTTCCAAATTGGACCCAGTTTCCCTTGTTAGTTTAGAATGATCTCTTTATCATAGGGAGCTATAACTTTAATCAATCTTAAATGTTGGATTATATCTACAAATGTTTATAATTGTAATATTTATGATTAGTGATTCTTCGTGTACTCTCAGTCTGACATCCTACACTGACTTGCATGCAATCCCAGCAGCTAATCTCTTAATAGGCCTGGGGGCTAATACTTGGAGCATGTGTGTAGAGCAGCTGTGCTGTAGGGATAGATTTGGGTCAACTTCCAACACCAGGGGGCCGTTATGTGTCCTGACGACACAAAAAAGCCGAGGGCGCTCCAAAAGACTTCAATAGTCCAATAACTTCTGGAAAAAGGCTGTTCCTCATTCTGGTGAACTTGCTTTAGATGTTCTGCAGCTGTCTCCCTGAGGAAAGGGCCGGGGTAAAGACTTGTGTGAAAAGTGGGTGGGGTCCTTGATGATGCAGGAGGTCCTCTTCCTACATGGCATGCCCCTCGGTCTTCTCATTGTCTTCTTTGTGTTGATACAAACATTGCTCTCTTCCCATCAACATTCCAGGTGTTCCACTACCCTTCTGTGGCAGGACCCATTGTTGTTGGTTGACACTGTGGTGTCATCTGCAAACTTCACAATATGGTGTTTGGGTGAGCAGTCATATGTCAGCAGGGGCTCAGCTCACAGCCCTGAGGTGAGCCGGTCCTGAGGATGATGGGGAGGAGATGTTGTAGATCCTCACAGACTGCAGCCTGTTTGAGAAAGTCCAAGACCTAGTTACAGATGGGGGAGCTTAGTCCAAAGGTGCGTTCACACCGAACGCGAATGAAGTGACTGAAGCAATTAGATTACATTCAAATCAATGTAAATGACACAACTTAAAGTTATCTCCCCTCAAGCGATGTGACTTGCGTGACATGAGCGACTAGATGAAGTGTGACCTCGTCGCTCAAAGTTGAAAAATTTCAAGCGACTTCAAGCGACAACTTTCCCAACCTTCACTGTCTGTAGAGCTCGGCAGCAGCCCCTCCCTCCCGCTACAGTGCAGATGGCTGCGGAGGGCTGTACTACACTTCCTCAATTTATCAGGGCAAATTAAAGCGGTTAACTTCTTAAATAAGCCTACATTGCTACACTGCTGAAGACTACACATTACAGTAAAGCTTTTAGTTAACTGGATTTTAATTTTAATTTATCCTTTAATGTTGCTGTTCTTATGATATTTATGCACTCTTGTTTTATTATTCTATCATGTTGCACTTGTACTTTTACCACAACTCTGTACAGCACTTTGTGATTTTATCTGCAAAATGCGCTTTATGAATAAACTACTTACTTACTTACTTACATTCTGAGTGAACTCATCCTTTAGTAACTCCGTAAGTTGATCATTTAAACTGTAAAAGCAGAGCTGTCTATGATAAGTGCTGTAAACATACGACCGGCTCCACACACACGCACACACACACACACACGCACGCACACTGTTCCCTGGTCGTCCGTCACTGGAGTGATGAAGTGATGGAGTGATGGAGTGACCAAAAAGCACCACTATGTTTAAGCGACTCATCTCGGGTGATTGAAGTGACTGCAGTCCCTTCAGTCGCATTCTCTGTGACGCACCTTAAGTGTGGACAGCTTGTGGCCCAGTATCTGTGCTATTATGGTGTTAAATGAAGATTTAGTTATAATAGTCTTTGCTCTTCAGATGAGCGAATGTGGTGTGGACCACAGAGAAAATGGTGTCCTCTGTGGATCGGTTCCTCTGATCTACATACTGATGTGGGTCCATAGTGACATCAATGGAGTCCTTGATGCGTGTCATGAACAGTTTTTCAAAGCACTTCACGACTTCAGGTTTGTCTGCATACTGACAGACTTACAAATAATTATATCAATATTTTAGCAAAGCAGATGATGAATGATTTATTTTTAGTGTATTTTACAGCTGATTTAAGACATGGATCAAAAGTGACCCATTATCAAAAAAGATGCTAACAGAAAGCTAACACATGAGGAAGGTTTTGGTTTTATGGGCTTATTTTTTTCAGGCTCAGTACTTGTGATTCTCTGTAATTGATATTGTAATTGTAATTGATTTGCCTTTAATGCATCCAATCAATATGTTGAATATAATACAGTAAATCCTTTTTAGGCTTTGATTACTCTAACGTCAATCCTCTCAGGAAACAGCATTAAAAGCTGTTTGTGCATTGCTTCTCTAGGGTTTAGGAGATGGATGAAGGGTTTTACATGGAGGCATCTTAATAATATTTAAAAAGTCATTAGTTCTCAGAAAGCAGCCTCTTTCCCAGGAGAACATTTTATTTTGTGTGTAAAAGAGACTCCTGGGATGTTAGCTTAAGTTACTCAGATGTGTTTTTAAATAGGAGACCGTCAGTGGTTTTGAATTAATGGTCTAGCTCTATACACATCTATCTAAGTACATCACAGCAAATGCAGTTAACATTTTAACTAATCATTTGTTGTAACCAGCAGTCTTGTTAAATATAAGATTAGCAGCTTGGCAGGTAAACTATTGTTCACTGTTTAAGGTTTTATAAAAAGTTTCTTATCAGTGTTGGTTCCTGCAATCTTCATACAAAAGGCACACTTTGTAAGGCAAATGAACTTGACAGAAGTTTACTTTGGATGTGTTTTTACTTGTATCATGGTTTCTTGGGCCCTCAACCTTTTGGATAAGAAGCGAGATGACTTAATGGAAAATTTCAAGCTCGGTCCAGTTCTCCCATCAAATCTTTTCCAGATTCTGTTGGGCGTCTGCTTTGAAATATGCTCCAGGATCAGCCCTATCCCTTTCTTCCCTTCTGGTCTATCTTTTCCAGGCTTTCTGTAAATATCGTTCATAATTTCTCTATGAGGCTGTAGGGATTCTTTAAAAAACACCTACATAAGTTGTTTCTGTTTTTTTTTATTTGTAAAAAGAGACCAAAATATTCTATTGTCAACTAACTCTTGATTGCTGTGTTGGACCTACTTGTGATTTGTCTATATTAGCACATTAGCGTATCTCTTTCTCTGTTTTGTTCAGGTGAGGCTTTACATTGTTACACCTGCATGGGCTCTAATAATGAAGACTGCAATCGTCAGGGCTCCAAAGCTTGTCCCAGCTACTCTGACGCCTGTGCTGCTGTGGTGGGCCATGACAGTGAGTCCAACCGTGACAGTGTAGTAGCCTTTCATTTCTTTACAACCAATCAAATAATGTCTAAAGTCTCTGTTTGTGTATGGAATAGATTAATGTATGGTTTCTAGAATAGTCTTCTCCATCAGCAGGGTGTCCAAGGGTTTTTATGGCAAAAAGGAGTATTGCTACAGCTAATCAGTAAATGTCATTAAGTAGAGGAGTCATGTGATCATAGCACCAAGATTGGGATGATTATATACAGTCATTTGGTCATTTTGTGTTAATGTTTTGACTGAATTTATTTGTTTCCCTGTGACTTCAGCAAAAGTGACTTACTTTTATTTTCTGTCATGTTTGTCTTCCAGGTGGGGTGATTAAGTATTGTTCCTATAAGTCTTTCTGCAGCCAGGCCAACAGTCAGGGCTACAGAGCACCAGGGGTCAAAGTTCATTGCTGCTATAGCGACGACTGCAATGTAACTAGTCCCGCCTCCCGCGTGCCTGGACTCAACTATATGCTGTTATTTATCCTGTTGTTATTTTACTGCTTTTTCAAGTAGACACACATCAACAGTGTCTGTCTCTGACAGAAATGCCAACAACAAAAGCCAAAACATACTAATGCCTGACACTCCATATTTTTTGCGTGATATTATTCCGCTTGACAATAATTGACTTGATTTAGCACATATTGATCCTCGGCAGCAGAACGTTGGAGATTGTAGGTGTGACTGTGCTGTGTGGAGTTTGTGCATCCTGTTGAATCAAGTCCATGAAGAAGAACTCAAGTGGATGCATTTGTCAATGGATTTTTACTAAGAAGAAGACGAAGAATGTCCTTCACTGTGATTTGAACTTTCTCTGCATTTCTCCAGCTTAACATTTTGGATATCTTGTTGCAGCAATCATATGCATTCCTAAATATAAGCGCACCTATCTACAACATTGCTGAGTTGTATGGGGTATTTTGATATAATCCCATTAGACATCCATGGCAAGGTGTGTCACTCTGGTGATCTGGTTATCTAAAGAATCACAATGTTCATGAGCTCAGTTTGATCACATGACATTGTTTGATTGAACTCAAGAAACATGGTGTCAAACACAAGCTTCCAAAGCCTAAAACTCACTCTAAAAAGCCTAAAATAACTTAAAACTGCATTCTCAAAATGCCATTCCTGTTTGTAGTTTGTCAAGGTTTGAGGTTTGTTATAGTTAACACTGACATTTTAGCTCAGGCCCAAATCACATCCAGATCTAAACCTAATCCAGCTCCCTAAGTGAAACCAGTATGACGCCACTGATTTAAAATGGAATGACCGAAGAATAAAGACCACAGGTCATGTTCTGTGGTGGATGCCCGAGTTGTATTGCTGTGCATCAGTCTATATTTCTTATGGTTTTACATTAGTGAGTGTATTTTATACTGTACTATAAAAAGACAATGGTCTGTGCTCTGTTTATTTAAGATTAACTCTCAAAACCTACCAAGTGATCTTTTTAAATTTTGTGTTGATATTTTCCAAATAAAAATGTAAATACTTTTTCAATCATTCCAATCTGTAGAGGTTATTTCATTATCCCCCGCCACAAAATGTGAAGGGGGATATAGGTTTGAGCTCCTTCCGTCCATCCGAGTTAAACAGGACAGCTTTTTCTCAGAAACTGTTTAAGAAAGGATAACCAAATTCGGTGTGTGGCTTCAGAGCATCAATACGTTCATGGAGTTCGAAAACAAGAAGCGCGCATTTATTCTTTCTGGAGTTATTGACCTTGTTTCGTTTTTTTTTTTTTTTTTGGCGGGGGATGTTGATGACTGCTTTATTATTATTATTATTCTTATTATTATTCTTATTATTATTATTAGATTGGGAATCCAGTGCCTCATGACTCGGATGTGGTTTACAGGAAATAAAAGGTGGAAGAGAGGAACTGAAGCTGAACGTATACTGACTAAATGCAACCAATATATTGTTGTTTTTATTGGCCTTGTTTTGATGTAGTTCTTTAATTAAAAAGCTCTGCTGCAACTCCACATCAGTAGAAATGTCACGGCTTTATTTCCTGTTACACTCTTGTTCTCAGGCTTGCTCTCTAAGTAAACTGGAATAGGGTTAGGGATTCATTTTTAAGATTGATCTATTTCAATGACATACAAATATTCATATAAGTGTTGTGTTTTTTTTTTTTTTTTAAAACTTTATAATGATCAATTTTGATTCACAGAAGAAAGGCTTTTAATGCTTAGTTGGGACTGAGGCTATCAAGATGATAACTAAATGATGTTGCTATAGTGACAACAGTAGTGCGCAGTGACTGATTACTTGCTTTCCGCTGAGGTATTTACCATAGATAATATTTACAGTTCTCCTTGAAAATGAACAAAAATCTCAGCAAAACACATAACAATACCAACATTTGAGTTATATTCATACAGATTAAAGCTTTAATGAAACTAAAACATCTCCATATAGGAATAAAACATTATATTAGCATACAATTACCTCATTATGTATATGATACCAATAACAATAGGAAACAGATAGCACAACTAATAAGGAAAAGAACATTAAAACACACCAGACAAATGCAATAATAAATACTTTAATGAGCATAGTTTCTTTTAATTCTCTTGATGCTATAATTCTTCTATCTCTGCTGTTGTAGTTCCCACAGCATCCCCTAGGAGGCAGGCTGACACTATTTTGTAACTCAATGAGCCTCCATTTCATTCCAACTTTATTGACCATCCACAACCTGACAAACTGACATTGTCAGTAGTGATAATAAATGTTGTGCTTTCTTTACGTGTTTCCTTCTCTTATTGTGGCGTGTCTATTCTCTCCTGCTGCCCTGTTGCTCTCTCCTTTGACAGGCAGGTGTGAGAATGTGAATGCATTGCCCTGGTTGGGGATAGACATTGACCCTGAAGCGTGAGTCTCCAGGGCTGTTTAGCCAAAGCTTGTTCTGGCTGTTCTCGTCTTTGACCTATGTCAGACTTCATCAGCTTTTATTTCGGTTGCTTGTTTCACTTGTTGGGAAAGTCTGCCTCGACATGAGCAGAACCGTAAAAGTAAGTTGGAAGGGTCGCCGTGTGGAAGAGTGTTTAAAGTTTGTCTTTTGAGGCTCATGCTTCACTTCAGAGTGTTCAACTGTGTTTAAGTCATCAATCTCTTTCAACAGGATTTGTTTGTGGCCTGTTCTGCATGGCTGGCACTAAAGAATCTTTGAACGCTTTTCACAGGGAGAAAAACTGAAGGACAGAATTTTTTTTTTTTAATTTAATAGATGAACGGAAGGAGTCTTCTTTAAGGTTACAGACCCCGAAGAAAAGAAGCGTCTCTGGATGTACAACCAGTCACCGCATGTTTGCCAATCTGAGCCAAATCTGAAGGTCATTGCCATGGTAACTGTGCAGTTTAAATTAGAGTATGTTTAATCCCAATCCTCTGGCACCTGAACACATTATCACTCCAAATCCAACTGTCAGTCATCAAAAGATGAGCCGTCTGCCCTTTAGGAAAGGCTGAGCGAAATTACCAAGAGTGGAGAAAAGTCATGTCTACGGTGCTATCTAAACTAAATCTGGTTTCATTTGGAGAGAATGCCACTTTATTTCCCACTTACTGACATATCAGTAGGGTTTTAGTGTTGGGTTTTGTGAGTTTTGCTGTTATCAGAGAGGATTTGTCGGTCAACAGCTAAAGCATACAAGTTTGAACTTCTTCTAAATATGTATCTGTGGGCTTATGGATGTATTAAGGCATTGAATGTGATTTTATTTCTTTAAACATTTATTTTTTTCCTTTATCATGTGTTATAGTCGGAGCTACTTGTGACTCTTTTGCTCCACCCCTTGGTACAGCGACCAATCACGATGCACTTCTGACCATCAAGTACATCATCAGGCACGTTCATTGTCATTCAACATAAATGATGCATGTTTCAACAGGGGTGTTTATCTTAATATAAGAGATTTACAGTACCTAAAATATATAAAATAACCTATTCCCAATATTTCTAGTTATCAGTAACCACCAGGTCTCACTTTTTTTGTTTTGTAGAGATGTATACTGGTGTTTGAGGCATTTCATTTCCCAGGTAACACCAAAAAAAAAAAAAAACAATAAAAAAAAAAACAGCCCCAAAACACTCTCAAATGAGTTGATTTTAAAAAAATAACTCATTTCAATTTACCTTATATACAGTGCATTCGGAAAGTATTCAACCCCCTTGACTCTTTCTACATCTTGTAATGTTAAAGCCTCATTCCAAAATTGATCAAATTCTTAATTTTTCTCATCAACCTACTCGCAATACCCCATAATGACAAAGTGAAAAACGTTTTTTTAGGATTTTTTGCCATTTCGTTAAAAACAAAACACAATAATATCACATGTACATAAATATTCCCACCCTTTGCTATAACACTCAACACACTACTGAGCTCAGATACAAGCTGTTTCCACTGATTGTTGTTGAGATGTTTCTACAACTTGACTGGAGCACACCTGTGGTAAATTCTACTGAATTAACTTGATTTGGAAAGGGACACACCTGTCTATTTAAGGTCCCACTCATGACAGTGTGATTGTCAGAGCAGAAACCAAGCCATGCGGTCCAAGGAACTGTCTGTAGACCTTCGAGACAGAATTATATCCAGGCACAGATCTGGGGAAGGATATGAAAAATTGGAGCAGCATTGAAGATCCCGAAGAGCACAGTGGCCTCCATCATTCGGAAATGGGAGAAGTTAAAAATCACTAGGACTCTTCCCAGAGCTGTCCGCCCGTCCAAACAGAGCAATCGGGGAAGAAGGGAGGTGACCAAGAACCCGATGGTCACTCTGACAGAGCTTCAGCATTACTCTGAGCAAATGGTAGAACCTTCCAGAAGAACAATCATCAGTGTAGGACTTCACCAATCAGGCCTTTATGGAAGAGTGGCCAGACGGAAGCCTCTCCTCAGTATAAGGCATATGACAGCCCGCTTAGAATTTGCCAAAAGGCATGTAAATGATCCTCCGAACATTACAAAAAATATTCTATGGTCTGATGGAACTATTTGGCCTGAATGCTAAGCGTCACGTTTGGAGGAAACCAGGCACTGCTCATCATCTGGCAAATACCACCCCTACAGTGAAGCTGTGGGGATGTTTTTCGGCAGCAGGGACAGGGAGACTAGTCAGGATACAGGGAAAAATGAATGTAGCAATGTTCAGAGACATCCTGAATGAAAACCTGCTCCAGAGCGCTCTGGACCTCAGACTGGGGTCCAGAGCACAAAGCAAAGATAACTAAAGAGTGGCTTCGGGACAAGTCTGTGAATGTCCTTGAGTGGGTAAGACCTGAAAATTAGCTGTGCAGCGACGCTCTCCGTCTAATCTGACAGAACTTGAGAGGATCTGCAGAGAAGAGTGAGAAAAAATCCCCAAATGTAGGTGTGCCAAGCTTGTAGCATCCAACCCAAGAAGATTGATGAGAAAAATTAAGAACTTGATCCATTTTGGAACGAGGCTTTAACATTACAAAATGTAGAAAAACTGAAGGGGGTTGAATACTTTCCGAATGTACTGTACATTAATCAGTCAATACCCCTGCCTTGAAGACTTGGCAAACAGCAGTGGCAAAAAACAAACAAACACATGTGACTTGAAAACGCGCACACACCGCTTTTGTGGTGAGGAAACAAAAGCACTCGGGGGATGACAGCATGTGCAACCATGGCTGTGTTTACAAGTGCCCGAGTCCTGGCTGGTCGGCCCGGGTTCACCCAACGGTCATCAGTTCTGAGGTCTCCAGGTCTCGCGTCCTTTTAAAAAGGATCCCTGAAGCAGAATTAAAATGATCTACACTACCGGTCAAAATTTTTAGAACACCACACTTCCTCCAGTTTTTTACTGAAAATTATCCAGTTTAGTGTGTCATTGCACTCTGAAATGAAAGCATCAAACAAATAAGCAATTTGAGTTAAAATAAATAAATAATGGAATGCATGAACAATACTGTTCTGCTGATAAGGGTCTGGTACTACAGTGTGTTCCAACACTGTTTTTATGCAGACAGAGAGGGTTGTACTGGAAGTAACCAAGAAAAGTTGGAACACCTGTAGGAATTAGTAGCACCAGCTTTTAAGGCTGATTCAACATTCATTGCTGCAGAACAGCTTTAAATTGTTAACCAACTTTGTGTTCCCTGGAAAAAAGGCCTATTTGTATCATTCTGAAATGTACATTATTTTTAAGTTTTGGGTAAACAAACCTTTTTTTTAACCTCTGGCTGTTCAGTACTTTGGACCATTTCAAGCTATTCATTGGACTTGCACGACTTGAATAGCAATAAATAACTGGAAAAATTAGGGTGTTCTAAAGTTTTTGAACGGTAGTGTATCTGTGGACTTTGGATGAAGGACCATAAAGGTTTTTATGTCTTTGAAACATACAGACAGTGAGTGAGAGGGAGGCCAGAGGGGCAACTGAGGAGGAGCACAATGAAAGAGGAGAAGAAGAATTGTGTGTAATGAGGGTTCTTCCTTGCCTCAGCTACACTGAAATGTGACTAAATGGACAACCTTCATAGCTGGTCTTGGATTTGAAGCTGAGAATACTCAAAATAATATCTATACTTTTTTTTAAACTAGCTTTTTCATGTTGTTGCTTCAGTGAATTAAAAAAAAAAAAACTATAAATACTTTCCTCATAAAAAGTAAGCTTGTGTATTTAACCCTAACCATGAAAATAATCCAGTATCTTGTCATTTGTCATATAATATAAAGACCAATAGGATTACTTATTTAAATAGGGTATCTCAATTAAAATACAATTACATTAGCAGAGCTGTTTCTGGCTGTATGCGGACTATTCCATTGCATAGGGCCCCATAAGCCACTATAGGGGCCACCAAAGCTGATTCCTAGGCCTAATTGGAGAAGAATAAAATGTACCAGTCTTGATTTCTTAGAATGGAAATTTAGTATATAAGAATAAAAAGCTGCAACCAAAAGCTGACAATTTTAATTTATTGCTCTCAAAATCTTCAATAAACATTTTAAACACTCAGCTTAGCTTTTTAATTTATTAACATGTAGAGGATTGTTGTTTAACAATTTTAATCAGTTTGAATCTCTTATCTCTCTTGAGTGGCTCTACTTAAGATGTCTAATTTAAAAGTGAAGTTGACTGTAACCTGTTGAGCTGATCAAGTGTAACATAATGTAGCATAACATCTAAAAAGCTGTAAACATGCCCTGATATTAGCTATTGATCTCATTTTCATATTTAATGAACCACAGCCACTTATTAGAGCAGTTTTCCTCAAATGAGGGTACCTGTAACCCTAGGGGTACGCTATGGCTCTACAGGGGGTACTTGAGAAACAAGTGGGAAATGAAATGAAATCATTAAAAATATGGGGTTTTAGAATGTTTATTTTAGTTAAAAATGATAATTGTAATAATAATGGAAATAATCTTGATTAGAACGTGAACTGAAACTACAAGTGTCAGTCTTGGTCCCACACCAGGTGGGAGATGACCGAAAACGATAAAACTATATAAATAATTCTATTTAGGAAGAACTAAATACTGTTTCATTCCACTTATTTACAAAATTAAATTATTTAAAAAGTGTGTTATCACTCATTCATCCATCTTTATACTCTATAGTTGTTGTTTTTTTTAAAGTATTCTGAGCAAAATGTGTTACTCGGACGAAAAAAAAAAAAAAAAAGTAGTTGAGCCAAAAAAGTTTGAGAATCACTGAATTAGAGGATGAAGTCTAAGTATATTTGCTTTGAGACATTGTTCAGCATTTAGCCATATGTTCAGTCCACCTTATTTTAACCTAATAGAGAAGTTTGGCTTCAGCTTTATCTCTATTTTTGTAATTCCCACATAATAACCAAAGAAGCAGGCTTGCTCACATAAAAAGAAAAAAAACAAAAACAAAAAATCAAGAATTTCTTGTAATTAACTCAGCTCTGCTAATTATTTGTGTTTTACAGCAGAGAAACAGGCTCTTAGTTTTGAAAGGTAAAATGTGTGGAGAATTTATGATGAGTCATCATTACCAATTTAAAAAGCACAAAGCAGGTTAATTATATCATGGGGGAACAGTGAGTGTAACTGAGTTGAATGAGTGGAAAGGGTAACAAAAGAGCAGAGAGGAGGACAAACCTTGGAGCCAAAACCAAATCACATCAGTATCCGCCGCACCCCAGGGTTAGGGCAGGCTCAGTCAGCCGTGCCATGCAACTGAGATAATTAGTTTTGGAAAGGAATATCAACTGATATAATTGAGCATTCTCCACTAATGAAGATCCTCTGTGTTGTCACTGTTGAGGCGCTAATTGGTGGTGAAACGGGTGGGTGCGGGAGAGCCCGAGCGGGATATGATGGTGGAGGCGCTGCTGCACGCTTTCAGGTTCGTTGGACACTATTAGACAGGTTTTTATTCAGTCGTCACTGACTCAATGTCTGCCGTTACTCACACAGAGGCTGGTGTGTATGAGGGGCTAATTCATGAAAGTTTCCTATGCTTTGGCCAAAAGGCTTTCAGGGGAGATCAAAGAAACATAACACATGCAGCACCTTGACAGATACGGGTGGTAGAGAGGAGGTTAAGATAAACCAGCAGAGTCCAAAGCATGGGGGGGGGGGTAGGTTTGGGAGTGCACAGGTCATGTTGGAAGTTTCAATCTGGGAAAGCAGAGGGTCGAGGGTTTGAGGAAGAAGGGCGACGAGGAGGGGGTCACGGTGAAAGCAGTTGAGGGAATAATAGGAGAGAAAATTGGTTTTGACAAGTTAAGGGAGCTGGAAGTAATGAAGTCTTTTTTAAAGGGGAGGTGGGGGAACTATGAGATAATCAGAGGTACCATCTCACCTCTCACTTAGGACGCTTCCTCTCTCCGGAGATGACATTTGAATTCAAGTTCTGATGTGTATTTATTTATTTTGTTTACCACCACTTGTTTATCCAAACAGGCTTTTTGGTAAAGGGTACACGAAAAACATGCAGACAACCAAACAAACTAAAGCAAGTCAGAGACAGAAAGTAAGGTGTGCACTCCAGTGTCTGAGGCTCTAACAGACAGAGAGACAGACAGAAAGTAGACAGACAGAAACTCATTCACTATCTGCTGTCACACATCAGAGGAATCAGGCATCGTCTCTAACATCAGACAGTCTGCCAGATCAGCTCCGTTTGGCAGAAAACTACACAGTCTCTCAGCAGCCAGCATAGAGAAGGACTGACTACAGCTCACGTGTTTGAACACAAACAAAGGATTTAAAGAGTTCTGGACATAGAGGTCTACAAAACCTGCCTTCTCTACAAATTATCGTTGGATGATAATGGAGTCATGTTGGGGCTTGATGCGTCAGGGTTACAGGAGCTTGAGAAGATTGGAAAGCAGGAGGAAAAAAAAAAAAAAAAAGGAAAGCAGGAGGAAAAGTTTCCTGTTGTATTTTCTGCTTTCCAAAGCTGGACGGAGGAAAAGCAGACGCTAATCTTTTATTGGGTTTTGTACTGAAAGCCTGACGGTGTCAACACAAAAAATAAACAGTTGAAATTCTGTTACTTCTTGTGTTTTTTTATTCATAGACTGACAACACCTGCTGCTTAGTTTGATCTCATACTTTAGATCAGTGTTTCTAAAATAGGGGTACGTGATGGCACTACAGGGGGTCAGTGGCGGCTGGTGCATTTTTCTCCAGGGGGGGGCTAAAACTCCAAAATAGGCATACATCAAAAACAGGGTTTGTGTAGCTTTGAACAAATAAGTATGCTCTCACACTAACTACATTTCATTCCACAGAACCCCTAAACAAGCAAGAACAATTGTATATACAATGGAGCGGGTGTTTTTATTTTATTTTTTTAAGTTTCAATTGACTTTTTTTTTTTAGTTAGTTAACAAGTAATTAAATAAAAAAGGGGATGACAAACAAAGTGGTAATTGAACATATATAATGTAATTCAAGACCTGACAAAATATAATTTTAAACCTAGTTTAAAAATATGGACATATTCAAGATCTGAAATCATCAAATTTAGTTTGTTCCTTGTTTGTTCATGTTTCGATGCATTTTCCTAAAAAAAGTGCTTTAAATGGGTCATACCTGTCTGTATCCATGTTGGGTCTCATCCTGATGTTTGTTAAAGGAGACAGGGCTCAGCAGAATGATTTAATTTCTCTTTCTTCATTTTGATTCGTCTTCTATCGTCCCACAGCTTCACCTGTCAATCAGACACTTTTTGACGGACCACTGTGACGTCAGCCCCTCCCATAGCTGGAGGTGGTGTTGTGTAACCGAGCGGCTGATTCAACGCTGCGCAGCCGCAGGCTGTCTCTGGGCGCAGGTAAGCAGCACCCAGCCAGCGTCCATTGAGTTACAATGAAGAGGAGTTACTGCGCATGTACAACTTTTACTGAGAGGCAATAGGTAAAGGTTAGTGGAGAAGGGTCGAGCTGCAGCCACAGGCCCCCAATGTAAAGGAAGGTGAAGGAAGTTGAACTTCCAAATATGGTCATTAAGTAGCACAGGTGCTAACCCAGCAATGTAGCAGCTACAATTAGCATATTAATCAACGTTTGAATAAAGAGAAACTATTAACAAACTTTATTCGTGGTTTAACGATGTAATCAGATACAACAAGACCTCAGGCTCAGTTTAAAAGCAACGTGAATCAACGGAATGACGAGGTTGTCGTCTATGTTTCTATGTAAGGACAGCTTTACATCAAACGAGTAGTTTGTGTGAAAAAAACACTCATTGAGTCCCCCCCACTGCTCCTGCAGCCTTTGGCAGATTGCCAGAATGCACCGCGACCGAGCAAAAACAACCAATCAGAGCCAGGATTGTGTTTGATGGACTGTCTGACAGCTGTTGCTCACAGGCCCCGCCCCATTCCCAGAGCTCGAACACCATCTTTTTTACAGTATGGTCTGGAGGAGTAGAAGATGGAATTAGCAACTTTTCTGCTTGAAAGCTAATTACTGCTGCTTGATTTACATTATGTTTAATTTGTAATTGTTACGCTAGAACTCTGTGGTACATGTGTTGTTCATGTGCGCACAGCAGCCTCCGTGTGGGCTGCTGTAAGTGACACTGAGTTGTTGCTCCTTTTGCTGAGGTGTGTGCACATTGAGAGAGAGAGAAGCGCTGCAGTAATATGCTTTTAACAGAGCATGTTATGTTCCTGTGATGTTGCTATCGGACTAACGTTAGCTTGTTAGCTCCTCTGAAGGAGGGACTTTGGAAAGTTTGGAGGCAGGGCAAGAGAGCAGCGGGGAGGGAGGGGAAGAGAGGGATCTGAGAGTTGCGAATTGCACCTTTAATGTTTGAAATGTTCGCGATTAATTTATTGTATTAGACGTGCAATGGCACACTAACCATTATAGTTGGTTAAAACTGTTTCTTTCAGCAAAATTTTGAATTTATTTCTGATTTACTTACTTACGCTTTTGTCTCTCAAAGTGGGCGTGTTTTGAAGGGGCGTGTTTTGTATTCTGCAAATGCTTGACTTCCATTGTCGCTGCCACAATGGGCGTAGTTTGGATGGGGTTTGGATGGGCGTGGTTTGGAGGGCCTGCGGGTCTGCATCTGGATATGCTTGGATGAGTGCGCCCCAAAACGGAAACATGTCACCATTCAGACACAGATGAACCAAACAACTCATCATCATTATCCATATAATATTCCTTCTGATTATCTAAATGCATATATAAATTAGTTTTCTTACTCAAACTAACTTGGTGAGTGGTGGGGCGCCACTCTAGCGCCCTCTATTGGCCAGCCACCACTGCCGGGGGTAATTGAGAGAGAGAGAGAGGGAGAGAGAGGGGATAAAATATCAGTCTTGGTCCCACCCCAGGCGGAAATGATAAAACCGATAAAAATGTATTATTCATTTCTTTAAATGAAAACAACACACAATATTAAACAACTGTATTTCAATGCTTTTACTTTGTGAATCTAGTTCAACTAAATTGAAGTAATAAAATAATAAAATAAAAACTGAGCTCAAGCATGATGAAAAACTAATTCTAGAAAAAAACGTCTTTGGGGTCACCAAAAATCCTTGATATCAAAATGGGGTCATGATACAAAAATGGTTGGGAAACACTGTACAAAATACTGTTTCTTTCCACTTATTTACAAAATGAGACTCTTGAAAATGTGTGTTATCACTCGTTCATTCCATCATTATGCTCTATAGTTGTTATTAAATAGTTTTCTAAGCAAAATGTTGTCGTCGAACAAAGGGGGTACTGGGATTTAGAAATAAATAGAGCCAAAACAGTTTGAGAACCACTGCTTTAGATGACAGTACATACACTAGGCTATTCACGACTAAAGGAGACAATGTGAAAAATAAAACGTTTTAATTGGTACTAAAAGAAAAACAACCAAAAAAAAACCGACTTTACTTAGCCAACACCATCATTTTAAAGGATGCTTTCTAATAAAGTTGCATGCAGTTTTCTTAAAAGGTTACATTACTCTGAGATATATGTGTAGGGAAAGTTCATTCCTTGTTTCCAGAACCTCCTTTTCCATGTTTTCTGTTTGACTCCGTCTCGCATCACATTAGTGCAGTCCGACATAAAGTAGCTGCAAGAATCAGCACGCGGTCAGGGAAAATATTTAAGGCCTTGGTCCCTCTGTCAGCTTTCACCTTCTTTCCCTCCTTGTTCTTGTTTTCACAGCCCTTAATCCTGGCAGCTCCAACGCAAAGCGGTCACAGGTTTTGACAGCAGAAAGCAATGACCTAAGCTGTTCTCTGCAGGGGGTTGAAGAGGGAAGCTGGGGGAGGATGTTGGGCGGGTGTGGCAGGGTGTAGGAATGCTAGCTTTGATTAATTATTTTTAGGTTCAGTGTTAGCCACGGACAGCAGAGTAATCTCAGAAGTCATGCAACAGTTTGAACATGAATCAGTGATTCAGCTAGCGGCCATCAGTAGCCTATTGGATCACGTGTTGCTATAAGACGCACTGTATGTGACCCGCTGAACATTCTGCCTCCAAGTCCATTTTCAGCTTCAGTCATCTGCTCAGAAAATCTATTGTGAATGAAAAGGCCTCCGATTCATTCCACAATGTCTCAGATTGGACTCTGACTGAAACATTTCCGTCTTCACTGGCACTGCTATACTGGAGGTCTTCTAAGCACGGACAAACAAGCCTGAACATAGTGAAATAGTTCAAAAGAAAATATTGAAATAGTTGAGAAACACCATGTAACACATTATACTCTAAAGAGATCCTAATGGGTTCTTGTATGTCTCATTACTGGCACTGGACTCCCTGGAAACTGAAAGGATTTTAGTTGCAATAGTAAAGGATAAGAACAGATCATGCAAATTTCCCATATCAGAAAGACAGAGCAGTCAATTAGATAAGGAATATTATTTGAGCAGAATGAACATTCAGACCATGTTGTGTTGACCCAGAGAAGAGTCCTTACTTTAATAAGACAGCATGTGTGTGTACAGATATTAATGCTTTTATTGATTAAATCCAGTGACGTGTGGCCAGGGGAGGCAAGATAGGCAGAACGATCATTAAAATAATTAAAAAATATATATATTTTAATGATAAAAATGGATCAAACATGCTATTTATCTTCTGAAATGTACAACAGCGAATGACTTCTTTTTTTTGTGTTTCACCTTTGACACTTGCTGTAATATCTCCCTTTTTCATTTATCATGCTCAGCTCCATACAAGCTAAAGCTAGCTAGCCATTGACGTAATGTGGGGTGCAAACATGTAAATTGTAAATGAGTTGGAGATTATATGGGACAAACATAGAAGTTAGCCCATCATTTATCCTTTGGTGGACGTATTAGAGCATATATGGGTCAGAGAGTAACTCTGCTGGAGCTAAGTTTGTCATCACAGTCCTTGCTACACATGTAATATTCTTAAAATGATTATTATATTAATAATTAAACAAAATGAAACTGGAATTTATCTACTAAGTGACTTAAATGGATATCTGTAATTTATCTAATAGGTTTCATCTAATAAAGAACTACATTTTCCTCTTTGGATGTTTCTTATTTGGATTAAATCATACGAAAACATAAGAGGAAGGTGCTATGAGCTTTTTCTTAATCAATTCAATTTGATTGCGTGGAGTTTACATGTTCCCCTCATGCTTACACAGGTTCTCTCACTCTGTATCAGTGAATAAGTGAATGATTGTGAATGATATACCCTGAGTGCAGGAATAAGAAAGAAAGTGATCGATGGATATTTAAAGATTAATACCTGTGCCTTCTTCTAGGTAAAAAGTGTTGAGCCCTTTCTGTTAATTTTCCTTTAAATTACAAGCAAAATCACAGGTTAACACAATTTAAAAATCAAAGGAATAAAAAAGAAAACACTTAGATTTTTCTTCTTTAAAGGCATTTTATTGAGCTAAATGTTTAATACTCCTTTTCAATCAATGAATTCGAGATTGTAGCTTTTTATAGTCCAAATACTGTATATGTATTCACATTGGTTCACATGCTAATGAAAATAGGATATTAGCTTTCAAATCTGTTTCTGTTCAACAAAGCTATTTTATTGTGTTCTCATTGTTTTTAATGAATATTTAATCCCTTTAGTTTTCAAATCTCTACAGACAATCCCTCACTAGCTCACACACCGTTGTTTCCTATCGCACTTCATGAATTGGTGTTGAGATTAAAAACCTATTCCCTCAGGACAGTGGCTATACTCAAATGTCACAGACTTAACCCCGTTTCTTCAATTCCAATCAAGTAGATAAACAAAGGTTTGATTAAGAAAGGCTCTCCAGTGGAGTTATGAGGTTTTATGGGTTGGCGACAGAATGGAGGAGGGGCCTAAAGAAGCAATACCTGAGCTCCCCCTATGAAGTAAACCGTAATGATTGTAAAATTAATAAATATATAAAGACTACCAGATATATATATATATATATATATATATTTTTTTTTTTTTTTTAAGAGAAGAGACAAAATTACAAAAATATAAATAGAATCAAATTAATTGTTTGACATTAGTCAAATAATTGATTTGACTAATGTCAAACAATAATTACCTACGAGTGCAGAGTGCATCTGGTAGGTAAAGCACAAAGATTAATTGCTCTGCAAATTAATTTACAGAGTAATTCTCATCAGAAGAAAAATGTGGTTTAGCTTTATCTCCACGAGCAGCAGCGTTTGTTGATGAGATGTTCTCTTCCCTCGGCTGCAGCTCCAGCAGCCTTCTGTTGTAAAGAAGATTTTGAAATGCCTTGAATACAAATAAAATTGAACATTTAATCATAACAACAACAAACTTTGGAATTTCATTTAATCATTTGTTTCCAGCAAAAAAAAAGAGAAAAAGGAAAAAAAAAGTGGGCACGTGGGAAAAGCAAGGAGTACCCCGCTCTCCTTGGTTTAGGAGGACCCGTAGCAAATTCACCCATAACAAGTCCATATTAAATTCATATTGCTCAGCTTAGCCAGTGCTTGGGGAGTCTTGCCGACCGCGTTCCTGGCTTCAGGTATTCCATGACAGCTCATGGAGGGAAAGGAGTGCTCTCCTCGCCCTGGGCTTTTTCTTGTGGGCGCGTGGAAAAGCAAGGAGTACCCCGCTTTCCTTGGTTTAGGAGAACCCATGGAAAATTCTATTGCTCTAGCGTGGCGTTGTATGGTGTCTTGGGGGTTTCTGCTAACCATTCTCCTTGCTTTAGCCTTTAGCTAGGGCTCATGGAAGGTCAGGGAGGAGTGCTCTCCCTACCTCCGGCTTTCCACGTAAGCACGCGGAAAGAGTAAGGAGGTCCCGGAACAGACCCATACTGCCAAATACTGTATAAGATTGCATGCATATCAATATAAAGCACTTGAAGGCGCTATCTAAATTCCAAATGCATTATTATTGTAAATAAATCATTTGTTTTTTACTAAAGCGGTCCTGACTGAAATTGAGCATGGCGTTAGTTCAGGCAGGCCCCGGACATCAAGCCAGCCACACCTCCAACCAACCATCAACCCAGATTGGCTCCCTATTGGCCAAAGCATACAGGATGCGCTACTTAAACCATGACAGATGCCTCTTACCTCCACAGCAAGCACCTCACAACCCACCTCCGCCCCAACTCCTCCAGGTCAGTATGTATCCAACTAATTGGGTGTCATTTTTGCCATTAACTAATGCTCTGATCTGTTCCAGGGGGTTTTTGCTAACCACTCTCCTTGCTTTAGCCTTTAGCTAGGGCTCATGGAAGGTCAGGGTGGACTGCTCTCCCTACCTCCGGCTTTTCACGCTAATTTCCGCCCCTTTTACATGAGCGAGCATGCAGCCAGGTTGGATACACTCGTGGATCTGTTTAGTTATCTTGGCAGGGCTGAGAGTTTCTGGCTTGGTGTATTTGTCCAACCTTTCCAGATCTCCAAGCGTTTAATTATTTGACTTTGAAAAACTAATGAACACATTTTAATGAGATTCAGGAACTCTCCGAAATAGGATAAGGAATGCAGTTACTAGAATTTTTAGGGGATCCAGATTAACATACTGATTTTGGATTTGTTTAAAAAATTCATGATTCCCTATGTTCAGCTCTTTGAGCTGGTTTAACGGCACCTCCTGCTTGTGATTTTGGTCCTTTAAAGTGTGATTAATCATGGTAACATGATCAGGATCACTGATCAGTTAGAGTTAATTCTTGTCATTTTGTGTATTTTCAGAATTTTCATTGTCATTTTGAATATATTTGTCATTTTGTGTATGTTTGTTGCCATTTTATATGTTTTTTTTCTCATTTTGTGTGCTTGTTGTTGCGTTTTTTGGTAGCCAATTATGGTATTTTTTTGTCTTTTAGAAAATATTTAAAATGTTGTGAAATGTGTAGTCATCTTGTGTGTTTTACAAGTAATTTTGTGCATTTTTGTAATCATAATATGTTTTTGGAGTAATTTTGTCTATATATGCTGTTCTTTTGTGTATTTTTCTCTTATTTTGTGTATTTTGTAGGTCTAACCATATGGTATATCCTCTTGATATTGTGTTGTAAAATCATTAGTTAATTTTAACATGCAAAACCTTCTGTAATCACACTATCATTGATAGAAATGCCACAAAACTGATTTGTATTTTTGTTTTGTGAATAATTGTCAAAAACTGTAATGAAATGTAATAAATGTTTACATTGATGAGGTTTGTTTTCAGGCAACAGCTCAAAGAAATGGTTCACGGTAACGAAGGTCATTAAGTAAAACGCAATATAAATTTGACCTTTATAATATCAAAAGATCATACAGATCTAATTAGGTTCTCCCCTAATGCAAACCAATAACCACAAAAAATCAAAAATCATTTCTGGTTAAATCAAATATGCTGCTTAATCAAAACTACACATTGTTAATCACAGCTTTTTTGTGCCGCTTGGGCCAATAAACTCGAGAAAAGCGAGGGTTTTGTTCACAAAGTGATACAAGCACAACTTTGATGAGCTATAGCATTACTTATGTTTAGCTTTTTTTGCCTTCATGTGAGTTGGCTAGCAACAGTCTTATCAAATCACAATGCTAGATTCCAGCAAGCCTTCAATCCTTATATAGTACTTTCCATAAGTGGAGGCTTTCACCTCTCTTGTGCTCTGTGATTACACTGCCTGACCAGTGATGAGCAATTGAAGGAATATGGTTCTTTTCTATTGATTCATCTATTGAGCACAACTCTACAGTAAAGTGCCACAATCTCTGTAATTTTTGTACCCACTGTGTGGCTGGATCTGGATGGTTGCAATGTCTTAACACTCAACGGTCATTATTAATCAACCTTGTGTGAAAACGGATGCATATTTGAATGTACATTTGGTCGTATGACAGGACGAACGAGTGATTTATGACACATTTGCCACTGACCAATCCTGTCGTACTAATAATCGGGTGTTGATAAATGCGGCAGCTGAATTAAATCATCATTAACATGTTAAACCCCCAAATATTCCTGGTTCTGATGCCTCGCCCACTGAGATGAAACAAACACTGGCAAAACAATAAAACATTTTTATGATGAAATTCAACATTTTTTCATCGGAGGCGGAGCAAAACAAAGATGCCCTATGACTCAATGACTAACTTAAACAATGCATAATGATGGTTTAAATTAAAATGTTAAAGCCTAAAAGCTTATCTGCTAATTGATCAAGACAATTTTTTTACATTGAGGTCAAGAAAAAGTGAAGGAGTCAGTGTGTCAGGGGCCCTCCTGTTTGGCACTCAGGTGTGCTGTATTACCTGATTAGCCTCACTCACCACTCAGCTGAGTGTTTGGACACACAATGTCTGCTCGGCCATTGTTTTGTTCACCCTTCTTGTCTTTCTCTCTTCAGTTCCTTATGTAATCTTTATTTTGTACTTTGCTGTTTTAAGTTTTATTCATTGAAAGGGACTGGGATTGTAAAAGCTCCTCCTGCCTCACTCCGCATCTGGGTCCTCCACGTACACACCAACCCATGAAGGTAAAATCAACATCAGATGTATTTATGCTTGTTTTATCAAAAGATTTCTTAAGTTGGCCAAAATTGGATATCAACGTGTAACAATTTGGAATATTCTAATTAACAAGACACCATGTTTTCAGAGTCATGAATTCAGTTCCCAGTCGATTGATTCACTGTTTTATTATTTTGCTCTGTTATTGTTTTGCTAGTGAGGATTGGGCTTATGGTCAGTTGAGGTGTTTTCCCTGTCAGTGTTCTGTGGATTTTTGGCTCCTCTATGGGTTGCTGGTCAATGCTAGTTTTTTAAGTATGTGTTCTATATAGGGTTTGTTAAAAATGCATGCAACATGTGTAGGTTGGTATACAAGTTTTGCCAACTTGCACGTTTTACTTTGTACAGTAACTACATTTTTAGGATTTCTAGCAGTTCTTAAACAAAGGTACGAAACAGACATAACAGTCCCAATTGTCAGCTTTTTTTTTTACATTATAGAATTATGAATTCCAGGGTAATGACACTTGCGGTAAATAAACAAGATCAAATATTTACTACCACTAAAGAACAGCTCAGTTTTCAAACTAGCTTTATTTTCTATTATCATTAGCAGCTTTTTTAGCCCAACTACACAAATGCATCAATTATTTCCCAGAATGGGAGTATCTTTTTGCGATTGTGATTTTTTATTTATTTTTTTAAATGTTATTCTGGTGACTGACTGTATCTGGTTAGGAATTGACCAAGTATATCCAGACAAGTGTGCTTCAGAGCTAAAAGGATGTGACCTGATTTTAGTCACGATGCCACAGAAAAGGCAAATCCTCATCCTGTGATTGTGTAAACAGATTTACGTACACACACCCACATAGCAACATAATGAAATGGGCACTGTGTGGTCAAATCCCAATGCAGTGTGTCACACAGTTTATGAGCCTGCAAGCTTTTAAGTGGCCTTTTAAGATATTCTGCTAAGCCATTAGCAGCACTTCACCATAAAACTGCATCATTATGGGAGCACGCTAACTGAGCAGTGCATGCAGCCTTAAAGACCCATCAGGTCTAAAAGTAGGTCTGTCCTTTGTGAAGTGAGCTTGAGGAAAAGTACTTGTTCCTTTGAAGTTGCGTGTTGTGTAAGTCAAAGTTTAGTGTGCTGTAGATGAGTTTTTTTTTTTTGATATATTACTGAAGTGGATGAACTAAAATCCTAGCTGACAACTGCCTGAGGTGATGCTAGACCTCCAAATGAATGAAGCCCATCTTTTGGCTCTCAGTCCCTGCACCAACTCCACCAAGGGGGGTCAAAGACACCCTGTCTTCTCTTTTTAAAACAACCCATGTTTTCTATTTTATGTAATTGTATATAATAAATAAATAAATGGGCCTAAATAACAACTAAATGGTAAACAATGATTAAATATGTTTCAATTTCTTTTACAGAGGAAATGAGGCAAATTCTAAACAAAGCAGCCGAGATAGGAGAGTGAACCGCTGCAGAAGCTGCGTTGCCAGGTTGGGTTTAACATGCTCTAAGGAGGTAGTGTGTAGGCTACATTTTAATGGAGTGTTGATGGTTTATGGATTGAATTACATGTGAGGTGCTTCAGACAGACACAGACGCATTGTTGAATGGAAAAGGTAAATACGCAGGACATAAAAAAACAGAAGCTGTTCATTCATAAATAGTTTATTTAGTGCTGGGTTGGTCAGTTTAAGGTGCTTGAAATGCTAAAGGAGCACTCTGTTTTGATAGCTTTAGTAGCAGATGCAACATACAGTACCAGAGTTAACGTCAGCAAACTCTTGTAAAAAGAAATCTATACTTAGTGTGCTAATGTATGAAGAAGTTACTTTTAAGGGTTATTTGTCTACAAACAGCTGTTTGAGGAGTTCATTTGTGCAGAAAACTTTGAGCATACAGCAAAGCAGAATATGTTATCTCTTAAGGATGCTGACTGTAGCTGAGCTGTATGAAACCTTACACTGTATGAAAACTACAATATTTAAAGATTAACTAAAGGCCAAAACCATTTTTTTCTGCGAATACTAATATATTTGGGTATGAAGTAGTGCTGTTGCTTGATCCTGGTCCAACTCTCAACATTTTGGTGATAGTATTTCAACTTGGCATATTTAGTTGAAAAATGTCAGTAACTGGCCTCTATGGGTTGAAACCAGGATATTACAGTTATATTTTTTTTGCTATTGGCTGAAAACAAGATCACCTGACATTTTGGGATCATCTTGCATCACAAAAAAGCACTGTTAGCCCCACCCCTTTCATAAAAACTAGCACCTGTGGGCTTTACAATCTGTGGTGAGTAGTTTGGATTGAGAGAAGAGTTTATAGAGGTATATTGAGTAGAATATACATAGAATAGATTGTTCATTGGAGATTTTAAGTAAAAGTGTATTTATATATACCACCTTTCAAGAGCAGAAATGTCAAAGTGCTTCACAATTAGAGAAATAAAACAGAGTTAATACGAAAACAGTCACAATGCAAAATACAGACTGACAAAGGTGTCTGAACAGACAGGTGTTCAGCTGCTTTTTCAAAATGTCCAGAGGTCATTGCTCTCAGTTCTGGGGGTAGACTGTTCCAAATTTTAGGGGCCACAACCTCCAAGGCACAGTCACCTTTGGTTTTTAACCTTGTGCGAGGGACAACCAGCAGACCCTGGTCAGAGGACCTCAGGGACCTGCCGGTGTTACAAGGCCTCAGCAGCTCAGTGACATAAGCTGGAGCTTTACCATGCAAGGCTCTAAACACAATCATAAGAACTTTGTACTGGATACGAAAACCGACGGGAAGCCAGTGTAAAGACTTAAGAATAGGCGTCACATGAGTTTGAATATTATAGCATAGACTGGGTGTGTCTTAACTAGTCCAGGAGCTCCGCCCATAATCAAAACTTTTTTTGAATTTCCGTCCTAGTGGCAGGTCAGAAGAAAGCAGGGGTTTAGTACTCTTAAATATGTTGTTGTACTTTTTAATATGTAATAGGACTCAACTGTCTTTTCCCTGTGAGTTGTTTTATTAAATTGTTAGTCGTATTATGTAGTGGGCTTGCTCTAATTTTTCTGTACGTATCCTGGCTTTGTGGAGGCCTAAAAAATGTCCTTTTTAAGGTTATAAAAATGGCCTCTTTAGTCATGCCTAAAGCAATGGCTGACTTTCTCTTCAGTTTGCCACACTGTAACACTCAGGGTGGACAAACCCACTCTTCTGTCGCCACAGAGGAGGGGAGTGCGCTAGGGCTGACCGGTTTTACAGCTGCTGGGTAATAGACGGAAAGTCATTTGTTAAAATCTAATTGAGGGCTCCATTTCCTCCTCTACACTTGGTGAATTTTTTATCTACTATGTGTGACTCAAGAACAGCTGCTATGTGTCCTATGAAGTTGGTACAAAGAAAAACTGTACTTATTATAGGTGATATGAAAGCAGCACGAGACGAGATGAAGCACTTTAATCCTGTGCATTCATTTTAAAATAATAAAACGACGGACAGCAAGCTGTTTCTACGAATCGTGGGGTTTTTTAAGAGATTGAACATAAAACTTTAAAACAAAACATTTAAGCGTTTGAAGCTTGAGTTTTCACATTAAAAGGTTTATTCACTTATAGCTACCTGCTGGGGACATCTACGGTAAAACCTTCAGTCTTTATTAACGGTTTTCTTTGTCGAGACTTTTGTTTTTTTCTTCTTTTGCTAGAAATCAACAACGTGGCCTTTCTAACCTTTGCCAGGGGAAGGTTTCCTTGTTTCATTTTCACCTTCTTGGCAGGTTCAACTTTTTCATCTAGATTTAACCAACGGCCACAACCAGCACCTGCTTCTCATGACACGTATGTAGGAACAGTTCTATTCCCTCCCCCCGCAGCTCCATGGTGTGTTGGGGGCCCCATTGGGAGACGCAGGGATCAACACCAGCCTGACTGTCCATCTCAGAGACACACAATCATTTCCAATCAAAGCAATCAGCCTCCACCTCCAGGCGCAATTCTCACCCAGTGAGATGTGAGATCGCACGAGCTATCCATCCACACACATTTCCAACCCTCACCCACCTCTTTTTTTTCTCACCTCGCTCCTGCATGTTACAATGACTTGGGTCAACATCCAACACACACAGTCCCTACAACCATGCACGCTCTATGGGAGGCTTTTGCTTCCTGCGTATTAGTGGCAGAGAGCAAGCAGCTAATTATAAAACTACTTTGGGTGTCTAGTTGTTCCTAGGCATCACTGCTGTGCAGCTCCATGCAAAGTGCTGAAAATGAGCCTGTCAGCCCAGTCCCAAGCTGCTGTGAGTGCAAATGAGGTAAGGCCCTGAAATCCTCTTGGGGGAACTTCGTAAAGAAATGGTAGAGCTGCAGGGTGTGTAAGCACACTTCGACACATGCATACACACACCCGTGGCTCTGATTGGTGAGCTGTCAGACAAAATGGGTCAATATGTGACAAACAAGAGGGACTTTTTATATTGTCAGGTCTGAGACATACTGCGCTTAGACACCCAAACATTCGTTAAATAGTGGTCCTGTTGTTTGAAAAAAGAGCATCCGAGGGATGAGATTAAAGAAAATGAAACGCATTGTGTGAACAGTGTGATGCAATAGCAGCCAGGTGCAGTTTGTCTGTGTGAAGGAAAATACAAGAATGGTGTCTTGAGGAAACAAACGGGTGACAGGAGACAGCATTTGCTCCTGGTTGCTTCCTGTCATTAGCTCCCATCAGTGTCCACGCTAATTTCATAGCGACCGCCTGAACGCCTGCCATGATCACAGCCCTGCGTGTGCATAGTTTAACCAGCTTTGATTCCACTCGCCTTTCATTTATCCTCCCTCTACTGTCTTTCTTCATTTATATCCCCCTGCTTCCTCCCTCTTGTGAGGTATTATTAGCAGCAGTAAAGATTTTTAATTTCATTCTTTTAACTGACATTCAAGGTTATACCTTCCTTTTTATTTCCTGAGCTTGCCCGTTACTCTGATGGTGATTCTCAGAATGCTCTTTTTTGAATTAACATATAACGGTTTTGGATTCAGCGCTGCTAATCAGAGGCTCTAGTTAGAGGAGAAGGACGGCTTCAAATTACATCCTTCACAGGCAACAGGAGGTGCACATGAAAGTGCGACATCCTGCCGCGTGTCTCCGAGTCAAGGAAGTTTGCAGATCGACAATGACAGCACCCCGCTTACCTCTGAGACACCTAGCAGCGATTCTCCAATTAAAAGTCTCCAAAGATATCCTCTATTAATAATGAATGCTTTAGTGCTTGATGGAGCTGAGATAGGCATGCGTCTGTGTGTGAGAGAAGCACATTTCTTTGCTGCCATGGTTTTGAGCGAGCATGTCTCTAAATCCCCATGAAGGTGTTGACGGGCTGGGTCTGTTCATGTACATCCACTACAGTGTTAGGTTTCACATGGTGTCTGCCTCCTGTTTGTGGTGGTGTTTACCACATAATCACAAGTGAAAAGGCATAACTTGCCTCTCCGGAAACAGAAGATGGCACATTGGATTTCAGCAGGAAATCTGAAGAGGTGCCTCTTCTCTTTCTTGCTGCGGTGGTTGCCAGGAAGCCACAAATGATTTTCCAGGAAAAGTGTGTTATTGCAAATGCTGTCTGTCCCTGTGAGTCTGAGCAACAGCACAGATCCGGTTTCAGGACACCTGGAGTTTTTCTGCTCTTTGCTGTGGCTATGACGGTGCTATTGTTAGCGTAATTACAGATTATAGGCTTCAAAACTACCTCGGGTCTGAAAGCAAACGGAGCCATACTGTTTCTTTTTCCCATAAAGTGTGCCTATAACACCAGCACGTCGCATTTATTCACCATAATAAGGACTGAAGATTTACTTTCTTATTAATGAAGGGTGACTCTTTTTATAAGAATATTTTCTTGCTAAAAAGATGTGAAGCAACAAACTGGCAGAGGTGTGGAGAGTACCGATATATCCTACTCAAGTAGAAGTATTACTTGATTGACATTGTACTCAAGTACAAGTAAGTCATACATAAAATACTCAAGTACAAGTTAAAAGTAGCTCAATTGAATAGTACTCAAAGTAAAAGTTACTAGTTACTTTCAGCCGTCACATGTCTTTTTGGAAATAAATCTTGCCACGGTTCCCTTGCATACAGTAAACATGTCATGTATAAACCTAAAAAGGAAAAGAGGAAATCTTGCACAATTGGAACCTAATTTATTTCCCACAAAGGCCTCTGTATAAAATAAAAGGTTTGTCAAAATGTGCATTTTTTTTTTAAACAAAATGACACCAATAAATTTAATTCAAAATAAAACAATTCTCAGGCTCTAAGTATAGCTAAATTTCCGAACTCTAAGACTGAGAAAATAGCCGACATTCAATGCTGTTTTGGCGCTGTGCGTTACGTTTAATCTGGTTGGTTGGCTATGATGTGACGCATTTTAATTTTTTATAGTTTCCCAAGGTCCGTTAATCATTTTTGAAACAAAAAATTATAATTTACTCAGCAACGGTTGGGTGTAGAAATGTAACAAATTATTGTACTACTTTAAAAACGTACTTAAGAACAAGTCAAATTACTGATTTAGAAATATACTCAAAAAAGTACAAGTACCCATAAAAGCCACTCAATTACAGTAATGTGAGTACATGTAATCCGTTACTTTTACCTCTAAAAAAAACAGTTATGGAAGTACCAACACGAAAGCCCAGAAAGGCATTTGCAAAGATAATCCTCTTCGGTGAAGAAAGACTTCCAAAAGATAGATGTAATTGCACTGTTTAACTGACACAATCTATCATTTGGGTGTATCACAGATGCTGACGTTAAAACTAATGCCTCCTGATTGCAGCCTTATTTATATCCATCACCAAAGCCTAGGCCTTTGTGTTAAAGTGCTTTTAAATTTCTTTCAATCACTGCAGCAGCAGCAATGCATGGTTCTTCTCCCCGTTCTGCAGATTCAACTGATTTTGTTAATGCCTTTAGGACTCAATCAATATGCATAACTTAAGGTGTCAGTTATCAACACCCGAGTGGGTTTTCAGGAAACATTATCCCTTTTGTTTTTGATTTGTATGTTAATAATGTCCAATAGAGGAAAGATGAGGGCATGTGGTGGGTAACCAACAGACATTTGCTGCAGAAATTCACCCTTAAGCACACAAGGACTTCTTAGACTACAGCATGTAGGGCGATAAAACAAGTGTGACAAACACAGACGATGAATGGAGAGAGAGAGTCTGACCTTGGAGGAGGTATTTTTCTCTTTTCCGTTCTCTTCTCCTCATGTGACAACCCCTTCTTTCTGTCTCTCCGTGTCACTTTTCATTTTAATGACCAGAAGAAGGAAAAACACTTTGTGGTGCTATCATTATCCTGCTTTCTAATAGAAATGAAATGTCTATTTAGCTTTTACAATGAATGAACACCTCAAATACTCTGTAATCAATGTCTGAAATGTCACAATTTTAGAAATGTGCTGCAAATAGTATTTCTGAAACAGATGGGATATAAACAGATACACAAGTATAAAACAAATCAGACCTTTGAGGATTGTTTTTATCAGCAGGTCATATGTTTGAAAAGAAACAGATGAAGGACTGAGTGTCAATGTTGATCTGTGCTAACAGTAAAAGGCTTTTAGCGGAGTGGTGCCACAGTCTGTAGGGAACTCTTTGATGTTAGTTCAGATGGGGATCACCATCATACATACAGGTACATGCAACTCATTTCAGAAAGTGAAATATGTATGTAATTCATTTTATTTATATGCACTTTTCAAAAAACTCAGACACTTTAGAGTCAAAACAATTACACAAGTACAAAAGGATCCAACAACAACAAAGGTAAATACAGAAAATAAGTAACAATCATAAGTTGATAGCTCGTTTAAAAAGGTGAGTTTTGATGAGTGATTTGAAGGTTGGAGGGTCAAAACAGTGTTGAGTGTGTGCAGGGAGTGTGTTCTAGAGGGATGGGGCAGCTATGGAGAAGGCTCTGTCCCCCCAAGGTTTGGTGCTTGGTTCTGAGCGTGGGAGATAGGAAGTTAACTTTAGAAGAACGGAGGCTGCGTGCAGGGGTATGAGGGTGTAGGAGAGCTGTGAGGTAGGAGTGGGCCTGGTGGTTAAGGGCTTTATGCCTGAGGAGAAGGATTTTGAATTGGATACGGTAAGGGACCGGGAGCCAGTGGAGATTTTGAAGGACAGGGGTGATGTTTTTGGGTGTGGATGAGAAGGCGTGCAGCAGAGGTTTGGATCTATTGAAGTTTATGAAGAACTTTGGATGATGTGCCGAACATGATGCTATTGCAATAGTCGAGTCTGGATGTGATGAATGCATGGATAAGGGCTTCAGCAGCAGAAAATGAGAGTAGTAGATGGAGGCGGGCTATGTTTTTGAGGTGAAAGAAGGCAGTTTTAGTGAGGTGGGTGACAAGGTGGTTAAAGGAGACCTGGCTGTCAAAGATGACTCCAAGGTGTCTGATATGAGTGGAGGGAAAGAGAGTGGAGTGGTCTATTGTGAAGGAGAAGTTGTGAAAGAAATTTCCTGGAAATCCAGCTGACGCTCCTCCAGGCCTGCTATCTTTATATCCACCTCTGTGTCATGCCTCATCCTCTTTTTCCTCCGAGCCACAGGGGTTTCACTTGGCCCTGGAGTCGCCGAAGAGCACCGGAGAGGTTAGGGTGTTGCCGCAGGATCCGGAGCCGGTAAATCTGGCGTAGAACACCAGGGGAGCACGATATAAATCTCGTTTAAATCTATCTGCTCCATTGTTGATACAAGTCCTATCTCGCTACGAAGACTTTAAAAATAGCGGTGTCTGGGTACGAAAGACCTGAAAAAAAAATGGTGAAAATGAGGTTTTCAGCTGACCAATCACAGGGGAGGCGCACGTCAGGTTACGGGGAGGGGGTCTACACCTACGTAGAGTGCTACATGTTTCTACGACAACGACTTGACGCAGAACCATATATCAGGCTTTGGACTCATGTGATAAACCCAGAAGTAAGCACGATGCTACTTTGGATTGTCTGCACGGGTTGGAATCAAGCTTGGAGAAGTTGATTGCCCAGCACTCTGGTCAAGGCCACCATGGAAAAATTGTGCTGCCAGTCTAAAAATAAATCCTTCTCTGCATTCGGGTCCCTCACAGCCAGCCATTCAGGCCGGTTTATCTATTCACCACAATGTTGTCGACTGAAGCTCCTTCCCCTCCTCCTCCTCCTCTCCCCACACCACCACCTGGAAATTTGTTTCTGAACCCTGATCTACCGAAGGTTGTCTCATGTCATCTGCGCCTGGGCTTAAATCAGTACAGAATGAAGCAAAAGGGGTCATGTTTCAACGTCTTCTTGGCCCCCATCCCCTCTCCCTCCCATGCAGTGGCTGCTGGAGGGACGCTGCACTTGCCCCCCCCCCCAGCGGCCGACTGTAATCCTCCCCTCCACAAGATCAAATAAAAATAAATAATATTTTAAACAGAAATGTCAGGCAAGTATGTTGTTTGTATGCACTCAATACTTGGTTGGGCCTCCTTTTGTATGATTTACTGTATCCATGTGGTTTGGCATGAAGGCGATCAATATGTGGCACTGCTCAGGTGTACTTGATTGGCCAGCACTCAAAATGTATTTAGTGCATAGAAATAAATGTACTTTTCAGAAGCCTGACATTTCTGTTTAAAATAACCTATTCTAAATTGATCTAATGTAATATTCAAATTTTATGAGACATTGAATTTTGGGTTTTCATTACTGCCACAATATCAAAATTTTGAGAAATAAAGCTTTGAAATATTTCACTCTGTTGTGAGTCTACAAGATACAGTTTTCTCTTTCTGAAATGAGTAACAAAATGTTTTTATGTGAGATGTGTCTGTAGGTATCACTGAGAATATTAAAGTGATGTAACAGAAGCTGAATGAAAAGGAATATTTATGACACTAAAAATTCTCAGAATGCTAATATCTGATTGTGCTGTAGGCAACATGACATAAACTTGAATATTTATTCATGCCGTAACTGACAGATGCTTTTCACTAATGATGAATGTCATGCTGCACTTATCACAGATTTATTCACACTCTACCAGCTGGACAAGTCAGCTCACTGGTAAGATATTTTACTGTTTAAATTCCGTTGTTTAATCCAAAATGTAACTATTTTTTACATTTTGTTTAATTCTTATGACATGATTTTTGTTGTGGTCTAATTGAAAGAATAAACCCCCTGTTACCTTCCTGGGTGAGGCAAACCTTTAAACCTGAAAATAAGAGACACAGATTTTCACAAACTCCACAGGCAAAGCTCAGAACAGCACGAGGAGAGGTTTTCAGGTTTAGATGGCGGTGCCTGACAAATGTAGAACAATTTTTGCTCGAAATGGAGAGAGATTTGTTGAGCTGACAGTATGAATAGACCCGTGGCAGTGCATCCACAGGACATGATCAGGCCACACCTGTACATCTGGTAAGTTTGGAGCATGATCACTATTAGAAAAAGAGCTCGTCAAAAACTTTCCATACATCATTGAATATTGTGTCATAGATGTTTCTGCTTAATTCAATTTTGCGCGAGTTTACATGCTACTTGTAGAACATTCACTGGTAAATAATCTATTGTTTGACAACTAGTACGTTTGATTCCTTGTAATTTTAGTCCAGGTTAAGTTCTCATGGTCAACTCCAAATGCCCTTTAATGACATCTTATAACATGTTGCAGGGTGAAACTCGCAGATATGATCAGATTTTGGGTAGTTGCGTAACATAAAGGGTGGTCCGGTGCCTTACTTGGCATGGTGCTAGTTTAACATCGAATCATTGGAAAAGCTAGAAGCCTGGTGTTGGCCGATTAAGTGCAAAGCTAATCTGACTAGGTCTGTAGCTAGCATGTACTGTCACAATCACAGGCATCTTCCCAAGAGAAATGTTCATACGCTGAGTTTGCAGGGGCAGGGGGAGCATTGCCCCCCCCCCCCTCCCCCCCCTTAGTGATCAAAAGTTTTCATTAGTTTTCCCAAATCCATTCAAAAATGCAATGCTGGCTCTGAGGAATTGATGTGGACCAAGAGAAACAAAAATCATCTTAATATTTAGATTTTGAAATAAAAAAAATAAATAAGTTTGAAGGCCATAATGTAGCTTTCCAGTCAGAAGTTGTTTAAAAAAGTAATAAAAGTTTTTCTCACGTCAGTATTTGTTTGACTTGGCCCATGTTTTGCCATTAGTGCCATTAGATTAATTAAATCCATGTTGTTGTTTTTTTTATTGGCCCTATTTTCTCTCCAATGTGATATCATAAAATTGAAATGTCAGAAAATATTGTTCCAAGATTAATCTGGTGCTCTTCTGCGTCTAACACTGCTTTGGACAAATGTTTTTTCATTAACTGCTTGATAATTTGTCACCCGCACATAATTACACTTGACTATATTTGTAGGACTTTCACACATAAACAAGTTTTGTTCCAGGAGGCTGGTTATTAGTATGATGGGCATCTATTTATCCAGAAACTGAATGATGATGTACATAATTTTCAATGGCACTGTATGCTAGTTTTAGTGCTCTAGTTGTGTACTTGTATTGGAGGGAGTTTCTATTTGTATCAAAAGGACTTTTTATAGAAATTCATTTTAGAAACAACTTTTAGCTGAGTTTTTTTGAGCGTTTGATTGGTAATAAATGTTTGACCAGATATTTTGCAAACATATTCTGGGAAGCAGAGACAACGTAAGAAGAAAATATAATTTAAAAACGAGCCAGATCTAAAACTCGAGTGAGTAAACAGTGATTCACACATTAATTTCCTACGTTAATTAAATCTGACATTTACTATAAAATACAATTATTGCTAATTATTTCTGTGGTTTACAATTATTTATTGGAAATGGTCCAGAGGACATTAATCTGTGCACTGGTTGTAGGGCAGGCATTATAGAGCATACACCAGCAGGCCTCTGCATCACCCTATCTTGCTGTGAATTAGTATGACAGGATGTAGTATAATAGAAGTGTCTGCTCTCGAAGCCCTTGTTAGACGAAGAAGAGTCACATCCACACACAGCTTTTCGTCTGCAGGATACTGGTATGATGTGACCTTTAATGGCTGGCAGGCCAGAAAAGAGCACATGGACTTATAAGAAAAGGCAGATTTACGGCTGACCTTTAAAAAAACCTCATATTGCATTAAGACCGTGTGATCACTTTGATTATCCACTGCTGTCAGGGACTTCTCTGGATCATTTTCACCATAGGTGTAACTTGTTTATAGGGCCACTAATGTATGCTCATATAGTAGGATGTACACTCCTTATTTATCAACTGATTTTGTCAATGCGTCATGTGTAATAATCAGCTTTCACTTTTTACAAAAAAAAAATCTGATAGACTTCTAACATAGTCAATAGTGGCTGAAGCAGAGTATGTTAAAAGAGACGACAACACACGATTGTTAAATGTTGAGCCCTGTCGGAGCTGTTAAGATGATATGTACCCCCCCTGCATTTCATCCATGTCATTTGGCATGTCATTGCATCCATGATCAATGTTTGTGCAAGAGATAGCCAGGACCGCACTGGACAGGCAGCGGACGGGCCCAGAATCGGCAGAGACTAGACCCCAGCTTAGAGGAAATCGGAACAGAAGCAGCAACGGCAGTAGCCCGCACAAGGACTACGGCCCCATCCCCGGCCGCCTGGGGCACCAAGTCGCCCCACCAGCCCCCCATAGTGCCCCAGATCACCCTTCATCGATGTCGCCAGCACGATGGGCCTTAGTTATTGTCAAAATCAGCCCCCCTAGGGGACCCAGTCAGACCGTCATACCGGTATGCGGCGTGCACAGCAACGAAGCAGCCGAGCCGCAGACCCCAGCCCCGCAGGGCACTGCCCAATCAATTCATGCCAATCTTCTTAAATGCATTTCTTCACTGACAATAAAGATCATCAACACTAAACAAAATGCCAAAAAACACAAAGAAAGTAATAGAGAAACCTAAAAATGTAGAAGAAATTAAAAAAGCATTAAATTATTAGACTGTGAACAAAATGTAACATGGAACTAAAGTTAAAAATGATTATTTTGCATCTCCATGTATTTCACATGGAGCGGAACTATAAACAAACTTTCATTAGCTGACTCAATTTTTAAAAAAATAATTTTTACATTTGTTTTTTATGCAGGTGATTAGTTTAATTTAGTTTTTGATGAAATTGTTACTTGTTCCCAGTTAGTTCATTAAATTTGAAAATGTACTGTATTTGTCACGATAATTTGGGGGGCGATGAGCGCAGGTGGGACTTGAAAGCTCACCTTTGTTCAAAGTGGGGAATAGCATAAATCGTTTGAGAACCACTGGGTTAGGGGATAAATGTGGATGAATCCATTGAAGTCTAGTGTTGTGGTAGTCGAGACCGGTCTTGGTCTCGAGACCAAGTTTTTAAAGGTCTCGGTCTCGTCTCGGACTCGGAAGCATTTTGACTCGGTCTTGTCTCAGACTCGGTCTTGTCCCGGACTCAGGATTTGCCCTCAAGACCTTTCGAGACCGGCACTAATTCCTGCTATTTTTTAAACTTCTTTATAATGTGATAACACGGAGAAGAACGGGATAAAACAATCCTTTATTCATTCTTTAATCCACCACGTATAATGACCGCAACCTTCGTGTGTGTGTGCGTGTGTGCGTGTGTGCGTGTGCGTGCGTGCGCGCGTGCGTGCGTGCGTGCGTGAAAATCCCAGTAAAACTCCGGAAAACAATCACCAAGAATAAATAATTGCTCCCTGGTAAAGATAGTAGCTCTAACAACTGGTAAAATGATAAACTACGGGGACGCACTTACTCTGCCTCTGGGTTCTAGTGCCAGCAGTCCGGTTAAGCCTGTTCCGTTTACTGAGGTTCGTGTGAAAGTCGGCATGTTTATGCCTCTGTCGGCCATCTTGGATTATGTCGTCACCAGCGCGTCATTGCCACAAGTCGCGCAAAGCGCAGAATGAGTCAAATACTGTAAAAAGGTCTTACATTAGTCTATTTTCTTTTTAAAGTGATGTTTTTTGTGGCTTTTGACTCCAATTACATATTTGTACATAATATCTTCCCTACAATATAAATAGGTTCACAATATAACTATTTTTCATAGTTTCTGTTTCCACTGTATCCAGAATAATAATATTTTTCAACAAGAACTGTTGATTGATTTGTCACATGACTGTTCCAGGGTTTGAGTTTGTTTTATTTAGTTTCACCATGTTATTTCTTGGCAGAAATGCTTTTAAACACTTGCTGTACATTCAGCTGACATAAAAATCTTGTTTTCAAATATGTACAATAATTGTGAATTTAGCACTAGTAGTTTTAATATTTTAGTAAATTTTTTGCAGGCACCTTTTTACTCCGTCAAATGTATTTAAAAGAAACTAAAATTAAAGAGAGAATGTTATTTAACTGTTGAACCTTGTCATACTTTTATTTATTTATATATTTTTTTAAATTAAAACAAAGAAAAATGTTTAAGGTCTTGGTCTCGGCTTGTCTCGGGCAAGTCTTGGTCTTGACTCGGTCTCAGTGCATTCTGGTCTCGGGCAAGTCTTGGTCTCGGATAGTGTGGTCTTGAACACAACACTATTGAAGTCCTTGTATGTATTTTTTTGCCATCATATCCAGAGGTGAAAATAATGGATTAAAATTTTACGTGTACTTAAAGGCACACTATGTAATTTTTGGCCACTAGGGGCGTTAGACCGGTAACTTTCACGCAAGTGCCCCTAGTGGCCACAAGCACTGCAGCACTGTTGCAAAAATCAACAAACAGTCAGTCGGGCCAGCCTCCCTTTTGATTGTGTATGCAGACAGTAGTTAACCTTTAACTTCGGGATAAGGATTGGCTTTAAGGGCTGGGCTCGCGCCATGGCTACAGTCTATGGGCTGGAGGAGCAGCCGCCACTGCCACCGTCCTCTCCTCCCGGTGTAGTGTAGAATTAACCTACCGTGAAAGTTTTCTACAGTAGACAGTGGGCTCGCACACCTGGAAAACTGCGTATGCGTGTCCGTCATTTTGAAAAAAGTTAACAATCTTTCCTTTAATTTTTAGGGTTAGAATTAGTTTATTAATAGGAAAAATTAAGGTAGCCAAATATTGTACGTATATGTGGAAATATTTACTATGTTATTAGTGCGCATGAGCCTGTAGGAGGCTTTCACACGTAGGATTATTTTTCACTACACTGGCACTTGGCCTTCCTTGCCGCGTCGGTGGCGCTCCCCTCTAACTTTCTGGCCTCGCCGCAGTTGACGGCCCCCTTCGCCGGACAGGCAACCCGTGACAACGGCGGCGAGGCCGGGGAGTTAGAGGGAAGGGGGCCGAGCACCGGGTCTCCGGCGAAGTGAAGAGTGCGGTGGCGGCGGCTGCTCCTCCAGCCCATAGACTGTGGCCGCGGTGCGAGCCCAGCCCCGCTGTGCACCCCAGCACCCCAAGTAAAGTAATTCATTACATTTCTGCACCCGCATTACTGAGGGTGAAAGTAACTAGTAAATTTTACTTTGAGTACTATTTAACTGAGCTACTTTTTACTTGTACTTGAGTATTTTATGTATGACTTACTTGTACCTAAGTACAATTTCAATCAAGTAACAATACTTCATCTTGAGTAGGATACATTAGTACTCTCCGATTATAATGTTGGTGTGATGAGCTGCGGCCAGGAACGCAATTTTGTTGACACCACAACATAATTTCATATGTTATGTCAAAATATTAAACACAGGTGTAATCGAGCTGCCAGACACAACTGTTATTTCCGAGGTGTCATGATGTGAGCGTGACGCTAATTATGCAAATCCCTGGAGATGTCAGTCGACGCTGTTGGACCAGGTGCTCCATCATCCATCTGATCTGAATCTGCTATTGCTGCCAGAGTTTGAGCAAGCAGCACAGTTTCAAATCATAGCCAGTCAGGTGTTCATAAGTATAGCCTTCAGGGACGTGAGATGGCTGGTGTGACGCCCTTTGATGGAGTCTTTTCCCTCTCAGCTCCGCCCACTTCTAATATCCAAATCACCGCTGTCCCATATGGACGAGGTAATTGACTTGGTGATTTAGAGGCAACCTGACCACCTCTGTTTTCTGTGTGTGTCTTTGAGATAAAGCGTAAAGAATTGCTTTGTTAAGCTGCTTCTCGACCTCTTCTTTTTACTGAAGAAACTCGGCGACCCGTCAGTAAATTTAAATTACTCACATGCAAAAAATCCTTTATACCTTTTTGGTAACCATGTTACTAGAAGCTGTTTTTGATTTGTGCTCATCAAAATGTAAAAAAAAAAAAAAAAGTCCCTGTCAGCAGCTGTGTTTTGGTGTATCATTTGTGATGATGTGCAGATATAAAGAGTCATGCAGGGAGAAGAAGTAGGTAATACAAAGTGTTTGAAATGGTATAAAATGTTTGATTTGCCTCAGTGTTTATCAAGTAAAATGTGCTTTGAAAGGTTAACGTTGGCATGTGTGAAATATTGAGATATGTTTCTAAAATATTTATAGAAAGGCAATAAAATGAATTTGCTGCTAAAACAAAGCTGATTTATGTGTGGTGTATTTTCACACTTGTGCATTTATGAAAAATATGAACAACTGGGCAACTAATTAAAAACAGTGATTTATTTATATGTGGCAGTGTTAGATATTATTTTAAGATTATGTCATTTGTTTTGGAGAAATTATGTGAAAGAGTGGTTATTTGATTGAAGTTTGTTTTTATTTATTTTTTTCTCTAAAAGAGAAACATAAAAAATCCCAGCAGGTATGACGTGCGTCTCTACCGAGTTCTAAACCTCCAATTCAGATTTAAATTAGCCTGAGTGTCGTCACCTCAGTTTAGTTTTAATTTCAGAAATGATATATTAGCCCCTGGAAGCCTATAATATAGAGGTCTTCTCTGCTGTTCGTGTTCCGTGGCGTTAATGATTGATGTGCTCTGCTTAATTGCAGCTTTGGGAAGCTCTCACTGCTCGTGGCTAAGGCACATGGCTACTCTAACCTGGGCAGGAAAACGTCAATTAAAAGGAATAACTTTAAAATACCTTTGCGTCCAGCCCTGGCATTGGCTCCATGCCAACCTGTCATTAAGTCCACTCAAAAAATTCACAAAAAAGGAAGTTGTGACTCATGTGGAGTCAATCAAACACCAAGTTCACATGAGTCAATCATTTGGTATGAAAACTATTTTTGCAAACTAATCTATTTAATTTTTCACTTTAGCTGATGTTCCAACTTATGACTGGATGCTGATCCAGCATCTTTGTTGTGATTAGTCTTCATTTAGGAATGTTCAATATTAGCCTTTTTGCCAGTACCCAATATTGTCCAACAGTAAATTTCCATTATTTGATATTAAATGATACATCATAAACACAGAACCTTTCGCTCTCAACATAAATTTAGGTCACATTATTTATAACGCCATAGAAATTACAGGTTAAGCCTATTTTGAATGTGATTTTCAACATATAAACATCATTTGTGCAAAATAACAATAATGTACAATATGTACAGACATGAAGGAGAATGTAAATCTCACAGATGTTAACGTATGTTGATTTTGTGTTTTTTTTTTCTGTTTTTCTTCATAGCTCGATTGGCGTATTTATTTGTATTGCTCATTTAGTTTATTTCATTGGATCTTGCATTTGTTAATGGTGAAGAATGGGAGTAGGACACGAGAAGCACGGCAAACAAATCAAATGTGTTATATTGAAATTGGCTTTTTTTCTTATTTCATAGAGATTTCTGTTGAGATTTGTTCCCATCTATTTTTCTTAATTAGTTTGAAATAAAACAATTTTAATTATGGAAAAAGTGCCGTATTTGAGTTTAATGTGTTTTCTCAAACAGCATGTTAGTCAATTTCAATGGAAAACATGACACCAAAGTCGACCGATTCTACATTTTATAGCAAATATCATCCAATTATATCGCTGATTGCTAGCTTCATTGCTAGCCAACTGGATCATGTCTCATCATCTATACCTGCTGTATGGTGTGACAGGAAATGCTGGTGCCTATCCCAGCGAACACATACGGCATTAGATACAGAACGCAGATGACTATCTGAGATTAAAGCAGACCCAACACAAAGGTTCTCAGTTTTTGTTTTCAGCCAGTGATCGACAGCATGTTTGTATTTTGCCATGCAATTCAAGCCAGTTGGTGGTGTTTTTTAATGTGAAGCCACATTTCCATATTTCAAGCTGAGGGTCTTTTTACACACACCAAATTATTTCCCATTGTTCAACAGTCATAACAGGAAAATGTAGTCGTGAAATTTTTTACAACAAGCAGTTTGGGATAATGGTAATGGCTCCATGCAGCTTAAATTATGCTGTGTTTGAATTACTGAAATGTGATAGTTTGGATTTTAGTTGCTTTACGGAGCTCGTCATTAGAAACATTCAGCATGAAGTGCTGTTTTCAAATCAAGATGATTCAGAGAACAAGTGCCAACTCACATAAGAAGTCCTCAGAATAAATCTACTACATTTTTACCTCTAAAAGTGACGGCTCGATTGAAAACTATATAGATACACTCTAGAGGTGTGATCATTTTATTTATTTATTTGATTTTCAAGAACTCTTGAAGAAGCTTGTACCTGAACCTGCATAACAACTAAGGTGTCAACACCTAATGGTTCCTAAAGCTGCAGTATGTAGAATAGTGAGACTTCACGGGCATCCTTGTGAACGCGCACAACCGTGGAGCTCATAGCAAGTTTTTTCTCATTAGTGACTAGTGACAAATGTAGGACTTTATCTGGTGTTACTGGAGAGTTTTCTGATGTTTTAGAGACTCTGAGGAAAGTAGCTACATACTGATACGTGCATTCATGTCATGTCAGCTCCTCCCTCACCATAAAGCTCACACAGGCGGCCGCAGCAATCCCAGCTGACGGTCAGAGCAGACTTACACCACCCCGTGTCCAGACTGCAAATTATTTGCGCTTGTCTAAGGTATACACACAATTTATCCCATCTAATTTCACTCTCCCTCTGACACCAGGGTGGGAATGGACTGCGTGCGGTCAAGGATGTCTGCTATCAGTTCGCACAGAGCTCTGTGGAATCTGTTTGAGGTTTTAGACTGTTGCTTCTCCAAATCAGTCTTTCTTTTTCCACTTGCTTTGCTGTGTAACCATTGTGCCTATCACCGTGATGGGGACATTTCTTGCTGGCACGTCCACCATTGCACTTTTACTACAAATAGGACTTGAACGTTCATGGACTTCAGTTGGGCAGCCAATAGTAACATCCCAAAACATCTGATGGAGCATTCTGTAAAAAAAAATCTCTGATTGGCTGAAAATGAGCTTCTGGATTTTTAAAGCTTGAATACAGAGCCATTAAGAAGGTGCGTGAGCCCTTCCAGACTAATTGCCTGTATTAAACATTAAATAATACAAGGCGATTAGGATGGATTCCTGGCTAGAGGTCCAGGTTCCTCTCGGAACACTTTGAATTACAATATGCTCAAAGGTTACATACCGCAGCTTTATTGTCTGTCCTGTTCTCAAATCTGTCTGGAAAGTATAAACCCTTGTGGGCTATACCTGAAGCAAAGCTCTGCCTCAGCTAATAGTAACACAGCTTAGATCACACCAGGAGAATACCTATATTTTCTCTATCATTCACTCATTGTGTTCCTTTTCTCTTTGTCCATACCTGCTTTTTTTGTCCCTATGTCGCACATTGAAACACTGATCGAACTAAATGTCCTGTGGACTCAAACTCTCTTTTTTGCTGCTCTTAGTTACTTACAATTACACTGAGTCTGACTCCAGACAAATCGAAAGGGCCGACTTGTCTCCCTGAATGTGAGCTGTGTTGACCAATCGATGTGCATCACCCTTAATACTGTTTTTGTTGAGTTGTGGAATGTTTGTTGCTGACAGACACGCCCACCCACTACTTTTTCCCCTCCTGTCGGATCAAAGCTCTGCCCATGTCTGGGGACGGTTTGTCGATCTGAATCTGTTCAAAGTGATCAGAGTCACTGTCTTCGAAATCAATATACTTCTCCTATTTCTCCTCGTTCCATGTCTAATAACTCCTTTCGAGACTGGACAAAGTTTTCCTGAAGAGGACATCAGGTGCTTCAATAAATCAGATAATTATTGATTTAAGAGGGGGCAGGTGCAGCAGCTTGGTAAAATAAAGGGTTTGTGTTCTGGCTCTGGAAAATCCTGTGGAAGACCGACTATTAAAGATAACCATGTAATTATAAGATGGCTGGCTGCTGTGGTTGTTGTTTTTTTTTTTTTTTTTTAGGCTACTTTAATTTCAACAAGCTATGTATGTCCACATTGTAAAATTCTGCAGTGTCTGATTATTTTAATGACTTGGTGGGAAACTGGGGGCTTGCCAAAGAAAAATCTCATGCATAATAATAAAGAAATGAAGCTGGTTATCTAAACTAGACATCAGGGCTATTTAAACACCTCAGATTATTTTTTTTCATTGACGGCGCAAAGTGACCAAATCATACAGCACTATTTTATAGACATTAATTTAATGAAAAACAACAAACTGTTTTGGGTTTTTTTTTTTTATCAATTCTGACAATGAGGACTAAAGCTCTACATTTTTCGCTTCATGCATAAATGACCATAGTTAATAGTCTATACATTGGTTAGTATAGGATGGACAGCGTGTATATTATGACCCGTCCTCATTACTGTGGCCAAGGTGCTGGAACATGAAATAATCAGGGCCACTGTTTACTGCACACTTATGTTGTTGCAATCCTCCCCATGTTCTGCACTATTTGCTCTAATTGGTTATTTGGCATGCAACAATTACATGCATTTTTATATATATTTTCCAAACCTCTTCATATATACGTTAACTATACCAAACTATATTTATAGCTACCTACCAGAAGTTTACAAAAGTACTGGTACATATAATTTGTTCCTATACACATTTGCCTGGCTTAATGTGCAGGTAGTGTTTAGGCCTCTTATGACCAAGTTGTCAAATGGTATGGACTCTATTCGGTTGTGGTAACAGGTTCGGGCTTACGGTCCTTCACAACCTCAGTTATATTTGCTTTTGGAATACAAGGGAAATGAAGTCCTCTGAATGAAATACAAACTTAAAGTACACTCAAATACCACTTTTTTTTTTTTTTTGCTGAATATGTATATAATCATGTATGAAATAATTTAAGTGTAATCATCTATGGTCTCACTCTTAACATTTTAGTCTAAGAATTAAAATTTAGCATTTCTATTTGTAAAATGTCAGAGTGACTGCCCTCTATGGGTTCAACGCCAGCTAATGCAATTGAATTTTGTTATTGGCTGAGATTAAATCAGTGACGTCTTTTCGGACGTCACTAGCCGTCGCTGTTGGCCCCGCCCTTCCTATAAAAAATGGGAGGAGGGACTGGGGGTGGGGCTCCTGTGACTGGCCGTGTGTTAACTACTCTATGAGCGACGCCCATAATCAAGGCATTTTTTTACATTTCCACCTAGTGGCAAGTCAGTAAAAACTGGTGGTGTACTTACACTTTAAAAACAATTGATGAAGTGGAGTTGGAGCTGCTTCAGTGTTATAATGTTTCAAAGGAGGCTTAAAACAGTGGGACCCAGCACAACAAAAACAGTAAAGGGTCTAGGAAATCTTATTTCTGAGCTCAGATGATGAGACAACTCCAGATCGAACAGCAGGTGAGCAGGAAATAAAGACAAACGGTGTCTGGAACCAGGTCTGAAAGCCTAATGCAAACGCAGTAAAACATAGTCAAGTGTCATTGTAGTGGCAATGCAACCTCACAGCCAAAACAGGCCTGAACATTTAGATGCACAGCGCCTGTTTGCTTGATCTCAGTCGATTCAGATAACGTGAACCAGCAGTTTATGAAGTGATGTGGATAATAGGAGCTTTATGTGCAGTCATCACTGATCTGTGCACAACTTTCAAATCACATTAAACTTAACCGCTGATGTTGTATGTTGCGTTGAATAAAATCATCTGCTAAATGACATTATTGCTAAAATGGAGCATTTCTGTGGTCAGAACAGTTGTGGCATACTTAAATAATCACTTCTTCCCCTCCTCAAACAGTTAACTGTAGTTACTGAACTACGCTGCAGCTGCTACGATAAAAACACACATTTCCTAAAGCAGCGCTTGATCCACCTCATTATCACAATCGATGCTTATGTTGCCACGTGTTTTACTCCAACGTGCAGTTACTCGGACCAAACCAATAACAAAACATGAATAGAAGCTGAATAGAGCCTTCATACCTCGCAACAAAATCTTTAGAAACCTGAGATGCAGAGTCACATACTTCATTTCATATTATCAGTTTTGATTGTAATCCTATCATAGGGTAAAAAACTTGAGTAACTTCTACAACTCAGGGATCATCGGTTGTGCGAGCTTGTGAACAAGACCAACCATGTTTGTATGTTTGTGTAAACTCATCAGCATCAGGTTTGTGTAGCAAGGTTTTGTGATCATTACACCATAGATTAGCTAGATGACCTTTCTAGCGAAGGTACCTCTAACAAAGAGCCTCATTAGGAAGTGAAGGCTTCCCATTCAATAAGTCTACACATTTATGCATTTAGTGAAGCACTTTGTCAACATTATAGAGGTGGGCTGTGACACTTTGATGGAAAATTAGCTCTAATTCTATGGAAAGGACCTGCCAACTGTCAGGACAATCGCATAACAGTATGTTTAGATAATGTACGATCAATTGAACCTGGTGCGATTTCAGAATAAACTCCTCATACAGACATATACTATTGGTCATCAAATAATAATTATAATGTAAATATCCACATTAAAATTACTTGTTGTGGCCAAAGCCTATTGATGTAAATCCACAAAATGTCTGTCTGATAACTATCATCTAGATATTCAAGACCAAAGCTATAAAACAGACTTTCCATAGGATTTGTCTGTATATTAATCATCATAACCCCTTGTCAGCATCAAGAGCCATTGATCTAATCTCATAGCTTGGTGACTTCTTTCACTGGTAAACAACACTTTCTTTGGGATTATTGACCGTTATTAACCGCAGAAAACCTATGCAATTTTACCTCATATACTCAAAGTGAAATTTCTTAAAAACAATTCCAATATAATAAGAACTACAGAGATCCAGGGTTGAAGTTTTGCTGATAGCTTTTCAAACCATTTTATCCTGCTTTGCTACCAGAGCCCACTAAAACACCCAGATAATCTTTTCCTGGATTGCAGGTATAACAGGTGAGACATGACTTCATTATTTGACATTTCAATGATTGAATATCAAAATACAGGATCACATTTTCAGTTGTCTGACGTTATAAAAAGAAACCTTGTGTGCACACCCAGTGCTTACATAAAAAAAAAAAAAAAACAGCTCACTGGACAGATTAGAATGAAGATGATCATAGTTCCATGTGATATTTGTTGAAAATGAAATCATGTAAACCAGTTATATTTATTGCAAATGTAGACATTTTTGGTTCTTTTTTCTAGACATTAAGTGTAGGAGTAGATGTTGTTCTTTATTTTGTGAATGACATTGCACTTGTTTTCCCCTTTGATTTTGTCTTTTGGGTGTACCAGAAGTTGTTGAAGTTTTGTGTGTGGTTTTATTGCAGTATCAATGTTGTTTTTTCATAATGCCTTGGATCGGTTCTGTTATTCCCCAGATGTTTGGTAGTGTGACTATGGTTTTGTTGCTGTCCTGGACTTCTAATGCTTTCTTAGTTTTTTGTTGTTTTTTTGTGTTCTGTTTGTTTTTTTACCTGTTTCCCTCTGTTGATGGCCCACTTGGGGTACTGGCAGCGTGTGAGTGCCTGCTGAATGTGTTGCTTCTCCTGCTGTCTGTCTTCCTCTTCCATGATGAAGCTGGTCCTTTCGTATAATGTTCTGACTACTGAGAGTTTGTGTATAGTTGGGTGTTCTGAAGTCCAGTGCACGTACTGGTCAATGTGGGTGGGCTTTGATTTACTGCAAATGGTTTATCTAGTTTCAGTGCTCTCACGCATTGAGCGTGAGACACAAGCAATTCAATACATTCACATACCACACATGACATTTCTCACATTAAGAAGTGATAAAACATGCAGCACATTAGTAGCATAGACTTTACCCAATTACCCAATGTGCGTTGTGTTTTGAATAGATGTGTTTTCCCAATGGTACCCTGAGATTTCCTTTTTGAACTATACAGTGGGGCAAAAAAGTATTTAGTCAGCCACCAATTGTGCAAGTTCTCCCACTTAAAAAGATGAGGCTTGTAATTTTCATCATAGGTATACCTCAACTATGAGACAAAATAAGAAAAAAAATCCTGAAAATCACATTGTAGAATTTTTGAATGCATTTATTTGCAATTTATGGTGGAAAATAAGTATGTGGTCAATAACAAAAGTTCATCTCAATACTTTGTCATTACCAACAAAGAGTACATTACAGAGGTCAAACGTTTTCTGCAAGTCTTCACAAGGTTTTCACACACTGTTGTTGGTATTTTGGTCCATTCCTCCATGCAGATCTGCTCTAGAGCAGGGATGTTTTGGGGCTGTCGCTGGGTAACACAGATTTTCAAATCCCTCCAAAGATTTTCTATGGGGTTGAGATCTGGAGACTGGCTAGGCCACTTCAGGAGAGAAACAGCCCCAAAGCATGATGTTACCACCCCCATGCTTTACAGTTGGTATGGTGTTCTTTCTCCTCCAAACACGACGAGTTGAGTTTTTATCAAAAATTCTATTTTGGTTTCATCTGACCATATGACATTTGCCCAATCCTCGTCTGGATCATCCAAATGCTCTCTAGCAAACTTCAGACAGGCCCGAACATGTAATGGTTTAAGCAGGGGGACACCTCTGGCACTGCAGGATTTGAGTCCCTGGCGGCCTAGTGTGTTTTTGGTCCCAGCTCTCTGCAGGTCATTCACTAGGTCCCCTTTGTGGTTCTGGGATTTTTGCTCGCTGTTCTTGTGATCATTTTGCCCCACGAGGTGAGAACTTGTGTGGAGCCCCAGATCGAGGGAGATTATCAGTGGTCTTGTATGTCTTCCATTTTCTAATAATTGCTCCCACAGTTGATTTCTTCACACCAAGCTGCTTACCTATTGCAGATTCAGGCTTACCGCCTGGTGCAGGTCTACAATTTTGTTTCTGGTGTCCTTTGACAGCTCTTTGGTCTTGGTCATAGTGGAGTTTGGCTTTCATACTGATAACGAGTTCAAACAGGTGCCATTAATACAGGTAACGTGTGGAGGACAGTGGAACCTCTTGAAGAAGAAGTTACAGGTCTGTGAGAGCCAGAAATCTTGCTTGTTTGTAGGTGACCAAATACTTATTTTACTGAGGGATTTACCAATTAATTCATTAAAAATCCTACAATGTCATTTTCTGGATTTGTTTTTCTCATTTTGTCTCTCATACTTGAGGTATGCCTATGATGAAAATTACAGGCCTGGTGGCGGACTGAATACTTTTTTGCCCCCAATGTAAGTGTCTTATGTATGAAATAGTGTGGTGTGCAGGAGCAAATGTATTACGGCGTTGCACCTACAGTGCAAAACAGCACTTTTGTTTAAGGTGTGGTTACACTTTAAGGTATGGTCCTTTAGTTTAAGCATGAGTCTATAGTGTTCAGGGAATAGGTAAAAACTGTAAATGTTAAAAGTATCAAATTTGATGAAAATACAGTTATGGAGAGTTATGTTCACAAACAAACTGAATCTATTGACTACCTCATTAACATGAACGATGGGAACCGAGTCGTACAGTAGTTGTGAACCTTTCTTTTGTTATCTTGTTTTTTTTATCGCTTTGTTTCACACAGATGCACACACAAGCTCCCCATTTGTTACTCCACCAAGTAAAACACAGAACAGTCACAACACAAAAAGCAGCAGAGTACAAGTGGTGCAAATATGACATTACATTTTTTTTTTATTGTGAATATAAATTGCGCACATCTCTCATGCCATGTGTTTCCTGGTTTTCTCATGGCGGGCCACATATCGTATTGTGAACTTTGTATATTGTCCTACCTCTAGTATACACAACAATATAGAGTTGATTCAGTACATGCAATGTTGTGCTGTGCCATCAAATGTAATAAGTTTTGTTGAACAAACTGAAGCAACAATCAATAACACAAAACAACAATCCACATTAGTTTCCCTGGTTTCACTTGTTTATATTAAATATTTGAATCTGACCTTCTACAAGCAATAAATGGGAATCCGTCTGCGGGGTCTCAGTTGGGTGAAACAATATGGCTCTTGGTCGCACGGATTATGTTGCAGCTCGCTACATTTTTCAGAATAAAACATTACTCTTGCTAAAAGGGAGCCAAGAAAAATCTAATCACCAAGGGTCCTGACAGCTCAATAGGTCTACACTCCACATGAATACACGTGACACAATTAATCAGGCACAAAGCAGAACTCTAAATCACGGTAATTGCCATCATTTATGCCATTTAACACCACAGGATAATCAAAATATTCAAAACACACCACACACAAACACACGTACGCTCTTTAATGCCACATATAAAAAAAAAAAAAGAAACACAGCAACTTTCTTTACACACGTTCAGGATTAGATAAACCGTTATTTGTGCCACATTGGGGGAAAATTGGAACAAGAGCATTTTACACTATGGGGGAAAAAATGAATAAATATGAACAAATAATGGTAAAAAAGAAATTAAAAGTTGCATTCATAATTTATTATAATAATCCTTGTACAAGTCTGATGTATTTTAAATATACGTTCAAATTTATTGGTTTCAGTCTAAGTTCTATTGATGTAATCATTCTGGGTACAGGCATCGTGTCGCTGCTGTTGGTTTACTGGCAATGTGTTACACACACACACACACTCTCCTTGGCCTGCTCTTTAATTACCCCAGCCTATTGATCCTCCTTGGGACACAGCACTCCGGCGCTAAAGCTGGACCTGCACCAGTTAATGACTGGTGAATGATTCTTCCTCAGTAGGCCCCTGGGAGCAGGCGGCGTGGGGACTGACGTGAGTCTAAAGAGTCCCCTGTTCTGTTCTGTGCTGCTGCTCTACACAGATCACCTAAAAATATATATGTGTATCTTCAAGGATTCATGGTTTGTCTGGTAAGGAGTAAAATACATGTAATCAAACATCATCCCAAATGAATAATTTTTATTTATTTATTTTAGCTTTTTTTTTTTTTTACCTACCACCCTTATTTGGGTTCTGCTTGACATGGTATGATCCCAAAAATAATATGCATTATGTGATTCAAAAAGGATGTATCAGAGGGGAGTTTGGTTTTCTATTAAAATAATCAATTTTCAATAACAAAGCATCATTTGTGTGAGGTGAGGTATGATAGTCATCTGAGACACAAGGAGTCTGAGAATAAAAGTTAAGCATGTGAGAGGAAGAAGGAAAGATTGCAAGACAGCGAAGTGCAAGGTAATGTAAATATAGAAGATTAATGAGAAAGTGTTAATTTATCGTTTCCTTATCATTATAGACGGAAGCCTTCAGTCACACTTGTTTCATTCCTCAGTTCACAGAAAGTATGTTCAATGACACCGTTTGTCGACTTCCTCTCACTTTTTGTAGTGCAAGTGTTTAAATGAGTGGATCAAAGATTTCGTGGTGTTCTTTAATGAGAGCTGATGAAAAGTCGATTTGTTTTTTGTTTCCTTAAATAAGGTTTTTATAATGTATGAGGTATTGAATATGATTTAGTCTGCCTGGATTCTGACTGACTAACCAAACCCTAAAGTCTTTTTCTCAGCTTATGTTGCTTTTCATCTGCCACACTTCTCCACCTCCATCACTAATCCTTTCAGAAGCCAACAGCGATCCCAACTTTCTCTCCCCTGAGATCATCTGAAGGAAATAATATAGAGCTCATGAGATGTGATTTGTACCCATTACTCCTGTGGGACTGACAAGGTATGGAAACATGAAGAGATAAGACCTGAATATTAAAGCCTTGGAACAAAGCGGCATACCTCATGTATAAATGAGACGGTTATGATGGTCCCATATGAGTTGAATGCCTCGCGTTCTCAAAAACATTAGCCACAATTAAACAGCAGAGGCTCACCTTGTTTTTTTTAAAAAAGTTATTTTACTGCTAATCATTCTGTTCCCAATAAGCAGAAGATATTTTGCATTTGGACGTTTTGAATTCCAGCTGTCTGCCTGGCTTAGTATCAAGTAGCTCCAAAGCTTGCCAGTTCTGACAATATGAAGTTTAAGTAAGTTTTGCTTCTGGAGTTTGTTGGAACTGTATGAGTATTCCTCAAAAATAAGCTTTCATTTAACAATAGACTCCAAACTAGGCAATGCCAATGACTCACTCTGCAGAATATTTTGCAAAAAATATTGCATTTTTATGACACAAGAGGATATTAGAATACAACACACCACCATATCGTAGTTACTGATTTAAACCAAACTCAAAGTGAAGAATAATCAGCTTTTTCAAATTACACTGACGACAAAAGCGGCACCTGCCTATTTTTAGATTTCCACCCACACAGGTGCCTGAGTGTGACCATGTATTAACTGTAAACTTGCTATTGACAGAAACATCAGACTCTTTTCTGGCTCTGCGGAGTATCTAGTACAATAAAAAAAGGATTATTAGTATTCCTATCATCTCCAAAAAAACAAAGAAAATTTGATAACAAAGAAACAGATTTTACTTCATCTCTCTTATAAATTCTACCAGTTCTTTTAAGGCTGTAAGATCCAATATGCACTGTATTGACCAAATAAACCGCCCACAATGGAAAACAGTTTGCACTATAATGTTGTTCTTATCTGCTGCTGTTATTGTTGAAGTATAGTCTTTAAAATGCAGTGTTTTCTGGGTATCAATGCTGCAATAATGCCTAGCTTGGTGTTACATAACTACTTACTATTCCTATGTGGTGGTGCTCCCTTGCTGAAAAGCTTGATTTAAAAACAGGGTTTGGACTATTAATAACAATAGTTTCCTACCAGAAATATGCTGCTTGTCCACAATATCTCTGTAATGACTCTTGTACGTATACACTAAAACAAAGTGTTGAATTCCTTTCTGTATTTAGTAACTTGAGAGGAAACCAGAGCGGTGAAACCAGCAGGCGATGGTCTGTGTATTGATCACTAGTCCTTGGAGCTGAAAGGCAGTGTCTCTGTCACATGTAGAATACATCAGATAGAAACCACAGTGATGCACGTCAAAGTTAAACCACAGCACCAAGGTGACAGGAGGTCTGATCACAGAAACTGACGCCAGCAAGCGGACACACACACACACACACACTTGCATCGTAAAACTAAATGATTTTAAATGACTGTGCTCAATGGTACACCAAGATTTTGGCGACTCGGGGAAATAGTGACACCCGTGGTGAGATGGTAAATCTCAAATTCACCACCTCACCATCACATATCAAACTAATGCTGCATGTGTTCATACCGAACACGCCACGAAATGTTTGTGCGACCAGATAACATACAAAGTCAATGGATAGATGCGGCCCAGATGCAAAATATTTCACGTTCAATACGTGCGTCGAGTGTTGGAGGTGTGAGCGCGCTCACGATTTTTGGTCATATTTGCACATTTGTAAGAGTTAGAAATGTTCACCTCCTGCCAATGTTTCGCATGACGAAAGCCAATCCGAGTGTTTGCTGACGATGACGTCAGGTCGTCAACACGGACACCGGTCTGTTCAGCCATTCAACCATGGAGTAGAAGCTGTGTGTGACCACCTGCAGTTGTATGACATGGCCTTTATAACCAGGACCGGACTAGGAAGGATTTGACGTGGAGGAGAATCAGCGAGGAGGTGGTAGTAGTAATTAGTTATAGTTACTACTTCATCCAAAAAGTAACTGAGTTAGTATTACTCTATAATAAAAGTAACTCATTACCAAGGAAATTAACTATTTGCGTTACTGTTGAAAAACAAAAGTTGCTATATGTCAAAGAATTCAGAATTCTTAGATGCGTGTGTCGTTGAGAGGTGCTTCAATAAATTCGAGTTGCTTACAACGGATGTCGACAAAGTCTTCGCTCCTGGATATAATGTAGACCTCACATGCACGTTCTTGCTTTGCCACATTTTTTGATACTGCGGAACCTGCGGAACGTTTCGTGCGGCAGATGCATCCAGTGCAGCAGAAGACGCAGTCGGTGTGAACACAGCGTTCACACCGACTGCGTATTCTGCATGAGCACGCTCGCACGGCCAATGGTCTTGACGTACAGGTCGGACCACACAGCCGCACAGGAAAGATTTTGCATCTGGGACTCATCTATCCATTGACTTTGTATGTAATCTGGTCGCACAAACATTTCAGTGTGAATGCAGCATTAAAAAAATGCGTAATCAAACACTATAGCCTGCAGTGTTAAATATGTTCCTTTACTACTGTATGTACTGTACATATGGGTGTCAAGTAAAAAATAATTTATGTGCATACAATGAATCCACAGTTGGACAAATGTAGTGCACGTAGCTCAATGCATGATTCATTCATCCTGACGCATAGCACGTTAAAGACTGATTCATATTTAATCCTGTGTTATAGGGAGCAGTGACTACCAAAGCACATGGGTTCTCTTCTCACCAACATGCAGGTCAGGACACTGTCAGTCCTCCGTCGATCACAATGAGCTGAGGACTTCTGGACTTCTAGACGTAATCCAAAATTCTACACTCTTTCCCAAGTCTCTATTTTGATTTATACATTTAAGAAATAAAACACAGCTGTGTGGAATCGGGTGTGCCGTGGCCTCCACCTGTAGCAGACACACTCTGATGGTGCCTTGTTTCTCTCCTCTTGGCCTCAACCTTCAGATCTAACACTTATATTTCCATCCCTGCCACATTTCACTCTGTGGCACTCGCCCCTTATTTACGTCACTTTTCTTTTATTAGTGATTCCACTACAGCATATGCAAATTCATTAAAAAAAATATAATTCTTAATTTAATGTAGATAGTATTTTAAGTTTAAATATGTATAAATTCATGTGTTGTTCTTTTAAAAATACAAGGTTTTTTTTTGTGACCATCGTTTGGTTCTTCTTCTGTTGCACAAATTCTTCTTCACAGTGTAAATGGTGAAGCGACACTGCACCCAGCAGTTCATGTACAATACTGCAGCAAAAATGAAGCAGAAAGCGGCCGCCGGCCTGATTTTATCATTGGTTTACAACATTAAACGACGCGTTGATGCAATTATCAATTATGTTACAAATTATTTTTGCATTATTGTATTTGTTACGCACTTTGTGGTTGACACAAATCTCGAGATGGTCTATATATTTAATTCTATTTTTTCTTTTGTCCCCCCGGCAACAGTCTTAAACTCTTTAGGCCTCCACCTTACCCACAAGCATCTCTACTTCATTCTGAGTTTCTGTTTCCTTGTCTCATATGCCATTATCAAGCTGAAAAGATCGTTGGCCAACGCATTCATTTATTTGCAAAAGACCATTCATCATGAGGTCCTTTGTATTGACCAATTATGGTAGAATGTGGGCGTGTTGAGAGCAGTGGATTGTGATTAAATAAAGAGAGAAGTGCTTGCAGGTGTGCAAACGCACAGTTTTATTAATCAGATCGCAGCTTGTACACTAGCATGGTTTTTATAAATGAGTCCCCTGCTTGTCTGTGACCAAAAAGCAAAAGTAAAGTAGGGAAAGCAGTTTGCAACAGTTTGTACACATATGCAAATGATTAATGTTTTCAACACATACTATCGCCCACCCCCACCCCCCCACCTCTCTCTGTATGCTACATTACCAAAACTCCAAGGCTGCATAAGACAAAGCATTCTTTGGGTACAAATGTATCTTTGAGTCCCTCTCTGAAAGAAAATTATTAGAAAAAAGAATTGCCAAGCTTTAATATATATTCTGACAAAGCCTTTCAACTTTTTCATGTTCATGTTCAATTATAAAGCGCCAGGCTTCAAAGTTTCCGTTCATTTTTATCACCGAGCACAGTTTGTCACCCGTACGTTGGATTGCGATGTGAATTATATGACAAGCAAACCTGTTTGCTTAGCTGGTAATTATTGATTACAAGATATGTGCTGCTGTTTTTATGGCGTTTGTTTCAATCCTTGTCTATGGTTTTATAATTGCTTCGCACTATTCCTTCGCATTATAACTCACAAACAACAATAGAGATTAAATAATTAGCTGCCTAATCTAGTTTTTCCTCATTGCCGCAGCTTTCAAAACTGGTTTGAATTCCTTTACAGTGCCGCATGCACTTTGAATAAAATATTCATCAAAACAATTTGGCCTATCTGTTTTCACTCGAGTTGACAAAGTAACAAAATTTCTAAATACGTTCCCTGCTTCAATTAGTTTCAAAGGCGACAAAAACAGTTGTTGAGTTGAAAGCCACAAGATCAACTTCTTGCTGCAAAAACGTTGAAGATAAAAAATCAATTTGCAAGAACAGAAAAAAAAAATCATACTTTATCTATGTCTGACATATACACAGATTTAACTTTTTATGGTTTTCTTTTTTTTTTTAAGTTTTAAAGGTAGCACAACAAATACTTTAAAAGCCTCTCATTGCATCCTGCCAATGGAGATTTGTTTGATTATCATTCAAATTGAGTGGGTTAGTGTAGTTGGAATATATGGCTAAGGTTCAGTTGTTTAAGGTTTGTGAATACAGTACATGCTGTCAGGGAGAGGTAAGGTATTGAGCACTGAAATGCAGAGAACAGAGGAGGCAGGCAGGAATTTAATTTCACATTTAGTCCAATTATTTTCCCACTAAAAAAATGTACTTACACCAACAGACTGGAACCAAAGCAAAGTGGGACATTGCACAAACAGGTTGGGTTAGTCCCAACAATGACACAAGAACACACGCACATTCGCCTTCTTCTATTTACTGATCTTTACTGCTGAAAATCAAATCCACAATGTATGATCTGAACTACAGATATGATCTGAACTACAGATATGATCTGAACTACAGATATGATCTGAACTACAGATCATGCATTGCAGATCTGCTCTGCAATGACTGTGTTTTTCCTGTCAGTTTGGAGGAAAGCGGGCCGGGAGTCATTGACAGACTGGCCCACTTCATGCACGGTGTAGGAAGCCAGACAAACTGCATTTGATGTTGCTTTGGACAATAATCATACACATACTAGTTATTAACTTGAGCCCTTAAGTAGCCTACAGTAATGTAATTACAGCAGTAAAGTGATTATACAGCATTTAGTGATTTTAATGCAAACATGTCATTGATACAATAAAATGTTCCTGATTCACCACCCCAACCAAGTTCCAGTATCCCTTATATATACAGGAAATCTAAAAAAGCCACTTGTCAACCACTTACTAAATACAATTAGGTGATTAGAATGTGGTAGGTCAACCTTTATGAACATTGAAATGCTGTGGACCTAACCTCATATCTCAATATTTTTTCTCAAAATGGTGATATATGATATACATCTTGATAATTTTATTTCAAATAAAGTCTGACCAGAAAGACAATTCTGGGTTAAATTTGCTGATGCAAAATGCCACACAGGCTAATTTATTAACAAACAGCTGCACAATATGTGCCACTTTTGGCTTTTTCACCTTTAAGGGACAGCATGTATGAGTGAGTTCTGGAGTGTAGCTTGTTAAGGCTCAAACATACTCGGGCGGACCCCGCGCACAACGCACTCAGCTCGGACTATCCGCTCTCCTCAGAGCTTACACACTTGGGCGCACCGCCGCATAGTAGTTTCCATAAAAATCCTACACGTCCCATGATTCTTAGCGCTTCCCTGTAGTCCTTGTACTCCTGGGACGTGTTTTAAAGGTGTCAGTACTGTCGTAGCTCATCTGCCAGTCTCTCCTCTCAGCTTGTGTTCAACTCTCCTACTCTGTTTCACCATGTGGGTGAAATACAGGTCAGTGTTACATTTAATGTGGGTCGATACAATGCTGAGCTGTGTTTTGTGTGACACCAACTACGACAAGAAGTCAATGCGGTAGTAAAATCTTTGCATTTAATTGGCGCCGCGGTCTCAGCGAGGAGTCTGCGCAGACTCCACTTTGCGGGTGTTCGCCCAAGTATGTTTGAGCCTTTATGGGGAAGGACTGGGTTAGGACACACTCATTAATCCATCTAACTGAGCTTTACATGTTGTTCTGAGAATTAAAAGCAGCAACTCCTAAAACAAGTAGTTTTATACAAAATACGATACCTATCGATATATGCGATATTGTAGTTTTCTATATCGGCAAAATAAGAAACTTATTATCTTGAATCTTGATATATTGCCCAGCCCTAATTCTTACATTATATTACAGCCTAAATGAAAACATAAATGGGTATTTGAAGCACATTTGTTTATTTAAATATACTTACAGTTCATATACAAGTCAACACACATTGCTTGTCTGAAGTTAAACATTTACATTTTATTTTATTTCATATTTTCTTGTAATTTCTCATGCTCACTCGTGGTTCTCTGATATCCACTGATGACTTGATAGATATTTGTTGCAAACTTTACATCCATTAACACTTTTTTAAAGGAGTGTATATTTGTGGGGCTTGTGATTGGTGGATTTCTCATGCTGACTAAGCCGTTCCTTCCCCCACAGGAGACGCTAAAATCTCAGTAACAAATCTTACAGAGCATGTAACTGTGTCCCATTCTGCTGTTCTTTAGGAAGGTAAACTCTCTGTCCCATTTTCCAAGGTATTTACACAAGTTCTTCTGAGTTGTTTCCTGGTTTGTTCCTGCTGCCGTCACTAATCTTGCGAGAACTGACACTCAGGCCATTTCAGGTGTCAGTTCGCACGAGGCTAGTGACAGCATTCAGTTTAGAATGTTTTTATTTATTTATCTTTAAATTATTATTACATTAAAACACAGGATATTTACGGGAAAATACTAATAAGGGACGATGGTGGGAAAAAGGGGTAAAATACAGGAGTTTCCCGGCCAAAACGGGATACTTGACAGGTATGATTATTCCCCCTTTCTTTTTCTCTTTCTCATGGTCCGACCCAGCGGCCAACAGGGGAAGTCCCCGGTGTCCCCTTATCCCAGTCCGCCGATGGTTCAAACTGAGCCTAATCAATGTGATAAAATCAACTTGTGTTCTCCACCCATTCAACCACAGATTCCAGACCTACTGTAGATATTTGGTTCATTAAATTAGAGTAGGTTTACATTACTTTGACTTAAAATGCTAGGAATGTATTTAATCCAATTGTAAATGCTTTATTTGTACATTGAATTCTCAGTAAGGACTCTATTCTCCCATGGTAAGTCCAAAAAGCCGCGCAGCAGTGCTGTTTTCGGCTGTGCGCTATTCTCCCGCTGTACTTAAATGAGTCACTGCACACCTCCATCCCAGTTACGCACTCTGGGTGGAGCGGCTCTGACATGTGGGCGTTTTCCTTTAAATCTGGCTTGAGGCGCATTCTCCCGCCTGCTTGAAACTGCGTTCACACCAGAAAACATCAGAAAATGTTTGTGCGTCCAGATTACATACAAAGTCAATTGATAGACGTGGCCCAGAGGCGAAATCTTTCCTGTGTGGCGGTGCGGTCCGATCCACGCGTCAAGAGCGTTGGCCGTGCGAGTGAGCTCTCGATTTTTTTTTTTTTTTTTTTGTCATATTTGCACATTAGCACATTCGAAAGAGTTGAAAATATTGAACTCCTGCGAGTGTTTCACATGACGAAAGTCAATCAGAGTTTTTGTTGACGATGACGTCAGGTCAACACAGACACCGGTCTGTTCACCTATTCAACCATGGAGTAGAAGCTGTGTGACTACCTGGAGCTGTATGACACGGCCTTTATAACCGGGATTGGACTAGGATTAGGCGTGGAGGAGAATCAGCGAGGAGGTGGTAGTAAAGTTCTCTGTAGTTTTCATCTTTGAAAGTCGGCACTGAGCTAAGATAGCATTAGCTGCTAATCACAACGGCTTTTTTCACTGTTGGCTTATGTTTATGAGAGGTGAAGAAGGAGAGCAGCTCCTCGCTTCAGCAGGCAGTGAAACTCACCGAGTTGAATGTGTCGCTGGTGGGCGGGGATTCGCTTCCTTTCGTGCGACAGATGCGTCCGGTGCTGCAGAAGACGCATTCGGTGTGAACGCAGCAAACGTCCTTTTCCTCTTATGCACTTCTAACCCTGGAATAAGTGCAGCGCCACGCTAAGGTGAAACACATTGCACTAGACATTTGGACTTGGTTACATTTTAAGGCACACCCAAGTTGTGGCACAGATGCTGCTGTTCGTCTAATTAAAACAGACACAGAATTCTGTCCAACGTAAAGCCACAGTATGATCCACTATAGAATAAATAATAAGTGAAACAAGCTGGCATATAGGGAAGTTGATGAAATGTGTGTGGATACCAGAAATGGATGGATGGATACCGCTCACATCAGCTCCATAAGGAATTAAACAATTTATATTTCAAACTGGGTATTATGTAGGAAGCCAATAGTTCTGTTTCACTGCAAACAGCTCTGTCTCCTCTTAAAGCAGGACGCTCTGCTGGGATTATTTCCTCCCTGCAGCTCGTCACGCTTTAAAGCAATACCGTATTGGTGACAGATGATCATTACTGAATGTAGGAATGTAAGGAGTTAATAAAATAAGGCTTTCCACACATACAAATCTGGCGTTATTATGAGGAGAAAAAGAGAGATTTTAACTGTCTCGGATAGAATGTGTCCGATCCTTACACTGCATTAATCTGATCAAATCAACCTACATTACAAATGCATTCAAAAGCGTTGGGAAAACTCCGTGACCTCCTCCACTGACAGACTTCGTGCTTTTGGCCTCCTTACGCGCAGTGGGCGTGTCAGCAGCCTAGATAGTAGAGTACGAGCCGGAGAGAAGTGCGTAACTGCAGGTGCCCAAAAAAGCGCTTAAGTCCAGATGGGAGAATAGACCCATAAAAGAATACAGCGATAATATCTTCTTTTTTTTTTTAAAACAATCTCGTCTCATTCAGCAATTGAAAAAGCCTTGAGAAGAAAACCAGTAGAAAGTGGGAGCAGATAAACGTCTGAGTGTGAGAAGAGGGAATGTACAGCTTGACATTGTGTGTAAGTGGCTTCACTGAAGATGAGTGGATACAGCAATGGTTAATGATTTAATGCTGCCCTCAGCATTGATAACCTCAAGGCAGAGGAAAAAGGGGCAATAATATACTATATTATTAACACTATAAACTATAGTAACACCATGATCGAATATGTATCCTCAGTATTGATGTAAAGCTGGTTTATGAACAACTTCTCATAACAAAACCTCTGTGTATTTAAGCGTAAAATGAAACCGTAATGGTAAAAAGCTGGTGTTTCCACTTGTGTCACTTCAATTTCCACCTTGTCACATTCCTTCAACACATATTATTCAGATATTTTCCTATTAAAATAATCTGCCATTGTTTATTAATCTACACATTGCACAAGAATGGCCTAAAGAAAGGTTCAAATGTATGTCTGTGCCAACCTTAAGACTAGATTTAATAATTGACATTTATACCGACTATTAACAAGAGACAGCTAGTGGAAATAGGCATTTTAGATTACTAAGTTACTTTTAATTTGAATGTTTAATAAGGAATATTCTTTCCAAGGTTGTCAAAAATGCTCTTTGCTTTCAACTGTCAAGGTGGAATTTTTAACCACGCTGCTACTGTATTGGCTGTATACTTAGGAACTGATGAGCATGATTCCTTAATGTAATTTTCTGCCAATTAGGTCAAATTTGCCTAATAAATGTTACACAGTAAAGTTGTGGAAGTTCAGAGCATTAAAGGACTATCACATGAACATAAACCATCACAGGCATTTACACATTCATTCAATTAGGAGATTCATAAAGAGTTGTATGTACTACAGGGTTTTCTGACACTTGGTGCATGTTCATTTCCAACATAACTATTAATTACTACAGGGATTTAATCAGGCTCTGCAAATGGGCGAGCTCACCCCATGTTAGATATTGTCACGTCCCTGGGATGTGTACTCAAAACAGGGCCCATAATCTAATTTCTTTGCCATAATGTTGTCTTATTTGTTTAAAATTGGCATATAATTCATTAATTACTGAGCCCAAAAAAAATGATTGATTGTTAACATTATAGACCATAATTTATAGAGACTAAGAAATAAGGACTTAACTCACACTAGTGTAAACATAATGATGAACATGGTGCATGAATATTCATAAAATAACTCACAGATGAGTGGTTGCTTTTTTTTTTCTTGTTAAAGGAGGATGTTTCATCTGTTTCATTCATTGGGTTTTCATTTGAGGGAAATGTAGACTTAAAACATAAACTGCAATTGTACATGGCTAATAGTAGGTGGAAGAATAGAGCTCCAAATGTTGAGCAAACACTGACAGATGTTTGAAAAATGTCAGTCTCTTAGATGACAAACACACATTTGTATCAGAAGGAAACTCATGTCCGTAACCATGTCTAAATCTGAGCAAACCTTAGGAGACGGCGTCACTTAATGAGTCATCGCTCACACTCCTCACACTACGACATTCTTTCAGCCCAGTGCTTGCTGCCGACTGTTAAACATGGCAGCTGTAATAGTAGAACCCGCCATCTACAGGGATCATTAGGTCTGATGTTTGCTCTGCCTGATTGCATAAGAGGCAAGGAATATGGAGCTATTTTACACAAGCAAGCTTAGCACCCTGTGGAGCACCCTTTTACTTTTGTGGCACTTCCATATGCGGAGATGTTAACATGTGGATTCACGCTGCTAAACGAATTAAAACTGGCTTTATGAACGCCAGGAAGAAGTCACATATCTTTTAAATATAGAAGATCAGGAAGGCCTTTGGGACTGTTGTGGAGTGACGCGTGTGTGTGTGTGAAGCTTTTCAACTCTTTCATCCTTCAAAGACCAGATCTCTTCACCTAATGCACCATTTCAGACACAGTATGATATATTTTCAAAGACGTTATTTGAAGCTTGATGCTTTTCTTACTCATACTTCCTTCACTGTTATTCAGTTGCTTTTTGTGCACCTCCAGTATGTCTGAGGGAGGTTGTATGTTTTGTAGTATGTTGATAGCAATGTGCTCCACATTAACAGTATCTCCTAGTTTCTCTCATTCTCTCTCCACCCTCAGAGTCTAAATATGAGTATGTACGTGTCCTCTATAGGGGAATGATTTATGGTACCAAAGTCTCATTTGTGCTCCCAATGCAAAACAGGTGCATTTTGTTTATAGCACAATACCTCTCAGGTCTTCTCTGTTGGCACTTTCAGCTTTTTTTTTTATTTTAATGTCACTCAGCCTAGTAAATCTGTGAGTCACCCAATTCACATCATAATTCCCCCATTGATTCTCAATAAAGCGTGAATGGATGCCTGATGTTACATTTTCCTCCTCTTGAGTATTTATGAAACCTTGAACAGCACCTAATTGTCTTTTACCGCCTACATTTTACTCATTGACATTGGTAGTGACGTTACAATTATTTGTAGCAATAGTGTATCGACCTAAAATTTAATGTACAATTATATGGAAGGGTTGGAAAACGTTATGTTCTATTCCAATGGTTCTCAAACATTTTTAGCCCAAGTACCCCCTTTGTCCTTTTTCTGAATTCAAATACCCCCTTTGTCCGACCACAATATTTTGCTCAGAATGCTTTTTAAAAAAAAACAACTATTCAGTAAAATGATGGAATTAATGAGTTTTAACACATATTTTAAAGAATCTCCTTGACCTTGACCCCATTTCGATATCAAAAATCTCAGGTGACCTCCATTTAAAATTCCAGCCGACCACACATGGGGTCAGGACCCCAAGGTTGAAAAACACTGGCTTAGTGCCTCCTGCATAGATTTTCTATAGTTTTTTTTTTTTTATCATTTCTGGTCATCTCCCACCTGGCGTGGAACCAAGACTGACCTTTGTATTTTCAGTTCATGTTCTAATCAAGATCATTTCCATCATCATTATTATGATTGTAATTTTTAACTAAAAAATAAACAGTAAACTCCATATTTTTATTACTTTCATTTGTTAGTTTTCCACTCTCTCTCTCAAGTACCCACTGTAGTACCATCACGTACCCCCATTTGAGAAACACTGTTCTATTCTATGTATGTCTGTTAGTCCAATGATTATTTGTGTTTCCAGGACATCTAAATATACAATAAGTTCTTTTTTTAGTTATTAAAATAAAAAGATGACATTTTAGTGCCTAGTGCTTTGATCCTTGATCTAAAATGTTAATAACCAACTCAGTTTACTAGCTTTATTGCTTTTTTTTTTTTTAAGATAATGAAATGAAATCTTATTTAAAAAAAAAAAAATCCACAATCTGATGTTTTATGGGGTTTATAGTTCTCAGTCCACCTACACTTAACGTGTAAACTTTGAGTCAGAAACAATGATTAAGCAGTTTTGCCTCCTCCACATTGTAAAAATTGACAGTAAACAATAAATTGGCATTCATAAACCATAGGGGGCTCTGAAAGAATGGGTTGGTTTTTTTTTTTCTCTAAATCTTAGCAGCTTTGTTCTGCAGGGGTGTGAGTTTCCGCTTGGCGTGGCTGCATCTTCACAGAAACACATCATGTTAAGACAAAGTGTTGCTGACTGGCAGTTCAGGGTTTGTAACAGCCTTGCTGTGCCGTGTCTCATAGGGAGTATTTTATCAAAGCCTCCCATTGAGACGCTGCGCTCCACATAGCAAATTCTGCTCTCTAGCCACTCCACACGCTGCCCTCTGATTGGCTGAAGAAGCAAGCTGAGGTGAGCTCACCAAGGTTCAAGATAGAGCAGCGTGGGCGCTGCATGGTGTTGGGATGTGGAGGGGGTGATGATGGAAGCAGGCATAATTAGACAGTTGGGAACCATGGTGATAATGGCCATGCTCAGTCCAGGGAAGCGCAGGGAAAGCACTTTAATTGAGATATAAAAGACACGGTTCCAAGGGTACCTCGCAGGAAAAGAGATGCTAGCTACAAATGCTTGCTCAGTGTAAACACTAAACAATGACGCACAGCCCTCTGGGCGAGTAATAGAGGACTGATAATAATATAATCTATGTAATTAGCTCCTAAATGATGTGTAATTTTCCGGATGTGTAAGAGATGCAGTGTACAAACCAAACACTTATCACATATTATTGCACTGGTGACTTTTCTTAACATTTTGATGGAAATTACTTATTGTTTGGTCAAAAATGTTCTTTGTTATGAGCAGAAAAAGTGGGGACTATGAAAGGTGGTTGGTGAACAGGAGTGGCTCAGAGACTGATGCATGCACTTCTTAGTTCTTGTTTGTTTAGACACAGCTGCAGTCAATGACAATGAGCCGTGACATGCTAATGGAATCTAAGTATTCTCAGCAGGTAGATCTGCGAGCTCAGTTAATGTGTCATTCAAAAAAAAAAAGAAAAAAAATTCAAATCGAAGCAGATTTTGCAAATACTAATGGTAGACATTTGTTTACTTTGATTAATTTGCATTTTTCTTTATGCTGAGAATGACAGATCCCTGCCAAGTACCTGATTAGCATTCATTAGCTTTGTTGTCCTGTATTTGCATACAGACCGTGTCCTGCTTGGACATTGCATGTCATAATCAAAGTCTAATGTTACCTAGTTCCTGAGTTTAATGAGTGTAATAAGATGAATTGGGACTGAATTCATTTATTAAACAAACATACAGAGTATAATATTAGTAATAATGCATTGGATTTGATTTAGCACTTTATCACAGACCCTCAAAGTGCTTTACAGAATTAAGACATTATTCTTTCACTCCACACTTAGTGGTGGTACTGTTGTAGCCACAGCTGCCGTAGGACAGACTGCCATAGTGCGCCATCGGCCCCTCCGACTGCCACCAACACTCACTCACATACTATATTCATACTAGGCAATGTGGGTGAAGTGCCTTGCCCAAGGACACATTGGCCACATTTACATGGGAGCTTTAACTGCACTTTAAAGCAGAATACAAGTTAATTCCTTTTTAAACTGACCATATGAACACTTAATTCCTAATGCTAATCCAATTCTGAATTAAACTTAAATCCAAATTAAGTGGCTGGTTTATTCCAATTTTAATTCCGAAATATATAATTCCTCTTTCTTGTAAACATTTAACTTGCTTAAATCCACTTTAAATTAATTCGGGTCGTTCTGCGCATGCATGATTTACCTCAATGACGACATAATCCAAGATGGCCATCCGCACTAGAGTCGAGACTATTTAGTTCTAAGAGCCTTAGAATACATGAATATAATGAAAAGAGTGGATGGACAGAAGCATAAACATGCAGACTTTCACACGAACACACACGGACTTATTAAACACATATACCTTGGTAAACACGGTAAATGGAACAGGCTTCACCGGACGGCTGGCACTAGTACCTGGAGGCGGAGAAAATGTGTCCCTGTACTGCATTCACAGACTGTAATATCACCAGTTTATCATTTTACCAGTTGTTAGAGCTACTATCTTTACCAGGGAGCAAATATTTATTCCTGGTGATTGTTTTCCAGAGGTTTACTGGGCTTTTTTTTTTACTGGTGATTAGCTCTTATCTCCCTTCCGCTGCGTGGTCCAAACTGAAACAGTGTGTTATTATTGAGCTGCCGCTTCAAAACTACAATCAAAATTAAAGTGAAAACATTTATCATGTGGTCTTCTGTGTTATAGCCAACAATGAAAGGTTTGTTGTGTATTTTGCCCAATAGACGTGATACGTCACGTTTGCCTCAAGTCCAATCAAAGCCTTCCCAACCCCCAGACCTAAAGTGGAATTACATAAATCCGAATGAACCAATTTTCCATGTAAACATGAAGCAGAACACTTTAATTCCGAATGATTTAATTCAGATTTACTAATTTCAAATTAAAGAACATCATGTAACCGTGGCCAATGACAGATACCACTGGAGCGACTGTCCCGCACTGTGGCACCTGGAATTATCAGTGGTCTCCCATCCAACTACTAACCAGACCCAAACCTACTTAGGCTGGTATGGCCACAATGATATAACATGTTGGAGTGCTTGTATTTCTCTCAACAACAAAAAAAAAAAAAAAATTGGTTTTGGAATAAGATCCAGTTTTCAAAGGCATTTGTTCTCATCCATGGTTTTTGATTTCTTGACTTGCACACTTACTCCACTTATCTTTTATAAGAAGCACACATAATTAGTGCACCTATTGTGTGCATGCAAGTGGGTATTTTGTGTCCCTAACACACAAAAATCCACTTTGGTTCAGAACTTTGTTACTCAATTGATTTCTCAAAGACCATCAAAAGCTTTTAGAGCGCTACCTTTCTGAAGTGAAGCTGCAGAGCATGAATGGTTTGTGCCTCAAAAGGTTTCCCGCTAATACTCTCCTTCCCTTGATACCAAAGGTGTTTGGCTATTATTTCCAGCCTTTTGCCTTCAGCCATTTCTCTCTGTTCTGTAGTGAGAGGTCTTTGTCGGCACATGAACGCAGAGCCACCAAGACACCTTGCCTATAGTCGAGGTAGAAATGTTTCAATGCTACCTAAATCAAGGTCACGTGGACCATATGAAATGTGTTCTCGTGGGAGCAAACCTGCTCTGACTCCTCAGCTCAAAAGCCCCATATTGCAGTTCTCTTTCACATCTTTTTTATCGCTCCCTCCTTTTCTCATTCTCTCTCCTCCTCTTTTTCTGTACACACACACACACACACATACACACACACACACACAGTTTTTCCACTGTACTCCAATGGGATCCCAGTGAGCAGAAACACAGGTAGCTGTAGGGGCGAGGTGGGAGAAGGTTGTAGCCATGATTGAGAGAGTAGTTTGAAGCTTGAGGGAGGGTGGAACAACTTGGCAGCTGTTGATGTGTGGGTCCTCCAGGTCTCTTTTGGTGCCCCCACATGACCCTACCAAAGGTGGTCACATGGCCTGCATTGCAGCGAGGAGCCAAAGTCAGCGGCAGGCTATTCTGTTCACTTCAGCCTGTCTTTGTCAAAGACTCTCAATGACTTTCCAAAAATAGGCATTTGGGAATTCAAATTGGTGTAACAGGATAGAAGTAGAAGAGTGTGTAATGGAGGGAAAGAGGGTGAAATAAAAGGCCTTCTTAAGAGCAGGGGGTACCATATGTTGGTTTATTGTTCTCATTACACACAGTCTTTCTGCTTCCCAATGTCCTCAGAAGGGTCCTTGAGTTCCAACAGCCTCGGATATGAATAAGACATCTGCCTTTGTGTTGGTGGAAAACCGGAGCTTTTACCTATACTTCACCCAGCTGCACCAGTAACAATGATGATGACTGCGGATGCTGAGTGAAACAGTAGCAGAGAAACAGCAGAGTGTTCACCACATTAAAGGAAAAAGAATAGTCAATGCTATTGCTCCCATTGTGCATTTTCACTACATTTGAGACATGTGATGACTTGTATTACACTTGCCCGGCAGGCTTTGTTTATCTCCATGTGACAGACTGGTGTTTAAGGGTGAGACATTATCTAAGAAACAAGAAATGCCCAGCTGCCCCTCCTCTGCTTTAGGCCACCTGTCCTCATCAGTTCCACTAGCCTGTAGTACGGGTCTGATAATTATTAAAACTCCCAGCAGGCATTAGGCTGGATGAATCTAGTTTGAATGTAACCTCCATAGCTTGTATCAGTAGCCCCTTACCAAGTGTTCTGCACCTTAATGTGGAAAATAAAAAAGATTTCCAGGACCAGTGTTGATGTACTCTCTCTCTCTCTCTGTGTATGTTGAAGTAAAAAAAAAAAAATAAGCAATCGTGATGTTGCATAATTGAAAGCATTGAGCACCATTGAGGCTGAATGTGAATTACTTAAACATTTAAGATGCATGTTTGGCCTGAGGATATTGAAGATGGTATCAGACCAGTGTTGGCTACAGATTTCAGTGGGTTAGTTAAGTTAAATGCTGAGACTCCCCAAGCTCTGCCCTCAGGGCAGGATTAATGTTGGCTTTTTGTGGTTTATTATGACACGGGTCTTACTAACTACATAATGAATGACTCGTAAGAATGTGTTTATTTCTTTCCCTTTACATTTCAGTAAATATTATCTTCTGTCATTTAGTCGAGGCAACTTGACTTGATGTTTAGCTTTCATCCAAGAGGCTTCTTCAGCTCTGCTTCATTATTTACTTGGGCACTACATGAGTTTTAGTGTCCATAAAAAAAACAAGAACAATCCGCCTAGCGCCAAATATCCTTTTTGCCAGAAAATCAGAAATTGGCAGTTATCCTGATCATGGAGCCACAATCTTTCACACTGTAAAGGCTTGTAAGAAATTGTTGTCTCTATTAATAATGATACAGTAGGTCCAAATATATGGGAACCCCATTTATTTTTTTAAAAATTGTGATGAAATGCCCAATTTGGATCAAATCTGGATGAAACTCGCTGGTGTAATTCAGGAACATAAAGAGGTCAAATTTCATTAGGAACTAAGATGTTAGGTTGTGTTTTTATTTTTTTTAATGCTTAGAACTTAAAAACGTAACTTAAAAACTGATTCCTGGTTCTAATAAAATCAGAGTTAAAGTATTTCTAAATGTGGATATAGTACTCTGCTCCTAAATATGATACATACAACTGCAATAACTTAGAGTTTATTTGTTAATGAGCTTCACAAATACAACATGGGTCGGATAATAATTATTGCAGAAGCATCTCGCTGTCACTGCAGCTCTGCAAATAAATGAAACGTTTTTATTTATTTGTTAGTTTATCATGTATGAACATCGATGCCGGTAACTTAATTACTTAACGTGTTACTCTAATATGAATACTTTTTTCAGTAACAAGTAATCTAACGCGGTACTATTTCCAATCCAGTAATCAGAATAAAGTTACTCTTGATGTCATTTTTCCAGCATAAGTACAACTGGCACAAAATATGACAGGTAAAAAAAAACAAATAAAAAAAAGTATATAGGCTATATTAAAGGTCCCATATCATGCTATTTTTCACCCATTTCCGTTTGAGAACCCCAACACATAGTATTTGAGGTTTAATTTCTCAAACTCGTTTGTTTTCTGGAGTTTTAGCCTCTGAAAAGTCACTTTCTGAGCAACTCTGCAAACAGGCTGATTTGTGGCCTACTTATGCACATTAATGAGTAGGCGTGTCTATAGACGGACACTGACTTCTTGCTGTGTTACGAGGGCGATCAGTAATCACCAAAGCGAATTCATTTTTGCCATTCACACACAGTTGTGATTGTTTTCTGCCAAAAAAACTGTACATTACAGTAAAACACATGGTCGTGTCTGTTTACATGTCAATCACGGCAGAGAACTTCCTGGAGGCGCGGCTTCTCCAGCTCAGTGCTGCGTCAAATTTGTCATTAAAGTGGGAACGCGTCATCAAATTGGAGCGATGCAGTAAGAAAGGAGCAAATCACCCTCTAACTAACGATTGAGGGAATCAAAAAAAAAAACACTTTGGGCATGTGTATGAAGCTCTAATAGCAGTTTTATGATGTTTAAAGCACAGAAAAGTTAATTTAGTTTAACATGGGGCCTTTAAGTTTTTTTTATAAAATTTTTTTAGGTAATAGTTTGTCAAGAGATACATTGTTGATATTACTATTAAAAATTCTCTACCATTAAAGTGAGTATTGGCAAAACCGGTTATTATACTGTTGAGGTGGCAACTGCTGAAAGTAACTTGTAATCTTACCTAATTACTTTTAGAATCAAGTAATCAGTAATGTAACTAAGTTGCTTTTTTAAAGGAGTAATCAGTAGTCGGCTTACTTTTTCAAGGTAACTATGGCAACACTATGTATGAATTTATCCACATGCATATCCCACCAGCTCCATGCACGTGTTGCTTTTCTACTGTCTCATACAGCAGCACTGCTTCATTAAAGCAGAATGGTTTTAACTAGTTCTTGATTTTCTGTCTGTGTAAACCTGTTTTTGCTTGTATTCAAATCTCCTGTTGAGAACCCTGCAGGATCATTGTGACAGTGTGGGTAAGCATTACTCCTGCTTTTCTAATGAGGACTATCAGCACATTGGCACAGCTTACTGGCAGCCTGCAAAGGTTGGATGGAGCTTGGATGCAGAGCTCAGAACTGTCCCAAAGTTTTGGTACTAAAAAAAAAAAGGGAAGTCTAGAGGGACTGTGTGTATAACACAATATCAAGATCCAAAATGATCCCCTTCTTTTTTTTTTTTTTTTTTTGTCGTTGCGGTTTTATAGCTTTACTGCTGATTTCAAAGCAGTAAATATGTCCTTTGTCTTGCATTTGAGGATCAACCTATATAAAACAGAGGTGCCCTTGAATGGGCTTCAGGTGTCACTTTTGGTGATGAATTTCAAGAAAGATCAACAACACTCTTGCAGAAAAAAAAGAGAACATAAAACCCAGGGGAAAGCTTTCAGGGGTGCTACACTGTCATTATCTTGTCACGTATCATAAAAAAGACAGCTGAGGCCAACATCGGGGGGCTACTTCATACTCCCCTGACTGCTGCTCGGCCAGATTCAGCAGTTGCCTCCCTCACAGCACATAACAAGAGAGGGCTATTGCTGCACACCTTGGTGAGCAGTATTGATTGTCTCCTCTGCACCTTCTGCTGAGAGGTCTTATTCTGTCTGTCACACTCCCACACAGTCGGAGGGCGAACACACAAACAAAGCTGTGCTTCCCCAGGCACACATAGTCAAACACACACATCCTTGCACATAAATTAGATAATATGTGCCGCTATGGAAGACTATTATTTGATACGTTGCTTTACAGAGTGCCTAATTGAAGTGTACAGATGTGATGTTAAATCCTTAAACCAATAACTAAACATGAGGTTGGCAAAGAATTACCCCTAACAAACCCTCCTACTCTGTCCTCCATGACTTTGTAACTTTTAAGCAATGCTCTCTGGTGTCCAATCTTTGTTACTACTGGGCTGCGAGACCTTGAAACCAATGGCTTTTCTGGTCTCTCCCTCTCGGAACAACTGCAAAATATCCCCCTGTTAAATTAGAAAGGATGGAGATGATGGAAAGTTTATCTATTCCATCTCTTGCTTTGATTTCATTGGTCACAGGGTTGGGTGTTTGTTCACAGACGGGTACCCTCAACTGATGACAACTGAATCACTGGGAATATCTTTATATTAACTCCTTATTTTACTATTGAGCTTTCTCCCAGCTTTCAGTCTGCAACAGTAAAAGCGCTCAAATTAAGTTTTTACTGCCTTTGTGGCCACATAAATGCAAAGCGCTTCATGCTGAATAAGTATGGAGCACACATCCCTCCCTTTGTCTGATATACTAAAATTGCTGCCAAGATTTGCATTCCTCTAATGTACGTTAAATCTTTGAAAGGGAAGGAAATTAACACCTTCCTGAGCCTTGAGATAAAGGTATAACATAAACATGTGCATGCAGCTCCAAACACGTTTGGGGGAAATGTGTTAATTGACTAATCCTGCCAGGCAATTATGGTCGGTTGACCTCATAACCAAAATGTGTTTCTGATTATCATGCTTCGCAGGGTCTGTTGTCAAGAACACCAAGTTTCAAACTGTTTAGACAGCACCTTCGCCATTCCTCTGGGAACTGTTCTCAATCAGGGTTAGTTGTAATCTACGCTTCAAGGTAATGAAAAATCAAAATGAATATATTTTAAGGCTTTTTTCCGTGCTTGAATTTGATCAACTGATTATAGTAGTTCAAAGCTCAGGGAATGAAAAGGGCATTTGCATGAGGCAAATATATTTAGGTGTTTGGAACGCAGAAGTCAACGCAAAGTCATTGTGTTTCGTCAACTGTGACGTGGCTACGACAATAAAATTTTTCAATCTACGTTTAAAATGTCTAAACTATAGATTTGTAAAAGTGAGTGAGCTACGACTCAATCAACTAATAACACCGATTAATCTTCTATGTTGTGAGGTTATGGCTTCACCTTGTAGGGACATATGGTAGTCGTTCGCGGCAGGTCGGTGGTGAGACGGGCAGGAGATGAGCTTTGTCAGATGAAGATAGCTCCGACAGGGATGTGGTGGTGGTGGGGGTGGTTCCAGTGTGTTTGTCCAGGAGATTAGCATCCACACACACACTCCCCAGGGATAAACACAGCAGTGACAGCGTTCTAATAATGTTTTCACTTTTATCAGTTTACACAATTGTGCACTTTGTGACAGTTTGCTTTCCAAAGCACCAAGATACTGACAAACATCAAGTGGTGCAGCAAATTAGAAATGTCTTTTTCCCCGTATCTAAATCCTTTGAATTCTCCAGGTCCCCAAAGTAATTAGAGTCTCAGGCGAGTGGGGCTCACGGGGCGCCCACAGTCCCTCTACTCATATAGGGGAGTGCCCTAATACGTCTGGCCATAAAGAAATGATGTCCTGGCCATTTTCTGTCAATTACACACTCACAACAGAAATGTACAATTGTTGTTACATGCAGATGCCTTGCATTTGCCTTTAGGCTTTCTAACAATTCAGTAAAACTCTTTGTAATTGCAATCTGACATGGAATTCAATTGGCTGATGGGTTATGTTTTTCTATAACCAATTTATTTTATGTGTGCATGCCTGCTGATATGTCTTACACATCTGTTAGATCTGTTCAAACTGAGATGTTAGCTGCCAAACCTGGGTTATCTGCAGCGGAGGTGTTATCAGCATGGAACTATACGCTCCATACGGATGTTTACAGGGACGGTCCTCAGCTGGCCTCAGGCACAGAATCAAACTCCTCCTCAAAGAGAGATGGCATCAACACAGACAGCCTTCCTGGGGTTAATGGGGATAAAAGTAAGGGGTCAGGATTCCCATTTTGGACTGGTGCCTTATCAAACTCTGAGCAGCCCCCCGTCAGTCACCTGAAGAACACACCATGCATCTGTCAGAGTCTATAATTAAGGGTGACAGTAGTAGTATATCAGTGAGGTACAGCTGTGCAGGTTATAGTAACCATCAGATCATACCATTATTCATTGATATGATCAAATGTGTAGAAATCATATTGATATACAAAGCAGAGTAAAAATATGTTTCAAAAGAGAGGCATCATTTCTCTTTCAGGCCATTGTTCTACAGCCAGTTCACCTTACGTTGTGGCCCCATGTTTCCTTAAAGATGATCCTGGTATTAAGTCATTGTTCTTGTCTTTTTGTCTCTTACACCCTCATGTGTCTTATTAACCCCAGCTGCTTTTCTCTCCATAAGAACAAGCTCAATGTACACTCAAGTGGACCATGATCTTATAAGCCATTCCCCAGTCCTTTCATCATTTTTCCAATTTTCCAAACCACCCCTCACTATTTTTTTTGCCTTTGTGTTCCTGCTTTCAATACTTTTCCTATTTGTATTTTCTTCTTTGCCAATGGACTGATTTGTTTTCATCCAGGAGTGCAGCAGATTAACAGATATTGTATCATGGCCAAGACAGGCAAAGCCCCTTTCTGTCCATGACATCTAATTAATGGTAATCTTTTAATCTGCTGCTTGTAGTGCAGACCCCTCAGTCGCCATCCCATTGGCAGCAACACGAGCGAGTCTGAAGAAGAAAAAGGAGACCGAGTAAGGAAGGAGCCGGTTTGCTCAGTCAGCAAGTTGAACAAGGCTTCGTCGGACAAAAGCTCAATGAGAGATAATGTTTTTTTTTTTCATTTTTAGGGATTACACTTGTGTCACTCGGACTGTAAAACTCCAACTTCTGCCTAAAAATGATTAGAAAAACATTTGCTCTATGCAAACATCCCATAATACACTAAGGGACTTACAGTAGTTTACATTTTGCTCGCATAAGGAATCAAACAATCATGCACACATCAACACTTGAGAAGCCTGATCCCTAAAATTAGTGGTGCAGCGATGACATTTATATTTATGACACCAGGCTTACATTAGAGACACAGATGCAATTAACAAGAGAGGGCATCTTAATTACTTTAATAGATATAAATAATCACCTTTCAAATCTCCTTATTTGTTAGGCAGTAAATTCCGGTATTAAAACTTTTTTATTGGTTGGGCCATAAACACTATTCAACTCCATTTACTGTGTCTCTCGCTGTCTTTCACACTCTCTTTTTCTGATGGTGACACCACAGATGGTGTTTGGGTGCCCTTGTGCTGCAGTGCTATCTCGGCCGTCAGGAAACCATGCCAGAGCACCCATTGGCCAAGCTCAAGTTACAAACTTATGTAGGACCAGACTGTTTTCGGTGATCAGCTGTGAAAAGTGATTTGCCAAAAACTAAGATTACACACTTGTACCATCTGCATTGCATTGTATATTTTCTCCATGATTTTAGTTTTGTCATTTTTCATTACCTGCAGGCTGGTGAAATTAATGGATTACAAGTACTGACGATACTGTAATTGAGCTGCTTTTATAGGTACTTGTACTTTTTTTTAGTATATTTCTAAATCAGTCATTTTACTTATACTTAAGTGCATTTTTTTTAAAAAAAGCAATTTGTCACATTTCTGCACCCAACAGTTACTGAGTACATTTTTGTTTTAAAATGATCAACGGACATTGTAAAACTACAAAAAATGAAATGACCGTAAAACTATCAAAATCATAGTCCAACAACAAGATTAAACGTAAATGTACCGCGCCAAAACACCATTGAATGCAAGTTATTTTCTCAGTTTTAGAGTTAATAAATTTAGTTTTTCTTAGATCCTGAGAATTTTTTTTCATTTTGAAATTAATTAATTGTTTTGTTTTTTTGAATAATTGTATATTTTGACAAACCTTTAATTTCATACAGATGCCTTTGTGCAAAAATAAATTAGGTTCCAATTGTGCAAGATTTAATCTCTTCCTTTTTAAGTTCATACATGAGATGTTTACTGTATGCAAGGGAATTGTGGCAAGATTTATTACCAAAAATAAATGTGGGGGTAACTTTTACTGTGAGTACTATTTAATTTAGCTATTTTTTACTTGTACTTGAGTATTTTATGTATGATTTACTTGTACTTGAGTACTATTTCATTCAAGTAACGGTACTTCCACTGGAGTAGAATATATTGGTTGCATTTCTGAAAATCTCATACTGATGGCTAGAGGAGAAACGAGAACATTTTCCTTTTTTTTTTTTTTTGTCTGCACATGCTGTCAAAGGTCAACACTACAAGAAGTGCAATATTTTTTAAGACAGCAATGTATGTTTTGTTATTGCAATTAAATAAAATAAATTATTTTATTGCATAATTGTGACCATCACCAGCCCTCCCTAAAGAAGGTTAACGAACACTTTATTAAAGGGAGAATATAAAAAGAGAGATTCAAGGTAGAAAATGGAAGGGTACGGGAGAGTTGATTGTAAAGTGAGATTGAGATGTGAAGTTGTAGTTGTGCATATTATGCGTATTGTGTTGTGTAATCAAGCCAGTCTGGTGATAAGCGTGAGGCTTAGGTATAATGGTGGTGACTGTGGACAGAGGGAAGGAGTGGGTGGTAACACCTAAAACAGGTATTTGGGATCTAAAGTTAAGCCCACTGTGAGTTTTATCCCACATTCCAAGGCATGCCAATGCATCGTAGATCAATGAATGTGCAAGAACCGCCACTACAATCCCAAGTGCTGCCCCCGGACCCGAAGATGCAGCCAGGTTGGCAGAAAGAGCGGGGTCCAGGGAGCCCAGGCAACCCCCCACGGCCGAACAGCCCTCCAGACTCCTCTAAGACCCCAAGCCGAGAGGCAACCATCGCCCCCCACACACACACCCGAGAAAGCACCAAAGAGTCGGGGACCAAGCACACCCCGCCACCGACCTCCAACCCCCACCCCCACCCACGAGAACATTTTCCATGCTATGCAAAAGTTTGAAACAACTGTTACAGGCAAAATAGTAAAGGTCGAGCAGTTAAGGGTACACTCAGAAACGTGTATGTAACCTTTTGTTGGCATTAAAATTAGATCCAATCTTGAATTTAGGATCAAAATGTGGGTGCATTCCCAATTTCAATTGCACCCTGTTTCTGTTGCTGCAGAGGAAAAGCATATTTTCACACGCGAAGCACAGGAAGAGAGAGTACAGACACCTGCAGACGCAAGCTGTGATTATTGCATCAAGCACTGGGCCCCTCTGTAGTAGGTGTCTGTGTTTTAATCACTCTCTGTGTGTTTCATTAGCCCCTTATGGTCTCTGATGAATGCAGCATCCCTGAAAGTCCCAGCATCCCGCCCCAACAGCTTCTGCCTCTGAGGTGGATAATCGATAGAGCCCCCACCTCTCTTGTTAATCCCCCCCGTGGAGACGCGTGCCACAGATTGGCAGGTGTTCCTGTCAAGTTGTTAAAGATATGATGCTCATGAGTGCAGTCTGCTTCTGAATTCATTAACCTACATTTGAAGGATAATTTAGGCACCAGTTGTGAGCCATATGTGCTTTGATTGCTGGATCTTTTCCCACTGTTGGGATTTGGTGCCGGGCGATGGAGAGTTTAATAACATATGCAGATGGCCTCTGGTGTTTCTTCCTTCTTACTACTTGTCTCTTATCCTCATCTCTTTTGGGAGTTCTGAACTTGTGCTGCACTCCTAAAATGCATAACTTCATTTGTTATCAACTCTAAATCCTTACAAACACACTGCTTGTTATTTTAATGAAGCTACACTTCCAATTTTGCAGCATTTCGAAGTTTCTTGCACAATTAAGTACTTATGTAAGAGCCATGCATGTGCATAGCAAGTCAAGATCAGTGTTTTGAGGGATAAAAGCACACATTATGCTGGCATACTTCCACCTTAGTATTTATGTTCCGTATTTCCATTCCATTCTTTGCTTGATTATATCTCTTCTGTGTCTTTAAACCCTGTGGCGATTAGAGATATATTCAGTCAATGACAACAGCCACAGATAATCTGAACCAAAGGAACATTTTGGAGATGTTCTCTCTTCTTGTAGGTTTTCTTGATGGGATTTTTTGTTGATACATACAGTATATAGCTGTAAGGACATAATTGTCTTAGTTCAACATGTAGAGGGAGTAGCTCAGAAACCCACGAGAGGCTCAGAGTAGAGCTGCAGCTTCTCCATTTGAAGTAGTTCAGGTATCTAGTAGGACTACTCTTTGAGCTTCCCAGTCATGTCTATCTAGGATGAGACCTTAGGGAGTGACCCAGGACACGCTGGGGTTATGTTTCTGACCTTCTCAATAGTCTTTAGATTCCTCAGGAAGAGCTGAAGCAAACAATGAGAAGGCTGTCTGGGCTTTTCTGCAAAGGGTGCTGCCCCTACGACCCAATCCAAGTAAGAATATTTGCTAATGGTTCTTTTGACATCAGTGATTTCAGATTACAGCTCCTTGGTGGGACAATGATTTATGAACTGTAAGGAAGCAAAGCACAAGCAAGGTTTAAGGTCTCTCTCTGCAAAGTTTCAATGTGTGTGTTGGTTTAGATGACTTATTTTCTTCACTGTCCAAGAATGTATACTAAGGTGTGATTATTTCTTTGTATTAACAAGAGGTGGGATGATACAGGGCTCAAGATAACAATGCGATGTTTTGGAAAGGGAAGAAAGAACAAAACAATTACAGTTGGAAAAATAACTTCATTCTGACTTTTCTTATGACCCTTTTAACTCAATAGGAATATAAAAAAATAAACACAGACCATAACAAGCTGTGTTGTAGATTGCGTGGATACTTTGGGATACGTGTGCCCTTAACAATGTGGCATTTTAATCAGAATTCCTTGTTGCAAGATATATCGTTCCAAGCACTTTTTGTGACAGACTGGTGACCAATTCAACTTCTATGGGTAGACCTTGGAAACACAGCCTTTTCTGACTGCAAAGAGAGACCTTAAAGCTGATATCTGGAGTTTCTGAGGACGTCTCAATGTCCCGCCCTCAACATCTCCACTTCCTCCCCCTGCCTCTGCAATCTACCAGAAGCCACACCTCTACTTTTCTGCACGCGCATCGCAGAACATAACAAGGTTGCATTGGGTCTCTTTGATATAGGTCTATGGGTCAGGTATGAGCCAAAATCATTTTTACCTGTTTGCTGTTGTGACGCGCGGCCTTGTTTCCGTGCACAGTTCCGCATTCACTTTGATTGACAGTCTCAAAATCAGGAAGTCAAAGCCTATTGGCTGGGCGCAGTCGGCGATTGTTTCCATTTGTATAGGGTTCTATAGGTATATGAATGACCACCGACAGTAGACCACAGTAAGAGACTAGTTACTGTAGGTATTTTTTTGCATTTCGAAATAATCAAACATAAACATAAATTCCTCAGAAACTCTGGATATCAGCCTTCAGGCGACTGTGGCTCAGTGGTAGAGTGGGTTGTCCAATAACCGAAGGGGTGGGGGTTTGAATCTCACTCTATCCAAGTCATTGTTGTTGTGTCTTTGGGCAAGCTTCATATGAATGTGGGTGATGGTCAGAGTGGCCATAGGCGTGAAATGGCAGCCACGCTTCTTTCAGTACACCCCAGGGCAGCTCTGGCTACAAAGTAACTTACCACCACCAGTATGGGTGATGTGAATGAGTAATGGTTTCTGTATGTGCTTTGAGTCTCCTCGAAAAAAAGTGCTATATAAATCTATAATTATTTATCCTGTTACAGCTGGGTGTGACAGTGGCAGAACCCAAAATGGGACACAGTCCAATTTCCTTTGGGTTGCCAGTTGGTAAAGTAAAACTTTCTGTTCAAATAAGAAAATAGGGGGCCTGGTCAGGACCGGCAGTCCCTGTTGAGTACCCTAGCCATAGAGCAACTCCTCCATCCTCTCACTTCCTCCCACGTATTACAGGCTCTGGCCTCCCTGTTCCATTAGCCCTCCTCTCTGTTTGTATTTCTTCTCTTCCATCCCTCCTTTTCTCACCCTCCCAGTCTGTGCGCTCTCTCACCTTATTCGAGTCTCACCAATCCCTTGTGTTGTTTCACACCAGACTGTGTAGACAATACTAAAAATATATGTTTGGTCCCTTGCAATCCCAAAAGGCTACTTTATAGAGAACAAAGGAGATATCAGGGCAGCTCAAATAACTCATGAAGAGAGAGGAGGCTGCTCTGGGGTCTCTGTGGCCCCACAGAGGAACATTACAACACGTTTATTGATTTACAGCAGAAAATGAATGGAACATAAGTAGGGTTTAGCTCATTAATCCCCAGCCTACCTCTTTCATGAAAATTGACTTGTTATCAGTGATTATTCTAATGGATTGTTTTGAGCGAACACTTACAGTACTGTACAGCGACTGCTGTAGCAAATTACCAAGGCATAAGGACAGCAGGGGAAAGATGTCAGGATGTGAAGACTGGGTGAAAAAGGCAGAAAACATGAGCAAGTGAATGCTCCAAAATAAAAGATCAAATCCCAGACAGTGGAATTGCTGACATTCTGGTGGCATTTGGTATGTCACTGGCATTTCACAAGACATATAAGCTAGAACCTCTATTCACAAAACACCTAGCATGGGATTAGACCATACATATCCTTAGAGTTGAGACGCTACACAAAGGAGGAGCTCTAAATCATTCCAAGCTGGTCTAATCCTTATTAATGTCAAACGTTCTGTTATTTATTGTTTTTCTCTGTCTTTTTTCCCTATGAAGCTCATTAAGAGATCTGATCTACAGCAATAAAAATGGTATGACACTTCATCTTCAATCTTTGTCTCCCTGGCTCTCCCACCCTCATCTCCTCCTCTTCCTCTCTTTCCTCTCCTGGCTTCATGTACATCCATCACGCAGTGCTCCACTGGAGCACGGTGGGCCCGACGATTGTCCTCATAAATTACATGTGTGTCGGAGTGCAGAGAGGCTAAGTGAGCAGTAAATAACAACTGGTCCAGCCACAATCCGTGCACCATTGCCACCATTCCGGCCATGCAAAATTACCCAACATGCCCCTGGAGAGGTGTTTTCTTTCTCCATAGGTGATGAATGGACAGGAGGAGGGAGAAACAAGCCCTTACCTTCCACTGTCTGATGGAGAAAAGGTTAGGTCCAGGAACCCCCGCTGATTTGAATTGATGAGTGTCTTTAAAAAAGAAGAAGAAAAAAGCTGTTTGTCTCTCTTTCTGTAATAACGGATCGCTCGACAGATCTTTAACTGCCTCCATTCTTCACTGTCAGCCTCTATTCTCTCCATCCCACTTACTTTCTCTCGCTCTCCTGTGCTTTCTTTTCGATTTTTCCTCTCCTGACTATTTTCTATCTCTATTGCCTGCATTTATAACTGCCTTTGGCCATTTATTTCTTCTCCATATGCCAATGACTTCTTCCTGATTTCAACACTATTTTACAATTCAGTGGCAAGACAATAAGAAGTCAACAACATGGTGTTGTTAATGGTTTTCTTATTTACAAACTCTCCCTTCTTATATGTACCAATTTGTCTAATTTAATGTAACTATTTCATATGTTTTCCGATGCTAAGCTTCTAACCTCAACGCTCATTATGTTCCTCGGTTTGTCAGTTTTGTACCTGGCAAGTAAAAACCGCCATCTTTAATCTTCATCTTTTGTCTTTAATTTTCCATTTCTCTGCAAATATCGGTTGTGTCAAGTTTTTATTGTGCAGGGTGTGATTTTTGAGCAGCTGGTCCATTTGTTTGTAAGATACTTTTTGCAATTAGAAAAAAGAAGTTAATGTTAGGTTTGAAATGGCTGAGTTTGATGATAGAGATTCATTCATCCAGAGGAGTTTCTCTTTTGATTGTTGACAGCCAGATGAAAAGCAAGCAAGCAAGCAAGAACAAAATGAATATTTCAAGATGGGATATTAAGGATTTTTTTTTTTTTTTTTTTACGAGATATTCTTACTATGACTCGAGTAAGACGGGAGTAATGGGTCGCTCCTATAAATATTATGTTCCCATTTTCAGTTTTTTTGTGTGGGAGGTAAAATCATGTCAAACAGCGAGCTGCAAATATTAAACTGTCATATTTTGGGTTCCAGTTTGACACCAGCTTTTCAAAAGGGAGAGCGACAGTTATCCAGGCAGCCCAATAAAAACAATTTCTCTCTCTCTCTCTCTCTTTCACACATGTTTTGCTAAACAATGGAGAGAAGTGAAAATGATGAGAGATTTCTTAGAAAATGATGAGAGATTTCTTACTCCAGTGCCACAGGACAGAGATTACATATCTATAGATTTCTATATGAGCACTACATATTGCTTCTGAATCGATAAAGTATTTAATAGTTTGACGTGTAACCTTTTTAAGATTATTGATCTGAGCAGTGTTCTGCATGAGGGCTGGTATTGACTGTGGTGTTGTTGTGATACAGACAGAGGGCCTCAGGCTCCGGGCAGGCGCTTTCAACGACACAGTTATTGACCCTCTTGACCTTCAGACGACAATATAGGTTTTCTCTTATTTGAACCAGGAACATTTATAACACTATAATACATATTTATTACAGTAATATCATACAATATGTACTGGTACTTTTGATATTTGAAAATTAAATCTACATACATTCACCTTCTTGTTGATAGATTTCAGGGTTGGGGTCAATTACATTTTTAATTACAATTACAGTGACCTGCATTTTTTCCAATTACAATTAAATTAAACTTTTTTTTTTTTTCTCATAAAATTAGAATTACATTCTCACTTACTGAAGTTAAATTACAATTGATCACAATTACTGAGCCTGAAATAAATAACCTAAGAAAAGTTAATCTTCCTGTTGTGTTAGCTTTCTGTTAGCATCTTTTATAATAACAGGTCCTAAATGAGTTGTAAAATACAAAAAAAAATGTTTATCTATCATCTAATATATTTCCTGGTTAGCTTGTTACCTTCCTAATCAATGATAATATATGTTTTAATATAGTTGGTTTGGGTATTTTAGCCTTTTTTGTGTAATTTATTATCAATTACGCGTTATTTGGGCTGTTGTGACATGCAACTAAAGTCTAGAGAGCATCAGGAAAACAAATTTTTCTTCGAATGAGAGCTGACTGCAGGCGGCAGCGTTGCAAAGTTAAAAAAAAAACACTATAAAACATTACAAACAGCTCATATGCAGACAAAGTATAGAATTCCTTGACTGATCCATTTTTGACCTACTTTGTGTGTTCACACGGGCAGGCCTTTAGGGGAAAGGCCTAGAGCATTTAAACCGCTCAAGGCTTCGACATGAATGTGCCCTTAAAAACATCGATCTCAGAGCGTTTCGATCAAATTCACAGCCCTGACGGAGAGCTGACTGACATGCTAAACAAACATACACTATAAAACCTTTTTTTAAAAGCCCATAAAGAAACATAAAAAAAAAAGACACTGAGGAGGTGCAGACGTGTGTAGAAAAATACCAGCAAAACAAGGTTTGAAATTGTACAAAACAAGGTTTTAAAAAGTTTACGGGGCAGAAGAGCAGTTCAGTTCTCCTCAGTCTCTATCAGCTGCAGGTAGAAAGGATCGACACAGGTCTGAACTGAACAGAAGCAGGAGAGGAAGTCAATGACATGCATGCTTAAACTTCAACCTTCTCTTCTTTATGCTTTTTATTTATTTATTTATTTATTTTTTCATTCTGTATTTTTATCAATTTTGCGCAGAATATTTACATTAGGAGCAGTACAATATTCCAAAATTACAAACGTCTATGCATGCATAGTATTGTATGTATTAATATTGAAACACCGGAGGTTAACATTTATGGCAAACAATTTCAAACACTTAAAACTGTACCATTGTGTAAGTAATTGCTCTTGATTGTATTCTCCCTTTTTTATATATATATATATAGAAACAATAAAGGGTATAATTAGACATATATAGTCATATTTCTTAAATAAATGAGGTAGAGGGGTCGCCCTCTGATCGAGAGGTTGGGGGTTAGATCCCGGTCTATACCTGTCTATGTGTTGAAGTGTCCTTGGGCAAGACACTGAACCCCAAGTTGTTCCCAGTGGTTGACTAGTGCCTTGCATGGCAGCTCTGTCACATTGTTGTGTGAATGGATGTGAGAATGAACTGATATGTAAAGCATTTTGTGAGCTTTGTCTGTGAAAGGTGCTATATAAATAAACATTACTTACTTACTATATAATAACATCAATACTAATATTATTATTATTAATAATAATAATAATAATAATAAAGCAAACCTAACAGTTGGACAAGTGAAAACAGTTATGAAGGATATAATCTTGATGCAAATGTTCCCTCTCCTAATATTCCTTAAGGTGAGCTAATTATTTAGACAAAATCACTTCTTAACTCTGATAATATGCTGGGTCCATTTGAACAAATACATGTTAAATGTATCCCTTTCAAGTCTCAGAGACATAGTCAGTCTCTCCATCACAAAACTTTGGTAAACCTTTCTGCTTTTTAATGATCATATCGTTTCCATTATGAATTACACTGCATCAAAAACAAGCCACTTAGAGTTCTAACAATCATAGATTTGCCAGTATTTATGTTGGATAAGTTGGTAGTTTGTCAACTTCTGTCCATGTAACCTCAGATAGTTTGAACTCATAATTGGCAATGTATTTCTAACAGTGTGAGGCTTGTTTTATTAGTTGAACTAAAATCAGATGTATAATTGATCACAAGTTTAAAATAAAACATTATTGATGGATGATGTTGCAGGTATAATTGTTAAACTGGAATCACAGGAAAGGAATCAAAGCATGATGTACTTGAGGATGACTTTGTCCTTCCATGATCTGTCGGCCATTCTCTAAGATGTACGGAACAAATAAAAGCATCAGCTTTTTCAACACATGCATTTCCTCCCCTGTGGTCCAATCAGGTGAGTGGACTGCCTGATCAGTGTTCATGTTTCTTTTCATAACATTCTTTGCCTCCACTCTTTCCCTCTCCCCCTCTTTGATTCATTTACACTGCAGCTCCTGCAGTGACAGCCTACATACCCACTCCTCATGTCGACTCCAGAAGTGTTCAGTTTGTTTAGTCGAAGTAATTTATAGAACTGAAAGTACGGTGTACCCCCCTTTCGATTTCTAATCAAGCTGTTCAGTTGAACAAAATAATAAGTTCCCTGTACTCCACTGGTCTCTCCAGTCACCAGAGCATAATCCATAAAGCACTATTGGAATGGAAATTCACATAATGAATGTGCAGCCAACAGACCTCCAGGAATTGAAGCTTTTATGGTGTTAATCCCTGTTGTTTGATTTAATCTGTAATGAAGGTCAACACTTTTCATAATGCCATGAATCTACTCAATGCTCTGACATCACATCTCAACTCCTTATTAAGGAAATATCAGATAGAAATATCAGGTATAAACATGCCAACGTGAGTAGACCACTATTTGTGTCTGACGCTAACTCCAATGCAGAAAAACAACATTTTGATGTCAATTACGGCAGACATATAATTGCTGTACTCTAGATCAAATTGCGTGACTTAATTGCAGAGTCTGAATGTTCGCAGCACACGATTCATATTCTCACACTGTACGGACGACACTCTGACGCGACCTGACTGCTTACAATGTACGTCCATACACGACACGTCAGAGTCTTGCATACAGAAATGCAACCTAAAAATTAGAAGAAGAAGAGCTCTGAAGCGTCGCCATTAAAACAGAAGAAGAAGAAAAAGAACCCAAAAGTGGAGAGACACTTCCGATTTTAAGCCAAAAGAAACACGTTGCCATGGCAATTTGTGCCATTCTCTGTGGAGAAGCTTCAAAAAAGAAACGGCAGTACGGTTCGTCAATTCTACAGCGGTCCTACAGTGTACGCGCATGTGCAGTGTGAGTGTTTGAGGTAACAGTGCGATACCATCATGAGGGGCAACCAGGATTTCAAACAGGTTGGATTTTATTCCTACCAAACAATTGCTGATCAGGAGCAGGTTGTGAGGTGTTAATTGCTTCTCGTGACCCCATGTACAGTATACTACACAATGCACGACACGCAATTAAGCCGAGACTCTGCCCGATCCCAAAAGTAGTCGCACGAGTGAAAAATCGGTTCAAAATTGGCCAAATAGCGCACAGTGTACCCCGGCCTCATGTTGTTTGTTTTATAAATCAGTATCTATAATGGTATGACAATCTGCTTACAGACCCCCAGCCAAGCCAGTCATACATCATTCAACAGTCTGAGGTTGGAAGCAGTGGTCAAACAATCACATAGTTTGGAGATTGCAGTTACATGCAGAGCTTAATTTGGGCCGGATCCTGCAGGAACAAGATCCGGCACCTCCCAGATTTTGACCGGCACTTATTTGATTGAATCTAGCAACTAATTTTTTCCCCCCTGCACCTCATTTGCTTTTAGGTGTTTTGATAGCGTTTTGAAGTATTATATTTACAGCTGTGTCTTTTATTGAGCTGAAATTTCATTGTACACACAAATATGAATGTAAAAACTGAGCTTTAGTAAGGAAGAGAGGGCAAAGTCAGGCCACACCCACACTACGTCTAAAGTGTGATTTATTTTTTTTTTTTGGCAAAAATTGTGTCTTGTCAGCTTTGAAGAAAAAAAAAGGCAGTTGGATTTAAAGAGCTTTTTTAAGCCAGTGTAACAATAGGAACTATTGTTAAGATGTGAGTTGCAACACGGACAATATATGGGTGAACACAGAGGGAGAAAACTGTTGGTTACAGCCCAGTTACGTACCTGTACAAGTTCTGATTAAAACTGGAATAGCCAGTGGGGTTCAACAGATATTCTGTGGTCTATTGTATATTAAGAGCAGAATATAACAGTAAGTGATGCTAAGCCTGAGGTAAATTCCAGAAAAGAACAGCAGCAGTTAGTGTAACGAATAGCAGCACCTGTAGCGATGATGCTAATGAAAGAGAAACTGCCTCCATCAGACAGGACACAGGAGGAGAACTATCCAGGGAACATGAGGAGGACACAGGGACAGAGAGAAGAGAAGGAGAAGACGGTCAAAGTTCTGCTATGGACATTGAGACCAGTGACGTTTGGACAGAGGATCAGATTAAAGCCAAGATGAGCTGCTACTATTGGCTTATGAAACACAAGGCACGTCTCGGCTGTGAAATATGTAAAACAGTTGCGAAGATACAAAGTTCTCCATGGCTGTTTTTGTTTTGGCTGCTTTGGACAAATAAAATGTAAGCACACGTTATTTTTTTCATGTTCTGCTGTGCTGTTGATTCATTAAAAGAGTTATGGCCTTATGGGTGTAAAAGTTTGTAAATATGAGTTTTGGTGTTCTAAATTAGCGGTGATATTGCGCTGTCCTTGGTGCTGAAACATGGCAGATTTGACGGCTGTCACTCAGAGTGAGAGACGGATGGGCTCCGTAACGGGCGATTGTTAAGGCTGATTCATCATTCTTTTGTTAAATATTTAGGTTAATTAGTTGTTTGTGTTCACGTGATGTTACTGGCCCATTTAGTTAGCAAAAGGCGCTTTAAAAAATGTTTTATTCCGTGACATTTTTATCTCTCCCTTACTGCCGGTGTTCTGGGACCTGATGATTTACAAATTAAGAACTGATGGTTATATGTAATACTGTTTATTTTTTTAAAAAAATCCTTTTTGAAACCCAACATCTTGTTATAAATAACTTTGTCCCATCTTTATCATTTAAAAGTAATATCTTTATAGCCCAACCAAACACTGCTACAAGAAAACCTTCCTTAATCTGTGGCAGCTGTGAAACCCCATAACAATTACCATGAAGAGATGACCAGATGCACTGGGTGGGACGTGTGTGCGCAATATCGTATCTCTTTAAATCTCCTATCTCTTTCCTCCCATCTCTCTCTCACTCTTCTTGTCAGCTTTCATGTTTTCCCTCCCAGTGCTGACTTGGGCATCACTGCAAAGGTAAGCAGTCTCCCTAGGTGGAGGTGACCCCTGCGGACCCTATTAACATCACACACACACATGCACACAAACCAAGTGCCCAAACCACACTCCCAAAATGAACTCTCCGCTCCCCCTTAGCTACCATCATTGCCAAAGTCCACTGCTGGGTGAATTAGATTGCAGGCTTTTTAATATGGCTCTTAATGGTTTATAAATTGCACATAATGATTCCTCCTTTCCCCTCTCTCCCTTGCAGTGCTTTTTATGGCACCTCGACTTTCCAAGGGAGTGGGTGGGATTTAATATGCGATGGAGAAGGCAGAATGAGGAGGTGAAACTAGAAGTGCACGTCTTTCTGCCTGCCCTTAACGCTTCCCCTAGCAGTTAGAGGAGAAATGTGGAAACTATGCTGGACACTGATGTTTTCATGCTCCTGCATAACTGCTCGGACATGACAAACCTACATGATGAAAGGGTCGCTTGAGATGTGCAAATAGTCCATACTAGTGCCTGTGTGGAAGACAGTGAGCGTGATGAAAAGTTACGATTAGTGACAGAGACCTCACCTCAGAGACCAAAAGCAGAATTAAAACAAGAGGAATGACAAATTATTTTCAGAATATCACCCTAGCGTAAATGTTAATGTATTTATACACCTTGGAATTCAATCTGTACCTGCACAGAATCATGCTGTGCAAAGAAGCTGTGTGTATGTCCTCTCCAGTGATGTATACCAACCAGTAAACCATAACCTTTTGTACAGAGAGGAGTATTTCTCACCGACATTTCTCTTTGTGGTTCAGTATTTTTCTATTACTGCATAAAAAAGGTCACTGTGTACTGTTGGTATTGCTGTCAGCTCTAATGGATGATGCCATATGTGCCTAAAAGTTATATACTGTCAAGGGGATGAGAAACCAATACAGCAATGGAAAATGAAGAGTCCACAATGCTGAAATAATCAGCCGCAATATACTTTATATAAAAGTAAAATGTAATTTTTATACAGCGTTCATGTATGCTATATTCATCTTAAATCTGCCTCTCAAACCGTCTGAGGAGACTAGTAATTAGAGTAATTAGAACAGAGAGGGAGATTTGTACTTCTTATTCCAACTCTGTATGAACAGCGGCCAAGTGAAACACACTGACTTACTGGATGCTTCGTTGGCACCAAGGAAAATTCCAATTAACTGACCCAAATGTCTGTTGGGAGTGTTTGTCAGGGAGTGTGATGGGAATGCAATTATTTCCTATCTTATGTTGGATTGTCATCTGTTAAGTGAGCTGCAGCATCTCGTAGTGGAGTTCTACGTTTAGTAAGAGGCGGGTTTATACATTTTTAAAACTCCACTCTGGTGCCATAGAAATGCAAAATGCAACTCATTATGGGTTTTCCCCAGTGGTGAACAGCTGAACACAAGATGCACGAGAGAAAAGTCACTTCCATTGTGAACAGTGAAGCTGTGGCAAAGCTTGGTGAGATAATGTTACATCTCCTTTGTCATGGCGAAATGCAAGAACTTCTACCAAAGTGAGAGACTTTGTAGGTGGGGCACTTTATATAATGATGGAGGAAAAAAAGTCAAAGCGAGCAAAATCTTTAATCCTACTGAGAAACAGGTGGAGAAGCAAAGCTCTGTATTTGGCCCATGCTGTGCTTTAAAGAACAGTTCAAACACTTTATTGTGTCAGAGGGACTACTGCCCTACTTTCTATTCCCTGGTCTATGTCCAGACCAACGCCAGAATAAGACCAGCTCCAGGGTCGTGAATTGGTCAGTGGAAACACACCTCTATATAAAATAAGATAAGGTTAATCTGCTTTAAATCAATGATCCTAGAAAGAATAGAGATAGAGCAAGCACATGCACACCTACAAGTCTCCCGCGTTGATTATTGCTGATTTCAGAGTTAGTGATGCTGCCTCTGCTATATCTTCTATTCCTGTTAACTGTTGTGATTTTTATTGTTGTCAACACTGTCCTAAGTGAACATGTCTGAAGTTCTAATTTGGGTGTCGGTCAGCATTTTACCTGCCCATTGAGTACATGATCTATGTGTTCTTTGAAGGATATCATTCACTGCTGTAGTTAGATGTAGGCTGCTGGTCTGTTGACATCAATGGCTATAATTTACCAATGTGGACAGTACTTAGGACATGAAACTCCATGAAACGCTTAAATTTGCTACCTACACAGTCAGTTTCTGCCTCTCCACAATAATTCTGTATTATAACACAACTATAATGCAATGAAATAACCGTATAACCTTTCAATAAAATGTATATGACTACTAACAAAAATATTTCCAGCTGATGCAATGAATAGGTTAAAAGACTCAAATAGCATTCACTCAGAAAGGAAAGGAAGGGAAAGTAGTGGTGGGAGAAAGTGCTGATGCACCATCTTGGACAGAAAAGGCAAAAACAGTGCATTGATTCTGCAACATCCACAAATGAAAAATCCATGGGGGTAAGGAGCACCGTGGCCCTGCGGCAGAGACAGGGCACCAGCGGTCAGAGACTCGTATCACACAGATACTGAGCCTGGGATACTCAGTAGGTGGTGGTGGGCTGTGCTGGATCAGCTGGATAAAGGCCAAAACCACTCACACCAGTTGGAAGCTTTAGGAGAAGATGGAAAGAAGTGATTTCAGGTTTATATTAGAAAAGAAACTGTGAAGTTTTCTTGGAGAAAAACCCCAAAATAATAATGTGCTATAAAGGACTTTTCATCATTTTTCCTTGCGGTAATTTCTTCTATCGCATTTATTTAGTTTCCTGCTCTTAAAAAATCTCATTGATTCCTAACTGCTGTTGTGCGTGCAAAGGAAAGAAAACATGATTACTTCATCTACCTGTAAATTGTCGATAAAGATGTCCCGCCTCTCTGTCTGTGGTTCTATCAGAACTCCCACTGTCAAAGCATGGGTTGGGATTTGATCTGGGGTAACGGTGGTCTTTTTTTTTCTCATTACCTCCCCCTGTCAGTATGCACACACCACAGAGGCACTAATCTCGTGTCCCTGATATGCTAATCCCTCAAACACCACCCCTGGTTTCTTTCAGAAGGCAGCCATGCCCAAATGCACAAGGAGGGGAAGAGAGGAGGAAGTCATTAAAGCATGCCCCGCAGGAGCCAGTTTAGGCCTGGCCGGGATGAGGTGGGATGACAGCAGCACTTTGGGTTTGCAAGCCTAAGAGAAAGGACGGGGGGGGGGCCTAGGGAGTGACAGACTAGTTTACTTACTGCCTGTTTTCTTGGTCTCCCCCCCACCCGCAATAGTCCCAATCTCCAGCAGACAGGATAGGAATCAGACACGCAAGGATGTAGAGCAGAAAAACCCCCATCCTGCAGGGAGCGATGGGAGTTTTTTGTATTCCTGTGTGAGTGCATGTGGTTCAGAGAGATTAAAGGTGACAATCATTGCTTTGCTTCCAACAATCTGACAGTAACCAAAGCGACTCAGTGAGGCATAGTGCAGCTGTCATCTGTGACTCTATGTTAAAGGGACACTTTCACTCTTAATGCATTCACACTCATTTAAAAATAATGTGATTATCCTCCGCATCTTTCAAAAATCTAGTGTAAGTCTCATTGCAAGTGAGAGATTATTTTGTGGCATTTCAAAAACTAAAGAATCCATAATTGGTTAACCCTCCTATTATCCTTGGGGGTCAATTTGACCCCATTCAGTGTTTAGCGTTCAAAAAATAATAGTTGACTTTTTTATTTTTGCTTCATATTTCATGACTTTTCATCATTTGATGGGTACAATTGATTAAGCATAAAATTATCATGATGATATTTTTTCAATGTGCTGAACACATATTGCACGCATCGGTGTTCCTCTTTGACCCCAAGCTGTTTTAGCTGTGTAAAACTTGTCTGTCTCGTGTGCTCTATGTGTATTGCAATCTGCACACACTCTCTCTCTCTCTCTCTAGAAAATGTCCTCTAGGAAAAGGGTTACTGTCAATGAGGTATTGTAACAGCTCTTTCACAGGGAAAGTGACATAGAGGAGAATGAGCCTGAGCCAGAGGACTTTAGAGTGAATTACCCCAAATATTACAAAAAGAATATAAAAATAAGGAAATAAATGTGTTTATGAGAGGAAAGTGGGGGGACACCCACACCAGTCAATTCTGTGAGTGTCATGAATGTGCACCCCATGTGAGAAAAGATTTGGATGAAAGATTTTCAAGATATACTAACTCTAAAACTGAAAGTTTGATGATACCCTTGCAGGAATGGTCATTTCATTACCACAACCAATAAGGTTCATACTCTTGTGGTCATTAATGTTGTTGAGATTTGGATGAAAACTATTCAATATATAATAATTCTAATTCAAAAGTTCAGCACGATGGTGGCGCTAGGGAACAGGTCAACATTTCATTACCAAGGAGTTATTACTGTATTCAAATAATTAACAAAATGCCTGACGCAAAAACTTGGTCAACAATTTTCTGAAAACATCCTTGGGGTCAAATTGACCCCAAGGGTAAAATGTGTTAGTAATATTTGAGGATAATAGGGGTGTTAAATAAATTAAGTTAAGATAAAGCTATATTATTAAGAACTACTGATTGGTTGTCACAATATTCTCTCCTTTCCATATTTCTCAAGTATATAAAGATGTCTATTTTTCACTAAACTGGAAGAGAGACAATTAAAGACAGGAAACAGGCAGTGATGGAGAAAACAGTCCCTCTCTGCCTGAAGCGCCTTAACTGATCATATATGTCTCCTATCAAAAGCTATGAGGTGTTTAATAGATTGAATATAACCTCTTCATTTGTCACAGGCAATAATCACATTGTAACTCAGCTTTAATGGCCATGTGCAAAGCAATGATGTGAAATCATTGGTTTCACTGTCAGTGTGTGTGTGTGTGTGTGTGTGTGAGAGAGAAGTTTGGTTGATTTCTGTCATACAAGCATCTCTGCACAACCCATATTAAAGCACGACTTGAGATTTTGACACTCACAAACGAGTGTATCTCAGTGTGACGCACCCAGCGGGTTTTTGGGTTATTTCATTCTCATTTCTGGAAAATGAAAAGTGAATGTTTTTGACAATTCTAGTGAAAAGAGAATCGTGGGAGTTTTTAATTTGCAGTCATAAGGAGAGGAGAATAAAACATTCTGAGATTAAACGAAAAAAAACGTGTTGCAGTAGGTTTTAATGAGCTAACAGGAGACATGCATTGCCTTTTTATGCTCTCTGCATTTGTCTATTCATCATAATGGCATGAGTTGTAAATAAATATGAGCAATCAGTGAAGAACTGCAATAAAGTCTCCATAAAGATTGTGTGATGGAAAGAAATTTCATTTCAACACACAATGACTGACCATGAGTGAAAATAGATGACAATAGAGAACAGAGGAGCTCCACTTTAATGAAGTGACCTTCATATCTAAAAACATGATGGAAGGTCAAGAGACAGTTAAAAAGGTTGTGATATTTAGACTTTTCAACGCGACCCCACCACCAAAGACCTAGCAAAAGGAATTATTTTTTTTGTCCAGAACATAGTGAAAAAGAGAGTCAAAGAGGTTAAAAAGAAATGTTGTATCCTCTGTTCCTGCAGCCCTGCGGCGTAGGGTCACCTCATGGACTGGAGATAGAATTACCCAGCAGCCCTGGCTGCTCACAGGATCAAACGAACAAGCGGAAAGGACGATAGAGTTAATGAAGGGAAGAGACCATTCAGGTCCCCTGAGGTCCTCCAGGCACCTGACTGGCAAACTCCCATTGCTCAGCCTGCTCTGATTGGCTAATTATCAACATGAATGTAGCCCAGAGTCAAATTATTGATTGATTGGAGTCTTTCTAATCTATGTTTGGTCATCCTCTGCCTCTCCTTCCTATCTCACTCCCTCGCAGTCACTTTAGTCCTGCTGAGGGGAGACAGCGGGTGACCGATCCATTTGTACAAAGTAGATGCATAGTCTCAACCACAGCAATTTTCTCTCTCGCATGGACATTTAATTAATTTGTTTGCAAATGATTTCCTCTGCAGATAATTACTAATTACTGCCTAACAGGTGACAGGAGATTTTTCAAATGAGAACAAAGAAAGCTGTCCTGCTAATATCGGGTCAACATGGTTCTAATAATAGATGTTCTCTACCTTTACCCCAATGGTTGTAGAGGTGTGATTTAATAAATGTTGCTATGTTTTCGTATGTTCATTCATCAGCAAATAAGTATATCCTGGTCCACATGGAGTCCAGTGTCAGGTTCATTAAACTTTACATTAACCTTAACCTCTAAAAGGAATTCATGAGGTGGGCCTCATGACTGCGAACATTATTTATTAATATCTATTAATGAGAGTTTTCCTTCTCACTAAAGTCCAGGCCAGGAGTCCATTGCCCCTCCCCTGTGGCTCAGTAACCAATCATTGTTTGCTCTGTGACCACCTGTGACTATTTATCTTGCGTCGATATAAGGTCTTTGGCAGCATCAGAGCTACAGTGAAGCCCCGCCCCCTCAGCGACAGTAAGCAAGACCACAGCGGGGTGGCGTGTTGCTCATTCTGCTATACAATGGCATAAAATGCTATAAAGTTGTTCAGAGTAACATTTGTTCATTGTTCATTAATCTCATAAAGAGTGAAACTTGCAATAAGTGCCTTGAGTGGTGTTTGAATTTAGAGGGTGGCCAGAGCAGTCGGCTACTCCCCCCCCATATCCCGTTATCCTGGTCCATCCATCAGGTATCTGTCTGTGCTGGCCGACAGACCCCAGAAACAGAACCACAGTGGTCTGAAATCATTCTGATGATTACCAGTTCTGCACAGCGGTCATGAGTTACCAAGTGCACCAGTTTTAAACACCAGTTAACTTCTAATTTTTATTTTTTCACTGCAAAAAATGGCCAGTTTAAAGTGGCTCCTCTCCTTTAAAGATGAACTAAACCCCAGGTTTGGCTGACTTACCACTATTACCACTAGGGGGGACAATTAAAAAATACCTTGATTATGAGCTGGGCTCCTGGAGAAGTTAAGACACACCGACTATGCAAAAAAATGTCCAAAGAACAATTAAATCTTTGCTATGCTAGCTAGTATACCTACTCAATGCTCACTATACCTCTTTATTCACTATACTCCCAAACTACTCACCACAGATTGCAGAGTCCACTGGTTTTAGTATTTATAGGTGGGGCTTGTGTTTTTATTATTCAATTTATTGTGTAACTTTTCTTCGTACTTTTTATATTTGAACTGTTTTTGTTTATTGTTTGTTTATTTGAATATATGATGAAACGGGATGTGCCTGACATTTTAATATCCCTCTTATGTTAGCTGTCAGATGAAACCAACAGATTTACTTAAGTTCTGTGAGAAATGCCTCATCCCTTGGGCTTCACGGTATCTAGAACAACCATCTAAACTCTTGTTTCCAATAGGTTTTATTACCACAGGTTCTCTTTGAAAACATGCCCAACAAAAAATATCTGAGGTGAAAAAAAATAAAAAAAATTGTCATGCACTTTGAAAAAAGTCGAAAATCCATGTTTACATTTTTTTTTTCCACTGAGAAAGCAGAGCAATGGGGATCTGCACACTGCTGTAAGTAAGTTTATGATGTTATACAAATTGTTGTTATACAAATGTTATACAAAAAAAATTTACCTACGATATTTTTGACTTTTTTTTCTATTATTACATCCAAAAAAAAATCTTGACTTTGATTTTCGATTTTGTTTTGTGAAGTGCATGTGGTTTTTAGTCTTTTTTTTGCCTCCATTTTTTTTTTCTTCTGTGGCCCTAATACTTTCCTTGGAGAGAAGTGGTCATGTGCCCAGGTACATCACGTCTCGTAATGTATTGCGTAAAAAGTATTTCCATTGTGCTTTTGCAATGTATATACCGTGACTCAGTGGTGGAGCGGGTTGGCCAAAAACCGAAGGGTTAGGGGTTCGAATCTTGCTCTATCTGAGTCATTGTTGTTGTGTCCTTGGGCAACGCACTTTACCCACATTGCCTCGTATGACTGGGTAAGAATTATGCATGAATGTTGGTGATGGATGTACGAAAGGCTTCCGTAAGTGGTGGTAAGCTACATTGTAGCTTACCACCACCGGTATGAATGGTGTGAATGAATGGTTTCTGTACGCGCTTTGAGTCTCCTCGAAAAAAGCGCTATATAAATCCAAGCCATTACTATTATTATTATTATTTTTATTTTTTTCTAAATTCAGTTGTTTACTTAACCCATTTTTTTTTCTTGCGCTATTTAGTTTTTGCGCATTTCCAAGGCTAATGGAAACACAGCTAGAGAGCACTTTGGGAAAAATAGTTAATAATTAATATTCACCTACAAAAACTATTCTAAGAAAAGAAAAGCTTCTATTGGAGTAAAATTGTCAGATAAACATATTACCAAACGGTAGGTACTATAGATTATTTGAAAAGAATAATGTACTTTGACAAAAAGCAGAGATACGGAGCACAACAATCAGTTCAAACAGTTGACTTAGCCTCCAAACGATCCAGATTGTGATCTAATCAATTATCTGTCATGTGAATGACCAATAGATTCAATCCACTGAAGCCACACTTTGCCATTTACAGGATTCAACCTTGAAAGGTTGTGAGTCCGTGCTATGAGGGGTCAGGATGGTTGTATAGGACGGTAACACATTAAGGACCTACGTAAAATTAGTTAGGTGTACATGTTTTTATGGTTATGATTATAGTAAGTAGTGTTTCTGAGGAAACCTTGTTCATTGTCTGCACAACTCTGTTGTTTGTGGTAGTGCATCATGGGATATGACATCTATGGAAGTCCCAGGAAGCCCCAGGGGAGGCTGGAGGATTAGCACCGGCCTATCTCTTTAGAAAGGGGAATTCATTAAGTAATTATGAAAACTAAGCAACTGTGCTGAATTATGCATGAGCCCTTATTGGGACGTTTGTGATTGTCTAATCTAATTTCAACCAACGCACTGCCCTTGTCTACCAGGTAGGACTCTCACTACAAACGCACGAAACACATAAACGCAATGCTCTTAGAACAAATAAAACCTACTCAGAATGTCACTACCACAGTCTGTATTCTAAGTATCTCATTACATGTATTACGTAATTAAGTAATCTGGACAATAATGAGCTGATTATGTCATCCTGACCGATCCATATAATTGTATTTGTCGAAGCATATAATTAAAGAGCTAGTGTTATTGATTAAATAATCCATGCGTTTATTTACAGAATAGTTTTCCTGGACGAAATCCTTTTGATTTTTTACTTTTACTTTGCTTTTGTCATCTGGGGATTTTTCCTTGTCTTTTTCTCCTCTCCCTGTTGATTGATGGAATTTGAAGCGTGGTTGCAGGCAGGAGCTGTCCCTGTTCTCCAGAAAACGGCTTCCTGTAGGAGAGTCAAGGCAGTCAATAGTCAACATGAGAGAAGTATAGACTGCCACGTTCTCAATGTACACGTGCAGCACAAATGTTCAGTATACGCTTCTTAGCCTGCGCACAAACGTACACACACAGACACACACAACTCCTGTTTCCTGTCAGTTACCTGAAAGTCTATCGACCCAGGTACATCCTCCTTCCTTTCATTTTGGTTAGCTTTTTTTTTTTTCTTTTATTGATTCGTGCATTGTTGTAATTGGAAAGCTGCAGCCTACACTGAACTTTCATAACATTTTAACTACCTCCCAAATGTTGTGTTTATCCCTCTATTGCAGTACAAAACAAACTGTAACACAGTGCTTATTTCTATCTCTATATGAGTTATAAACTGTGTGATGCAATTGAATAAAGTGTGCCAACATATGTGCACATAGTAGTTTTGGGTACCACCCATATAGCCACAAGTCCCTAGTTAATTATTTTTCCATCCCTGAACTTCTAACCTTTAACTTCCTGCAAGATGTCGGTTTGAAGATGGTCTGACTTTTCCTTTGTTCAACTCACATCCTTACATTTGTTCATTTAATCCTCAGCCAGTATATTACATCCTCTAACAGGAGCTTTGATAAAGAGGTAACCGTGCCATTCACTTTACCGACCGCTGGTCACAATCTGTCTGTTAAATGTCCTGAGTTTTATCATGTTCAGCTTTGACCATTCTTTTTCTTCTTGCAATTAGGTTGTGACAGTATCAAGCATTAAAAACCCTGATCTGCAACAAAGAAGCATGTGATTATTTCATAATAAAAGAAGCCTTCCTTTATGAGACGCATTGAAGGAGAATGGATAATACTTGTACTCAGCAAAAGCTGGAGCTTTTTATGTTTCAATATGCTCTGCTTCACCGAAGCACTGCAGTGGGAACCTCCGTTATTTAAACTGGTCCCCAGCGTTTGAACTGTGCTCAGAAAGCAGAACATAAAGCAGGGAGATGAGACGGCAGATACAGCGGAGGGGAGCAGAGATGAAAGGCTGTGCGTGCCCTCCAAAGGGAGTGTGAGCAACCACGAGCCAACCTGTGCACACTTTTAGTTGTATGATTGTTCTTTTGTCTCTCTTCCTCATAGAGGGAGCTGCTTTGAGGGCTGAACACAGAAAATATGACAGGATAAGGACTAACACCTCGTCTAGTAAGCCCTTAAATAGCAATGAGAGGAGCAGGTGTGTCTACCTCTTCAAATGCCCACCTTTCCGACCTCTGTCTGCCTCCAATAAGCAGGCGTGATACTTGTTCATCAATTGCATCTGAGGTTATGACCTCACCCCATGTTCTCTCCACCTTCTGTCTGTGTCTTCAACACTGGTGATTTTCTTCTCTAAGGAGGACAAAAGGAGAAAGTATACTTCTAATATGCAGTTCTTGTGTGTTTTAATATAACTGTCATATATACGTTTCCACTTTTTGCAAAATAGATCATAACACAACTAAAAAAAAAACACATCACACACATTTATTCATTCATTTTTAAATGTATTTCTTTGCACATTTTTATTTTTGAAAATCCATCAAACAATCATAACGTAACTGTTAGTAGAGGTTAAGTAGACCACAGGGTCTTGTAACGTACCTGTCAAGTTTTGGATTTGAAAATAAGGGAAATTTTCTGGCGCCCACTACGATCCGTCCCACCCGCCCAACTAAGCTCCAGTATCCCTTGTATTTTAAAATAGGTGTATAAGAAATCTAAATACCCACCTGTCAACCAATACAATTATGTTATTAAAATCTGGTAGGTCAACCTTTATTAACAGCTGCACAATATGTGCACTCAGAAATCCATCTAACTGAGCTTTACATGCTGTTCTGAGAAGCAAAGAAGAAAAACAGCAACTCCTAAATCTAGTATTTTGATACATAATAAGCTATTGTTTATATATATACATATATATATGAAATATTATAGTTTTCTATATCGCCAAAATAGAAAACTTGATACATCTTAAATCTCGATATATCTCCCAGCTCTAATTCCTAAATTATGAAACAACCTAAATAGCAACATAAATGTGTATATGAAGCACATGTGTTTATTTAATATACTTACAGTTCATATACAAGTCAACACATTGCATATTTACTGTTTATTTCACATTGCTTGTCTTTAAGTTATACATTTACATTTTATTTTATTACATATTTTCTTTTAGTTTCTCATACTCACTCATGTGGTCCTCTGGTATTCACTAATGACTTATTAGACACGTTTATTACAGACTTTACATTCTTTGACACTTTTTTAAAGCAGTGCATATTTGTGACGCTTGTGATTGGCTGATTTTTCATGGTGACTTACGGGGTTCCTTCCTCTGTGGTAGACGCTAAAATCTCAGTTGTTAAGCTAACAGAACGTGTAACTGTGTCCCATCCTGCTGCTCTTTATGAAAGTAAACTCTCTGTCATATTTTACAACGTATTTACACAAGTTCTTTGTTTCTTTTCGCCAGAACGTCTTCATTCATCATCTCTGTTCTGAGTTGTTTCCGGGTTTGTTGCTGTCTGCACTAATCTCGCGAGAACTGCCACCAAGCCAGGCCATTTTGGGTGGCAGTTCTCGCGGTGCTAGTGACGCCGTTCAGTTTAGTAAGGCATCTTTTAATTATTATTACGTTAAAATACGGGATATTTACGGGAAAATAGTAATACAGGAAGATGGTGGGAAAGAGGGGTAAAATACGGAAGTTTCCCGGCCAAAACGGGATACTTGACCGGTATGTCTCATAAACAGATGAATACAAAAGAAATGTATTAATTTGGCTTTCCCAAAAATTAACAACATCTGAAAATGTTTTTTAAAAGAGCAAAGTTGATATGGATTTCAGAGTTTGAGGTAAATCGTTCCAAAGTGATGGGCCTGAATCTTTTTAAAATCTGTTGGTTAAAGGGCCCATGTTAAGCTAAACCGACCTTTTCTGTGCTTTAAACATCATAAAAGTGCTATTTGGGCTTCATACACATGTTCAAAGTCTTTTTTTCATTGATTCCCTCAATCGTTAGTTAGAGGGTGATTACTGCAGGGCGCGATCCCACTTTGATGACGAATTTGACGCAGCACTGAGCTGGAGAATCCGCGCCTCCAGGAAACTCACTGCCGTGATTGACATATAAACAGACACGCCCACGACGGTGAGCATTTTAGCATCCCCCACGCTCTGTCTTGTGTTTATAGAGCAGCACAAGCTCGGCTATGGAGTGGGTGGGAGGAGGGCGGGCCGTCCTCTGGCCCTGTGTCACTATGCGGGGGGGAGGAAGTCATGTTGAGACGCCCACTCGTGAATATGCATAAGTAGGCCGCAAATCAGCCTGTTTGTGTAGAGTTGCTCAGAAAGTGACTTTTCAGAGGCTAAAACTCTGGAAAACAGGCGAGTTTGGGAAAATAAACCTCAAATACTATGTTTTTGGGGTTCTTAGAAGGGTTCTAAACAGAGGACCAGATGAACACAATCTATCCAAGGAATCGAACATTCTTAGGAATTTCCTTTGAATTAGGAAAACCTTGTTTAAATAAGATTGACAGGTATTGCCCCAAGTCATATTACAATAGATAAGGTGTGGAAAAATGAAACTATATTCATCATACAAGAGTGATACACCTGTCGACAGGAGGCTTGGTTAGAAGTAACAGAAATATTAAGAAAGTAAGGAGGAAATGTATGCACTGCACAAAATATTACAAAAAGAAAAGCAATAATCAAAGTTAAATGCAGTCATTAGATATGAGGCAAAATTTCTGTACAAATTCACATCATGAGATGGGAGATTATAAATTACAACTATACTCAGCTTCATATTTGGGTAGAGAATTATATTCAAACCTAGGCACTCCAAATTCACATTTATTTCAAGCTCTAAAGTCTTAAAATGTTCCTTAAAATAGATTAAAACACCACCTCCTCTTTTCTTTTCTTGGGCCTATCTCTCCTGTAGCATGTATATCCTGGTACAGTAATCAAGTCAGTGGGGACGTTTCTATTTAACCAACTGTCAGATACACAAAGAAAATCAAATAGTGACTCCTAAAAATGTGGTTTTATCTACTATGTTAATCTTGACTCCATCAACTAGCAAATCCACATCATTTTGACTGAGGCTAAGGTTTTTGGTGCTAAAAATCATAGTTAGTTTTATGTATACTAAGAGAACCACTTGGATATATTAGATAATTCATAATTTGCTTGTGTTATCAAACTGTCCAAATTCTCGTGAATAACAAACGACGTGTCATTGGCAAACATAAGAGGAAAAGCAATTTTACAAACAAATACTAGATAGATAGAGCTACAGGAACAAACAATTTGATATTTTTGTCAAATTGTGAGCAAAGTTTTACGACGGAACTGTGAAGCATGCATTCAATTCTGTATTTCTACTGTTTGTCACATTGTATGAATGACCTTCATATTCAATGCACAACAAGCTCCACTTCCTGATTTGAGGCTTGTAGGGATTTGAGCTCAACGGACTACTCTGCATACATTTGACTCGTAACCACAGAAGGATTTGCATTCTTTAAAGGGGAAGTAAGCTCCACAGCGAGGTGCACAAAGGTTACAGTAAAATACGAGTTAGAAACGAGACAAACTCTTGAATGCCCCTGTAATTAATCCCACCTCATCAATACATTGATTATCCATATCATGGCATCTAATGTTATTTGGCACTGCACTCAGAGTGCACAGCACAACCCTGATGGAGTGCATCTATTATAAGTGGAGGAATCCATATTTAATTTCACTTAAAAACAGACCTGAAATGTATAATCGTTTTCAAGTGCAATTATCATCATCGTCATCATGAGTGAGATGCTACAATTTTGCATCTGCCCATCTTCCCACCTCACTCCACCTCCCCCCCCCAGCAAACCTGTCAGCATTGGCTGACACCCCCAGAATGGAGGTGATATTGCTATGACAGCAGATTGTGCACAGGCAAACAAAGCACACCCACATCTGAGCTTTTTATGGGATAATAAGATGAGCACAGGTTGGCTGTACTTCAGGGTCAGCTCCGTGATTGGTCGTCTAGTCAGTCACCTAATAATAAAGCAAGTTCAGGCTGTGGAAAAATGTCACTTAGCCTGAGTGTTGTTTTTTTTTTCCCCCTTTACCTCAGCCTGTGAAAACTTAAACCTTTAATAGGGGCTGAATCCTGTTGTAATGTGTTTTCAAGTACAACTGCATCATTTTTTAGGATGTAAATTCAACACTGCTTAATGACAGATGTTTCCTCTCACATTTAACATTTTCTGTTGTTTTTTCTGGTGATAGCAGTGTTCAGTCACTGTCAGTTAGCTCTTTTTTCTAAAACGCACAGTTAATTATTGATAATTCAATTAGATTTATATTTGGTTTTGGTGCCACTGTATCGTTGCCAAATCTCAGAACGATTTTTTGATTTATTAATTTTTTTAAGCTGAACTTTAACATTATATTTATTCATGCTGCCTGTGGGAGGATCATCCTCCCACACGCATGGTAAAATTAGCTCCTTTTAAAACTAGCCTTCAAGAGGATTTCCATCATTGATGAAAGTGAGAATTAAGTCTCTCCATTTTATCTTTTTTTTTGTCATGTTTTAGGTTAAGATTAGGTTAAAAAGTCATGTTGATTAAAACTATGACAATGATTATTCGTCAACAAAACCAACGCTGTGTGCGTCTTTTGCCCTTTTTGCATCATTTTGAAAGAAAATTCGATTAAAAAAATCTATATACAGCCAATAGTGTGGCTAATGTTTATATACCAGCGGTACATACCAGGGTCGGGGTCAATTATGCAAATACAAAACTGTGGAACCAACCATGTTATAGTTCTAGGGCTTATACACATACTGTATATAGTTAACAATTATTAAAATATGTTTCAGATCAAGTTTACCTGTTGGTTCTCTCGAGGATCATTTTACAAGTTTTAATCTAGGGGTATACTGACAGAAAAAAAGACTTGGACGCTCACACCTAAAATATGAATGTCTATATTTTCATTGATTAGGAAGCCTAACAAGGTAACCAAGAGATAAGACACAAATTAGATGATTGATCATATTTTTTGAGCATTTTACAGCTGATTTAAGACATGGGTAAAAATCGACTCATAAGAGATGCTAACAGAAAGTTAGAGGAAGGTTACGTTTTATGGGGTTATTTATTAAAGGCTCAATCATTCTGAATAATTGTAATTAGGGATGTAACGATTCACTAAGCTCCCGATACGATTTGATTCACGATACTGGGTTCACGATACGATTCTCTCACGATTTTTTCATTTACAAAATGGGACTGTAGACAAATTTTTTTTTTAGGAAAAAAACTAGAAAATACTGTATTATTTTCCTTTTATTTTTCATTGTCAAAAGAATTCCTTGATAAACTATTCAAAACAATGCAATTTAACTAAAAATAAATCTTGAATTAAATAAATAAAGGAATAATACAAATGAAAATGAAGCCTATTAATTTAAATTCTGGTTCTATAATAAACAATGCAAAACTGCATAATAGTTCTTTTTCTTTTAAAAATGCAACTGAAAATGTATTTTGTGCCTTAACAATTGGACCATCATTGCACTGATTTACGTCATTTTTGTTTGGACCAGCAGAGGGCGCTGGTAACCCAGTGGTCGGTTGGCATGCAGATATCTTGCAGTGAAGAAGAGATGCTATGCTAGCAGACAGAGCTAATAGAAAAATGTGACTTTTACAGATATTCAAGTAATATTACAGATATTCTTTCGGTGCTAAAGGGGTAATGAATCATTTATTAACATATTTAAGAGTAGAAGGCAGCCAGAAAGAAAGTATTAACAGACTCCGCCCGCTGCCAACACTGCTGGTTAAAAAAAGTACTGCGATTCAATTGTCAGAAAATCGATATCAACCGTGATACCTATGAATCGATTTTTAACTGCCTTACGATTAATCCCTAATTGTAATTGAATTTTAGTTATTGAGAACGTATAATTGTAATTGACATTCAGGAGAAAAATAATAATGTTTATTGGAATTGTGTGGAGTTTGCATGCTCTCCCTGTGCTGCGTAGGTTTCCTCCTGGTACTCTGGCTTCCTCCCACAATCCAAAAACATGACCATTAGGTTGATTGGACTCTCTAAATTGCCCCTAGGAGTGAATGGGAGTGTTTGTCTGTCTGTGTGTTGCCCTGTGATGGACTGGCACCCTGTCCAGGGTGTACCCTAACGCCCAAAGAGAACTGGACATAGGCACCAGCAGACCCCCACGACCCTGAAAACAGGAACAAGTGGGTCAAAAAATGGATGGATGGATAGATGGATGGATATTGGAATTGGAAAAAACGCAGGTCAACGTAAACATAATTGAGTTGTAATTGAAAATGGATAATTGAACACATAATTGTAATTTAAAATTGTAATTGACCCCAACCCTGGTATGTACCAATCTTATAATGGTCAGGTAATGGCCAACACATATGAAACCAGCCTCAACCATTACCTCCTCTTGCACCAAAGCTGTAGTAGTAGCATCTCTAGAGTCATTTCCAACCAGAGCTGTCTGTATTTCCCAACAGATCAAGGCTCTGATTAATAAAGCAACCCATCTAGTCCCCTCCATCCCACTTTCACCATCTCCCTTTATGTTGCTCCAGGTTGCTTCACCTCAGTCAACTCCTATTCACAGTCTCTCCCAGCGGGAATGGTATGACTGTTTTCCAGCTTTCCTGTTTGAGAAAGAGAATGTCTCTTTCTGGCTCTCGCCTTGTTTCGGCTCTCCTCTGCCACGTCTCCAGAGCCCATGGTAAATGATGCATGGCAGCCTCACAGTCGCTGAGCAATCATTAGTGAGGTGGCACAGGTGAACAGGAGCGATGGATGATGAAGAGAGAGAGGGACGGAGGGACTAACAGAGGGCAGCAGAAGTCATGTTCCCATCTTCAGGCATTTCCCTATATCGTCACAAAACAAGAAGTTGTTTGTGTAAAACACTAGTCGGTATCGTTTCTTACACAAATGGTCATTAATCTAGGTACGCACTCGCACACACTCTCTCACACACACTGTGGTGCTCAGAAATGAAACCCTGACTTACAGCATCCTAAAGCCCTGTGCTGTCATAAAAAAACAAGTCTGGACTGGACAAGAATATTGAATGTGCTGAGCAGCCAATATTATGAAGTGCACATAATGCTTCCCCTGTGAAATATCAACAATACCCTTACGTCCCTCATCATAAACAAAATTTGGGTTTATAGTTCATGTAAGGACTAATAAACTGAGACATTACCTGACAAAGGCCCACAGTATGTAAGAAGCTTTACTTACGAGTGCGCTGGAGGAAGCGAGATGCAGTGCGTGGGATGAGTTATTTTTCCCTTCCAATCAATCAACAAATGTATAATGGTTTATGAATTATGACAATAAGACTGTGCTTTCCAATAGCCGATGATGTGATTTTAGTGTTGATGGCTACCAGTGTCTCTGCTTCTAGCAGATGTTAAGTTTAATTAGTGTTCACACTTCGTCTTCACTGCAGCTGTCAGTCTCACCTCCTCACAACTCATTTACAGCGTGTGCACACACATCTTTCAATTTTACTGCTTCTCAAAACAGCAGATCTTGTCACACAAAGGTAAACCCCAAGTGTAATTGTGTGCAAAACAACTTTTTGTTGTTCAGTTGAAGGTCTTTGTATTGTTCGCACTTCTCCTGGCTATGTCTGACGGTGAATTAAAACTATGTTTAATCGAGAGATTTTCTCTGATGAAAGTCTCCACGGGAGACAAGAAGGACAATCAAATAGTTCCAAAGTAAAATACAGAAAGACACGGTTGTGTAGCCTGGGATTACGAGGACTAGTGACATGAACACACACAAATACACCAATATACATTATTTAAGGTGCTCATGTTCAAATATCATCATGTAATGTTGAATGCACAAATGAAGAAATCAAGTCCAGCCCAGCCCGACCCAGCACTTAGAGCCAATCTTTATCCTGAAGTTACAGGTCAACTACTGTCTACATGCACAATCAAAAGACAAGGGAGGCTGGCCCGACTGACTGACTGTTGATTTTTGCATCAGTGCTGCGACGCTTGTGGCCACTAAGGGCACTTGACGTGAAAGTTTCTGGTCTCGCGCCTCTAGTGGCCAAAAGTTACACAGTGTGCCTTTAAGGAATATAACATACATTTAATCAATCAGATCTGTGTTACACTTTTAGTCTAACTCCAGTCCAACCCATTACCACACTTTTTTTACATTTTTGCTTAATTCAGGATAAATAAACCTTGCGTACCGTATATACAGTAGCAGTATACCTTGTTTCATAAAAGTATACCCTCCTGTTGTACTGGTTTCAGATTGACCCCAAGAAACATTATTTCCAGAAAAAATACATTCTTACACACATTGAAGCTAGAGTTTGGCGATATTATTGGCAAAATTAAATGTAGTGTTTGTCACATCCATATTAGTTTAAGCTGATTTTTGGAGTTTCTGAGAAATCTATGTTCATGTATGACTTTTTTGAAAAGCGAAAAAATACCTAACTAGTCTTTTACTGTGATCTACTGCCGGTGGTCATTCGTATATATTAATATATATAAGTCCTTCCTTCATTCTGTAGACCCATATACAAATGGAAACAATTGCCGAGTGCGCCCAGCCAATAGGCTTTGACTTTGTGTTTTTGAGACTGTCAATCAAAGTGGATGCGAAACTGAAACAAGGCCGCGCGTCACAACAGCAAACAGGTAAATATGATTTTGGCTCTTACCTCACCCATAGAGCTATATCAATGCGACCCGATGCAACCTTGTTATGTTCCGCGATGCAAGTGCAGAAAAGTAGAGGCGTGGCTTCTGGTAGATTGGGAGAGGCAGTGGGAGGAAGTGAGGTTGTTTAGGGCGGGACATTGAGACGTTTCTCAGAAACTCCGGACAGCAGCTTTAAGAGTAGCCTTAACATGTTTTTTCCATGGAGTTATATATAATGTGACCTAAAATTAGGTTGGTGGGGAGGGGGTCTTTGTATATATCGGTATCGCTTAATATCGGAAATTGAAAATTTTGTGTTGACATTATTGGTATATCGGATATCGTCAAAAAACTAATATCGAACGTGCCTAGTTGTAACACAGCTAACTAATTCAACAACTAACCACTAACTAATCCACAGCATTAAATCTTTAAAGGGAAATTAACGAGATGAAACCATAAATTGCGTTTTTTTTTTTCTATTCCTGAACAGATTGGGCTGCTTCAAAACTTTAAAATATTCTCATGGGGATAATTGACATTATGCTTGGAGACAAACAAAAACAAATTGCAGTACATAACTGATATGCCAGCTTCTACTTTTGCAGCTAATTTTTAGATTATACATTTTCAAAAATCACAATTTTTTGATTGAAAGAACCTCAAAGCCAGAAAATACCATGTCGGATCATTATGTTGAACCATTGTGTGGAGTTTGCCTGTTCTCCCAGTGCATGTCTGAATTTTCTCCAGTTTTCCACACCATTTACACACACACATGCTGGGGACTATTGCACCAATAACTTTGCTGCTACACTCATTTTGCCATAACGTACTCTTACCTTAGTGTGCATGAGTCTCTGTATAAAGTCATTATGAGAGAGTGCTGGACTTCGATTACTGAAATGATACAACATTGCAAAGACTATTAAATGAATATATTATCGTTTCCTGAACCAAACTCTAATTATAAGCATTACTCATGTTTCCATCCATGTTTTCTTAGAGGACGTCTTGAAGATTGGCTGCTTTATTTCAACTTATTCACAGCATTAAAATTCTATTAAACAAGTTCTCCTCTGGCCTGCAAGAAATAATTAGCCCACTGGATAGGTCAACTTAATCATTCCTGAAAATAATATTCAATTATCTCAGAGGCAACTTCTAGAGCATGTATCCTATTTATAGGACCCTCTGTTTTGTAGAGATAAGCAGTTTGATCCTTTGTATGCACCCTGTAACACAAAGCAACAAAGAGTCAGCAGAGCTAAAAAGACATAACCTATCATACTCTGATAATACTCCGTGCTCTCTTATTGTCTATTCTACGTTATGCTGCACTACATATAAGTTCAATCCCACTCATTGACTGCAGTTTTTTATTGGGTGCTCTTGACTTATATCTTCAATTAGTCTTAACAAAGGGCGGACAGAAATAATACGTAGCATCTGGTTCACCGTAGTCATCATCCTTGTAATAACTGAGGCTGTGTGATGGTGAAGGAGAGGACAAGAAAAAGAAAAACTCTAATTAGAAGTTGCTAAAACTCTGAAATAGTTCCTGACTTCTTCAAGGAAGAAGCTAAATGTGTCCCCAACTCCGGTTATATAAAAACTGTTGGATGAGCTCCGAGTCATTTCCAATGAGAGACACAATCCGAAAGTAAAATACTAGGATGATAATGCCCTAGGAGGAGAGGAAGAATTACACTCGTGGTAGAAACACAACATTTAACTGTATATCCAAAACAGATGAGAAAAGCAGAGCGGAAACAGATCACAGACAGCATGCACAGACATGTAAACAGAAAATGCATTTCCAGCTCAAACACAACCTGCAAACTTCATTTCACGCATAAGCACCCCGGCGTTCACCTTTGCTGTCAGCCTTTCATTCTCTCTCTCTCTCTCTATCTCTGTTTGCGTCCCTCGCTTTTGCTCACATTCACTCACCTGTCACAATCAAAAACGTAGAAATAATAAAAAAATAATGCAGAGTGTGTTCTGTGCCTTAGGTAACAGCATAATTGTCATTGAAGGAGAAAAGCACTCGCAGTCATGACTTGTCCAGATGGATTATGACCTTTGAAGTTGGATTTCAGCAGAGTATAGCAATCCAGTTCAGCTGCCAGCCACTGTCACATTTGAGGGGAATAGTCCTACTTTAGGTTCTCTGACTACTTCACTACACGCCTGACATGCACAGCTTTAGTTTGATACCTTGGTGTTTTTCCTTTTCCTTTTCTTATACATTTTACTTTTTAGGCTGTGTGATTGCAAGTTGCAGATAATAATCAAACGTACCCTTATCGACCAGTATTATGGGGAGAGCATAATAAATGTTTATGTTCCCTTTAGAGAGGAATAGGAGGAAGAAGGATAGTAAGTGATCATTGAGGTACTTTAGGTGAATAGGTGTGTTTTCTATTATCTGCATCTGATCAAATTGGTAAAGTTAAAATGACTGCATTTACTTACAGTTTACAGCTACTCTCACCGACCTTTCCTTCGTAATTGACTGACTACTACTTAGAATCCTAACACACATAAAACATATGTGCAAAATCACATTTCTCCAAAAAACTTCAGTTAGTAGTTAAACATGTGTACACATCATAAAACAACTAAGACAGAAAAGCTTTATGAAAAACTTTTTTTTTTTTTCTGGAGGTGAAAATGCTAATGGTAAAAACCTTGTGATTCCGCAGCATAGCTTTACACAGTTTTTGGTGGCATAACAAAAGCATCTCACACGATCATTTTTTTATCTGCAACACTATCAAATTGGTGGTGGTGAGATACAGTACATTTTTGGCTGCCTGAATCAGAGTCACAGCTGCACATCTGTGCATTACCAAATCGGTGACGGGAAGCAAAACCTGCTCTATGTACTAACCTACTACCACCTGAAAGTAATGCATGCAACTTTCTGTCCTTCTGTCTATAGCCAATGAATTGAAATGTTTGGGTGTTGCTTAAAGCCACACCGCTGACTTTGTGACCTAAAGAGTTGACCCATATGAGTTATTTTAAATGATTCCTCAGGCCAATATACAGTGCTTAACAGTATCAATGCTCCAAGCGGGGCTCCCCTCTTAAAATACCATCATGTCAGTTTGGAGAAGACAGGCCATCGTTGGCCAGGTCATGTGACCTGGAAAATGCCTGGAGAACGTTTCACTTTACGGCAGTCATGTGACCACAGGCTCTGATATACTCATGGAGCTAAGGCTTTTGCTTCTATTTTTCACTAAGTGGTGCTTCTTGGTCACTCCATCACTTTGTCGCTCCACTGACGGGATGACCAGGGAACTGTGTGTGGTGTGTGTGCGCGTGTGCGTGTGTGTGTGGAAGCGGTGACAGAGGAGAGAGAGAGGTCTGATCAACTTTGAGCGTTGACCTAGTCGTTCAAATCACGCAAGTCACGTTGCTTGAGGGGGGATAACTTGAGGTTGCATTTACATTGATTTGAATGTAATCTAATCGCTTTAGTCACTTCAGTTGCATTTGGTGTGAATGCACCTTCAGGCGTTTCGGGCAAGCAACAGATTCCAACTTACATAAAACTAACTTACTTTTCTTTAATAGTGAGTTGATGATCTCTCTTTAACCAACAGGTCAACTACTGTCTGCATACACAATCAAAAGACAAGGGAGGCTGGCCCGACTGTTCATTTTTGCAACAGTGCCGAGGCGCTTGTGGCCACTAGGGGCGCTTGACGTGAAAGTTACAGGTCTGGCGCCCCTAGTGGCCAAAAGTTACACAGTGATCCTTTAAATAATGTGTGTTGGGTAATTGTTAGTCCATTCCACCCCCAGGGGATAATTATCATTTTCTAAATCAATATTTAAAATTTTACACTGTTTTACACAGCTCAGCCTACATCATAAAGTCCATTATTGTATTTTCTATTATATTATAGGACTAAGGCTCTCAGCATCACCACAGAAAACATGAATTAATTTATTGATTTAATTATCGGTCTGAAAGCGTCCGACGCACGCAGGCTTTACCAGCTGATTAATGTAGGTCAGAACATCAGATATAAATCTATATGTTTCCTATAAAATGTCATCGGTTAAATGAAAGGATTGCATCGATGTCTAAATATTCTCTCTCCTGTCAGCGTCACATCAGATCACAATGATACCCCTTTTATTGGGCAGGTCATTTTCTAAGAGAACTGATTGGTCAGGAGGCGTGGCTTTAATACTCGCTCAGATCATAGTCAGAACAAAACCTGGTCCCGACCAGGTTAGTCGTTTAGCCTAAGTTACCATGGTGATTTAGGATAGTACACACTGAATAAATCCCGGAAGTTCGCGCGATAAGAGGAAATCTAGCTTCGTAGTACAGGCCCTAAAAGTACAAGTGATCTCAGCAAAAGATAAACTTTTCTTTCTTTCAATGGAAACCTCTGCTCCTGCGTTCTGTCTACACGTTCTGTCACACACACACACACACACACACACACACACACACACACACACACACACACACACACACACACACACACACACACACACACACACACAGAGAGAAATCCTCAGCAGTTTCATTGTTAAAGTGATCTTCATCAGCATCCAGAAAGGCGCCAGCAGTCACACAGGAAATGACTCCCCACATTGAGGTGACTGAAAAGTACACTCAGTAGGTGTTCATCACCACAACTAATACACTGATTTATGAAAGGCTGCTCTCTTGTGGCCATTGGGAGCAAAAAAAAAAAAAAAAAAAAAAAAATGACCCAGGGAGGACGAAAGGATGGATTGACAAAGCTGGAAAAGGGTGGATGGAGTCAGGTAGGGCTCATGGCAGCTATTACACTAGATAGATAGATAGATAGATAGATAGATAGATAGATAGATAGATTTCATTAGTGTGCGCGCTAAATAAATTCTAGTGGATCTTGGCTCTCTGGGCTCCAGGTTTCCCTCCCTCCCCTCTCCTCTGTTCTCCTCTCTTCTCTTCCTCCTCCCTCGCTACTACTTTGCCTTTGCCTTCACTAGTTCTGCCCTTACACTGCCTGAGAGGAGGAGCAGAGGATGTGATTGGCCGGGAGGGAAGCACTAGTCCACAGGCTGCCGTTGATGCCCGTGTTCATGTTTACACCTTGCGGACTGGGACAGACTCAGGACCAACCCACGCAGCATCTTCAACTGCAGTGTCTTTTTTTTTCTTTTCTTTTTTTTTCTTTAAATACCAACCAAGTTTATTGTCAGTAAGGAAAGCCCGGTTGTTCCTTCATTCTGTCTCTGTGTCTGAGCAGCGATGCGTCAAACTTTTCTGTGACTCTGCGCCTGGCTGCGCTCTCCGCTCCGGGTACAAACTGGAAATGAAGTCTCTCTGGAATAAACATGACAAAGTGTTTCTTTATTCTCACAGAGAGTGATGCCTGTGGACCTCTTTAAACTTTCATTCGTGGACGGAAATTACACCTTTAAACTCTCTGTGTGACATCGTCGACCTTTCCTGGTCAATGGATGCGTTTTGTGCGCGCTTGTTTGCAGTCAATAGCCTACTATTTACCAAAACAACAGCTTTTGAATGAGTGTGTAAATTGCTGGACTGGTTGATGTCTGCACAGAGATAGGAACAATTTGTCGGGAATAAAATACTCCGCGGTTTCTCTGAAGCCGCGCAGGTTTGAACCCCCGGGACGTTGCCAGCAGCACAGCCGGAAAAGATGCGCTCTGCTCCGCGGCGGCGTGACGAAGACCTCGGTCCTCTGGTTCTTCTCCTCCTGGTTGGAACATGCGTCGCATCCGTAACTGGTAAGTTTGGCTTTTTTTTAAAAAAAAACAAAACAAAAACAAAAAAAAAACGGTCTTAATCAAACTGATTGATGTTTTACAAATTAATTCATTAGAAAACAATTAGTTAAATAAAGTCAAGCTTAAGGTTACATTTAAATCACAGCTTTTCTCTGTTCAAATGCTCAGTGCATAGGTGAACCAAAATGAGTGTGAGGGTCTGGGTCATCTGCTGATCAGCACTTTTCCAGGTCACAGATAATGGCACAACACCGGTGCACAAGTCTCACAGCCGACCTGAGCTCAGAGTCTTTCTGTCCCACTCCCCTGGTACTCAGGGGCTTCTCTACTTGGCCTCTTCACCAACAATGTGCCAAGCCTTTGATTTAAAAAAAAAAAAAAAAAAAGTAAAAGAATAAATAAATAAATAAATACAATATAATCTTATTTTATTGCACTTTAAACCGTAGTCTCTCAATTATTGAAATCTATTTGAACAATATCTTTTTAGATATACTATTAAAGTCAACCAGGTGAGTGTCTCTAATCTATTGGACAGGACCCAAACTAATGAGTCATTTATTTTTTATATATGATTTTCTGAATATACTGTAGTCATGTGGTTCTTATTTCAGGACTTCTATGTTGTGCTAGATCAGATTAAAGCATAAGACTGAAATCTGGGGCTTTAGTGGATGGTGGATTAAACTAAGGTTACAATTGATAAAAAATGAACAACACTGACAACAGTATGCACAAATAAGAACTAAGATTTGCTTGAATTCTAGTTTGTTTTTTTTTTTTTTTTAAATGACATTTTACAGAAAAAAAATATTATTGGGATTAATCTTTGGAATGATGCTCTGTCTGCCAACATCGTGACCATTTACCTTTAGTGCCAAAGGGAGCCCTCACTGTACTTCCCAAGGACCTTGTCTGTTTTTCTCCAACCAGGCAGAGCAGAAAAGCAGCTTACGTTTATTAAAATTTGTGGATGGTTCTCAAATCCTTTCATGAGAAATATGAAATGTTGATATAAATAGTTGAAGAATGGGGAGCATAGGCTTCATGAGTGGGACTCCTGGGGACAATAGAACAGTGTGCCCTAGTGAAGTTCCTGTCTGCAAGAGATATATTTAGGCAAGACATGATGGGACAGACAGATTACATTTATCTTCACTCCCATTATGGGTGAACCTCTCCTTTCTAAGATCCCTCCTGCCTCTGCTGTCTCTCTCTCTTTCTCTCTCTCTCTCTTTTTTTCTAGTATTGGGGATGTTTGTGCTGAGCTCACATTTCGGCTCTGGTGCTTCTTTCTCTGTGTTGACATACACATTAATTACCCAGCCTGCCAGGAACACTTGTCTGGACCAACTATCCGGCTGTCCACAGTCTTGCTTTGTGTTTCATTATTAATGGCCTCATCAAAACTTGAAAACAAACATACGCGCATCGTCAACATGTGTAGTCTGTAAAGCTTAAATTATGTTCAGTGAGAGAGTCTATAAATGACAGGTGTAGAGAACGAGGGCGATTCTAGGTTTCGGAAACATCCGGTGCTTATTGTGCATACAACATTTTTCATAAAGCTTTACCTAAATAAACAAAACACAGAGTTTGTTATAGCTTCAAATAACTACCGGATTGCTTTACTGCTTATCCCCAGACATTCAAAGTTACATTCAAGTTATTTCAGAGTAAAGTGAGACAAGTAAGTGTTTTTCATCGTTCATTTATCTTGTAAAGTATGTTGTTTAGGGTGACTGTTTTTTGATTTGATACTTGGGTTGACCTCTAAAAAAAGCACTCGACGCGTTCTTGAATCTACCTTGTACTGGCAAAATACAATACAGTAGATAAATAAGTTCTACTGGCTGTAAAGAGCGCCTCCTTAGCTGACTGGTAGATCTGATTTCTCAGATAGAGCAAATATTAGTGGAGTCAAGGTGTTTTAAACTAACGTGTTCCCCGAGATGCGTGCAGGATCCCTGGTAAACCCGGACAAATTGATTACTTCATAAAATATCCCTGAGTAAATCTATACTTATGGTCACCCTATCGTTGTTAGCAACACAGATGGCGGAGAATACAGAGTTTTTGTTGCTCTGTTGTTGTGCGGTAAATGATGGGTGTTCAAGGACTGTCGGAAAAAAATAAAATAATAATTAATTATATTCGGGGCTAATTAAATAATATCCGGGGCTTTAGCCCCGAATGAAACTGCCTAGTGACGCCACTGGTGGGGACCAGTTCATAAACTGGGAGCACAAAACCAGAGAAGTATAGAAGGAGTTTAACCATCTATTTACGGTACTAACAAAGGGTAAGTCATATGTTCAGAGTCAGGGAGCGTAGCATGTCAGACCCTCCCATAGAAGACTGGATGAATAGTGACACAACAATATGTTGTCTCACTTGCGTGTGAATCCTCTTGTTCTTTAATTCAATTCAATTCAACTTCATCAAATTACAACAAAATCATCTCGGTGCGCTTAACAAAATATAAAGTCCATAATAAGAAAGAAAGAACCCAACAAGATCCACATGAACGAGCATTTAGCGACTGTAATCTCAACTGTAAAGCGACACAGATTTGATCTGAGGTAGTCAAAGGTTGTTGAAATATCTACCGGTCAGCGTTGTAGCTTCGTCAGAGGATTACTGCTCCTCTCCCACTGCCAGAGTTTTAAATGCATGAAAAGAAAGGAATGCAACAACAAAGATGAACTCAAAAAGACAGCAAAGTCGATTCGTCTTCAGAGCCACTCGACAGATTGAGATGTCAGATTAGATTAAAGTCTCTCTGAAATTCATAGCCATAACAATAGTACTACCAGGCTGTTGCATCAGCGGAGACACAAATAAGTAGTCGGCGCACGTGATGAATAATCACACTGATCTCTTTAGCTCATGCTATTAGCTACACCAGTTTCACAAGTTCTGCTTGCAGACCAGACCGGGCCACATTCTGTCTTAAGGCAGTGCATTAGTTTTACGACCGGCAGGCGGCAGGGGATGGGATCGCAGGCCAACCACTGCCCTCTCTGCTGTATTATTCATATGTGCAAAGTGGTCTCTGTTAATATTTAAAATGTGCTTATGATGCTCCCAATCTTGACATCAGAGACAGCAAAAAAAGAAAGAAGTGGGAGGACAATAACTACTTTGCTCTCTTCTGTGTAATCGACTCAAAGGGTTTTGAGGAAGATGTTAAGGATTTAGGGCAACAATTTATCCACCAGATAAAAGTTTCAGTTCAAGCAAATGGGCAAATTAAAGTGTAGCCAGGATAAGATGCAGATGGAGGTTTCCAGGTGAATTGAACTAGATAGAGATGTGACACAAATCATCCTTAAGTGCAGAGGGACAAACAGAAAGATGAGATGAAAGTTAAAGGAATCTGGGACAGATTGTAAGGTTTTTTTCCACCTATACCTTCCCAGATGTTTGATGAACAGCTTTTAAAGAAAGAGGACACAAGTAATGGTATGTTTGTGTAGTTTATTTTAAGCTGAGGAAAGCGTGACACACTAAGATTGATTGATCGCTGTGCATGGCTTGTAACGTTATAAAGAGTAAGGATGGAAACTCCTAAGCACTGATATTCAAGCATCAATAAACCTCTTGCACAAGCCAGAAATTGAGGTGCCTTGGATCAAAGTTGGAGAAGACAAAAGAGTTGAGTCTTGCAAAGAAACAGAGGTTTAAAAAGAAGGATAGTGTCAAAGAAAGAGGTGGAGGATTGAAAGTGAAAAGAGACACACTAATTCACTGGAGGGATGTTTTTATTAAGGCTCTTATCGATGGAGAGCGCTCACAGTATTAAGAGTAGACATGTTTAATGCTTTGCCAATACTGTGCATGTTAGACCCGGTCATAAATCTGCAGGAAACAGCAAGAGCTCTGTAGGAAAGCAAAACAACTTGCTAAATGGAGGAGGGAGCTGACTATGAAGAATTGTAAGAGGTATTAGATGAGTTTCGAGTCACGATTGGCAGTCTGGAGATGAATATAGTTTTAAGCACAGGTCGTTATTTTTCTCACAGAGACATTGTGTTCTTAAAGTACCCTTAAATTGAGGTGATAACGTTTTAATCAATTTTACAGATCTTCCCCGTTAACTAGATTACTATGAATAATAACTATCATGAGCTGAATGTTTGTGAAACTTTTAAGCCGTAACTTTTTGGTTGAAGATGTCTTGTTTATTTCATAGCAGATGGTTTTTATTACCTGTGTGGCTTCACATAAAACCAAGATTTAATACAGAAAATGTTTGAATTTGATCCCAACATGGAAAGCTATTAGTGTGTGAAATTAAAATGTGTCTCTACTGAGCTGCTTATTTCAAGGTCAAAGTTTTTTTTGGTTTTTTTTTCATATGATGTTATGAAAAAAGTAAGTTATGTCATTCTGTTCTTGACTTCTGAAGGTTGTGTTTCTAAATTGATGACACAAGTTTCACCATGGCCAAAAAGTGATGGAATTTGTGGATGGATGGATGGATGGCAGATGGCAGCTGAGTTGCTGCTGTGTGGACATGGTGGGGTACCCCCTGCCCTGTGAGGGGGAGATGGGTGGAGCTGACAGGGAAACCGAAAGAAAACCTCTGTGGGGGTTCCATTGTACTTTAGATGAATAGGAGACTCCAGAAAGATTTTTTTTGTCCATTTGTGTGGGCTAAAGTATGGACCAACAAGAGAACACACACAGACACACACTCATTAACCACTTCAGTGTAGGCTTTCACACCCGGCTAGTCCTGGACTCAGGCCGACGGTTGAAGAACAGCTGATAATTTGATCAACTTGATTTGGCTTGGTTTGTGTTCACAGCGCTCCATATTTGACAGGAAAACCCTGTCAGTTGCAGAGTTGTGTGTTTTTCATTCATTGTAACCCACACCGTCGAGTGTGGATATGACTTTTAGCTGTAAAAAGAAAAAAGAACAACAGAGTGAAGGTAAAGCAGGTCAGTGATTGCCTCTACTTGCTTCTGGAAATATTAGCCGCATCATCTATTCTTAACATGGAAAAACCTGTTTTTTCTAGTGAGTTTCCTCAAATATTCAAGCACACCTTCCCTGACTCACTGGTTTACGTCTGCATATGAACAGTTTTTATTGTTTGAGGAGTTTTTTTCCTTTACTGTCTGTCAGTTCTCCATCAGATATGTGATTTCGATTGCAACCTCTCCAAAACAGGCGCTCTCGCTTTTATTTGCCGGATCCGTTTGCGTGTTCACACCATCCTTAAAAAGAACCCATGGTGGTTCAAATGCTCCAGGATCTGCTGGTGTGAACACGCCCTTAGGTGTGTTAGTGTGGCAAACCCACTTTTGAAAAGCAAAGTATCCATTCCACACCCGTTTAGCTCAAAATTACTGCTTTTTTACTACTGATATGCCAAAACACGCCCAGTGACCTGTAATGCAAACGATACAACTGTCACGCACACAAGGACACACTCATACATGCAAACAGAGCCACATCCTCTGATGAAGAGGTAGAATTTGCTAATCTAATAGTGAAAGACCTGCAGGGTCACTATGCATGGGAGCAGTGAGTGAAGGAATTTTCATTTTAGATCTCAGCAGTACTCAAAGCATTGTGACCAATAGGATCAGGATTCACCGCAGGGGTCCATTGCAGTTTCAAAGCAACCCCCCCCCCCTTACTTCAAAACACACATACATGCACGCACACACACACACACACACACACACACACACACACACACACACACACACACACACACACACACACACACACACACACTGGGGTTCAGAGATCACAGGCAGAGTCAGCACTGGATTGGCTGTGCTTGGGTGCAACACGCTGTGTGTGTCCTTGTATAAAATGTCTTTTCTGAACATGTAGATTCCTCTCATCTTCTTAGCTGAGGCTTTTTTTTGTTTTTACAATAGCAGTGGAGCCAAGTCCACTCTGAGATTAGACTACTGCCTCTCTTAATTCTTATGTTTATATCTGTGCGTATCATGTAGATTTGGATTACTGAAGCTAAATGCTTCTCGTCAAGGCTTGAAATACATGTCAAGGATGGTTGGTTTTAGTTTCTTTAATAGATGTAGTTCACTTGGGTTTTCGCCAGCGCTGTTGAGCGTAGGGGCCCCCGATGTTGTAATTTGTTTCCCCTACGGAGCAATGGCGCCCCCTACGTTCAGTTTTCAGAAACGTAGGGGGATTTTCTGTAGTTTTTTTCTTTTTTAATCAGTACCGTCGTAATAATTGTTGCACACAGACACAAAAGGTAGTCCCAGGTGTGCACGGGTCTTTTATCTGAATAACCCACAAACACATACATCAGCCCTACCTATTTAATACAGGCGATTGGCTCGGACACTCTCAACTTTACCTAAGGACCCCTGCAGCCCTTTAGCTGCCCCAGATGCTGCCTGTGTGCAATGCATCCTCTGCTTACGTAACCATAACAACCGTCCACGTACTTAAGCTCCGAGGAGTGGACAGTCCAGACTCCGTTGGCCTGGAAGGACTCGGCAGCTAAAGGCTGGGATACACAGTGCGATTTTTTTTCAATCGTTGTAATCAGCTCCAGCTCACACTGTGTGACTCAAGTGCAGAGCCCAAATGTGCGCAGCTCACGATTCATGTTCTCACACTATACAGACCGACTCTCTGACACGACCCGACTGCACAAACTGTACGTTCATACACGACACGTCGTGGTCTTGTTTCCGGAAATGCAACGTACAAATTCGATGAAGAAGAAGAACTTCGAAGCGTCACCATTAAAACAGAAGAAGAAGAAGAACCCGGAAGTGGAGAGACACTCGCAAATCTCAGCCAAGACGGCGATGATCGTGAAGCGTGTTGACCACCGGCTCCTATTCTTACAGCTGCACATTTGTCTCAGCACTTACAGTCCCCGCTGTTAATAATTCATTGTGTTCTTTTATCCATCCAGATTTTATTTAAAAACTCAAATCCCACAAGTGTTATTAGAGGTGATATTGTAGGTTTTATATGTTTTTAAAGCTACTTACATTGTGCTCAGCAAAATATTTAGTGTCTTGTGGGATTTATGCTGCTCATTTAAGTTTTGTTTGGAAGTCTTTATTTTTAATGAATAAGCTTTTGTGTTAGATCAGATTAAATTAGCTGAACAAGCTAATATTTTAGTTTTTTTTTTTTTAATATATTTATTTATTGTGTAATATGATTACTGTTGGATTTGGTCATTTGATATAAATAAAGATAATAGTGATACATTTGTTTGGTTACTTTAATTAATGGATACCGACACACATACCTCGTTTAAAAGTATGAAATAGCCACAAAGTGAGGAAAAGAAAAAAAAATGATGCATAAAAAATTGTGATAATTGTTGATTAATCAAATTGTAGCACCCTGAATCAAAATTGAATCGTGAGGTTCCTTAGATGGCACACCCCTAAAAGTAGGGCAGTAACAAAGATTAAAAAAAACAACTTTAGCTTTACTTCACTAATTTTGGCCCTCAAAGAGTTATAGCCTAAATTTCAGAATGTTCCGCTCCGGCAGCGCTGGCTCGCGCACCACACCCCCTATGCTGTGAAAAATTCTTGGTGAGAACCCTGTTCACCATTATGCATATACAATATTAAATACCTATCACTTGTCCCAATTTCATCTTCTTCTTCCCTAAGTTTCTTGATAGTCTCATCAGGAGTATTTATAGCTTCATAGTCTCATATATATATGCCAGTCTCTGCCATCCATCTCTCTTTTGCTTAACATTTTTTTCACAGGCTGTTCTCTGGCAGAGTTTGGGAATTGCTCTTTAGAAGGCACTGTGAAAAATCCTATTTCTCTGAGTGTAACGCGTATTAGGGTTCCATCTGCCCTCAAGGTAGTTATGAATGTAGGGGGGGTGTGTCAGTTGTCGCGGGTGGGCAAAGGAGGGGAGAGATGGGAGCTTTGTCATGCTTGTGAAGAAGTGGATGTGGGTGCCAGTGGAGGCTTTTGGAGAAAGGAAAGGGACTTTGAACGCAGCAGCGCACACACCAAGCAGCTGGTGTGTCTACTGTAAAGTGTTGAAATGACACATTGATGTCCCCAGAGAGATGGGCGGATTGCGCGTACATGTGCATATCTTCATATCTTTGGCTCAGACCAAGAACGGAAATGATCCTATATCCTTCTGTCTGCATGGCAGGCAGCTAGGCAACTGAAGGACTTTAAAACAACAGTTTTTCCCCTTCCTCTTGCTTCAAACCACGGCCTTTGATGATAAATGTATGCATGTGTGTGTGTGTGTGCAGAATAAATAGCAGTGAGGAATTGATGGATTTACTGTGATTGATTACATGTCTATAGTCTTCCGCTGTGTAATTTAATGTTGTAGCTGGTGTGGAATAGCGTCATGTTTGTCTCCTAAGCTCATTGCTGCTGCCAGTAATAGGGCTTTGATTAGCCACTGAATCACAGGTGAACAAGGTCATAGCTGGACTCTAATGCACTCTCCTTTCTCCGCTTTTCTTTTACTCGGGTTAACTTTGCCTCATCTATTCCCTTTTGTTACTTGTTTTTTTCCCTTGTATTTTATTTTAATTTTTTAATCTTTTTAATCTTTTGAGCTTGACATTCAAATATCTCACCAGAGAAAAAGGTTTGCTGTGTAGGCTCCAGTCTCAATTTTGGTCATCTATGCAAACAGCCACTGTAGCTGCAATAATCCCAACATCTGCACTAACACTGGTGGATTACAGCAAAAAGAGAAGTGAACAAAGGAGATTTGCTCCATCTACCTTTAATTCTTCCAAAAGTCTTCAGTCATTTCTTCTTCCCACTTGGGGCTTTTACACAGAGCCTCTAAAAATACACAAAATATAGTGTTTTTGCTGCCCTTTTAGTGCGGGTATTAAAGGGGAAGTGAAACAATTCGACAAATGGACATTTTGATTAATTGATAATAAAATATTAATGTTTATTTGTTTGTTTTGATTTATTTTTGTTATTTAGAGCAATGCAAGCCTTTTAAAAATTGTAATTTTAAGCATGCAATCTCCTATTTTTGTGTTTGACGGGAATAGCTGTACTCCATGCATAGAAATATACAGTTCCGTGTCTGTAAACTGCCATAACAACATAGCTGGGGACATGCACACTTCATCAAGTGCCAAAAAAACCCACTTGACTGGTATTGTGTTATTTAATAAGCTTTTCGCAGCTTCACTTTACCAGCTGCCTCCCCCTCCTTGTGTGCCCTAAAATTCGAGAGCTATTAACCCAAATGTAAATTACAGTTATTTTCATATAAAGGAAATAAATACTTGTTTTAATGTAAAACAAAGACATCAATGGACTTAATCAAGTGCACTTGTTGCATGTTTTCTTGGAATGCAAAACCTGGTTATTTAGGCCCTTTGGAGTCACTGGGGAGGCACAGTGGAGGAGTTCATTTGCAAAAACTAATAATCACCATTTTGTTAAGAAAAAAAAAAGAGTTGAGGTTTGTATTTAACTCTTTGCAAGGTGCTGTTTTCAAATCTCAAATCCGTTTTGGTGAAATAATGATATCTGCTGATAAAATTTGGTTCAAAGCGTCTGTTTTGTGACAAAAAAAAAAGTACCTAAACCCCAAACGTTTTCTGCTGACAACAAATGTATTTGGGTTTGAAGTAGTGTTGTCGATTTCAATTTGGCGTAATTTGTTGTAAAAATGTTAAAACCCGAAAATCTAATTTTGACATTTGCTGAAAATGTTGGTTTGTGCCATTTTGGTGGCTTCTTACGTCACAAATCACTACTGTTGGCCCCGCCCCTCCTATAAAAAAAAAACATCTATCGATTCTGCAGTCTGTGGTGAGTAGGATGGATTAAGAGAATTGTGAATAGAGAGGCATAGTGAGTATTGAGTAGGTAGTTAAAGGGCCCATGTTACGCTAAATCGACTTTTCTGTGCTTTAAACATAATAAAGTGCTATAATGGCTTCATACACATGCCCAAAGTGTTTTTTTCATTGATTCCCTCAATCGTTAGTTAGAGGGTGATTTACTCCTTTCTTACTGCAGGGAGAGCCCAAACACCTCGCTCCAATTTGATGACGCGTTCCCACTTTGATGACAAATTTGACGCGGCACTGAGCTGGAGAAGCCACGCCTCCAGGAAGCTCTCTGCCATGATTGACATGTAAACAGACACGCCCACAAAGGTGAGCTTTTCAGCGTCCTTCGTTCAGTGCTACGTATGTATTTTCTACAGTCTATGTATGTACCGGTGAACGCCCTGCCCCCACGCTCTGTCTCATGTTTATAAAGCAGCATGAGTTATACAGTTTATGTTTTTATGTATGTTGTGGTATTTAATGATGTTAATATAATGGCACATTTATTACATATTTCTATTCATATTTAAGGAATATTTAATTTTTTAGCACTGTAAACTGGAGTTGGGGAGCAAATTTTTTGGTGATATTGAGTCTCTGGTCAAAGCCTCTTAATTTTGGTTTGACTCATATCGGCGTCTGCTTTTGCAAAAGAACTCTTCATTTTCTAAATGATTACACAGCTTATCTTCCCACCCACTTTCGTCTCATTTTAGGTTTTTCCAACTATGCCATGCCAGGTGTGATGCTCCTTGTACTACAACATGCTGATGTGTGGCACATAATTAAAGAGTTGGGATTTACAGTTTTTTTTTAGTTTTTTTTTTTTTGCTAGCAAGCATTGGTCTAAACTGAAGTCACATGTTCAAAACTCTTAACACAGTCTGCATTTCCATGCTGCATCCCGGCTTAACAGTTACTGTCATCCTCAAAAGTGTTTCTCACCAAACAAAACACTTCATACACGACGCCTCAAAAGAAGATCATTCAACCACAACAAATAGTGTGACTTTGGAAAGGAAACACGGTAGCACACACTGTCATTTTGAGCACACTGAACTACAAAATACTAAAAACAGTGAGCATTACATGAAATACATCTTACCTTTCAAGTTTCATTGATTTTTGTCAGGTAAATTAGTATTTTTTTTTTTTTCAAAATAAGATATTTGCACAAAAAATATAAAGAAAACTGCAAACAAACAAAAAAATAATAATTATATAATAAATTATATAATAAATAATCAGAATTACAGGTACAGTAATATAAAACACAAAATACTATAATCAATATATTTCAAAAACTTTCAGCTGATGTAAAAACATATATTACCTTTATTTTGTTAAATCTGGCTCAATACAGTAATTGTAGGGTGCATGTCTTACCTATAATTGATACTTGATACTTAACTGTTGAATGCTGCAAGTTTGGCTGCAGCCTTAAAGCAGCCTCTATAGACCCTTTGATTGTTAGTAAACATTGTGATGTATTTTGTTGGGCGGGGCTTACCCTGGAGGCCAAACCACAATTGTCTTCATTTTTCTGAGCACGAGTGTCTGCTGGAATCTTTTAAAACTTTAATTTATGTCCACTAACGTTATTCCTCCTATTCTGGCACCCACATTCTCAAGCTGTAACATCACAAGCCTTCACAGTCTTTAGCCAGCGGCGTTTCCTGTTTTTGCCTCCAGCTACGTCATTTGTGACGTGGGCCATTAAGGGGTCTATAAGAGAGAGTCCATGATTTATCACACGGTCAATCAATGTGGCCCTGATTTCATCAGCGTTCAGCTCTTGATCTTCCTTTCTGTCTCTACCCTCACCCACTGCTCTTTGATCCAAACTTAGTCCGAGGAAAAATAATCAGAATTCACTCCTTTGTTTCTAATGATGCCAAACACAGATCACCTGAGTCAGTTTTCAACTACAACTACACTCAGCTGTGTTTGGAATTGCATTGTAGTTTTATTTATTCTTATTTTGTCAATATTTTGATGTGATTTTCAATAGATTTCACATTTCAATATGGCTGCAGCAGACTCCCCCCATGTTTTTCACCTCAGTATTGTGTTTTGATTTGGGGTGTCCTGATCTGATGTCGATATCGGTCCTATATTAGCCTGAAAACGAATATCGGATATCGGATTCAAATTTTCAGATTTACCGATATTTATTTATTTGTTTTTTCAATTCATTTTTCAATTTATTTTATTCAATTGTAGAATACTGTAGATATTATGTTGAAGATTAAAATGTATGTAACCAATTGTTAATAATAAATGGGTCAGTTTTTCTCATACCTACTGTTGCTGACTATTGTTCTCTGTATCGGTATCATATCGGAAATGAAAAAGGTGTATCGGGACAACCCTTTAGCGTTTGAAACATGTGCTGTAAAAGTTTAGTGTTTTGCAGGTGGTCGAACTAGTGACTGAGAAAAAAGTTCATGAGTTTTGGTAACTATGGTCACTGAATGCATTTTGCGCGAAAGCAATGAAAAGTGATTCACAGACAGTTCTGAATTGCAGGCTGCGTTAGGAGTTTTGAACATGTGACTCCAGTTTCGACCGATGCTTGTTAGCGATCGAAAAAAAAAGCTGTAACTCAGATGAGTGCACGTATGTGAAGTGAAGGGTCAAGAAACAATCTCGTGTGTCAGATATACGTTGATGTGATTAAGGTTAGATTTAAGTGTGTGAGCTCACACACACGCATCAAATGTGTCAGCGGGTGGGTTTCAAGCCTCTTACCTGCTGCTGACCAGATGGGCTCAACAGCTGACCTCACACTCACCTCATCCGCGCCACTCTGCTTAGATTAGCTGCTGAGTCGTGCTAAAGCAAGGGCATTATGATGAGCATATGAAGTGTTCAGTCAGGCTCCACCCCCTAACGCAAAGGCCAATCCTACACATTTATGAAAAAAGCTATTATCGACCTCATCCCCTCCCTCACATGGGATGTTTAGGTTGATTTTATCCAATTGTTGTGATGTGTGTGTGTGAGGTGGGGGCTGTTAAGGCGTTTTATAAGGATTATGAAAGCAGATGGACAGCCATGTTGACTGGTTCATTAACTCAGGATGTCGCTGCCCTGACTCCACTGCTGTTTTTCTTGTCTCTGTTCCACTGTGAATGGAGGTATGAAAGACATTAAACTAAGCTAAATCTGTTCGTTTATCATTCCGAGCAGACAAGAGTTTTCATTTTAGTGCTTAATTAGTTCATGTCCAAATAAATGTTCCAGGTTCAACGCTGATGCCGTGTTGGGCAATTTTCACTGAAGGATGACTTGTATGATGTTCAGGGAACTCTGTTATACATTAAAAAGAGGCAGGAGAAACATGTTTCATATCATTAAACTGGGTCTTTAATGTAGCAACGTGCAGTATCTTCAGCATAGGACTATTTTAATGGCATTCCACTGATGTGCAGGCAGGGGGAGAGGAATAGGTATGTAGTTACAGTGGATCATTAACCACTGAGCTGTGTCTCACTGTCTATAGATCCAACCTTCACGCTGCGCCTGCCCTCGGCTTTCATGGTTTAATAAAGGAAACATGTATCATAAAGGGATTGAGCACACGTATGTGTGGAGAGCCACACAAACGGACATAGCCTTTTAGATTCCTGTACTGATGGTTTTGTGGAGCCCTTCAATGTAGTCCATAATGTCCAGATAAGGATGTAACCAGAAAAAACAACAGTTACTGAAATTTACTTTGAAAAAAAAAAAAACAGGATCACTTAAAAGTGCTTGGTTTGTGATAAAGTTTATTATCAAGCAAAATAACTTTTTCACATTTTTTAGTAACTACAACCAAATCCAACTCTTAAAGGTTGGGTAGGCGATTTTCAAAAGCTGGCTTGATTTTGGCTCTGCCTTTACCCCCCTCCCCCCTCCCCGCTGTGCTCCGTCTCACTCACATGCACGCGCACAGCTGCTGCAGAAGAGGAGCTCAGCTCATCGCTTGTATTGTGTAGAAACTTCGTTGTCTCATGTCTCTGTCAGCGGTGACGTGCTTTCAGTGTGAGCTCGTGCATGCGACGGATCGAGAACGAGCAGGGAGACAGGGAGACGTGATTGGTTAAAAAAAAGGTTCATTTTTTTTTACCGTTGGTTGAAGTTATTACAGGTTTACAGCTGCTACAGTTGATGGATTTTCTTTCTTCCTTTATCAGGGAACATAAGATCTTAATTTCTGTCAGGACATAAAGACAATTTCAACCAAAAACTTAAAAAGTGTATCTTGAGAAAATTACCTACCCTAGCTTTAAATCAATTATAAAAGGCCTCCTAAAGAGCGTATATTCAGAGGTTGACATACAGTAGGAGTAGGTGGTGCAAGAGTGACAAAAATACACAATGCACACTACATCAAATGTAACACACATTTGCACATAAGATTCGTTGTTAGATAAATGTAAAAAACAGGACCCAGCTCCTGTTTGGGAGCAGGTTTTTTTTAGTTTTTGCTCAGTAGTAGTGAAGAGGGGGAGGGGCTACAGACACATCACACTGTGCTGCATTTATACTGAAAGTACACTGGTGGAAGTGAGGGAAACGAGTAAAAGGAAACGGAGCAAAGTGATGGACAGACAAATGAAAGCAGTCTGTCAGTTATACTCACAGGACCTTTTGTATTTTATCATTAATATTTGAAAAACCTGTTATATAATAAGTACAAAAACCTTATTAACATAAAATACTTGATATAATTTATGTATTTTGATAGTTTTTTTTTTAATATATAATTTACTAATATTTTATGTAAGCTGCAAAAAAATCTCGGGAGCCAAAAGAGCTGAAAATTCTGTTATTATTAGATAGGTGAGGTCCTAAGACTGTTGGCTCGTACTGAGTCTGAGCCATTGTGTTTAGAATGTCATAAAAATGTCAAAGAAGCTCTATTAGGCAATTTAAAAAAAAAAAAAAAATAGAAATGCCAGACTGAGTCTGAACCACAACAGAAGCGTGTGACTTCACATCAATGACAAACCCACAGAAATGTGGGGCAGAATATGCCATGAAAATCCCACTCTGTCGTCGTCCCATTTTTAATAAGCATTCTAACAGCAGAGATGTGTCCACATCTTCTACTGTTTTTAGAAGAGAGGAAACCAGTCAGAAGGGGAGTAAAAAAGATGATGTCATTTCATTTTTAGTTTTTAGTTTTTTTTTACTTCTTTTTTCAGGCATTTAATTAGAAAGCTTCCAATGCTACGAAGAGCAGGCATTTAATTGGGCTGCTTCTATTAATTTTCAGTTAAAATCCAAGTAAAATGTCACGCTATCCACACGTCCCTCTATTCTGTTGCTCCTGTGAGGTGCTTTACAATTATTCTTTTTTTCAAAGTGAGCACCAAGCAACAACCTGAGGTGCTCCCCTGAGCATCGACCTAAAAAGTTATGTGCACCTATGTTTACAGACATTTTGCATCACTAACAAATTTACACAAAATACTGAACACAAAATTAATTTACATTTGTTTATGATGGAGTCACATCATTCGTTCTAGCAGATTTTTCTCACCTCTCCATTTACTGTTGTGCCCATAACGTTGTTCTATGTGGTTTTGTTATACAACATTTATTCATTCCCAATCTGTTAAGTGCTATTTTTTTTTTGTTATTTGCACCATGCTTTGTTTCCTCGGATAGTTCGGTCTTTTTGCGATATGTGAAAGCTCACTCGAACTCTGGTGCGGAGCAAACAAGCAAACTCTGGTCCTCTTTAAAATGTGGGTCTCGGTTTGCCTCAAGCGAAGCATGGTGCGGTTTTTAACCACGTGAGAAAGAAAACTAGGACCAAATATAGGACTTTAAATTGAATAGTTCAATAGTGACGGAGCAACTCCGGGGGATGTTGATGACTGTCTTCTTCTTCATGACATTTCCGCAGGGTTTGTTTTAGGATTTCCTTTGGAAAACATAGGAACAGAGACCAAATATAAAACGTAAAGGTACAGCTGTCAGTGACAGGCAAGCAAACCACAGCAATCACACAGAATGTCGTCACGGCAACGAGCACGCACACATGAACACACCCAGTGCTCCTCTCTTCAGCAGCAACACACATACAGTACACATCACAAATATTTGCACACTCATTGTGTTTATGGGTCATTTTTAGTCATTATTAACTAGGTTTCTGGGGGGGTTTATTTGAGGATTTCCTTTGGAAAATACATTTTTCTGACAGAAGTGTTGTTTTTGTCTATGGAGGCTAAAGTATTCTGTCCAATAGGTGACCGACCGTTTTGCCTGCGTGATGTTATTTTTTTATTTTTTATTTTTTACCTTGTCTGCACATGCTGTTGAAGGTTAACACTACAAGAAGTGCAATCTTTTAACAGCAATGCATATTTTATTATTGCAATTAAATAAATGAATTTATTTCATTGCATAATTGTGACCATCACCAGCCCTCCCTAGGGAAGGGTAAATACTTTATTAAAGGGAGGATGTAAAAAAGAGAGGGCAGTGTTACACCAGGGTGAGGGGGGTGGGGGGGGGAGTTAACAGGGAGGAGGGATACAAGATAGGAAAACGAATGGGTGGGGAGTAGTCAATAAGTTACAAGTGATGCGATGTGAAATTGTGGTAGTGTATATTGTGCTTATTGTTGTGTTATCAAGCCAGTTTGGTGACCAGTGTGTGGCTTAGGAATAATGGTGGTGGCTGTGAGCAGAGGAGGAAGTGAGTGGAAATTCAATAAAACAGGTATTTGCGTGATGTTATTTATAAAGTTTGGTGCGCTTGGCAAATAGTGTGTGAAAGCGGACAGGACCAAATTAAAATGCAGCAATGGTGCAGGTTCACCACCTGAACTGCACCAAGTCCACTGGACTATATGTGTGAAAGCACCCTTATATAATCCTATTTTATCTTTAGATAATAAAGCTGCTTTTTACCATTAGGAGTCTTTATGCCTTTAACAACAGCTGTTTTAAAACTTTTTTGAATACTATTTTTAATTAGTCATATCAGTTATTTGTTTTTAAAATTTCGTAATCCATACTTTTTTTATTTCATTTCAGTCCGTTTGTGCTACCTACTGCCACCTACTGACATGAATAAGTATTTGGTTGCTCTGTGAATGTCAAAGTCTATAGCATTATAATTACATTAATGAAAGCACAAAGTTATCTTTGGAAATGCGTGCGGTTACTTGCCACACATATTTATGTTCGAAAACTTCACAGTTATTCATGTATGTGTTGTCTGACAAAAGTTTAGATTTAAAAGAAAGGTCAATATCAGTTAATTTATGATATCCTGTCATGCTGTTCATACATTTAGTTTTGTGAAATGTAGCTGGAAGGTAGAATTATAACAATTGTACATTTGGTTGTTAGTACCTGATTGTGAATCCACGCCCACAAAGGTTCTGTGAGCGTTCAAAGGTCGTCCGTCTCGGCGGCTTGTGACTGACAGCTGTGCTGCTGTGGGCAGTGTGTAAATCTCCTTCCCGTTACAGCTCTCAGCATGGGCTTTACATTAGCACAACAATTTACACATCTGTCCTGAGGCCTAGGGCCTGGATCGCCAGGAATAATGAGAGCACTGCTGGGAGAGAGAGACAGAGAAGGGGGGACAACGGAGCAGAGGGAAGAGAGCTTCTCTAAACAAGAGAGAGAGGAGGTTTATTAAAACCCCACCACCACTCACCGTCCTTTTGTCCTTCTATTCTGTGTCCCTCACCTCTTATCCCCTCTTTTCAGTTAGAGGAGTGATTACATGCCTCTGTCTCTCTTGTCTTTCATCTCTTTCTCTCTCCCTGTGAAGAGGAGAGGAATGAAGGTCTTCTGTGGCGTGTAATTACACTGAGACATCCTGGATGAGGGCGTCTGTCTCCACAAACAAAAAAAGCCCCCCCCCCCCCTTTTTAAATACCTCTTGATAGGGCGAGATCTAAAAAGAGACATTTAACAGCCTTTGATCCCCACAGGACCCTTGTCTCTACCTGCCACTTGCGGTAATCAAATAGGAGCTATCATGAGTCTCTTTATTTCATTAGAAGCTCCGTCACTAACATGTGTATGGCTCGGCTCCAGCTCTGTAGGAACTGAAAAATGCAGCTCGTCCATTCATTTAAAGCACAAAGTCATAATCATTACACATTTACTGGCCCGTGGTTCAACCTTATCCGCGTGTGTCATATTGTTGACTGATTAGGAAAGGGCAGATTTTTATTGGACTACATTAGTATTAGTTCAAACTTTAATTGGCCCCAAGCACATTTGCATTCTGGGAAAGTAATAATGAAGCTCTTTGGAGGCACTTTAAATGAGAAAGTCACTGCACTCTGACTTAACTCTAGTCATAAGAGTGCTGATACTTCCAGATGGCCTATATTGCCATTTTGTGTGCATGACCCTTAATCAGTCCATTGGGAACCTTTCTCATGGTATATCAATGCAATATTCTTTAATTCAGATTTGTATTAAGCTTTTTTGTTCTACGTCTTAATACAAAAAGCTAATGAAGCAAAATTACATAGTGTGGTTAAACAGCTATTGAGACTCATTGAGTTTTGAGATACTCTCGTATTCAGTACCTGAGATTGCATCAGAGAGACGTAGTCAGAGGTTTGGCTTTGCTGAATCAATCAATTTATTACAGATAAACAGAAAGTGAATCAACAACAATATCAAGTCAATAGGAGAAACAGGCACTCGTCTAATACACAGCTGTGGGCGTCAGGGTCGGCTCACTCCCGGGCCTCGAACCTAGTTTTCTCAGCATTTTTATTCTATTTTGTTATCTAGTGTTTTTCCTCCCTTGGCTGGAACATGTGTCTACATTTGTTATGATACTAAGACATTGTGATTGTCAGGGTCAAACATGAGCTCATCAAAGATAAATACATACACAAATTATATACAGTAGGTCAAAGCATAGATTTAAAAAGTTTGTATCTAACAGTATTATTTAAATTATAAGATGTCTTACATTTAGAAATTAAACAACATGACATTTACTGCTGATATAAAGCAATACAAATTATGTTCATGATTATTGATTTATCCATTATTATTAGTATTTATAATTTAGGGGTCTATTGTATCTCTTAATTTAATTTCTTAGGTATATGTATATGTATATTAATGTGTATTAAGTTTAATGTTTAGAATAGAATCTGAGTGTCCCAGTTATTTATATCTGATTTGCCTCTTTGCTTACGTACTTGCTTGTGTTATTGTTAGATTTAGATTAAGTTGAAATCAGATGTTCTAAAACTATTTGTTCCAAAAATTAGGCTTTGAGAAAATTGACCTGAATATATTTTATTATGGGTAAATAGGATTATTGAATATAAAGACATTTAATTATAGTTTGTTAAACAGAAACCATGAATGATAATCCATTTCAACATTCCCACTTTTCACACTGTTTACCGGTGTGACTAAACTATATGAAATTATGAATAAAAAGAAACCATGATAATCCATTTCAATGAGACCATACATATTGAGGTGATGTGTTGCACCACATCTGTATGGCGATAGAAGCACACTGAGGTCATACAGTGTGGTCAGACATTGTGAAGCGTTCCCTGAGGTCAAGCAGCTCTCTGAATGTGGCCAACGTTTCTTTTTACTTTTGTAAATCCGCCCCATTCACGCAGACTTAAACTGTTTCTCTGAACTCACTGGGCGATTAAGTGAGCATTCCACTACGCCACAAACAGATCTGGCGTCAGACAATAGACAGAGGTCCTCCACCGCACTTCGCGGAGGCTGCTGAATAAGACTGGAGTGGTGTAGCCATGCTGCTGTTGGACAATAGCCCTGCTCAGCAGAAAGACAGCCTGTGACCTCGAGGTGTGGCCTGGTGTTGTCCAACCCTGATCCCTGATCCCTCTGCACACACAGGCAGCATGGGGGTGAAGTCACACACAGTAACCCGAGCCAATCAACCCAAATCACAGCTTTAAGCTCCACACGTAGTTACGCAACCCCGCCTGCAGTAATCTGCATTAATAGAGTTGGAGAAAAAGAAACAGACTTAATAGTGAAGACGCTGAGCTAAGCTTATCTTCCCAAGTTTGGAATTCCAACACCTCAAAAAATTACCATTTAAAACATTTTGTCACTATGACTCAATGGATCACCTTTTATCTTTTTTTTTTTACCTTCTCCGCACATGTTGTCAAAGGTCAACACTACATGTAGTGCAATCGTTTGGTGACAGCAATGCATGTTTTTATTATTGCAAATAAATAAATGAATTTATTTTATTTTATTGCTTAATTGTAACCATCATTAGCCTCTCTAAGGAAGGGAAAGAAAAACTTTTAGGTCCAGTATGATGCTATTTTTCCATTTCTTTTGTTTTTACATATTCATGAGTAGGCGTGTCTGTAGATGCTAGCCACATACAACAGCTGATCACTAGCGGCTATATTGCTATGCACACACTCTTGTTGTTGTTTTCAGCCAAAAAACTGCACATTACAGTAAAACAAGCAGCTATTGTGATTTTGAGTCAGACAAACACTGTTTCATGATGTAAAGGTGGACCTTCATCCTCTCAGTGGCTGAACCTCCTCTTCCGCCACAGGGACACACCCATCAATATCCTGACTACAGAACTGCACCTCGATAGTGATCTGCCCAGGATTACACCATCTATCATTTGCAAACACAGCCAGACCCTCTCCTTTGCGCTTACCGCTCTCCGTCATCCTGTAAAAGTTGGAAGCTGACCAATTCCAAAACCGAGTCCAGTGCTAGCGCTGTGAGCCACAAATCCGCAAACATCCCCGTGCAACATCCTCAGTTCACGAGGGATGTCGCGTCTCGCTGCATAGGCTGGCCTAGCATTAGTACGGAGTGCTAACAGCTGATGGGTGCAAACAATGCGGACGTGGCTCAGAGCAGTGACTCCCGACACTACCACAAAGAATGCAGACACAAGCAGCATAAAGAGTAGTGCAGTTTCACCGTCCAGTAGTGCAGTAGTTTGCATTTACATATATGGCAATAAAGTATGATATATATTCTATATTAAACCAGTGTTTTTGTTCGCTGAAAGATAGTTTGAGAGGGAGGAGCTCACATTCTTGGAGGCGTGTATTATGTCCATGGTAGGAGGAGAGAGGATTGTCTGGAGGAGGAGTTTCCTATAGGTGACGTCACACGTCCGGAAAAATCTAACTCGCCCGTTTGGAGCTGACTTTTTACAAAATGTGGAATAACAAAGGAGGGAGGAGACAGAACTTTTTCAACTTTGGCCCTCTGAATGAGGCTAAAGGAATGTATATCACTGGAGCAAAACCATTATGAAGTGATTTTTTCATCATACTGCCCCTTTAAAGGGAGAATATAAAAAGAGAGGGCAGTATTACACCTAGGTGGGGGGAAGGGAACAGGGAAGAGTGAGTCAGGGTAGGACAATTGAAGGGGTGGGGAAGGGTCGCATATTTTAAGAATGCAATGGGATGTTACAGTTGTGCATATTCTCTTTTTTTTTTCAAAGTCACACGATTCAAACAAACATTCCGTTTATTGACATCTTAACGCATTGCTTTGTGCGATGAAGACTTCCGTAAACGGATGTATAGAAGTGTTTCTACTTCGTTCTTAGTGTGACCTCTTGCTTTTTTTCTGCCAGACAAGAAGGACAGTGATGTACCTCTCGTAAATTTTGTTTGTAACTATTATTCCCTATCAGTGGCTTTTTGACAAAATTTGCCGTTTTGTCGTCATAGGCTGTTTCTCGCTCCTTGCACGCTGGAGGCTAGATCCATTCCACACATACAGTATCTACAATACACAAACGGATGTAATTTCTACATGTTACTTTGTGGCGGATGTGAGCGCATAGCCCTCAGCGCATCATGAATCGGCCGTTCATTCATTCCCCCGCCCCGCACATGTAAACACATGTTGAATCTGCCACCTGGCTGCAACACCGACTAAACTGCCAAAAAAACTATGCAACGCATCACAGACTGATTCCAGAGATTGTAGAGTCTGAAACATAGGTTCATGATAACTTGATAGCTTCTAATATTCTGGCCCCAAGTGGTGAAATAACTGATTCATCTTTGTGTCTTTTTATTTTTGTCCAATCATCTGGAATAATATCATCAGGATAATTTAAATTAGGTTATTTTAAATTAAGTTGATCAATACTTAATAAACCTCCTCAGATTCACTAAACCATTGATCCCTGAGGGGAAATTAGGTGACATTAATGCTGCTCTCATACATCTTTTTTATGACATGATTATAAATAATTAAAAAGGAGCAGTCAGAACAATCTATAGCTACCTTTCAAATGGAGTTTACACATGGTTTTAAATTACACTTTTATTTTGACATACATTTCTGTTTATTTATGGTTTTCTTTGCTCTTTTTTTTTTATTGTTATTCATTTTGTTTACTTACAAGAGTTGAAAACCAATATTTTCTGAAAAAAAATAACACAATATTTCTTAAAAAGAAAAAAAAGAAATGAATAATAATAATGTGGAAAAATTGGACTTTGGAGAAAAATGAAATGTATTATAGTGCCCTATGTAAGTCCTGTTAATATTTCCCAGTTATTTCACCCTACGATAAAGTGCAGTGCAGTTGAGAACAAAGCAAAAGCAGTGGAGAAAGAAAGAGTGTCTGGTAAAAAGCACATGGATCAACAAAGAAAGCTTGAGAGGCTTGTTCACACCAAAAGAGGAAAGAAACAAGGCACATGATGGAAACTGTTAAAATGACTATAAAACCAGTAGCTCAGCAGCAGTGGTGTTAAGTAGCCAAGCGAATAACCCTACAAATGTTAGCTACTTTTACTTTAACATCACAGTTCTTCATATATATATTATATACAACTTGAGTGGCGTGTATTTTGCCTTATTGTACTCTTCAGAGTGTTCAAGATTGCTTAATTTATGTGTTCAAATCTAAAAAGTTCTCTGGGGGAGGATAAGAACCCCCTACGATGGATTTTTTTGTCACCGTTTTCATGCCTTTAGTGTTTGCATGTCTGTATATCAAACTAAAGTAAAATCACTTCTTTGCACCCGTCTCCACATCTCACAATGCAATGTGTTAAAATATCAACAAACATACTGTTTAGGTTGGAGATGAGCATTTTGACCTTTTTCCTTTCTTCATGGAGTGTATGATGTTCGATTTATTGATCTATGAGAAATACGCTATGATTTTAACTATTAAAAAACGAATCGTGGGTACCAGCTTTAGGTTTAGTTAAGTTGGACTTGATGGATACTTTCCTGAGTACACGCAATCTGTTTAATGTCGCTAAATTATAACAAACCTGGTGCTATAATAATGCTATATTACAGCTGCTTAGTGAGGTCCTGCTTACATTTTTCTTTTGATGCATTGCTCTGCAAAGAAATGTCACTTATTCTTACCACCAGATGGGACACAATCCAAAAGTCAAGGGAGTGTTCAAACAGTGCGTGCTCAAACAGAAAAAAAAAAAAAAAAAAAAAGTTTTTAATTGTATGTCTTATAAAGAAACTTTCAGTCTTAAAAACACAGTCTTGTGTCCCAAAATATCATCATTTTTACACCCAAAATCAAACACAAGCCAACACACATCCCAGCACCAGGAGTAAAAACATCCCCACACAGCAGATGCAGCAGCGAGCCTCTCAGCGTGTGATTACAGGCAGACTCCCCCTGCTCTCCGTTTGTGTTTATTCTGGGGATTATTTTGAGCTAATCTCTTTAGGGTATAATTCAGATTAGATTTTGCATTGTTATTATTATTGCTATGTCCATTCCCTACTGTCCTGCTGGGATATCTTTCTAGCTGGTGTGGTGCTCGTGTGTTTGGAAAATTGATTAAAACTGCTGAGTGCTGCCCTAGAAAGTGAATGCGGTAGAAAAGTACATAAAACAGTATAGAAACAAACACAAACAATTTAGTTCATTCCCCAAGACATGTATTCTCTGAGAAATGGCAGAGTTATAAGGTTAGTGCTTTTATCCTGCTGAGACTCTGGAAATACTTCCATACGCCTGTTCATTAATAATTAACAATGTTTAGACAAAGTATCAGCTTTGACCGTAGAACAGTTTTCAAAAACTCTGTGGAACGATGGGGGAAAAAAAAAAAGAATAAAGTATATCTGAATTCTTTGCAGTGTTTGTGCAAACAAATCTGGGGCTCCATCTGTATTTGAGCAGTTGATCAACAGTTTAATATTGTCATGTTTAGTTTGCATTTTCAAAACTGCGTTTAGACACCATCTGCCTTTTACCTCCGTCTCCGAGCATACGCGATAAAGCCAGAATACACACGCATTAGTGCTTAATCACAGTGAAACCAAAATAGATTGTTTTTTTTTTTTACCTTTTCGTATTTATGCTATATGATTTTTTTATTGGGTTTACAACACATCGTGTCAACTTTGTATTTTAGAAAGTGCTAAAGTCATCATTAAGTGTGGACACTTTATGTCACTTGGTGTCAAAGTTGGGGTCAATTATAATTGTAGTTGATAATTAATTACAATTATGACGTAATTATGATTCCAATTGTAATTTAGTTTAGATAATTGACTTTGTAATTGTAATTGTCATGGAAATTCTAAAAAAAAAAACTGTCATTTACAATTTAATTAAAGGCAAAACAGGGAGAACCATGTTAATGTTCTATGGTTCCACATTTTATGAGATTATTTATTAAAGGTTCAGTAATTGTGATTAACTGTAATTGAACTTGAGTAATTGAGAACATCATTGTAATTGACCTTAAGGGGGAAAATAATAATTGTAATGTTAATTGTAATTCTAAAAAAAATGTGGTGACTGTAATCAAAATGTATTTGTAAATGACCATGGATAATTGAATACATAATTGTAATTGAAAAATGTATTGGACCCCAACCCTGCTTGGTGTGGCCTGTGTGCAGTCACATGACTTTTTTGAGAAAATGGTTGAGGACCCCCCACAGGAAGTTACATCACTGAGTACATGAGCCAAATTAATATTTATCTATACTCCACCTGCAACACAACACAACACACACCGATGTCCCTAAAATACATGACCCGCTCGCTCACACACACACACACACACACATTCCCTAGCTTGTTTTACTCAATTAAGATGAATTATAGAGTCGTGTTGGGGCGCAGGGATGAGGGGGCGCTGACTGTGGTGCTACTCAGAGGCACTCAGTCAATGAGTTGGAGAGAAAAGCGGAGTGCTGTGGATATTTTGGTCCCTGTGTCTCACACCCATCAGATTCCTAATGGACCACACGATAAGCAACTTAAGCTACACGTGTCAGCGCCCAGTGCACTAGGAAAGAAAAGGAAAGGAGGTATTAATCCTACAGGAAGGTGAAAAGGAAGTGAGACCAGGCAAGTGTGGGGTGATTGTTTGTGCTAGATGTTGGAAACCTGAAGATAGAGCTGTGTACAAGTCATTACAGAGGTCCCCTCAGAGGCCGAGGCGTGTGCCATCGCTCCTTTTTGTGGGCGTCAGAGATGATTAGATGAGCTTCAGCTCAGTGAATGGATGCTATTGATTTCCCCACCTTGTTAGATGGGACACCTCTGAGCATGATGAGCTTAAGACATGACGGAATACCGAATCACACATTCTCAATTGTCTCTTCTCCTCAGCTCTCTCACATCTTCACACCTATTAAAGCAGTCAGGTAGTTTCACTGTTTAGTGCACTTTTCCCTTCCTGCTGCTGCTGCTGCTGCTGCTGTTTTCTTGCTTTTTTTTTTTATTTGCTTAACTGAAGCTTTCCAATGCCGCCAAAGCTATTAAAATGAATAGAGTCAGTATATTGTATAATGTGCTTGTACTTTAGGAGTAGTTTAGCTCTATATGTTGCTATATCTCATGGACGGGAGAACAAGCAGACAAGCTGTGCTGGATAGTTAGACGAGGATTTGTTGTTATTCTTCAAACGTGCAGAGAATGACAGAGTTCTCCAGGATCAGAGCGAGCCCACGTGTTGGAAACCAATCAGTGATGTGATAAAGAGTTGAGAAGTCATTTATAGTGCTGGAAACATGAACACACGTGCAGAGGAACTATTTTATAGTTAGTAATAGGGTGGATTTGCATGTCACGATACAACTTTTTCACTTCCGACACGATACCGATAGTGCAGCCTTGAGTATTGGCCGATACCAATACCGATTTGATACAATGTCAGCACGAGTCATACATATTTTATGACTTATTTTGTAGTGTGGAATGTAAGAAAAGGATTGATCAAGTGATGTTATTCAAACAGAGAACAATAGTCAGCAACAGTAGGTATGAGAAAAACTGACCCATTTATTATTAACCAATTGGTTTCATACATTTAAACCTTCAACATAATATCTACAGTATTCTACAATTTAATAAACATAATATAATATATATCTGAGATATGAGATGCAGTTCGATAAAATCCGATAGTTGTTTTCTGGCCGATATCCGATATCAATATCAGATTGGGACACCCCTAGTAATAGGGTGGATTTGCATGTCACAATACAATACATCCCGATACTAAACAATACGATATACTCAATGATATATCGCAATATCAATAATTACAAATTTTGCTTTTACAAGTACAAAAAGTATGATTACAATTTATTTCATTTTTTTTTTTTTTTTACTTTCAAAAAAAAGTAAATGGTAACTAACTGTAATTCAAGTACCAATATCAAAAACAAGTGGTATATTTATTAAACTGTCAAATTACATTTTATTAAAAAACAACAAATTCTGATTCATTTCATTATTTCTTTATTTTATTTTTTAAGTATCCACATACATCTTTAAAAGATGTGTTTAATGAAAATAAAATTAACCTCCAAGCTAAAATGCATTGAGGAGTGAGGTAGTTTAACAAGGCCTGATGTGTTTCACCAACTGTGTTTCCATTACCCTTAGAAATGCGCAAAATCTAAATAGCGCAAAAAAAATCTCGTAATGGAAACTCGAGAAAAAAAAGACACTCAAATATCACGAAAAAAGTTTTGCGTTTCGATATTGAAATGTGTCGCTGAAGACTTTTCTGCAAATGCAAGTCACAGAGTGTGACGTACCTGATCACATGACCGCTTCTTTCCGAGTAAACATAGTGTGGTACGTGTGAACAGAAGAGGAGACCGGGACATTTCTGAGCATTGTACTTCAATTATTACTGCCATGTTAGACGTGAAACAACAGATGAATATACAGTGTTATAAGGAGGTTCTGAGCGTCCATTTTCCTTCAGTGAAGTCTCGTAGGACGAGATTTCACAGGAGTTACGAGGCACCTGCACAAAACAACCTTCAGTGGTAACACGTTGTCAACATTTCAAATCTGTAATGAAACCCAGCTAGTGACGTTTACATGCTATACCTTTGTTAGCGCAATTTCACGGTTTTCTTGTTAAAAAACATGATTAAAATAAATCAATTTGAAAATTCTTTGGATCGATACGATAAGCGCGCGGTGAAATCGGGATATATCGATATATCGCAGAATAGACTTTTTCTTACACCCTTACTAATGGTTATCTTTTCTCTGAGCAGGGAGAAGTGCAACGTGATGCGGCCTTTGACACAAAGATTTTCCTGTAGTTAAAACTGCAATGCATCACAACTGTTGGGTTTGATAATAGAAAAATCAAAGTCTCTATAAGAATATTGAATTTCATTAATGGGCTTTGGTTTGCTTCAGAGCTCATAATGCATTGGTTTCCAGCATGAATTGTTCTTCATGCATTATGTGCACAGGCTACACAGACAGCATCTCATTGTAGTCACGTCTGTCATTTGTTGTTTGGTGTTTTGTCATCCACTGCCATGTTAACTATCCGCACAGCCGCAGCCGCATTGTGCTGCTTAAGACGCATTTTTAGATATTAACAAAACTGCATAAATCTGACACGGTCGCTGTTATCTCAAACCTGCACACTCACCTGTGATTACTGCAACACACACGCACACACACACACACACGCATACACACAAAATAAAGCTTCTTTATTGCTGTAAAATTGGACCTTGTGAAGCCAGTGGAGCTGCAAATATTGCAAATTGTTGGAAAAAAATACTTTTGTGTTTTCAGACAGACATTGTGATTCCCAACTGGCCGCCGCCATATGAGGGTCAGGCTGCTCTTATTTTATGGTTTCCACCGCAGGTTGGTAATTGAAGATAAGTGGCGCTGCCCTTTTGGCCCAAAGTACCAGAAATGTTGAATCACAGGAGAAATCACAAGGAAGAATTGAGAAAAGTTTTAAAACTGATAAAGTGTAAGACACATTGTCAATTGTCTCTTCTCTATGTATGTTTCTTATCATAAACGTATTAATTGATAGCCTCAATTATAATCTAAAACCTGGTAAATGCATTTTTTAAAAATGGTAGTTATAACTTCTATTTTTTTTGTCTTTTAAAGTTAAATTACACAAATGCACAGCGTTCATTGATAACATTGAGTTTAAAGCAATGTATTTAAAATTTTAATTCAGAGCAGAAATATAAGAATATATACTGTACACATTGTAATTACATTCATTATACATGAATATAGATCAAAATAAATAATTGGCAAAATTAAAACCAGAACCTGTGCAGCTTATCAGGTCACGGTCATAAACAGACCCATAAAGGAAATGGGTAAACTGATGACGAAATACTATCGATAGAAAATATTAAAAATGCTGAGCTGTCACAGACGCTTTTCTCCCGCTATGAACTTTACGTTCAGGATTTCTCTGTTTTTATCAGAAATATGACTGTTTATCTCTTACTTTTCATAAGCACGAAAAGTGAGTTTTGGATTTGCGTTCAGCATCATCTCTAAATAAGTGATTCTCCTTAAGTAGAGATGGTCTCTAATTCATGAAACTTAATTCACCAGAGTTGTTCAAAATGGGTTTCTGTGCATTTTAATTAGGTTTAAAATAACACACTTTTACTGTGATGCACTGCAAAAAGGTTTCACAAGATTAAGTATGTTCTTTATATATTTATATATACAGTATCTTCTTTATATGTATTGGTTAATTGTCTTTGATGTACTCTTCATCTAAATTTAAACGTAAAAGAAGGTATTAAAAGCACTATTATTGTGAGAACCTTTTTATTGTTTGTAGGACCAGCTATTTGGATGGATTCAACATAAGGACACTAAAGAACTAACCTGGCAAGAGCCAGATTGATGTGTAGCCCTCCTTCTAACCCGGGGTTTCCACTGGCTACGTCTCCGCTGCACCACAGCACCGATCCGTTGTTTCTCCGCTGTCCCCCGTCCGGTAATCCTCACCGGTTGCGTTTTGAGTGCGCCACGGTGCATTCTGGTTGGACGACTGTGACATCACGAGACAGAGCAGTTCTCACGATATTTATATAATTGCGCGAGAACGCAGTTAAAGGTATGTGTTATAAACACAACAATAAACAGATAAACAGGTCAGTGTTCTGAACGAAGGAGAACAAGAAGGTTGGTCTCTGGTTTTGTCATAGCCACATATTTTAGCAACAGCCAACAGAGAAGAGATAAAACTGCACCAGTAAAACATGAACTAAATCAAATTTGCTGTAGTTTACAGTGCAGTTACAGTATGAGAGGAATTAATATAGTGAATGTGAATTTGTTTTTACACATTATGACATTTTGGTGATGTATTTACTTGAAATATAATCTGAAGTGTTTTATTTTGAAAAGTAACCAGATATTTTATTGCGGAGTACGTGTTTAACTTCCTGTATAGCTTCATTTGCTCTGTGCCTATTGATGCGTCATGAACAGAATGCTTGAAGCTGATTGGGTGAAGCGCTTGTCCACCACGGTTTGTTTTAGCCAATCACACGGTTACAAATGATGTTGTCATCGGCATGCGCCGCAGAGACTCTGCTACAACAACAGCAAGGCTCCGCTTTGCCGTCTTTACCTTCCAAAAACGCACAAAGCGCCTCTTGTTGTTGCTCTTTCAAAAAGAAAATGCTGGATTTTTCTAAAACTGTGTTTATTGGAGCTTCCACACGTTTATCTTCCTGCTTCTACATCTTTCTATTTTGATTCTGAGCTATGCTAATAGCGGTAGCCCAGCTAGTTCCTCTCCTCGCAACTGCGCATGCGCCAGTTTTGCTTCTGCCTTCGTCACACCCAGATATCCCGCCCTAAACCACAGCACTACGTCATGATTGGTTCTAACCGGTTTGGTTTGGGTTCAAAAGGCAAAGACGGGAGCAGCACAAGATGGATTCTGGTGTTTGTGAACACCAGAATCCATCTTGCAGGCAAGGCTACTAAAGAACAACTCTTTAGTAAAGTGTGTTGATCCATCCAAAGTAGCACTCATCGTCACGACCATTTGTCAAATGAACCACAACAGCATCTCCACAACTCACTGAAGATTTATGGATCCATCGCATTTCATGATGAATGATGAGACATGTTGGTTCATTTTGACCTGAATGGAGAGGACGTGCGAGACATGATGGCTCTCTCACTTTATTGAAACTTCTTCAAGGTGCATCCTTGAGTGGCATCTAGATTTTAATCCCTAAAACTATTAGAAGCTGTTAATGTAATTTGATAATTGAATGCTGACGTCTACACCCTTGTGCACACCTGCTGAAGTATGCCCTGAAATGTCATCAGATTATGTTGTGTTGCGTATGGCATGTGCTCTTTTGTTGGTTGAGTGAACTTTTAAACCAGGGTTGGGGTCGTTTATATTTGTAATAATCCTGAATTACGTTAAGTATGACGTCATTATAACTGTATTTGGGTTTTTCAAAAAGATGTTGAACTTGTAATTCAATTGTTATTGAGTTCAGATAATTCACTTTGTAATTGTAATTGATATGGAAATTCAATAAAAGCTGTCATTTACAATTTAAATAAATACAAAACTGGGTTACACATATGTAGTTAGCAATTATTAAGATATGTTTCATATTAAGTTTACCTGTCAGCTATCTTGAGGATCATTGTACCATTAAATCTTTTTTTATATCTAGAGATATAGTGACAGAAAATAGGCTCAGACTCCCACACCGAAAATATTAATACCAATATTTTCATGAATAACAAAGGCTAACAAGGTAACCAAGAGATGAAATAATAATTGGATGATAGATAATAGTTTTAAGTGTATTTTACAGCTGATTTAAGACATGGGTTAAAACTTACCTGTTATCATAAGAGATGCTAACAGAAAGCTAACACAAGAGGAATGTTAAGTTTTATGGGGTTATTATAATTTAATTGCATATGACTTTCTGGGGAAAAATATCAATTCTAATTCTAATTGGAAAAAATGCCAGTCACCATATTTGCAATTTAGTACATGAATAATTGAAAGATGTAATTGAGCCCAACCCTAATTTAAACTCTTCATATGGCATTTTGAAAGCCTGTCAAACAGTATTGTAGATGCTGGCATACAGTAGGTGATTTATCACACAATCTTCAGTCTAGTTGTTTTTCTTGAAGCAGCCATATTTCTGGATATGCCCAGTTTGTTTGTCACTTTCACACATTCTACCTGTTTTCACATCAATGCAGCTGAGCTCATCTATCCAGTCTACAAGCAGTGCTCTTCTGTTGCTTGTTTATCCTTAAATAATCAATACAGCTCATATGAATCCAGGTCATCTTTGCTCCTATCGCCAATCCGTCTCTGCCTCTCTCTGCTCCGTCTGTATCAATCTCTGTCTCTCCTTCACTTGCGCTCTCGATCCATTTTTATCATCTTCTTTGCGCTACTATGGTCTTGTCTCCTTGTTCTTCATCTGTCTTTACATCCTGTCCTTTTTCTGGTGGCCTCCGCTTGAAAAACGACCTTACCCATCTGGATGGAGGCTCCGTGGCCTTTGCACCATTAGTCAGTCATGTGGCAGGGTATTAAAAATTAATGATAGGACCCTGGTCAGAATTAGTTAAGGCTCGTCTTCCTCCATTTCACATGAACTCTATCTGCTCAAAATGGTTCAAGAGACTGAAAGTTAAAAAGTTTGAATGTTGAAGAATGTTTGGATGTTTTTCCCTTGCCCTAAGTCTTTGTGCATTTGTGTGTTTGCGACTGTGAGTGTTTGTCCTTGAATGTGTGTATACTGCCTGCAGACCTATTTGCCAGGTGCTGTCCTGTGTCGAGCAGTGTGTTTGAGAGGCTTGTCGAGGTAAAGCTCCTGTCAATGCCTGGCCAGAGGGAGGGTGCTGATGAAAGCCCTCTTCATCATCCTAATGGGATACGCAAACCTCCTAACCAGCACTGTAGCCGAGGAGAAACACACGTTACAAAAATGAAAGATGGAGAGCAGAGAAGAAAGACTGTGAGGGCCTACATACAGATACACAGTGGAAAACTTACACAAAATTGAGGATCAGTGCAAAGGTGCAATGCAAACAATACAATGCAGCTGGAAGCACAGTTGTGACTGTCAGCTGCTCTGAGTTTGTGAGAGGTTCAGTGGGACAGAGCCATCAGGATCTGGGACAGAGAGTTAATGCCCTGCTGTTGACTGGGACCATAGCCATGTATCCCTTCCTGCCACTGGCATAGAACCAGAGCAGTGGGAACATTTGAATTTAACAAGTAAAGAAAAACACTGAGAAAGAAAGTTAGACAATATACTCAAATAGAATAAAATGTTTATTTACCTATATTTTAAAGCAGGTATTATTATTATGAGCCATTATGTCCAACAGTTGTCAAATTCTGTTCTGGAATTGATATACACTTACACTTGAACGCAATCCAATAAATCATGTTACAGCTAAGTCGCTCAAATTTGATGACATGCGGATAAAAATCCTTAAAGCACGGGTTACCCATTTCTAACATGTTTTTCAGCTACTAATTCAGCTATATGAAGTTACTTTTCAAAGATTTAGTCCACATCATTGTCTCCTCTGGACTTGGATAAGCAGCAGTTTCTGCTACATCCACCTGTGACAGTGTTTAATTTAGCTTTTGTCAAAGTCTTGGCTGTTTTGAGTTATTTGCACAATCTGAAAGTGTGGATTCTTACGCTTACCAATGGCACCACGCACGCGCATAGAAATCAAATCATTGTTGAAGAAGAAATGGCCATTTGAATGTTGTCACAAGGAAGAAAAGGGTCTTCAAAGATCTTGAAGTTAATGTCACCTCAGAGCAGCCAGCTGAGGGGGCAGAATTTGCAATACTTTGCATTAACCCAAACTCCCAGCAATGGTTGTGAATAGCTGTTTCAGCCGTTTTAATGTAATTTATCCACAATTAATATCAAACAGATGATATCAGGAGTCTCTGCAGTGGTTCAAGTTCTTTAAAATGTCTCTGAATGAATGGCAGCATGAATGATTAATTTCTGCAATGCCATGCCAATTCCTATATTCAATTATTTACTTATCAGTTTGTTGCTGACTAGTACTCCAAAGTAAACTTATTTTAAAAATATCAGAAGGATAGTTCATAAATCTCTTAGAATTGTGTTTTGGTTTAATATGAAGGTATTAATAATGTTTTTTTTATTTGTTATTACCCCAGGAAATTAAATGTTCTATATTTTGCTTACACAGATAGAAGGAAACTTTTATAATGCTACATAGGTGGTTTTAGCAAGATCGTGAGTCTTTGCGTTGCAATGCAATTTATTTGAAGCTGTGGATTAAAGTCTTGGTCTACTGCAGGGACAGAAGGGTAGGAGAAGAAGATCAGGAATGAGTCTCTCATCATTATTGTCACGGTGTTCCACACTCTGGGCACATCAGTCTGTGGTGGCCCCCGGGGCGTCTGGGGGGTGACTGTCTGCCCCTCCGTCGGTCTATCCATCTTCACCCCCTTATAGTTTACACACACTAAAGCAAGTTTGAGTTTTATTCCTCTGGCCCTTATGGTGATGCTGCTTTTAGTTGTTATGCTGCAAAGAAGTGGAACAAACTGCCAGCGGAGCTGAAGTCAGCATCCAATGTGAACATTTTTAAATCAAAGTTAAAGGCACTTTTTTTCTCTACTGCGTATGATTGAGAGAGAGATTTTTTGTCATGTTGTTGATGTCATGATGATTTTACTGATGATTTTAATTGATTTTACTGATGATTTTAAATGTTCTTATTGATTTTAAACAAATGAATGTTTTATCATGTAAAGCACATTGAGTTGCCTTGAGTATGAAATGCGCTATACAAATAAATTTGCCTTGCCTTGCCTTATATCTGCTCCATCTGTTACCCTTCACCCTGATTTTTTTAGCCAAGGACAAGTTATCGCATCTACAGTAAAAGGCAGTGACAAAATGTTGAAAATGCAGAAAACTCAGCCTAATGTGTTGTGACTCATGACGCTAGAGACGTAACCATTGTTTTAACTTGTAACAGAAAGACTACATGGCTATGGCTATCCTCGTCCCCAGTATTCTTATTTTGCGGTGCAGTGTAACCATGTTTTTCTGTTTCACAACCTGTTATCACAAAGAGATAGTCACAGAAGGAAAACTTGGCTTGCCCAAAAGCAATCATCTTTGCAATGCTTGTGCTTTTGTTATTACTTTTATGTTTTGGTGCTGCATTGCTGTGATTTTCCTAAGCAGTCAAATTGTGTTGTTTGCTTTGCCTCCTTTTTTTTAAAGTTTCTTTTTTGGTTTAAAAGGCTGGGGGTTGGAAAACAGCTTCTAATATAAGTGCCTTTTTAACCAGAAGGAGAACTGTCATGACAAGGACATAGAAAAAGTTGTCCACGTACAGTAAAGCAGTGCACACATAGTGATTTTGTTTTTATCTGTTACATACCCCCACACATGAAGATAATAAATCAGCCACAGAACAATTTTGATCGTACTGTGTGTGGTTTGCTAAGATAACTTCAATATAGCACATCACACACATAGCAACTCTGTCCCAACACCGAGTTTCCTCCAAGCCAGAAATCTTGCGTGATCAAACGAGATGAAACAACATGACTCAGTGCTGCATTCAAAGCAACTCTGGATTTTCTGGCACTTTACTTGAAAGAGTGACTTAGAATGCCACCTGAAGTTTCTAAAGTTGAGGGAAAAAAATCTAATATTATACCGGACAGCCAGGTTTGAGATATTTCTACTAAGGCTGTACAATTAATTCAAATTTGATTATTATTTTGATTATTACACTCAACGATTACAAAAACAAAAGAAATTTCAATTATACATATGTTTTATTTGCTAAATAAAACAAACTTCCACAATTTAGGTTATCTCCAAAGAATAAAAATGATAATGAATACTAACTTTAAGTTGTTTAATGCATACGCATGCAAGCTAAAGCTAGCCTTCAGGTCAACACGAGGAAAGTAGTTGCTAGTGGTTTTAGAACATGGCAGGAGAAACGCAACAAAAGGGCTTAGTAAACAAGTGGCAAGTGAAATTCTCTAATATGAGAACACTTTGGGTTTGATGATGGAGACTGAGAGCACAGACACATCACGTGCAAGAAGCGTTTTGTTTTGTGAACATACTTGATTTTTGGTATTTGAAGGATTTATTTATGTTTAAAGAATATGTTTTTCATTGTTTTGTACCCAAAACAAAAAAGAAACGTTTTGGTTTACAAATAATCATTTGAATAATCATGTATGGCTAATATAATTGTGATTGTTATTTTTTCTATAGTTAAGCAGCCCTAATTTCCACGCGCTGCTGAGCTCGGAAATTAGCATTTTCAACACCATTACGTGTTCTTAGGCTAACGTTCACTCTGTTGGTCATAAGGCACAAATAGGATTTTTTTTTTTAAATCTAATGTTTTTCTATGCTTGTTCATGTTACACATTAAATGCATCTTCTATCAGTTGAGAGCATGAATGGAATGAGACCCTGAAATCACCCGCATGTGCAAAAGAGGTCCTCAGGTACTCCATGTGCGTGCAGACACGCACTGTGTTTGCACGCACATGGAGTGTGCCACCGAAAATATGTATAATATAATAAATATTTCTTCATTCTAAGACCTCACTCTCTTTCCCGCACGGTCCTTCTGAGATGCAGAATTATAACGTACAGGTCGGATAGAATGCGACCTGGCCATTCAGACAGCAGTCATCAGATACGTATCATATTTAGGAACACACATGTAAGTGGCCTGGGTCGAATTTCAAAAAAATAGATTTCTGCTGTTCCAACTGTCTTTCACAGATCGGATACAGGTCGTTTATCAGCAAAAAATTGGATTTGAGTCGCATTTGCCTACACTCTGAACATAGCCATAGTCAGCTTGTTTCTTGAGTCGGGAGTCGTCGGCTATCCCCACACACACACAGGAGTTTTGGTCGTTAATATTGAACAGGTTTAATATTTACAATTGTCGGCTCTGACCCGTCTCAGAGCCAATTATCGGGACAAATTTACTCTCAACCATCCTCAGACGACGGGATAATATTATAGGATAATCTTACGAAACATAAAATAATCTGGCTTTTGCCATCCGTGGTCTGAATGTGATGAAATTGTGACAAAAACAAGTGTGTTAAGCGTTTTGGATCGTCTACCCTTTTTGTTGTCGGTTTAATCTGGGTGCCTGAGTCTGCTGTGGTAAGAGTGTTTCATTAGGATGATAGGACCATATGTGAAAGGAGTGTGGAAAAGATTGAATAGATAAAAAGGGCATTAACTCCTGCACAGGACTTATTTTGTCTGCACTTCTCAGAATAAGGAGATTTGATCTCAGCTCTGTCTTCTCCCTCTTCATTTGTCTTCTCCTGTTATCACGACATCACCTCTCATCATCAATTACCTCCAATAATGATCTTCTGCCTATTAGTGCGCTGATCTTTACTGTCTGTCTGCCTTTTTGGTCCATCCATCTCTCAACAGTTCTTTAAAAATACATTTCTTGTTTTAAATGCTTTCCCTCACAATGTTTTAGGTTTGAGTCATATTCACATTTATTAATAATTTTGCACAAATACATGTAGCTTTTAGGGATATTTATGTATCTTTCAGTTTATGCTGTATGCATTATTAAAACAAGCTTTCGTCATTTAAAAATCACACACTACTGTGAAATTTGACGATGCTTTAAAGCTATATCTGTCACGCACACATGCACAGAGGCTATCCCACAGCACGTGCCTTGTTATGTACAACATGTCCAGGGATTTCTCTGATGCAAGGGGATGCAAGGAACCAACAGAGTGACGCCAACCCTTTTTTGTTTGTGTCAATGTAATGGTGTGTGTGTGTGTGTGTGTTTTATGGTCCAAGTGTTTTCACCTCTTGACGACTTGGGGTTTTTGTTTTTAACCCCAAAGTGCACAAACTGTTCATTTACTTAGAGAGTCAGTCTTTTCTGTCTAGTCTGGGTGTGTGTTTGTGTGCGTTTGTGAAAAACCGGGCTTATCTTTCTCATCTGATCATTAGCATGACGGAGTCGTTCTCCTGCCAAAGCAGTTAGTCACAAGAGTCAGGCCTTGTCACAACACATTACAGCTGTAGGAATTTCTGATAACACAAGCAATCATTGTCACCATAACCAATGTCCTGAGCTCCGTACATACATACACACACACACACACACACACACACATACACACACGAACCATTAAGGAGTTTGATTTTCATTTGGAGAGTTTTTTGTTTTTGCTTTATTTCTCTACCTTTTTTTTATTTTTCATTGGATGTTTCCTCCTAACTTCCTGCATGTGTTACCCTTTATAATGGACACCCTTTTTAACCGTCCTATTATCCTCAAACATGACTAACACATTTTGCCCTTGGGGTCAGTCTGACCTCTGGTATTTGCCTCCAGAAAATAATTTTCAGAACATTGTTGACCAAGTTTTTGTGACAGGCACTTTGTTTATTTGTTGAATACATAAATAACCCTTTGATAATGAAATCTTGTTCCCTAGCGCCACCATCAGGCCACACTTTTTAAATTAGAATGAATTTATCTTGAATAGTTTTCATCCAAATATTTTCAAATTGACTGTCAACATTGGCCATGTTTACATGGGAACTTTAATTAATCTTTAACGCAGAATAAAAGTTAATTCCTCTTTAAACTGACCGTGTAAACACTTAATTCCTCATGCTATTTTAATTCCGAATTAAACCTAAATCCGAGCTGGTTTATTCCGATTTTTAATTCTGAATTAGATAATTCCTCTTCCTTGTAAACACTTAACTTGCTTAAAGTCGCTTTAAGTTAATTGGGGTCGTTCTGCGCTTGCGCGACTTGCGGCAATAACGCGCTGGTGACGACATAATTCAAGATGGCGGCGGCCCCGACTCCAGCCGAAATGAGTGGATGGACGGAGGCATAAACATACGCACATTAACACGGACACACACAGACGGAACGGCTTCATCGGACAAGTGATACTTAGACCCGGAGATGGAGTAAATGCGTCCCCATACTGCTGCACAGCTATTATCTTTACCAGGGAGCAACTATTTATTCCTGGTGATTGTTTTCCAGTGTTTTACTGTTTGTGGTGTGTTTATCCTGATAGACGTGATACGTCACGTTCGCCCCCTGACCAATCAGAGCCTTTCCAACCCCCCAGACCTAAGCGGAGTTTAATAAAGCCGAATATACGTGTTTCCATGTAAACCTCAATTCGGGAATTACTATTTCTGTGTAAACACGAAGCAGAACACTTTAAGTCTGAATGATTTAATTCAGAATAACTAATTCCAAATTTAAAAAAAAAAATCATGTAACCGTTGCCATTAATGACCACAAGAGTATAAACTCTATTGGTTGTGGTGATGATATGACCTTTCCTGCAGCGCCACCATCAGAGATGTAAGGTCATATATGGGTTACACACAGATAGTTTTACACAGCTAAAACAGCTTGGGGTCAAAAACACCAATGTCTGCGATATGTGTTCAGCACATTGAAAAAAATGTCATCATGATAATTGTATGCTTAATCAATTGCACCCATCAAATTAGGAAAAGTAAAATATGAAGCAAAAGGAAAAAATACAATTTTTTGAATGAGAAACTTTGCATGGGGTCAAATTAAGGATAATAGGAGGGTTAATGGATGCCATTGTTTACCCCAACCTTACCTTGTATTAGCTAAGTTGCATGTTCATGCACTCCATCTGTTTATTTTCTAATCCTCTGTCTCTCTTTGCTTATGGTTTTTCTTTTACACGTACAGATGTTTGTATTCCACACGTCTCCCCTGCTTCGAAACTCAGCTACCGTTCTCCCCTCCTGTCAATATCACATACTCAGGGTGTTTGATGTGATTTATACAACTCTGATTTGCTCGTCTTCCTGTCTCGAGTGTGATGAGTTGTCATGCCAACACATAAAAAACACATGTTTTGACACATTTTGCTAATTTGTTTTGCAATTTTTTCAATTGAACACGTTGCAATGTCGTAAAAAAAAATATATTTACCTTGAAAACGTTTTTTTTCTATTGTTGGTGCATTGCTGGTGCATGCTGATGTGATTATAGACTTTAAGCCAAATAATTGGGAACTGTGGCAACCTTGACTGTTGGTTGGTACAACAATCTCAAGTGTTTGTCTGAAGAACATGTAATTTGAGTGTGACACCGTTTTTAACGTAATCGCCGACTCGAGTGGACTTACTAGTTTGTGTCTTTTAAAGTTTGCGTGAGTGTGAGGTCATGTGTGCAACCACACCCGTGTGAGCAAAAGAAAGAAAGAGAATAATTGGTGTAAAGGAGCCAGAGCTTTAATTTACCTGAAAGGCAAGAGCTGTCTTGACTTAAGGAGCAATCATCAGCATTGGCTGGCATTTCACAGCAATCCCTCTTACACACAATTATACATTAGAAACAGGCTGTGTAGTACATGTATTAGTCATCAAAGGCACATCCTTTATAGCAGTGTTTTTCAACCTTTTTTGAGCCAAGGTACATCTTTTCATTGAAAATCCCAAGGCACACCCACACACAATGTTAAAAAATGTAACTTTATAGCCTTTATTTACAATATACAGTGCAGTCGTTCCAATCAAAGTGTCTTGAATAGAAATCAAATAAACACAAAGAAAAATGATGAGCTTTCATATTTCTTCTTTCTAATAAAAAGTGGAATTAACAATCTTTGTGTTTTTAATAGGAATCAAATGAAGAACAATAAAATCTATTGTGATTTTTTTATCTTCATTTTTGCAAATAAAAAAGTGTAATTAACAATATGCAGTCATTCTTATCAAAGTGTCTTGAATACAAATATAAAACAAAACATTGAATATGATTAGAAATACAATTGAACTGTATTCTGGTAAATATTGTTTTGTTTTATGTAATGTATTTTTTTTAATGTTTATAATTTTATATTATATATATAATATATATATATATAGACATATTCTTATTAGTAAATATATTTATAATAAATAGATATAAAAATATTTTTTGCATGTTAAACGTTAAGAGCGTTGGTTTTCAATTTTTTTTTTAAAACAATTAGATGAAATTTAATAATTTGACGATCTCTCATGGTGTTTATAGTGAAACTCGTGTTGTTTGTATGTCAAATTGTTGCATTTTATCATAGCAATTCTCAACTGGTGGGTCGGGACCCAAAAGTGGGTCGCGGCCACTCATCAAAAATCAATACAATTAAGAAAGATAAATAAAAATGCATGTTGCACAAGAAAATATATAGATTCATGTTTAAGAAAAATAAAAAAGATTATACTGTACATGTGTGTTTTCAACAGATATTTTTGAAAAAACTAAATTTGGTTGGTTGAATTCCAAAAAAAACAAATGTGGGTCTCGGGGTGAGACCAGTTGAGGACCCCTGTTTTATCGCATACAATTCCAACAATGAAAGCTGAAGATGCACAAAAACATTCTACAATCTCTAGTTATGATGCTACATTTGCTGTTTGTGATGTCACTTTAAGTGTGTTTATATTTGTGTGTGTGGGAAAAAAAAAGCTCATCAGATTAAGGAGGACAGAAGGGTGACGTGGTTGTTTGAGTGTTGTGGAAGTTAGAAGAAGGTAGACTGAGGGTGTGCAGTGGGGGTGGGGGTCCTGTGACCCCTGCTAGCACCGATGGTACTATAGTGGGACGAAGGCAGACAAACAGAGTTGGGGAGGGCGGGTAATTACAGGGGCCGAGCAAGGAGAGGCCTGTAATCAGCCTGCCCTCAGGAAGGAATGCAGCTCATCTTCTCGTGTAATCACGGACGTTTAAACATCCCCAGCTTCCAAACACTCGTCCCACTGTAGCACTCTGTCACCTATTCACCAGACACTCACACACCGTCACGCAGAGAGACGTTAGCTGACACAAAGACACATATTTTCAACAAGATTTTACCAAAAAAAAAAAGAAAGGAAGGGATGTTGCCAATCAAAAAAAATTCAAGAGACACTTTAGAGACAGCGGGGCCACAAAAATGTGACTGAGGGCCAGGTTATTACATTCATGTCATCATTTAGAATAATGAACATTAATACAAGAAAAAAACAGGGTTTGTTTGCTTTTGTGGTCGTTTTGTATATTTTTGTAATCATCTTATGTTGTTTTTGGAGTAATTTTGTTTATTTTTGTTGTTGTTTTACTTGTGTTTTTCTTTTATATTTGTTATCTCGTGTTTTTGAAGTCTTTTGTGTATTTTTTTTGTCATTTTGTATTTCATTATGAATTTGTGTTTTTGTCGTGTTGTGTGTTTGGGAGTCAATGTGTGTATTTTGGTTTTTATTTGTGTATTTGGAGACATTTTATGTGTTTTGTTGTGGTTTTGTATAGTTTTCTGTACTACTGTGTACCTTTGTTGTCTTTTTGTATGCTTTTCCCTCACTTTGTGGGGTTTTGGAGTCAATGTGTGTAATAGGAGTCATTATTTTGTTTATTTTTCATTTTTTCTAAAGTTTTTCGGTTATTTTTCAGTATTTTTGTGGTCATCCTCTGAGTTATTGGCGTAAATATTGGGTATTTTTCTGTCATGTTGTGTTTTCTTAAGCCATCTTGTCTGCTTTTCGACCGTGTGGGGATGTGTTTGTGTCTGTGTGGGTCCATTTGTGAACAAGTACGTGTGTTAATGGCCGTGTAGACTGCTGGCCTCCAGAGAAGGCAGCGCCATGTGAATACCCACCATGGCAACCGGCCACTCCGGGTAGATTTGTGGAACTCTCATCAAGCAGCTGCTCACTGATGGAGCAGACAAGCTGTGGCGCCTTACTCTCAACACATACACACACTTATGCCTACGCAAACACACAAAAACACACACACGCTCAAAGCCAAACAGTCCAATACTGTAAGTGTGTGACCTCCAAGTAATATTGTGACATTGGTCTGTAATTTTGGGATGATCATAGGGGAACCAGCATTGTTTCACCCAGTCTCTCTTTCTCTCTCTCTCTCTCTCTCGTCCTCCCTCTCTCTCTCCACCTGAGTGATTGATAGTTGTGCTTGTGTTGGCCTGTGTTCCCATGCAGTAGGTGGTCTTGGGGGCAAACGTAAACAGTTTAGGGACGGAGCTCAATGGGCTGTGATTAATGAGCTCTATAGGGGGTGGCGCCCCCTAGCTGTGACGGAGTCTACTTGCAGTCGTGCTATGGCCTTCAACCCCCCCACCCCCCACCCCTCCCCCCCAACAACCTCCCTCCCCCTCCCCATTCTGTCTTCAAAGACACCAGTAGCAGCATTGGGCTCACAGCTACAACACGACTGCAAATCCTCTTAGCGCTCCCACACTTCAAGTCACACACACACACACACACAGAATCTCACAGAGTCTGTTGCACATGCAGAAGGTAAATATAACCTTGGTTTGTTATAAACACGCCCACCTACACCTCTGACACACATAAACCTTAAAAGTTCCCCTAAGTCAACGTGAAGAGCTCTTTAATAGCTCTAGTCGTTCTCCACTGATTGCCTTTGACCTTTTATTTACTTTGCGTAAGCATGTAGTGACATATGTAACTAGGGATGTAACGATTCACTCAACTCCCGATACGATTCAATTCACGATACTGGGTTCACGATGTGATTCTCTCATGATTTATTTTACAAAATGAGACTGTAGACAAATAAAGACTGAAAAATATATATTTTTTTCTCTTTCAAAAAAAAAACTAACAATACTGTACTATTTTCTATTATTGTGAAAATAATCCCTAGATAAACTATGCAAAACAATGCAATTTAATTAAAAATAAATCCTGAATGAAATAGATAAAGAAATGGTACAAATGAAGATAAGCCTGTTCATTTAAACTCTGGTTCTACAGTAAACTATGCAAAACTACATAATAGTTCCTTTTCTTTTTAAAAGTGAAAGTGAAAATGTATTTTGTGCCTTAACAATTGGACTTTAAAACAAATCCCATATCAAAGAAATAATATTAATAAAGAAACTATGGCTTTCATTCTCTCTCTTGTTCCTCCCTTTCCTCTCTGTGCCTCTCTTACCTTGGATTTCACATGTTCTTTCTTTCTCACCTCTTTCATTTTGTCTTGGGGAAGCCAAAATGCTTCCACACTTCTGATTTAAAACACGGTAGTGCGTCCTGAATTAAAAAATAAAAAACTACGGTTCAATTTGAGAGTATCGATGTGAGCCGTGACACCTTTGAATTGATTTTTAACTGCCTCACGATTAATCTTTACCAGTGTTGGGAATGTTATTTTAAAAAAGTAATTAGTTATAGTTACTCACTACTTGTTCCAAAAAGTAACTGAGTTGGTAATTGAATCACTCTATAATAAAAGTAACTCATTACCAAGGGAAGTAACTATTTGCGTTACTGTTAAAAGAAAAGAAAAAGTTGCTATATGTCAAATAATTCAGATTTTTTAGATGCGTGTGTCGTCGTGAGGTGCTTCATTAAATTTGAGTTGCTTACAACGGATGTCGACAAAGTCTTCACTCCTGGACATAATGAACACTTCACATGCACGTTCTTGCCTTTGACCACAATTAATTTAAAGTAGTGTTTGTATCGTCACCTTAAAAATGATAACTTTTCATCAGACTGCTCCACGCTCGCCTTCTCTGCTGATTTATCACATCTATAGTGGCCGTGTGTGTGACACATGTGCTGGCACATTTGTAAAAACACTGGCTCTGATTGGCTACCATGAAACATGACGCCGCCTTAGCCAATCATAATCGCTCACCTTGTTTTTAACCCACCTCCTCACTACAGCTGCGTATGAAGCCAGAGGTGCTTTCGGATCACAGTTTATTCAATCAATGCATGTGACGCACCGCATTTAACGTTCAGTAATGTTAACGGCGTTGTAACGGCATAAAAAGTATCTAGTTAGATTATACCGTTACTGAAAAAAAAAACGCTGTTACCAAACGCCGTTATTTCAAACGCCGTTATTCCAAACACTGATCTTTACATCTCTAAATGTAACCTATTTACAGCAGTGTGTGTGTGTGTGTGTGTGTGTGTGTGTGTGTGTGTGTGTGTGTGTGTGTGTGTGTGTGTGTGTGTGTGTGTGTGTGTGTGTGTGTGTGTGTGTGTGTGTGTGTGTGTGTGTGTGTGTGTGTGTGTGTGTGTGTGTGTGTGTGTGTGTGTGTGTGTGTGTGTGTGTCTGAGAGGACTGAATATGTGTTATTAAAACACCAAAGGCTCAGTCTTTTGAAAAGGGTACATTTTGTTTTCAATTGTAGGGTTGTAAGGCTACACACCTTGACATTATGAGCGTGGGATAACACTAAAGGAGGCAAATGTGGATGGGAGGGCATTGAAAGCCTCCTCATTAGCGGTGTCTATTTGTCTGCATCGTGTCCCCAGGCGTGCGCTCTTCCCCTCCTTCCACACAGACCTGATGGAAGGACAAGTGAGGCCTTGCTGTCACTTCCCATTTCCATCACCGGCGTGGCCTTCTCCTTCTGCCAATCAGCTTTGCTGGCCTCCCGTCACCCTTCTTCTCTCATCCTCTCTTCCTCTTCCTGGTGTCACGCGTCTCACACAGGAGTCTGTCTCCCCGACTCCCTTTTTGCACATACACTCCTTGCAGTTAATTAAACACTAACACTCATATTTTGATGAAACAAAATGCTTCACACACCACAGAAATATCTCCTCCACAGGTGTCCCACTACTATGTTTAGGCCAATCAAAGGTGTGACAGTCCAAGCTAAAGCTCTAACAAGTTGCTGTTCAGTTACAAACACAACTCCAACGTTTCTATTTGTTACATTTCTTCTCATGTATCAGCCAAAGAAAGCTGATAATCATTTGTAGATGCTGGAGAGAAAGTACAGCAGTATGAAAGATATGACAAACAATAACAGTTTAGGTCAGTGTTTTTCAACCTTGGGGTCGGGAGCCCATGTAGGGTCGCCTGAATTTGTCTAGTAATTGGTTTTCCTATTTTTCAAATACACATCACACACAGTATAAATATCAAATAATTGTATCCTATACTTAAACTTTCAAAAATATAAATGCAGTTCAAATAAAATGCAGTATAAAGATATTTGAGGTGGCGCACTAAGCCTGGCTACACTTTAATAAACAAATGATCAAAGAGTAATTCTAGAAAGAAAAAAAAAATGTCTCTGAGGTCGCCGAACATTTGTGAAACATCATGGTTTAGGTAGTATAGATGGAAAATAAATAAATAAATATATTATTAAAATACATATATTGAAAAACTGTTACCACTAGCATCATTGCTATTCAATTATTATTGTATTATTTGTTATTTAAAGTTTCAGAACCAACAATTTATACAGCCATAACCTTGTATCCAATATTTTAGCACACAAATGCATTTAGTTAAAAAAAAAAAAAAGAAGAAAGAAAAAATAAAACTATTGTTATTTTTAAAGCGTTAACTGAGGATGAGCTGATAACTATTTTTGATTAGCAGTATTTTGGTTTGATCTGACACACACACATGTTAGTTTCATCTGTGACATATTTCAAATAGGGATCATGTTGAATGTACTCAAACCTTTTTGTCAAACAAAATATAAGGAATATTGTACATATTGAGATGCGTTAGATAAATAGATACAGTCATAACATAATGTAACTATCTTGGATTGATATCTTTGGCCACTTCACAGCAGAGGAATATTTTTTTTACTGCAAGCTTTGTCATTTGTTTTAATTAATTTGGCAATTGGCTTTACGAACACAGTTACAGTATGTGAGTTTTCAGGTACCGTCATGTTTAAATGATTTGTTGTTACACTGTGTTTCTGGCTGTGAACAAGTTTCACCTCAGGGACTAAAACGTTTTCCTTTAATCTAAATGTAGGCATGCTTAAAAAGTAACCATGGCAACCCCTAAAGTTTTGGCTGATGTACATCAAGGCAGACAATTCCAAAAAAATGCCTTGATTATGGGCAGGGCTTCTGGAGCAGTTAAGACACGCCCAGTACAATCAAATCTCCAAAGAATGATCCGTTATGCTGACGAGCTACTCAATACTTACTATAGCTCTCTATTCAGAATTATCTCAATCCAACCTACAACAGTGATGTAAGAAGCCACCAAAACGTCACAAACCACCAATTCTCAGCCAATGGGAAGATTTGATTGTAATAGCCCATAAAGGGCAGTCAATCAATTAACAACACTACTTCATACCCAAATACGTACATTGGTTATTAGAAGGAAAATATATTTTATGTGTTTATTTACCAATTTTAGGAGGCCAGTTATTAATTTTCTTTGTGTTATTTTGTGTACTTGTTTTCATGTTCATAGCTTCATGCTGCCTAGTTATGATCAGCCTAGATACTGTATTCCAGCCTAAATGATGTTGTACCATGACTCGCTACCTTGTAAAGCTCATCTTTGACCAAGCATCTCAAACCTTGGTTGAAATAAGCACCTATATGAGATAGATAAATGGACGGAAGGTAACTTTTCGTCCTTGCCTGTCAAGGGAAGACTCACAAAGAGAAGTTTAAAGAATGTTTGTACCTGCTGTTAAAGAATCAGGCTCCATTGACCACAGCAGGAGAACATCTTTAAAGAACTTCCAGGGCTTTCTAGTGTTGTGAGAGATCGAGGACACTGGGGTTGGCGTGCGTCACCGGTAGCAGGAAGTCAGATTTTTGCACTCAATCCCCCTGTTGCTTTACAGCTATTGTAGCAAAAACAAAAATAACGGTGTCTCTGCTAATAAACCAGTGAGGTAATTAAAAATACATGTTCCGGTATGTGTGCTTGTGTGTGTGTGTGTAGTGTAAGAAGTAAAACTCTCCAGTATGCCCTCTGGTTGACTTGTGCTTAGCTTGATCTTAATCTTAACTAATGCACACATACAGTATATACACACGTTCCTTTAGTTTTCTATTGCATAACTACAGATTCTTTCAGATCTCTTCACCTCTTCCTTTCCTCGCTGCTTTCTCTTCTTTCGTTTTATGGGGAATGTTTTCAGGCATGATGGGGCTGAGGTCAATGTGAATATTAATCATGTAATGCAATTGTCCTCTAAGGAAGGCAAGGAGAAATTGTCACCTGCCATCCATCTCTGTCTTCTCTAACTTAATTCTCTGTTTGTCACATGTGGAACATCTACCTTCCTTGGTAAAACTTCAGATATCGGGATAGATGGAATGAGGATGATGTACGTACATAATAATCTGTGTCATTGTTACATAATAGCTACTGATCACTCTATTAACTGGCCTTGTTTCTTCAGTCCCTCACAGCGCTCCATTAATTGACTTCTTGTCCTCGCAGTTGTTTATCCTGAGTGGGCTCGACGACCCAGTTGTGATTCTCTGCTGTGAGCTAGAGCTATAACTGTACTTGTGTGTTTGAATGTCATTTGAAGTTGACTCCAGCGGGAAAAAATGTACTTTAAGTCCAGAAGGCAGGAAAGAAATAAAACTGTCAGCGAGTGCTTGAAGAAAAGCACTCCTGGTCAAATAAGCAACTAAAAAGCAGAAGAGAGGCATTTCATACTGTCCTGTTATTTGTTTTTGACCTTATCGTGTCTTAAAAAAAAAAAAAAAAAAAAAAACTCCTGATCTTCTCAAAGACAACTTGACCCTTTGTCTTTTCTAGTGTTTCTGCATTGTTTGGCTGCTTCAAAGTATTCTTCTTCCTTTGCTTTATTCTCTCATGCTTGCCTTCCCCTCACTTCTGAGTGCAGTGTCGGGGATTGTGAGGGCACTGGAGGGGACAATAATGACTAACTCTGTAAAGGTAATGATAAAGTACAGACGCTTTAGACTCCACTCTGGCTTGAGGCACTGGCACTCAGAAAATTACAGTCATTCATGTGTATGCACGAGAATGAGAGGCAAAAGAAAAGAGGGTGGAGAAAGATGGAGGGCAGAGAGAACAACAGAGGCTTTTTCACAGTCAGGTTGGGACAAAGACAGATGTTTCCGTGGTTCGTTTTCCATTTTGGTTATCATCTCTGTCCTGTACTTGTGGGTACCACAGTGTGCCTTTCCTCTCATTGTGCTTTTCAATATCTCTTGACCCTCTTATTACCTCTGCCCACTCTTTCTCACCCTCTCTGAACGCTGACCTGTTTTCCAGTGTCACCTTTCTTATTTGCTGTCACTCCTACTCTCGGTTACAGTGCACATAAGCTCTACACAACATAAAACAAAGACTCCTTAAGTTACAGTCAAGCTATGCATATGTGACTAATGGTGAGACAATGGACGGCATAAGCATAGGTTGTCATTTTGTGTCTGGGTCATGGGGAGTGTGTTTAGTATTACCCAGCAGCCTGTGTCTCGCTGTCTGTCATTTGGAGTAATAAAAGACTTGCTGTGCAGCTCGTCTTTAAGGCTCCTCCATTCTGCACAAATTGCCAGCTGCTGAGCTCTGATGGATGTTTGTGTGCCGGTCCAAACACAGGTTCCACTTTAAACCCTCAGCTTCACATTCTCAGGAAGAAATAGGGAAGAGGTGGGAGCTGTCTGTCTCTTCTGCCTCTGTCATCCAAAAGTGTTTTAATTAAACTGTGCCTCTGCAGTCCTCAGAAACCCCCCCCCCCACCACCACCACCACACACACACACACACACACATGCACACACTGCACAGACAGGGAGATTTATCCAAATACTCAGGGCTCTCCTCCCATTCCGTCTCCATCTGAACCAGCGTCTACCCATGTTTGTCTTTCTGCTGCCATTCTTTTTCTGCTTTCTCTCTATATCCGTACCTCCTTCCGTCACGCTCCAAGAGTGACAGCCTGTGTTTTCAGCCAATGTTTGAACACCGAGCGATCAATGTCGGACAAAGGGATGGTAGCAGAAGTGAGTGCTGGGGAGGGGAAACACAATTGGTTATTGACAGTGAAAGACTGGAGGCGACAGTTGAGTAAGGAGACAGAGGCATAATGAATAATGCTATTCATAAATATGGTAAGCATCATTTTGAAGTGTGTTAACATCATTTTTGTGTGTTCATACATGTGTACCAACTTGTAGCATTGTACATGTTTAATTGAGGGTAATTAAATTGTGGTTTATACAAGAAAAAAACCTACTGTGTGAGTGTTATTTCTGCTTATATAATACTGTGCAGATTGGCTGTTACTAGTTTTATTCAATTCATCTTTACTCCTTGCATCATTCCAAAAAAGCTACAAGTGTTACCTAATTCTTTTGACACCAAAAGAGCATTAGGGGGATGGCGCAACATGTTCTTTCACATTCTCACAGTCACTTTTACAAAGCTAGGAAACTATGCAAGTTTCAAGTTTTTCTACCAGGCTGTTCACAGTTATAACATCCACTGATCCTGGCAAATACATTCACCTAATAAGGGGAAAGCGTGCAGGAAGCTAGGAGGCTACAGTTCCCACAGGCTTGCTAAAATTGGACGATTTGAGGAGGTGAAAAGCATTGCCTGGTTTGATTAAGATCAATTCTACTTTCGATGTATTAACTCACTCTGTCTCAGTGTATTCCAACGCGTGTAGTTTATAACACGCGTTTTACCCCTCATTATAAAACAAGTCTACTCATCTAATATTTGCCACTAGAGAACATTTTATGTCCCAAACTTTACACAAGTTAATGACTTCATTGTGCGTCACTAATCTCAGTTCAATAAATCTCCGAATGTGAAATGAGGTTTTATCGGCCTGACTAGTCTATCTTGGTTTCTATTGGGACCCTGTGATGTAATAATAGACTTTAATGTCTAAGGAAGTTTTCCAGCACTTCTTTGAATTAATGCCAGGAATAATTAATAAAAATATGATACCAAACTGGGCGCATGGTGGCTTAGTGGTTAGCACGTCCGCCTCACAGAAAGAAGGTCCTGGGTTCAAGCCCTGGGGTGGACTTGGGTCCTTTCTGTGTGGAGTTTGCATGTTCTCCCAGGTACTCCGGCTTCCTCCCACAATCAAAAACATGACTGTTAGGTTGATTGGAGTCTCTAAATTGCCCACAGGAGTGAATGAGAGAGTGAATGTGTTGCCCTGTGATGGACTGGCACAGGGTGTACCCCCGCCCAGCGCCCTATGAGAGCCGGAGATTGGCACCGGCAGACCCCCGTGACCCTGTTAAACGGGAATAAGCGGGTATGAAAATGGATGGATGATAACAAACTTAAAACTAGTGAACTAGTGGTGCTGAGTAAAGTTGCATGTGGGTTGTTGTTATTATATCTGAGGAGCTTTCAGAAGTGCCTATCAGGTACTGGTAATTGCATAAGCAAGAGACAATGGCTTCTTAATATAGTCCTTGAAAATCAATCAACCAGCTCAGACTAAAATAAGAGGATTTGTGTTGTCATCATCTTTTCATCTTTTTCTGCATTTTGTTATTTTATATACTTGTGTACCTCCACCCCTCCATGGCTGCAACATACTGTAAACTGGTATAGAAGATTATTGAACATATCCAAAGGGTGTGTCCCTCATAAATCAGGCTGGAAACGTTGGAAGCTACAGTTCCACGTTAAATGCCAACAACCAAAAACTGAATTCTGACACGTCTAGCACAGAGCTGAACAAGCTGGATCTGGCATGGATGACTGGATAATTGGACTTCAAAGAAAGTAAAGCAGAAGTGAGACCTACCTTTTGTTACTAATTAACTATCTTAGAATTAGACATGTACTGTAAATCACAACTTTAGCCTAAATGTGACAATTCCATTGGTGTTCTTGAGGTCAGAAAACCCATTTTCTTTGTTTGCAATTATATTGTGTACATGTGTATATGTGTGTGGTAAACTGAAGAAGTCTCAAAGCACTTTACAATATCAGCTCATTCACCCATTCACACTAACAATCACACACCAATGGGACTGAGCTGTTATGCAAGATGCTAGTCGACCACTGGAAGCAACTTAAAGTTCAGTGTCTTGCCCAAGGACACTTCGACACATAGAATGGGATAAAACCCCAACCTCTACCACCTGAGCCATGGTCGCCCCAACCAGATTAGACTAAGACACAGCTTAAAACCACACTGTTTGCCATGATGTGTCCTACACAGTGTTAACTTATTTTAATTCATTCACAACTACATGTACGGTAGTATTACTTCTACAAGATATTATCGGTTTATTCTTGGATCAAAAGTTTGTAACATACTGAAAGCCCTCATGAATGCAGGTGAATAAAGAGCATAAAAGATATTGAGTCATTGACAATAACAAGTGGACAATGGCAGAAACAGAAGCTGGCGTACTTGTCCATGGTGGATGAAGGCCCGGCCAGGAGCAGCTGTTGCCCTTTCTGTTCAGCCTGCAGCCACATCCCTGCCAGGCTGAGAGCTCCAAGCGCTGCTGCTTCAGCATCTTTTAGCCTCGCGCGACTCCTCACAGAGGAGGTGATGATATCTCTGTACCTGGCAAAGCTGCCGTTTTTTTTTCCACCGGCTCTCACTCTTGCTTCGTCTTGCTTGTTCTTTTCCTTAATGCCTTGGACAGCATCTGTCAAGAGGAACTGGAGGTGGCAGTGGAGAATCGCTCACTTTCCTGAAATAGCAGTTGGTATTTCTCTAAGTGGCTTCTCTTGTTCTGTGGTTGTAGAATAACTGATCGGGTAGGGCTTGATACATTTTGAAAAGTGATGCTAGGAGATGTTAGTGACGATTTTATGTCATGCAGGTCATAGTGAATCCAGCTAAAAATGTTTTTTTTTAGTGTGATAGTCACTTGTGTCACGCATCATCAGCTTTATATAAACAACAGGGTTTTCAAAAATGTGACGACAGCGTGGTAAAAAGATCGTTTGGTGGTGTGTGCGTGCATGTGCATGAAAGGAAAAATATGTTACATACCAACATTTTTTAAATCTCCTGACTGGAGCTAAGAGTCCCTGCAGTTTACGCTATTCAAATTACTTTCGTAAACAAAACATTATTTTTATTGGAAGGTTTGAGCCATTAAGAGTTTAGGAGAACCTGGAACACTTTAAAGGGTGGGAGTGTGACATTATGAACAACTGTAAAACACAGCATAAAATCATTGAGCATCTCTGGAACAGGAGACTGTACTACATTGAATTCAAATACTCCTGAAATGGAACACTCTAAATCAGGAGTGTTGCATTTTTTATTGCTTATATCAGGTTACAGCATGAGACAAACTATTTTGTCATACATTTTTCTGCAGATTTCTTGCAGGCCATCAGAAAAATCTGTTTTTGCTTAGGTTGGCTTATTCTTTTTTATTAATGTTCTTCTGAACCAATGAGCCATGCTTTATTGTAGGTAGATCACTGAAGCTTCTTCTTCACTGTCAAATAAACCAAGCTAGGATTATCTTCAAAAATGCATTCACTTGCTGTTAGAGCCCGATTATTTAGGCCAATTTTTGCTACCACTGATTTATTGGTTATCGGCAGATACATCGCAGATACATTTTTTAAAACCCCAATATCAGTTTCGGCATCTTTCCTAACAATTCCATATACTTACAGTAGATCATTACTTTAGAGCCCCCAGTCTTTCGTGTGCCATGGTTCACTATCTTTCTGGGCAAAGTTTTCACAGACTAGTGTTAGCCCACTGAGGTTTGGCGGCATAAATACAATCCCCAGTGGAACTGATTTACATAAAAATAAACCATTATTTTTTTAACAATTTTTTCTTTGCGACTCATGCGAGCATTATTTTTCTTTCTGGAAATTGTCAATCATTATTAGGGAAACTTAACCGAGAGGTCAGAAATACTGTGTTGTCCCTGTCAGGAGGATGCTCTCGGCAGCGTTGCCTCTTGGGATGTGTCACATTGAAAATGTCATGGGATAATGTGCGATCAGCAGCACCTATCTGTGGAAGGTCAGCGGCTCAGCTCTCCAGCTGAGAGGTGCAGAGTCCTCCAGAGAGACTGCAGCAGTCGGGGCCTGCAGTAGCCAGACTTGTGAGTGTATGCGAAGTAGGGATGGGCAATATTGACACACACAAAAAATGTATCCCGATAATTTCTTGTATTCATCACGATAACGATAAAAATCAAGATAAATAAAAACTATAAATAAAAAAAAATCACAACTTAGTGTAAACAGGTTCCTTATAAACACAAATAAATCTGAATACGTCAACATTAGACACATTTAAAAAGGCTACAATAACTGCTGACTCAGCTCATGAGCTGATATTTTATGGAATATATTTTATGGAATATATTTGTGCATGTGGATCACTATTAGTGTTATTGTATGTAATTCATTTATTTCCTCACTTGAAATAAAATTATTAAAGAATAAAGAATAAATGCTTGTATGGAAGCGTTTATTCTTCCATACAAGTGTTAAATCTGACCATAAATAAATTGGTGGCTCTCTGTGTTTTGATGACAGTAAGACGTGTTCTTTTTACTTGGTCTATTATTCCTTATATAGAGTGGTTAGCATTAGCACTTAGCTCAGTCTGTGTGTCGGTGTGTTAGCTTAGCATAGTTTGCTTTAGTTGAGTTTCCAGTTCATAATAGTTGCTACAGGTTCATCTCTGTCCCCGTGTTTGTGGAACTTTGGGTGGATCTGACGGAGGAACTTGAATCGGTTCCCTTTGTTTGATGGTTATCTGGTTTTAACCAAGTAGCGGTCAGTGTTGTATCGCAGCATAGTAGCTTCTGGTAGCCCCGACGAACATCTCACACACACACACTGACAGCGTTGTGTGCGGGGGGCGGTGGCGGTGCACAAAGTGCAGAACGTCCGTAAACAACGTTCCGCTCCAGAGAATAATAAGTTGTTGACAACAAACGGGCCAGTTTTGGCCCGTTTTTTTTGGGGCATTCTTGGCTAAATTGAGGGACAAATGGCCCGTGGCCCTCGCTACTTTCAGACATGGGAATTTATCGTTTATATCGAGGGATGACAAATTCTTACCAGTGAGAATGTTTTTGACGATAAATCATAAACGATAAAATATCGCACATTCCTAATGCGAAGGCAAAAATGTCAAAATGCTTTCCTGTATTTCCTGCAGACCATAAGGAAATGTAGGCGATCTCTCACACACAAGACAAACTGTCAAACACACACATTCCTTCCCTCAGGGCATGTGACAGTTTATTGATCCCTCGGGGTCCAACTCTCTGCACTGGTCTTTCTATTGAAGGGCTGTTAACTCAGTCAGGTTTGTCTGTGTGTGTTTTATTGTCGTATTAGAGAGCAGCGACTACAGCGATGCCGAAGTTCTCCCGGATTCCTTCCCGTCAGCACCAGCGGAACCTCTCCCAGAGTTCCTGCTGGAACCAGAGGACGCCTTCATTGTAAAGAACAGGCCGGTCCAGCTGCGCTGCCGAGCATCACCTGCCACTCAGATCTACTTCAAATGTAACGGGGAATGGGTCAATCAGAACGATCATGTCACCAGAGAAAGCCTGGACCAGATGACAGGTGATAGAACAACTCCACACACACACGCAGAAGTGTAACCTTGTATTTCACAGACATAAACATCATACTCAATTACTGACATCATTTTCAACTACATAATCCATTAGCTCTCAGAGGTTTTCATGGCTACGTTAAATGCTTTTGGCCTGACGCCAGTGCATTATTTAGACACTGGGAGAAAAATAGCCTCACTAATCCCCTCCTCCTTCTTCCTCTAAATCTGGCTCTTTCCTTTTTTTCCTTTGTTTTTGTTTATCTGTGCAGGTCTTGTTGTGCGAGAAGTGGAAGTCTCAGTGTCCAGGACGCAGGTGGAGGAGCTGTTTGGGCTTGAGGATTACTGGTGCCAGTGTGTGGCATGGAGCTCTGCTGGCACCACTAAAAGCACCCGAGCTTACGTTCGCATTGCATGTAAGTGTCAAGTTAGAGTAAGAGAGCGAAGTATGAGGGGGCGTCTTACACATCGAACTAATGCATCTAACAAGCTAAATGTGTAAGTACACCCTAAAACCAATTTTTTCTACTGAATACATATATGATTAGGTATGAAGTAATGTCATTTATTGATCCTCATCCCACTCTTCACATTTTAGTCTAAGTCAAGGGTCACCAACCTTTATAAAACCACGAGCTACATCAACGTTATTGAATAAGCTGAAGAGCTACCAGTTTGATATACACAGCAATACAAAAAATTAACAGCTTCAATTTAATTAGAGGGAAAAATAATGAAGGATGACAAGCATTTACTTAAAAAGGTAGTAAATACTTAAGTTTCAAAATGCAACACTTTGTTTCTCTTAATTTATGCTAATTTTTCATTCTTAAATGACCACTTAAAGTTTCATAGGAGATCATATCCTTCCTATTTTACTAGCCAGTAGCCACTAACTATTTATATCTAATAAAACATGGTTTTACAATTTAACAGTCGTAATTTAAAAAATGAACTAAAACTAAAATTCTGTTGGTGATACTTGAACACGTTTGTATCGTAATGTTTCAGTAAAAATAAACATTTAAAGATGGTTAATTTAATACAAAAACTATATGAAGTGCAACAGTATTTTACTGTTTAACTCTACTAAGGCACTGAATACGGTACTGTCTGTCCTTTATATTTGTCTTTCTGAGTTTGAAGGATGGTAGATAAAGGATATTTTAGACAGATCATTGGTTAGAACAGGCCTGAGGGCACCTCCAGTGGTCCGTACGGGGGTCACCCATGTTGGTGACCCCTGGTCTAAGTATTTAAATTTAGCGTTTTTATTTGTAAAATGTCAGAGTGAATGCCCTCTATGGGTTGAACACTGGCTACTGCAATTTGATTTTGCTCTTTGCTGAGATTGGATCACTGACATCTTTTTAGATCAGTGACATCACTAACCGTCACTGTTGGCCCCGCCCCTCCTATTAAAGATGGGAGGAGGGACTAGTTTCCTCCTCTCACAGCCCTCAGTGAGCATTGATTGACAGCTCCATGCAGAACTGTGCAGCGCTGTGGGGGCGGGGCTCCTGTGACTGGGCGTGTCCTAGCTACTCTAGAAGGAACGCCCATAATCAAGGCATTTTTTAAATTTTCCCCTTGTGTCAGGTCAGCAAAAACCTGGGGGGTGTACTTACACTTTAAGCATATATTTAAATGTGTGTGTGTTTTTATGCAACCTTTACTAAAAGCTCTGTATCGCCCCCTGTAGACCTGAGGAAGAACTTTGAGCAGGAGCCATTAGGACGAGAGGTGCGTCTGGAGCAGGAGGTGCTGCTCCAATGTCGGCCCCCAGAAGGAATGCCAGCTGCAGAGGTAAATGTTAGCTTTATTCTTTACACAGAAGCCTATTTTTTATCTGGACTGTGATTTTAAGTTCAATATGTCATGTTGATGAAATTCACTCAGTGCAAGTATTTTGGTGTAGGCTTTTTTATTTAAGGAAGAAAGTTAAAAGGGTTTAAATCTAGTTTATGTCACACTTACTCACCAAGCTTCTCTGAAAGTAAAACCCAGTACCAAAAACGCTAATTTTGGCTATAAAGTAACAACCCAACAGAAAATAAAAAAAAATCAACAAATTATTTATTCATGTACTCTTTTATTAGTAGTAGCAGTATATATTTATGTTTAGTCAAGCCATATTGTTTTAATGACTGAATAGCAAAGTTATTTTTAAGACATTAAAATCACATGGCATTAAAGTGTACTAAAAATGGTCAATAAAAGCATATGCAACATAAAACGTTTCCTCATTATTTTCTAAGCTTGTGGCTGCACCCTGAGGTGTGTATGTGCACGTGTGTGTTTGTGTGTAGTGTGTGAAGAAAGTCTTTCATTTGTTGTTGTGCTCACATTTGACAGATAGACCCAGATATATAGACATAAAAACACAGACATGGGGAAACAAGTTTTATTGAAACTAAAACTGTTGCATTAAAAACAATTGGCCCCCGTCTTCTTCTTATTATCTCTGCACATACAAGGACAATAAAGCTGCTGTAATGCCCCACAATGCTGAATGAGATTCATTGCATCCCCTTAAAAAGATTTCCAGCACCAAGTGCCACCTGTGACTCTCTGCGCTGAATGTAAACCTGGCCTGCCTGAGTAGGATTTAATGCTATAGACGTCAGATGGTCTCATCTTGTGACCCACATTTTGCCACGGTCATTAAATCGTGACCCACTACTTTTTGAAAACACACATATAATCTTTTTTTTTTTTTTAAATCTATGTATTTTCCTGTGCCACAACATGCATTTCACAGCGTGCCTTTCAAAAGAAAAGTTTCTTTCAAAATAAAAGACACGTCTAACATGAGAGAGATTAAGTATTTATTTATTTATTTATTTATTTATTTATTTATTTATTTTTTTGGTTTTTTTTTGACCAGCTGTCCACAACCCACCCAGTGCAGGGCCGTGGCCCACTTCTGGGTCCCAACCCACCATTTGAGAATTGCTGTTTTATAGCAAACAGAAGACTTGTGTAGTGGTTACGTCTGTCTCACAGCTATAAGGTTCTTAGTTTATGGAGACCGTGGACTTTTTTTGTATGGAATTTGCATGTTCTCCCTTTGCTTGTGAAGCGATTTCATAAATTCCCCAAAACCGATACAAATGAAAAGAAAATCTATCTAAATTTAAAAAAAAAAAAGCTATATCTTCTAAATAAGAGTCAAGTTTCTTTCTATTAAAAGTAACAACTGCATTTCCATCAGGGGAAAAATGAGACAAAAGTTTTGACTGTTTGATCAGTACTCTGTGTTAATTCTCGGCAGGTTGTTTACTGAATGGCTCAGTGTGTGGTGTGCTGACTCATGTTTATGCATGCTCACCTGCCGATTTGCTCAAGGATTTATGTGAAGCATTATCTGCCTCATAAAAAAAAAAAAAAAAAAAAAAAAAAACTGACTCAAGTTAAATTGAAAGAGCCGTGGGAGTTGAGAGATGGGAGGTAAATCCTAAATGCCTGCTGCAACTTAAATATTTGCTTAAAGACGTGACTGCAACTTTATTTTATTTTGTCTACTTTTTAACTAAACACTGGGATCTCTTGCTGCGCTGCAGGTGGACTGGCTGAAGAACGAGGACGTCATTGACCCGTCTCAAGATTCCAACTTCCTGATCACCATTGACCACGACCTGATCATTAAACAGGCCAGACTGTTGGACACTGCTAACTACACATGCGTGGCTCGTAACGTCGTGGCCAGAAGACGCAGCAGCACAGCGACTCTCATTGTTTATGGTATCGAACGCAGCTTATCTTTCTCCTGCTTATCTTTCATTCGTCATGCATCCATTGATTTATGTTGGTCAAGCGTCCAAACGTTCCACCTGCTCTACTAACAGCATGGTGTTCAGTCATTCCTGAGTTGCATTGCTATTGCAATTTACTGTGTGAGTGATGGAATCGTGACATTAGTGTAGGACAGGGTTTTTCAACCTTGGGGCGTCGTGACCCCATGTGGGTTCGCCTGGAAATAAAATGGGGTTGCCTGAAACATCTAGTAGTAAAAAAATAAAACAAAATTACTGATTAAAATCACATTTAAATTATTTTACATTACTATTCTTTTTAAAATGAAACATCTCAAACAACCGTATTCTATGCTTTCACTTTCTTAAAGGTCCCATGTCATGCTATTTTTCACCCATCTCAATTTGTTCTAAGAACCTTCAAAACTTAGTATTTGAGGTTTATTTTCCTGAACTGGCCTGTTTTCCAGAGTTTTAGCCTCTGAAAAGTCACTTTCTGAGCAACTCTACACAAGCAGTCTGATTTGCGGCCGAGTTATGCATATATGAGTGGGCGTGTCTATAGACGGGACACTGACTTTCTCTTCCCCGCACGGTGACATAGGGCCAGAGGACGGCCCGCCCTCCTCCCACCCACTCCATTGCGGTCAAATTCGTCATCAAAGTGGGAACGCGTCATCAAATTGGAGCGAAGTGTTTGTGCTCACCCTGCAGTAAGAAAGGAGAAAATCACCCTCTAACTAACGATTGAGGGAATCAATGAAAAAAAACACTTTGGACATGTGTATGAAATAGCACCAAATAGCACTTTATTATGTTTAAAGCACAGAAAAGTCCATTTAGCGTAACATGGGCCCTTTAGATATAAATCTAGTTCAAATAGCTGTGGCTTCTTGTCACTTTTTGCACTAATCCTTGCCAGACCTATACCAATACCAGTAACACACCATAACAAACATGATCAAAACCTATTTCAAGAAGAAAAAGCCTATGGGGTCACCAGAAAATGTGTAATATAAAAATGGGGTCATAACAAGAAAAGAGTTGGGAACCACTGGTGTAGGACATAGATTTTGGGGTCTTTTTTATTTATTCAGCATTTATAATGTTTAATATTATTAGTGGGATTTTTTTTTTTTTTTTTTTTTTTTACAAATTTAGATTTTTGAAAACTATATTTATATTTTTAAAGAAAAGTTTGACCTAAAATCACACACTCACCTACTGTATATGCTGAACAAGTAGTGGAGACCTGTAGTGTTATGATACTGTCATAACTGTATCAGGAAAGTAACCTTCAGACTTGGTCCCTTTGCCTGTGCGTGTGCGTGTGCGTGTGCGTGCGTGTGTGTGTGCGTGTGCGTGCGCGTGCGTGTGTGTGTGTGTGTGTGTGTGTGTGTGTGTGTGGTCTCTCTGTCAGTGAGCGGAGGGTGGTCTTCTTGGACTGAATGGTCTGAGTGTAATGCTCGGTGTGGGCGGGGCTGGCAGCGTCGAACACGCAGCTGCACCAATCCTGCTCCTCTAAATGGCGGAGCCTTCTGTGAGGGCCCACCTGTCCAGAGAGTAACTTGCACAACTTTGTGCCCAGGTGAAAAAAAACATTTTATTTTGTATTGTTCCAAACAACTCCCAGAATAAACCTTTTTTGTTTGTTGGAAATGTACCAAATAGAATTTTCTGGAACAGCCTTTTCAGTCTTGGTGAATTGGAAACTTTATCAGAAAGCAGACGGGTTGTTTCTGAAAACTCTAAAACAAATTGATCTATTTTACTATCTACATCAGAGATGGGCAACTATTATCACATCGGGGGCCACAAACATGTGATTGTTTGATCTGACGGCCACACTATCAACATTCATGTCAGCATTTAGAATAATGACTAAATCTGAGCTTTAATACAAGAAACAGCAAAGGGATTTGTGTGTTTGTTGTTTTGTGTGCATTTGCTGTTTTTTTGTGTGTATTTTTTTCTGGTATTTTGTCATCACTGTGTGTTTGTGGTCATTTTGAAAATTTCAAGTTATTTAATGTGTTTTTGTTGTTGGAATCTCTGTGTATTTTTGATGTTTTTAAGTTATGAGTCATGCTATGGGTCATTTTGTGTTTTTAGGTGGTATCGCTATGTACTTTTGTTGTCATTTTTGTATATTTTCTGTTATTTATGTGTATTTTTGTTGTTTTTTATTTTCTATTATCATTTTGTACATCTTTTGTAGTCGTTCTGTGAGTTTACTTCATGGGCCGCACTAAATGAGCCCCCGGACTGCCAGTTGCTCATGTCTGATCTACATTATGCCTCTATTTGCTCGGCTCTGTGTGTCATATCACTGGGACTCCCGAAAGCATTTTAACAATAGGGTACATTTTGCAAATCATGAAACACTGCTGTTGAAACCATTACATATGCATCGTTTTGCATGTAAGCATCATGCCAAATATGATTTTCAGTAAATTGCCTACTTTCCTCAAGCTTCAGAGTCACTCACTCCTGTGTTGTCGTTCCAGTGGATGGAGGCTGGACAGAGTGGGCTAAGTGGTCGGCCTGTGGGACGGAGTGCACCCACTGGCGCAGCCGCGAGTGCCAGGCACCGCAACCCCTAAACGGAGGAAAGCACTGCAGCGGCAGCATGATGGAGAGCAAAAACTGCACAGAGGGCTTGTGTGCACGCAGTGAGTGTCACTCCACTTCCTCTGTGCACGTGGTTACTTTAAGTTGTCACGTGCAAACATTGCAATATATGAAAAAAAAACCTTTATGTTGTTTTAACCACTGAAATGCAATATTTGTCTCTAAAAAAGGTAACAAAATAATAAAATCTAAAGGTAAATGATTAAATGTAGGTTGCTTGTTAGGTGTGAACGTCTGTGTTTTAATTGTGCAGTATTCTACGTCACTTTATTTGCCATAATTAGGAAATTAAACCTATTGTATTTTATATTATTTTATTTTATTAATTTTAATTGCACGTGAAACGGCACAGAAAACAAGGATTTAGCAAAGGTCAATGTCTTTATTGTCATTTTCCATGTGACATGTAAAACAGCAACATACAACCATAGATATTAAGAATAATACTAAATATAAATCTAATACAAACCAGGATGTAAACAAAAAGTAAATAGAAAATAGAATGACACTGTGATCTAAACTAATGTGGTCTCCTTTTTTGGAACAAATTGTAAGATAGTCACAGTATTAAATGTGATAGAAAGTAACCTGACTGTACACATTATGATGAGGTAAGTTTAATATTTCGATATAGAATTAATGTGGAGAATGTTGAATTCAGCTTCAGGCTATTTAAGCTGTTAACATAGTTTTAAAATGACACTAAATTCCCATTATAAGCATTAGGGGGTGTGCACTGTCATGAATCTGACAATACAATACTATTCACGATTTGCATGTCATGATACAATATATCCCGATACTAAACAATACGATATGCATCGCGATGTATCGCAATATCAAATATTACCTTTACAAGTACAAAATAGTATGAAATACAATTTATTTCATTTTTTTTTTACTTGTGAGAACAAGTAAATGGTAACTAACTATAATTCAAGGACCAATATCTAAAACAAGTGGTATGTTTATCATCTGTCAAATTACATTTTTCAAAAAGCTTTAACAACAGATTCTGTTTCTGTTAACTTCTTAAATGTTAGGGTTGTTAAGTTGGACCCATTAATAAACACAACACCCAAAGTGTGGGTCGACGTGAATTTATTTAACAAAAAGTGTCCTCTTGGCTTGGCTTGATCCTGGGAGTGGCTCCAGAGCAGGCTCGGGTACTAGAGGAATAAAAGTCCAGAATCAAAAATAAAACTTGGCAAAAGGCATAGACTTCAGGATATCTCTAGAACAGAAGTACCGCAGCATAGACGGAACAACAACGATGAGTGGAGGTGAGTCTGAGGCTTTTGTATTGCAGTGATGTGCCTGCTCGGAGTCCACGCCCCACCAGGACCAAGCCTAAAAGAAAAACCAAGAGGGAGACAAAAACAGGCACATATGGCCAAAAACATAACATTAAATTCTTTAAAACATTTTTAAAAATTATAAAAGTAACCGCTTACATCTATAAAAGTGCCCAGTATATTTTTATGAAAATAAAGTGCATCCACTTCCAAGCTAAAATGCATTAAATGCATTAAAAAACATTATTAAAATCGATTTGGACATTTTTTAGATCGATACGATAATGACGCTGTGAAATATTGCAATATATCGCCAAATTGATTATTTCCTACACCCTTAATATGCATCCACCACAGCGTAGTGAGAGAAAGGTGAAAGTTTTTATATCCAAAACAGATTTTTCACCAGAAGAATCTTGGTGATAGCACACAGAAACAACAGACCTGGTCCGTATCTGAAAGGCACAGGTGGAAGGACGGGGGTGGAGTAACTGGAAGTTCTGAAAATAAGAAACAAGCGTGACAGAGTCAAGTTAAAATAAAGTTAGCCGAGGGATGAGCACATGAGAGTGAGTCAGACTCTCAGTGAGCTCGGAGGAACCCAGGCTGACAGCAGGGAGAGATGCTCAACACACAATACAAACTTACACAGCCAAGTTTGTGTGTGCAGTGCACGCATGAGTCTGTGCACGAGTGAGGATCATATCCTCGGTGCTTCAACTCTGTCAAACATACACATGAGTCCTGACATAAACAGGTCTCCATAGAGCTTCCACATTAGACAAATGCACTCTCTGATTTGGCTGTAAAGAGACGAGCGTCCTCTGGGAGTAGCTCTCAGAACGGGAAGAGGATCTGTAAACGTGTCACCAGCCAACAGCAGGTTAGGAACCGGATTATTTATTTACCCTGCATCTTAACGTGATCATTCTGTGCTCACAAAGCGTTCTGATATTATTAGAACCTCCTGCATTTTCCCAGAAAATGAAATCACTCACTCTTACTCTGGTAGCTAACTCATTTCAATCCCTGAGAGGATCAGCTAAATACCCTCGTCATAAACTCAGACTGCTCCAACACACCGCAAACAGTCAGACTCATCCTGATTGTAATTGTTGCTGGGGGAACAGCGCAGTCAGGGAAGTCATTTGGTGTTTTGATGATGCTTGTCAGAAAAGGGCTCAGTTGATTTGAGATCTCGGAAGTGACGCAGATGTGAATGACGGATTTGATTGTCGTCAAATTACCGGACGATGATTCACCTCGGTGTCATCTTTGAAATGTCTGTCCCTGTCGAGAATAGCCGTGTGGTCGTGTTCCATAACTATAGAGCTTTAAACTGCACGGTGTTTCCCCCATGCATTTATTATTATTGACATTTATATTCACATTGGTAGTGGTTTCCTGGAAATTTGTAAATGATTGTATTCATGCTTGCTTCTTTTACATTTCAATTATCATAATAATGAGCTGAAGTTCCCTTTTCTTTTTCAATTGTGTTGTGTTTTATAATTCATTTGCATTACAACTACTTCATCCATTTTTATGTTTTGCATTGTTTCTTTTCTTCTTCTCTTGTTTTCTCTCCCGATCGAACAGATAAAAAGGTTTCTATTGAACATGCAAGTCATCGTAAGTTCATTTCTCATTAGTTTTCTATTTCCCTGCAGTTTTCTTCTTCTTCTCCGTGTGTGCGTGTGCGTGTGTGTGTGCGCGTGTGCGTGTCATGCTTGGTGTTGAGCTCTCCCATCCATTCTCTCATATTGCCTCAGATACTCCTCACTTTTTATTTGATGCGTGCTGTTCTCCTCTATTGTTTTGCCGGTTCTCCTTGTGCTCCCACAGGCTTCAGAGCTGAGTCAGGTTTATCACATGCTCTGAAGATTCTCCCCTCACCTGAGACTCTTTAAAAGCCCTCAGAACATTTGATCTCAGTCAGACCTGCAGTTAATCTTCAAAATAATTTCAAGTTAATGGTATTACCTCTTGTTAAATGGGATATCAGCCGTGGCTAAAGTAATGTAGCTAATTTGCTATTGTTCCCTCTCTGGTGATAAGTGCCGACGTCTGTCTGATTCAGTTCCATCTCATCACCAGAACATGGAAGCCCTCCTCAGTTAGCTCGCCTGTCTCTGGCCTTCCTCGTCTTCATCCTCACTTCTACTCCCACTGCTGTCCTGTTGTGTCTGACTTTTTTCTCTCTGCTTGATCACCACTCCCTTTATCTTCTTTCCCTTTCTCAGCACACTTTATAATCCCTCTGTCTTCCGCTCAAATCACTGGCTTATATTAATGCCGACCCTATTATTTCTCCTTCAATATTTGCACTACTTTTTGTCCTCTAACAATCTCACTTTTTGTGGGTTTTTCTTTTTTTTTTTTTTTTGGTATTTTCTGTGGTTGTGCCTCTGTATAACACAGGGTTTTTCAACCTGGGGGTCGTGACCCCTTGTGGGGGTTAGCCTAAAATGTTTATAATAATTACATTTTTTTTTTTTAAAAAATGAATCAAATTTTATTTTTACGATTTGTTTTTTAATGTTTTAAATTAAATTTTTTAAATAAATACATACATTTTATATTTATTTAAAATGCGTGAAATTGTATGTATTTATTTTGATCTATCTATTAAAAAAACAATACATAATGTCAGTGAAATACACACGTGGACAAAATTGTTGGTACCCCTCAGTCAAAGAAGGAAAAGCACACAATGGTCACTGAAATAACTTGAAACTGTCTAAAGTAATACTAAATAAATACTTATGTGACGTGACCATGGGACATTGAATTTGTACAATTTTTTTTATTTGGCTTAAACTCTATTGTTATCTACAATTGGACAAATTCACATTTTTGTCTTTTCTTTCCGTTGATGGTGACACACCACAGCTGGTTTTGTTGCTACCTCATTCATTCAAATGCGTCATTTCTGTCACAGGTTGTGTCATTTTCATTTAATCCCATCAAGTGACTCTCTGTGACTAAAAGGATGTTATTTAAAGTGAAAACCATGAATTAGATAACATTGACCAAGACACTCCATTTATTATGGATTGGTCACATCATGGCAGATGCTGGATGCACCTTCAGACGGATTAGCATCACCGCCAACATTCAGTTAACGTATCGGCTCTACGTAGCAGTCGTGCTCAGTCCTTCCTCTATGTTTATTTATGTAGCCATATATAGGACATAACTGTTTAACTAAACAGTGAAACTGCATAATATGTACATCTTTAAAGGTTGTGGGTGGTTTTTAGGGATGCACATCAGGCTTTAATTGAAAGAATCACATGCAAACAGACTCTGAGGTTTTAGCTCATGTGTTCAGCACCTTTACCACTGAGCCCAGTGGATCTGCAGAGGATTGTGTGGTTGATCCTCCGTCTGTTACACAGCAATTGTCTTGGAATCTCCTCAAGTTTCTAAGCAACAGCAACGACTGCTGTCGATGCCAATGCATGTTAAGTAGTACACCTTGTTGCCTATGTAGGCCAAGCATTGATTATGTTGTTTATCAGAGAAATTAAAAATGATGTTGGCATGGGTCGTCACAATTTTCCAGAGCTCAATCAATATTCCAATATTTAAACATACAGAGTCACAGTGATGCAGGAATTCACTGCTTACAACATTTTTATAAAGAGGGCGTTTCATGGTTACTTGGACATTGACAACATAAATGATTGCAATTGTGGCGTAATGTTGTTGTAAACATAATTGAATTGTAATTTAGTTCAGATAATTGACTTTGTAATTGTAATTGGCATGAAAATTCACTCACTCAATACAATTTCATTAAAACGAAAAACTGGGGAACCAAGTTAGAGTTCTTTGTCTTACACATATGTAGTTAACAATTAATAAAATATGTTTTGTATCAAATTTACATTTCAGTTCTCTTGAGTATCATTTTGTCTTCTTCCTGAGGGATGTACTGGCTCAGACGCCCACACCAAACACATTAATACCAATTTTTTTATAGATAAAGAAGCCTAACAAAGGAACCAAGAGATGAAAAACAAATTAGATTATATATAATATTTTTAGTGTATTTTAACTGACTCGTTATCATAAGAGATGCTAACAGAAAGCTAATGCAAGAAGAAGGGAATCTTACTTGAAGTTTTATACATAGATATTATGACATGACACCTGTCATTAGCATGAATAAGGTGTCATGAAGGCTGTCATTATTTGTTGTTTGTTACCCTAACCCCACTAGATTCCTCCACCGACCCCAAAAAATGCCAACATAGCTCTAAAGGTGTCAGAATTTAGCAAATGACACCTTATTCATGCTAATGACAGATTATGTCAGCTTTACGTATAAAACTTCAACCCCTCGGAATCACTATAACCCCTCAGAGACAGTATAACCCCTCGGAGTCACTATAACACCTCAAAGACTATAACCCCTCAGGGACAATATAACCCCTCAGAGTCACTATAATAATGTCAGCTTTATGTATGAAACTTCAAGTAAAGTGTTCCCGAAGAAGGTTATTTATTAAAGGCTCAGTAATTGTGATAAATTGAATTTGAACTTTAGTAATTGACAACGTAATTATAATTGACTTTCAGTGGAAAAATAATCATTGTAATTTTAATTGTAATTGAAAAATTTTGTTTGTTACCGCTGGTCACCGTAATCATAATCTAGTTAATAAATTATGGATAATTGAAGACGCAATTGTAATTGGAGAATGTAATTCACCCCAACCCTGATTGACAGTTAATGTTAGCATGTGTCTCAATATTTGCTTTTTCTGTCTCCCTAAATGTGTGATAAATCTGACATTGTGTCATCCCTCTGCCTCCACCTCCTGTGTGTGTTTGGTGTCGTACATGGTACATGTCTCCCTTTATTATGACTCAGCTGTTCTTCTTCTTCTTCTGGCCCTTGTCTTTTAGCTGCAGGGCCAACTATGGGAGTGGCAGTCTACACTGGTCTGGTCGTGGCTTTGTTGCTGAGTGTCATCCTGTTGCTGTGTGTGGGAGTGCTGGCGTACCGTCGCAGATGCCGCCATCTCCACGGAGACATCACCGACTCTTCTTCTGCTCTCACTGCTGCCTTCCACCCTGGCAACTACAAGCCTCCCCGACAAGGTCACTTCACACTTATGCAAACAAGTATACACAATGGGCTATGGTTTATACTGTATTATACATGTCCATTTCTTTCACTTATTGTTAATGAAACCCAAGTAGTTTCACGTATTTCTAATTTTATCATCTGATAAATGAATTAATATCTTTCTTTCCCCTCAGCCACATATCTATTCTTTGTCCATTTTTACATTTTAAGCATTTGTCATGGTGTCCTTTCTCCTGCTCTTGCCATCAAATATTAATTACGAACATTAATCCATTTCATTGGTGTCACTTTGAGCATTCTCAGCCATGCCTGTGTCATTTCTCAGTGATAATAGAACAGCCTCTCTCCTCCCTGTCCACAGATCACTCTCATCCTCTGCATTCCTCGGCTCCTCCTGATCTCACAGCCACTGCGGGGACTTTCCGTGGACCACTCTTTTCCCTGCAGCAGAGTGTGAACGACAGCCCTCACAAAATCCCCATGACCACCTCTCCACTCCTGGACCCTCTGCCCACTCTCAAAATCAAAGTGTACAATGCCTCCACACTTTCCTCCATGGAGCTTCCTGCTGACATGTGCTCCAGTGATGGAGAGATCCTCAGTTTGAAGTCAGTGGGCACTGTGGGTAGTAAGCGGGACTACCACAGTCCCAGTCTGTCCAGAGAGCCAGGGTTAAGCACCAGTGCCACACTGGGAAACCTGGGAGGACGACTTACCATTCCCAACACAGGTAATATGCAGTGTTTCTTTAAGAAAATTGGAGTCACTATAACCCCTCAGAGTCACTATCATTTTTTAGTCACTATAACCCCTCAGAGTCACTATCATTTTTTAGTCACTATAACCCCTCAGAGTCACTGTAACACCTCAAAGACAGTATAACCCCTCAGAGTCACTATCATTTTTCAGAGACAGCATAACACCTCAGAGTCACTGTCATTTTTTGGTCACTATAACCCCTTAGAGTCACTTTAACCATTCAGAGACAGTATTACCCCTCGGAGTCACTATAACCCCTCAGAGTCACTATAATTCCTCAGTCACTATAACCCCTCAGAGTCACTATAACCCTTAGAGTCACTTTAACCATTCAGAGACAGTATTACCCCTCGGAGTCACTATAACCCCTCAGAGTCACTATAATTCCTCTGAGACAGTATAACCCCTTTGAGACAGTATAACCCCTCAGAGTCACTATAACCCCTCAGAGTCACTATAACCCCTCAGAGTCAATTAGTATTAGTAAATTAGTAAAGCTCTCAGTATAACTCCTGGACTCAGAATTCTCCCTCGGAATCAGTAAAACCCCTTGAAGTCAGTGTGACGTGAAGTATACCTTAGTGTTTTTCAATCTTAGGGTCCTAATCCCATGTGGGGCCGCCTGAAATTTAAATAGTGCCATCTGGAATGTGTTAAAAATAATTACTGATTAAAAATATATTTTTACGTTGTTTTTTTTTTTAAATTCGTCTTCAAATTGAAACACAACATACAATCTTGAACAACTGTATTCTAAATTTTCACTTTCTCAAATATAAATCGAGTTTAAATAAAAATAAAGAAAAGAAGGACGAGAAAAAGGGGAAAAAGCAGTATAAAAATATCTGAGCTGGTGCAAAAATTCTTTGGGTTCGACAAATTTTTCGGATGTAGATTAAAAATAATGAAATGGGGCCACGATTTAAAAAAGGTTGGAAACCACTGGTATAAGCCCTCAGACTCAGTATAATCCCTCGGAGTCAGTATAACTCTCAGTATGTCCCTTTAAAATTAGTTTGATGCTACTGTTCCAATTGGTTTGAATGGGTAATTTTTTTAATTTATCAAAGATTAAGTCAATAATGTTTTTTCCTTTTTTAGGTGTGAGTTTGCTGGTTCCACCTGGTACGATCCCACAGGGGAAGTTCTACGAGATGTACCTGATTATCAGCAAGTGGGACAAAACCACGTGAGTTTCCTCTACTTTTCTTTCTTTCTTTCTTTCTTTCTTTCTTTCTTTCTTTCTTTCTTTCTTTCTTTCTTTCGTTCTTTCTTTTTTTCAGGAAAAGGTGAGGTGCAGACTGTGCTGAAATGTATTAACTAATTTACACTTATTAAAGAATTGATTCATAAATAAATCAAATGTGTTGTTTATGTTCACATTAGTTAAATAATACACACAGAAAGTCTGTTGAAAGCAAGAACTTGTCTTAACGTAAAGAACCTCTCAGAACATTTAACCATGTTTAAGGCTTTGTGTTTTCAATCAAATGTGATGAATTTGGGTGTGTGTGTGTGTTGACATGTGATGTCTACAGATTGCCCTCAGAGGGGAGTCAGACTGTGTTAAGTCCGGTGGTGAGCTGCGGTCCATCGGGCATGCTGCTGAATCGTCCGGTGGTTCTGACTTTGCCTCACTGTGCACAGCTGGACACGCCCACCCCTGACTGGACCCTCACACTCAAGACTCAAACACACCAGGGGGCGTGGGAGGTGAGATGACCTCACCTTGCTACCGTATGGTTCGTTGTCATGCATCACATGGCTGAGCCCGCCCTGTGCCTTTTCTATCAGGAGGTTCTGACTGTAGGGGAGGAGAGCTTGTCATCTCCGTGCTACCTGCAGCTAGAGGAGGAATGCTGTCACGTTCTAATGGAGCAGTTGGGAACGTACGGCTTGGTTGGTCAATCCTGTCCTCCTCAGCCAGCGTGTAAACGCCTACAGCTGGCTCTGTTCGCCCCTCGAGCTCCGTGCCTGTCCCTGGACTACAGCCTGAGGATCTACTGCATACAGGACACGCCACATGCCCTCAAGGTGCTGCTGGCATTCCCCTCCAGTCCATTGTCACAATTCACTTAAAAAAAATTGCAATTCATGATAACAATAATAATAGCAATGACTTGTAATTTATTTGAATTTATCGATTTATATACCTTTTGCAAAATTGCTTACATAAATAAAGGAAAACTTTATATACAGTACCACCTTTAGATGCAAAAACTATTTGGAGTTTTGATCAATGACATAGTTGTAGCTGCTGGAATGGGAATCAAACTGTAATAAATGATAGTATTGTACATCAGGGTTGCGTCATTGTTGATTCAAGGGTAGAGAACAAGAAGGCAGTCAGAAGTGGAATCGAAAAACACATTTTATTAATATAAAAAGGAATAAAAAATCAACAAATTTACAGCATACAATTAAAAAAAATTATAAAGTGGGGCGCACACAGATTTTCTAAATCTCAAAAGATTTCTTATCTGAACAAAACCCACACTTGAAGATAAAAAAAAAATCATAGTCATAGAACAGCCTCAGTGCACCATTGAGCAAATTCATGCACTGCTAGGAACAACCAGGGAAAGAAACATGACACACAAAAACCTGAAATAAATAATACACGGAAACAAATCCAAAGGAAATAATTAATAATTAAACAAAACACAAAACCCACCCTGTTACAAACCACAGGCCGTCTCTGCAAAACAGTTGGACATGCAAAGTGAAAGAAATGAAGAATAGACCAGGAATGTAAAATGAAATGAGTATTTTATTCAAAGCAGTATGAAGAGTAAAATAGTTAGTGCTGTTAGTCCTGTTCGTCTTGTTGGTCCTGTTAGTCCTGTTAGTGCTGTTAGTCCTGTTAGTCCTGTTAGTGCTGTTAGTGCTGTTAGTCCTGTTAGTCCTGTTAGTGCTGTTAGTGCTCTTAGTCCTGTTAGTCCTGTTATTGCTGTTAGTCCTGTTAGTCCTGTTAGTCCTGTTAGTGCTGTTAGTGCTCTTAGTCCTGTTAGTCCTGTTAGTCCTGTTAGTCCTGTTAGTGCTGTTAGTCCTGTTAGTCCTGTTAGTGCTGTTAGTGCTCTTAGTCCTGTTAGTCCTGTTATTGCTGTTAGTCCTGTTAGTCCTGTTAGTCCTGTTAGTGCTGTTAGTGCTGTTAGTCCTGTTAGTCCTGTTAGTCCTGTTAGTCCTGTTAGTGCTGTTAGTGCTGTTAGTGCTGTTAGTCCTGTTAGTCCTGTTAGTCCTGTTAGTCCTGTTAGTGCTGTTAGTCCTGTTAGTCCTGTTAGTCCTGTTAGTCCTGTTAGTGCTGTTAGTGCTGTTAGTGCTGTTAGTGCTGTTAGTGCTGTTAGTCCTGTTAGTCCTGTTAGTGCTGTTAGTCCTGTTAGTCCTGTTAGTCCTGTTAGTCCTGTTAGTGCTGTTAGTCCTGTTAGTCCTGTTAGTCCTGTTAGTCCTGTTAGTCCTGTTAGTGCTGTTAGTGCTGTTAGTGCTGTTAGTCCTGTTAGTGCTGTTAGTCCTGTTAGTGCTGTTAGTGCTGTTAGTCCTGTTAGTCCTGTTAGTCCAGTTAGTCCTGTTAGTGCTGTTAGTCCTGTTAGTGCTGTTAGTGCTGTTAGTGCTGTTAGTGCTGTTAGTCCTGTTAGTGCTGTTAGTCCTGTTTGTGGTGTTAGTGCTGTGCCTGCTGAGGAGAACCAAACAGACTTCCCTTTTTTCTCTAAAATACATTTGAAATTAGCAAATTGAATTTTTATTTACTACAACTTATAATATTACATCATAAGAAAAGCTCAGTGACTTTACTGTAAGGTGTTCACCAAAATGCTTAAAGCTTTGTTTACATCACTGCCCCATCTTAGACAGCTTTCAAAATGGTAATCCTCATTCTGGAGGGCCGTCATCCATTCAACAAATGCACAGCAACATTTAGAAACATGAAGTAATAGCCCACAGCAGTCCGTAATGATTAAACAGATCTTTTCCTGAGCCTGTTTTTGTTTCCGTGCAGGAGGTGCTGGATTTAGAAAGGAGTCTGGGTGGAGTTTTGCTGGAGGATCCCAAACCACTCTTCTTCAAAGACAGTTACCACAATCTGCGCCTGTCCATCCATGACATTCCTCACACTCACTGGAGAAGCAAACTTCTGGCTAAATACCAGGTGACACCATCAAGTAGATAGCAGACCAAACTGTACATCAAACACATTCAATAGGTCAATAGTTTTAGTTGTGTTTGTATGTTAGGATGCATGAAATAAACTCTTCAGGATACATTTTCATTACTACTTATAAAATGCTTTTATTGTAATTTCACAATAATATTTGTTTTTTCAGCAAATGACATCCCACACATCTGCATCATTATTATATCCCCAAACCAAACTTTAAACTCAATGTATGAGGTCACGACACTGATTATAAGTTATGCATTCCACAATAAGTTTTTCAGAAAGAGTATTTGTTGTGCATCCTTCCAATACAATACCTTCTCGTGGAGTATTGATTGTTTATCTTTGACATAATACTTTTTAGGCAGGAGCTACCCGTACGGTTGCCGTATCAATATACCGACATTCTATCCGTACGCTGCGCCCCTCATTGGCCAATTTAGGTCACGTGACTAAGACTAAACCTAACCGTAAACCTAACCCTATAAATTGTTGCGATATGGGGTTATAACCTCACCCTAACCCTAAGACGCTACTTACGTGTATTTCGGTAAACGTACCAATAGCACCAGAGGTTGTGCGTACGGCAACCGTACGAATAGACACTTTTTTTTTTAACAAAAAAGGTTACAAGAAAAAACACAAAAGAAAATATACAAAGTGCTGAGGCAAAAATTAGGGAGACAACTCTACAACAACATAATCATCCCTTGTTGGAAAGGGTGCAAGATGAATACAACTTATATAGCCCTACCCCTTCAAAATAAAAGCGATGAAAGCCAAAGTTTTACCAATATTAGCAAAAATTTAAGTTAATCTTTGTGATGTCATCGGTTTTATGTTGCCATATCGACCTTTTATTGCTGGAAAGATGCTAACTTATTGCTAACATAAACATGCCATATTTGCAACCTTCTAGAATATGGAGGATGAGGAGTGCCACAATTAAATAAATAAATAAATACATTCATTTGTAAATGAAAAATGTCAATAATTAATTAACTGTGTCAATAATTAATTAAATGTGTGAATAATTGAAAATTAAACGGTGTATTTATTTATTTAATTGTGGCACTCCTCGTCCTTTATACGAGAAGAGCATATTTATCAATATCATATTTTCAAATCAAGGAAATTTCAAATTAATTAGATTCTTTTAGATTTTTTTTTTTTATTCCCCTTTTTTTTTAAATATTAATTTGAGGAGTCACTGTTAAACACATAAGAACAATGGCTTCCACGTGTGAGCAGACATTTAAAAGATTTCTGTGCTTCTTTTGTGCAACCTTTTCTTCCTTGAAACTTTGAAATAAAGCCACAGTTTGGAGAAATATTTCATTTGATTATTTATTGCTACAGTATTTTCAGTTGGATAAGATAAGACCACTGGTCATAATTCATTGAAAGTGTTCGATGAGGAAAAGAAATACTGTCCAACCACTGATATAGTGTAATAGTATTACCCTGTTAGTGTGACCACTGTTGTTTGTGGTACAGGAGATTCCATTCTATCACATTTGGAGCGGCAGTCAGAGACCTCTGTACTGCACCTTCAGCCTAGAGAGAAGCAGCCTGGCTGTGTCACAGCTCGCCTGTAAGATCTGTGTCCGACAGGTGGAGGGGGAGGGACAGATATTCCAGCTGCACACAGATATCCAGGAGGTAATTACGGACGGAGCCACAAATGGCACTAATTGAGATAAAATCACAAATGTATTGTCTTCTGTTTGATGTCAGACCCTCCCACCGCACTCGCCCCTCCCCTCGGGAGGAAGCTGCCTACCCTCCTCTCAGGTGGGACCGTATGCCTTTCGCTTGCCGAGCGCCATTCGTCAGAAGATCTGTAATAGTTTGGATGCCCCCAGTGCCCGAGGCTGTGACTGGAGACTACTGGCTCGCAGTCTGGGCTTTGACAGGTCAGATCACTCACAGTCATACTCTGGATAGATAGATATATAGATAAGTAGATAGAAAGATAAGTAGATAGAAAGATAGATAGATAGATAAGTAGATAGATAGATACGTAGACATAGAGATACGTAGACATAGAGATACGTAGACAGATACGTAGACAGATTGATACGTAGACATAGAGATACGTAGATTGATAGATACGTAGATAGATAGATACGTAGATAGATAGATAGATAGATAGATAGATAGATAAGTAGATAGATAGATAAGTAGATAGATAGATAGATACGATACGTAGATAGATAGCTAGTTAAGTAGATAGATAGATACGTAGGTCGATAAGTAGATAGATAGATAGATATGCAGATAGATAGATACGTAGATAGATAGATAGATACGTAGATAGAAAGATACGTAGATAGATAGATACATAGATACGTAGATAGACAAATAGATACGTAGATAGATACGTAGATAGATAGATAGATAAGTAGATAGATAAGTAGATAGATAGATAGATAGATAAGTAGATAGATAGATAGATAGATAGATAAGTAGATAGATACGTAGATAGATAGATATATAGATAAGTAGATAGATAGATAGATATATAGGTAAATAAATAGATAGATAGATAGATAGATAGATATTTGTATTTGGCTGTCTTCAAATACAATACAATTCATTTTTGAAAACACAATAAAAACAACTCAATAACAGTGCTAGTGTTTCAATAGGAGAAATATATTTTATTTTTTTAAGAATTTTTGAACATAGACAGTGAACTCATTAACTTGTAGTGATCCTCACGATCATTCCAAACATTAACACCGTAAACAGAAACAGATTCTTTTAACAGTTGTTCTGAATTTACTTTTTTTCAAAAATATAAACCCCTCTTTAAATTATATTTTCCTTCTCTTAGTTTAAAAAGTCTTAAAATGGTCTTTATTTGTTACTCGGAAAAAAACACTTTTAACCTTACTAAATTCATTAGTTTTATTGTTCTAGATCTAGATTTTTTATTTTATTAGATTTTTTTTTAAAACAGTTTGTTGAGTTTAATTAGATTAAATTTAAGCAGACAAGTGTGAAAAGTTTATTATATATTTCTAAGAGTGATTACAACCAGCAAACAGGATTCAGTCACGCATGTAAATCAATCCACACGAGTCATCGTCTCCACTATTACGCTGCATTGTGTTCTCCAGCTATCATCAAAGCACCTGCGATGTGACGCGGACTAGTTTGATCCTGTGTTGGTGGTGCAAAGATCCACACATCTATATCTGATTTCCTCTCCTCTTTCTTCTCTTCAGGTATTTGAACTACTTTGCCACAAAGCCGAGCCCCACGGGGGTTCTGCTGGACCTTTGGGAAGCCTGTCACCAAGGTGACGCGGATTTGGTCTCTCTGGCGACTGCGCTGGAAGAGATGGGGAAAAGTGAGGTGCTGGTTGTCATGACAACAGATGGGGATTGTTGATTGGCCATAGAGCAAGAATGTTTTCCACACCAACGTGATGAGACAAGAACACCTGGCTAAGAATATGCACACACCCTGGAGCGGATCATGCACCCAATGAAGCGTTAGGGTTTCTTCCTCCACCACGTGCACCGCTTTACCTCAGCCTCACGTCCCTTCTCACTGACCCAGAGATCAGACGCAAAGCCACCGAAGTCCATTCTCACATGGACCTGCCGATTCATTAGAAATCCTCCAAAGCAATGTTGCGTCTGAAGTCAATTTGAAGTTACGGAGGCGTAAAATTGCTGTCAAACCATCTGTCGGATGTGGTACTGATTGTCTTGAAATCAGAGGAATCTTGTACATAAACAACAGTGCTTTGAGACAAACAACATCCATGTAATCCACACACATTAAATAGCACACACGCCAACGCAGGATTACCCATGTTTCCAGCAGCAGATTGAAAATGAACGGCTTGACATCAGCGTCTCACCTGGTGGCAGGGGTGTTGTTTTCAGCGTGCGGTGAATGACAGGTGGTACCAACCCGCCTGCAGCGTCTCCAGTCTCCTAACGCACACAAACACACATACAAAGTGGTCATTAATCGTCTGTGAATCCGACAGGCTTTGCCTTTCATGTCATGCTTCTTTTGAGCGTTGACGAATCAAACCCTCCAGGTTTGAATCACGTCGCTTTGAGCTGACAGGAAGCCGCCTCTTCATTGTGGAAGGAGGGTGAATTACAAAGTTGCTCTGAGAATTGGCAGATAACTAGACTGACTCTTTATATTATACCAACAACTGCCTCACAGTCTTGGCATATCATTTGGACTCACAGGGGCTCCTCTTTCATCTCTCCGCGCGTTCCTCTGTCGCTCTGCTCCACTCGACTCTGTTGAGAATAAACTGCACGAGAGCTTTTCCATTCGCCCCTTAAAAGTTTCCTTCGGGGAACGCTCGTTGTTTATTATCCATATTTGTGGATTCTTTCTTTTGTTTTCTTTTTTTTTGTCATTGATGTTAGGCTCATATAGCCTTTGTTTCATCAGTTGTGCTTGTTTAGGCTCCTGAGCTGCTTTGTATTACTTCTGCACCCAGTAGAGCAGGCCAAATGGGAGAGCTGGGTGCACAGGGGAGGTCTCTGTTCTCAATGACAAAAGCTAATGTTTATTGTTATTTTAAATGTGCATCTTCTCCAAATGTAAAGTGTAATATGTACGACTTAAGAGTTTGGCTGAATTTACTGTATTTTAGAGGCTTTGAGTGCATCTGAATAGTCCCTCCTATCTCCTTTCCTAACCATATTTCCTTAACCCCTGGAAGTGTTTAAGTGGCGGCCATGATAAGGAGTGTTCCAATTGTTTAAAAGCTAAGAAAAGGAGGCTCACTGTTTCCTTTATAAGCTCCTTTAGCCTAGGAAACACTGACGCATCCTTTACCAAAGGAGATCAGATAATGCTGACCCACAATTCCTTGTGGCGACAACATATAAAGGGACCCGCTTATCCGAGTGTTCACGGAAACTCACTATAACTGAAAACAAAGCACTCTGTCGTTCAAGAAAAAGGTATTCGAGACATTTTTAGCCACATTATGTTTTATTCAACATTTTTATTTACCTAGTAACGCTTTGTGCGGTTGTACTTTTGTATGCCTACAACGTTATGTCGGCCTATATCTTGCATAAATGTAACAATTTCATAAAATCATACTCATTTAGGATTAATGTTGATTTATGAGTGGAAGGTGAGAGTGAGCAATCACTCTCAATGTGACATTCTTTTAGTTTCAGTCGTAGCCTCTTTTCCTTTGATTTACGTTCAAACCTTGTGATATTTGAGATTATAGCAGCGGTTAGAGGCGCAGGGAAAAGTGTTATAAATGTCCATTTTCAGAAATGTGTTGACATAATCTTCGCCGTCGTCGGATTATAACGTCACTTAGTGGAAGTGCGTCTCATTGTCAAAACAAACGTGATGGCCTTTCCCTAACTCCTTTCCTTAACCCCGTGATGTCATCCACATGCTTAAAGAAAAGTGGATAGGAAAGGAGATAGGAGGGACTATTCGGACACAGCCTCAGTTTCTTTGATCTGATTTGCCTTATCTTCTGTTAAATACCAAGCAAAAGGTGCAGGACCTATACCTCAGAGCCAGGCTGATATATATGTTACCATCCACTGCATATGTATGTATGTATGTACTGTATGTATCCTTGTGTTTACTCACTCAATCTGATATGGATCAACTTGTCACCAAACCGGCTGTATCTTTGAAGCCGTATGAATTCTCAATATTCTCCTGTCAGTTTCCATCAGATGTGAGAGGAAGCTCTGCTCTCTGTAACATTATCATCATCAATTACACTCCATCTTTTCTGAGATATTCTCATCTTTGCTGCAAAAAAAAGTGTTCATTTATTTAAAAACATGAAAAAAAAGCATCACAAGCAGTATATCCCTCCTCCTCAGCAGTGAGTCATGTCACTGTTCAGTGTGTGTGCGTGTGTATGTGTGTGTGTGTGGGCAGATGGGTGTGCACATGCCCTATCTGCACATCTCTGAGTTCTGTCCATTCTATTGTTAAGTGCTATGCAAGAAGTACAAAAGAGAAGTGGAACATTCTGACTTTTGTTTTCTGGAAGATTAAATCTATTTTTTCAGATCAGGACTCTGACAGGGTTTGGATTTTTTTACGCCGACGGTGGTCGATGAGTAGATTTGTGTCCGTTCGTTCAGATGGACAGAAAGAACGAGGTCACCGTACCAAGGAAACCACTGACTAATGGTCATGGACTCGTGCACTGCTGATTGTTCCCCACATAGAATTACCCACAAGTCAGAAATGGACGTCCCTCTTTTTTTTTTCCTCCAATCTTGGTGATGAGACTGGCTTTGCTGTTCTCTGCAGTGTTTGTCCAGATTTCACGACTAGCTGCTGGATCTTTGGCCATATCTCTGGTAGAGTGGTGCAGGAGCATGGATTTAAACTGGCTCCAATCAAATGAACAATGGAGTCGTTTGTCGATGGCGTCAGACATTTTTACACAAGAGAAACCTAAATGGACTCAGTGATATTATTTTACGTCTGTAAAGTATCAATTGTAAATAAATGTCTAGCCTTCTTACCTGTAACTAAATATAATTTTTATGCAATAAATTATATTTCTTAGTTTAACTATGGCGTTTGAGATGTCTGATTTGGGTTTTTATTAAATAAAAACAATTAAAGTGTACTTTCCAGGATGACTTGAGCCCGTGTCAAACCCGTGGCCCGCGGGCCAAATCAGGCCGTGTGGAGCATCCAATTCGGCCCGCAGGTGAAAGTAAAAATGACAGAGAAAACATGAATCGTTGTGTAAATGAAACTCCGCAACATTTGCAGGTGCTCACAGTTGTCCTGGAGCTTATATCGCATGATTGCAGTCATTTTTTATGTTAAACAGCTGGAAAGAAAACTCAAAATTCTTACAAAATCCTTCAGTTTTCCTCAAATTATGACATATTTCCCTTATTTAAATCACAAAATCTTGGAAATTGAAAGTAAAGATTCTATTGGGACCGATATCTATCACTTTATTGTTTGGATATGATCAGTTTCTTACATATTTTAAATTGTATGTATACGTAGAAGTGTAAACTCTTGAGATCAAACTGTTTCATATTTGGCCCCTGAACTAAAATGAGTTTGACACCCCTGACTAAACCTAATTTTCTAAGAATGAATAATCCTTCCTTTGTCAGTGCACACCTCAGTAGAAAATTCCCTTTAGGTCCATTTAGCTCTGAAAGCCTTTAAGTGGTCGGCCGGCCTTTACATCACCAAGGTCTCTGAGACACTAATTTTGGCCTTTAAGAAATGAATTGGGTTTTTATATTATTAAGTCCAATTTTTAATACAGGCAGGGTGAGTGGGGAATTGACTCATGAGGCTCACATAATGAGAACAAATATCCCAGTGAGTCATCTTTGTGTGGTGATTGTTCGCTGCAGCATGGTGTGAGTATCTGGCATCATTGGACACCTGTTTTTTAGAATGTATTGTGGGCTTTCTGTTGCCCTTTGAGACATTGTTTAACAGAACAGTTTACAACTAAAGCTACGGCTTAAATATTATTTGTTAGAGACTTTTAAGGTTTGGAGATTGCTTTAAACTTTGTTTACATAAAGTCATATTGACAAAAAACACAAAACAAAAACAAACAAATAGCACAAGTTCTGAATAATATAACACATATTTGGTGTTATGACTTCTTCCCTTTAGATCTTTTTTTAATTAAATAAAAGGAGTCAATCGTAACACACACATATGTATGCATGTACATGTAGATGTTACATACATTACAGGAAAAAATAAATTTCATGTTTTCGTATAGGTTTTGTTCTAATAAACTATTTATTTGTAGTCCGGCAGCGCCCTCTCCTGGTGGTCATTGGATAACGTTTACCCCAGTGAATATAGACAGCATAATAAATAAAGTACATTTAAAGAGCTTAATATATATTCAGTATACAATAAACCTACAACCTTGTAGTAAAATAGGAATAAAATTAGCAAAACCAAGCATCAGTTTAAGATTAATGAATCAATAACATCTTCAATACATGAATGGAATGTTTCTTTATTTCATATTTAAAAAAGAAAATAATAATAATATACACCATTATTCACTGTATTATTTATTTAAAGCCAATCCTGGTTTAATTTACGATTCCAAAATCGTATCTGAAATTATTATTCTAAAATCTAGTCAGCATTTGTAAACTTCATCTACATTCTATGTGTTGTGCTGACTGTGCATGAAAATATTTGGGAAAGCATTTTCAGGTAAATGAATTGTTTAATACAATATCAAAGCTGATAAATCTACCTTATTACCACTTTTCAGGGCAATAAACAAATGTTTTGTACAAACCTTTAATGGTATTTTAATATTTCATTTAAAAAAAAAGACATTGCTTTTATTCATCGTCAAAAGAATAATGCATTACACTTTAATTCAGAAACACATCATTTTTCTCTATAATCTTAATGGAACAAAAATGAAGGAGACGAACAGCTTTGAAGTTCTTTAAATGTTAATCATTTCTCTAGCCTTCCAACATGCATACAACGATTTACTATTGTTAAATGAAAACATGATTCATCTCACTATTTGGAGAAAGAAGGCTATGGATGAATGAATGAAAACATGCAAATCCTGCACAGAAAGTTCCAGGCCAGAAACAGAACCCAAACTTTTTTGTCAATTATCATTTTTAAATTCTTAGTTTTCATAGATTGATTCACAACAACAATATTATCCACAAATCCAACTACAGTGCAACAAATATCTTACAAATTAAAATTAAAAATTAAAAAATATATATATAGTTGATTGTGTATATCTATGCAGCTTTCCTTTTCTCTCTTTTTTTTATTGCATTTTTTCCCACGTGCTAATGTTCTTGCAATAGTGTGCTACAGGTGGTAGTATATGATAATCAAACAATAATTATAGTCATGATAAATTATTGGAGGTGTGGGGATTCACTGCTTTAGTTTGAAAAGACGACTTCTTCCTTATACCGTAAAGTCTAGAATACGCGCGCATCCCACAGTGTGGTTGTGAGCGTGTCCGTCCCCAGTGAGACCAGTAGCGCACAGCTCACAGGCCAAAGTGTTGAGGAATGCTCTGACAGAGAACGGAGGAGCTGATGAGCATCTTCGTTACTACAGCTCCTAAACTACTCCAGGGCTTTTATTTATTCACCTTTGATCCAACTTTTACCTGCGCACATCAGAGATGGCTCCTGGTTTTCCACGCAGGTGTTTACTGCTGTTGTGTTTGACAGTGTTACACAGTGGACAAGCATCCATGCAGGTAAGAATTGTACATGATCATGATTTTACTAATATTATGTTATGGATAATTCCCATCAATGTGTGGGTTTTATAATGTAAACCAGTGGTTCCCAAACAGTGGTATGTGTACCTCTAAGGGTCCAGGAGCACAATGCAGAGGGTACTCGGAAAGATTTAACAATTAATTTCAAAATAATTGGGACATTTCCCTTGTTCCTTTTTAGGTATTTTTTTTGGGACAAATTCACCACAAACTAACAGTACTATTATTATGTTATCATTTCATTTATTCAGACAACTTTTTTCAAGAAGTTCACTTTGATCTCCTGACATGTCAGCTCCCATTCTTCCTCAGAGGCATCTGCTGATTGCTTTGATGTATCCAATGCTTGGACACAGTTTTGTCCATGATTTCAGCATAATAATTGTACATTTTTTAAATAAAATTATTGCTATGTTCTTGTCATTTATTGAAATATGATTAATTTATGCTGTAGATGCCATTTCACCACACTTCTGACAATAGGAGACAGAAAAATAGCTACATTTAACAAAGGACACTGTATTTACTTACTGTTGAAGTAATCACATTAAAGTTGCACAGTATTTTTTTATTATTATTTTTTAATTCCACTTTAAATTCCACTCATTGTTTTGAAATTGTAGATTAAGTCTTAGGGAACCAATGTTCAAAACACAGTTAAGGAGAGTCCGCTGTTCCACAGATGAAAAAGCATATGAAATTATGGAAAGAGTACTTATGATAATAAGGCGGTGCAACACATGATTTGACAAAAATGCAAAGATTTGATTGTCCATGGATGTCAATGGAAGTGCTGCTGCAGATACCTGGCATTGTTCAGTTGTGCTAATGCTGATGCTTCTGTGTACAAAGCCTTCAGCTGGTGGTATTTCCTCTTTGCCTGGAGCACTTAACATAGAAACCAAAACAGACGTACTATTTGGTACACAGGTCCACACTGTGTGCTATGAATTTTAATGTAACCTACTCAACCTTGTTGTGATTGTACAAAGCCCCCAAATGCCAGTGCAAGAATTTAAAGCATGCTGCTCTGAGGAACTGTCCCAACAGCATGTGATTATAAACCCCGCCCCCCTGGAGGGATTACAGGCACTTTCTCTCAAGAAGGTTGCAATGGCTGGCTCTGTGAGGCAGCCATGCTGTTATAATATGTTAAGGTTTCATTTATTTAGACAATTATTCCTTAGGAAATCCACTTTGATCTCCTGACATGTTTCGACTTACAACTGCCAGTCTTCATCAGAGTCGTCTGCTGATCGCTTTGATGTTTCCTTTGAAGTTTTAATTGACTTCCGCGCAGTAATTCCAGCAAGATTCTGTTTGTCTTCTTTTTTAAATAATGTGTTCAGGTTTCATTTGTTCAACTGTTCCTTAGGAAATCCACTTTGATTTCCTGACATGTTTTGAGTGACAAGTTGAGCATTGCGTTAGTTCAGGCAGGCACAGAAGTCAAGCTAGCCCAGCCCCATCAGGTGACAGTAGCTGGTAAGAACTGACAGCATCCATCCCCTAATTCAATTATTCATCTAGCTGTTCATGTCTCATGCCTCCCATTGGTTAGAGTCGGGGGACAGTCGCTCCAGTGGTATCTGTTATTGTGTCCTTGGGCAGGACACTTCACCCAATATTGCCTAGAATTAATGTAGTGTGTGAGTGAGTGTTTGTGGTGGTCGGAGGTGCCGATGGCGCACTATGGCAGCCTCGCTTCTGTCAGTCTGCCCCAGGGCAGCTGTGGCTACAATAGTAGCTTACCACCACTAAGTGTGGAGTGAAACAATAATGCCTTAATTCTGTAAAGCCCTTTGAGTGTCTATGATAAAGCGCTATATAAAATCCAATGCATTATTACTATTATTACTATTACTATTACTATTATTATTATAGAGTCAGTCACGGCGCTGTATTTAAACCTACTTCCGCACGTTTCGTCTGCAAACGCCTCGCAACCCACCCCGGCTAATTAAACAGTGTCTCATGTTGCCGTCTAATGTCTGCGCTTCTGTTCCAGGGGGTCCTGCTGACCGCTCTCTCTGCTTATGCCTTTCCATGTAGCTCATGGAAGAGCAAGGGGGAACTCCCTTCGCTTTGGACTTTCCACATGCCAATAAACAATTTGACTAAAATCTTCAGTGTTTAATTGACTTCCACATAGTCATTCCAGCAATATTCTTTCTTGTCTTCTTTTTGAACAATATGTTGAGGTTTTATTTATTCAGACAACTGTTTATTAGGAAATCCACTTTGATCTCCTGACATGTTTCAAAAAACATATTATTCAAAAAGAAGAATTCCAGCAAGAATCTTGCTGGAATTACACGCTGTTAAAAGTCTAGTTTAGCAAATGAGGATGTGTCTTTCTGCCCCTAGTAAAAATATACAAATGAACTGCTTTTGGACGTGGGTCTAGCTGACATCTGCCCAACAGCTTTTGTCCAGCTGTGTCAGCCACATGAGTCGTGGTGGTGAGTTTGAAAGGATGACGAAGACAGGAGGAGACGTGAGGGACATGGGTTGTTTCTACTCGTGGAAAAGATGGAAAGAGTGGTTTTATTTCATATTCAGGCACTATTCAAGCTGCTCACATATGGAAATATCATGTACACTGTCCATCAGTTGCTTTGATTTGGTTTAAATTGAATTACTTCACGTAGTTGTGCAATGGTGTTGAACCAGTGCTCATGTTTTAGATTTTACAGCTATTAACCTGAGGTAACCTCTAGTGGCTGCGATCCTCTCAGAGCTGGAAAAGTCTGTTCTTTTTAAAGAGTGTCCCCAGAAGTGTGTTACGGCTCCTTATTCTGCTCACAGTGCTGATGTTTTCCTAACAGACGTGCATGGATAAGCACCAGGTGGTCGGCGTGCTGCGTCAAATGGAGAAGTTTCTCAAAGGCCAGGAGATCCGCTTCACAGAAGGCCTCAGGATCATGAAGTCAAAGCTGGCCTTGCTTCAAAACTCTGTGTCCAAATTACCTCAAGCAGATCAGTCAGCCGGTGAGTGAAAGACACACACATGTACACACACACACACACACACACACACACATTGCCTCCTAAGCTAACAATTGTCATCCTTATAAACACAGTGTCTCAGTCTCTACTGAAACAGCCAGTTCAATGGATTTCATGCAATTCTCATCTAAATAATGTAAACTTTTCCAATGACAGAGCAGAGATGAGCAACTGTTATCATAGCAGGGCCACAGAAATGTGATTGTCTGATTTGAAGGTCACATGATCAACATTTATATTTGCATTAATAATAAAGACCAATCTGAGCATTAACACAGGAAAGAACAAAGGGTTTGTTTGTGTTTTTGTGTGTTTCTTAGTCATTTTGCATATTTACATGTCGTTGTGTAAATTTTTTTGTTGTAATTTTGTTTATTTTTCTCTCATTTTGTGCATTTATTCTCATCATTTTTCTTTTGGATTAAGTTTGTGGGGTTTTTTTCTTGTCATTTTGTGTGTGTTTTTGTCATTTTGCATATTTGCATGTCGTTTTGTAAAAATGTTTGTCATTTTGTATATATATATAAGTGTGTTCGTAGTTGTTTTGTGTGGGGGTTTGGAGTTATTTAGTGTTTTTGCTCTTGTTTTGTGTATTTTTGTTGTCTTTTTGGATATTTCTCTGTCATGCTTCATGTTTCATTTTGTCGTCTTTAATAATTACATAGCAATTTTCAACATTGTTGTCATATTTTGTTTTTTGAGTTATTTTTGTGTATTTTTGTTGCCTTTTTTTATATTTCTCTATCATTTTGTGTATTATTGTTGTCATAATGTGTGTTTTGGAGCCATTTCTTGAATTTACTATAAGGGGGACCTCAAAAAACAAGACTGAGGGTGTCCAGTTGCCCATATCTGCCTTAGAACATCTTGAAACTCTATGTGTAGGATTTGCATGTTCTCCTCTTTAGGATTACTGAAATGTCTGTAGGAACTATTTTTTCATTATGTTCTCAATTAAGTTCTTTCATTTGTTCATTATTTCATTCATTTCCTTTCTTTGGACGGTGGAAGGAAACCAGAGTGTTCAGAGAAAACCTTTTTACTGTAAACATGACAAATTACATGATGACACAAAGAATGTGGAATTTTACACAACTTTATTGACACATTCTTCTAACTATGGATCAGCTGTACACAATGATAAAAAAAAATAAAAAAGATCATTGATAAAAAACCTGTTGGTTATAAATTCCTGTATGATTTATTGCTTACACTCAAACTATTTCCACTTCAGATGCCAGGCCTACATTCCTCTGTTGTGCGCATATTGTTGTATCATGCAGTATAAGGCTGTCTCAGTTACACCAATAGAAAAAAAGGTATTTGTGCTATTCAGTTGTTTGGTTAGAGACTCTGATACCCATTTGCAGAATTAGAAGATGCTGATATTCCACCTAAAGATCAGTGATAGGACACAACAAGAAAAAAACAACAACAAAACCTGTGTCCCAATAAGGATGGCATTACGGAAGCCATGCAAAAACTTTTAGCTTTAGGATTTTCAAGTTTGTCAAAGAGGGAAAGAAAAACATAAGTTTCAGAGTAAAGACACGTTACATTTCCCTTCTCCATTTACAGGAAGCATAAAAGTCTCAAGGCATAAAATTGTAATAATTATGCACTATTCGAGCGTTATACAAGCCTTCGGCTCTCTGGGCTGTAGAGCCTCATGTAACAACTGACTGCTGGTGTAAAATTCACCAATTGGCTGTAAATGAGGCATTTAAAGAGCTCGTTCCCATAAAAGCTACACACCGTTCAGGAAATGCCAATGGATGTCAGCAAGCTTATTCTACATGTGCTCAGTCTTTATCTCCCCCCTTCATCTTCTCCTTCTTCTCTCTCCCACAGCACCCACTACCTGCCCCTCCCTGAACTCCCCCCCTCATGGAACAAAGTTTGGATCAAAGTATTTTGTTGGTCATGAAATCCATTTCACGTGTTCCCAGGGATACCATCTTGTTGGCTCTTCCACTCGTGTTTGCCGTGAAAATGGTACCTGGACTGGTACTAGTGCACTCTGTAAAGGTGGGTTCACGATTAGCCGCTACAAGCTGTATATCTGTTAGTTCCTTGGTTCCCAAGGTGGGGTACGTGAATAAAAATTAAAAACAGCGTGAAGACATTGGAAACTAGAAAAGCACTCGGAGAGCGCAGACCTCCGCCAAGCTGCTCAAGCTCAGCTAACACGCTAACATGGTAAACTCAGGATTACCATGACTACCTGTCAACATTGAGCTGTGTTACCATGACTACCTGTCAACATTGAGCTGTTGACTCTGAGAGCTTTACGCTTGGCGGAGGTAACTAGAATATAAATAGACCAGCAGTCAGGAGCCTCCATGCATTGGCACAGACTGGTGGCGACAGTTAAACAATCTTACAAAAAAACCCACAATATTCATTTCAATTCAATGAAACTGTATTTATATAACGTCAAATACAACAATAATCATCTAGTAGCGCTTATCAAAATATATAACTCTTACGATTGTTTCTCACTGAAAATGCCAGTAGGCTAACAGATTAATGTACTTTTTTATTATATATAAATAGGTAAAATTCAGAGACAAATTTTTCTGTATACATTGTGTATGAGATTATATTATTATGTTTTTAAGTGTGAAGGGGTACGGGACTGTGAAACTGCATCAGTTTATCCAGACATCATGGTTTTGTTGGCTAGGTTTAGGAATGTCATCTTGTAGATTTTTGTGCAGGACAAGGTGATGTGTTGATGGTTCCCCTTTGAGCAGAAAAATCCACATCTCTGTTTGAATGACCTTGGTTCAATGATCTGTGAGAAGCAGGATGACAGACGACCTCTCGGATGGCAAACTGAGCTCCCAGATAACAAACGAAGAAAAGAGCCATTCTTTAAAGAGTCTGGAGAACCTGAATGAAGCCCTCGTTAAATTGGCATTAAATGTCTCCGAACACAGAAAAACACCTGTGATGCATTCCACTCTGGGGTGCTTTTCCCCTTCACTTTTCTATTCGTTGTAAATGGCAAAGCTAGTGAAAGCTAAACCCAGCGCTCTCCCTCATGTTTCTCTGACAGCGGTCCCAGTGGACAGGGCTCGGTCCACTCATTAGACCCACCGCATGCTCTGAGAACGCACACGAATGCTTAGAATGCTCCTGATAGTCCCGTCAACCTGCACCAACAGCACTCCCAGTCCTCACTGGCTTCCAAGTGGCAAGTTCAGCTGTATGTGGTGCTGAAGGTAAAAACTCACTGTTTCAGAACATATTTCTAACATTTAGCTAATTTCTTTTATTTGAGACAGAAAATCATGTAAAACAGCATGTTCTATATCATTGTTGAAGATGTATACACATAAATCTAAATGTAAATGTGAAATATAAATGTTAAATGTAAATATAAATGTTATTTCCAAATGTACATGTGAAATATAAACGTTAAATGTAAATATAGATGTATATCTAAATGTTAAATCTGAATGTTAAATCTGAATGTTAAATCTGAATGTTAAATCTGAATGTTAAATCTAAATTTAAATATTAAATCGGTCGCCAAGTGTAATAGGCAGGTCAGTGCCTATCAATCACGAGGCCCCGCCCACACCACTGATGTGGCTCAGTGAGTGAGGAAAGGGGAAGAGCGAGACATTGCGGGATCGCTACAAACTGATGAACTTGAAAGGGCGGTAATGACTGGTGTACGGGCTGCATATCAGCCAAGAGAATGTATGGAAAACTGCCTTCACACTTTTCTCAAATGAAAGTAAAATTAGCTAAATGTTCAAATTATGTGGCCTATGAAACGGTGACCGAGTTTTTACATTTGACACATCATACAGTTGAACATGCGCATCCTTTTGTTGACACTCGTGCTTAAAGCAAGGCGAGAGCGCGCAACTCAGCACAGCGTTATCATTGTCGACTCACTTTGACCAGTGATGAAGACACGGACGATGCAGAAGTCCTTGGAGGGTGGGGTGTGTGGAGTGGTGGCGGTGCCACGTGATCGACAGGTGCCGACCTGCACACTTTGTATATTTTCAAAACATTTAGCTTTATACTTGGTGACCGATTTAACATTTAGATTTAGACCTAACATTTAGATTTTGGATTTTAAATTCTGATTTACATTTAATATTTTGATTTAACATTTACATTTAGATCAAACATTTAGATTTAGATTTAACATTTACATTTAGATTTAACATTTACATTTAGATTTATTTTTCATGTTTACATATTTTTAACAATGATAAATAAATAAAGTTGAATATAGAACATGCTGTTTTACATGAAATTTGTATCAAATGAAAGAAAGATTAGATAAATGTTCAAAATATGTTGCTATGAAACAGTGACCGAGTTTTTACATTCACCCATAAAGCTGAACGCGCGCGTCCTTTTGTAGACACTATGCTTAAAGGGAGCTCCCGACTCAGCACAGCGTTATCACTGTTCATGTTTTTCATCCCTAAACTAAGCCATGTTAAAAACCCAGTGTTGACAATGTGTGAACAACTGGGTTGTTAAAGAGTGTTTAAAAATATCCAGCGTAGTGAAGTGGGACCTTTCATGTTATGGTCCTGCGGTCGCCTCTGAAGATGCCAAATCAAAATTAAAGGAACTGGTTATCATCCAGTAAACTGTGGCCTCAGCATTGGACCACAAAGAGTTGAGTCTACTTTGTGAAAATTTTCCACTGCATCAGAGCTGAGAGCAAAAACAAGCCTTAGAAAGTTCAATGTGTTCCTCATTCATTTGTTTTTGTTCACTGGCTAAACACTCGTTGTGTGCTTTTGTAAAATAAATGAGGATTTATAGAAAACAATAATCATTATCGCTATGTTTTTTTTATGTTTTATGTTCAACTAATTCATTAGTTATAATAAGTACATAAGTAATTATATTTCAAAATTACCAAAATATCCTCAGGAAATATCTTTTGGGCAGTCGGTGTGCTATTCACGCTGACAAAGATTTAAAGGTATGTAACCATGGTAACATGGAAGCAAATACAGGCAAAACAAAGTAAGCTTTCAGGTGGGCCGACTGTGGGAACCATCCAAAGTGATTGTTAAAAAACAACCCAAAAAACATGTGCTTTTATTTTGAATGAGAATGTAATGCAGCAGCAAGAAATCGTTTGTTAAAACTTAACAAAGGGAAGTTACAAAAGGGTATTTATTTATTTATTTATTACTCATATTCACACTTGTGAAAATGTATATTCATTATTTATACAGTAGGTCAGGGGTGTCAAACACTTTTTAGTTCAGGGGCCAAATGCGGGCAGTTTAATCCCACTATAGGTGGTAAAACGAGCAATATTATCTTTCTTGTGCCCTAGTTTGCACTTCCATGTATAATAGTATTTAAAATATGCAAGCAAAAAGTGATATATATCAGTCTGTGCAGGATTTCCTTGATTTTGTGGCTAAATGTATTTAGTTTGGGGAATAATTTAAGGAAAATTGTAGGATTTTGGAAGAATTGAGAGTACTTACAACAATTTGAGATTCAAAATGACTGCCATCATGTTCTATAAGCATGGCGAAACTGTGAGACCTGGTCAAAAAAAAATATGCAGTTTCATTGAATTAGTGTGTTTGGAGGGACAGAGATATCTACAACTGAATCAGTTGGTGATTTATACAATGACTCGTGTTTTTGTTGTCATTTTTACTTGCTCCTGAGGGCCGAATTGGGAGTTTTAAAGGGTAGGATTTTGCTCCCCGGGCGTTGATTTTGACACATGTGCATTAGGTCACGTATGATTAAAATGTGGACTCACTGAAATGAAATGAATTGCTGAATTTTCAGATATAAATGAATGTGCAAGTAATCCCTGCCAGAATGGTGGTACCTGTGTGGAAGGGCCTAACCAGTTCAAATGCACCTGCCCCCAAAGTTGGAGTGGCTCCCACTGCCAACACCAAACCCAGACAGGTCGGTAACATGGAGGCAAAGTTTCAACTTCTCAGTTTGTTTCCACATCAACAAGCATTGAAATGATTGTCCGTCATGCAGCCCCGCCCGAGTGGAGTGTAGTGAACGACCCGGCGTTCAGCAGGAGACCTCGCTGTGCCCAAATAAACCAAGCCCAGCACTGCAGCTGCGACGCAGGATTTCACATGAGTGGCACGTCTGATAACAGCATCTGTCAGGGTGAGCTGTGATTTTCTGTAAGGTTAATGGATCCCCTGTGGAGGAAATTCTGCTTTCCCAGTTCCCTCTCATGGGGAGGTACAGTCAGCCTCAGCAGGTTTTTATAAACTGGAGTTCTTCTCAACAGCATCTCAGCAGAACTAACAGCACATTTGGTTTTCCAAACTATACAAATTTTGTCTGTGACCAAAAATAATAATATTTTTAAGGGATCACAAGCTGATTAGCATCTGTTTAGGCCCCAGTTCATTGGTTTTTAGTTATTTTCTAGAAGAGCTCTTGAAAAAGAGTGTCGTGAAAAATGGGCAATGTGAGAAGATGCTAATTTGACTAAAGTATTTTATTGTGTTTTAATAAATTGACAAATCTAAATTATTTCCTAAAGAGTACGTGTAGTAAATTATAATTGAAAAACTAAATCAAAATATCATGTAAATTAAAGAGGTTTAGTTGGTTTATTTTCTTTAAAAGTCTTTTTAGACTCCATTAGTGATGTTGGGCAATATCCATTGTGTCTCATCTGTAAACAGTGCAGCGGACTGCCGGCTGTGGCTGCTCCGATGTGCAACAACCTCCAACACACTTGTTTAGTATCATCTAAAACCATATTAAAGAAAATGTGGAGAAAATCACTTCAAAAACCTAAATAAAGCGGAAAATCAAAGAAATTAGATAGGTAGGTGTTGTTAGTATGTGTTTTTTTTTTTTACTAAATATGCATATATGGTTATTGGTAATACAGTAAACACATTTTATGGTATATACATTTCCACTATAGGCATCCTTTAAAGAAAGGTAGTTTAAAGCACAATTAAAAACTACAGAAAACCAAAGTTGGTGTGTTCAGAACTTACTGATTATGGGTGAAACTTCTGGTGTGGTAAATACATGAAAGAGAAAGAATAGATGTACAGATGCCTTGAGAAGTGACAAATGGCCTAACTTTCTTTGTCTCACACACACCGGAGAATGAAATAAAATGTCAGCCTTTCACAATAAAACCTATGAATTTGGGCTTTTCCTTCCAACCTCAACTTCTGTTCACAAATAGAATAATTATAAAAGTCTTCTGTTAATACACCAGTCGTTACGCCCATAGTCACATCTACAGTGTGAGATTAGAAGTCATTGCTTTTGACTAAAGAAATTGTAAAAATCATCTGTGCAACAGATTTTCTCATTTGTTTTTGCTTTTAATTTATTTTCTACGTGACAATCTGCGCAACAAAAATAAATGAACTCTCTAACTTTTGTGTTTTCTTGACAGATGTAAATGAGTGTGAAGTGTACCGGTTGGACCAAGGAGGAAAACTGTGTGTCCATGAGTGTGTGAACGTCCCTGGTTCATACCACTGCTCCTGCCCAACTGGTTACAAGTTGCTTGCAGATGGACGGAGCTGTGAGGGTGAGTGCCCTGAGGACAAAGGCTCTTTCACACACAGAGGGTTATGTGACTCCACTGAGGAATACCTGTGAGTTTGATGAACGGGGAGTGTGGGGGGGGGTGGCGGGAGGGGGGTGCTCCAGCTGCAGAGGTTGTAGTTTCTACAGAGGTGTCTGAAATCCTACATCCTCTTTCAGCCCCGAAGCTAACACTGCCTGCCAGTGGAATGAATGACCTCACATTTTCCTTGCAGTAAGGATCTTTAGGACATTAATCGTAGGTAGGAGGAAAAAAAAAAATCCAAATAAAAGCAGTTGCAACCTTTGCTTATGATGTGGTAACTAGGAAGCAGGGACTTGGTCTGGCAAGTGTGTCTCTGTTCCTCGTTCTTGCACGCCAGTGCTTTTTGTCTTCCAGATGTGGATGAATGTTTAAGCCAACAGCACAACTGTAGCCGAGGGACAACTTGCATCAACACAGGGGGAAGTTTTCAGTGTGTCAACCCAGAGTGTCCCCGTTCCCATGGTAACATCAGCTACGTCAAGACATCTCCCTTGTAAGTGGATACACCACTAACACTAACAAGGCGACCCAGTGCGTTGTTATAACATCTGCTTGAGGCAGAGGGTTTACATTGTAAAGCTTGATATGAGAGTATCATAAAGTGAACCTAATTGTGATCCCGTGGACATTTTGCCGTCTACGTAATTAAAGCTGCTGGGGATGATCCCTAATATTTTTTTAATAGACATTGTGTTGGCCTCGTAGATCAATTAATCAAATGTATTTTTTCTGAAAATACTGAGAATTGACTCACAAACATGTCAAATATTGAAATTGCCGCTTGTAAGTTTATTATTGAATCTATCACAAACATTGGGTTTGTTGACAAATGGTCATGTGACTTGAACTTTGCACAAGTTTTGTGCATTGCATTGTAGGATTGGGAATCCCACTGCAATGTTTGATATATACCCCCGACATACTTTCACCTGTGTTTATTTCTCAAAACTGCTAAACGAACTTTGACAACATTTTAACTAAAGATAGATGTTATGCATCAGAATAGTCTATTACATTTTGGAGAGGATCCGGATCAGTACACTGATTCTGGATCAGTTTCAAAAATCAAAAAATCTCTATTTCCCAACATTGAAAAAATGTATACCTCAGTTATGTCAGGTTGGTTCCTCAATTACCCGATCCAGTTTCATCTGGATCGGATCCGCATTGCGCATTTTATTGAGATAATTCTGATAAAATCGGGGTGCATATATATTTACATTTGGACCTACTGTATCTTTATTCATGGAGATTGAACATTCTTCCAGACCCTTAAAGTTTCAATGATCATGGTACTATAATCAGAATCATTGATCCAGATACTATAACTGTCACTATCTGGCAAAAAGGATATTGTTAAAAAGTATTTTTGCTTAATTCTTATTGTGATTTCTTGTGTTTCTTCACCATAAAAGATAGACAATGATTTGCTTTAAGCCATTTTTGTTCTGGTTTGTTTATAATGTTTCCCATGATATGATGTCACTCTGCGAGACATTACATTTTGGCCATATTCAAGTATTAAAGCCACAATATCAACATCTGCCATTGTTTTGGTACAACTTTCAAGTGTCCTTCGCTAAATTATGACACCTTTGAAGCTATGTTGGCTTTTTTGCTTTATGTGGTGGAGGGACCTAGTGGGGTTAAGTAGGGTTAGGGTTAGGGTAACAAAAGGTTAGGATTAGGGTAACGAACGACACATTAATGACCTTCATGACATTTTATTTATGCTAATGACAGGTGACATTTCATAACATTGACTGCGTAATGTCTTAAAAGAAAGTATTCTAATGAATGAATCTTTATTTATCTCCTGCAGTCAGTGTGAAAGAAACCCCTGCCCCATGGACAGCCGGTCCTGCCACCTCGCCCCTAAGACCGTGTCCTTCCACTACCTGTCGCTGCCCTCCAACCTGCAGACCCCGGCTACACTCTTCCGAATGGCGACCGCAACGGCGCCCGGCCGCACCGGGCCCGACAGTTTACGCTTCGGCATAGTGAGCGGAAACTCCCGCAGCATCTTCGTCATGCAACGTTCGGACCGACAGACGGGGGAGCTGATACTGGTCCAGCCGCTGCGTGGGCCTCAGGAGATCAACGTGGACGTGGACATGTCTGAGTACAGCGATCGTACCTTTCAGGCTAAACACGTGGCACAGGTCCACGTTATGGTTTCACCTTATAACTTCTGAGGGAGAGGAGGCAGACTGAATGCTGGAGAGGAGAATGACATTGATGATGACATCCTTTCCCTCTTAACAGAAATGAACAATAGTTAGTATTCATTCAAAGGCTTTATTACCAGGAGAGAAAACACACCAACGGCTATGCATTATACATACATGTAAACAGATTCACTGTACGTAAAAGTTTCACATGTGTCTCTCCTTCAACACACCTGATTTCAAATAATGCTAATGCACGCTGATTGGAGACAGGTTTGTTGAAGCGAGAGACTCGAGTGTCCTGTGCTTATTCACTCTCTCTGATTGTAAATTAATCAAATCTAGCAAAGAAAATGAAAGGATGAATGAATGACTTTTTAACTCATTTGCTTTTCTGCCTTTATATTTACATCCACCTTTCATCGTGCACACTCCTTTTAGCCCAAAGTGTGTGGCTAATGCACTGTCTTTGCTTAATCCTTGAATGAAGTTAGTGCTTTTGTGGCTCTGATAAACTTATTACCTGACACCAACACTTACCCCTGAATACAAACCATTGAAATATTTCACATATAAAGTTTAGATCCAGGATAATGAACAACACAGATCAGTAACAAATAAAACACTGTTTGATCATGAAGATAATATGTTGACAATGCTGTGACACTATGAAGGCAAATGTCATCTTGTGCTCGTGTTTTTTTTTTTTTTTTTGCTTTTTTTTAGGAATAAAAGGTAGCCAACAGTTTTTCTTTACAAGCTCAAAACTAAAACTTCTTACCTTTTATTTATCCTAATAATAATTGCTGAAGAAATCCTCTTCATTTGACCTACAAAGTATTATTAGGCACTTATCATAGAGGGCCCTTAGCTGCGAGACTAAATCCCCTTCAAAATAAAAGCTTGAGCTCTTTATTTTTTAGAGATAATACCACTGACCATCTGAAAATGCATCTGCGATCGTACAATTGAACCTCTGTTCTATTATTGCTTAATAGATACTGTATATTTGTTTATTGTGCTGTTTTCTTTTAAAGATTTTGTCATTATTAATCACTAATCAATGATGTTTTGCTAAAAGTGCTACGTCATATTGTGATTTCATCATTTCTGTATACATTTAATAAAGGCAATCGCACAGTTGGCCAAAGTGATCTCACTTGATGCTAAGCAGCAGATCTTAAGTGTCATTTTGAGTGTGTTTTATTGACTAAAGAGCTTACCTAAGTATAGTTGATGAATGAATGCTGGATACTGACTGAATAACTGGAATGTATTTTCATGTAGGGATTGACAAAGCAAAGCATCCCCCACATATCTCTGAAACATATCCGTAACCATCACATTTTCAAAACATCTCAGTGTGCCCATTTGTTGGAGAACAAAAAAAGGCTAATGCTCACCACATGTGCTCCTCTGAACCTCCTTCACTGTGTGCTCCTCATCCAAGGGTTTATTTTGTAATAAAAGGGGCCAAAGGAGCTGCATACCTGCAGACTGGAGCTGATGGTGAGAACCAAAACACACATAGTGCTCTGACATGACTACGTCATTTCATTTGGTAACCACACCAGGAGGGCTCACATTGCAAGGCTTTGTTTCAGTCTTGTGTTCAGGATGTTTGATCTTCACATTTCATCTACTCTTAGGCACGCGGATATTGCCAGAAACAACTGGAGAGCACTGAAATAACAATTTCCAGCCAAGTGTGATAATAAAAAGGTCCTGGAGTGCAGGAATTAGAGTAACTTCTGAATTTCTTATTTGTTTTCACCTTTTTTTTTAATATACTGGATAGAATGCATTTAGTAATGAAAAATGACCAGAAATAAGTGGGAAACCAGGATGGTAATAACAAACAAAGCCATGTGATAATAACCTATTCTCTACATTTACTAAAAAAGGTTATTCTGACATTCTGGTAATACTTTACTTGAATTTTCAAACATAAAGGCTGACATTACGCTGTCATTATTATGACATGACACTTGTCATTAGCATGAATACGGTGTCATGAAGGCTGTCATTAAGTGTCATTCGTTATCCTAACTTTAATCTTAACACTAACCCCTCTAGATCCCTCCACCTAACCCAAAAAATGCCAACATAGCTCCAAAGGTGTCAGAATTTAGAGAAAGGTGTCATTATTTTTGCAAACAACTCTTAATGACAGCCTTCATGATTTTTATTTGTATTTACCTCAAACTTAACAAAACAATATAAAGCAATCATTGCTCACTTAAAAAGAGCCCCAGCAATGTTTGAGAAAGGGGAAGATAGCCCTGCCCCACTTCCAAGCTATTTTACCAAAAACAAAATAAATCTGACATTTGAGCATTGTATATACATATATAAATACTAAACAAAATACACACAAATATTAACAACAACAACAACAACAAAAAAACATTTATAGGCCTACATATACTTACATAACATCAACATCCACATGTCAACCTACCCATCAGATTCTAGTCCTTGTACTGATCTTGGTTCAATAAATGGGAAGAGATTCCAATTCTGATGTAGCTGTTTATGATTTACAGTCCGTATAAACAGGACTGAATCATAACATAACCTAACCACTAGAGAGGACATGGACTCATCTGTGAACGGTTGCATTTACAGACCTTGGAGTCGCTGTTAGCGTTCCAATAAATGGGAAGAGATTTGTCACCTTTATAATAAGTGTTGACTAGGCCACTGGGAGTGAGGCCCAAGGCCAAGTAAGGCTGACTTGATAATACTGTATCATGTATTTCTGCAGTCAGTGCCTTCTCCTCGTCCTTCTCTCTCTTCTCTGTTTCAGGTGTCGTGAAGCTGATGATGGCAGTTCTTGATCTGTGGTTCACGGCTCAACTAGGCTGAGACACTCTGATGTTCTATCTCTCTATCCTGTTCTGTTGGTCCTTCTGTCCACTAACCCCAACCAGTAGAAGCAGATGGCTGCCACCTCTGAACCTGGTTCTGCTGGAAATTTTTTCCTGTTAAAAGGGAGTTGTTTCTTCCCACTGTCTCTAAATGCTTGTTCATGTGGATCTTGTTTGGGTTTTTTCTTTCTTATTATGAATTTTACATTTTGATAAGCGCATTGAGATGAATTTGTTGTAATTTGCGCTATACAAATAAAGTTGAATTGAATTTAATAAGTTTTGCTTATAAAAAAGAATAATAATAATTCTGACACCTTAGTCATGCTAATGACAGATAATGACAGTGTAATTGCAGCCTTATGTATAAAACTTGGAGTAAAGTGTTACCGACATTCCTTCAACAACTTCTGCCTGAAAATGTTCTTAAACCAAGACACGTTTTGTGAACTGGACTCAAAAAATGTGTTGGCCTTGTGCATTCCTGCACATAATGATGTATCCTTTTGAAGTTAATGACCCACAACACATACAGTCACGATTTATATCTGAATAGAAAACATACTGAACTATAAACCTTCCCTAAGTGAGAGTAAAAGGACCATTAGCAACAGAAGCCGACTCAGCACCATGTTGGTTCTTTTTTAAAATAAAAATCCCTCTAAAGATATGGTTTATTTACAGTCCCTGATGTCACCGATGCAGTGCAGGACATATTAAAGAATCATCTTCATCTCTCAGACTGTAGTGAGGTGTAGCTATGATGAGAAAGGCCCCATAAACATAAGCAGACATAAGTTAAACTGAAGTGAATCAAATAAAGAAAAGTCATTTCCCCCCTTATTATGAATCTTAGTTGGAATGTCCAGTATAAATCATGCCTGGCTGCCAGTGCCTCTCCATATGTACAGATTCTCAAATGTGGTTGTTGCTAAAAGGTTTGTGGAAGTGGATCTATGTGTGAGTATTTACAGGCTCAATGTGTTAGCCCTGTGATTGGACTGCAGCCTGTTCTATTTGAGCCTACGTAAGCTGGGATATTATCCAGGACCAGTACTGTATGAGTCTGATCAGGACCAGGATGATGGATGGATGTTTGTTGGTTACCATGAAGTCAAACTATTGGACTTCAAACTTAGCGTTTGGCTTTAATAGTTCAAATGGCTTTTTTTTCTTTTTTCTTCTGTCAAATGTTTCCCTTTTGTGGTTAATATTAGGCTGTAGTGTAAAGACCTGTGTATGCTCAGAATATTAAGTTTAAGCAATGTTTTGAATGAGAGCTGCTTTGTGAAGCCGCAAAGCTTGAAGATTTTGGGCTTGATTTCCCCCGCCAAGACGTTTCATTTTGTGTAACTCAAGAGCTGAGTAAACTAAAAGAATCTAAATATTAACCTTCACCTGGATAAGGATCAACAGAACAACAGATGTGTTAGATGAAGCGTCAGAAATCGTTTGACAACAGATCACAAACCTGCATCAAATAACCAGACAAGTGTACCTAAAATGGCCAGTTGTTCGGTTTATTTAAAAAAACAGGCTTAACTTGTTCAATTTGTTTTTACAAATGCATCTTGACTTAATGATTCACTTTTCTGTTTCCCCTCAGATCTGACAGTCTTCAAAGGACACATATTTTCAATAACTTTACAGTCACTTATCATTAGTAATAAGCTTTAATAAGGATTTATTACTAGTAATAAGCATTGTTAAGACCTCATTATTGTCCAATTAATGCTTATTAACATTTAGAAAGCCTTATTATGCCTATTATTAAGCCTTATGACTTTTAATAACATATTTTAATGTTAATAAACCCTTGTTAATGCTTATGTAAGGAAGTTAAAATGCATAAGTTTTATTTAAAACAGACACCCCCTATTTTTTAATTATATGATCTACAATGTAAGTCCCATTGACTTCTAATGGTGTGCTGTTACACCTGCTGGTCACAAGATGGTGGCCGAGTACTTGTAGGTTAGAAAGAGAGTTAGAGATTGGGCCAAAATGCGCACAAACCAGAATTAAAATGGCGCTGACTCAATCAAGACAGTAATCCACGTCTCTCTCTCTCTTGATTCACCTACAGATCCACAGTGCTCTCCAGCCTGTGTATCACATGTGGCCACTCAGATTCCCCTAGTTCTGATGCTGGTTACATTTGGGGGCTTGTCTGGGATAATTCAGCATAACCGCCTGGTGAAGTGAGTGCTAATTTTGCCAAATTGGTGGTCAAAGACTGAAGGAAAGGTTGCATCCTACTGCGTCATCCAGAGAGTCGAGGTCACCTGTGCGACGTCATTATGGCTACTGTTACGGAACGTTGATGGTCACAATCCAGAAAAGACTTTCTGTTTTGAACGCAAGTCAGGTGCTGATGCTTGCCAGTTTGATTGATGGAGGCAGTTCCATATCAACATTGACCAACTAAGTGAGCCAGAACTGTATGACTTGATTGTTGACTACATAAGAGGTGAGAATCTCACAGCACTGGAGGATGAAGGCATGGCCCAGCTTCTTCTCCTCAACAACTTTATGAGTGAACTGCTAACCGATTTTGGAGACTACCCTGCTGCACCCCCAGTGATGGAAGATGTGGCAAACGACCTGCTCTCCAGGTGCCTCCTACAGATCACAGCACCACCAGCAACCATCCATCTTCAGAGAGAAGACAGGCAACTACCACCATCCTCGATGCAGGATCGAACAGAGAATGCTCGCTCTTCTACTGAGAACAGAGACAATCATATGCCTAAAGGAACACTGGGACAAGGAACAAACTTTACAGGTGATAACATGATCACACCAGTCATAGTGAAGTCACCAGCAGAGAGTGTCAGCACCGCAAAGCCTGGTAGAGTAAGTCTATCTGCGAGCGTGGGAGATCAGGTATTTAGAGTAAGCGATGTTGCAGCTTTTGTCCCATGCAGAGAGTTTAAGTTACATGGTGGACTAAATTCTGATGTGGGTTTGGATGTGTCTTACAATAACCTATGTAAACAAATTGATGAAGGGTTGAAAGAAGGATTTACTGAAGTAGAAATTATCCTTTTTCATGAAAATTATAAAGCTGGGTAAATTTAAAAAATTGTTGACCCACAAAAGTTATTTAACAATTAGTGAATTAAAGATATTTCTCCATTCACATATCAGGGATTTAAACAGCACTGAACTCTTTTAAGAGCTAAGTAATGCTAAACAAGTAGACAAAGAGAGTCCACAGCAATTTTTGTACAGGATAATGGGTCTAAAGCAACGTGTGTTGTTTGAGTCACAACAACCAGATGCTGAGTTTAGTTGTGAAAAAAGGCTGATGCAGGGAACGTTTTTCCATACCTTATATCAAGGGTTAAATGAGAAAAACAGTCATATAAGACAAGACCTTAAGCCTTTTTTCACAGAAATGAAAGTAAGTGATGACTTTCTTCTCAACCAGATCACAATGTCCTCAAGTGAAGAGACCGAAAGGCTGAAACGCATAGGTAATATTCCTAAGACGTGCTCAGTGACTGCAAATACAGCTCAGGTAGACAGTAGTGATCCAGCTAAACAAGCTAAGGTTGTTAATGAGCTGCAGGCTAACTGTGATGCTTTTAAAGAACTGACTGCACAGGTTTCTTTTTTACTAACAACTAGCTCAGATTGTTAGACCCACTGACTATGTAACACAAAGAGAATCTGTCCCACCAGTTACCTGTGTCTGAGAACTAGAGGCAGATGCAGTGAGTGTGTCAAGCAGAGCAAAGTAAGTTGCCCACACTGCTTCATCTGTTGCAATGCTGGACATCGCACCATTGGCTGTCTGCAAAAATGAATGTCGGGAAATGGCGTGAGGTCATTGGGGCGGGACCACCAGTAATCATAAAAACTGAGGCATCCAAGCTTAAACTGCTGACCCAGTAAAGGAAAACGGAATCCTTCCACCATCCCTGAGAAGACACATTGCACAACTTATCGGTAAGCGATTCCTTGTTTCATGTTCCACCAATGAAGTGCCGCTTCAGATGCTGCTTGATTTGGGTGCCCAACTGATAATGGTGGACAGAAAATGTGTAGAAAAGCACTACCAAGCCTCCAAATTCAGCCTCTCAAAAGTCTTCCATCTGATGAACCTTTGTCATTGCAGCTGCAAATTCCCTTTGATGGTTGGGCGGATGTTGAACTCCAGGTCCACAGTAAAAGCTATGTACAACTCACCATACAAGCGCCATTATCAGTCAGTCAGAACTCTCTTAGCAGTCCCCTATTAGGCAGTAATGTGCTTGCTGAAATACTTCAATCAAATAGATAACATGACAGTGACACTGACGTTTGTGCTTCATTGAAAGAAGCTTTAAGTATCCATGATACATGCAATGGAAGCGCTGATGTCAATACTTCAGGATGAAGCAGCAGATGAGTGTGAGGACAGGGAAGCGAGGAGTAGTGGTGTAATGTCCTTCCAACCCGGGAGTAACTGTCCTGAAGGTTTGGATTTTTTTCCTGCTGTCGTAGATGTGCCCAGTGGATCAACAAAAGTGGTAAAAATTCCTCTCCAGAACCCAAACAAACATGATATATACCTCGCTAAAATAACTTTTTTTGGTACATTTGCAGATGTGGTGTGCAGATGTGTGAATCAAAAAACTATTCCTGACCGTCTTCCTCTTCCTCGCATCCAAGACCTGTTAGATAACCTGGGAGGCCACTCCTTGTTCTCTATTCTTAACGAAGGCAGTGCTTATCACCAGGGCTTTGTTGAGGAGAGCTCTAGACATTTGACAGCCTTCAGTATGCCTTGGGGGTTGTATGAGTGGATCTGCCTCTCTTTAGGTTTAACCAATGTCCCTGCAACCTTTCAAAGATGCATGGAGGGAGTACTTGAAGGTTGAGGGACAACTGTTTGCTCGCCTTACTTAGACAATGTGCTTTGTTTTCACAAAACATTTCACGACCACATTTACGACTTGAAAAGCGTGTTCCACTGCCTGCGTGAGCATGGTGTAAAACTGCGACCCAGAAAGTGTGAACTTTTCATGGGACAAGTCAGGTATGTGGGCAGTCTAGTGAGTAGTGAGGGTGTCCAAACAGACCTCCGTGATCTTGAGGCAGTGCAACATCTAAAAGACAGGGAGCCGAAAAATGTAGGAGAGGTCAGAGCACTGCTTGGGTTTCTTGGTTATTATCGATCCTTTATCCAGGATTTCTCCAATGCTTATGGTTGCAGGACACTCACACCTGCCGAGAAAAATTACCATCTCCACTCTGGCAAGTTAGAATTCCTGGCATTAAAGTGAGCAGTCTGCAATAAATTTAGGGACTACCTCTATTATGCATCCACTTTTACTGTTTTTACAGATAATCCCCTTACCTATGTTTTGAGCACAGCCAGGTTAAATGCAGTTGGCCATCGCTGGTGGGGGGGGGGGGGGGGGATGAGTTAGCTGATTTTCATTTTACTATTAAATATAGGCCTAGCAAGTCAAACAGTGATGCTGAAACCTGGACATCATATCCTGTCCAACTCCCTGACCACTTGCATGGGTATTCAGAAATGATGCCCCCAGAAGTGATCCCCGCGATTTGGCAGATGGACAAAACATTGCAGAACGATGATATGCCTTGGGTGGCTGCATTGCAGCAACACCCTCATTCTGAAGAAACATCCCCAGGCGGCATCCCGGTTCTCTCTCCAAAAAGCATTAAGGAAGCACAGAAGCAAGATGCTCCAATCTAGGAGGTGATAAGTTTGGAAAAAAAGGGGATGGTCTCCAAACAAAAAAGATAAGACACATATGGATAAAGAAACGTGAAGGCTGGTTCATGAGTGGAAATGACTTACACTCGACAATGGGATACAGACAGACAGAACACAGAAAGCAGTTAGTTTTCCCAATGAGTTTTAGTCAACTGTGTTTGTTGATGCTGACAAGGTTATTCACTTAGACAGAGAAAGGTTTTATTGGCCTTTCATATAGAGTGAAATTGAAAACTACGTAATTCGCCAGTGTCAGTGCATAAAACAAAAAGTCCAACCATCCCAGAGAGGGCACCAATGGGAACGATAACCACAAGTTCCCCCTTTGAACTGGTCTCAGTTGACTACCTCCATTTTGAACAGAGTAAAGGTGAATATGAATATGTTTTGGTCTTAGTGGCTCACTTTACCCTATTCGCCTAAGCCTACCCAACCAAAAATAAGTCAGGCCGAATAGCAGCCGAGAAGATCTTCAACGATTTTGTTCCCCGCTATGGGTACCCTGAAAGTCTACATAAAGATCAGGGCAGGGAGTTTGAAAACAACCTTTTCCAAAGAACAATATTCATCGTGTGGTTGAACGGCTTGGAGACGGTCTGGTAAATAGACTCTGTCCTGAAAAAGGTGACCAAACTCTCGTGTTCTGCACCGCAATCTTCTGTTGCCAGTTAATGATTTACCTTTGGAACCAGATGAGCAGATTCAGCATGTATCCAGAAAAAAGACAAATAAACAGAAATCAGCGGAGAGACACACAACTGAACAGGGGACTGAACATTCTGATGAGGAGGAAGACTTTTCATTTTCCCTAAAAAGCATTCCTATGTATGACAGGGGGCGTGCCAGTCCCCCATGTGCTCAGTCCAACCTGCACATGATCTCAGTGCTGCTACTCCAGAATTTCACCCAGTGAGAAACCTGATTGAGAGTTCCAATGCAACAACAGAGAGAATCTGAGCCAGTACTGGGAGAAAGAGAGCTGATTCCAGAACCTGCTGAAGCCGTGGTGGAAATGCAGTTTGAGAGAACTGGAAACAAAACAGAGGGAGATGAAGGTCGAGATGAACGTTTGGAAGATGCTGTGGAAGTTGCAGACCCAGTAGGGGAGGCATCGCCGCCGCTAAGGCGATCCAATAGAGCAACAAAAACCAAGAGAAATACTGACATATGAATATTCTGGTCACAAGGTGGCAACCGAGTACTTGTAGGGCAGAAAGAGAGTAAGAGATTGGGCCAAAATAAGCACAAATCAGAATTAAAATGGCGCTGGCTCAATAAAGACGGTAATCCACGTCTCTCTCTTGATTCAACCACAGACCCACAGTGCTCTCCAGCCTGTGTAGCACATGTGGTCGCTCAGATTTCCCTAGGTCTGATGCTGGTTACATTTATTAGTTTTAATAAGATTTTACTTGTAATTACTATTAAGAAACCCTTGTTAATGGTTATTACTATTATTAAACCCTTGTAAATGGTCATTACTATTAATAACTCATTAATGCTTCTTCATTGTAATAAGGCTTTGTTTATGTAATAAGCATTAATAAGGCTGTATTAATACCTATAAACATTAATAAAGCCTTATTAATGGATTAAGCAATAGTAAGGCATTATCACTAGTAATAAGCATTAGTAAGGCTTTAATACTAGTAATAATAACCATTAGTAAGGCTTTAATACTAATAATAAGCATTAGTAAGGCTTTATTACTAGTTATAAGTATTAAGGTTTTATTACTAGTAATAAGCATTAGTAAGGCTTTGTTAATAGGAATAAGCATTAGTAAGGTTTTAATACTAGTAATAATAACCATTATTAAGTCTTTAATACTAGTAATAATAAGCATTAGTAAGGCTTTATTACTAGTTATAAGTATTAAGGTTTTATTACTAGTAATAAAGCATTAGTAAGGCTTTGTTCTTAGCAATAAGCATTTGTAAGGCTTTATTACTAGTTATAAGTATTAAGGTTTTATTACTAGTAATAAAGCATTAGTAAGGCTTTGTTCTTAGTAATAAGCATTTGTAAGGCTTTATTACTAGTTATAAGTATTAAGGTTTTATTACTAGTAATAATAAGCATTAGAAAGGCTTTGTTATTAGTAATAAGCATTTGTAAGGCTTTATTACTAGTTATAAGTATTAAGGTTTTATTATTAGTAATAAGCATTAGTAAGGCTTTGTTACTAGTAATAAGCATTGGTAAGACTTTATTACTAGTAATAAGCAATAGTAAGGCTTTATTATGAGTACTGTAATGAGCATTTAATGATTCTCTTTTCAGTTTCCTCATCTTCACAGGTCATAAACATGTATTTTCAACAAAGCAACAGTCATTTTCATTGAAATACTGGGCTTTTCATTGAAATAAACAAACCAGGAACAAAGAAATTAAATAATCAAATAACAATTTCACTAAAATATCGACTCCTGAGAAAGAAGACAAAGGAAAACCATGGACGAATAATTTAACATGACGTTTTCCTCACAGAAACCCACAATCCGTCATTTTACAAAAAGACTGAATTCAATGCAGATTTTATACATCGGACGACAATTTGTCATTGTATAGACATGTATCCCAGTTTTCCTACAAAAAGACACAGCACTGGCATTATGGAACTGCTCAAGTGATCATGACTGGACAAAACCGAAAGTCCTACACACACACACAAAGACAAAGTTCAACACACACACACACACACACACACACACAAAACAAACCAACAAAAAACAGGCCAGGCTTTACCAATAGAAGGACTTACATTACAAATAAGAAACATATTAAAAAGGAAGATCATGAACTTAGCAAAGGTGTTTGAGAGGTCAAGGACAGAAAATAAAATAAATAAAAAAATAAATGTGAGTTTAGCAAATTCAATCCAAGGCTGTGCACATGTAAACATACAAAGAGTAAACTTTGATAAACACTTTACCAACTTATAAGTACACTTCAACAGCAAATAAATAATGACCATATGTACAACATATTGCTATTTCAGGACGTACAGTAGATTCAAACGTGCCCCTAGTCCCTCCCTCTAAACTACACACCTAAACCAGTTCAGTTCGTCTCCATCACACTTTATACTGGAGAAGACTTCCTGTTTTTCTAACGACACTGGAACACGTCACACAAACTGTGTCTCATTGACAGATGTACATGTAGGCACAGCTTTGATCATCAAAGTGCATAGGAACAAAAGTTACAGTGTTTAGCATTCTGTTCTCTTCCAAACCAAACTGAACCCCATTAATAAATCGAGCATATTCAATAGATCTGTCTCTCCTATAGCCGCAAAAACAAGTTGTATAAATTATTCTGTGGGTTTCCTCATAAATACTCATTTTAGGTATTTCACATTTTTCTAGACATCTTTAACAAAAGACGACAAGGAGATTAGGCTTTGTTTATGCATGTTAGTGTTCTCATGAAAGAAAGTGAAATAAAATATCACACTTAAAAAAAATCAAACATTCTCTTTGGAAAAAAAATTGCTCCGAAATGAAAGCATCAACGGGATTGTTGTCGTCCCATTGGTCAGTGAAAGGACAGTTATGTTCTGATTGAGTTCTTGAAAGTCACTTTTTGTCACAATTTGTATGGCGCCCCCCCTGTAGAATGAACCCCCTTCCTAGCCCTGTAAAGCCACACAGGAGTGTCTCCTGAGAGGGAAACTGGTAATCCACAACCAGTCAACTGGAAAGTCTGCAAAAAAGGTCTCTGCAAGGTTAGGGGCAGCCGCTTTCTCCTCCCAGTGGGAAAACAGGGACATCAGGCTTCACTCCAGCTTTGACATCTCATACTTGGTCGTCATAATTTCCTGGGGAGAAATACAAAGCCTCATCATGTGCCTCCTGATCCACTATAAAACACTGTAGGGATGTAATGTATTTAAAGTATTGCTCAACTATAACAAAACACATCAAATTATACCAATTAAAATCAGACAGAAAAGAGTAGACGTATCATCTATAGCCAACAAATGCTTGCCAAACATCAAATGCACATATTAGTTAAGGGTGTAAGAAAAAACTCAATATCTCAATATTTCACCATGCGATTATCGTATCGATCCAAAAAATGTCCAAGTCAATTTTTTTTAATCCTGTTTTTTGACAAAAAAAAAAACATTTAATTGCGCTAACATCTGCATAGCAGGTAAATGCCTGGTCACTAGGTGTCAGTAAACCACATCAGACCTTGTCATTTTAGCTTGAAAGTTGATAAAACATATTGGGCGCTTTTATAGATGTATGTGGTTACTGTTTGTAAATGATTGATATCACCATGTACATCGTATTGTTTAGTATCGGGATATATTGTATTGTGACGTGCAAATCGTGAATCGTATCCTAACGTCAGACTGATGGCAATGCACACCACTACATACAGTATAACTGTATAAGCAGTAAAATGCAGGATCGCATTTACTAAACATGTTACAATGCTCTCTCATTGTAATTTTAAAAAAAAACTACACAGAAGATAATGCTTCATTTTCTTCACGGTTTATCTACAAAAATAGTGAATCTTGTCAGACTTCACTGGTTTATCAAAATCAGCTGTGTTCAAGTCCTGTTTGCTTCAAAAATGTTATCCTTACCTCATCTGAGTCCAGCAGGACAGGCAGAGCTCTGAAATGAAAACCAGTGAGAAAGAAACACTTAACAGGCTGATACAGGAGCATCTCTGTGAACTGATACTCATAAATACTTACATGTCAGTCAGAGAGCTAGGAATGTTGTCCTCCACCCATTTCAGGTCCTGATCCTGCATAAGGAGCAAAAAATCTGAATGAACAAAGGGAATGCTGCCATCTACTGACATAAAGCATGGTGACACATTCTATCATTGTAATTGTACATGGGGAACTTTGATCGTGGTTTTAAACATACACATCATGTGCACTTTATATACACTTCTAAGGGAATGCATTGACTTGAAATAGCAAATGACAGTTACAAATGTATCGTCTAATGGCATTATTTAGAAACCCTGTACATTAGGGAGGTCCATCAAAGCGTGGGAAAAAAGTTTCAGATAACCTCAATTAGGTTTTTAGAATGTAATTTGGAATAAAAACAAGATGTTTTAGAAGTTGCACAAGCGGCTCAAAGTTTCCTGGAAATTGACTAAATACATTAACATTAGACACATACTGTATATAACATTAAAAAAGGAGGGTTCAGAGATTCCACCAAAGCGCTGAGATGCCCCTAATCAATCAGATTATGAAGGTAAGCAGACCAGTGATTTTGTCACCACCAGCACCATGCATTTCGTTGAAACAGTACAGGACCATTTTTGTGGTTACTGAACTTTCAAAGTAACATTTTTATGCAAGTTTCAGTTTGTTTTCGCAGAACAAAACCACAAATTTTCCAATATGCCTTTTTTTTCTTCGCTATGTTATAGTATAGAGCAATTTTTAAGTGTCTTTTGCAACCTCTAAATATTAATTCATTGGCATAAAATTTGGAGCCAAATGAATTGACATAATATGAAAAAGAAATGCAGGGTTCTAATCTAGAGAATCAAAAAAATATATTTTGAACCAGCCTACTGTACATACTTTGTCTTAATGAGACACTTGCATTGTCTTCAATAGGAAGACCTTAACAGTATATGCTTGGGCTGGGCAAAAAATCAATTTAATCAATTAATTGAGTTCGTATTCAAAACTTTTTTTTTTTTTTTTTTGCAAATTCGAGCTTAAAAATATATATATATATATTTTTTTTTATTACTCATATTTATTTATTTTTCCCCACCAGTTTTCTCTGACTTTTTCGCATTCCGTCCTTGTGGGTTACCGTAACGTGATGTGAGCCAGCCCCCTCTTTTTTACATTTATTTGCCCTTTGAGTAGGCTATATGTGTGCCACAGGCATCTTATTCGCACTATGCTATGATGCACAGGGAAGAATTTAACATATAACACTACAATTAAAAAAATAATATAAAATATGTAGTTATCTGATTTCTTAATCAGAAAATTTAAGCTACTGTGAAGTTGGTGTTCCACTTTTGCTTAAACCTGGGTTAAAGCTTGAAATTGTTGAATGACAGCCTCATTTACTTTTTTATTTTGGGATTGTTCTATGCATTTTAACTCTTGATTACAATCACAGCAATAAAGTTGCACTTCTGACAATATATCTGATGTCTTGCAGTCATTTTTAAGTGCATTTAGAAAAAAAAAAAAATCAGATAAATCAAATAGAAAATGGAATCTCAAATTTTTCTTTAAAAAATATTTTAGGCAAAAATCGCCCAGCCCTAGTATTGGCTTCATGTTTGTGCATCCCATTTGGCATGAATCGCAACTTTTTATGAACAGTTTAATCAAGTATGTCAGAGTCAGTCACATTCACCTGAAATATATAATTTATTGGCGAGTAGTGCGTTTACCACATCTGACATAAACTTCATTAGTTCCACCTTTTCATCTACTTAACCCAGGAAGACAAATTAATCAAAACAAAGGGTTTGTTTTACTTACTGGATTTGTTTCAGCTGGTTTCACTGTACCGTTGCTATCAGATTTAGCTGCTCGTAACTTAATACCATCAGCTGGAAAATAATTAAAAACATTGTAAATAAAAAAGCAGGACTTGACACAAATCGATATATTTAAAAATGGCTTGTGGTTAGAGTTTCCGTACCGATATTTGATGCTGCAAGGAACTCCTCGATATCTTCATCATCAGAGTCGTCGATGAGCGGAGTGAAAGCATATCTATCAGATACAATTAAAGAGTTCAGTTCATGTTGGAAACAATGAAGTCGTACATGGTACTTGCCTTTGGTTGTTTGCAGACGGTCTCCATAGAAACATGATCACTAGTAGGATGACAGAGAACAAGAACCTCCAGAAAGCGTCTTCCACCCACAGCTCAATCCAGTCCTGTCCACACAAACAGGTCCATCAATGTAATGCCACGTTTTTACACGACTTCAAGACCACATCGAACCATACTCACAGACTGACAATCTGCTAGTCTGAACTTTTTTGCCATCCATCCCATAAAAATGATGGAAGCTGGGGAGAAAAAAAGACAAGACTCAGTTTCTGTGTTTGAGAACCTCCCCATGATCCACCATCACTGAAACTGTGGTTCCAACACTTACCAATGACAGCAAATATTAATGTGTTGGTAAAGTGTCTGTAGAGAGACAACTTCACAGGGTTCCTCCTCAGCTTCAAAGTCTTTATCGTTTGTGCGAGACTGACGAAGATGTTAACGGCAGTCAAGGGAAACTCAGGCGTAAATCAATACGAATTGTCAATCAACTCTGACAATATGAGAATGTGGCCCTCAGTCCCCAAAGCAAATCCCTCAAAATTTGAATTCAAGAAGTTGGACGGAAAAAAAAGTTCACAAAAAACTACAAAATAAAACAAAACAACCACTTAAACAAACAAAATGACTACAAAAACACCACATTACAGAATAACTCCAAAGACAAACAAACTGCTAACAAAATTACAAAGACAGGAAAAAACAGAAAACAACAACAAAAATACAGAAAGTGAAAGAAAAATACACAAAATTACAACAAGAACACAAGACAGTCATCAACATCTCCTGCCAGATTGGTTCTCATTGTAACTCACAACCTTTTCCTAAATGTCCTAAATCTAAAAACTTAGATGTATACATAAGAAAATAATATCACATCAGAACATACAATTACTATCTATCTATCTTAAACGGTTTCTAAGAAACGCTGTCCCCTTTGAAGATACTCCGGAAAAAAATAGTTGGGCGCTTCTCATTTTTGAATTCCATCAAGGTATTGATACCCTGAGGCCATATACCAAATTTGGTTATCCTATCTTAAACAGTTTCTGAGAAAGGCTGTCCCCTTTAACTTGGAAGGATGGAGCTCAAACCTATATCCCCCTTCCACAATTTGTGGCGGGGGATAAAACAAAAACACACAAAATGGCTAAATACTGACAAAACATCAAAACCACAGACAAAGACAAAAAACAAGCAAAATAAAAACTTTTTACCCGCGTTAACACCGACATGGATGTTGATCATGTGGCCCTCGGATCAGATACAATCACAGTTTTGTGGCCCCTGATGTGATAGAGTTGCCCTCAGAGCCACTGATGGCTCTAGAAGTCAGGAGGTGATGGGATGCGACACCAAAGCATCACATCCATTCTATGACATGGAAAGTTGTCTGAGTGCAAAAGTTCCAGCAATTGTATATTAAGTTATGGTTTTGAATATTCATACAAGGTTTTTCAAAGAAAGCATCAAATGCGATCAGCAGAACTCCTCTGAGGAAAACTGGCAGTTGACAGTCAAAACATGTCGGGAGAGAAAAATCTCCTGGAAAACTTTGTCGGAATAAACAAAACCTTAACGTAACATAATTAACATGTATGAGTGTAGTTGATCATCTGGTGAAACTAAACTGATCGTCCAATTGTTTTATGTTGGTTAAAACATTTATGCAAAAAGAACAAAACAAAAAAACATACACAGCCTCACATTTTATCATCACGTGTGTTTCCCTGATACTTCTTTAATCTAAGACCAGCTGTAAACTTTGATGAATGTTGAATATCAATGTGGAAGAAAAGCAGACGGAAATACTGATGGTGTTTCAGAGAATTTAAACAGAAAAAAGCCACTCTTTGCATGTATAAAAGTAGAACAAATGATCAAAGCAGTACCATCTCCAATTAGTGTATTTTTTCTCTTCAATGAGGAAAATTGTTGCAAAATTACATGACGTCTAGGAGGTAAGAAGCGGGGGGAACAACCACAGAAAGAAAGCCTGTAGGTGCACAAAAGGATATCCACCAGCACAAAGAAGAGTCAAGCAGAGCCAGGGGAATGTTGGCCAGCAGAGCCAAATCAGAGTCTTTTGCCTGGAAGGGAAAACAAAGCCCGTGCAGCAGACACAAAGAAGACAGATGAGGCAGAATCCCAGATTTTTAGAGGAAACCATATTCGAGACATGTGCTGAAGTACCAGAACCACACACCAAAACTTTACTTTGTGATCATTTCGTACACAGATTTCAACTTCCTGTTACATAAGCAACTACTCTGGGTTCCAAAGTGTAGATGTGAAGGATATGAACCAGATGGCGCCGGAGTCCAGCACAGCCAGAACAATTGCTGTGATTAGAGCTGGGCCATTGTCTCGCCCCTTGATTATAGTCACACAGCATGAGGAAGTACAGATGTTGCAAAGTCACATTTTCTTTGAAACAAAACCTGACACCACACAACTGTACAATTTCCTTTTCAAACACACAGAACATACGCAGAAACAGAGCTTTGATCAATTCCAGATGAAAGAAAATGTTGCCCTTTTATGGTGATTCTTCAGTAACATTTACTTCATCTGGATATTTTGGTTTCCTATTTACTCACCCCAGTAATCCTAAGAACTCCTTCAATACTGGCAAAGGCAAAATAGAGAATTCCCAGTCCAACCACTCTGTGCATCACCGTCCCAAGTCGAGGTCTGAACACAAACAAAAACATCAGTTGATTCATTGATAGTTGAAGATTAACAATAATTAATAAAGATAACACAGATATGGCGGTGTTGAACATGTTCTCACATACTTAACGATTCCATAACCAAGGCTGACAATGATGACCAGCAACCGAGCCAAGGTTCTCTTGAGTGAAGAAACCAACTCAGCAAAGATCAACAAGCCAGGAGCTGAAATATAAAATATGGAATTAAAAAAACAACAACAAACAACCTTCCTACAGTGTAACGACCTTAGGGGAGAGTTCTGTGAGCATCCCAATACTCACAGGGAGCGCCGACCGTGTTGGTGTTTTCATATTCTGCACAGAAAACCGCCTTTTCCACCATTCCCAAAAAAATCACCCCAGCAATCCAGAACTGGATCCGGAGCAGATCCATCCAATAGCAGGCGGCCCACATGAACCACAGCAAGGCATACAGGATGTAGACGATGCACATCACCATGTAGAACTGCCAACACGCACACACACACATTCACACACAAAACAAGTGTAGAACTAAGTGAAACAAGCTGCTTTTCTAAAACATTGTGTGTCTTTTATTAGGTAAGAGCAAAAGCTGAAGTTTGCAAATGATTATATCTTTTCTTTCATTGGCCATTGTTGCAAAAACTGCTAGAATGTCTCTGGAAGATAAATAATGTTTCATGTAACCAAACAAACTGCAGTGGTCAAGCGGTTAATGTATTTTACAAAATCTTTCTTTATTTTAATGAGACAGTTCACATACATGTTCATTGTTTTATTGCTTCATCACATTATACAGATTGTAGATTTTGCAAAATACAATAACCACTTTAAACAAAAAGAAGCATCTCTATGACTATTTTTGCATTTCTACGAGCACGGATCAGTTTTGCTACAGACGTCTCGCAAAATGTGTTGCAAAACTCAAGCAGCGCAGATTCACATGAGACAAGCGGTTTGTGCATCTGTAGCGGAAGATTTGATAAGTTGTAAACGGAGAGTTGTGGTTGTAAACAATAATTTACGCAAGTAATTAAAAAAACATGTGAATAAATGTTGGATTACAAGTTTGCAGCTGGAATTTTATTTGTGTAAATATCAGTCTGTACATTTTTTCCCATCATTCGTGTGTGGATTTTTTATACACAAGCTCACATCACATTCTACAAGCTCTCACATTTTGCAACATATCTATCTTCATAGTTTTGATGCAGGGGATCAAGAGTAAAATCACAATATATTTTTTTTTATTATTAAACCTGAAATTTTCAAACAAAGTATTTCAATAATTATTTACTATTTTCATACCCTTTGCTTTATTATATCTACCGATTAAAAGATTATTATTAAAATATGCTTTTCTTCTGCAGCCTCATCGACTTTTGCAATGCAAGACTGTCTCAATTGAAAGAAAAAGTCAATCAAATATGGCAGTAAAAATGTGCTTACATGGTCTAAAGAATCAAACCCTTAACTTCATCTACTTACGATCATGAGCGGCCACTCTGTGACAGAAATGTAGCCGTGGCTGCCTTTCATCACCACATCCACTGCAAAAACAAATCAAATAAAGGATCATTGACAGGATTTCAAGATGTGTTTATTTGAAGTGAAAACATGTTGAAAGCTGGCATTTCAGTATCGGGGGGGGGGGACTTTTGGGGAATCCTGTTTATTTGTGTTCCCTGTTCCAGGCAGTGACGTCACTCAATAGCCTGAGTCGACTGATTGAATGAACCTATATGATGATTTTTATTATACTGGTGCTATCAGAATGTATGCATGATGCAAAATCACCAAAAAATAAATAACTTTAAACATTCACTATAAGGGTATTCATGCTTATTTTAAGTGTCACCTGTTAAATTCCAGTTCGATTCTGGTTTACTTGACACGATCTTGACAACCAGCAGGTAGGGCCCATCCTTCCATGTGGTGGCGATGACGTTGTCTTTGATACTCATCGTGCTGCTGTTCTTTCCACTGCTGCTGCTGCTGCCGTCGTATTCCTCAGTGATCCACTCAGTGTCAAATTCATCCTACAGTGTTACAAAGAGTCATGTCAAGTTTTCTTCCCACATCTATTTTGTAAATTACTCTTTGTACCTTTTGTAACTTCTTAATCTGATTTTTTTTTACTAGAGCTTTTATCTACCACTGATGATATGTTGGATGTGTTATGTGCATGTACAGTATATTGTCAGTGTTTTTATACTTTATGAATTGTGTTTATTAGGGGTGTCCCGATCCAATATCGATATCGGTCCAATATTAACCTGAAAATGAATATTGGATTGAAAATTCCGACTTTTCCGATTTTTTTTTTCCACGATTAATTTTTTATTTATTTTATTAAATTGTAGAATACTGTAGATATTATGTTGAAGGTTAAAATTTATGTAGCCAATTGGTTAATATTAAATGGGTCATTTTTTCCTCATACTTACTGTTGCTGACTATTGTTCTCTGTTTGAATAACATCACATGATCAAGCCTTTTCTAACATTCCACACTACAAAATAAGTAATTTCTTTTTTTTTTATTAAAGAAGAAGAAAATCGGATCAATATCGGTATCAGCCGATACGCAAGGCTGCAATATCGGTATCATATCGAAAATGAAAAAGTTGTATCAGGACATCCCTAGTGTTTATAGCACATACACTGACACAAATGAAGTTCCTAAGAGATAAATAAAGTTTTTTCAATTTAATCATATTGAGGTAATGTAGGCTAGGGGTGAGCAACATATCGAGATTCAAGATGTCGAGTTTTCTTTTTCGGCAATATAGAAAATTACAGTATCGCCGTTTGCAATATATTTTATTTTATAGCTCATTTGTGTTAAAATACTTGTTGAAGAGTACAGTTAGATGCATTTCTAAGTGCATCCTAACTAAGGCTTTCCCCTAAACAAGCTACACTACAGAACTCACTCATACGTGCTGTCCCTCAGAGGTGAAAATGCCAAAAGTGGCGTATATTGTGCCGGTGTTTGATAATAAATGTGCCTGTGTGGCATTTTGCATCAGCACAAAAAATGTCTTTCTGGTCAGACTTTATTTGAATCAAAAATATTGAGATTTATATTGTTTATTGTCATTTTGAGGAGTTTTGTCCATATCACCCAGCCCTAAAGTAGGCAGACAAAACTCATGGGAAAACTGCATCAAATGATGCAGAATATGCTCAATTCTAACTGAATGAAACTTTTCACCTTCCTGAAATAGTTGGCAACCTTCATTCAGTGATGTTATGTTAGACTAAAAATATTTGCATTAGACATCAACACCATTTGCCAGTAGTTTTTGATACTTCCCTGTTATTTATTTATCATTATTTCATAGACGTCTTCAAAAATTGTAAAGGCTGAATACAGTAGATGGTGTCAGTGTTTTAAGACCTGAATTTCTTGTATTTTTTTTACTCGGTCGAATTGGTGAGGTTGTGTCCATGTTCTTTTCTCAGTGAAACAAACAGAAATAAAGTTATTACCGGGGTTTGTTCCTTTGCAGGTGCTTTGACTACGCGAGAACGAGCCTTGGCTTTCTGACAAACAGAAAAAAAAGGGTTTGAGTTGATGATGAATGACACGGCTGTGCTGAGAGAAATGAGTGTCAGAGGCTTACTTTGAGCATGGGAAAGGAGCGCATTAAACCATTACACGTTATAGGGCTGTGCATGTGTTCGATGTATTCTCCTTGGCCGAGGGGATTCGGGTCCAGGCTATCACCATGACTCAGAGGTGTCCTGTCATACATTTCCTACAGGGAGCAAAAACACACTGAGTACAAAGTTCTCCCTAAAGATGACAAAGAATCCAGAGTCTTGTACTTACTTCAAGATTGTTGAACTCATTGTGACACGGGTAGTACTTCAAATACCAGTGAATAGTGAACGTTACCTCCTCAGGACAACTAAAAGACACGACTACGAGATGAAAACGTGAGATTATAGACGGAGTCAGTGCACAGGGTGTGTTCACAAAAAGTACAATGTTTGTTTCTGCTTTTACCTTTCAGCTGAATATCTGTGTTGTTGTACATGGATTTCCTTAACAGTAGAGGTCTTGAGGTCTAAAGATGAAAAAATAATGATTATATTTCATTTGGCTAAATAATGCTCTTTTGCATTGGTTTAATACATTCTCATGGAAACTATGCTCTTTTTTTTCCTCCAAAAATTATAATGCATGATGATGATCCCTGCTAATGTGTGTATATAAATTAAAATCAACCCCTGAACAGCTAAACACACAAGTAGACAGACAGACAGACAGACAGACAGACAGACAGACAGACAGACAGACAGAGAGAAACAGACACTTCTCAAAGAGTGAATTATTAAACAAGAGTGCTCAGGTGTCCATGGAAGAAATCTGACAACTGTGTCTTAATGTTAATGAACTAATAGAGGAAACGTAACCTTACAAGAACAGAGGTCGTGTGAGTAGGAAAGTTATTATTATCATAGTAAAATGTATGTATAAAGAGCATTTTATTTAGGGTTAATGAACAAATGCACAATTAGCCAACAGGAAAGACAATGTATTCGGTTCATTGAGAAATAATGTTGAAAAAAACTTTTCAGTGTCTGTTTTATGGGGATAAGTTGTGGAACAATCTGAGGCTGGAACACAGGCAATGTCAAAACTAGGGGTGTTGAAAAAAATCAATTCGGCGATATATCAGGATTTTATGTCGTGCGATTCTCGGATTGATTTAAAATGCATTATCAATTTACAGATGAGTTGTATCTTAAGTCATACATATATACACACATATATATATATACAGACACTTTATATTATTTATAGAAAGTATTTATTGTGTGTTAGGTTTAGCCTTAGTCACGTGACCTTAACTGGCCAATGAGTAGCGCTGCGTACGGATAGAATGTCAGTATATTTAATACGGCAACCGTACGAATAGCCACTGCCTTATTTATAGAAAGTGTCTATTTGTACGGTTGCTGTAAGGACAACACCCGGTGCTATTGGTACGGTTACCGAAGTACACATACGTAGCATCTTAGGGATAGGTGTAGGGTTAGGGTTTAGGGTTGGGTTATAATTCAATATCGCAACAATTTTTAGGGGAAGGTTTAGTTTTAGTCACGTGACCTAAACTGGCCAATGACTGACCTATCACGTGACCTAAACTGGGCAAATAGAGGCGCTGCGTACGGATAGAATGTCGGTATATTGATATGGCAACCGTACGAATAGCCACTGTCTTATTTCTAAATCACTAAAAAAAATAATGCTTTAATATTTTTTTCTCACATTGTTTTTTTTTTTTTTTTTTATTTTGTTGTTGTTTTAACTGGGATGGGTTTAAAAAGGTTTTACTTCATCCCTCTCATTTTGTGCATTTATTTTTTTTTACTTATTATCTTGTTCCAAAAACCAGATACAGTTTAGATTTGCATAGAATATACTTATTTTTTTGTAAAACATTTTTTGTGTTTGTTTTATTGCCTAGAGCAAAATAAATGAATTGAAATCAATAAAATGAATACAAAAATAATGTGTAACGGTGCTTTCACTGTCATCAAAGTGGAGGCTTCTCATTTCGGACCTACATTGTTTGATATAGGAAAAACCATCATATTACTTATATATATATAGAAAAAACACACTTTAAACTATCACACCCAGGACTTACTGAGAAGTGTTGAGCCTTACATCAGCTGCTTTTCATGTTTACATGACCATAGACAAAAAAATAACTCAGTATGCCTATAGATCTATATAGATCTACTGGTTTAAAAACAAACACTGAACATTTTCTATTAAAATAACATTAAACGTGTAAACTGTGGTTGATTGCAGACACGAGTGTAAAATGCAGGTTTCTGTTTGCAACACAAACTGTAAAAAGCTGAGAAAACATTCTCACAAATGTTAAACATAAACTTTAGCTAAAAACAACATAACATGTGTCAAACCCAAGAACAGCCACGAACTGTCATTTGAAGCAAACTTGAGACCAAATTAGCCATTAATTAACAAGGTAGCCAGTATATTGCTAACACTGTGGAGTTAGCAGAATGCTAACATTGACAGTGATCCACCTAATGGCTACCAGCTAATAACCTGATGTCACAGGTTGTTCTAACAGAGAGAGATAAATATTCAACCAACTGAGTGTCACCAGAATCATCGGATAACAGACGATTCAGACTGTCATCAGGATCCCAGCTGATAGCAGCCATAACGAGGCTAATGGGCTAGCACTAGCACAACAGTCTATCTAAAGGTTAGTGTTCAAAAACAGATACTCACGTTAACTACTGTGACTTTCCAAAGGCCCGTCTCCGGTGTTGTTAATACTTCATTTACAAGAGAAACTAAAACCACCATAAACATCATCCGCTGATAGAAAACCTGCCCGGACACACAGCTCCACGTCCTCATCCTGACTTCAGCAGCCATGTTCACTGAGAACTCGCATGTACGAGGGACCTTGAAGGCAACACGGTGGTGAGTTCAGGTCCTCATTTTAATCTTCGTCATTTTAGAATGCTTCATCAAAAACAATAAGAAATGTTTATTTTATTCCAAATAAATACTCCAATTCACTTTGTTTGTCTGACATAATATTATCAAAGTCTTTATTGAAGATTGTTAAATAAAATAAGATGCTTTTGAAATTTCAACAGCTGCAAAGTCTTCAGCGAGTTTCCCTATTTATTTTGAAAAGCATCAACAAATACTCACTTTTTTTTCTCCAAAAGAACATTTGAAAGAGTTATATTCCGTAACCTCTTGTATTTGAAGCTCCAAATGAATAAAATAGTCTTTATAAAATCCATGATCTTTCTAGTTTCTAATAACATTCCTCTGGAACACAGAACCAAGACTATGATTTTTGAGTTTCACTAGGCAATTGTTGCTGTTTACCCCAAAGATCGTCTTTAGAAAATACTTTTCAAGTCCAAAAATATTTTAAAAACAAAATACCATTTTGACAAAACAAGATCATTTTATATATTTCTGTACATGTCAATATTTACACAACACTCATTTTTGTACAGTTAACTTTTTTTTCACAGTCCAGTGTTTCTTGAGCTTATGTAACATGTTTACTGGTGACATTCTTTCATGTTCCCCAACACTAATATTTAGGCTGGTCACTGGAAGTATAACATTACCAATGAAGCATTACTGCAGCATGTCTAAAACAGAAAACGTGAAGGTGCTCTCAGTGCAACGAGGCAAAACGATTAGTACAGATGATGACTCTGCGACAGAGAATAACCTTTCGTTATAGCAGAAATGTAGAGTCACTCGAGCCACGGTCTGTTGTTGCTACATTAGTGTCACCGTCTTCTTGATTTGAATAAACACGAGACAACAGCGGGGTGTTTACTCTGGCAGATCTGAGGGAAGGATCAGAGATCACTACAACGTAACGATCATTGTCCCCATCCTCCTCCTCTGGGCTCCCATGAATGTCTGCAGTGACCACTGTGTTATCAGCTGCTGTGTAACTGCATGAGGGCGAGGAACTGAACACAGAGGGCTCAGCAGGAGGCAGGTCACCGTCAGGGTCCTCCTCAGGAAAGCTGGTGTTAATATAAATGATATCTTCCTTGCTGGATGAATCTGGGAGCTTTTCCACAAGTTTTTCCAACATTTCACGCAGTTGGGGGAAAAACGGTCGATCAAGGGGATCCGCCCGCCAGCAGCTGTACATGATCTCATACCTGGAAGCAGATGACACATTTGAGTATTCAACACATATTGAATGTGTAAATTTGACTTTTAAAAAAGTCAATCCAACACTTTAGGCCACCAGTGTCAAACTCATGGCCCGGGGGCCAAATCCGGCCCTTTGGAGCAACCAATTCGGCCCGCAGGAGGAAGTAAAAATGACAGAGGAAACAATAATGACTGTAAGAATAAAACTCAACTATATTTGCAGGGGCTAACAGTGTATTAATTTGAGAAAGTTGAAAAAAACTCAAAATTCTCACCAAATCTTTCAATTTTCTTCAAGTTGTTACGTAATATTTCCCTTAATTTCATAGAAATTAGTCAAAGAATCTAAGAAATTTTAAGTAGAGATCCTGATGTGACTGATATCTATCACTTATTGCTTGGATGTCGTCGATATTCAGTATTTTATGTTTACGTAGTGCAAGTGCAAACTAGGTCACAATAATGTCAAAACGCTTCGTTTTCCCACATAAAATCTGTGGCCCACTTGAGATGAAACAGTTCCGTATTTGGCCCTGAACTAAAATGAGTTTGACACCCCTGATTTAGGCTGTGTATGTACGAGTTAACATACAATAGTTCAAGACAATTCCCCTAGAAAACTATAAAGAGCAAAACGAATGATACCTACTGCGAATATTAGATGTTTATGGTAGTTTCAATAAATAAATAAATATAAATATTGATAAATGTTGTAATATTTTGAAGTATTTGTATTAAAATTTGAGGCTGTACTTTGTGTTGTGTTCTATTTATTTATTTATAAGGTTTGTGCTACACTTGCCTGTGTTTATCTTCTTGAAGCTTTTAAGGCAATAACTGACAACTAAGAATGGCATTAAAACACAAGACAATTGTATGCTAATATGTATTATCTAAAAAAAAATTAAAAAAAATGTAAAGCAGAAAGATCTGAATGATACATAGATTATCAATTTCCTCATTTCAGAAACATTGATTACATTAAACTACAAATTTGCAATCCCTAATTCTACCAGAAAAACACATTTGCGATGCAGGATTTCAAAAGTTATGATTTTAATGTAGGCGCGTGGTTTCAAAAGGGGAAGTTTTTCAACTTGGGATTTAAAAAAAATAAAATCATGGACAAATAAAAAACATATTTGCATTTCAATCAAAAGAACATATTGCAGAAGCACGTCTACGATGCCAAAAAGAAGGAAATGAAGTGGAGTCAATGGAAACCACTTTAGAAACAAAATACTTTCAATTTGCTGTGAAACATATTGACATGATTAAAAAGATTAGTGATGAGTTTTCACACTTTTTTTGGCAGATTTCGACGCAGATGGTTGTTGTCTTTCCTTTCATCTGCTGTCTGAAGTTTGAAATGGTTAACTCTAAAACTATGAAACACTTGTGTGGAGGAGAAGGAAAACTTACAGTTCATCCAAACACTCTGATGGCTGCTTCAGTCGGTGTCCTTCAACAAGATGATCGTAAATCTCATGGTTTTGCACTCCTGGATAGGGTGTCATGCCTCGTGTTGCTATTTCCCACATAGTAACACCAAATGCCCACTGTAAGACATTAAAAATGTGTTCCTTTTAGGCTTCATCTTTTATCTGGAACCCAGTTTTATTCGTATTTCTTACTTTTATCAGATCAGATAAAGTATAGAAAAGCAAAAAGGAAGCGATACAGTCAGATCATGCAGACACAGTAAAAATACAGTGAAAAATGTATACAGTTTGTACTTACCACATCACTTTTTACTGTAAATACTCTGTCTGCCAGACTCTCCACTGCAATCCATTTCACAGGCATTTTGGCTATCCTGCCCTGTCGGTAATAATCGCCACTGTAGATCTTTTTAGATAATCCAAAATCTGCTACACAGACTGTCATATCATCCCGCAGCCTGCAAGCAAATCAGACCAACATGTTTTAGCAAAACCTGGGTTAAAAAGTCAGAATACACATTTAATATACCCCCAATTTTTAGTCTGACACATTAAATTGTTTTATCTTATTGGTGTTGATCAATCTCACCATAAAAACCATCAAAACAAAATAAATAATTTAGAATTTTAGCGACGATGCAGGGGCCTAAAACTACCAATTACACATTCAACAAGTGTTGCAAAATGTCTTTTCTGAGGACCTGCTCCGGCAAATTTTTTTTTTTTTTTTTTTTTTTTTTTTTAAAGGATTTTTTGGGCTCTAGTGGCCTTTATATGACAGTTGCTCGACAGGAAAGGGATTAGAGAGAGCAGGGAATGACATGCAGCAAAGGGTCCCAAGCCGGGAATCGAACCTGGGACCAGCTACAGGTGAGGAACTATAGCCTCCGTACATGGGGCGGGCGCTCAACCCACTGAGCTACACACCACCCCTGCTCCGGCAAATTTAACAAAACATTTGTGTTTTGGTCTTTTGACAAAAATGAATGAACGAAAATATAATAATAATAATAAATATAATAATCCCTCGCGACCCTGAAAACAGGAACAAGCGGGTCTGAAAATGGATGGATGAATGGAGTATTAATCATAGAGAAAGTGTATTTATCACAATTGATTTTGCTTTTTGTCTAGTTTCAATCACTGAAATGAAAAAAAAAACATTTAAACTAACTACTGGTAACTTGGAAGTAGAGGATTAGGTCAACTAGTATTTATTCATATAGACTTAGTCAAGTGTTTGCCTGGGGAAAAACGGTTCTTGATATACTCTATTGCATAAAATATTAATAAACAAACGTAACACTGTTTAGGAGGAAAAAAACAACTGCATCAAAGAAGTGTCATCAAGGCATGGATGGATGAATGGATGAATGGATGGATGGTATGTTTTTATTATAGACACCCACATGCAGTTGCGTGCAGCCAGGTCACGATGCAGAAAGTTACGACCACTGAGATACTCCATACCCAAAGCAATGTCAACCATGAACTTCAGGAGTGTCTGAGTTGGCAAAAACTGAAAAATGCAAAACAGAAAAATGTAATAAATAGTTTCTATGTTTACGTCTTCCTATAATGTTAAGATTATGTTTTTTTTATTGCTGCCATGCAATAAGATGACATCTTACCACAGGACCTTCTCCCAGTCGCGAGCGCAGAAGGAAACTATGTAGATCTCCATATTTCATGAAAGGCAGGATTACCATGGGCTTGGGGAAATGTTCGGAGCCAACTTCCAAGCACACAGCTGGTGTGTGAAAATCCACATGAAATATTGCAAATATATCTTAAAGGACCGAGGATTGCTTTAAAAAAGTAAAACACGGCTTAAAAAAACCTAAACCTACCAAGCAGTTTGATAACATTTGGGTGGTTGAAATCTTTCATGCAGGCCGCCTCATTCAGAAACTCTTCAATCTCCCTTTGGGAGAAACTGTCCACTGTGAGAAAAGAGGAAAACATGCTCTACTTGTTATGAATTTTGTACAAATTTAAAGACTTATTTAAAGTCTGAACGCAGTAAGACTCACATTTCATGGTCTTTACGGCAACTCTTTCTGACGAGCCGTCAGGTCGTCTTAAATGTCCCTCCACCACTGAGCCAAACTCACCTGGTCAAACAAGCAAAGAAATATTACTTAGGACACATATTTGTGCGTGTGATTAACCGGCAATGCAAACAGGTTCCAATAAAGTGTCATAAATGTACGGAAGTGTAATTTTCTTCTTACCCTCTCCAAGAATTTTCCCAATGGAAAGCAAGTTTCTCGTCACCATCACATCCTGAAGTTTGTTTTGGAGTTCCTCACTGACACCGAGGTTCTCCACTGCAGACAAAGGAGCCAAATATGAATCAACAGGTTATACTCAGTTACCACTGTATTAAAGAGATTATAGATTTTATGGTTGAAGAACTTATATATTTTTTAAATTGTTTGCACGAATGAAATAAATCCACAGGATTTTTATTTTATTTTTTAAATATCCCAATACATATTTGTGTACAATAAAGTCTGTATATTAGGGCTGGGCGATATGGACCAAAACTCGTATTTTGATATTTTTTATCTCAAAATGATGATATATAATATAAATCTTGGTATTTTTAACACAATAAAGTCTTACCAAAAAGACAATCCAATTTAAATTTGCTGATGTAAAATACCAATATGTGCCACTTTAGTCTTTTTCTCCATTCTACTCTTTTTCTCCTTTTTTTTGTATTATTCAGTTTTTATTGTATTGCACTATTGTTTTTATTCAGTTTTTCTTAAGTGTTATTATAATTATCAATATTGGTATTAATATTATTATTAATAAGGGACAGCACGTGTGAGTAAATTCTGTAGTGTGGCTTGTTTAGGAGAAGGTCTGGGTTAGGATGCACTCAGAAATCCATCTAACTGTGCTTTTCATGTCGTTATGAGAAGTAGTGAAAGCAGCCACTCCTCAAATGAGTATTTTAATACAAATAAGCTATAGAATAAAGACATATTGTTATAGGCAACATTGGAATTTTCTATATCGCCAAAGTAGAAATCTCGATATATCTTGAATCTCGATATATTGCCCAGGCCTAGTGGAAATACAGTAATTGTTTTTCAAAAAATGTAATTTACAACAATTATTTAATCAATCAAAAATATTTAGGGGGTATGGTGCACAGTCAACCAGCAGAACATACGTGTGACTCCTATGGCTGATCGATTGTAGGACCTCTGGTTTGTGTATTCTATTATGGGTTGCAGTTTTTCTTCACCTCCAAACATCCTCCTGCAGGGGGAGACAGAGTAGAAGAAAAGATAAATTAACGAGGCAGTAATTTTGACTTCCCTCTGCTGTGATTAGTTTAAGTAAAAGATACAAACAAGGGCTGAAATGAAAAGGAAACAGTGGTGATAGAGAGTTGCAGCAGTGACACATTCCAATCCATATTCTGACTGAAATGGCTGAGTCACAGACTTCATCCAACAGCAGCCTCCTCTCTGTCTGTACAGCTGCACATGCATCATACGTCTCCAGGGGCAATAACAATAATAAAGTACATGTAATGGCAGTTTAGTCACAGGAACTGACAGTCCTCAGCTCTTTAAATCCAGCGCTCAGTGTAAAGTCCATAGGTTCAGGGTTTTAATCAAAGTGAAGCCTGTAGGGTCACAAACACAGAGAAACTAACAGATAATCTCATCATGTATTGAGCTTCTGTCAACGTACACAAACCAAGAACCGGTAGTCCTGTTGCGAACACAGACAGCAGCCCAAAGGGTAATCAGCAGCACACAGAGGCCAAGGACCACAGCCAGCACCACGTAGACAGAGTAGGGAGCCCCAGTGTCTGGGCTGGCTGAGGGCGACACGTGGGACCCTGGGACAGAAAGGGAGAAAGCATTGTAACATCAACAACAACACATGCCCTTTTCAGCCATTTAACTACTCTATGTCAGTTGGGATGAAGAGGATTTATTTATAATGTTATCTTGTAACAAATATAATCAACAAACCTTGGTCAGTTGTTTCAGTTAGATTTTTAAAGTTGTTTTTAGAGTTGTTAAAGGTGCAGTTGGTAACTCTTATAAAAGTGACTTTTTGTCATATTTGCTGAAACTGTCACTATGTAAAGACAGCATTACATGAAACAAGTAATTTGTAAAAAACAAAAAAAAAAAAACACAAAAACAACAGGCTCATTAAGTCCCACCCACTGCTCCTAATGCAAATTGCCAGAATACGCCGCGACCGAGCAAAAAGAACCAATCAGAGCCAGGATTGTGTTTGATGGACTGTCTGACAGCTGTCGATCACAGCTCCCGCCCTCTTCCACTTCGCGTCTCCGAAAGCCGATACCTCCGTGTTACGGCCCAGGCTTGTTTGAGTCGCCACAAATTTGAAGGGGGGACACAACGTCAACATTTAGTCTCATGTGAGGACTTTTATTTACACCAGGTGATCGGAAGAGTGTGTGATCACAGCAGCGTGACACAACGTGGCTGAGCCACAGCAAAGGTAGTGTGCCTATGGAGCTCAGTAGGAAGAGCGAAGACACCAAACGCTCCTTGGTTGGTGTTGTTTTATTACAAAGTAGCAGACGACTTCTTTATGAAGTGTGTGGTTTACATTCCAGCCTCCTCTGTGGGAGGGACTTTGGATGGATCTGAAAGTTGTACTGGTTCAAAGTACTGCTAAGTCCTCTCTCTCCTCCAACTTGCCGACTGCACTACTACTTTTTTGTGTTATTTTATTTTGTTAATTGCTGTTAATATTCCTAATAATACATGGTTTGCAGACTGATGTGCTTTCATGTAAGTGTTTTGTATAAATGATCAAAAATATTCAATGTGGTTAATATTTTCAAATCTTGCAGTTAATGTGGGGGGAAATAATACTATATCACATCATAGAGCAGTAATATAATGCATTTATTTGCTTGGCGTTTTAAATACAATCTATTTTTTTTCTATTAATGTGGAAGTTGGAATTATATAGCACAATATATGGAATACAATATAAAATTATAATGAACACATAATTGTTTTTATTTTCATCTTTTAAATTTATTCTTATTATTATTATACTGCTTCAGATTTGTTTTTGGGTGTTTTTCCCACACCATCCACCAAGTAAAATTCCTTGTATTATCTAAAAACTCTACTTGGCAAATATAGCTGATTCTGATTTAGTTAAAAATAATAAAAAATGTTAATGTGAAAACAGCGAATTATTATATATTTGTAAATAATCTGACTTTTTTCTTCCACTACAGCTGGCCTGCCATGGACTAAAAACTGTGTTTAATATGTTTATATACTTTACTTATTTGTATTAATTATTATTTTTTTAATATTTTTGCACCTTATCTTTCATTTGCACATTTTATTTTCTGCGTGTGTGTATAATTATTATTATTCATGTTGTTTTTTAATATGCTGCTCTTTGCCATTCTAATTACCCCTCAGGGTTTACTAAAGTAATTTCGGATTCTTCTTCTTATTATTATTAATATTATTATTATTAGCCATTTATTTGATTGGTATCGATCAGCAGAGCCACTTACTGTCTTCTGGTACAAACAACAAGACTGGGGGGCTGACCATGCCGCTCCCTGCCTGTGTGCAGGCTGCCACCTCCACACTGTAGGTGGTGTTGAATTCCTGTAGAGCCACCAAGGCTGTAGTAGTATAACTGTGTTCCTAAAACAACACACAACAAAGATTAAAGTGAATAACAGGGTTTGATGTTTTGACATGATCCGAGACTAAACATTATATTAATGGAGGAAGTTGAACGTTGGATGAGGAGATGTGCCACAGGTTGCAGAGCTTTTTATTGTACCGTAAAGTGAGTCAGCAAAAATGTTCCCTCCCCCACCTATAGGGCTAATGTTTTGGGGTACACTATTCACACCTAAAAAATAATATAACATACAGGAAAAAAAACCAATAACAAGCTGGACAACTATGGCACAATAAGCAATTTTTTTTTTTTTTTTTAAAGTTCAAAATAACAGGATGTTGAAAGTCCTGAGACTAAAGACGAGAACACACAACTGCCGTCTCATGTGCTGAAAGAGAGGGAGCATGTGACATACACTGCCCTGTATTTCACAACACTGCATGGTAGCTTCCACGGCTGCTCAGCTTTAGCAAAGTGCTGACAGTGAATGCTGACCTCATGATGTCAATAGTGTCCATCCTGCTGCAATGAACTCTCAGAAATTATAGGAATTATTTAGTGAAACCTCTCAACATCCCCATTTTTACATTAAGAAATATGAAGCTATAAGAAGGCAATGGTTCTTTTTATTAATGCATACTTAAGTTTTACGCAACTACTGTATATCCTAATTCTACACTATCACTGTTAGGAATTAACTATTTTCCTTTATGCATATTTTCAGTCAATGCTATCGTAATGACATCATTCACCATCCGACTGAACAATGCATTTTTTTAAGGTACACATTCCATTGTATTCATGGTGCGTTTGCTTTGTGATGACTCAAAGGAGGCATGCAGCACGGGGAAAAACACTAGTGGTCACTTTTCATAGAATCAGCTTCCTCCAAAACATGACACGCACAGGATGGACGGGAAACACACAATTGTACCAGAGCGAACTACGCAGTAACACCAGTATGACTGCGTGGAAACGACATGATGATTAAATACACAAAGAATATGACATTAATAAGCACTATTGTCAAAGCAATTTCTCACACACATTGACAACTCACACTCGGAACTTTGTCAATTTAGATGTAATTTTTTTTATAAAAACTGTTTTTTTAGGATTAATGTGTGAAAAAATTAAAGAAATAACCTAAATTATATATTATATTATTATTTGTGGAAAAACGCCTGCTTTTTCATGTAAATTGTTGCATACAACTTGTTTTTTTTGTAAACTTGTACAAATGTTATTGATAATTACTTTATATTTGCATTCCCATTCATCAAATCAGTTTGTTAAACATATTTGTGGTTTTCACAGTAAAAAGATCCATTTTTTTTTTCCTACTCAAATTTGGTGTTTCGTGTGATTTAAAGTTCACTGTGTTTATACAATATGTCAAAATTATCAATTAACTGTAAATTCATACAGCTGAAGTTGTGCTGAAAAAAAAATGATATCAAACAAGGTAACCTAAACCATTTTTATGGTGCGATATAAAGGAAAAATCAAAAGTACGGCCAGCTATACCCTGGATTCCAGAGGGTTAAAGATGTCTTTCACACGTTGCAGATGCACTCACCTTCTTCTCTTGAGTGCCATATCGCACAATGACATCATAACCTTTCAGAATGCCATTTATTTTGTCAGCCGGTGGAGGCTTCCATCGGATCACCAGCCACGACTCGTTGAGCTGCACAGTGACGTTTCGTGGATAAACTGATGGCACTGAGATAAAAAGACACTTTGATTTAAAAAAAAAAAAAGCTCTAATATTCCTCACAAGGAGTTTCACCACTTAACCAATGATGGAAATGGCTGCTCTTTGATTACAGAACGCTACGTAGTCACTTCCTGGTGGAATGTCTGATCTTTCAACTGAAATATCCCCTGTGGTGGCTTTAGGAAGGAAATTAGATGCAGCTCCACCCAGAATAAACTTTCTGTTTTCTCAGTGAGACACTCCTATTTCCTCCATGACCCTTCAGGAAAGCCATTGAGCAAATACTACACGTTCCTGAAGGGAAATTGTTGTGGGTAGTTCTGCACTAAACATGCTGGAGATTAAGTAATAGGCTTAATGAGATACAGAAGCAAAGACAATAGTTTTTCAAACCCTTACGCATAATTTAGAAACATAGATTATATTTGCTATACGTATTTCAATCCTCTGTAACATGCGTGCTTAATCTTGGCGTACCTCCTTCAGTGGTGTTGCTCTGGATCCACGTGCTGACAGGAGACCATCCCACCTCATTGCTGCAGGAAACGCTCATGTTGTACCACGTCATGGCCTGAAGTCCAGTAACTTCACAGTGAAACGGCGGCACTGTGGCATTGATGAATCTGGTTGTCATCACCTCTCCTTTCCTCTGACTCACCTCCTTAACCTGTAGAATGCAATAGAGCAGCTGTCATCATGCATGAGGTGCCACTGAGCTAATTCAGGGGCTACATATTGGAGGGAATTTTAATTCATAGAGAAAGTTGCAGACTTCAACTACATTACCAGTACTAGAGGATATGCAACCCATCACATTAATGCTGAACCTGAATAATAATGTTACTAATTCATGTTAGAATTGTAGAATTGTTTTTGGAGGCATTTATATCAACTTTAGGCCTTTAAACACATGTAGTGTCCCGTAATATGTTGGCATCACCATTTTGGAGAATTCACCAAATCAGCGTCCACATACGTTGTCGTCACGTCAGACAAACACTTCGTATTTCCCCTTACATAGAAAGTCTAAAGTATTTAAAATCTGACTTTTAAGTGCTAAATTACGCATCTTCTAGATCCTTAAACAATGTAAACTTATTATATGTCAAATTTTGACGTTGCTTTCAACAGGAAATAAGAAATTGGACTTTTAAAATTGCAGTCGGTGCAGCATTCAAGTAACACAATCATTTTCTTGCAAATGCTTCAATGCCTTTCAGTGTGACAGGGAAAACGACCTAAAATGAGTAAATCTTCAATATGTCCTCCACAAACATGTGTTAAAAGTGCTTTTTATTGCATAAGTTGCTTCTAAACTCATTCCTAATAGTAAAGTTCACATTTAATAGAGTTTTAGCTGAGCTGCCTTTGTATTTGGGTGAAGTCTGCCTTTAAACAGAAACTAAACACTGGTGTTTTTGCGTGCATCTTTAGGCTAGATTTTCAAAGAATGACTTGATTATGGGCGGGGCTCCCGAAGCAGTTAAGACACGCCCAGTCTATGCTATAACATCTCTAAAGAACAATCTATGCTATAATAACTCCCTACTCAATACTCACTATACCTCTCTATTCACAATTTTCTCAATCCAACCTACTCGCCACAGATTGCGACAGCTTGTATAGGAGGGGCGGGGCCAAAAGAGGTGGCTCATGATGTAAGAAACCATGGTCAATAGCAAATATAAATTATAATAGCCAGGTTTTAAACCATAGAGGGCAGTCACTTTGACTTTTTTTTTTTCACAACAAAATAAGTCACATTTAAATACCTAGACTAAAACGTCAAGAGTTGAACAAGAATCAAACACAAATATATTAGTTTTCAGTAAAAAGAAAGTGGCTTATTTGCTCTTCAATGTTGAAAGCTATCAAGATACTGTATGTGAAGACAGATACTTACCCTGACCTGACATTTGGTGAGCAAAGAGAAGCCATTGTGTCCAGTATTCCAGCTGAGGAGCAACTTATTAGACTGCCTATCTGTCACAATTAGGTTAAACACCGGACTGGGACGAACTAAGAAGAAATGGCAACAAAATAAAACAAACATTATGGATTATTTTTGAGCCATGAAACAGGTTCGAAAAAGCATAAAATGTATCATTATTATCCTCAAGTAATGCGGTTTTACCTTTGATGTTGATGTGTGCTTCTCTGGATGTGCTGACACCTTTTGTGTTACGAGCTTCACAGCTGAACTGCGTGTATTCGTCCACACCTGCAATTTAAACGGTATATAGCGCTCCATGAAATTATAGATATTCTTAAAAGGAAAAATAACCATATCAAACAGACATCGTGAAATAACGCCATCATTCGTAACAATGAGTAAAATTGACTATGGTGTCAAAGTTGAATAAGAGTGGAAATGAGTCTCTATGGACCTAATCCAAGACTTTCAACTGGGTCTCCTTTCTCGGACACAATTCGAGTCTCTCAGCAGTCACAGATCTGCCCCGTTAGAAAAGAACTAGAGAATGATAATGTTCCTTTTGTGCTTTGTTTTCCACAGCCTCTCAGAAACCTTTCCACAAAGCTCATCACTGTGAGGGATGGCTGAAGCCCCCCTGGGATGTTTTGTTTACATTCTAAGAGATATCACAACCCTATTAGTTTAACATCCTCTGCTCAGGAGCAGATAAAAGTACTTCACTTTTTGACCTCATCATTGGAAACGATCCAATCATTTGCACAAAAATAGAAAGCATCACACAGGACTGATTAGATCATCGATATCAGTTACAGCCACAGACAAGCGTATTTTTGAACTTTTGATTTAATCATCAACATAAAAGATCAATTCCAATGGCAGTCTGCATGGAAACAGAAAGAAAGTGTGTCCGTGTGTTGTTCCAAATAAAACCAGGAATTTACTTTCTTCACGGGCACAAAGAGAGAAGAGGAATGCAGCCTCAACCTAAAACCTTAAGCCTGTTTACTTGCACTTTGAAAAGCTTGGGCCCTTTTGCAATGAAACATTGTTGCATTTATTATGTCGGCGCCTCGTGTAACTGAAAGGTCAAGAACAGTGGCTTCCATTACAAAAGCATCACACTTTCCACTAATATTTTAGCTTTCGTGAGTGAGAGAGAGCTGTAAAAATGGGCATTTTACTATATTAAAAAAATGCTTGTGGTAAATCAAGACAATGTAAGCATGCATTCAAAAGTGTTTTTCACCTCATATTAAAAACAAATGATTTTATAGAAAATGAGGAAATGAAGCACAGGAAAGGTTATTTGTGCTTTCAAGGTGCATTACTAAAAATACACAAGACACAAACTGGTGTGTGAGAAACAACATGAACCATGTGTTGGATGCACTGTGGCTTTGAAGCCCTTTAATTATAAATTTACATTTCCCCTGTGAACGTCTGCCTCAGATGTCTGTTTTTCCCCTTTTTTTTTTTTTAACAGGGAGCCACTACAACTACTGTATAAACGCATTCATGACCCTTCACCTGCTTTTTCCATCTAAAAAACTAAAATCTTATGATTATATGCAGTTTTTTGCCAAAAAGTAAGATTAAGTTAGAATAGGCAACATACTTATTTCATCCCAAAGTAGACATTTGTTAAGTTGTTCCCGTCTTTGAGGTGAAGGATTGCCAGCAAGAATATAAGCCAACATTTTACCACACCAGCTGGACTACTGTAGTTAGCTTACATCAGTCCAAACTTAGCACACAAGAGCCCAACACACATGGTGTACACTGGCTAAGCATGTAGCAAAGTGGGTTTACGCAGTGCTACAGGGCCAATATTTGGCTCTGCCAGCCTGCAGCCCCTCCCTGCGCTGTAGTGGGCCGTCCTGTGAATGCCGTCTTTGTCTCCCCTCCTCTGGGGTCAACCCCCGCACAGCCCCCCATTCCCTTGCACACGCAGCTCTGAACCGTTAACCCTCTCAGCGTTGAGCACTTGCTGGTTCTAGCAGGAATGCATGGCCTGTGGTAAACTGGAAATAATGGGTTTAGAGCAGCAGGAGCAGAGGTTACACTTCTGGTTTTTAATGTTTGCTTTTAAGAAGCGTGAAACAAAAGAAAAACTGAAATCTTGATTTGACCTGGGAGTTGATTTTAGGATCCTGTTATTTTCTAAATATTGTGCTCAGTAATACCTGATTGTTAAATGGATAAAAAAAAAAAAAACAGCTGTTCTATCATTTCAAACGTTGGAGAAAAAAAAAACTCAATAATAATTTGCAATTTTGGATGATTTAAAATAAACAATAACTAGTCATTTTTAAAAAAAGCATTAACTTCATTTTTGGGGGAATTAGGTGAAACTAAGCGTTTGCTTAAGTCAGTGTTTCCCAACCTTTTTGTCCAATGTACCCCTTATCTTTTCTGTCTTAAGGCGAGTACCCCTTTATTTTGTTAATTTGTCTCAGAAGGCTCGTCTGAAAGCTTCACTCATTTTTTTCTGATGTTTTGACCATTTTAGGTGTTGATCTTCACCTTTTTTTAATGTATTTTAAAGAGCTGTGCCACAATGTATTATCGATAGATAAGGAAAATGTCTGTGAGCAAGCGTAATCTGTCTGATAATTTCAGAAAAACGTAATTGACAAATCTTTCTGTGTACCCCCTGAGGTGTGTTGAAGCACCCCTAAGGGTACATGTACCCCTGGTTGGGAACCACTGGCTTAAGTGTTCCTTTCTTGTGACTCTTTTCTCCCTTTTAATAACCTTAGTAGCCCAAGTTTGATTTGATTCTAATGTTTCCAAGAGAGAATGGTTGTGTTAGTCAATGTATTACAGAGAATAACCAATATCATGGCTCTGATCAAAGGTTAGTAGTGGCACATCTTTTTAACCTCATATTCCAGTTTCCATGTCTCTTCCAAAAACCTTAGCCTCAATGCATTTGATGAAATGCTAGTTAGGATGCACATCTATAAAAAAAATGACACCATTGCAAATTGTTCTTGACTCTCATATTTAAATATTTAGAATTATGAATTATTCACCTTGGCATTGGTGGATTTACTTTTTAGCAATACCAACTAACTGTTGTCCCTGACTACAGAATCCATCTATATCGTACATATACTGTATATATATATATATATATATATTTTTTTTTTTTTTTTTTTTTAATTCTCTAAAATCTATTGAATATATTATTTCAATCCCTTTCTCTAGCACAGTGTCCTCACTGCTCCAGTAACACAGTAGTGTGACAAGTAGCTCTGACCTCTCACAAGTTTTCAGTTAACATTTAGCAATGCAAGCCAAAGAAACACAGCTGTGGTAGCAAATCTAACTGTGGTAAGCATAGTACAGATGCTGAGGCAGCAGGGACCAGGCAGAATAGAAACCACCGACAAAGTGGGGAGCCTTTTTCCCAGAAATTCTAACTTAGTTTGCCACCAAAGGGTCAATTACTACTTTATCTGTGTTTCCACTGCCAATAACAAGACAAAATACATCAAAGAAAACCTTGGTTGTTTTATATCAAGCTAAAATGTTGCTTTGCTTCTAAGTATTTCACTACAAAACATAGGTTCCCCTTGTAAAACAGTTTAATGTTCTATGATAAGGGGAGACAATTTAATACTTCTCAATTAAAATGAACAGAAATATCAAACAGATAAACCCAAACTGATGATAAATCAAAGGATGCAACTGAGCGTCAAACTAGCTCTAATAAAAACTAGTGCTCCCTCTGTCTACTACAGAACAAAAGCATTCCCATCATTCACCAAGACAACAGCAAGACATTGGATGGATCCATTGTAAAAAGCCAAACCTTCCTCTGTGTGTGAGTGACTAAAAAGTGACCAGAATACATGGTCAGCCTCTCACCTGATATGTGGTAGCTGCTGGGAGAGTTATGCAAGTCACTATTGGGTAATCCATCACGAAACCATCGGATTTGGACGGGATCTGGAGGTCCCACCGCTTCACACGACAGTGAAAAAGGTTTTCCTCTTGTTATGTTCTTGTCCTCTGGCTGTTTGATAAACGTTGGTAATCCTATGAAGACATCAAAGACAGTAAAGTGTCATTTTGATCCAGAACCGACAATACAGATGTTTTTACCGCTCATGTTGGAGTTTGGCATACCTTCGACCTCTATAACGATTGATTTGGAAACCACCATCATTGAGTTGATGCTCAGTCTGCAGTGATATTCTCCAGCATCCACTCTTTGAATGTGATTAAGGCTGTAATAGAGTGCATGATAACATTAGCAAATGCAGCTAACTGAGGTCTTATTTCACATTTTACTTTGTGTGTTGCATACATGACGGTAGAAAGAAGTGTTGTGGTCCCGTCTGTGATGGTACGCAGCTCGTTGACCACCACCTGACTGTTTGCAGCCAGCTCCTGGCCATTCTTCACCCACACAATGATGGGCTCCAACCTAGCATCAGGAATGTCTATGGAACAGTTGAATTTGGCGTCATGTCCCTCCGACAGCTGAATGGATCCGATGGTGGGCTTGAAGTGCAGACGTCTGAGCTGGTCTGGGCTCAGATAAACCCTGGAAACCCGAGCTGGTACAATCAAAGGTTCAGAGGTTCTGGTTGGCCGGCGAAAACGGTTCCTGTTCTCTTCACCTGCTTTGAAAATTAGAAATGCACCAAAACCTTATTTAGAAATTAATAAGCGCAATATACGCTGCATTTAGAGCCAAACAGGTCTGTGAATCCTCATTTCAAAGCTAAAACCTCAAGACAGTGACTTTGGGGCTTTGGCTCAAGTGATCTTCACTTGAATCTAAGATTAGATTTGTATGTTCTGTCACTGCTTTCAAAACTAACATAAAGATCTAGCAGAATGGACATACGTTACTTATTGTTGACATGTTTCTGTTAACATGCGTACCTTGTGGTTGCTTTTTATTTTGAATATGGAAGTGATTGAATTTTTGAGATGTGCTGTATATAAACTAACTTTTACTAACATATTTACAGTCAAACACATAGTAACAACAATAAATTACCATTAAATTACAGCTAATATCTAAGCAATAATGATAAGTTGAAGTAATTAGTAAACCCTCATCCCAGAAATGTACCAGTACATATCCCTTACAGCATATGTTAAGGTTTTGTTAATTCAGACAAGGTTTTTCAGGAAATGTTTATCTTCTGACATGTTTTTGCTGTCAACTGCCAGTCTTCCTCAAAGGTGATATGCCTTGATGTGTCCCTACGAGTTCTCAAACAAAACCTTAACATACACTACCAGTCAAAAGTTTTATAACGCCACACTTTGTCCAGTTCTTTACTGAAAATGATTCAGTTTATTGTGTCACTGCACTCTGAAATGAAAGCATAGAACAAATAAGCAATTTGAGTTGAAAAAGAAATCATGGACTAAATGTATAGACCAAAGCGTATTCTAAACTTTTGACTCATCCACTGCTTTTATGCAGACAGAGGGAGTTGTTAGTAACCAAGAAAAGTTGGAACACCTGTAGGAATTAGTAGCACCAGCTTTTAAGGCTGATTCAACCATCAATGCTGCAAAACAGCTTTAAATTGTTAACCTACTTTGTGTTCCCTGAAAAAGACCTATTTGTATAATTCTGAAATGTACATTTTTTTTTATTTTTTTTTTAGTTTTGGAAAACCAAACCTTTTTTTTAACCTCTGGCTGTTCAGTACTTACCTTTTTACCATTTCAAGCTATTCAATGGACTTGCACGACTTGAATTGCAAGAAACAACTGGAAAAATTAGGGTGTTCTAAAACTTTTGACCGGTAGTGTTTATTTAAAAAAAAAAAAAAAGAAGGCAAAGTGAACTTACTGTAATTATATCCCTTACAGAAAGCCTACACCGACAAAAAAAAAAAAAAAAAAAAAAAAGAATATAATGTGCCTTCTTTTTCTAAACTATTTGTTAGAAATTAGTTGATAATCAAATGAAGGTTATAGAACCTTTTCTTTAAAACAAAAAAATAGTTACTTAGATGACAACATTTTGTCCTAAACTAAACTTTCGATCATGGATGATTTATTAGTTTGATGTTGTTTTTCAGGTTGAATAAAAACAGGTTTTTTTTTAATCATTTTAATTACATCGTGTGAAAACTGTAACAGAGTATTTTGATTTAGGAATAAAACGTGGTTTATAACTCGTGCTGCTGGATCAGTTGTAAATGCTTACGAGGCTGAGACGCAGTGAGAGAGAGACGGAGTTAAAAACAACACTTACCGCTGAGTGGATTCACTACGTGAAGCAGAAAAGCCAGCGCTGTGGCGCAGAGACACAGTCGGAGCCTGTTCTCCATGATCACTGCTAGGAGGGATCCAAAGTGCTGATTTATGTCATGCAACGTTTAAAGAGCCGCCACGTCTCAAAAACAAAAGAAACCCAACGATTCACCTCAGAATATCCCCAGACATCACCGCTGTAGCAGTGTGTGAATAAAGTGCCTGGACGAGTACAAAGTGCTTCAGGTCTGCGTGTCAGAGGAGGGAGTCCATGTGGAGGCGGGACAGAGTGGAAACACTGACAAACAGCACATTAGATTACAGCACAACAGACTTCAGTACTCAAGTAAAAGTATAGATACTTCAATACAAAATGACTCTGGTCAAAGTCAAATAATTGAAGTTGCTCCCTTACTTTTATGGAAGCCCGTTTCCGCCACTAAAAAAAACAAAAAAATCACCAAGGAAAGTCATAATTATGAGTTAGAAAGTCATAATTATGAGAAAGAAAGTCATAATTATGAGAAAGTCATAATTATGAGATAGGTAGTCATAATTATGAGTAGCAAAGTTAGTAAAGTAGAGTTAGTAAAGAATCTTTTCAAGGTTGCGTTTACTCAGCATATTTCTATGTGAATTTGCAAGCAAACAAAGTATTTCATCATTTGTAAAGCCCCGTCTAATGTAGTCTTTGATAGTCTTATCAGCATCTCTCAGTGTCAGCTCACCACATGAACAAGCTGCTGTAAATGTGTTTAAGTATCTCATAATTATGACTTTTTTCTCATAATTATAACTTTACTAACTCATAATTATGACTTTCTATCTCATAATTATGACTTTCTTTCTCATAATTATGACTTTCTATCTCATAATTATGACTTTCTTTCTCATAATTATGACTGTCTATCTCATAATTATGACTTTCTTTCTCATAATTATGACTTTCTATCTCATAATTATGACTTTCTATCTCATAATTATGACTTTCTTTCTCATAATTATGACTTTCTATCTCATAATTATGACTTTCTATCTCATAATTATGACTTTGTTTCCCATAATTATGACTTTCCTGGAAAAAAATAAGGCAGTGACTATCTGTACTGTTGCCGTATCAATATACCGACATTCTATTCGTACGCAGCGCCCCTATTTGGCCAGTTTAAGTCACGTGATAGGTCAGTCATTGGCCGGTTTAGGTCGCGTGACCAAGACTAAACCTAACTCTAACCCTAAAAAATGTTGCAATATTGGTTTACAACCTAACCCTAACCTTACTAAGACCATACCAATAGCCCTGGGGGTTGTCCGTACGGCAACCGTACAAATAGACACTTTCAAAAAGAATTGCAAATTCTTCATTAAACCCACAGCATATTTGAGTTTAACATTTTTAAGAACTTGTAGAAAACTGGTACATGAATAAATTAAATGTCTTAATCTTTATGAACACCTGGAGTATTTAGTACACAAAAATATTTAAAGAAAATAAATCAAATGCTCAACTAAACCCAGAGCAGCTATGAGTTAAACATTTTAAAACAAAACAAAATGTAACGTTAACTATAAAACTAAGGGGCCTGCCTAACACAAAAAAAGCTCTAACTACCAAAATTTTAAATCTTTTTACGTCGTGGTGTTATCTTCGAAGGTCTTCAAAGTAACAAGTTCATTTAAAATGTAAGGAGTAGAAAGTACAGGTATTTGTTTAAAAAAATAGGAAGTAAAAGTAAAAAGTCACCAAAAAAAATATTCAAGTTAAGTACAGATACCAGAAAAAATGACTTAAGTACAGTAGCAAGTATACTTTGTTACTTGTCACCTCTGACAACAACACACACTGACTAGATTAGGGGTTTAAAACTCATTTTAGTTCAGGGGACAAATATGGAGCAGTTTTTAATTGGACCGCAGTTTTCAGGTGGGGAAATTAGTAATTTAAACATTTTGGCCTAATTCGAACTTTCACGTATTAAAAAAATGTTTAAATATGTATGGCACTGATAATAGTAAAGCAATAAGTGATAGATATCAGTCCCAGTCCCTTCACTTGCAATTTATTTGATTTTGTGACCCATTTTTATGTAATTTGTGAAATAATTTGAAAAAAAAATTGCAGAATTTGGGAAAATGTTCAAGTTATTTTAACAGTTTAAGATTAAGAAAAGAAAAAAAAGAAAACGGCCTTAAAATGTGATATAAGCGTGGGGAAAATGTGAGCCCTGCTATAAATTGCGGCGTTTAATTGAAATTGTGCATTGATTTGGAGATATCTACAACTGAATTGGTTGGTAATTTACACAAGGACTCATTGTTGAATTGTTGAATTGTTGAATTGTTGAGTTGTTGAATTGTTGAATTGTTTTGCTTTCTTCTGTGGGCCAAATTGGATGATCTAAAGAGCCGGCTTCGACCCCCGGGCCTTGAGTTTGACACATGTGGACTACAACAGTGGTTTCCAAACTTTTCCCACTCCCGTACCCCTTCAGACATTTAACCGAAGCCACCCCTACTCCTGCACACTTAACAACATAATAATGTAATGTCATATACAGTGTAGCCCTCCAGTGAAATGTATCCCTGAATTTTACATCTTCTGTTTAGGATTAATATATAATAATAAAAAAAATAGTAATAACCTGAAGCACACAATACAACTTCTTATTCAGAATTATCACTTGTTCGCTTTATTTAATTAATTGGCATTCTGGCATTTTTTGTGAGAAACAAAAATTTGTTTTGGGAAAAAAAATCTACCAAATGTTTGTTTATTGAATATACATATCAGTAATACTAATACAACATATTTATCACCTGAATCCGTGACATACAACTCGTTACCACTTTAATGAGAAGGGTGAGGTTGAGAGGATGCACAGAACTCAGTAATGTTTTTGCTGAATTTGAGAGTCTGAGTCTTAAATTGTTTTTAATGCAAATTTTGTTTTTATGTTCGTCAAAGCTAAAAATCCACTTTCCCACAAGTACGTGGTAGCAAAGGGCATCAAAGTCTTGATAGCACATTTTGCTAGTGTAAATCAATGTAGCGCTCGTCATATTTGCACTTATTGAGATTGTTTGTCTGTCACCACTAGAGGGCAGTCTACAGAGGCCAATGTGTACTTTGTGGCAATGCATGTAGGCTCCTGACTGTTGCTCTCTTTATATTTTAGTTTTCAATGCTGTCACGCTGTTTTTAACTTTTGTTCATGTACCCTCTATGACAACTTGCATACCCCTGGGGGTACCTGTACCTCACTTTGTGAACCTAGGAACTAGACTATTTGTTTATTTTTGCTATTTACTGCACCTTACCTATATGAAATCAGAAATAAATAAAAAAAATTAAAAAAAATTGTTATGTTTACACTGAGTCAACTAGAGCCCGACCAGTAATCTGTGGGGCCGAATATTCGGGACGATTTTATCTACCACTGATTAATAGACATCAGTCAATTTGTATATAATGATGTATTAACTTTTTTTTGCTGCGTGGAGATTCTGTTGCTCTGTGCTTTCTATATTATAAGCTGCCACTTTTCAATCAGCAGTAATGTTACAAAATTAAAACACTTGAAGAAGTGCATTAGTTTATTGTTTATGGTTACATGTTCCCTTTTTTAATTATCCATGTTGGCTGTTTAAGATTTGTGAAACTTTTTTTTATTTATTAATTATTTTTTTTATATTGAATTCCAGAAATACAGTTTACATGTTTACCTTTTTACCAGTGGCTTTACAATCCTTATGTTGACAGTGTTATTAAATAAAGTTCCTTATTTTAACTTATTATCTTGGATCATCTGTTATTTTTGTGTATTTTTTTTTTTTTTTTTTGTCGTGTTTTTGTAGAAAATGTATGATGAAATTTTGTGTATGTTTTGTTGTAATTTCTGTATGTTTATGGAGTCATTTTTGTGTATCTTTGCTGTTGTTTTGTTGTCCTTTGTAGTGTTTTTCGATCATTTTGTGTGTTTTTGGAGTCATTAGGTTTGTTTTTGGGAGGGACAGCACAAAATCAGGCACATGTGGCCCCCACGTCGCAGTAGTATTTCAAATATTGAACATACATTTAAGAATAGTAAGACGTGGAATAGTAGTCAGGTTTTTTTTTAATTATTATTATTAAGGAGAGAATCTATCACATAGTTGGGAAAGAAGACATACTAGCATGTGGTGAAACTGAGAAACAAAGAAGGCATCTGTTTTTTGTAGTTGTTTTTTTTAAGGATTGAACTGACATGGAGATTATAAAAACCCTGCATTATGAGCGCTAAACTCCAGAAGGTGGCAGTAGCGAGGCCCTTTCTGAAGAAGATCAATTTAGATTTTAATGAGCTTAACAAATACTGACTAAAATCCAACTTTCAGCTTTGAGTTTAACATTTTTAAAGTTAAAAATGAGTTACGTTTTTTTTTTTTTTCTGAGTCACGGTTGTTGGTTTGCGTCTTTTTATGCCATGACGTCATCTTTGAAACTCTTAAACGTGACAAGCGTTTTGTTTTTTGTTTTTAAATGTAAGAAGTAGAAAGTACATATATTTGTTTTAAAATAAATACTCATTTGAGCAGCATTCTTATGTATTTATATAAAATTATAAATTTTATAAAATTCAAAAAATTGATCGTAAGCTGCCAAAAAAAAAAAAAAAAAAAAAAAAAAAAAAACCCAGAAGAAGAAGACCAGGAGAAACAGCGCCATCTAGACAGGAAATAAGTCACTTTTCAACTTCAGCTTCACTTCCCGTCTCTTCGAGAAATGTTCAGTCGGTGTTAGATAAGTTTAACATTTCACGATTTATCGTTTCAACTTGTGCATCGTGTTGTCATGGACAAGCTTCGTCGTGTGCTGAGCGGTCAGGAGGATAACGAGGAGCGGGGTCTCACACAGGTAGTAGCAGTAGTAGCGCAGTCACAGTGACTCTATGGCTAATGCTGACAACACTATATACACTGGTGTCCCACACTGGGAATCGTTCAGTTTATAACTGCGGTCAAGCCAGCCGTGGTTCTCGTTTTCCTGGTCAAATCAACCGCACGTTGTTTTCTTGTGCGCGATTATACTAACACTTACGGTAATCACAATGTGACCGGCCTAAAGAGCTGCTGGGAGAGAAAAACACATTTAAGAATGTTTTGCCCAACTTTGACATAAAATCAAAAACGAATTCTGGATTTTTCACTTAACTTTGACATGGAATAAAAAGATAATTCGTGATCTGTATATGATTTTGACAGAGGATTACTCAAAAAGTACACAGTAAAAGTACTCAATATTATTCATGCAAGTCGCCTATGAAGTGCTAAGTTAATCAAAATATGAATCATGGACTACTTATGGAAAAAAGTTTTTTTATTTTATGTCAAAGTTGGGTGAAATATACTTAAATGTTTTTTCTCTCTCTTCCAGCAGCTCTGCAGGGCGGTCTCATTGTGATTACCGTAAGTGTTAGTATATTCGCGCACAAGTAAACAACGTGCGGCTGATTTGACCAGGAAAACGCGAACCACTGCTGGCTTGACCGCAGTCACTTTTGCGTGTTCCTGGTTGTTATGGTGGTGGTGGTTGTGCTTTCTGACTGCGTCTCTGACGGATTGTAACCTTTAGCTTCTCCGACTACTCAGGCGATGACATTCTGCCTTCTCATTTCTAATATTAACCTTCTGCCATGTTTAATGTTAGCTACTGTTTCTGAATGTTCACCAACCGTGTGCTTGTTTGTTTCTAACTGTTCACATTTTAAGACTAACTTTGTTCATTTAAACTCTTTACACGCTTCCACATTGAGGAGGAAATGAGGTAAGGGAGTGTCTTTTACTCGGTGTACAGTTTGGTCATCATACTGGACTACTGCTGGTCCTCGGTGTGGTGTTAAGCATGTGGCCAGCGGGCTAAATCCATCACGTCACTGGGTCCAACAAGGCCCCTGAGCTAACATTGATAATTAAATGAAAGGAAAATCCTGTATATGAAACTATTTAAGGTATTAATGTATGTTGTGCCAAATGTTTTTTTGTTTCTCTTTCTCTCTCTGTGGTTAGTACTTCCGGTTTGAGGCTCACCAATTTGTTTAGGACAGTGGTTCTCAACTGGTCTCACCCTGGGACCCACATTTTTCCACGGCCATTAAATTGCAACCCACATTTTTCTAAAACTGCTGTTGAAAACACACATTCTCTTTTTTAAAACATAAATCTATATATTTTTCTGTGCAACATGCACTTCACAGCATGCCTGTCAAAAGAAAGGTCTCTTTCAAAATAAAAGACAAGTCCAACATGAGAGACTGTAAGTATTTATTTATTTTTGACCAGCTGTTCGCTACCCACTCAGTATAGGTCCGCGACCCACCAGTAGAGAATCCCTGGTTTAGGAAACAAGATAAAGAAATTAAGTTTGTTAGATTTTTAAAAAAATGTATTTTCTAGAAGCAAATGTAACCCAGTTGAGAAAACGTGCCTTATTTCTCTCAGTTGAATTCACTTGTTTTATTTTGAAGTTTCATTATTTCAATTTATTATTCACACTTAGACATTTTCCAAACTGAGCTAAAAACAAAACAAAAACTTAGTTGCTTTTGTTGAGGTTTTTTCCTTCAAATGATACAAAAAAAATAAATAAATCAAATGTAACTCTTAGAGATGCCAGCTGTATAGTTGTAAAATGTATTTTATAAAACAAATTGCTCATTTCTGCCTCCAGCCATTTCTAGGGATGAGTATTGGCAAGGATGTTGCAATACGATACATATCACGATCCTTGGGTCACGATATATTGCGATATTCTACCCCGTTAATATCAAAATTCAACGTAGAGATGAAAAATCAAGTTGCTGTATATGTTCATCAGAAGATATTGATCATTCAGAGGACAAATTGAGTCAAAACTATTTGCTTCAAAACATCCTATTTATGATTTATTATTGGTGTTCTTTCACATTTTCACTGAAAAAAAGAAAACGCAGTGTTACACAGTGCCATCATAAAATAAAGTGCAACATGTAACCATTGCAACATATGGGAAGCATCGTAAAAAAAAAATTGATTTTAAAAACGGCACCCAAAAAATCGCGATATATCATGAAGTCGTCATAGCCATTTCAATTTTGTAATTTGTTGGTGTTTCTATGGTAACTCTTGAGAACCTAGTATCTGGTCCATCCGATAACCATAAAGAACTAAGGGTTACATCGACTCTCTTTTGGACTTAGTTTTTACACATAACATCAACTTCTGCTTCTAATCTTTCACAACAGGATCTGATATAGGTTAAACTTGTTTACTGTTAATAGATGATACAATAGCCTGTGTTTAATGTTAAAAATGGCCCAAATACTAATTGAATCATCATCATTACGGGTGTTTTTTTTTTTTTTTTTTTTTTACTGGGCTGGTGCTACAGTTTTTTTTCACATGAGGAGCAGAATAGAGGGATTATTGATAATGTGCATGTTTTACCTTAATTTGAACTGAACTGAATGTTAGTTCTTAAAAAACTAAAAGTAAAAAATATCTCAACAGTGAATGAAATGACTTTTTAATTGGAACATTCTCTTCTGTTTTCCTCCATTTCAAATACAGTAGAATTTTGCTCCTAAGTGGTTGTACAAAATACAGATTATTTTTTGTAGCTTGCATTAGTTATGACTTTATTACCAGATTATTGGTAAAAAAATAAATAAATAAATAAGAGATTCTTTTGAAATGTATTAACAAATTGTATCAAGTATTATAAGGTTTTATTTCTATATTTAATATAGAAGAGTACAACAATGATACATTGTAATGTATATTGTTTAATTTCTTTATTTAATCAACACACAAAGTCATATGTCAGAGTTTCTTGTTACTACAGGATTAACTGTTCTCACATGTCACAGCAGGTTGTTTGTTTAGCTTTGTGATATAAAATATTTTGATTGTACAGTCTACTCCTTTTTCTGGAAATGTTTGACGTTAAAATGTGTCATAACTTTCCTCCATTTCCCATTACTCATTTTCTAAATCGTGACCATGCAGTCTATTAGGGGTGCGTTATGGGGTTTGATTTAGTGCCTATTGGTCATGTATATGCGCCTGTGCAGTAGGGCTGCACGATTATGGCCAAAATGATAATCAAAATTCTCTGTATGTGTATATATATATATATATGTACAGTTTACAGTGCAAAATAAAGCTTTAAAATGTAATTATAATATAAAATGAGCCAAATAATTTGAAATGTACCAATGGCTAACTAAATAAATACACTATTACAGAGTGCAGAGCCTGTATATTAAATGTAAATAATGCAGACGATCAGGTTAATTTAATCGTGGCAACCAAAATCGTGATCACGATTAAAGTTCGGTAAATCGTGCAGCTCTGTTTATAATCTTATTTTCACTAGTGCCTCTAGTAATTAGGTGGATAACTAAACAGTGGTTTTTGCAGCAATGTACAACATTATGTAAGAAACATGTTTTGTTTTTTTTTTTCTAAAAAAGCCTCACAATGTCCTTTTGATTTTCACAATAGATATTAAATACTAATATTGTATATTTTTATTATGTAACAATACAGTATCATTGCATACATATATTACATCACATACAGACATCTGTAAAGAATGGCGACTAGTCGTTCATTAACCCAGCGTTGCCTTTTTAATGAAGCACCATTCTCGACTTTGTATGTTCTGTGTCTTGATCAATCACTTCTAGTGTCAATATTTTGTGTAAATTATTATACTGTAGTCAGTGAGGTTCAGTCTGTCTCTGTCTGCGTGTCTTTAGCTTTGTCTTTTTCCATTCTTCTAACCAGGTCCTTGATGCAAGCACCCTCAGCTACAGCACCAGGATAAAGGGCTTTGTCATATGCTTTGCTTGTGGCATCCTATGCTCGCTACTCGTGAGTATGAAAAGGCATTTGTATCTGGAATATTTTTTTATGCCCGAAGCATAACACAGCTCACAAAGCTGCACACACACACACACACACACACACACACACACACACACACACACACACACACACACACACACACACACACACATACTGACCAACACCACAGCAACATTTTTAATCACCCCATATTTGTGTTTGAATGCTGCACCTACAGTAACACAAAACTACACATTTAGGGTAGGATTCACTAAAGGTTCAGGGGTATTAAAACATGTGCAAAAGTCACTACACGCCCTTATAAGGGCTACAAACCTCAGGAAATCCGAATTGTGCGTCTTCTGCGCGTCACAATGCGCCCACAATCTATTAAGTTCCATTTCCCTCTAATGAATATGTAAAGTAGGCGGATCTCACAAGGGAAGCAATGGATGAATGGAATTCATCAAACAAGGAACTGTTTGCAGTGACTGTGTAATAGATCCACAGGTGATGCTGTCTCCCAGGTATTACACACCACCCTTACCCATCTAGACAGAAGGAAGGGGGACTATGTGAAACTGCTGTTCATTGATTTTAGTTCAGCTTTCAACACCATAGTCTCCACAAAATCTCTATTTCAAGCTGATCAACCTTGGACTTAATCTGCTTGGATCCTGGACTTCCTAACAAACAGATCCCAGGTGGTTAGAGTGGGAAAACACACACCTCCAGTCCCTGCACCCTCAACACCGGAGCACCACAGGACTGTGTTCTCGGCCCCCTGCTTTTCACCCTGTATACACATGCCTGTGTGGTCACGCGCAGCTCCAACATCATTGTAAAATTTGCAGATGATGCAGTGGTTGTTGGTCGCATCAGCAACAATAATGAGCAGGCGTATACAGGGTGGTTAGAAACCTGTTGCAGTGGTGCTAGGACAACAACCTGCTCCTGAACGTCAGCAAAACCAAAGAGGTGATTGTAGACTTCAAAAGAGCACAGCACATGGGTTTACACCCCACTGAGAATTGACGAGATGCCGGTGGACAGGGTGTGCAGCTTCAAGTACCTGGGGGTGCACATCTCAGAGGATTTAACATGGACAACCCACATAGACGGTCAGGTGAAAAGTGCAAAGCAACTGAGGAAATTCAAAGTCTCTGTGAGGGTCCTGAAGAGTTTTTATTCCGGAGTGGTGGAGAGTGTGCTGACTAGAAACATCACCCAGTGGTACGGTAACAGCACTGTACGTGACCGGAGAGCCCTGCAGAGGGTGCTAAAGTCAACAGAGTGCACCATGGGTTCAAACACTCTCCACCCTCCAGGACATCTTTACAAGGAAGAGTACAGCCAGTGCAAAGAGGATCATGGGTGTTTTTACCCACTGGCAGACGCATCCGACACATCAGGGCGAACACAGAAAGACTCAGGAAGAACTTCTTTCTTCATGCTGTCCTGATTGTTAACTCCACTCTCCTCAGTTAAAAAACATAAATCTGCACATTGCACTTGTGACACCTCTGAACACTACATTTGTCTATATTTTTATATTCTGTACATTCAATAATCATTTTAAAACTAGTTTACATTGCTATCTAACTGAACCCTGGTCACTTTGCACTGTTTACAGTATTCTATTCTGTATTTTATGTTTTGTGTATTCATTTAACTTATTTTTGCATTGTTGTATTTTTTATATTTTTCTGCATATATGTGTATTACTAGGTGAAAGAAAGGCTCCAGTGAACCTAGCTAGTATAAGAAAATAATTGAAATAAAACAATAGTCAATATTAACGCCACTCTGCGGTGCAGAACGGATACTGTGCACGGAGCTCCATGGATGTTGCTCCGGATTCACAGCTCCAGTGAGCCCCTGTGTCTTCCTGTCCATGTTTTGACTCAAACTCGTGTCGCGTTGATGGCAAGGAGCATCAAGCCAGAATCATGTGATCAGCTGCGTAATTTATGCTCAATAACTCAGATCAATGGCATCAATAGGACGATTCGTGTCCAAAGCTGCCCATTTTCCATGCACTGATAACAGCAAAGTTACAGGAACTGACTGAGCAGCCTGAGCCACATTAAATTAAAGGGAGAAATAACATTAGGTTTTAAAGTTTATTAAATAGCACTTTTAGTTGTTTATTTTGTTTTCTGCATTATTGAATGTTTGTGCAGCAGACAGAAGTCCACCCGCCTCCAATTTAACTGCTTCAAATGTCATTTGTGCTTCAGTGCACTCACCTCTTCACTTTGAACGAGCAAAATGTTCATTTAGGTAGGGTGGTCTCAACCACGTCTATACGCGCAGCACTAAGTGCCGCAATGTTAGTGAATTCCCCACAGCAGATGAGGAAACGGCACCACCAAAGGAACTAGTGACGCACCTGGTTTACCACCCTTTATTTCAGATCTTATTTTATTATTCTCACTAATAGAATACTAAATAGTATTCTCACTAAATAGGGACATATTTACATCATTGTATGTACATAATCTTAAATAAAGTGAACGCTCATTTCATTTGCGTTTGAATAAAGATTTAACAAGTCAATTAGTTTTGTTTTACATTGGGTAGTTGTTTTTTTTTAAATAAAGTATTTGGTTTATACAGCAGCCTCACTCAAGCTCAGATTTATAGTTCTTTAGCTCTAGAGGGAGCCAACAGTGCTTGACTGAAACAGACACCAGAGTTGTAAATGTCAGTAAATCAGAGTTGTCTGCTCTGAAAGGCCCTTTTTACTGTGTTTTGTTCTGCTATAACTGAGGTGTTGCTACTTTATTCTGCGTCGCTAACTCAAAATATGTATTTCTTTACCAGGGCACAGCTCTGCTGTTCCTTCCAAATGGCACCAGACTCTTTGGAGTCTTCTACACGTTAGGAAACATCGCAGCTATTTCCAGGTAAGTCTCTCTGTGTGGGCAGTGGACTATAAATGCCATTAGATTGCTGCTGTGTTCAGAGCAGAACTGATGTTAAAGGTGCAATATGTAGATTTTCTACTTTTAAATATGTCTCAAATACCTAAAATAAAAATGTGGGTGTTAAGAAACATGTCCTTAGCTGTCATGCATATGCAATTTTTAATTTTTTTTTGAGACTACATAGTTATATATACATTAATAAATATTGCCGGCCCGGCCAACCTGTAGTACCTATTTTCCACCGGTTGAGTGAGTATAAGCCTATTTACAGCAGAGCAGTCCATGAACTAAGCCATCTCTGGTAACAAACATCTATCAAACAGATAAACGGTGCGCTACCCGTGAGGTTTACAACTTACAAACAACTGCTTAAACATCTTCACTCATGAACGCATCACACATGTAAAGCTGACAATATACATCGGACGGCATGGGCCCACCGACAATATTTGCGAGGAGTAGTGGAGAATAATGTCACCTGTACATTCAGTAGTCAAGACCGGATATGGCGGAAGTGTTGTTTTACTTAGTAATGCCACCTGGTGGTGGCAGAAATGACATATTGCACCTTTAAGTGGTTGACGCCCACTACTCACTCTCACATGATGAACTTTCATCTCTTTGATGACATTTAAACAGCTTTTACCAGCTGATTACCAAATGTTTCACCAAGATTAACAACTACAAGCTGTAATGTATTTGAAATTAAAGTTGTAATAACCCACTGTGCTGATATAACTTAATTATTAATGGCATGTGTACCAACAATATAGCAAAATTGGAGTTTTCATTGAGTAAAAGTTGGTCTCATGCATTAATACAGCTTTTCGTCACTTGTTCTTCTAAATAAGCACACTGCAAATATTAAACCAATATTTAATAATGGTCTCATAATACTTTCTCCTCTTTTTCTCATGGGGAAAAACTACCTTTCAAAAATAAATCAAACCTTTTTACTTAAACATACATACGTACAGTAGGTAGAAATGTCTCAACATTGCGAGGCTCCTATTTAGAGTAAATAACTTCTCATCTTAGGATGTTTAATTATGACATTGCACATAATTTCTCCTTTTCAATGTCTGGTGCGTAGGTAGATTTTATAACCATCAGTAATCCTGAGTCTACTTTGAAAAGGATCGTTTAGCTTTTTCTGTCCATGAATGTTTGGAGGTGTTTTTATACTTAGTCTGCCTCTACTTTAATACCAGAAATCAGATTTCCTTGAGGTTTAGGCCATGCCAAACAAACTACTGTAGATGACCTCCCTCAATGTGCAAACTGACTAGCCAGTGAAATAAATTAAACATATTCTCAGGAGATTTATCTACTTATTGGAAAGCTGTTGTGCAATTGTTTCAGCCACAGTTAAGAAACTTGGTTGAGTGTAGATATGAATTAAGTTGTAATATATAGGGTATATTCTAATAATTGTGTTTCAGTTTGATTTTTTTTGTGTGTGTGGGTGTGATTTAAATTCTATACTAGTTTTATCTATTTATGCTGTTTGGATGGAGGCGTTTAGCTCTGTTAGATCCTCTGGCGCCAGCATGTGCGTAAACATCGTCTCTGTCTCATTGAGTGGTTTTGGTGGAAAATAAGAGTTCGTCCCTCACAGCGCACCACCAGGCGAATGAGCGTGCGTCAAAGCAGGCTACCCTTGTTGTGGCTCATCTAACAGATGTGACGTTCCACAGACTCCCTCTACCCACTCGGCTCAGCAGAGCTGCGTGCCTCGTCAGCGGGAAAAGCCTTTGTCCTGTTCAGTCCACTGACGTAACACAGGCATCATGTTGGAGACTCTAAATCTGCCTTCATCCTGGCTCTAATTATTAATTACTCTGTGATTTTAACTAGTTATTGAAGTTTAGATTAGAATTAAAACTTCAAGTTCACCCCTCTTTTCTGGTCTATAAAATAATCCCTTATTTTCCATCTAAATCTAGTGTGCGTATGTCTGTGCTTTGATATATTTGTCTAATACTGTCTATAGGACATTGTAGTGTGACAGTGTTAGCCTTAGAGAAGGATAACACATAATCCAGTACTTAATAGTTTGTGTAACGCTTTTATAGCAATCTTGCCAATGCTGTGTTTGGTTCTTTTAAAGCACCTGTTTCCTAATGGGACCTCTGAATCAGCTGAAGCGCATGTTTGAACCAACAAGACTGATAGCCACCATCGTTATGCTGGTAATAACTTGTCAATCCTAAATTAAGATTCTTTTTCTTTTCTTTTTGTTTAGCTACACAAGCTAAATATTACGGTAGTTGTTTGTTCTCATAATCTGGTTGATGTATTTTTATAAGGCTTTTCTCTTGTGCATTTAAAGATCTGATCCTCTCTGTATGATAGTCTTATCAACTAAAGCAGTTTGGGCAGATACAACACTCTGTTAGTCAGTTATTAACTCCTTATTGCAGCAAATGCTTCACCATAGTTGTTAAATCATAAAAACATGTGGGATATATTTGCAAATTGGTTTTCAAAGTGCCAGAAAAGCAAAGTCATGCTATCAGTGTTAGCATAGAGTGATTCTAAAAACTAGGGGTGTTGGGGAACAAATAGATTCGGCGATATATCGAGATATTACTTATTCTTGGATTGATTCAAAATGTATCCTTATTGATTTTTTATTATTATTTTTTATCTTTTTTTAACCAGGAAGGTCTTTTCCACTGCAGGAGACTTTGTAACTGCACAAAGAAGTGCACTGAAATCTGGGCATGTTAACCAGCTTGTGTTTTTTTTAATAAAATCTAAAAAGAAAGTACAAACTTTCTGCATTTACTTGTTGTTCTAGGCATATACCTCAGTTAAGTTGCACTAAAGTCAAAGTTGATTTAAAAGCCACAGGCAGATTGTATGTTATTTTTTATTTTAAGTTCTTGACACATGGCATGTTAAAGGAAATGTTTTGAGTGTAAAATATGCCAATATAAAATATTTCATACATAATGTTCTCATGAAGGTGTACACATTTACAGTTGTTACTTAAGTCATGTATTTAAAAAAAAAAAAAAAAAAAATCGCAATAATCGCCCTATACTTTTAATATCGGGATATATTGTATCGTATCGTGACCTATGTATCGGGATACGAATTGTATCGTCAGATGCCAGGCAATACCCACCCCTACTAAAAACCTCTGAGTGCTAGGGGTGTGCATTGCCATGAGTCGATGATGTCATTCGATTTGCATGTCACAATACGGTCCATCCTGATACTAAACAATACGATATATATCGCAATATCAATAATTAAATTAAATTTTGAAATTAAATTTCTCCTATACAAGTACAAAATGGTCTGAAATACAATTTATTTCATTTTTTTAACTTGTGAGAACAAGTAAATGGTAACTAACTGTAATTCAAGTAGCAATATCAAAAACAAGTGATATGTTTATCAAACTGTCAATTACATTTTTCAAAAAAGTTTAACTTTTGCTTTTACAACAGATTATACTTCTGTTAAGCTCTTAAATTATACATTAAAAAAGTAACCACATACATATATAAAAGTGCCCAGTATGTTTTATCCACTTTCAAGCTAAAATGCATTGAGGAGTGAGGTAGTTTGACAAGGTCTGATATGGTTCACTGACACCTAGTGACCTGGTGTTTACCTGCCATGCAGATGTTAGCGCAATTAAATGTTTTTTTTTTTTTTTTTTTTTTTTTTTAAACAGGATTAGAAAATCAATTTGGACATTTTTTGGATCAATACGATTATCCCACATTGAAATATTGGGATATGTTACAGAATCGAGTTTTTCTTACACCCTGATTGAATGCTGTTATGTACTTCACTATTCAAAGATCATTAAAACATTTACTATTTTGATCATTAGCACAGGTGACCTTTTGTGCACCTTTTCAATGTTATCTGGTTCTGTACACGCCTTGCTTTCCTACCTAAAAACATAAGAATTATTCAGAATTAAAAATGGATTTTTTGAGAAATCTCCCTCTTTTCCTTTTTCACCAGCTTTGCCTCATCCTAACACTTTGCGCAGTGTTTTGGGTAAGTTTGTTACAAATGTACATCTTCAGTTGATCTTCTTTGTTTTCCTACTGCGTCGTGCCCTTCGAGTAACAATTGTTTCCTTTACTTCGCAGTGGCAGAAGAATGGATTAGCAATCATCTTCTGCATTCTGCAGTTTCTGTCAATGACGTGGTAAGTGTTGCCTGGCAGTCTCTGCCTTTTCTAAGCTAAAGTGCGGTTGACAACTCGCTCATCGTTCACACTTAATCAGATGAAGTCTGCGTCCATCAGAGAACATTGTTCGAACACTTTTGAAAATCTGTTAGCAGGTGTTCAGCTATAAAACTTAAATATTTCATGAAATATTGAAGCTTTGTAAAATATACAGACTACTAGCACTTGTCATGCTAATCAGGTACTATTATTTCTGACAACTTCCTGTCACTTCATTAAAGAGCTTCTGCTATAAGCTAACAAAAGGGTTTGTACTTCCTGTTTAAACTGCTAATTGTTGACAGAGGTCTTCAGATTGATTATATTAATAAAATGAATAATCATTATGATAATAGCAGTATGATAATACTGTATCTTTATTTTTATAACTGTGTCGAGTTTTTTTAAAAACTCGACACTCTACAATGAACGTGCAGATGATTAAAAGAAAAGAGTACATGTAATAATGAAAGTTTTAAGAGCCATTGTAACATTAAAAGTCATATGATAGTTTTATCAGTTTAAAGCAAGTCTGAATAGATTAGTTTGACTTTCAGACAGGTTGAGCGCTAACTACAAAGACCTGGGATCAGGGTTAAAGTCAATTACATTTTCAATTACAATTAAATTTTAAATTATCCATGTTGAATTACAATTCAATTATTATTACAAGAACCACCTTGTTTTTTTCCCCTGAAATCCCAATTACGTTCTCAATTACGAAAGTTCAATTACAATTTTACTAACTTTTATCCATATAGTGTTGTGATGATTATGTACAATGTCGTTCTTTCTTTTTCTTTTTGTTTAATAATGTCTTATGTCCAACTACTGACAAGTGTTGGGATTTAGCAACAACTATAAACTATTTGTATTAAACATCAGTTACATTCACACTATTGTTACTTTTATCATCCCTATTTAAAACAACTTCTATTAAATTCTAACTCCTCTAACCATTACCACCTGTGAGTGTGTGAAAATTCACTGACAGGTAAACATATTTTTATATTTAACTACTTGTGTAAACCATAGACCTGTTTAATTCATTTGTAATTGAAAGTTTTTATTGAATTTCCATGTTAATTACAATTGCAAAGTCAATTATCTGGACTCAGTTCCAATTTAATTACAATTACAACAGCGACAGAATCCTAAAATTACATTTACGATTATAATTATGCCTTAATTGTAATTAATTATAATTACACGATTATAATTGACCCCAACCTTGCCTGTAATTGATTTGCATTGTCATAAGTTTTTGTTTTTCCGTACGTCTTTGTGCGCTGGCTAAAAGTCCCAGAAGAACTGCTTTAGAAGTGCAACATTTAGCACATTCATTTCCGCTCGGCCTGCTTTTCAAAGGCGTCACCATGGCAACCGCAAAGTCACACATCCATTGCTCAAACCTAATTGAATGGTGGGGGGGTAGCGAGCTCTCCCACGCAGGCGTTTGTGTGAAGATGGTTCTGTGATCAGATATTTGTCACTGACTCACTCAGAGGGTCAGAGAGCTACAGCCAACATTCACACACTTCAGCATCACAGCAGGCAGGACGACATTTCATAATAAAAGCACTCTGATCATTTGTTATTCAACTGACTTGAGTTTTTCCATTCAAGGCCAGGGTTATGGTAACCACTCTTCCTTACAAGGCAGAAATACAGTTCCTACCCACAGGCTGAGGCTCCAGTTAATCATTCAGCTGCCAACAAAATTCCTCACATTCCTAAAATACATGTGGTGCATTGGCAGCAACTTTTTTTTTTTGGATGAATTTTTAGCTTTCACTCACGCTGAACTTGTTTTTATTTCCTCGGCCAAAACAACGATTTAAGTTAATCCTCTCTAAAAACATCTGTGTTTTGTTAGTGCATTGCATGTGTTTGTCCAGATTTTGGTCTTTGTTCCTAAATTCTCTAGTTCAGGAATGTCAAACTCATTTTAGTCCGGGGGCCAAATACGGTGCAGTTTGACCTCTAGTGAGCTGCAGATTTTAGGCGGGGGAAAAAAGAATAATTTTATCATTGTGCCATAATCAGTTCAATTCACTTAAGAAAATTCTTGATTTTACCCATTTTTGTGTAATTTAGAGGAATTTTGTGAAATTGTTTGTGAAAAATTGCAAGACTTGTGGAAAAGTTGAGTTCTATCCACAATTTGCAATTAAAAATGACTGAATTCATGTGATATAAACAAAGGAAAAATAAAAGCCCCTAAAAATATTTTAAATAAATACTAAAGTTTCATCAAATTGGTGAATGTGAGATACCTATAACTGGTTTATTTGGTATATTACACAATAAGCAATGTTTTCTGTCATTTTTATTTTCTCCTGCAGGCCAATTTGGATGCTCTAGTCTAGTTCATAGATTTAGGAAGGGTGTAAGGACACTTAATGTCAACAATATTATTGAAACTGAAAATGACCACTCAGTGTTTTAGAAATGTAATGAAACGGTTCATTTATTATTCCGCCCTACAGTATGTATGAATAGATAAATGTTGGGTTGGTGAAGCGTACCTTTCCATTCCTCCTACATTTGTCCCAAGCAAACGTCTCTTTTCAACTGCAGGAGACAAAGTCAATATCCAAAGGTCTGAATTGCTACCAGAAAAAGGAAAACCTACTAATATTAATGAAAAATAAAATGTCTATATGTTGAATCTGGGCTGTGTCGACCGTTCTGGTTTGACGTTTTAAAGACTTGTTGTGTAAAGTTCATGCACAGATAGGAATACTTTTTTGATGAATGTCATAATAACATGATTTGGTTTTCATTTTTAACTAGTGCCAAAATGGCACTTTTTGGACTATAAAAATAAGAATTGGTCTTATTGGTCACAATAATTGGTCACAACTATATCTATCACTGAACCCAGATGACTATGGTCCCATTGAGGTGTTGTGTGACTGTTTAGAAAAAGTAAACTGCTGGATGAGTGAAAACTTCCTTCAACTAACCATGACAAGATGGAGGTGATTGTCTTTAGTAACGAGGAAAAGAGGACTGCTGTCAGCATGTATCTTGAGTCTCGAATCTTTTAAAAGCTAAAGACCAAGTCAAAAACCTTGGTGTTCTGATTGACTCAGATCTTACATTCAGCATCAGATCAAATCTATCACAAAAACAGCTTCTACCACCTAAAGAACATCTCCAGAGTGAAAGGTTTAATGACTCAGAAAGATCAGGAGAAACTGGTCCATGCTTTTATCTCCAGCAGACTGGACTATTGTAATGGTCTTCTGACAGGAATCCCCCAAAAGAGCATCAAACAGCTACAGCTGGTTCAGAACAATGCAGCTCGGGTCTTAACCAAAACAAAGAGATCAGAACAACATTACCTCCAGTTTTAAAGTCTTTTACACTGGCTCCCAGTCAGCCTCAGAATAGACTTTTAAAGTCTGCTGCTGGTGTATAAATCTGTGACATGGGTTTGGTCCAGAATACATCAGTGACATGTTAGTCAGGAATGAACCCAGCAGGTCTCTCAGATCTATGGACACAGGTCAGATAGTAGAGCCCAGAGCTCACAGTAAACATGGTGATGCTGCTTTTAGTTGTTTATGCTGCAAAGAATTGGAACAAACTGCCAGCAGAGCTGAAGTCAGCATGTAATGTGAACATTTAAATCAAAGTTAAAGCACTTTTTTTCTCTACTGCGTATGATTGAGAGAGATTTTTGGTCATGTTGTTGATGTCATGATGATTTTAAATGTTCTTATTGATTTTAAACAATTGAATGTTTTATCATGTAAAGCACATTGAGGTGCCTTGAGTATGAAATACGCTATACAAATAAATTTGCCTTGCCTTATTTGTGTTATGTTCATTTATTTAATATCAGAATCAGATATACGTTGTTTATCCCAGAGGGAAATAGATTTTTTTTTTTTTACAGATGCTCCAGAGTATTGAATGAAAAGAACAAACACTAAAAGATAGAAAAGAAAACCTACATAATTCAATTAAAGACCATTGAAGCTGTTGTTCTAAAGTGATGAAATGTACAGTTTGATCGCCACAGGCAGGAATGATGTTCTGTAGCGTTCTGTTGAGCATATTATATATTCCTTTATGTTGAAAAGGTCATACTCAGGGTATATGTAAGTACGATCAAAGTTAAAAGCATTTATTTTTCAAACAGCTTTTTTTGTGTGTTTTTTCCTTTGCAAAAATATTGTTCCGTATCGTATATCGTCTCGTCTGCTTTGAATATGGCCACAGCTCTAGTAATAGATTCTTGTTCTTTGTATCTTTCTTTCAGGTATAGCATCTCTTACATTCCATTTGCCAGGTAAGTCCATCCTCTGTGTGTGATTTGTATATCAATCTTCTATTAGTGCCTTGATTACCATATTCAGTCCCTCCATCCTTGCTAAAAAATAGTTGTTGTTAGTAGACTTTTCCCTTGATACCAGCTTTCTGTCTTTGACTTATTCTATCTAACATTAAGACAACACTGAAAAAAAATGAAACATTCAGAAATGAGACGTGCCAGCCTTCAGTGAAAACATGTTTTTATTTACTTCTCGCCACTATTTGCTTTGACCATATGGCTGTAATCCCCCACTACGTCAAAGTGTGGCCTGTGAGTGTCAAACAAATGGCAGCTTGTTGTTGCCTTCGCCTCTGTTTTTCTTTCCCCTTTGTTTTTCTTATTTCTCCTTAGATATAATTTAATCGGTTCATCATATCTAAATAAAATCATTTCTTGTGGAATAATACTCTTAAAGCCAGATTTTCCCAAATATTCCATCAACGATGAAGCTTTTACACTGGTTATAATGAGCTTATCTGGAGCTTAAAGGGTTGCAACACGTTGCAAAATTTCTTATTAGATAAAAACAAGCTGATCTGCATTAAAGATGAGGCTAAGTGGTAACCCTTCATAAGCTGTTGGCTTTGTTTTTCCTACGAACACTCGTTTGTATACATAGAAATGCTATTTTCATTGTTTTTATTCTTTTATTTGCTCTTTAGAATTGGGGTTACAACTTAGTCACTGTTTTTAGCCTCTGTCTGACCACAGTGTTTTCCTTGGACCATTTGGGAGCTCTGATGTTGTTTTGTCAGCTCAGCTAAATCTAGTTACATCCCATTTAGTTAGAATTCCGGTACCTCCCATGCAGCCCCCCCCCGTTAAGCATCTTGTGTGTTGGGCAACCCTATATCCATCCTGACAGCTGAGAGACGTCCTACTCCAACCTCGAGATTTCCCCTCCCCCCACCATCGCTATAACAATACAAATGTGAGACAAAGAACCCTTCCCCGTCTCACCTACCAAAAAATTTTTTTTTTAAAAATGTGTGAGTTGAGTGTGTAAATCTTAATTGTGCATGAGTTGCATTTCTCTTTTGTTGTTGTAGTGCTCACTCATTTTTTCATCTGGACGTTATTGCCTCTTATCCTTAAGCCTCTTACTCTAATACATTTTTCATTTAATTTTGATTTGATCTCTTAGCACTGTAATGTTTACTGTGTTGTGATGGGGGCATCTGGCTATTTATGATCTCTGACCTGCGTAACCCTTGGCGACACTAACAAGCATTAGACTGGGCTGCTTCCTATCACTGGCTGTGGTCCAAGAAGTCCTGAAACCTTGGCTAGTCCCAACAAACACCTGGCAAGGGCGCTTGATCCGTTAATGTGTTTTTACCTTGTTACCTACTTCCAACAACCTCCTTCCGCCTCCACACACAGCATCTGAAATCAGCTGCCCGTGCACTTCCCACAGTTCTTATAGGCTACCATCGCTCGCAAATACACATCCAAATGGTGGAGAAAACCCTTCAAAGAGGCATCTTAATTTATTTAGTTTTCATGGATGGAGGAATGGCATCATTGAGCATGAGAATATCTGGAGGGAAAAAAAATCAAGCGGTTGTTTGGTGGAACGAGAGGCTGTTCCATAGCGTTTGATGGAAGCACCTCCTAAGCCTCTACGTCTCCTTTTAACCTTGACCGGTTTCATACCTCCTCCATTAAAATTTGACTGTGGGCTACATAGCAGACAGGGAAACAGCAGGCAACCATCTGTGGTTGCCATAGCGATCACTCGTGTTGCATTCATCCTCTAGTACCTGCAGGAAATAAAGGGAGCCCCCATCAATGTGCGTGTGCGATGCTTTCCCCGTCAAAAACACGCTCACTTATCAGGATGAGCCCCACCCAAACCCCCATAACAAAGGATGGATGGAGAGCTGCTTTGATTCTAACACAGTTATTGTCCTTTTTAGGACACTTACATTTATTTTGTTTTTTTTGTCTGGATGGGGGATAAAGGTTTGAGGTCCGTCCGTCCGAGTTAAAGGGGACAGCTTTTATTGCCTTTGTGTCGTTTTTTTATTCTGTGTGAGGTATCTTCAAAGGGGACGGCTGCTTTTCTTAGAAACCATTTAGATAGTTACTAATTTTATATCCTGATGTGATAATATTTTCTTATGTATACAATCTAAGTTCTTAGATTTAGGACATTTAGGAAAAGGTTGAGTTATGACAACCAATCTGGTGGGGGATGTTTACTGTTTTTTTTTATTAATCTTCAATCTGTTCATTATATCCTTATTTTCTTCACAGGGACGCTATCATGAAGTGCTTCACAACATGTCTGAGTTAAGATTCAGGATGTAACTGTTTTCTCTGAGGTCCTGCTCTACCCACAATCCTACTGCCAGAATGGTTTATTGTAAAAAAAAAATATATACATATATACATAAAATTCTGCTTTCTTTTTGAGTTGTAATTAGGGTTCCCATAATGTAAATTCTCGCTCAGTAAAGTCTAGTGTAAGTAGTCACTAATCAGATAATTCTCAGTCTTTGCTTCCACTGTAAAAAAATGTTCTTTTGATGCCTCATCTATTTAAAGATTTATCTATAGTTTCCTGAATATTTTATGACATGGATGTGCAGAGATTTGACTTTGGCATGTGTGTCTTAACATATATGAGGATTAAAAAAAAAGACCAAACTGATGTTCACATTTGCATTTCTACAACTTCTGGCAGCAAACACCAATGTACCTTTGTTGTTGCTTTGTGTTTGTGCGAGGTGCTGCTGTATAAAGAGGTTTACAGATGCTACTCTGTATGAGATTGTTTTACCCTTTGGCAACCAAGCCAATGCTTCACTGATAATATTCAACCCACATTTTTCCATTTGCTGACCTTTTTAAGACGAGCATCTCCTGTTTTAATGTGATTATTTTTATTTTATTTAAATTTTTTTTTGCGGTTTCCTTTGTCTTTATTGTGAATTAAAACATACCTGTAATCTTCCTATCCTAAACTAATTAGATTGTATTTAATTAGATCTCCTCCTGTTTAAATGGATTCCTCTGCTAGATGTAGCAGTACCGACCCCCCCACCCCCCACCCCCTTCATAACGCTCTTCTGAGCACTCTGATTTGGATGTGACCTAATAACCCACTATAGCTTCGCCTCATGTTCCCTACGGTTCTCCATGCTAGTGGCTTTTGAGGATATGGTTGTCATGGCAACCTCCCTCTGAAAATGGCTAACCTGTTCCTTTACTCCCATATGTGGTGCAGATGTTAACGTTGTCCTGACGAGGAGGAAAATCATTCTCGATAAAGCATTTTTACCAACAGACAAGTCAATGTCTTACTTTGTGTCACTTATAAAGCAATATATTTATATTTTAGCCTCTAAAGTTGTTTTCTTTCAAGCAGCGTCCACAGATTTATTAGATTTTGGTATTACGGGGGTGGATTAGCATGGACAAAACCTTCCAGGCATCACTCGTTTAAATAACTTGGCAGAGACTCAGCAAATCCCTCTCTGAGTCTTCTTGGGGATTAAATCTTTCCTTTAAATGAGAGAGTGTGGCTGTTTTTGGGAAGGCTTTCATTGTTTTGGATTATATCAAAGTTTAATTGAAGAGGAAGTTGCCTGACCAGTGCAGTCTGTCAATTTCCTGTTTTCTCAATATCTAATCTGCTGTTACATCAGAGAGATGAGGGATCCCACGCCACTGGCTTCTCTGAAATTAAACAAGTGTGTGTGTGTGTGTGTCCCTGTGTAGATTAATGATGCAGATCACATAACTAAGTCAAAGGAAGTCTGTCGCATGTTATCACGGATCATTTCCATGCTTTTTTTTCCCCCCTCCCCAATTTAAATGCTCCTTGTGTTGGGTTTTATCATTTCTTTAAATATAAAGTAAATGTAGTTGAACTACTCAAAAATCCAAGAAATGGCAAATTGTATCTTGTCTCTGAATTCAATAAAACCAGAAACAACAAATAAGAAAGAAAATTTATTTTTTCCCCCGTTTGTCCTTAGGTAGAAAAAACCTCATTAACAAACTGAATCTGTCTAGCGTAAAATAGATACAAATGGCAACAAAGAGGGTAAAATAATCAATATTTGAAAGCATATGGGTTTTTTTTCCATTGGGCATTGGTCATGGACCACAAGGTTGGAAGAACAAAAGAAAAGGTGTGTGTACATCAGACTGGTTTTAATGATTGTACTAGTAACATGTTCTGTTAGCACCTATAGGCCTATAATATGCCTGATTGTAAGCTGTGAGATATGTGTTGGTTACCATAAGTACCAAAAGAGTTGAGAAGGGTATGTAAGTATGTGTACACATTGTATAAACCAGTCTCGTCAATCATCCAAGTTGAAATGTTGAGTAAACATCCTTTACTTAAGTTCCAGTTTACACCTATGGTAAACTCAGAGAACAACTAATCAAACAACAATTTGAACCGTATGGAAATACTATCGTCTGCAACCCTAACCATACATTTTCTTTTCTATTTAATCTCTAAAATAAACATGCCTTATACCAGACGTGGCCCTCAAACTAATTTTGTGCAATTTCCACAGCAAAAATACACAAAAACATACACAATGATGGCGAAATGCTACAAAATAACTCTGAAAACAAAATTTAGAAAACAACAAAAAAGCTGAAAAAATGACTCAACAGGCAAAAAACAAAACAGAATGACTCCAAAAACATGCAAGAAAAACTACAAAAATACACAAAATGAATTAAAAACACAGTACAATTTTAAAAAAATAAACAATTTTTCTTTGCTTTTTCCTGTATTGTCTCAGATTAGTCATTATTCCAAATACTGAAATGAATGTTGATAATGTGGCCCTTGGTTCAGAAAATGACATTTCTGTGGCCCCCGCTGTAATAAAAGCTGCCCTTCCCTGCCTTAGGGTTTCAACTTTATTGTGACATAAATCACAGTGAAACCCAAAAACAAAGCCGCCTTATTTCAACTCTGGATTATAGCCTACATTATTAAAGTTAACCATTTTACATTTTATTTGATATGAGAAACAAGTGCATGCAGCTTTCACATTTTTATCATTTTTAACATTTAATGGACAAAACTAGGAAAGAAGGCGCACAGTGGCTTGGTGGTTGGCACGTCCGCCTCACAGCAAGACGGTCATGGGTTCAATCCCTAAATTTTCTGTGTGGAGTTTGCGTGTGCTCACCGTGGTATGTGTTTAATTCTGAGTCCTCCTGCTTCCTCCCACAATCCCAAATTTGTCTGTGTGTTGCCCTGCAATGGACTGGCGCCTTGACCAGGGTGCACCCCCGCCTAACACCCAATGAGAGCTGGAGATAGGCACCAGCAGACACCCAACACCCTGAAAACAGGAATAAGTGGGTCAGAAAATGGATTAAAAATAGGACAAAAATACTATAAAATGTATTTTCTCCTCGTGTACAAATTGTAGGATTAGGAAATCTGATGTGTTTATTATACAAACTGATCCTGTACTGGAAAAAGGTGTCTCATCACAACAGAAAAGTTAAAAAAAAAAAAAACTTTATTTAAAATGTCCACTATACACACAAAACCCTGTAATTCCAGTTGACAATCTGAACTACAACAGCAGCAACAAGGTTTACAATGACATGTAAATATAACAAAGATCACTGACAGTAAAAATAGTAACAGAAACAAAGAAAACCCTGTGACTAAATAAGTTGTTACGCGGAATGACGTCATCGGGTATTTTGCGTAGCTTTGTGTGGTGTCGTCGTGGCCACGCCCCCCTATGTCCCTCGCTCTTAAAGCAGACGGCCGGCGCGTGCACACACAGTGTAAAACCTGGTGTTTTGGGGACAACAGGTGATGCTATACTGTGATGTCTCTTTGGATTCTTCTATCAGACACTTTCGCATCGTGACCCCCACAGCCTCAGACATGCCTTTCCCTCCCATCAGCCTCCAGCAGAGGATCTCCTCCCCGGGCAGGGAGCTTTTCGGCAAAAAGAAATCCAACGAAGTGCCTCCACAGAAAAACGGAGACAAGGCGGCCTCAGACAAAGACAGACAGTCCACTTCTTGGACTTCAGCTAATTTAAGGAACTTAGGACGGAAAGCTCCTCAGGAGAAGGGCAGGAGTTCTGCTCAGAAGTCTGCATCAGTGCAGGAGAGCCAGCTGAAGTGTTCATGGCTGTCTGTGCCCAAAGCGCAGGAACCAGACGCAGTCCGCCGCTCCAGCTCCATGGATGTAAGCAGACATCTGAGCGGCAAAGAGGAGCCCAGGAGGGACATTAAGTTCACCCTCAGCCTCACACCTGAAGCCATCCTGGTCATCCAGAAACGGAACTTAGAAAAACAGATGTTGGCGAAGCAGCAGAAGTGTTGCGCGTCGGCGGACTTCAGGCACAGGAGGGTTTTCCCGTCCAAAAAGGCGCACGCAGGCTCCAAGGGCGCATGCGTCACTGGCACCAAAGCGGAGAGCAGCGAGCAGGACATCACTGCCATCGTTAAAATCTCGTTACTCAACGACCAGTACAAGTACGATGACGTAGAGTATGAAGACGAGGACGGAGACGTGGATGAGACGGTGGTGAGGAAATGTAAAGAGTGGCTGAAAGGAGTGGAAAACGCTGCTGCTCTGGGAAAAGTGGACAAAGTTTGTGCGCTCCCGCACCTTAAAGGCTGCTGACACCTCACTGTGGGAATATTATTAGTTCACACTTTTGGTTCGAATAAACAATTAAAGGACTTTGTGCACGGATGCGTTTGTTGGACGAAACAACGTGTTTTAAGTCGCGTAAAGTGGGGAGACAAAGTGTTTCCAAAGGAATGTCAACTGTTAGATTTCATTTGAAGAAATAATCAGTTGAAGCTATTTTAGCTTTTTTTTTTTTTTTTTTTTTCATGGTTACTGTTTTGCTTTCAAATGATTTTCTAATATCCCTCATGATCCTTTGCACATTGGTTTTGTTTCGAATGGCACAGCCACAGAAGTGTTGCATTATGGGACGTAAACGCTTCTTTGTGTCTGAGAACAATAAACAGCTCCAGCTTTTTACGCGCTGCTGCAAACCAAACACGATGCGTTATTTCCCCTATTTAAGAGGTTCGAAACCCGTCCCTGCACTGTATTAAAATGGTCTGAACAGTTGCACTGTCTAATGCTTATTCACATGATTATTTCAGCATATTCATATGCTCAGTTATGCAATGCAGGCCCCCATCGAAGCTGATTTGTTTTCTGTGCCTCTTTGATAATTCTGTTACGTGATGTTAAATTACAGTCTTGTAGATTTCTTCCACAAACTGCTTTTAAAGGCTCTTTTGTTGCCTCTAAAGCGTGTGGTCATTAGTGCTCTATGTAAGCCTCTTATATATACTTCCTGCTAAGCAGGGTTGAACTGTGCAGGTGCATGATCACCTCAGGACATGAGCTCCATTTGATTTACCTTTACAAAAAAAAAAAAAAATAACACAACAACTTCATAAAGTAGATGAACAAAATGCCAATCCTGGGATCAGATACAGTGAATAAGTTGGACAGTTTGGGTGTAAACAAGACATTTCTCTGCACTTGCTGAAAGGCTGCACTGCCACAAAAGATCAGGTTTAACTGTTCATTGTTCAACTGCTCAGGAAAAAAGTGTCCAGGGATCAGTTCAGGCCAACATAAAGAGAGTTTTTAGACCACGAAGTGACTTTCTGGCTTCTTTATGTTCACTTCGCCTTCTTGCATTTAATTCCAGCAAGTTGGTTTTATCTTCTTTTTTTGAAATAATATGTTAAGCTTTCATTTATTCAGGCATTTTTTTTAGGAAATGTACTTTAATCTCCATGTTTCGACTGCCAACTGTCAGTCTTCCTCAGAGGCATCTACTGATCCCTTTGATGCGTTCTGGTTGAAATTTCAAAGTAAATTTCTTGGAAAAAGTCATCTGAATAAATGAAACCTCAACATCCTCACATTTAGTTTTTGAGTCATTTTAAATTCAAAAGGTTTAAGTCAGCCACGCGTCAACCAAGAGCACACAAGTTAAAAGTTAATGTGTTTGTGTACGAGGAGTTTTATGCCATCTTTCAGTTGACCTGAGATTTATTCTGGAGACTCATCTGGATTCATCACGTCTTAGCACATAATAGATCAAACAATGGCTAATGGTGTCCTCAGGTAATGGTATTTCTGTTTAGTGCAATCAAAATGTGTTCAAAACTCTCCTTTTATGTCGACTGCACAGTTTTTATCTGGAAAAGGTGTTTCTGCGTCTAAAAGTGGAGATATTAACAAGATCTCCCTCAGGAAATATGGATGGATGAGATTTTATCTAACGCTAAATCAGTATCACAGTATTGTTTTGTCATCGATGCGTGTTATTTATTCTTTCTGATTCACATGTTTCTCAATCCTGTCATGTGAGTGAACAAACAAGCTGCGACAATAAAGCATCTTGTCCTGAAGCAAAGTTTTCACTGTTATTTTTCACACCCATGTGTTTAACACCAAACTGTCTTCAGTTCTGTCGTCATGATCGTATCGTCTGCTGTTGTGTCTTTTCAACAGTGCCATTGTTTGTTCTTTGTTAGGTTCTAAGGCCAAGCTATTCATGATTGTGTCTCTGTCCAGTTGGAACACACCGAGCTCAGCGACCTATTCAATTTCTAGCTTCATTATTAACTAAAATATCCAGTGATATCACGTTCAAGGCCTGTTATGATGAATAAATATTTGGCTACAGGCTTTTCCTCTAAACTGTGATGATGCAGAGCTGCTGCATTGTCCTCCTCTGACTGAGTAATAGTGGAGCACAGATGGATGCTGCTTTTGGCCTCGGTGACATTATGCACACAGCAAAGTGCTGCAGGTTTCATTACTGTGGCAACGGAGCTGATAAATCCTGTTTGCAGAAGCTTTGATGACAGAAGACAAAGCAGAGGGGAACCTTTGTGGTCTGATACGGCTCATAAACTTTAGTGATGTGGTCGTTCACCAACGAGTCTAAGGAATGACCCTCAGACAAGCCTTAGTTTAGAGCGCAAGTGTCAAACTCAAGGCTCAGGGGCCAAATATGGCCCTTTGGAGAATTCAAAGGTCTGCAGTAGAAAGTAAAAATGACAGAGAAAATATCATTGTGTAAATAAAACTCAATATTTGCAGGGGATCAAAAGTTAACTGGTGCTTACATCGCATGATTGCCGTCATTTTTAAAGTCAAACTGTTGAAAAAACACACAATTCTTACAAAACCTTATATTTTTGTCAAATTATTACTCAATGTTTCCCTTTATTTAAATAGAAATTGGTCACAAAATCTAGGAATCTAAAGTGAAGATCCTGTTGGGACTGATATCTATCACGTATTGGTTGGATATGGTCAGTTTCTTACATATTTTGTATTTTATGTATACGTAGAATTGTAAACTAGAGCACAATAATGTTGAAATTACTTGTTTTCTCGCATAAATCTGTGGCCCTCTTGACATCACACTGCTCCGTATTTGGCCCCTGAATTAAAATGAGTTTGACACCCCTGGTTTAGAGAATGTTCAATTCATTGAATTTCAGCCCTTTTTTTCAATTCAATGATAATTTACCTCGGGACGTTTGATTTTAGGTTAAATCCTTAAGCGTCCCTAATTCATTTTTAAACAAATCATCTAAAATGGATGTGACCTCAATAAATGACAGTGTATGTAACACTTTGATTATGAAGAGTTGACGAAAAGGAGAATTAACCACTTCCTCTTGCTTCTAGTATATTTCATTTTTTGTACATGTTTTTAAGGCTAAAGCCCTGTGTTGTGTAGGAGGATGCTTCTGATGGAAGTGAAGGAGTAAGCTCAGCAAACACACTGACTGGCTGGTTTACATCCACAGTATCTAAAATTGGCTTTAGGGATGATCGACAGGGGATGGAGTTGATATCTGCAAGAGGAAGAAAAATCACCGCGCCCACCTCACTCAGCTGCATCAAACTTCCTCCTTATTCTGGGCTGTAGTTCAGAAAGATAAATGTGAGAGGAGAGTGGGAGTTCTGTGCTGCTTAGCGCGCTGTGGAGCTGTTAGCGAGTTTGTTTTCTGTGTTGCAGTGAGTGCAACGTGGGGTGTTGGTGTAGGATCTGTCTGACTTGGTGGGTGTGGCTCAGCCGTGCAACCCTGGGACCAGTGCCTACACGATGCACGATAGTGCCCAGAATGTTGACTCACAAACAATAATCACTGCTTCACGTTGTCTTTTTATACCGCCAGATGTTTATGCAAGTGAATGCTAGCATTGCGTCTTCAATCTGCAGGTTTGTACTCTGCCTGCGATGCAAAATCTCACCACCATACCTGATTGGTCAATATGAATGGCAGTAGGAACGTGAGTATCGAACGTGAATCACATTGTTTAATGTCATAAAGTTTGTGTCGAAAACGTATCTGACAGTGTAATGAACGTTTGACTATACAGTGCTACGTTACAATTACTACGATAGTCTTACATGCACGTCAAATACTGTAATATAATATCATATTTAGGCTAAGCAAGCTTAGCTTTTTTTTGGAAGCTAGCTTGGCCGGCACATTTTGTTTCAGTGTGTGTGTGTGTGCGTGTGCACGCAGATTGCAGCGCTTAAAATAAACAGAAATGAAATGATATGTGTGCGGGCCAACGTTTCCACAAAAGCATGACAGATGAGGAAAGAAGGAGCACTGCCATAGAGGCTGTGTACCACTCAAGCCCGTACAATAAAACATTTAAAACCATTTCATTTCATCCTTTTCATTGTAGGTTATTTAAGGTTGTTTTGTCAAAGCATTTTATTTCATTATAGACTATTTAAAAAATTGTTTAAAATCTTACAAACATTTTTTCCAAAGTGTTCCAAGCTTCACAAACAATTAGATCTTGGCGTTTTGTTTGGCTTTTGGCGTGTCAAAAAACCACAGTGAGGGTCAAGGCTGTGCAGTTGCAATTTTATAGTCAACCACTAGGTGGCACTGCTGAAAAACCATAAGGCGTGTAAAGGTGCAGGTCCACAAGTGCAGGGTTTTGACTGTGCAGGTCTCCAGGTCTGCAGCATAGACTGTAAAAAAAACAACGAACGAGACAAGCCATCGTGAAAGTGACGCCTTTGTTTGTAGAGCTCCCCCTGCTGACTGGCTGCAGTATAGGTCATAAACCCCGCCTCCTCAATGATAACAGATGGGATTTGGGTCAAACTGTAAAGTTAAAATACTTGTTTCATACTTTTTTTTTTTTCAAACCTAAACTCTGCTGTGATCATTAGTTATTATCACCCTACATTGTGTTCAAGTGCTCATTTTTTTTTGTGAAATTTGTTTTCGATAAGTTTTTTGAGGTTGAAAAAACGGGATTTTACGTCATATATTACAATGATTGACAGTCAATGATTGGGCAGTATGCTAAATGGGCAGGGCTTGTTACTAGGGCTCCTCCCGCAGGACCTTACTATGCAGACTCTGGCTCCAAATTATGTCAAATATGCCCACCCTGTTCGGCCATTTTTGTAGTTGAGATACGATTATTTAGCGGCGCAGAAACTTTTTATTCAGAGGTTATTTACAAAATGTCAACAACGGAAGACTTGTCCATCCAGCCTCGGCGGAGCGAGATGAAAATGATGATGATGAACCTGCAGAACCTTAACAAGTGAACTAACACAAGCACCGAGCTAACACAAGCACCGAGCTAACGCTAGCACCGAGCTAACGTCACGAAATGCATTTTAATACAGTGTTTTCAGAGACAAAAATGGCAAAATGAAATGACTAATGAAAACTTTAGACTTAAATTAAATCACGTAGGCCATATCATCAAGGATCTAAAACGAGCACACAGCGCTAACATATGAAGACGGTACAACTGCTAATGCTAACAAAACAAGGACAGGGACGTCTTATCATCACACTTTTTAGCGTTATTTACAGCTTACCGAAGTGCTCTGTTCATCGTCTCCAAAGATAGAAGGAATTGAACCCTCAATCAGACAAAGTCTTTCATCAAATCCTTCTTTATACTGGTGGAGGTTGATGAAGCAGTCATCCTTGAAGTGCTTCGTGCACACAAAAATGACCTTACCCACAGATGTGGGTACATTTCAATAAAAAATAAAACTCAACCAGGCACTTTGAAAAGGTTCTGATGCTGGGAGACGGTGTAATGAAGAGTGTGGGTTTTTTGGTTTAGGTCACTCTTTAAAACCCCAAGCTAGGTGATTATGGTACAAACAGGCCTTCTCGTCCAACATCAGTGCCTGACCTCACAAACGTGTTTCTAGAATGAGGCTATTATCAAAGTCACACTCACATAAACCTTACAGAAAGCATTTATAAATGAGTTAAATCTGGTTTTAAATATGCTAGTAAAGTAAACCCCCAATGGCAGGACTGATTCCTCCTCCATTGATGATGATGATGATGATGATGACTCCTCAGATGAATCATCAACCTCAACATCCACCTACTCCTCGTCTCCCCAGATCTACCTACACAGTTTATAACAGTCCCCCACATGTCTATACTCATGTTATCTCATATTACCAGTGATCTGTTAATGGGAGAGCTGGTGAACAAACACCTTTATTTATCAGTGTTTATTCTTTATTATTTATCTCCTTCCTCCTCCTACTGAGTTCAATCGCGCCCAGATTATAAGTGCACTACTGCCCTCTAGCGGATCATAGTGTGGTGCACATTAAAGCCTTTAGTTTATTATTATAAGTCAAAGGGTGACAGAGCAGAGTATAGAGAATTAATGAACATTTACTTTAACATTCATAGAAGTAGACAACGGGAAATCCACTGATTTTACCTTAAACGTTATATTGGACGTCATTTATTGTAGACACTTGAATCTATTTGGTTTCTGTTCACAGCAAAATCCAAAAAAATATGTTTATTTTCTTTGGAGTTTCATTTTCCAGTTGATTTTTGTTTGTTTTGGGGTTTTTTGCAAGAATAAATTTATCAGATGTAGTTTAAATGAAAGCATTTTGTTAGCCATTACAAACAAGTATGAGATTTAGTAGATTAACATTTAAATTGAGGCTAATTAAATTGTGTGGGTAAGTTTCAAACATCTCTTTTTTTTTTTAAACTTGTGAGATTGTTAATTTATTTTGCTTTTTTTTTTTTTTTGACAATAATGCTAAATCAGTTTTTTGATTTTCTACATATTAAGTCAATATTTTCTTTCTCTTTAGAAATTAAGAATAGAAATGTGTGGTGTAAAATTAATTGGTTATTTTAGCTAAACGGTATATCCAAATTTTTGTGTACTAAAGCCAAATACATTTTTGAAAAAAGACAAAATCGGTTAAAAAAAAAATGTGCTCAGTATTACTCAGTTCGGAAATGTAAGTACAAGATATATATTTATTTATTTTTTCTAATAAATTAAAATAAATACATGTATATCTGTGTATTTTTTTAAATTTTGTGGTTCTGTGTAGGTTTTTTCATATGTAGTTTACAAACTAGTACAAAAATGTGCTTTGATTTTGTTTTGCGATATGGAAATTTGGTTCAGTGTGCTCTGCTGCTTTAAACCATACTTCAACAGCTTTGATCAGGAAAAGTGGGTAAAGAAAAATCCACCATTATGTCGTTTATTTAAACTTATGGGGCAATTAGTATTTTTTGTCATACATTAATGACTTACAGCACTTCTATAGAACATTTAAAAATAATAATAATAATCTGTAAAATAGACATACAGTATGTTTGTACAAAAATGACATTTAAATACACATCACATCAGAGCTTTTCTGTTTTGATATTAAAGTCTGTTTTATCTGAACACTGCTGTTGGATTAATTCCCTCAGAAGAGAAAAGCCCTCCTGGATGGTGCTGGTGATGTTTGCCACATTAGTGTTGATTTGTTGTAGAAAGCTAGCGTTGCGTTTGTCGGCCAGTGATTTATAACTTTTAATTTGTATCATATTATACATCTGACCTCAATGCGCAAATATAGTTTTTTTTTTAACCAACAAAAACATAATGAATAACTTGTCTGATAAATTGTCAATTCCATATAGGAAAATCTTTTAGAGCTTCTTTCATGCAACAATGAGATATCCACCAATTGAACTGGCACGGTGAAGTCTATAACATGTAACATTTCACTTATTTTTCCTTATTTTGTCACAAACTTTTTATTTTGCATGGTGGTGGTCGGCCTGAAAACAGTTCCTGTCCTTGTTCAGACAGACATGCACTCAGCATTTCTACACATGGACAAAGTAGCCTGCAAACTGCTTACGTTTCTGTCTTGTTTCCAATGTTTGTTGCCAAATTATGCAATTTAAATATTTATCAGTTTACCTGAAAAAAAAATGACTTTATTATGCTTGATGATATGTAAAATGCATGAACTGCAATAAAATGACAAATTGACAAATTTAGAGTTACATGACCTCATATAATATATGCCATAAATATATCACTAATACCTAAATATATATGCCATACATATATCACTAATACCTAAATATCTATGTCATACATATGTCACTAATATCTAAATATATACTTCATAAATATATCACTTAATACCTAAATATATATGCCATAAATATATCACTTCATGCCTTGATATATCTGTCATGAATATATCATTTAAATATATATGCCATAATATATCAGAATCATAATTTTTATTTATCATTGCACATGTTACAGAGCAATAGAGCAATGCAATATTATTTCAATTTCATACAGTATATCATTTAATGCCATAAATATATATGCCATAAATATATAATTTAATACCTAAATATACATGCCAGAAATATATCACTATTACCTAAATATATGTGCCATAGATATATCACTTAATAATTAAATATGTCATAAATGTTATATTTATTTATTTTTAATTTTAGCATAGAAAGCTCTCCCACAGTCCAAAACCAAGTATGTTAATTGTTATCAATATATTGACTATAGTAACTTCATCTTAAATTATATTGTTTTTGTGTGTTTTAATGTTACAATTCAATTCAATTCAACTTTATTTATATGGCGCAAATTACAACAAAGTCATCTCAGTGCGCTTAACAAAATATAAAGTCCATAGTAAGAAAGAAAAAACCCAACAAGTTCCACATCAACAATCATTTAGCGACAGTGGGAAGAAACAACTCCATTTTTTTTTAACAGAAATAAATCTCCGGCAGAACCAGGTTCAGAGGTGGCAGCCATCTGCTTCTACTGGTTGGGGACTAGTTGAGCCGTGAACCATTGATCAGGAACTGCCACCTCCAGCATCAAGATACCTGAAATAGAAAAGAGAGAGAAGGATGAGGAGAAGGCACAGACTGCAGAAAAACTTTAGGTTATTTACATAACCCCGGTTCTATGAGTAATATGAGTGAGATGTCTCACTATGGGATATACACCTCTGCGTCATATTCACAGAATCCCTTTCTCATAAATCCAACCTGATTGGCTGGTGAAATGTATTTATCCGCTGCAGGTAGTCCTGCCCTCTATAATTATGGTGGGCGAAGCATACAATGGAATTCAAAAACCTCTTTTCTATCAGGAAGCTTCTCACAGCGGCAGCTCAGCTGTCCACAGGTGGACCTTACTTTGGATTCCGCCGACAGGCGCTGCTGCTGCTGTATCCTTTCTTGTGACCAGTAGGTGAACCAGTGATTTTTCCGTGCTCCCACGCTTGGAAAATTTGCTGTTTTGATGCCCCCTAGATCTCCATATTCCTGCGATTGGGAGATAATGAGCCCATATAATTCCCAGAAGTGTTTTCAGTTTTGATTCTTATATAGTTGATTATAAATTGCATCTATATTATAAATGTGATGCGCATGCTGGTGCTGGTTGTAATGGTTCTTTGCTAGCAATTTAAGTAAAATAAATCCAGTATTTGTGGCCTTTAAAAATGTTCATTTGATGCCAATGTTTTTTTGTTTTTCTTGTATTCTAAATACCCTTTTAGTAGTTTGTGTAGCTAATTTTCCATCCCCCATAGCTGATGTGATTGACTTTGATTTTGGCTGACTCGTCTGTCCTCTGGCTGGGTGTGAAAGGAGCAATACGCTTCACAGAGCGCCCGCATAGAGGGGGTCTGACATGAGAGGGATCCTGTCTTATCTTCCCCTCCTGTAAAAGTCAAGCTTCTTGAGAAGGATGTAATTGTCCTCTCTAATGACTTGCACTTGAGGGCGGTGACAAAGAGCACAACAAAGAACTTTTAGAGGCCCTCCAGTAGGAATCCTGTGCCTCAAATCAAACTTCCTGTTGTTTCCTCAGCTAAGACCAATGGCTCTGTTTAGGAAGCGAGGTGATGCAGGACCAAAGCAGGCAAAGACACGAACACCTGCTGGGGCCTAATTGGTCCCTGCTGCAGTTAATGGCTTCCTGTGGTTGTGTGTTTACTTCTCATTTGTCACGTGTGCTCCTTTTCCCAGCCCTCAGAACAAGAGAGGATCATTTTAAATCTTTATTCCCACAACTCAGCTGTCTGTGCCGCTCTCAGTCTGTCTGCTTCTTTATTATCAACCTGCTCTGAAACAATAGCAGCTCATATACCTGAAGTCTCTCACTAAAATGTTTTCCTCGTTTTTGTTTCAAATCAAAGATAATAAAGATAGATCAATGTTTTTGCACACACCTATAAAAAGCTGCTGCATATAAGTTTTTTTTTTTTTTTTTGTTCCTCTCATCCATTTGATGCATACAAACAACAGTCAAACAATAGGTCCGGACATGGCATCAGACAGTGTACAGACAAACAACTGATAATAAATAAATCCGTATAATGAATTGTATGAACTCAAACTTCTGCTTGTGCCCAAGCTACAGTATAGTGTTTACGTTTCCATATTTTGTCTATACTGTCACTCTTTCCTACAACTTAAGGATCAAAAGGAGTCTTAACATTATTTTATTTTATGTAATTTCTTTTAAAAATGGTAAAACCGTCCATATACTGTATATTAAATATAACATTTTATAAATCAGACACTGATGACACAGTAGCATGTTTTAAATCTTTTACTTCTGGTGTGGAAGTACTTGGCTGACCAACATGTATAAAAGGGTTCAGATCATTAAGAATATAAATATGAGAATATATATAATTTTATTATATATAATAAGAATATATAATGGATTTGGGTTCATAAGAAAGAAGACGAACACAAACCAAAGAAACAGCAGTGGAACGTTACGTACCATGTAGTGACCCCTAAACTTGTTGTTGTCTAACTTTTTCCTCCCTGTGTCCTAACTTTATCACCCATGAACAATATTGTGTCATGTTTAGGTGATGTTCTAAATCCTGGGGTCAGCATTGTGTTGTGTTGTGTGTTTCCCTGATACCTCCAGGTTTGTGGTGAAGTGAGACGTTACCCAGCTGTACTTCAGCTCTTTTGTTTGCGCTGCTGTCGCCGTGTTTAGGAGGGTCCTTTCTGCAGCACAGTGCTGATTGTTCACGTAGAAGTGAGATGACCAAACACAGTCTGACCTCCACTTTGGAAACTTAACTCCAGCAAAATGCTGTAATTACATCCAATACAAAGAAGATGCAGCACTTGGGCATGTGGTGTCACTTCATGCTCGTGTCTTGAGCTGATGTTGAATAGTTTAAAGAGTTTTTATGGGAAACCAGGCTAACAGCACGTAGTGTATCAAAAGGCTGGCAAAGATAACCATCATCTGTCACTAGATGATGAAACAAAAGAGCAATCAGCCCACAGTCCAACTTAGTCACAATCGTCTTAGTATTTTTTTAAAAAAGTTTTTTTTATATACCAATTTTAATGTATATATCATGTATTTTTTATGTATTTGGTGGTGTAATGAAAATGTGTCTTGATGTACCTTTTTATCTAATGTTTCTGTATATTTTTAACTGTTTTTAATTTTTTTCTGTTCTTACATCTTGATTTTTTTATGAACCTCAGGAAGATAAATTACAGTACATACACACACACACACACACACACACACACACACACACACACACACACACACACACACACCACACACACACACACACACACACACACACACAACACACACACACACACACACACACACACACACACACACACACACGCTCGTTTGGTCAGGTATGATCATGCTGATAGCATTCTGGATATAAACTGGGGTCTCAAGGGAAATTTGTTTGCACTCAAATGTTTTCGGCTCAGAAAGACTATAGCAGAGAGCGCATGGCATTATGGGTAAGAAGAAAGATCATCTGCAGTGCTAATTGAGAAAACGAGAACATAGACAGATTTGAAATGGTGCACGTGTCAGGTTCTGTTTAGTTTAGTTGTTATTTAGCCTTTGTGGTCCTCTTTTAGTTTTTCTGTGTCTTTGTTTATTCTGCTTGTGGCTCCGCCCCCCCAGTGATGTCAGAGTTGTGAGTGATTAGCTGCCTCATGTGTTGCACCCAGGTGATTAGCTGAGTGTCTGGGTACTGTGTGGTTACTGGATCATTGTATTGTCATATGTTACCCTCCTTGTGTGCTGCTGTGTTTTGTTCCCTGATTTATTCGTGCTACCTTTTTGGATTTTGTTGAATAAATAGACATGGACTGGCTCTCTGAACTTTGTGCCTGCATTCTGCCTCCCTCTCTCTCTCTTCACTTGGGTTCACGCCATCAGACCATGACAGCATGGGCAGATGTGTGTCACGAGCTGAGCTTTTTCTTTTTCTCTGCTTTTTACCTCCCTGAGTAGCGTTGGGCATTGTTTGTATTTGAACAATTCCAGTTCCAATTCTGATTCCTGGTTTTGATTCTGAATCCGAACAATTCCGAATATTTCAAGAGGCCATTGTATGTATGTGTATGTATTGTAGACAATGTATGTTAAGTATATATTGTTTATATACATGTATACAATGTACAATGATTGTCGTGTATCATCCTGTGTATGATAGTCTTTTTTTTTTACAAATGTTGCACTGAGCCCAGTTGTTATTTTTACTAAAGTGAAGCCACACTTTAGACTGTCACCGCACATTGTTCATGGTTGCAAGGTAACGCGAACATTTCCGGTGAAGTCTTTTTCGTTGGTGTTCGGCGGATCAAAATTTGTAAATTTGAAAGATTCTGGGATAATCTGAAAGATAGTCCCAGGACCAGTTGATACTAGATGCCCAACCCTATCCCTGAAACGTGTTCAACTCGACGAGCAGCGCTCCGAGTGAGCATCACATTTTCGGGGAAGTTTAGAGCAACTCCAAAAACGCAAATGGATGAAGTCTTAAACCGACACTTGAGTAAACAGTTTTTTCAGCATCTAAAGCTGATTTTTTTGGTTTTTTTTCAAATTTTATTTAACATTTTCAACAGCAAGTTAGAGATAATATTGAAAGTACATTATTGGTTGAAGTTTTTTTCTTTTCAAGAACAAAAACCCCGACAATCACGTTAAAGAGCAAACAAAAAAAAAACAAGATGGTCACAGATACTACTTATTATGTTGGAATGCAACACATTTTATAGTTTTCTATGTATTTCAGAAATGGCTGCCATGTTTCATCAAATGTTGTAATTGATTACAAGCTGATTTTTAATACAAAGTCAGACGTTGAACTTTTTTCTTTTTTTTTTTTTTAAAGTAACATTTGGAAACAGCATTTCACGAGCATAAATGTGTTCCACGTCACTATATGTTAATGCATAGTACAAAGTGCTGTAACGGTGCTAATGTGTACAACATCTCATACCACCTTCTGCATGTTGTGAACGTGTAGCAGGTCAGTGTCGGCTGCAGTAAGACTTGTTAGTAAATAGGAATTAACTCTTTAAGTGAAGACCTGTAGTGTTAAACTGTGGAACACTATATTAAATAGGTTACATTAGGTGAAAAGGCTGTTGAATGTTTGAGCAGAAATGAAATCTCGTCGCTCTCTAGATAAACATGGCGAGATAGTGGCCCTGCCTGGGTGTTCCAAAGGCACATTCCCCACGTGCATGAGAAATACCCAAAATAAAAGTCATTAGAACTGGAGACAAAATACATAGTCAACAACCAGCTTTGGGTGTGTTTTCTGGTCATTAATCAATTCTTCTGTTCTGTCCTACCTTGTTGCTATTCGTGTTTTTTTTTAATTATATGCAGTGATTTGTTGGGCAGCGGATGCTACCCTTTATTATCTTTGTGGCCAACTAGTCATGGTCTCCTCATTGTGTTGAATTTCACAAGTATGCATCACAGGTCTGCAAAATTAGATCGACCAGAACGTATTTTGTCCTCTAAACAAGCATAAAGGAGTGAATGCTGTACATAAGGATGTTTATTTTGTATAATATGGACAGAACACAGTTATCATAGATGTATAAAATTACAGCCAGTACTTCCTCTGCTAACATGCTCCCAAAATGTACAAAAAAGTAATGTCCACATCTTCACTCCAGCACCTGCATCCTCAGCAACCGATGGGATGTAGTGATCTGCTACCTGCTGCACCATCCTGTGAGTAAACGCTGCCTTGCTCAGGAGTTCACCCTGCAGCCAGTTTGCACCCATCAGACAAAGTGTGTTGTCACCCGAGTGTGCAGTGTTATCGGGTGTGAGCTGCACCACACGCTGTACTACCTATGAGATGAAACAGACCATTAGCAATTCATTAAGAACACAACATCATGTGTGCACTGGGCACGCATTTAAAAAAAAAAGCTGATTATCAAACACTTTAAGGTGTTTAACATCAACAAAAATTAAAATTCAACCATTTTTTAAAATTTACTTTTTACATTGCGACCGCCAAAATAAAGGAGCCAGAGACCGGGGACCCCCACGGTACCTGAAGATGGTTGAACAGACACATACATGAACATTGAAGAACAGTCATGTGGAGACATGGTTCATCTATACGGGTGAATAAAGGGGAGAGCCTTTTGGGGCGCATCCATAAAGTCAGCAAAATGATGGTCTATTGTTCTATGAATCTGTGTTAATGACATTTATTTATTCATCTGAATAATATCCACTGTTATCCAGGACATGTATTAATATTTGCACCATAATATAGACATCGCAAAGATGTCAATCAGAAATGGGATGTTAAAAACCACAGAAATTGGTTAAAAGAGTGGCCAAAAGCGGACAGAAAAAGTGGTAAAAAGGGTTCAAAGTGTCAATATTGGAACAATTAGTTTAAACTGGCAAAATTGGGCATGACAAATTGTGATTGTGGATAAATTGGCAAAAATAAGCATGAAATATGATGAAATCAGGATAAAAGTGTCAATAATGGGTCAACAATAATGGGTCGACATATATGACATTAGGTGGAATGGGTTTATAGGTCTGAAAATGTCTTGAAAGTAGAAAAAGTGTGTAGAAAAGGCATTGAAATTTCATGGAGAAGTGGCAAAAAAGGGAGTAATGTAGCAAAAATGCATTAAAAGAGCACAAATATGGTAACAAAAGGGGATGAAAATATGTCCAAATATGGCAAGTTTGGTGTAGTTGCAGAAAAAGGATAAAAAAAAAGTATAAATTGGCTAAATTTGTTAAAAAGAATATTTTCAGTTTATTGAAGACATCTGGCGACCCCTTCCCAGTATCTCGTAACCCCAAATAGGGTCCTGACCACAAGGTTGAGAACCCCTACCTTATATGGCACCAAAGGGAGATTTCCTACTGACCGACATTGGCTACAAACCTTAGCAAACAGTTCCATAGTGACTACGTAGTATTATATCGGGGATTGATAGGAACTGTAATCTTCAATTTAAAAAGGCATGGAACAAATTAAGCAAAAATTTCCAAAGATGAAGAAAGAATTACATTTTTGCTTTTAGATTGTTTAACTTGAATAAGAAAGGAAAGTGAACGAGAAAAGAGAAACCATGCAGATGAGTGTTCAGGTGCTGTTAAAATGAGCATACAGGAGCTAGCAAACAGGACTCATTTTTCTTCTTTCACCTCTGTGTCAGATTTGGCCTGAGCAAACAGAGGACACTGAGGAAGAGAGTAGAGGGCAAACACTGGCTGGTCAGAGCCTGCAGACATGCTGGAGTTGTACTCAATCATTCCAGCTTTGCACTGAGACCTCAGATGTGCTCCTGATGAAGAAAACGTTCACTTCTGTTCCATCCCTTTGAGCGTAGACGTGGTTGGAACTCTAATCGTGGAACGTGAGCCACTTATACAAGTGTTTCTGTATATGGTATAAGGAGAAGAACCTGGGATAAGACTGTAGGTGACTTTTGTGATCCAGATCAGAATGAGCTTCTATTGTAGATAAATACCAGAGTATTTACAGTGCCAACACATATATGCATTGTAGTCTAAAAGGTTGTGTTTTTTTCTCAACAGATTTTAAGCACAAATGCAGAAATCATGGATTATGTCTATTATTTATACCATAAGTTTATATATAGGACTGTGTCTGACACATAATTATGGGGGTTTTATTCATTCATTCACTACTGACAGCAGAAGACTCCAGTCAGTTACTGAGCTAAAAGCGAATGGCTGTGTTCCAAAGGGCACACTCTACTATGTACTACAAACTCAATGAGTATACACTGTCTACTACATACTATTTATAACCTAAGTATGGTTAGGAGGATTAGGATGATGACCATTCCCACTGATGTATACTTCCAAGTTTCCCATGATGCATTTCAAACCTACAGCGACAAAAACCTGAAGCACACTAGGGCTAAATATCTCCTTTAATCCTCGACCTTTGAAAGTTCTGAAAACATTTTAAGAGAGAAAGTGACCAAGTAGAATATCAACATGTGCTCATTTGATCCATAAAACCCGCGGGAACACGTTTCATTTCCGAGAGTTCAGAGATTTTTCGGAGACCTGTCATTGTGCTGATGACAAAACTTCCTGTTAACTTCAAAACAAGAGCCCTATATACAAAAGCCTTTAAAAAAAAACTAATGGAAGACAAGAAGAGATGCTTTTGTATTGAAACGGGGATGTTTGATATTTAGCTTGAAGCCGGTCCCTGGATGATTTTACGTTCCGCTCGCAATGCATCATTGGGCAGGTGAGTATGACTAGTGTACTACCCACCGTGCATACTTAAAAAATGCCCTGATATAGTATACATCCGGGTATTTCTTGCACACTCAGTCTTTCCTTACTAAAATGTGAACGCACTACATACTCATTTTGACGTCAGACTTAGTATGAGAACGTTAGTATGCGATTTCGAACACAGCCCATGAGTTTACATGCACACAGCCATCAAGCTATGCTCACATGTCGATTAAAGACCTTTCGTCTTGTCTGAGTAAACATGCAGGAGAGAAAACTGAACTCCTGAAAAACTGTGTCTGACTCTGAGCTGTATTTCTCCCATCCATGTATTTTAAAATGTTCAGCTCCTTTAGCTATAGCAATAGGAAATTTCCTTCCAAAAAAGCATATTCTGCCATCAACCCCCTTCTTCTACAGGAGAAACAAAGTGGTGAATGCACGGAACGCAATGTCTGATTTCTGTTGAGTTATTGCGCCTATGTGCTCAGTTAGCTAAATTGTCAACTGCATTGTCGATAGTCCAATTCCAGCCTAGCTAACCTGTTTACACGCATTTCAAACTCGTTACTATTGGACTAAACCATTAATTTGGTTTTCTCAAGCTGCATGTAAATGTACCGATGGAGATATTCTTAAAGATTCAATTAAAACTGTATGATTTAGGGTTATAGGAAGAAATTTAGACTTAGGGAATACCCCGTCAAGAACAGGAGAACATGCAAAACTGAGGACAAAGAGAGGAGTTCACCCATGTTCACCCATCCTTAATGTGAGGATGTAAGAATAAACTTGTCTCCTAACAGCAGGAAGTTGTGTTGTGTGACAGTTAGCGCCGGGTACAGTGCTGAGCAGAGTAGAGAGAGGTGCCAAATGGGACACCAGGACTGTGGGAAACGACACAGCATGTGACGCCTTTTACTTTTACGCCACTGTTACCTCAAATCTTTTACTGGGTGCCTCTCTTTTAGTTATATGATTATTGGGCAAATACATTATTATCGGATACAAAATATATAAAAAGTTGCATGTGCAACTATGTAAGCAACTTTTGTAAAAACTTGTGTAGTTCGGATGGTGAACTCTTATTGTTGCCTTTTAGCTGCAAAGGACTCAGAAAATCTTGATATTCAATTTTCTCAAGGATTGAACAAATGTATTATTTCTCCCAAACATGCTCAGGTAACTGAAAGAAACAGAACCGTAACCCAAAACTAAAGGACAAATGAATTCACAGAGATAAACAGATGAACTGATTTTTTTTTAGATGTAAAGATATATTTTTTATTTTTATTTTTGGAGACCACCATAGAAACAGAAATACCAGCTTGTGGTCATTATCTGTGTGACAAAAAAAAACTAATGTTATTTTTACAGTTTTAAGCATGTTTTTTCCTTCTTTTTTGTCTCCTCATATTTAAAACCAAGGGGAAATTAAACAAAATATGAATAATTAGTAAACCACTACTAAAAACTAAGATTGATGTGGGTCTCTATGTGTTTAGAATCATTATTGAGTTTTAAAGTCAATAGTTTTGTTAATAACTACCTCTCTCTTTACTATTTTAAATCTATGGAGGACACTGGAGATAACAGCATCATTATGGATGAAGTAAAAGAGAGGATGAATAAACAAAATAAACTATCTTCCTCGAATCCAGGATGGAAAAATATGTTTTAAACTTGCAAAACTAAATCATATTAATTGTATTTGAAGAGATTTAAAAAAAAAAATAAAAAATAAAAACTTATACTCTCCCAATTGCAAAACTCTGAATTTATCTAAAAATTAAAAGTCTATTCCAAAGTTTAAAAAAAGAAAACAAAAAGAAAAAGTGTTTCATTTATTTTACTTATGAGTAAAAGTTGGAGAACATAGATGTGGGTCAAAGTCTGATCCGTGTGGAACTAAAGACCAGAATACAGTGGCTTCCTTTCTGCATGTGTGGCTTTGATCTAAGTGTCAATATTTACAGGTTGATGCAATAAAGAGATTAAACTGCTTTATTCAAAACCTTGTCATCCTGTATATGTTCTCTGCCAGCCAATCTGTGGCGGGCCTGCAGAGATCAAAGAGGAGAGGAACCAACCACCTCTGCTGCAGACGCACACCCTGCATGCAGCCTCTCTTCAGCCTATATATTCACATAATGTGGAGGTGAAAAAGTTTCTTTGTTAGGGAGGAGAGAGGGATCTGCTCACGTCTGCTGAGGCTTCTTCAATACACACTGGAGTCGTTGGATAGGATGGCGGCGGGCCCTGGGGAGCAGTACCGGGTGGATCACCTCCTCAGTGCGGTGCAGAGTGAGCTGCAGGCCGGCAGTGAGAAGGGAGACCCCACGGAGAGAGAGCTGAAGGTGTCTCTGGATGAAGGAGAACTATGGCAGAAGTTTAAGGATCTCACCAATGAAATGATCGTTACAAAGAACGGCAGGTAAATCCAAAATATATACATTGATTGTTGTACTTCGTTTGTGAATCTACATTTTTTTTTTCTCCTCTCTAAAAGGCGAATGTTTCCAGTGCTAAAAGTCAACGTGTCCGGTTTGGACCCAAACGCCATGTACTCCTTTCTACTGGACTTTTCATCAGCCGACAACCACAGGTGGAAATACGTCAACGGGGAGTGGGTTCCTGGAGGAAAACCTGAACCCCAGTCCCCCAGCTGTGTGTTCATACACCCCGACTCTCCAAACTTCGGAGCGCACTGGATGAAAGCTCCAGTCTCCTTTAGTAAAGTCAAACTAACAAATAAACTCAACGGAGGAGGTCAAGTGAGTGGAAATGACGCGCTTGCGTTTATAAAATGAAATTATACAATGTTGTAATATTCAGTGATGCAACTATGTGTCGTTGTGTCTTCAGGTAATGTTAAATTCTTTACACAAGTACGAGCCACGCATCCACATAGTGCGGGTTGGGGGCCCGCGGAGGATGATCACGAGCCACTCCTTCACAGAAACACAGTTTATAGCAGTAACAGCTTATCAGAACGAAGAGGTGAGGAATAGTAATAGTGTAGATTCCATCATTCTTCGTGCGTTATGGCTTATTTTAGAATCACGTTCAAAGAAGTAAACATCAATCTTTGTGCGTAAAATGACGCGCGTAATTTACGCATGACATTTACGCACGCATTGCTTAATCCATGGTTCCTACAAAGTGAATTCTTTATTTTATTTTTGTGTTTTAGGTTACTGCGTTGAAGATTAAGTACAATCCTTTTGCCAAAGCTTTCCTCGATGCAAAAGAGAGGTAAGAATACCAGAGGTGAAAGTAATGGATTACAGGTGCTCATATTACTGTAATTCAGTGGCTTTTAAGTATATTTCTAAATCACTATTTGTACTTTTACTTAAGTACGTTTTAAAAGAAGTAAAGTAATTCGTTACATTTCTACACCCAACTCTTATTGAGTAAATTATATATATTTTTGTTTTAAAATCATCAACGGACATGGTGAAACTACAAAAAATGAAATGACCATGCAGACAAAAATCAAATGCATCACATCATAGCCGACCAATCAGATTTAATATAATGCACAGTGCCAAAATGGCATTGAATGGAGGTTTGTTTCTCAGTTTTAGACTTCTTTCTTCTTCTTTTTTTTTCAATTATTATTATTATTTTGAATTTAATTCATTGGTATGGAAGCCCGTTTTCGCAACTAAAAAAAAAAAAAATCACCAAGGAAAGTCATAATTATGAGTTAGAAAGTCACAATTATGAGAAAGAAAGCCATAATTATGAGTTAGTAAAGGGTGCGTTTACTCACCATATTTCTATGTCAATTTGCAAGCAAACAAAGTATTTCATCATTTGTAAAGCCCTGTCTAATGTAGTCTTTGATAGTCTTATCAGCATCGCTCAGTGTCAGCTCACCACATGAACAAGCTGCTGTAAATCTGTTTAAGTATCTCATAATTATGACTTTTTTCCCTCATAATTATGACTTTCTATCTCATAATTATGACTGCACTAACTCATAATTATGACTTTCTATCTCATAATTATGACTTTCTATCTCATAATTATGACTTTCTATCTCATAATTATGACTTTCTATCTCATAATTGTGACTTTCTCTCTCATAATTATGACTGTTTCCCATAATTATGACTTTCTATCTCATAATTATGACTTTCTTTCTCATAATTATGACTGTTTCCCATAATTATGACTTTCTTTCTCATAATTATGACTTTGTTTCCCATAATTATGACTTTCCTTGATGATTTTTTTTTTTTTTTTAGTTTTTTTTAGATAAACCTTTTATTTTATAGAGATGCCTTTGTGAAAAATAAATTCAGTTCCAAATTGTGCAAGATTTGGCCTCTTCCTTTTTAAGTTCATACATGGCAATATTCGTTGCCAAAAATAAACTTAGGAGGTGAAAGTAACTTTTACTTTGAGTACTATATAAATTGAGCTACTTTTTACTTGTACTTGAGTATTTTATGTATGACTTACTTGTACTTGTACTTGAGTACAATTTCAATCAAGTAAGAGTACTTCTACTTGAGTAGGATATATCATACTCCTCTGAAGAATACGAGTAAAGTTCAGCTTCATTGATGTGTTTGTGTTTCCAGAAAATGTGAATCACTCTTTTCCTGCAGGACTGATAAAGATCCAAGAGAAGATGCCAGTGAATCCCAACAATCTGGTTACTCTCAGTGTAAGTAAACCTCAGTAATGTGTTTCATGCTGCATTTCTCTCACCTTGCAATATATTAATATGTATTTTCTTTACTGTATGGAGCCAGTGGGCAGTTGGTTCATTCCAGGCACAGGCTCCATCTGTCCTCCTGCCAACACACATAACCAGTTTGGGAATCCCATCTCACTCTCTCCATCACAAGGCTGTGAGAGATATTCCAGTCTGCGCAGTCACCGCTCTGCCCCGTACACCAGCCCATATGCCCATCGAACCAACTCGCCCAGTGAGTGCCCCTCTACAGGTCCATGAATCCTCCCCCAGCTGTTTAAAAGAAACTCAAACAAATGTTGTTGAGAAGAGAATGTTTTGCATTCCTTTGGCTTTTGTGTGCGTGGAGCCACAGAGTTGTAAAAGTTTGAATGTCTCACCCAGCATGTGTAAGGTTTTCTACTCTTAACTTTATATTATTATAAGGGAAAGTCCATACTGGTTCCTGTACATGAGACTGTTTTTTATCCACTTGCACATGATCGTCTTAATCAGATATTTAATCATTTTGCCCATTTTCCTTACGCAGCCAGTTTCTCTGATTTGTCCTCACCGTCCCTGTCGATGCTCTCAAGTCATGATAACTGGTCAAGTCTTCAGATGTCTGCACACACGAGCATGATCCCAGCGACCCACAACCTCTCCTCCAGTACCAGCTCCAGGTCTGTGCTCCCACTGATTGCGATTGTGTGTTTAGTGTGTAGGACAAAACTATAGCAAATTCAGTATGTAATATATAAGAACTGAATGGGCTAAGTGAACTGTGCCTCCTTATTAGAATAGAGTAATTCAGATGAAAATGTTAAGATAAAATCTGATGAAAGTCAAAGAAATGTCAAATGTATGGGGTAAGGCTACAGTCAGAAGATTCATGTGTGCAGATGTAAAATGTGTGTACCCGAATTACAGTTTCATTTGTGGATTTTATTCCTATGGACATATATTTTAATTCCTGTTCATTCAAATCTGACACGAAAAATGACGTCAAAACTACGTCACCAGCTCACAGGCATTATGTGTCGATTGTCGGTAATGTATCAACATGCTGAATGTAAACAGCTGTTTAACTTTGAAAATGGAGGAAAAGAATTGGAACATTGCTTTGTTCGAAATCACATCCTAACACACTCATCATACTAAGTTTAACGTCAAAATGAGTACGTAGCGTGTTCACATTAGATAGTATGAAAAGATTGAGTATGAAATACCCGGATGTATACTATATCAGGACATTTTTTAAGTATGCACAGTGGGCACACTAGTCATACTCAACCACCCCATGATGCATTGCGAGCGGAACGTAAAATCGTCCTGGGACCGGCTTCAAGCTAAAAGTCAAACATTCCCTTTTCAAAACAAAAGCATCTCTTCTCGTCTTCCATGAGCTTTTTTTAATGCTTTTGTAAATAGGGCTCTTGTTTTGAAGTTGACTGGAAGTAGCACAATGGCCGGTCTCCAAAAATCTCTGAAATCAGTGTGTTTCAGGTTTTTGCTGTTGTAGGTTTGAAATGCATCTTGGGAAACTTGGACGTATACTTCAGTGGGAAAGGGCGCCATCAGTTATAAACTAGTATATCGTAAACAGTATATACTGTACACATTGCGTTTGTAGTGTGTAGTACGGAGTGTGGCATTTCAAACAGCCAAAATGTCCCGTAACACGGCAAACAAACTAAATCAGGTTATGTTAATCTCTCTCTACTTTGTAGATATATGCTTTTTGCACGATATTATAGTATTTGCACGTACGGGAATGAACACGTTTTGTTTTTCTTCTACAACTTCTGTTTCTGTTCCATGTGGTATACATCATTTAGATGTGTTACCGCCACCACTGGTTGAAACTAGAAATGCAGTATTTGCTTTGCATCTCTTTAATCAACACATAACCCCTATGAATTTGTGACGTACATTTGAAAGTAATTTATTGTGTGGGATTTTTATGTTTACAGGAATGAGATTTGTATCCACAGGAATAAAATTCACATTTTTTTACGTATGCACACAAAACTTTTGACTCCGTACAAATGTCAGTGAGAAACAGTCATATGAATGGTTTAAGTAGTGCTAACAGAAAGGTAATACATCTGAAAGTATGGCGGTAGATTTGTATATTTATCATTCAATTAAAATAAACATTTTAATTAAAAAAATGTTTACTTCAATAAAACAAACATTTTCAATCAAAGAAAAAATGTGTTCAAATGCAATTATTTTGGGTCTCAAATATTGTTTTGCATTTGAACGCTTTGTTCTATGATTTAGGGGTGTGAAAACAAATCGATTTCACGATATATCGCGATTTTTTTGGGTGCCGATTTTTATTTATTTATTTATTGGATATTTAAAAAATATTTTTGTGTATTTGTGCAATATTTCAGTGGTGGTTACAATACTTTCAAAGTGTTGCAAAGGTTATTTGAATCACTTGATGTTATAATGGCAGTGTGTAATGCCTGCAATATTTATGTACGCACAGGCATTTTATTTTTATATAATCTGTTCAGATCAGTGATTAAACTGACACAATAGGATAAATTATTTTTGTGCATTGTCAGTAACTCAGGGTGATTTATCCTTAATGTTCTCACTTACAGTTGTTACGATGCTGTCATTATGTTGTCATGGTTACTTTGTGACTTCTACACAGTAGTTTCAGTGAAAAGGAAACTTGTTGCACTTTATTTTATGATGGCAGTGCATAACACTGCATTTTCTTTTTCTCAGTGAAAATGTGCAAAAACACTAATAATAAATAATAAATAGGATGTTTTGAAGCAAATAGTTTTGACTCAATTTGTCCTCTGAATGATCAATATCTTCTGATGAACATATACAGCAACTTGATTTTTCATCTCTACGTTTAATTGTGATATTAACTGGGTAGAATATTGTGATAATATCGTATCGTGTCCCAAGTATCGCGGTACGTATCGTGTTGCTACATCCTTGCCGATACTCATCCATACTATGTTTGTAAATATTAATTTTTAAGTGAAGTTTTTTTGATTGAAAGTTTTTTTTTTTTTTTGATTGGTGATTTTTTTTATTTTTATTGAAATGTTTAAAAAAAACCAAAAAAAAAACAATAAAGACACAAATCTACTTCCATAAGAAAGAAGATATTTTTAAAAATCCTGAATGAAGATACTTGACAATGCTAACGTAACTTTTTAAAAAAAATGATTGAACATATTGGACATCATCCTCATCCATAAGGACTTTTCTGTGTGTGAAATATTGAAGTTTCTTTTTCTTCTGTGCATTCTCTCCTTACAGCCAGTACAGCAGTCTGTGGTCTGTTAATAACTCTCCACTGACTCCAGTGTCTCAGACTGGGACCTTCAACAACTGCCTGAGTTCACAGTTCCTGAGAGGTTCCAGCAGCCACTACCCCAGCCTGTCTCCCTCTCTCACAGCGCCCCCCTCTGGCTCTCCCATGTATGACAGCAGCACAGCCACAGAGGTGCACGACAGTATTCATTATGACGCTCCGCCCCATGGACGCCTGTCCTCATCCTGGACCCTTGTTACTCCTCCTTCCCTTTAAAGGGTCCTTAAATCAACCTTAACTTATTTACTTTAGCTCGTGTTCAGTTGAGCCAAACACTGTCTTTAATAAGGGTTGGCTTTAGATAAAACGATTTTGTGTTCTGAATTTTTTCCTACTTTGTGCAGTTTTAATGCAATATTCTACAGTTTTGTAGCAAAAAGGAAAAAAAATCTGCATCTGCCAAAAATAATGTTTTTGTCACACATGATAGATCATTCACAGGTGTGTCAATATATATATATATATATGTATTAGCTCTGCTTATATTAAGCAGACCATGTCATTCAAACCTGAAAAATCCCTTCTTTAGCATTATATATTATATATATATTGTAAATAAAAATGAAGTTAAGATTTTTTATTTGTGCGTCACTGAAGTTTTTCATGTCTCAATTTTGGTGTTTTAAGTTTGTTAAAAATGTAAGTTCTGACATCCGAGAGCTATGCAGAGGACATGTACAGCAGTCTTCTTTTTAAACTAAATCTGGCTGCAAACTGTGCTGCTCAGAACTTGTCATGTTTCTTTGACCAGTCAAACTCAAGGTCAAGTAAAACCTTCAGGGAAACTTTAATTATGAAATGAAAAACCATAGAATCAAGTGATTTTACATATACTGGAATGTTTGATTCATATGGGGGGTGGGGGGAGACCTTTGTTGACAGTTGAGGAACGATTACATGTATGAAGCCTGTCAATACACCTTATCATCTCAAAGTCCACAAGAGGGCGCTCACGGATCAAGCTTTGGAAAACTGGCTAATCCACAAATCAAAGAGTTTGCACGTTCTCATGCATAGTTCCCTCCAGATGTTCTTACACAGCTTTAAGTCAAAAATCACGTGACGCTGCTTGGTTAACAATTTGATGCAGAATCAAAAGATTATTTAGAAAATGAAGATGAGTTGATGCATGCAGTGAAAATACTGAGGATTCAAACACTTTTTCAACAATATACCCTGAAGTCTGTATTCTCTCTTTGGTCGTTATTATACAAAAAAATGAGACATTTCTTTATTTACGTTTATGGATATTAAAACCGCCAGTATTATTGGGATGGTTCAAAGTTAGGTTTTTGTAATAAATAAGCAAGGGAAATAAATAAATAAATAATCACAATTTGTTTTTCAATACTTTATTTTGTTAATTGAGGCTTGGTCCAAAATGGTCCACAGACCACAAACAGTTAGTCCATGGACCACTGCAGTAAAGCATGCTGATGGGAGAGGTCTTTAAAGACTTTACAACTATTAGTTCTTTTTTTTTTTTTTTTTTTTTAATTAAAACTGCTAATTAACAGAATAATGGACTTAAAAACCATATGAAGCGTAATCTAGCATTTCTGATAAACAATAGAAACACTATTGGGAGACAGTTTTTGATTCAATTCCAAAGATTTCAGAAAGATTTTGGATCACAGTGTTTCAGGGTGAAATTATTTGAAAATAAATGAAAATGCTTTACCATAGAGGGTTTTCACGGCACGTCATCTACCGCGTCATCAACCCGGAAACAACACACACGACCAAAATTGCCGTGTATTTGGCTCTACTTATCGGTCAGACCGTGAAAAACGTAGAATTTTAAAGATTTCCAAAAGTTATAACAGATCAGGGAAGAACAATGTCTGTATTTTATAGTCAGTAGTTCTACATCAGGAGCAGCGACATGAGACGAGCTCACCGTTGTTGCACCAGTTGTTGTTGGTGTTTATGCAAACACCGTCGCCCTCATCTCCCATCTTACATTTAAATCCAGCTTAGTTTGTTCTCCAGGGAGCGGACATTAAAACGCAGGATGGAAGGAAACGGCGTTTTCTGAGGATTAGCTTTTAGCTTGGTTGCTAGCCCCACTCTGCATCCCCACTCCTGCTTCTGATCACACCGCTTACGTCTCCTTCACTGGCGGACATCGCTGGTACGGGGCTGAGCTGCTTCGCAGGCCGCTGGATATAGCCGGCGTAGCAATCCGAGGCTCGAGTAGTCGCATCTAACGGACTATAACTGTTTAATTTGCCTGAATCTAGGATTGTCTGGTGGTCGTATACTATTTTAGAGTAACTACGCTCCAGGTTCACTGTGAAATTACTAGAACTGACTGAGTTATCTGCTGATATATATCAGTTGTTAACGCGAGCCTCTGCAGCCGACCTCCAAACTTCTATTACATTTAAGGTCTTCCGCTGTGTATGGGCTTGGTGAAATCCAGGTAGTTGACGATATCAGGATACATAATAGACGAAAGACTCCCCGGGCTGTCATTGATCCAAGAAAAGTTAGCCGACTCATATGGATCTGCACCACCAAATATCGTGCCCTTTCCTGCGGACCAAGTCATCCCTCTATATGCCTTTGCATCTATGATGCATTTTGAGGAGCTTTTCTGGGATTTATCCATCGCAGAGTACACCTCTGTGAGCCACCAACATGTAGCGTCGACATCCGTCTACCTCCAACATGGCCGCGCATCCGGGTTACTGCCCAGAAAATGACGTCGGTGAAAACCCTGTATTGATTGTTGCATGAGGCCAGTTGGAGAGCAAATGCAGGTTTGTTGACCTCCCAATGGAGGAAACTTTAGACATCAACTGAAAAATAATGATTCAACATTGTGGACAGACACGTCCGCCACACTATAGCTGAAGTCCAAAAATAAATTAAAAAAAAAAATGAGTAAAAACAATAAAAAGTAGACCAGATAAAGCCCTATACATAAAAAAAAATAAAGGGATTTAAAAAACTAAGTGCTTCATAGCAGGAAGACTGTGGTTTGATTTAAGTTTAGATATCATGAGGCATCCCTATACGATGTACTGAAAACCAGCTTACACAGGCTGAGATAAGCTGCATCATCCAGTAACTCTGGATAGGTAGGTATAGAAAGGACATAAATGGAGATAAACTAAATTAGAATCTTATGTTAAGGTTTCATTTATTCAGATAATTGTTTTTCAGGAAAATGTACTTTGATCTCCTGACATGATTCAACTGTCAACTGCCAGTCTTCTTTAGAGGCGTCTGCTTATGGCTTTGATGTTTCCTTCACTTGGAAATTTGAATTTCCTGAAAAACAGATGTCTGGATAAAGGAAACCTTAACATATTATTCAAAAATAAGAATCTCTGCAGCCTTCCTCACGCCATTTTCTGATCAATGTGAATCTTTTGAACTATGAACCTGTGTCTAATAGCATATAATAGTGATGCAGTTATTCAGGGTGTATTAGCGGTACATTAGATGTGTAAACTTCCTCCACCATGAATGTAGTTATTGAGGAAAACAAACAGTTGTGTTTCCACCTCTGCCACTGAAGGAATATAATGGAGTAAGTGAACAAAACAGTCAATAATACTGATGCTGGCGGACCATTGTAAGCTTAACTGACCACAATCATGTGACCTCAGCTAGAAAACATCAAGAAAAAAACAAACACTTTGTCCGTCTTCTACATTTTCCAATCTGTAGCATTTCCCAGCAGACATCAATCTTTAATGTATTGTTATTTTTGATATGATTCTCTTCATTACTCCATTTACGTCATAGCACTGGTGTACTGTATATGTCACTCCCCAGTTTGATTCATGGCAGGAAATTTAATCGTGGGTTCTTCATGATCTCTACTGTACCCGTCTGGCTGGTGTGATTCAATAACATGGTGCCTTTAGGTGAAACATTTGTTTACTTTTCTGAGAAGATGCCATGTGTACACTCCCTGTTGACTAATGTAGGCTAGTCAGGGTTATCTATAAACTGCTAAAAAAAACCAAACAAACAAAAAAACAACGATAGATAATAGATAAAACATTGCACTCTTCTTGTCCTCTCTCTTTCTAGCCACAAATAAGCATGTTTATCTGACAGCAAATGCCGAATAGATCCGTCTAGACTCCCTGACTCTACATTTTATAACTGCGTGGAGAATCTATAGCTCCAAAGATGGCTCTAAATCTGATCGTACAATGCAGCAGCATGTATACCAAGGTCAAAGCATCCTGTGGAAGGCTTCGTAAAGAGTCTGCACCAAGGTTTCATTCAAAATCAAACTCTTTGAAGTGAAATTTGCATATGCACTCATTCACTCTCTAGTCTAGGGCTTTGCAGTGAAGTCATTTGAATGCCTTGTTGTTGAGTTGTACTATACAAATACATTTGCCTTGGCTTGGCTCTCCACTTTAAAATGCAGAGAAGACGTTAATGTGGCACAAAAGCACAATATCATTGAGTGTATGACTTAATGGAAATAAAAAGGAATACATCAGGCATAATTGTTGTCCCACACGTGTCACATTAGTGCATGTATAATGCCATCATGGATAAAAGCCTGTTGTACACCAATGTATGTAATACTTGCTAATCTGCAAGAGCAAATATCAGTCTGTTTTCTTCTACAAGCATAAATATCTGCAGCAAGAAAAGATAAATGGACTTCTCTGAAGAAAGAATAAAAAAAAGCCACGAAAGCAGGGCATTTCTCTAAGCCTAATAATCCCATTATGATGAAAAAAAAAAAAAAAAAGCTCTGTCAAAGCAGGAGCATTGACGCAAGCATGCCTTGACGTCAGTAGCTGCAGTGAATGAGGAATGGGAGGGGGGAGCAGAGGGGGGAGAAAGAAAGAGGCGTGTTTATTGTCGGAAAAGACCACCAAAGGCCACCGTCAGGGGCACCACATGTGACGTGCACGCTACACGTGTCTTTTTACGTGCACACGCGCAAAGTGCACGCGGTTTAAAGCACGCGCATGAGTGGGCGCTGTAGAAATCCAAAGCAGACGTCTTGAATGCAACATGATCTCCTGACCCTCAGCGGCTCGTAAATAAAGCAGGATGACATCAGAGGGGGGGGGGGTTCCTAACTAGTGACAGAAAGTGATCAGTGTCAGAATCCATGAGCCATTGATTATTTCACTTGCACCCATGCATCAGAGGAGGAGATGTCTGTGGACTGGGAGTGATGGGGAAACCACCACCACCGACTGGTGTGTAACGCAGTGGCGTCATTGCCTCGTGCGCGGCAGCCTTCACTCATGCACATCCTGTTCTCAAGTTGCCTTTTGGTGCCAGGACACTCCAGGGAGGGAAAAACCTGTTCGTTCGAGACTGGTCCGCGCTACACAATGAGCGTTTGTTCTGACCGAGCGACCCTGGCTCTTGGATTACGAGTTTTTACGCAAGAAGTGTCAGAAACACATACAGTGTTTCCTTCTCGTACCTGGAGGGAAGGTGTGAAACAGAAGGTACTGTACCACACGCCCCCAGTTGGGTCACAGCCCGCCTTAGTTTTCTACCAGGAACTGGGAGCGCGGGTGAAATGATCTCAAAGATATGCGTCCAGTGCAGATAACCTTTCTTTACATTTCACATTTTAAGTGTTCCCCTCGTGTTGTCTGTGCGTCATCCATGGCCGACACTTAGGGTGTGACGTCTCCCATGTGAAAGAAAGAAGAAAACATCTCCTACAATAGTGGGCATCAGTTGGGATGTCCATAAATACATCCATTGTGGAGACGCGGAGCAACAAGTTGCCTTCAATGCGTAATTTCCTTCTGAGCGTAATCCGCGAAGCACGTGATCGACTATAAATCACTTCAGCTGCGAATATTTTTTCTTTCATTTTGTCAAGAAGAAATAAGCCCCGCACTGAGCGTGCACAGGACGCACATCTGCACCGACTTGCTGCCTCTCCAGATGCGCGGCGCGGGCGCATGGACACGCATGGTAACTTTGCGCACGGAGATCACACGCGGAGAAAGGGGGTCTGAATGAGTGCACCTGAGACCTTTTTGCGTGTGTTGTGTGCTCTCCTGACTCAGACTGTTGTATCCGGCTGGTTGAAGGAGGTCACACGTTATCAGCAGCTTTCAGCAAATGCCGAAGAAACGAAAAAGTCTTGAGGCTGAGCGCTCCGAGCATTGCTCTTCATCATCATCATCATCATCTGCAAGGAGCAGCGATCAAGGTGAGACTCAACAACGTCACTATTTAAAGCGTGGCAACTTCATCGCAAACAGAGTTTCTTTTCTTCATCAAATTTTTTGCCATTATCTAAATCAGGGGTTTTCAACCTTGGGGTCGGGACCCCATGTGGGGTCGCTTGGAGTTTAAGGAGTCGCCTGAAAAGTAATTGACAAATATATATATACTGATTAAAAATGTATGATTGAAATGTTTCAATTATTATTTTACAACACACAATCTTAAACACTGTATTGTATACTTTCACTTTTTCAAATATACAGTAAATGTAGTTATTAATAATGATAATAATAATAATAATAATTATTATTATTATTATGAATGCTCTAGGAGGAGTTTGTGTTCAAAGAAGGTGTGGTTTAGTCTTTTTTTGAAAAAGCACCAAATTTGGTCTGCTAAAATCAAAATTGCAGACTTCCTGTTGAATTTAGGTTATAAATCCAAATTACATTTTTGCTAATAATGCTCCAATGCATATACTTATCGAATGGCATCCAGCTAGTTCCAACCAGTCAAAAGTTATTAACTCTTGGTGGCGCTAACGAGTTCTGAAACTGCATTTAAAAAACCCCACAAGTTACATTACTCACCAAACTATACCATCCTGCCAAATTTCCAGAAATTGCCAGAAGTGTCAGAAAAAAAAGAAAAAGAAAATCAATAATGCAACAATAGGGCTTTCGCACCACATTTAGTGCTCGGGCTCTAATAACATGCAGTATTAAAATATCTGAGCTGGCACAACTTGTTTTAAATACCGGCAACACTGTATTTGTAATAATACAGTACTGTATAACAAACTTGATCAAAAACTAATTCTAGGAGGAAAAAAATGTCTTTAGGGTCACCAGAAAGTCTTGATATAAAATGGGGTCACGGTCTAAAAAAGGTTGAGAACCACTGGTCTAATTCATCAGTTTGGGAAGCAGCTGTAGAATATAAACGATGTGAATCCTCACAGTATTAACCACATCTCTACGATGTGACAAAGTATTTTAATCCCCAAAACCAATAACGTGTGGTGGATTATTTTAATCTCTTATAGTCTGTGGCTCACAGAAAAATGAAGTGGTTGCTGCTTCTTGTGACAACAGTGTTTGTTCAACTTTGTTTGGCTTGTATTTAGATGTCATAATCAATATTCTGATAGGATACAAACCAGTTAATCCTTATATTTTATCTAATCTGTGGAAACTCCACAACATGTTTATTGAAAAAAAGTGATTGATAATCTGCTTCACGGTGTAAGAAAGGAAGTGCAGCACTGAAAACTTTGTGTGAGTTAGAGGAATGGCCTCAGGTCTGGTGTCTGTCTGAATGTGTTGGTCTCACGTAATACTGTATCTACATAAATCTCATCAAACGTCCAGTCCACACCTTCAACCAAATATGAGCTTGAATAGGCACCAGCAGATACCTGCAACTGAGCACGGAAGCGGATTAAGACCAATTTTGATGGAGAAAATAAGATTTTTTTTGTCCAAATCAAGAATAAAGTCAAAATGCTGAGATGAAATTTGAAATTTCGAGGATGAAATTGAAATGTTGAGATTACATTTGAAATATAATGTCGAGATTAAAGTCGAAAAAACCAGATTGAAGTCAAACTTTTGTGA